>NW_027507764.1:485408599-486686099 GCF_037356315.1 Lithobates pipiens | reverse complement strand
AGTAGACATTCCAAGGTATTAAATAAGTAGCATGGTGAGTTTTTTTAAGTTGTCATTTTTTCCCACAATTCTTTGCAAAATGAAGATTTTTTTTTATTATTATTATTTTTTACAAAATTGTCATATTACCAGGTTATTTCTCACACACAGCATATGCATACAACAAATTACACCCCAAAATAAATTCTGCTACTCTTCCCGAGTACGGCGATACCACATGTGTGAGACTTTTACACAGCCTGGCCACATACAGAGCACCAACATTGATGTAGTACCTTCAGACGTTCTACGAGCAAAAATGACGCATCTCATTTCTCAACCACCTATTACACTTTTGAAGGCCCTGGAGTACCAGGACAATAGAATTTCCCATAAAATGACCCCATTTTGGAAAGCAAACACCCCAATGTATAATCTGTGAGGCATAATGAGTCTTTTGAATGGTTCATTTTTTTTCCAGAAGTTTTTGGAATACGTGGAAAAAAATGAAAACGCATTTTTTTTTACACAAAGTTGTCAATTTATAAGATATTTCTAACACATAGCATGTACATAACAAAAATTACACCCCAAAACACATTCTGCTACTTCTCCCGAGTGTGGCGACACCACATGTGTAGGACTTTTACACAGCCTGGTCACATAGAGAGGCTGAACATTGAAGTAGTACGTTCAGGCGTTCTAGGAGCATAAATGACACATCTCATTTCATTCCTACCCATCCCACTTTTGAAGGTCCTGGACAACCAGGACAGTGAAATTACCCACAAAATGATCCCATTTTGTGATGGGTACTCAGATGGACTGAGACAGGTACTCAGGTACTCAGATGGGCTGTGGCAGGTACTCGGGTACTTTGATGGGCTGTGACAGGTACTCGGGTACTATGATGGACCGTGACAGATACTCGGGTGCCATGATGGACCGCGACAGGTACTCGGGTACTCTGATGGACAGTGACAGGTACTCGGATACTCTGATGGACCGTGACAGGTACTCTGATGGACCGTGACAGGTACTCGGGTACCCTGATGGACCGTGACAGGTACTCGTGTACTCTGATGGACCGTGACAGGTACTCGAGTACTCTGATGGATTGTGACAGATACTCGGGTACTCTGATGGACCGTGACAGGTACTCGGGTACTCTGTTGGACCGTGACAGGTACTCGGGTACTCTGATGGACCGTGACAGGTACTCGGGTACTCTGATGTGCCGTGACAGGTACTCGGGTACTCTGATGTGCCGTGACAGGTACTCGGGTACTCTGATGGGCTGTGACAGATACTCGGGTACTCTGATGGACTGTGACAGGTACTCGGGTCTTCTGATGGACTTTGACAGGTACTCGGGTACTCTGATGTGCCGTGACAGGTACTCGGGTACTCTGATGTGCCGTGACAGGTACTCAGGTACTCTGATGGGCTGTGACAGGTACTCGGGTACTCTGATGGACTGTGACAGGTACTCAAATACTCTGATGGACTGCGACAGGTACTCTGACGGACTGTGATTGACAGGTACTATAAGGGGTGGTGACAGGGGGGGCAATCAGTGTGATTGGCGTGTACACACTAAGCCGTAACAAGATGTTACCGCAATCTCCTCCTCACACACGATCAGTGTGTGAGGAGGAGAAAAACCCGGTAACATCTTGTTACTGCGGTTTGTTTTCATTTTAGTGATCGGTTGTGAAAGGATCACAGCCGATCATGTGGGTTAACAGCCGGCCAATGGCTGTTTACCAGCGTCGGTGACGAGCAGTGTTCCCAGGGAACACGCCGCCACCGACGTGCAGCGCACTCGCGATTGCGCGCATGCGCCGTGCACAGTGGGGGTGTGACCATCTGTGATCGGCCGTGACTTCATCACGGCCGATCACATGGTAAACAGCCATAACCAATGGCTGTTCACCCCCTTCGGTGGTGAGCGGTGTCTCCGTGACACGCCACCACCGAAGAAAAAGCGATCGTGTGCATTCCCTGTTTAAACGGGAGGCAGTCATATGATGGCCTCCCGCCACAATAGGTGCGTCGCCTGGCCGTCCTTTGACTGCCGGCGGTCAGGAAGTAGTTAAAGTGTTCTGGGGACAAAGTACATGTAGTATTTTGTGCCTACTTGTTATGTCCTAAGGCTAGCTACGTGGTTGGACAGGACCCCCCTCCCCCCCATGGCTGTTTAACAACACAGCTAACAAGGAGATGGCAGGGATAGCCTGCCCTTGTCTTTGGCTTAAAATTTAGATTTTTTTTGAGACAAGCACTATCAAGATAAATGCAGAGGGGCAGGGGAGTGGGAACTACCCCCCACCCTTGTGGGGGGGGGTATTTCCCAACCTCATAACTAGCTATTTCCCAACCTACAAGACCGTACAGCTGGCTCTCCTCTCCTGCAGGTGCCCGGGCCCCTCTTCTGAAGTGACAGAACTCGGTTCTGGTACAGGAGGGCTGGGTGTTATGCCCTAACAATGGCCCTGTCCACAGGTGTCACAAGACAGTACAGCTGGCTCTCCTCTCCTGCAGGTGCCCAGGCCCCTCTTCTGAAGTGACAGAGCTCAGGCTCCGTACAGGAGGGCTGTCTGTATTTCCCTATCAGCGGCCCTGCTCAGGGTTGTACATGGCAAAAATGTTAGCCCCGTCATGTTTGGTGGGCAGTACAGTGGCCAAACCTGACTTATTCAAGTGAATGGGGCCATGCCACAACCACCCTGCTACTTCATGCAATGCACACAGCTGTGCGTGCTATGGGTTGGCATTTTCAGAATCAAACACCCCCTGAAAAATGATCCAGCATGGAGGGGCAGAACTGGTGTTTACCAATCACTAGAAACACAAATACACCTATACACCTATAAGTTCAAGAAAATATTTATTTACAAACATTTAAAAAGTATATTACACATTTCAACAAAGAAAAAAAGCAACATTCTTCTTCATACACAATATAGTTATAAATACACACAAAAAAAAAAAACATGTTTACTGTAAACTGAATTGAGGAAAATGTAGAAATTGTCTAAAAGTTGATGATTGTTATGCTTTGTCTTGCATTGGATTGCTCTGTCTGGAAAGGGAAATAATAGGCAGCTGCAGAAGGTGCACAGTTGTGCTTCCAGAGCTTTTCCCATACTCAGTGGCGGTGCATCCATAAGTGCATAGGGCACCGCACTCTCTCTCCGGCCACCCCCTCTATCACCTGATTAGAGCCATAGGCTCTAATAGTCGTCACAAAAGGTAAACAGCAGCTGTGTTACCAGCTTTCCTAACACTGAACCACTTCTCTGCCAATCAGGTGTTTGGGTCTGTTACGACAGGCGCTGTGATTGGACACCTATCAGGCATCCAATCATAAGGGAGGACGTGTGGAGAGAAAGGTACAAGAAGACATCGAGGACATTGATTGTTGCCTGCCACATCACCCGCTGCCCCAACAAGACAGAGTAAGTGCCGGGCAGATGGCAGGGGGGCACAGAGGCAGCATTCGATGCACACATTGGGGGCATTTCATGGCACAGTGGGAGCATTTGATGGGGCACAGTGGCAGCATTTGATGGGCACAGTGGCTGTGTTTTATGGAAACAGTGGCAGCATTTGATGGGCACAGTGGCTTCGTTTGATGGGCACAGTGGCTGTGTTTGATTGTACAGTTGCTGCGTTTGATGGGCACAGTGAGGCTGAAATTGATGTTTTTTTTTTCAGAATTTTTTAGTTTGTTTGCACCCCCAAATAATTTTGAGCACCAGCCGCCACTGTCCATACTGTCCTACACTCATTTACACTACAATGTGTAGTATAATGCACATTATATCATGCATTATGACACACATTACAATAACACACTCAATATGTGTGTTGTAGTGCTTTCTAATTCGCTCCCTCTGGATTGACAGTGCTTCCAGCAAAGACTTCCTAACCCTCTTGTCTTGAATTCTGCTGTAATGGTACTGTCTGGTATTTTTTTCTGTAAAAGATTGTGCAAATCAACGGCACTGTATAAATCCTGTATATTAATTAAAATTAATATTAATATATAGAGTATGTGCCATGAAGAATAATTGTTTGTTAAAACTACTCATGTCCTATATTCATTTATAAAGAAACAATTTTTTGAGACTATCATGGACTTTAATGGTACTGTATAAGGACTAGATGGTAGATATATATATAAAAAAAAATTGCTCTCTATAGACTAGACAATATGATAGTGATGGCAAAAGGCTGATACTGTAAAACCACATTTTTTATTTGCATTATTTATTTTTTTAGAAATACATTTATGTGCTCGTGCTCTATAAACTCCTGAAGAAGCAGAACCTTCTCCACGAAACATGTCGAGAAAAACCTGGATATACTGTATATGTTATGTGGTTTTAAAGTATCAGTCTTTTGCTATCGCTATCTTATTGTCCAGTCTATGGAGAGCAATTGGGTGCCCTTCTATGGCACAATTTGTCTTTTAAATGTGTTTAAAATTGTTGTAATAAATACCTTTTTTTATATATCTACCCATGTGTTTAAGTCCTTATCCTGTACCATTAAAGTCCATGATAGCCTCAAAAAATGTTTTCTCTATAATATTAATAATAATAAATGCAAACCAACCCATATATACAGTGAACCTCAGCACACCACAATGCATAGGTAAGATTGCTCTGTGGATTGCAGTGTGTAGTGTTTTAAAAACTAGAGCAGACCTATCTTTTTGTGTGCTGAGGTACATTGACAACTGACCCAAAATGAATGGGCTGTTTAACACAACATTCTTCAAGACATACTGATGCATGCATTAAAACACATTTCATTTTGTAATGGCTGTCTCTAATGGATTGAGATTGGAGTTAAGTCATAGGATCCTACAAGTGAGCAGGAGCCAGAAACGTTAAACAACCCAATAACTCAATCAGGTGAAAGGGGGGCTTAATGCCATTGATTTGTTTCTAGAGGTCCTCCAGAATTCTAGGTGGCCAATCTGGATTGTGCCAAAGCTACAAACATCTGTTAGGTAAATACTGGCTATTTTTACAAGTATTAAAAGAGTAAAATCTGTGATATATAGCTAGATTAACACGTAAGGTCAACTTTCTTGTGTAGGGCTGTGTAAATGAATACAACAAATAATAAATAAATTCATTCTAGAACCAAATGCTTTCCTAAATGTTAATACACTGACAAAAAGCATTCTTTCCTATTTATTTATATGCTACAACAAAATAAGTTATTTTCTTTTATATTCACAAAATAATGGAAAATAATGGATTAAAATAATGCCTTTTTTGCTGGGGTGTTTAACCTACACCCCATAGTACTGAGAATTGAGCCCCAATTAAAGTGGTATTAAACCCAAGAACACAAATGTAATATATTGCAGTTTACCAATTCTTAGATTAGTTGTGGTGGCTACCTTATTTATTCATTTTTGTTTGTTTAAGCTTTTTTTCCTTTATTTTCACCTGGTGGTCTGGCAAGTGAGTCCATTATTTACCAACTTCCTTTAACAGACTAAGCTGCCCAGCAAACGTGGCAGTAAGAGGGTTGAGGCAAACCATTTACCACTGACAGGGGTGCTTAAGATCATTAGCTTTTATTCATTTATGCAAAACTTTTATCCCAAAAGGGAAAAGAAAAAACAGATACTGTAACTGCCTAGAAAAGAAAGTATGAAAAGAGTTTGGCTATTATTTGTTAGTCACGCCAATCTAAGGGGATGTCCATTAAAATACATTTTGGCCTTCTGAGCTAGTGTGACATTAACTAATTTAATACACCCCTTAATCTAAGACAATAATATACTTTAATCAAAAACTATAGTTGCATAAACTATACAAATTCTTATGATCCCTTTGGTAAAATAAAAGAGATAGAATATTAAAAAGTTTAACTTTTAGACTTCTTCTTTATATTAATATGTTTATTATATTACTTTCTGTTATCATCAATACTGATGCTTGTTAAAAAAAAATATTTTTATAACTATGAATGTTTTCATTTGATTATAATACTGTTTTTTCAGAAATAAAAAGGGAGCACCTTAAACATTTGTAGGAATTGTGTACAAGCATGTAATACAATATCTAACATAAGTAAAAGGGGACACAAAATCCATACCTAACAAACACATTTAGTTTTTAAAGTCTAAATAAGGAAATATAAATGAACCTGTTACATATATAGTTTTACCGATAAGGACAGACATTAGTTATTTACATTTTAAATAAAATGATTTCGGAATAAAGCACAGCAGTGCAAATCTACTTATATATACATATATTTCAGTACAGACAATCAACAAAATGAAATGCACCAGAAAGAAATTATGAATAAAAGTTGAAATTATAGCAACAAACAGTTGTGATAGACAGAAATTAGCTATTTGTAAAAAGTGGCTCTTACAAATATACATATGTGTACAATCCTTTCAGCGCTCTCCAAAAGGTATAATACAAATAACGTAAAGGCAATAATTCATATAAAGAACGAAATGTAAAAAAAAAAATTGCCATATGCAAACAGAAAAAAAACGCAAATTTACAATCGAATAAAACGTATAGCGGTACTAGTCAAAACATATAGTTCAAAATTAGTAATTCTCCCAGTTTCTGCGCAGTCAAATCAGAAAATGTACAATTTATTCTCCCAGTCCTCAGGATCATCATGTAAATCATTCATATTGTACCTGTTGAATGAACACATAAGTAAATACATGGTTAGAACATAACAAACATATAAATATATTTGCAGATCTACATACAAATACTGGAAAAGAACTACAATTCATGGGTTCTATAGGGCATTTCTTTGTATCCACTGCACCAGATGCTTTTGGCTCCCCCCCCCCATCTAGCACCCTGATATTGGGCTACAAATGTACTTCAAGAAGAAATATAGTTCTGAAAAGGAGACTTCACCGTAAACCATATGGTTACTCTCTTCTTGAGCAGAGAACAGGAGCTTCCCTGGTCTAGTGAAGTGTGTATGCTCTTCTACCACTTGTAAACCAGGCATTTTCTGCCACTTTTTGTTTACAAGTCAAATCTAGTAAAATCAGCATTTTTTACTAGAACCCCCAAACATTATTATTTTATTTTTATTTTTTTATTTTTAGCAGAGACCCTAGGGAATAAAATGGCGACTGTTGCAATTTTATATGTTATGCGGTATTTGTGCAGCGTTTTTTCAAACACGTTTTTTTTGGGAAAAAATTATTTTAATAAATTAAAAAAGAAACAAAACATAATATATGTCCCAATTTATTTGTAATATGTGAAAGATGTTACACTGGGTAAATAGATACTTAACCTGTTACAGTTTAAAATTGTGCTCATGGAATGGCAACAAACTATGATACTTTAAAATCTCCATAGGTGGCATTTTAAACGCCTTTACAGGATTTAGAGTTAAAAATGAGGCCTTGCACTAGAATTATTGCTCTTGCTCTAACGTTCGTGGCAATACATCATATGTGTGGTGCGAACACAGTTTACACATGAGTGTGCGATTTATTTTTTATTTTTACAGATCAAAAAAAATAAAAATGTTGATTTCTTCAAAAAAAAAAATGACTTCAAGCCTGGTCCTCCAAGGCCATAAAGTCGATAAACGAGAATCTACTTTCTAATCGCCTATGGGAGCAGCTGGCTACACCATCAGATCGTTTCTCCGTCAAACCGGCGAAACCGGTAAGCCCGGGAAAAACAAGTGAGCGGTGGGAGGGGGGACGTCCCCTCCTGCCGCTTTGGAAAACGTTCCAGCAGCTCATGCGCTGCTCTAAATGCTTTCATGAGAAAGCCAGTGGCTGGCTGCAAAAATCTATACTACTGGGGTTATGGCTAATATCTTTAGCCATAATCCTAGTAAGCCACTTGAAGACTGCAAACCCTATATATATATATATATATATATATATATATATATATATATATATATATATATATATATATATATATATATATATATATACAAATACACATATTGCGCTCGGCAAGTGGTTAAATAACAGCCAGAATTATCTAATATTGACACATAATTGTACTCATGGCTTGCATGACTCTAAAGGAAAAAAGACCTGTTTTTTATAAATATATTGTTTTTGTTTGTGAGGACAGAGCCATGTTTTTGACTGCCATATTACAGATTACTGCTGGACCACCAGCTGAGAACACAATTTCAAATGGATACAAACTATAGCTTATTGTTTTTCTCAAATGTACTTCTATCTCCAGCAACATATTATCAAAAAGAAAAAGGTAACTAAAAGACTAAAGAATCTGCAACAAATTATTTCTATAATAAAGACAGTCCTTAGTTTTTTTTCATGGCAGCTGACCAAAAAAATGAAAAAAAGTGGACTAAGGTTTAGCCCACCTGAAGTTGATTATAGGGTGGCGTGACTGGATATGGAAGTGAGGACGCGTGTGCGGCTCCCCCTCCCTCTGCTCTGCACATCCGAGACACTGATAGGGACATGGAGGCCAGCCGATGATGTGTGAGAGGCGTCGGGCTGAGCCAAGATAGCTAAATGCTCTGCTCTCCAACACAATTCTACCAGCCTGGGCAAGCTGTGCAGATGAGCCGTGGTGGTGGTGTTAGAGGCCCCCTTGCAGGTCAGTGAACTGCAATGAGACCAGTCCCAGCAGCAGCGTGTGTGTTGCATGGAGCCAAAAGCATCAAACCTTGACTCTGAGGATCATCTCGTGTACACTGGATGCAGGTGAAGGTCCTTTTTCCTCCCTCTCTCTCTGCTCTCCCTGACCTTTTTCTCTCACAAACTGCTAGCTTGGACTGCATTTACTATGGATATGCTGGCTCTGTTGAACTGCTGATACGTTAAGTGAGCAGCATTTATTACTTATGCCAAACATAAAAACAGCCCTAAGAAATAGTGTGTGAGGCTGGCAAGGAGCCGGATGATGGGACAGATCTAATCGCAGTTTAAATGTTTGCAGAGAATTGACGTTTGGAGGATTAACCCCTGGAGCACTGGATGATAGGCAAAAGTTTGTTTTTTCTTTCTTTTGCTTTCTGTTTATTAGCAATACAAACTGGGCCTGAGCCACAGTGGAAGACGGGCGGAACTAGCTGGAAGCTTTAAGGACTTTATGCTTAAAACATACAGCCCCAAAAATCAGTGTGAGAGACTGGTTTGTGGAATAATCTTGATAACAGTAAAAGTAGTGTATAAGAAGTCAAGTGCACTATGTGAAGGTTGCCCGGTATTGGCTGGAATTTCTAAGGGCTTTTAAGGTTTAAACAAACAGCTCGTAAAGTCAATGTGAAAGACTGACAGTGAGCTGGTGTGTGGGACAATTTTAACAGCAGTAAAAAGCAGTGGTAAGAAGTCAAGTGCATTGCGTGAAAGATGTGCAGTACCAGCTGGAAGCTTTAAGAGCTTTTTTTTTGTGCTGAAAGTCTTAAAAGGGCAATCCCTGTATTATTGGAGAAAGGAGAAATATATATATTCTTTTCTCACAAGGATTTGGAAAAATCCACATCTGAAGCTGGCCAAATGAACCTGTATTTAAAGGAGTAGTGGAGATAGAATTACAGTCACTGGTGGGGCCTTGGAAGTTACGAATAGAAGATGACAAAGAAGACGGGGGAAGAGGTTTTGCAACAGGAGAATACAAACCCACAAATGCAGTGCACAGTAAAAAAAACAAAGGAAGCCAAGCAGCAGCAAAATTTGAAAAAAATGTGTACACACCGGTTAAAGATCCTCAAACTTCCTCACAAGTTAAAAATCAGGGGGGCCCAGGAAAAAGAAAAAGCCCCTGCCAACAAAAGATGGATAGAAGTACAGAAAAACCATCAACAATGGAGAATTCAATACTGGTCTTGGAGGAGGTTGCTAGAGCTGGGGAAGAACCTTCATTAAAGGGTACTGTTGGCAGTGAATTTTTGCAAATCCTCTCTTTATGAAATGACTGAGCAACTTAAAGGAATAAGAGAAGAGATACATGTTGTAAGACATGACGCACGTGAATGAACTATGGCCCTGGAAGGGAGAATAAGCTTGGTGGAGGAAGATCTAAACCCATTAAAACAGGAAGTGAAGACAATCAGTGATAAAATGAATGCATATGCCTTTAAAATGGAGGACAAGGAGAGCAGACTGCGTAGGAACAATGTGAGAATTTTGTGGCTACCCAAGCGGTGTGAGGGGCTCTAACCAAAAAGGCTTTATGAAGAAATGGCTGATGGAAACCTTTGGGAAGGAGGTTTTCTCTCCCTTCTTTGAGTGGCATATAGAATACCTCTCCCAGGGGCTCAACCCAGAGCATTTTTGGTGAAACTACTTTTTTCAAGGCTAAAGAGACTATACTCCAGAAGGCTAGGGAAAGGAGGGATATATATATATATATATATATATGTATATTATAATGGGGTTATGAGTTTATTCTGTCCATATTTTTCTCCTGAATTGCAAAAAAAGAGCCAAGTTTGTGGAGGTCATGAAAAAATTGCAGCAATTGAAAATTGTATATGCGATGCTATATCCCTCTCGTAGCAGCATTAGGTCAAGCGCACTTTTTTATACCCCAAATGAGACATTTGTGTGGCTGGAGAAAAATGAAGAGAAGATGTGACAGGATCAAGAGCGGAGCATGAGAGACTAATCATGATGTACAAGGATTGTGTTTTTTTTCTCCTGGAGGGGTGCTGCACTATGGGGAGAGACCGTTAGCTGAGCTTCCTCTTGGGGTGGATTGGCTCAGGCTTTTTTCCTTTCCCTCTGTCTTTCCTCCCTTGGTTAGGAGGGGAGATAGAAGAGAAGATGGATGCTTTGGTTATTGGTAGGGATCACTTCAAATGCCCTTGGTATGGGCCTAGTGTGGGCCAGGTGAGGGGTGTGAAAGAGATTTTTTGTATTTGTCTTATGTGGGTTTTTTGTGTTTTCTTTGTTGCTTCTTTTTTTTGTACTTGTCTTATGTTTTTTTTTTTTTTTTTTGGTGTGGTCTTTTTGCTGTTCGCTGTAGAAATATATGTGGTTTGTCAGTCGGGTTTTTTTCTTTTTTTAGTGTGGATGGGGAAAAGATATTGTATGGGAAATACACAAGTCAAATACTGGTCATATAGGTTTAGCGAGGTACAGGGTTGGGTGTAGAAAGGGCACCCTTTTAAGAAGACGGATACGAATTCACTTCACTTTTTATTTTTTGCACTAAAAACACTACTATGCGATTTGAGCTTTGTATGGGGAATATATTTATTAAGGAGGGAGGGAGGAGGGGAAAGAAAAAAGAAAAGGAAAATCCATTGCACTGAAAATATAAATTAAATGTTGAAAATATTATAAAGGGACTTGGGTATCAAGAGGAAAATGTTTAAAAATCAAAGTATTTATGTATGATGGTATATATAGTTATAGTTTTGCAAGTGGAAGGAATAGCACAAAGAGGAAAGAAAAAAATAGATATAGGTGGATTGGGGACACTAAGTCACTGATGGATGACTTTTTTCTTTCTTTTTGTTGCTTTTTCTTCTCATTTTTTTCTTTGGTATATTTGGTATATATGCAGTTTAAAATGATAAATGTATGTTCTTAGAATATCCGAGGATTGGGAGACTCTATAAAGAAAGCTACGGTTATCACTGCAGTGACAGCCCTTCAGGAGTCTGTGGTTTGTCTGCAGGAGACTCACCTAACAAAAGAGTTGATACTACATTTAAAAAGAAGAAACTTCCAGACACAGTATCACTCGGTATATACCTCATACTCTAGGGGAGTGAGTGTTTTGGGAACAGGAGTTGAATTCTCCTGCAGGCATATCAACATAGATGAGAGAGGCCGGTATATTTTCTTGTATTGTACTATGGGGGAATGATCTGCATCTTGGCTAATATATATATATATATATATATATATATATATATATATATATATCCCTCCCCCAGGTTTTATATCAATTAATACAATGCATGTCTGACAAACCTAATGTCCCAATAATGGCAGTGGGAGACTTTAATATGGTTTTAGATGGGAGGGTAGATAGATGTCCTACAGGAACTTGGGTTGGAAAAAGTGTTATTACGCTCTTCCAAATAATAGGAGAACTGGGATTAGGAGATATATGGAGGATGAGTAATCAGCTAAACAGCAATACTCAATTAACTTAATTCAAGATAGTCCACCGGGCATATTTCACCCCACAGACTACAGAAAATGAACCCTGACTCCCCTCCTGGATGTTGGCAATGTGGTGGGACTCATTGGGACTTCAATCAGGAGATAGGGAGGGAGATATTAGACTTTATCACGCAAATCACCTCTGTGCCACTGAAACCGTCAATGTCAATCTGCATGCTAGGCCTGATAGAACAACTAATTCCTACGGTTGCGGGATGCATGCAGGTGGGATTGATCCTGTTCTATGCCCAAAAAGCCATAGTCCTTAGTTGCTGCAAATCAACCCCCTTCCTCTCTCTCTGTGGAAACAACTAATCAACAATAGCTTACCTCTATATAAAGACACATATGACAACAGAGGCTGCCACAACAAATATGACAAGGTCTAGTCTAAATGGCTGGCAGATCCCTCCGCTTCGGAGGCCTCCTAGTAGATCCTGATCACAAAATAGCTCCTGAAGGGTGCCGAGTGTACACAATAAATCTATAATGTGCTACCATCATATACAACTGTGAATAGAACCTCGCCACCAAGTGAACTGTACCTCTGTAACTATTATCATAATCTATATTTCATGCCTGATGTCTATAAATGATAATGTAATAGTGAGATCCCTGCAAGGATCACATTGACACCATGTAAGACCAATGTATGTTTTTAGTGTCTGTTCTCTAGTTTTGTTTCTTTTTTTGAAAGTTAATAAAAAGATATAAAAAAAAAACAGCAATACTCTTATTTTTCAAAAACTCACTCCACGCTCTCTAGGATCGATTTAGCCCTCGGCAGTGAAGACATGTATCATTTTGTTAACAATATAAAGTATATGGCCAGGGGTCTCAGACCACTCTCCATTAGTTGTATCGCTGAGTCAAGGGGAGGAGTTTGGTAAAAGGGAATGACATCATCTCTGGAGGAATTCATGAGGATTAATGCTGGGACAGTATCACCTTAAGGCCTATCTTAGGGGGATACTAATAAAACATATAGCAAGAGTAAAAAGACAGACTAAAGAGCAGGAAAAACTGATTGGAAACAGGGTCATAGAAGCAGAACGGAAATATGTAGAGGTCAACCCCGTTGACGTTTCAGGAATAGGTCAAAACCCAACAAGATTATAAAGATTTATTATACACAAAAGCTGAAAATAAATTAAATTAAAATAAATTGTTATTTCAGAGACAGCACTATTATTTGGAGGCTGAGCATGCATGGAATCTACTGGCTTGATTGGCAAAGGCAAATTCATCTACTACTCTTATGTACACTATTAGAACAGACAAGGGAAGAATAACAGCATATGGCCCTGAAATTTTAGATACTTTTAAAAAATACTAAGAGAAATTGTATAGTGCCCAAGATGGGGAGATGCCCCTATAGGCCTGGAAGAGGTAAGGCAGGCAGTGTCAGCTTTGGCAAACTAGAAAACTCAGGGGCCTGATGGTTTGCCTGCAGAGATATATAAAAGATATAAGAGATATTGCTGCCAGAGCTGCTGAAGACATTTACCAGTGCACTAGAGGAGGGTGTGCTGCCTTTGTCTATGAGAGATTCCACTATTATCATCCTTCCAAAAGAGGGGAAGGATTTACTTCATCCATCTTCCTATAGGCCAATAGCACTGTTGGGCACAGATGTGAAAATTTTGGCAAAAATATTGGCTGAGAGGTTAAAGAAAATAATCCAGAATCTAGTTCATATGGATCAGACAGGGTTTATACCAAATAGATCAATCAGCATTAACATAAGGAGAGTGTGGTTAAACCTGCAGGCTCTGACAATTAATGTAGGGTCAAGGGCAATATTTCCCTGGACACAGTCAAGACCTTTGACAATCTGGAATGGCATTATTTGTGGCAGACTTTGGCTGCCTTCCAATTTGGTCCAAAGTATGTTGGTTGGGTAAGACTTTGCTCTCAAAGGCCCAGAGCAAAAGTGAAGATAAATAAGAGCTCTGAATCGTTTTTTTTTTTTTTTTGATCCGGGGCACAATACAGGGGTGTCCTTTGTCATCCATGTTATTTGCTTTGGGAATGGAGCCATTGGCTATAACTATTAGGTCATCCGTAAGGATACAGTGATTTCAAAGGGCTTCAGGAGTGGAGAAAATAATATTACCGTATATACTCGAGTATAAGCCGAGATTTTCAGCCTCTTTTTTGAGGCTGAAAGTGCCCCCTCGGCTTATACTCGAGTCACCGCTGTCTGACTGCTCGATCAGCGTATCGAGCAGACAGACAGCGGACATTCTAAAATTCAAAAGCCGCGCCTCCGCCTTCGCCTGTGATAGGCGGAACACTGAATTTCCCAGCAGTCAGTGTTCCGCCTATCACGGACATCCGCTCATCCTCGTACTACGGACGAGGATGAGACGATGTCCGTGATAGGCGGAACACAGGCTGCTGGGAAATTCAGTGTTCCGCCTATCACAGGCGAAGGCGGAGGCGCGGCTTTTGAATTTTAGAATGGCCGCCGAGAAGAGCGGCGATCCTGGAAGGACGGAGGAGGCTCGGGACGGCGGCTCGGGACGGCGGCTCGGGACGGCGGCTCGGGACGGAGGCTCGGGACGGCGGCTCGGGACGGCGGCTCGGGACGGCGGCTCGGGACGGAGGCTCGGGACGGAGGCTCGGGACGGAGGCTCGGGACGGAGGCTCGGGACACAGGTAGGCTGGACACACACACAAGGCTGCACGGACACACACACACAGGGATGGATGGATGGATGGACACACACACAGGGATGGATGGATGGATGGATGGACACACACACAAGGCTGCACGGACACACACACACAGGGATGGATGGATGGATGGACACACACACAGGGATGGATGGATGGATGGACACACACACAGGGATGGATGGATGGATGGATGGATGGACACACACACAGGGATGGATGGATGGACACACACACAGGGATGGATGGATGGACGGACACACACACAGGGATGGACCGACACACACACAGGGATGGACGGACACACAGGGATGGACAGCCATATCTCACCCTCGGCTTATACACGAGTCAATAAGTTTTCCAGTTTTTTGGGGGTAAATTGGGGGCCTCGGCTTATATTCGGGTCGGCCTATACTCGAGTATATACGGTATGTGTTATTATTTCTGGGGGATATGCAGGGGTCCCTGGCGGCAGCAATGGATATAATTATAGATTTTGGGTGGAAAGTGGAAATAGTCAACAGGCTCAAATACTTAGGAATATACATAACGTTAAACCCCAAAGAATACATAATAAACAATATTGGCACAATTTTTCGATAAACTTAGGTGTAAAGGGAAGGTGTGGAGACAGTTACCCTTGTCAGTGGCAGGAAGGTGCAACCTAATCAAGATGACGTGGATGCCTCAACTGCTGTATACATTGCATAATTCCCCAGTTTTGATAATTAGGCAATGGTTCCAGAAGATTGACCTCATATTTAGAAATTATGAAAAGTGGTTAAAGAAATATTAGGGTATTAGGGATTTACAGAATTCACCATTATGGAACAATAAGCATTTGCAGGAATTATCTACTGTAGAGAAGAGAATGAATTGGGAGAGGTGCGAACTATTTAGGTCATTCCTGGAACTGAAGGAGGATTATGGTATATGGTAGTTCCCGTAAAAGTGTCAGTTAGCGTCCGATTTTACGACGCAATATCAACGTCCCAGTATAAGTCACTGATCACTGCCATTACTAATATAAAAAAAAAAAAAAAAAAAACATTCACATAAACCAATCAATATACCCAAGACAAGAAAATTTGAACATGCACTGGTTTAATTACTTAAAGTAAAATTCTTTTACACTTCATGTACACTAACCTACACTGGTAGCTCCTAAACATGAGTTTAGGAGCTTTTGGCGTTTTTTTGTTTTTTGCCAAAGCAAATGTACACATAGGCTTTTAGCAGAGTTTAGGAGCTGCCACGTTTAGGTGAGCTTCAACCTCCCTCTCCTGAATGTGGAAGAATTGCATTCAGGATAGGAACGTTTTGACCACCGCCTGAGGGAAAACGCAAAATGCGCCAAGAACACAGTAAAATTTGCGTTGGCCTTATATATTGGCCTGCAATATATGTAGGCCAGTGTACATGAAGCCTTACTCACTCAATGTCCAGTGTAAGAAATTATTATAAAATTAAAATCTATACATGATACAATTGAACAATTATCTGCAGAGTCAAGGTACAAAAGAATTTTGAGAGGTCCCAGCTTTCTGCTATACAGAGGTTTATTTTTCATTTTGTCCATATGTATATGGAAGCATATGGATGTCCGCTGGCACCCGCTGATTGACGGTAAAACACACAGAACAGGACGGGGAGCTACCCTTCAACAGATAGTGGCTACTATGACCAAACAAGGTTGCTGACTTATTTGTGGATGGTGTGCTTGGCGTGGTCAAGACTAAGGCTTCCTACAGGATTGCAGGTATGCTCAGATTGCTCCCTCCCCTTCCCCCCTCTTTCCTCTTCTTCTCCCCCTTCTTCTTTCATTTTCTTTATATATCCTAGGGGTTAAACATATCCTCCACTATATCGATACCAGTTTAAGGTTTAAACGATACACTGTCAGCTGGCATATATGCCTAGTGCCTCTACACTCACGGAATGGACCCCCTATTTATGGGAGGCACTTTATATCCTGCCCGAGTGTACAATGTGACTCTCTGGTGCCCCTAGGGCATGCGGGGGGCAAGGGGAGGTCAGCTGGAGGCTATTGGGCCCCCTCCCTCTGCCCCAACCGCAGTCCAGGGAACCATATCTTTCCTATAGTTTTATCGACAGCCCCCATTGACCCACTACCAGAGGTAAAGCAGTCATGCAAGAGGCATATTCACCCAATCTACCCCCGCACCTGCTACAGCTGCCCACAACTCTGCTACCAAAGTGACATCCCTAACCTATTAACCGGTGAAGGCCCATTGGCCACCCCGCACAATACCCTCACAATATTTATTTTATTGTTGTATTTTATTCTATTTCTCTGTCCAACATGTTAATTTGTGCTGTTTACTTATGCCAGACCCATGTGGTTTAGCTATTTTATTCTAATGCGAAATGTTGAACATGTCCTGTTATATGTACTTCAAAATAAAGATTATAGAAAAAAAAACACACAGAGCAGAGATCTGACTATGTAAACAAGGCAGATCTCCATGGTGTGAGGGCGGAGGAGATGGAATTTGTGCACCTGCAATTTTTAAAACATATAAACTATATAATTGAGGATTATTGAGGATGTGAGTAGCATATATTTTCCTGGAATTCAGTGACATGTGATATCGCTGTTTCAAAGATGTGATTTTTGAGGCACATAGCAAGAACAGATGGATTTACAGAGGATTTGTTGGTATATAACCTCTATCTGGTCTCTTAGGTTAAGTTTATCCAGTGCGGGTTTTAAAGCCTTTCAGAAAAGCAGCACGATTATTTCTGTGATCATATTATTTGTACTTTTCAGAACTACGCTAGCAAGAAATTTAATCAGAGAAAAAAAAGGAAATATGAACGTTGGCTTGAATGGTCATACAGAGAACAATGGTCAAACAACTCCAGACATATTCTACCAAGGCTTATTGGGTGGGAGTGTTGTTAGTCATATTTCAAACATTCATGGTGATATGGTTAAACAGTTGATTCTGAACTGTAGGTATTGTGCACAAACGTGTATAAGTGTTTGTGTAACTTAAAGTTACTAAACCCAGGACCCTGCATTCGCCATATCTGGTCTCCCACAGTAGACAGAACATGGAAATGCAATTATTTTAGTAAATATAAACTGCTAAATACCTTTTTATATCATGGGTATATAGCAGTCTTATGACTTCTATCAGTGTTTGGTTAAAGCTTGTAGGGGGAGTTTTCATTCTCCCCTGATCCCCTGTCTTGGAAGCTGCAGGATCCCTGACCCTCTGTCTGGACAGTGCCGATTGGCCCTGCCTGTGCGGATCACACGCACTCTCCCAAGAAAAAAATTAACTCTCTAGCAATTCACTCCAAACTGAGTATGTGCAGCTTGCCCCCAAGGTTCTGTTCTATCAGGAGACGTTTTGTGACAGTGGAAGAAGGGGAGGATCAGAGAAGGCAGGCTCAAACAGCCTTTTTACACAATGCAGAGGATTAATCCCTTATGCTCTACAAGGAGTATAACAAGCATGCTTTACTGCATATAAAGACTGATTTTACTGTTCTGGGTTTAACGCTTTAGGGCCCATTCACACTTTCTCATGGAAAAACATAGATAACCACAATGATTTTCTGTGTGTGATATTCAGATCAGAACAGATCAGGTTACATTGTGTTCTGAAGCACTGCAATATTATGTAAAAAATATTGCACCACTCTGCATGGCTTCGCATGTCACTGCTCAGCAAGCACAGTGCACCACGGGTTTGTTTGCCACCCACCCCCTCACCCAAAAAAATGGAGCAACAGCCGTCACTGCTACATGCATATCTATAAAGGCAAAGACCAACATGTAAAGTTTAGGAACCAATCAAAAATCATCATTTTTAATCTACTTTAAACTAAGAGATGAAATGTGATTGGATGTTCTATGCTACATTTTCTACAGCATAACAACGAAATAAACAAATGGCTATTATTCTGATTCTGTAATATGTTTATGGAAGAAATTGAAGATGTATAAAGTTTGTGGCCAACTGCATTAATGGGAATGCAAGGTGTTTTGTAACATTTTCTTTTGTTCAGGACTAAAAATAATGTTTTTTAATAATGTAAGTCAAGCAAATATGTACATATTGAACATAAATTGTTCATATTTAAAGTTCCAGCTAACAAGTAGAGCTTGAGACTCTCTTAAGAATGTATCTATATTGAAAAATATCCTGTTTATTACAGCGCTCAATAGCTCAACCTTAGATTATTAACACACACAGCTCTTTCTGTGACAAATAGAGTTGGGTGCTATTATGATGTAATTCCAGCGCACATGAGCAGGAGTTACATAATAATCAGCTGCCCTGTGGCAGAGCTGGAAGATGCTGGACAGGGAAAACTGGTAGAAGATGCCAGCATTGGAGGATGAGAAGGTTTGCAGACATTGCATTGCAGGACTAGGGCACTCTGGGAACTAAGTGTACCATAATATCATATGCCGTGCATACTTGCACATTTTGGTAATAACCCACCCACTCCAGAAGCAGTAAAGTTCTGCTTTAAATAGAACCAATATACCATATACAGTGGGTAAAATAAGTATTAAACATGTCACCATTTTTCTAGGTAAATATATTGTTAAAGGTGCTATTGACATGAAATTTTCACCATGTGTTGGTAACAACCCATGCAATCCATATACTGTATACAATGAAAAAAAAACAAATAAGTTCAGAAATTAAGTTATATGTAATAAAATTAAATGACACAGGGAAAAAAATATTGAACACTTGAAGACAGGGAGGGGAAAAAAGGCATGGAAAGTCAAGACACCCGCTGACATCTATCAGTAATTATAAAGCAACCCTGCCGTGGTCAGTGCAAATTAATATCAGCTGGTTCAGTCTCAACTACCAAGGTGCCAAGGTGGCACACAAGAAACATCTTATGATGGGTAAAAGCAAATAGCTATCTCAAGACCTTTGCAACCTTATTGTTGCAAAGCATACTGATTGCATTGGTTAAAAAGGGATTTCTAAACTTCTAAATGTTCCAGGGAGCACTGTTGAGGCCATATCCGGAAGTGGAAAGAACATCATTTAACCATAAACCGGCCACAACCAAGTGCTGCTCGCAAGATTTCTGACAGAGGAGTGAAAAGAATTAGGCCGCGTACACACGCGGGGACTGTCTGCCGAAACTAAGTTCGTCAAACAGTCCGCTCAAACTTTTGAATGAATGAACACGCCCACACACAGCACTTTTTGAGCGGACAAATACGGCAAACTAAGTTCGTCGTACTAAGTCCGCGCAACTTTTGAAATGAACGGACTCGCCCACACAAGAGGCAACAGTCCGCTCATTTCGGGCGCGTGTCAAGGTGGGCGGGGCCCGCGACGGAGACGTCGCGGGCTCCGCCGCCTGGAATGGACTTAAAGGGGAACCCCAACGCCGAAAAAAATCGGCGTGGGGGTCCCCCCAAAGTCCACAACAGACCCTTGTCCGAGCACGCTACCCGGCTGGCCAGGAAAGGGGGGCGAGCGAGCGCGCCCCCCCTTCTGAGCCGTACCAGGCCGCGTGCCCTCAACATGGGGGGTACCTTGGGGAAGGGGGGGCCGCGCGGCCCCCCCACCCCAAAGCACCTTGTCCCCATGTTGATGAGGACAAGGGCCTCTTCCCGACAACCCTGGCCGTTGGTTGTCGGGGTCTGCGGGCGGGGGGCTTATCGGAATCCAGGAGCCCCCTTTAATAAGGGGGCCCCCGGATACCGGCCCCCCACCCTATGTGAATGAGTATGGGGTACAATGTACCCCTACCCATTCACCTGTAAAATAAAAGTACCCAAAAAAAAACACAACACACGAGATAAAATATTTTATTGCACAGCTCCGGGGGTCTTCCGTCTTCGGGGGTCTTCTCGCCGGACTCCTCCGCTATCTTCTTGTAGCTCTTTTGCTAGCGGAGGAGTCCGGCTTTCTTCTTCCCCGCCGCCGGCCTCTTCTCCCGACTTCGGGGGTCTTGTCCCCCTCTTCGGTTCTTCTGCCGGGCCACCGCGCCTTCTTATAGCTCTTTTACAGGCGGTGGCCCGGTCTTCTGTCGCCGCTGTCGTCGCCGCCGCCTTCCGTTCTTCTTCTTCTTCTTCTTCTTCATCTTCTTCTTCTTCTTCTTCTCCAGGAGATGTTGACACGTCGCTCTCTCCGGCCGGAATGGCAGAGCCACGCTGCGCGGCCACTTATATAGTGACAATGGGGCGGTGTCACATGGTATATGTCACATGGGTTGGTCACATGGTGACCCCGCCCCCTTACGATGTCATAGTCCCCATGTGACATCAACCCATGTGACCAACCCATGTGACATATACCATGTGACACCGCCCCATTGTCACTATATAAGTGGCCGCGCAGCGCGGCTCTGCCATTCCGGCCTGAGAGAGCGACGTGTCAACATCTCCTGGAGAAGAAGAAGAAGAAGATGAAGAAGAAGAAGAAGAACGGAAGGCGGCGGCGACGACAGCGGCGACAGAAGACCGGACCACCGCCTGTAAAAGAGCTATAAGAAGGCGCGGTGGCCCGGCAGAAGAACCGAAGAGGGGGACAAGACCCCCGAAGTCGGGAGAAGAGGCCGGCGGCGGGGAGGAAGAAAGCCGGACTCCTCCGCTAGCAAAAGAGCTACAAGAAGATAGCGGAGGAGTCCGGCGAGAAGACCCCCGAAGACGGAAGACCCCCGGAGCTGTGCAATAAAATATTTTATCTCGTGTGTTGTGTTTTTTTTGGGTACTTTTATTTTACAGGTGAATGGGTAGGGGTACATTGTACCCCATACTCATTCACATAGGGTGGGGGGCCGGTATCCGGGGGCCCCCTTATTAAAGGGGGCTCCTGGATTCCGATAAGCCCCCCGCCCGCAGACCCCGACAACCAACGGCCAGGGTTGTCGGGAAGAGGCCCTTGTCCTCATCAACATGGGGGCAAGGTGCTTTGGGGTGGGGGGGCCGCGCGGCCCCCCCTTCCCCAAGGCACCCCCCATGTTGAGGGCACGCGGCCTGGTACGGCTCAGAAGGGGGGGCGCGCTCGCTCGCCCCCCTTTCCTGGCCGGCCGGGTAGCGTGCTCGGACAAGGGTCTGTTGTGGACTTTGGGGGGACCCCCACGCCGATTTTTTTCGGCGTTGGGTTCCCCTTTAAGTTCATTCCAGGCGGCGGAGCCCGCGACGTCTCCGTCGCGGGCCCCGCCTACCTGGAGACGCGCTCGAAATGAGCAGACTTTTCTCCGGGCGGGAACAGTCCGCTCATTTCGAAAGTACAGCGGACTGGCCCACACACGGGCGGACTGTCCGCTCAAACCAAGTTTCAGCGGACAGTTTTTCTGAATTTCCGAAAAACTTTGTTCGTCAAACTGTCCGCTGAAACTGTCCGCTGAAAGCCCACACACGAGCGGACTGTCCGCTCAAACACTGTTCAGCGAACAAAGTTGAGCGAACAGTCCCCGCGTATGTACGCGGCCTTATCAGAAGAGTTGTCCAAAAGGCAAGGACCACTTGTGAAGAGCTTCAGAAAGACCTGGAATTAGCAGGTACAGTTGAGAAAACAATAAGTAATTCACTCAACTGCCATGGCCTGTATGCACGATCACCATGCAGGACTCCATTGTTGAAGAAAAAGCATGATGAAGCTCGTTTAAAGTTTGGTGCACAACATTAAGGCCCCTTTTTACACTGGGGCATTTTTTAGGCGCTTTAGCGTTAAAAAAAACGCCTGTAAAGCACTTGAAAGAAGCCTTATTTGCAATCCCAATGTGAAAGCCCGAGTGCTTTCACACTGAGATCCCTTTCACACTGAGGCATTTTTCAGGCGCTTTCGCTTTAAAAAAAGCCCCTGTAAAGCGCTTGAAAGAAGCCGCAACTGCAATCCCAATGTAAAAGCCCGAGTGCTTTCACACTGAGGCGCTGCGCTGGCAGGGCGTCAAAAAAAGTCCTGCAAGCAGCTTCTTTGCAGCGCTTTTGGAGCGGTGAATACACCGCTCCTAAAGTGCCCCTTCCCATTGAAATCAATGGGAAGCGCCTGCAAAATGCCTGAAAAGCATCTGAAAAGCACCCGAAAAGCGTGTTTGGCAGCAGAGCTTTGTGGGCACTTTTAACCCTTTATTTGGCCACTAGCAGGGGTTAAAAACGCCCAAATAGCGCTTGAAAAAGCTGGTAAAGCGCTCCTAGTTTAAGCGAAGCTTTACGAGTGTTTTTCGGGCGTTGACATTGTGAAAGGGCTCTTAAAGCACTTGGGCTTTCACATTGGGATTGCAGATGAGGCTTCTTTCAAGTGCTTTACAGGTGCTTTTTTTTAACGGTAAAGTGCCTGAAAAACGCCAGAAAAATGCCCCAGTGTCAAAGGGGTCTTAGACATGCCTGTAAAAAACTGGCAGAAAATAGTCTGGTCAGATGATACTCAAATTTAACTCTGTGGATGCCATAATACACACCATGTTTGGAGGTCACTTCACATTGCCCCAAAAACACCATCCCAACAGTGAAGTTTGGAGGTGGGAACATCATGGCGTGGGGCTGTTTTTCAGCATGTGGTACTGACTAACTACATGTCATTGAAGGAAGAATGACTGGAAAAATGGACCAAGACATTCTTAATAAAAATCTTCTGCCATCTATCAGGATGATGAAGATGAAATAAGGGTGGACTTTTCAATAATCCCAAACACAAAGCCAAGGAAACTCTCAATTGGTTTCAAAGAAAGAAAATAAAGCTGGTAGAATGGCCCAGCCAATCACCTGACTTGAATCCAATACAAAATCTATGGAAAGAACTAAAGATCAAAGTTCATAAAAGAGGCTCATGGAACCTTCAAGGTTTGAAAACTGTGTGGAAGAATGGAGCAAAATCACACCTGAGCAATGCATGCAACTAGTTTCTCCATACAGGAGGCGTCTTCAAGATGTCATTACCAACAAAGGATTTTGTACCATGTATTAAATACATTTCAGTTAGCGTGTTCAATACTTTTCCCCTGTGTTATTCCATTTTACTACACATAACTTCATTTCTGAACATATTGTTATTTATTTTTTGTATGTATGGATTGTTGTTACTGACATGTGGTGAACATTTCATGATAATAGCACCTTTAGAAATATACTGTATCTACCTAAAAAAAAATGGTGACATGTTCAATACCCATTCAATTTTATCCGCTATATACTGTAAAACAGATTACGGTAGGAGATTTCAATCCAACAGATGAGAAGAATGTTTTATCTGGCTTTGTCATCACTTTGTAAAACCATCTGGACCTTCATTACCTTTACCAACAACACAAAAAGGCTGGGTGACTACCAGAGAACTTTATGTTTATAATAATAAGGTTCTTTTAAATGCATTACTGATACAATAGCAGTCATTAAAATTAATGAATACACATTTGCTACTCAGCTTTATGACACGCATTTATCCAATTTGCTTTTGAAGACATCAACAGTTTTATGCTTTAGTAAATGACAAGGAGAACTTTTATCTGTAAAATAATGAAGTTTGCAATTTCCCCTGCTTGGCACAGGATGTGAGGGTCTCATGCTAATACTATATTTTAATGTGGACTCGAGCTTGGATTCTTCTCTCCTCTCCAATCGTTATTTTATCTTTTCAGTCTTCTATATATTTTCTTTAGCCATTATTACATAAACTTCCACCGGTATTGGACAGAAAACATAATTATTTCTTTAGCCAAAGGCTCAGTACAACTTATTTACAGTTTACAGATTTTACTTGAGACCTTTATTGTTTGGCAAATACAATGCTAACGTATAAAATTAAACTACTATTTTGTGTTTTTTTTTTTTTTTTAGATTTATTGGTGTCAATTTATTTTAAATTAGAAAAACTGTTTTAACCAATGCTGAATAAGAGCTTCCAGCACAGTGAACAAGTGCAAATTGTAAAGCTACCCTATCACAAAGTTTAAAAGCATCCTTAAAGGGGTTGTACAGGTTTGTGTTTTTTTTCACTTTTCATCGCTAAGGTGAAAAAACACCTGCTAGTGTCCAGCCTCCCAGCCCCCCGGGTTTCACTTACCTGAGCCCTGAGATTTCCAACAGCGAGAACGAGCTGTCCCTCTGCTCGGGGTTCTGGGCGCTTGATTGGATAGATTGATAGCAGTGCAGCCTTTGGCTCCCGCTGCTGTCAAATCCAATGATGCGGGAACCGGGGGGCGAGGTTGAGTCATACATTCAGTGGCTATGGACACAGAATGCTGGACTCAGGAGCGCACCCGCAAGGTAATTCCCTGGGAGAGCGCTTCTCCTAGGGGGTTATATGATGCAGGGAGGAGCCGCAAGAGCCACCTAGGGACCCCAGAAGTTGGTGTTCAGGACTACTCTGTGTAAAACGAGCTGCACAGTGGAGGTAAGTATGACATGTTTGTTATTTAAAAAAAAAGGATTTGAAGCTTAACAATTACTTTAAAGAGGAACTGCAGTCTGTTCACATAATTTGTAATAAAAACATCTTTGCCATTCTGAAGCTTCCTCCAACCACTTTGCATATTATTCTATACAGTATATACTGGGATTCTGTACTTGCCAAATATGCTTCAGAAATCTCCCTTCACTAAGGCTACTCTCACACTGGGGCCACACCGTGTAAGCATTAAAGAGCCGATCCTTTTAGCGGTGCTTTACTGGCATTTTGGCTGTGCTTTTTGGGCACTAGTGCGGTGCTTTTAACCCCCACTAGCAGCTGAAGAAAGGTTTAAAACCGCCTGTGTTGCGGCGCTCCTGAAACACTTATCAGGCACTTCAGAAGCGCTGCCCATGCATGTATACAGCACTCCTAAACAACCCCAAAGATGCTGCTTGCAGGATTTTTTCTAACATCCCACAAACGCACTGCCCCAGTGTGAAAGCACTCAGGTTTTCACACTGGGGTGGCATGGGAGGCGCTATTTTTTAGTACTTATATGCCTGAAAAATGCCTTCAGCGTGAAATGGGTCTAAGTCTGGCTGCAGCCATTTTAACTGTGGGCAGCTGAAGCCGCTGCCTGTTCACTTTCTGGAATTACACAGACACAAACCTCCAGCTCTGCATCCCTGCAGCTTTCATTGGCCCGCTTATGACTCATCTTCCATCCCTTCCTGGCAAACTCTCATAAGAGTGGGAGAGAGATTTGCATGATGTCATAAGCCTAGGCTAATGACCAGACAAGAAACAGGAAGTGGGCTGTATAAGGTATTTACTGGCAGAAAAAAAAAATGTTTTACTATCCAAAGTTAAAACAACAAGGACAGAAGCTTTAATAGATTAATAGTTGAAAAAATTACTGTAGGTCCGCTTTAATACTAAAAAAACCCACATGTGAAATTACTATATCAGAAAAGAAAGAAACTTGGGGTGCGTGTTATACACCGGCACGTGTTATACGCTGATAAATACGGTGTATATATATATATATATATATATATATATATATATATATATATATATATATATATATATATAATGTAAATCCTTTCTTGGTGCCTGCACCGTTGACCTGTGTTTAACCTGAAGCTTTCACCATTTCCTCTCTCTGACCTCAAGCCAGTGAAGGAGAGTGTAATGAGGTAAGGTCAGAGGGAGGAACCAGTGAGAATTACATAGTAACATAGTAGGTAAGGTTGAATAAAGTCAACAGTCCATCCAGTTCAACCTGTTGGTGTGTGTGTATGTTTGTGTAGATAAGCATTTCCCATATCCCCATATATTGTGTTTGCTAAGATGCACATCCAAGAGTCTTTTAAAACTATCAATACTTCCTTCTGACACCACCAGTTGTGGAAGAGAGTTCCACATCCTTACCGCCCTGACAGTGAACACCCCCCCTATGCAGTCTAAGGTTAAACCGCTTCTCTTCCTGTCTCCTTGTGTGGCCCCGTGTCTTCTTACACTCCCTGGGACTGCAAAGTTTCATACTTATGCTGGGATCACCATTGAGATATTTGTATATTACTATCATATCTCCTCACAAGCGTCTCTTCTCCAGGGAGAATAAATGTAATGCTTGTAGTCGTTTCTCATAATTGAGGTCCTCCAGTCCCCATATTAATTTTGTTGTCTTTCTCTGGACTCTCTCCATCTCCAGCACATCCTTTCTGAGGATTAGTGACCAGAACTGGATGAAATACTCCAGATATGGCCTAACAAGTGTTTTATAAAGTGGCAGGATTATCGTTTTATCTCTGGACTATATCTCCTTTTTTTAATGCATGCTAATATTCTTCTGGCTTTGCTTGCTGCAGCTTGGCATTGCATGCTATTGTTCAGTCTGTCTTCTACTAGGACTCCCAGATCCTTCTCTATCCTGGAATCCCACAGGGTTTTTCTCTTAGTGAGTTGCAAGGGACACAGGGGATTGACAGTCCCAGACTTGTTGGTTTTACAGTGGACGTCTAGTGATCAAGGAGTTTGGTAATTGAAGCAGACGTGGACCAGACATTTTCCATGCTCAGTGGGTATCAGCTGACAGATTCCTCGCTGAACAAGCGGACTCCAACAAAGCCTGCCCAGTGTGTAAGGGGCCTAAGGGGGCAACTGAGTGTGTGCGCAGATGCAATTAGAGTGTGTTGTGGCCTGCATTGACCAGACTGTTGTCAGAGGTAAATGTACAGTAGTCTATGCAAAAACAGGCTGTGGGTCTGAGCAGTCCAAAGGTAGGCTGAAAGCAAACCGTCTGAAAAATATAATTTTTGTTTACCGTATATACTCGAGTATAAGCCGAGATTTTCAGCCTCTTTTTTGAGGCTGAAAGTGCCCCCCTCGGCTTATACTCGAGTCATCGCTGTCTGTCTGCCCGATCAGCGTGTCGAGCAGACAGACAGCGGCCATTCTAGGATTCAAAAGCAGCGCCTCCGTCTCCGCCTTCGCCTGTGATAGGCGGAACACTGAATTTCCCAGCAGTCTGTGTTCCGCCTATCACGGACGTCCTCTCATCCTCGTCCGTAGTATGAGGATGAGCGGACGTCCATGATAGGCGGACCACTGACTGCTGGGAAATTGAGTGTTCCGCCTATCACGGACATCCGATAGGCGGAACACTCAATTTCCCAGCAGTCAGTGGGAAATTGAGTGTTCCGCCTATCACCGACGGAGGCGCGGCTTTTGAATCCTAGAATGGCCACCGACGAAGAGCTGCGGGACGGGCCGGGACGCAGGCCGGGACGGGACGCAGGCCGGGACGGGACGCAGGCCGGGACGGGACGCAGGCCGGGACGGACACAGGCTGGACGGACACAGGCAGGCTGGACACAGGTAGGCTGCACGGACACACACACACACACACACACACACACACACACACACACACACACACACACACACACACGGATGCATGCACACACAGGGATGGATGGACACACACGGATGCATGGACACACACACACACACACACACACACACACACACACACACACGGATGCATGCACACACACAGGGATGGATGGACACACACACACACGGATGCATGGACACACACGGATGCATGGACACACACACACACACACGGATGCATGGACACACACACACACGGATGCATGGACACACACAGGGATGGACGACACACAGGGATGGACAGGCATGTCTCACCCTCGGCTTATACACGAGTCAATAATTTTTTCCAGTTTTTTGGGGGTAAATTGGGGACCTCGGCTTATATTCGGGTCGGCCTATACTCGAGTATATACGGTATTAATAAAAGTGGGCAGAAAGCCACGAATGCAAGTTGGTGAGTGGACTCAGTCCTTGAAGCTCTACATTTGGGTCTAAAATTCCACACTACTTTTAATCATGCGGATGCATGATACAGCATACTATATGTTAAAGATCAAATTGTCATTTTTAAAGACTTACCAGAAGATATACTTTTAGTTACTTGTATCTTCAATATCTGATACATGATTTTCCATCTAAAATCAAAAGATTAAAACATTGTGAAATTCTGAGCTTGGACCATGATTCCTATGGCTATTAGAGCCGCGAGGCATACAAAAAAGAGCTTAACTATATCCCGGCTTTTGTATTTTTTCAAAGAAAGAAGTTAGAAGAAATTATTATTTTCCCCTCTTCATTAAGCTTTCTGCTTAAAATATACTAAAAGTTCAGTGTTGGGTGAAGAATGATGTATTCAGTAAAACACAGCAGTACAAAAAGCGCCTCCATGAAGTGCAAAGTGCAGTAGCTTATATCAAATAATCAGAATTCACGTCGTATCTCTTCAAATTACACATTAGTATCCAGCTTAACTGACCTGAAATCAGCTGCAATGGGTTATCACACTCTGTGTATCTGCATATAAACTGCTTGCATTATCACTTTTTTCTGTTTAGTGCTGTCAAGTCTATGCCATTAGGTCAGTGTTTCTTAAGTTCAGTCCTCAAGACACTCCAACAGGTCATGTTTTCAGGATTTCCCTCAGATGTGATAATTACTAAGACAGTGAAACTG
The DNA here is from genome assembly GCF_037356315.1 of Lithobates pipiens. Classification (NCBI taxonomy): domain Eukaryota; kingdom Metazoa; phylum Chordata; class Amphibia; order Anura; family Ranidae; genus Lithobates; species Lithobates pipiens. The sequence goes on along the minus strand of NW_027507764.1, from coordinate 486,656,873 downwards.
ATCAATTCACCTGGGCAAAATAATGGAAAGCCTAAAAACATGACCTGTTGGGTCATGTTTTGAGGATTCTTGACTGGAGTTGAGAAACACTGCTTAGGGGGTTTATTAAATAGTTGACTTACTGAGTCTATACTAGACAAGTAACAGGTAGCCACATCTGAGGCAGTTAAACATAATCCTTTATACCTTGAAATTTCACCATCCATAGGCCTCTTTGCGAATAGGAGGTAAACCACATTTCTTGTTTGTTATGGCTATCCAACATGTAATACTACTGTTAACGATAATGTTTATTATATAAATTAAATTAGAGACATTAAATTAGATTTCCAGGCCTTGAATTGGGTCAATTTTATCATAACATTTTTAACTTTTATCTTACAAGTATGTATTTTGGGTATAGAGAAATGTTTGCCAAATATTGAATATGTTCTTTTTTTGTACCATTATTTATATGGCACAGAATATAGGACTTTTTATGCAAAAAGTCACACTTGGAATTTTTTGCGAGACATTTTGTGTGATAAATCACATTTGAGATTTTTTTTTAAAAAGGTGCATTTGGGATTTTTTTTTAACAGTTGCTTCACAAGTCACATATTTAATTTCAAATACTTCAACTGAACTGTTATTTGGAGCATTAAAAAAAAAAAAACAGGTTTCTGTATGTCATTAGTTTAACTGGCCCATAGTTGTTAGAGCTAAATGGAATATATACATACACTGATAACAGAATCGGGCGGCACAGTGGTGTAGTGGTTAGCACTCTCGCCTAGCAGTACGATTGGTTCAAATCCCAACCACGACACTACCTGCCTGGAGTTTGCATGTTCTCCCTGTGCCTGCGTGGGTTTCCTCTGGGTACTCCAGTTTCCTCCCACACTCCAAAGACATGCAGGTAGGTTAATTGGCTTCTGTCCAAAATTGACCCTAGTATATGAGTGGGGACCTTGGATCGTGGGCTCCTTGAGGGTAGGGACTGATGTGAGTGTGCAATGTACAGGGATAGGGACAATTGTAGACACTTACTCAGGTTGGACTGGTGTCTTTATTTAACTATGTAACTATGTAACCCTTAATCATATATCCTTTATTAAATACCTCTTAAGTGCCTGACCTGTACAGTCATATATTCTACTAGAGGATGTGGATGCATATCCATTGCTGTGATTGGTATCACTCTTATTTCTGGCATTGTCAGAGCAACTCAGGAGACTGGATCTTCCCGGGTTACCCAGACTTAAGTTTAGATTATTACATATGTTATGGAGGTGACGGAAAGGTGAGCAGACCACTAAGTCTGCCCCCCACCCCATACCCCCCCATCTGTTGTCGTAAATAGGAAGAGGAAGGAAAGGAAAGAATAAAGAAGAAGAGGAAAAAAAAAGAAAAAAGGAGGGGGGTGAATATGAGGGCCTGTTAGGTAAGGGGTGGGAAATTCTCCGGCTACCCTCTCCACCCATCACCAAACGCACAACCTGGGATCCCCAGACCAGAACGCTTTCGGGTTATAGCAAAAGGTGTAAGAAGAGTAGAAGGTCATGGATTAAGTGTTGTCTTGTATCAGTTCCTGGTATTGCTGAGACGTTCAAAACTGCAGCTTTTTTTTATCTTTTTTTTATGTTGGCAACAAAACATTACATGTATTAACCATACTGTATACAATTTCCAGAATACAATTCCTTTCACAATACTAGCCCTTTAAGCCTGTTGAAAGACAAATTGCCAGAAAGATCTTATCAGTCTGTATAGTCTGATCCAATACAAGCACCTGAACAAGCGCATGTTCATGATTTTGCTAATAGAATTGTGCATGGCCATGAGCTAGAGCATTTATGTGCTTGTTTAGCGAACATGCCTGCACGCTTACGGTGGTACCAAATTGCCTATTTTAACTGTAGCTGCCACCCACACACACTCTCGCCACATCACTGAGGTCAGCCTTCGAATGTGGTGCTGGATAATGCACATGTGTGTTTTGTACCAGAAGTATATCCAGTATGTGCGCAGGTGTTTGTGCTCCATAGTGCACTCCCAGCACAGAGGACTGGCTCCTGATCACATGATCATTGTGATAGTCTGTTATCGGATATCACAGTGATCATTGCCTGAAAAACCTAGCCCTCGGCTCTTTCTCCTCTTGAATGTATATTTTTACCTTGCTAGAGGGGAGGAATTTAAAACATAAAAAAAGGCTGTATCAAAAAAAAAGATAAAATAGATCAATGCTTGATCTAGATTAGTGTTAGCATCAGTATTAGGGGCACTATAATACTAGTAGCTACAGGGATATAAGCAATCTTTCTGGTGAGTGGGTTACTCGCTTGGTACCGCCACCATTCACAAAACCCCTTGTATTTATTTCAGTGAATACAAGGCATCCACTAATTTGATGAGATGGAGAAAATGACATCAGTGTTCTGCTTCTTTAGCACTTTGAATCAGAGAATGCGTTGTATTCATAAAAAAAAAATACAAGGGGCTTTGTAAATGGTGGTAGTGCCAAGTGAGCAACCCACTGTGGTTACTGTGCAGAAGGTAAGACACTTGGCACAGACACCAGAAGATTGCTGCTATCACCATAGTAGTGCAGGCTACTACAGTGATTTGCAGTGTCCACAGCAATCTCTAAGGTATAATATGAGCTGGAACAATGTAACTGTACAATAAAAATCATACTTAAACTTCAGATGTAAGGTAAAGTAATGGTAAAAAAAAGTATTATAGGTTTAACGAATCACTTATCACAAATGTAATCTTCCAAAAAGCTGGGGTCATGACAGGGGTGTGTATCCTTTACCAACATAATTTGTGCCGAACGCAGTGTTAATTTTGTCAACTAAAACATTTTAGTCGACTAAATGAATACTATTTTAGTCAAATAAAATACAACCAAAACTAAAACAATTGAGATGAATAAAAATGAACACTGGTCTGTAGTGCGTGTTCATGCCTCAATACCTTAAATAATATATGAGATTTTTCACTCCAGCAGTATTTAATGAGTTTGGAAATTGTAGAGAAATGTTAACTAATGCATTACAAGTTAATTACACCCATTATATTTTGGATGACTAAAATGAGTTTAATGCCGCGTACACACGACCGGACTTTTCAACGGACTAGATTCTTCCAGGCGGACATTCGGCAGAGGTCCAACAGACTTTCTGAATGAAACAGACTTGGCCACACACGACTGGACTAAGTCCGTTCGAAAGTCCGTTCGTTTTGAACATGATGACGTAAATGGGACTAAACAAGGAAGTTCAATAGCCAGTAGCCAATAGATAACCTTGCGTCGTATTTAGTCTGTCAGACTAGCACACAGATGAGCGGCTTTCCAGATTTCTAGTCCGTCGGATAGATTTGAAACATGTTTTATTTCTAGGTCCATCAGACTTTTGGGAAAAAAGTCAGCTGGAGCACACACATGATCGAATTGTCCAACGGATTCCAGTCTGCCGGAAAGTCTGATCATGTGTACGTGGCATTAGTCTACAAAAATGTGCTGGAAATTTTATTCGACTAAAATGTACTGGAGATTTATTCAGCTAAATATGACTAAAACTAAAAAAATTGCAGAAGACTAAAATGGGACTAAAACTAAAATGCCATTTTAGTCCTAAGACTAAAACTAAATTGAAATTTGCTGCCAAAATGAACACTGGCTGAAAGATGACCTCTTTCTCATATCAGAAAGTTGGAAGGTGTGTCTATGTAGTGTATGAGAGCTCCTATCGGATTCTCTGGGAAATGCTACAGTTGCCAAAAAGACAATCTATGCCAAATAAAAATTACATACCAATTCATTGCTCCCATCTTCATCAAAATCTTCTTCTATTCCATCTGTCATCTCTTCTCCATCAGCATCATGTCCTCCTTCAACATGTTCTTCAATAGAATTCTCAGCTGTTTCCGACTTACATTCTTCTTGAGCCAAATCAGAATGATCTTCCAGCTGCTTTTTCTGACCTGTAGTAAAAAGGAAAATGAATGTGTTCAAAGTATAATGCCTTTTTTTTTTTCCTAAGCCTTCATGGTTTAGTAAGTATGCTTCTGCTGAAGCAATGAAGATAGCAAAAATACATTAGGGTTATATAAAGTGACCATGGCCCCAAGATTAAATTGCCTGAAAAGATTTGCCTGTGAATAGAGTACCGAATGCCGAAATCTTCCTTTGAAATCTGCTGAGAAACCGACACTTACATGAGAGTTGAATTCCTGACCCCCCTGGTACATAAAGTGTTTCCACCCACCGACCTCCATGTACCTACAGGACACTGCTATGACAAAAGTACCACAAAGCACAGTAGGTAACACAGAAAACTGACACTCCTGGAAGTGTCAGTTTCTCAGCAGCTTTGAGGGGAAGAATTTTCTCAAACATAACAAAAATTCATCAGCGCATACAAATGAAACAGATGATATGTACAAATCAATTTTGAGCCAATCTATATTGGTGACAGGTTTGCATTGCTTTGCTCTCCTCATTTTGGGAGTTAAAACATCTAATGTAATCCAATTATTTAACCATTTGATGACCAAGGGATGTATTTGTCCCATGTTTTAATTGCCTGTATCATCTGATTAAGAACTTAAAATACTTTTTTTTTGGTTTGAGTCAAAATATTAGTTCTTATCAACAAATGGGTCTAGCTTTTTGCCAGTTATTTCATGAAATGGCTTAGTAACAGCAACTTAAGTGTACGAACTTACCAAACTGTACGAAAAAAATTGCTTCTTTTTTTTCCATAAAAAGTAACCTAAATAGTCAGATATTATTGGATCATAATTCCTCCCCCCAAAAATGTCACAAGTGTGGAAGTTTTATTTATTGTTCAAATACATTCTTAAAGGGAAAAAAATATAATTATTTTTATATTGATGACGGTAATCTTTTGGTCGTCAAAGGGCAGCAAGACGGACTTATCTTGTTTTCAGCACCCTTGAAGCCAGAGTGTGTTTTAAATCAATAAAGATATGGAACCGATACAGGGACTAAATCTGACCTTAACTGAATTTTCATATGGAAAAATTAAAAAATCGTTCAGCAGAGCGTTTGATCTTGCCATCATTAAGTCAACTACGTTCTCAAAAGCCTGTAAAATTTTGTTCAGACCTACTATATTTCAGATGCATTAAACAGGTGTCTTGTGTGCCTAGCACATGCTCATTACAATGTACACAATTTTTCCCAAACAAAAAGCAAATTCAAAGTTAGAATCTTTCCCATTCTTGTATTTTCTATCCTCTTACTTTAAACTTTCTCATCACTATGGTGAACATACTAACTGTTAGAAAAACTAATGAATGTTCTGAAATTGAAAATTTTAACAAAATTCCACTAGGGTATGGCTAGCTTAACTACTTCTACTTCTGGTACCTTTAGTTTACAAGTTTAAATCAGTATTTTTTGCTAAAAAATTACTTATAACCCCAAAGAGTATAAATTTTTTAGCAGAGACCCTAGGGAATAAAATGGCATTTGTTGCTATTTTTTATGTCACTGGTTATTTGCACAGTGGTTTTGCAAATGCAATTTTTTTGGAAAAAATAAATTTTAAAGAAAAATGATGTTACACTGAGTAAATAGATATCTAACATGTCACCTAACATGCAAAGAATAATAATAATAATAATAATAATAATAATAATAATAATAATAATAGTAATACTAAATAAAAAAAACACAATATATACGCCATTTTTTATTTTTTTTGCAAAATGTGAAAGATGATGTTACGCCAAGTAAATAGATACCTAACAAGTCACCTGACATGTAAAGAATAAAAAAAAACAAAAAAAAACAAAACACAATATATACCCCAATTTTATTAGGTATGGCATAGAGGGATGGGATTCTTTACCTTTAAAAGCAAAAGATCCCCAAAAAAATGTTTTTGATCTTTTGCTTTAAAAAAAAAAAAGGTTTACTTCCAGTCTGGACCAAAAGTGACATCATGGCATTGCTCCGGTTCTCCAGGGCCATAGAGGCAATCAAAAAGAATCTATTCTTTAATTCACTTCTGGAACTAGCTGGATTGTTTCTCAGGTGAGCTGGTGGAAAAAAACAGTAAGCCCGAGAAACACCGGCGAGCCACTTGGAACGCTTTCATAAGAAAGCCAGCTACTGGCTTTAGAAAACTATACTGAGGTTATGGCTGATATTTTCAGCCATAATGCCGGTAAAACCACTCGAAAACTGCAACGTATATCTATACGTATTGCGGTGTTGAAGTGGTTACGTAGACAGGCCATGCTTTAATGTGTTGATATCTATTTGATAAATATATCATAAGATATTTTTAATAAAACGTAAATCCAATAGAATAGCCTATGCTTCAAGTATACATTTTATAGCAATATTGCACTTGAATATTAGTGTCACTATATACTGCTTATAGAGGAAGTAAACACTGCCTCTTTTTTTTCTCTTTTTGCTGACCTGCAAAGTAAAGACATATTGCACAAGTATGCATCGCATACTAGCACATTATGTGAAATTTACCTGCAAACAAAGCCCTCGTTGTCACCGTTGGAGGCCGCATCCATCTTCAGCCATCTTCCTTCAGGGTCCACAGACTCCTGATGTGTGACTGGTCAGTGCAGTGCTCGTGGAAGCCACCAGTCAGGGCAGAGGGCTCTGAAGAAACAGCACGGGTGACCGTTCCTTCAGAGCAAATGTGCTGATGACGTCATCGGCAGCGTTTACAGTGTATATATATATAATAAACAGTGCAAGTTTAGGAGACAGTTACAGTGCCTATAGGTAAGTCTTATTATAGACTTATTACTACTTCTTTAACCTCCCTAGCGGTAATCCCGAGTCTGGCTCGGGTTGGGATTTTACTAACACAAGCGGTAACCCCGAGCCAGACTCGGGATCGCATCGCTGGATGCAGGGGAGGACACAGGGAGAGTTACTTACCTTGTCCCCTGGATCCAGCGATGTCCTCCGCGCTGTGTGATCAAGCTGTCCTTCGCTCAATTCACACAGTGCCGAATGCCGCCAAGCTCCGTTCCCTGCGATGTTACAGCGCACGGGAGCGGAGATTGGCGCCAAATTCAAAAAAGTAAAAAGACACAAAACACACACAGCACTACAGATTACAGTACTGTATTAAAAAAAATACACACCCCTTTGTCCCTAGTGGTTTGTGCAGTGCCCTGCATGCACTTTTATATTATAAATACTGTTTTTTCTGCCTGAAATTTGGAGATTGTCTATAGCAACCAGAATGTGTCCCTTTTTCAGTGTTTTAGGATTTGATTACATTATTGAATAATTTTTATTATTCTTTATTATATTAGAAACTTTATCATACCCGGGATGTCTGCTAGACTCTGGTTTGAACAGATTTAAGTGAATTATTCCTAAGAATTACAGGACTACAATATAAAATGCCAAATTTCCTTGCAAAATAATTGTACCGCTTTCAGCACCTAAAAGCAGAATGAATCATACCTCCAGGGAGGTTAAATACCAACAGAACTAAATGCAGAAGGACAAGTGGACTGTTTTAGCACCACACCACAGTAGCCATCATCTACAGAACTACAGATATTCACAATTACATTGCAATCCCAATGATTTGCCACTGGGACATAAAGTGAAGGAAATGTCTCTAAAGGGGATAAAGCTATATAAAAAAAACTTACAGAGGAGCTTACTTTTCCCCACTCTGTGTGTGCAAAGTTTCCATGGTGTATAGATAGCAGTTGACTGAATAAACTGGAACTCCAGTTAAATCTTTTTTATTCTACATTTAACTGAGTTTGGAATGATTAGAATTTCTGCCCTCATCTGTGCACCCATTGTGGAGATTTCATCTTACTTTCTATACTTGAGACCCAAACAGAAGTTGGAGGAAATCTTGGAAGGAAATCCTACCTACCTTACCCTCACCTTATTGTGGTAATAATTGTAAAGTTTTAGATTCCCATTCACTTTCAGTCCTCGGTATAATGGTCACCAAGGCAGAGAGCAATGTGAATTCCCACAGATACCTGAATAATTCTGGCTATAGTGATAACATTTGTGTTTCATATCACTTTCCATCCAATTGACAGTCATCACTAAGACACTTAGCCCTTATACACACAGTCAGACATTCCGAGGGAAAATGTCCGATCGGACCATGTTGTGGGATAATCTGACCATGTGTGGGCTCCTTCAGACTTTTTCCGTCGGAATGTCTGACAACATGATCCGTTCGTTTGTAGAGAATTACGATCGGACAAAGTGCCACGCATGCTCAGATCAAATTACGAGACAAAAGCTATTGGCTACTAGCCTGAATGTAGTCCCATCGTAACGAACGAACCTCATCGCGTTTAGAACGATCGGATTTTCCGACAACTTTGTCCAACCGTGTGTATGCAACACCAGTTTCGGACAAAATCAGTCGGAAAAAATCCGACAGATTTTGTGGTCGGAATGTCCGACCGTGTGTACAAGGGCTTAGAGAGTGAATCTAACACTTCCACATTTACTCAAAACTACAACAAAAAATAGCCTAAGTTCTGATTTCATATCCCCTGTTGCCTGCAAATGTTCTTCCAAATTTGAAAATTGCATATAGCAGTGACCTCTAAAGTGCTACAGTAGTTCATACACAAGCCTTTGTTGACACTGTTGGGTCAGGTACTGCATGCTATGTGTCGATGCTCTTCGGCACCGCCACACACTAAGGCACTGTACCTAGGCTGTATTGCGCTGCAATGCACAGGAACACACACACATTTCCTAAAGGAGGAGAGGTGCAGTTTTGGCCTTTCTAGGTTTTTCTGGCAGCACATTCAAAATAAATGGGCTGCTGTAATATAGTGCACGATATTGAGTGACATAATGCTCATCAACATACGTGAAGTGTGAACCTAGCCTTATGCAAGCCAATCAGGTTCAGGCAAAATATAAAAATGTTCCACTTGAAATCTTGTTATCTGAAGTAAATACAGGCAGGGGAATATATAGGTTTAGTCTACAGGAAATGAAAAAAATAATTAGATTGACTTAAGACACCTTTCAATGACTGATGTCATAAATGTTTATTTAAACAGCATAGTGGATGCTTTTGTTGATTAGTCATTTGATGGTTGCATTCACTGTCTAACAAGGTGGAAGTAAATGTCAAAACAGCTACCAAATATAATGCAATTAGGCTAATACAGCACAAAAAACCCCACAATTGATTGGTTGTTACTGAAAACATAAATATGTAAAATAAATTAGAGAATACAATTCCTGTGAAGTCTTCACATTTCTAAATTTGTGTGCCTGAGATAAATAATTCAGTGATGCCAGCGGCACTGCGATACAGAGAAAGAAGAGGCTTTTCAAACTCAGTCTTTGAATGCTCAGTAAAGCTTTAGAGACCAGTCTAGCAACCCATGCAAAGTATGTTCAGCAAAGACCAATTCAGCGAAAGAAACTTTAACATAAGCATATTTGGATATTGTCATACTTTGAAGCTCTTCTTCTTCTAAACTTTATTCACAGAGTTTAGAAAGTTTTGATTGCATTTCATTATGTGAACCTTGTGTTTGCTGATGCTAGGCAAAGTAACTGGTTCTCTTTATAGTACCTAGATAAGATTTCTGATCATACCTTACCTGTGCTCCCCACAGCCCTGATCTGCCACTAAAGCCTCAAGAAATATGCAATAATTGGGTTATGAGGGGACATGTAATAGTACTGCAATTAGTATATGATTGGCCAGGCAGGTTAAGCAAGTGTCCTGGGGTGAACATGGGTAGCTCTGAGTATGCCTCTACTTTCTTAGAAGTTTGGCAGAATTGAAGGCCAAGTTCCTTAAAGCCCAACTCCAGGCTTGCAGCTCCTTTATGGATTTGTTGCCCCAACCCCTCACATAACATGTAAAAACAAAGTTTTTTTCTAGGGGGTTAAATTGGAAAAATTTACTTACCCTCTACCTTGGTCCTGCTGTAGCTGGTGCTCCTCTTGTTGCTGGAATTTAGGCGGGTTCCAAAGCAATCACTTCCATTGCAGGACCGCTGGTCTGCATTGTACTTGGAGACTTCAGAAACTAGACAGCCATACAAGTGGAAATGAGGAGCAACTTTGGGGGACCAGTCTCCCAGAGTGGATGAAGCCTATAGGACCACAGATTAAGGAAAGTACTGCACTCCGCTAGACCAAACCAGCAGTTTATACACTGTATATGGGGATGAGGAACCACAAAGATTTTATTTAAAGTTCTACTTTAATGTGCCACCTATAAAGTGGCCCTGTTACTTTGCCTATTATGGCCAAATTATAGATTCACTTAACTTCTTTGTCAAACTATTATGTTACATGGGGTATATGCAGAGTATAAAAGGGAAATGTATCTGTGTATTGTACTTTTGTTGTATTATTTTTATTAATTTTAGTTCATATGTTTGCCTTGTGCTATACAGTATTATCAGTTGACACCATCTGCTGTCTTTTGTTTTTAGTTTTGTGAAAGAACTATTGGGAACAAAATTGCTTATAATAGATCTTAACGATTAGTTGCCACACTCATGCTGAAAGCTAAAATTACATTTTCAGTAGAAATGCCCGCACTTGTCAGCTGATACGGAAGAAGTGTTAGTTGAAGAAAGGCAGATTGGCAGTCTCCAGCATGGGTTGATGCTTACTGGTGGCCCCAGAAGCAGATAGAGTGAAAAGTATTGCCATCCTCCTTCTCTAAATATCACACTGGAGAAGGCGGTAGATCATATGCAGATGTGTAATTTTTTTCTGGTTACACATTTTCTAAATATAAGTTTTTACAATATTCTTCCCCTTCTCGTTGTTTTGAGCTGATTTTTAACTAAATATGGCCTTTCCAACCAGCTACAAACTTTAACTCATTAAACATAAGGATGGATACCAGTGTGTGGTTGTAAATGGGGTTTACTCGGGAACAGACAGCAGTCACTAGTGGTATACCACAAGTCTCTGTACTGGGTCCTGTTCTATTTAATCTCTATGGAAGTGATATAACTAAAGGGTTGTTGGGTAAGGTATGTTTTTTTGCTGATGAAAGGGGTGGTTTCCCTGGATGTGTCTGTAACACGGAACATGATTTGGCATTGCTGGAAGATTGGTCAAAGCAGTGGAAACTGCAGTTCAATGTTTCTAAAGGAAAAATAATGCACCTAGGGAAAAATAATCCCTACAACATTGGGGGTACAGTGTTGGCCAGCACTACAACGGAAAAAGATTTGGAGGTACTTATTTCAGATGATTGCAAAATGAGCAAACAGTATGACCAGTCAGTGGGAAAGGGAATAGAATTCTAGGATGCATTACTAGAGGGATCACCAGCAGGAGTAAGAAGCTCCTGATTCCCCTATATAGATCTTTAACAAGACCTAATTTAGAATACTGTGTCCAGTTCTGGATACTTCACATGCAAAAAGATATTGATAAAATAGTCCAGAGACGGGTAACAAAAATGGTGAAATGTCTGAGGGATAAAACATATCAAGAGCAATTTCAGGAACTTACGTACAGCCTAGAATAAAGAAGGGATAGGGGAGACATGATTAACCTCCCTGGCGTTATGATTATTTCGGATTTTAGGTGCTGAAAGCAGTACCATTATTTTGCATGGAAATTTGGCGTTTTATATTGTAGGCCTGCAATTCTTAGGAATAACTCATCCCGGGTATGATAGTAGTTTGAAACACAAAATCATAAATTATAATATAATAAATAACTATAAATAATTATAACAAATAATAATATAATAATAATAAAACATATTCAATAATGTATATAGATATAATTTATTATCGCTGTTTTCTAGCTGGTCTATAACCACTTTTGACATAAAGGGACACTTTTTGGTTGCTATGGACAATCTCCAAATTCCAGGCAGAAAAAAACTGTTTTTATAATATAAAACTACATGCAGGGCACTGGACAGACCACTAGGGACAAAGAGGGTGTGTCATTTTCTTAAACAGTACTGTAATCTGTAAGATTACAGTACTGTATGTGTATTGTGTGTTTTTACTTTTTTGAATTTCTCCGCTCCCGTGTGTCGCAACATCGCAGGGAATGGAGCTTAGTGGCACTCGGGCACTGTGTGAATCGAGCAGAGGATGGCTTGCATACACAGCAGGGAGGACATCGCAGGATCCAGGGGACAAGGTAAGTAACTCACCCTGTATCCTGCAATGCGATCCCGAGTCTGGCTCGGGGTTACCGCTTATGGTACTGAAATTTCACCCCGAGCCAGACTCGGGAATGCCGCAAGGGGGGGTTAAAACCTTTAAATACATCAAGCGGGTGAGGTCAGGTTCAGGAGGGCAATTTTTTCAATATGAAACCAAAATCAAGAACACAGGGACATGACCTCGAACTAACTGGAGGAAAGTTCAAAACTAGTCGTACACACGATTGGAATTCCGGCCAGAAAAAGACCAATGAGAGCTTTTCATCGCAAAATGCGACCGTGTGTATGCTCCATTGGAATTTAGCTGCCCGAATTTCCACCAGCCAAAAATTAATAGCATGTTCTCAATTTTCCAGATGGAAAAACTTTCTATCGGAAATTCCGATCGTATGTATGCAATTCCGACACGCCAAAAATCACGCATGCTCATATTCAACTATGAAACTGGCTATTGAACTTTCTTTTTCTAGTCCCGTTGTACGTGTTGTATGTCACCGTGTCCTAAACTATCGTAATTTGGTGAAACCATGTGTAGGCAAGACAGCTTGAGCGGAATTCCATCAGAATTCCATCGGGAAAATCATCAGAGCTTTTTCCGACAAGAACTCTGATCGTGTGTAATGCAGCATTAGAAAGTAATATTTTACTGAAAGGGTAGTTGATGCTTGGAATAAACTTCCAGCAGAGGTAGTGAGACAGTCAACAGTAAATGGCATCAGACATGCTTGGAGCAAACTTAGATCTATACTCAGACAAAAATGTTAATGAAAAAAACAAGAAAATGTATAATAAAAAATAAAGGGGGGGGGGGCAGACTGGATGAACTTTTTTGTGCCGTCACTTTTCTGTTTCTATGTTTCAGCTTCTCTGCATCATTAGCAAAGTTGACATGGTAAGGCACTACAGTGAAATAACCAATATTTGTAGTTAGCATTGCTGACTTACTATTTTATGCTGGTAATGACTGTTGAACTAGTTATTTTACCACTGGGCTATACCAGGGGAGCTACAAATACAATACAGAACCATTCAAATGAAAAGTCATCTATTTCACAGAGCACAGAATAAAACACTTGTGGTTGTTTTTCTAAAGATGTAGTGACTGTTCACTGCACTCAGTATATAAGCTTAAATCGATTGAGACAGTAAGTGTGGCGCTGTTCTAAAAGACAATGGGGGTTATTTACTAAAGGAAAATCCACTTTGCACTGCAAGTGCACTTGAAAGTGCACTTAACGTGCACTTGCAAGTAAATTCGCTGTAGATCCGAGGGGGACATACAAGGAAAATAAAAACCAGCATTTTAGCTTGCACATGATTGGATGATGAACTCAGCAGAGCTTCCCCTCATTTCAGATCTACCCCTTATATTTAGAGTGACTGCACTTCCAAGTGCACTTTCAGTGCAAAGTGGATTTGCCTTTTGTAAATAACCCCCAATGTTATACCAGAAATCTGAGTGCTCCAATGATGCACTCTAACCAGTGATTTTAGAGACAGAGTGTGCAATCTTATTTAAAGTGACTGGTGCTTTGGCAAACAATTAAATAATCACACAGGTTTGTTTTTTTTTACAAAAGGAAAATCCACTACAAGTGCAAACTACAAGTGCAAAGTGCACTTGATATTGCACTGAAAGTACACTTGGAACTGCAGTCGCTGTGGATTTGCCTTCCATAAATAACCCCCAAAGTCTTTTGCAAAAAAGTGACAGGTGGTCTTCTGGCATGTATCCTTTGTGCTGGTGCTTCATATTGTGCCCCCTAAGGTATTGCACTCACAAGAAATATTCACCCCTCGTGGGCGGGGGGGGGGGGGTTCCACTTTCACAGTGTTTGCCACTGTGCTACAGTAGCCAGATCTACTCCTTTAGTGACTGTTCTTTGCTTTGCTCATAAACAAAGAAACAAATGCAACCATCGGATGACTGTTAGGCTGCAATACAATAGAGTTTTATGTTATGATGCTCTTTAGTTTGCAGATTTTCCAGGATGGTGACAAGCAATATGTAAGAGGGTTCTCTCCGAGAATGTAGTTGGAGGGAATTATTGATAAGATGTTCAGTTGTTTTTGGTTGGTGACAGCTATCAATGCTGCAATATTGCCAGTACTCTCCGGCCACAGATCCTGGATCTGGAGTTTTTCTTTCATGAGCAAAGCAAAAAAGAGTCATTAAAGAAGTAGCTCTGGATACTGCTGCACAGAGGCAAACACTGTGAAAGTGGAAAACCCCTTAGAGGGGGGGGGGAATATTTCCGGTGAGTGCAATACCTTGGCGGGCACTACAGGGGGTCCCCAAGTTATGAACCTCCGACTTGCGAATGACTCCTACTTACAAACGGCAGCAGGCACATCGGAAAACAGCAGAAAACATTGGAAAACAATGTTTGCGCATGCGCGGCTACTTAACAGAACATCGGAAAACGACGTTTGCGTATGCGTGGCTACTTGACAGAACATCAGAAAACATCGGAAAACAGCGTATGCGCATGCGCTGCTACTTGACAGAACAATGGAAAACATTGTTTCCTACGTTCTGCGCATGCGCTCCTGACTTACAAACAAATCTGGCTTAAGAACAAACCGGCAGTCCCTAACCCGTTCGCAACTCGGGGACTGCCTAAGGAGCACCTGCACAGAGGATACACTCCAGAAGAGCACCTGTCATTTTCTTGCAAAATAATTTGTGTTTGTGATTATTTAATCGCTCATCAAAGCACCAGTCGTTTAAAATAATATTGCACACTCCGTCACATTTATGAATGATCACATTGCAATAAGCTGCATTTAGCACCAGTCACTTTATTTATTTTTTCAAATTTGCACAATAGATAGTATAGTATAAAAAAAATCACTGGTTAGAGTGTGTCATTGGAGCACTCAGATTTCTGGTATAACATTGCCTTTTAGAACAGCGCCACACCTACTGTCTCAATCCATTAAACCCTATACTCCACTTAGGTGGCTGTATTACTAGGCGCAGCAGTTCAATATATATTCAGCCATTTGCGCGGGACCACCCATAATCTTTTTTTTCAGTATATAACCAGAAGCTGTGTTCATTTTGCAAAGAAGAAAGAAAAATATTTTTTTTTTCTTGTACAAGATTGGATGACTGCAGTGAACACAGCTTTACCTTATTTACTAAGCTTGATGAACGTTTATTTTGCTAAATGAACAGTCTCTTCTACTTTTGAAAATCAACCCCAATAGGTTTTTACTCTTTACAAACTATTATCTCATTGCCCTTTCATCATAATGTTAGACTTGTAAGAGGGGTGGAAAAAGCGGAGTTACATTAAACCTCAGATGACATACACATAATGTAAGAAGTAACTTAGACGGAAGAATAATGAAATTGTGGCTGTATAAAGAAATCTAAGTTTGCACTAGGCCTGTGGACTATGTTTCTAGGGGTTTTTTCCCGCTGACATGCACGTCAGCATTTTTTCTTTCTTTGGCGAGTAAGTGCTTTGAAACCACCATTGGAGAATGAGGGCATTCCCAATTTCAACAAAAACGCTGAAATACACCTGTCTAACTTTTCAAAAAGTATTTTGCATGTTGAAGTAAGAGCAATAAAGTTGATAAGGCTTTGTCACAGTTAAGGTTAAGTGTTACTATATAGAGTTAGATTCAGCCTAAATGTTAGGTTATGGTTAGGGGTCAGGTAACTTTGCATTTTGCTGTGTATCCCTGAACTATCAAAGTAATTAAAAAAATGCACGAAGGGTCTAATTGTTTTCCCAGGCATAGGGGTTTATTTACTAAAGCTAGAGAAGGCAACATTAGTCACAATTCTGCAGGGAAACCAATCAGCTTCCAAGTTTTATTGCTAAAGCTTAATTAAACAAGCTGAGGTTAGAAGCTGATTGGTTCCTCTGCAGAAATGTGGCTAAATTTGCCCTCTCTAGCTTTAGTAAATAAACCCCTTAGATTCAGGACAACGCCAAAAGGCATACCAGCAGTCATAGGGATTCAATGAGCAGCGCAATTAGCTGTGAAGGAACAGCTGGATATAAGTGTCTCTCTTAGGAAGCCCTGTTTGATGATGTTGAATGCATGCTTAAATTGCAGTGTTGCAGAGATTTCTTGCATGCTAAGTGTCTCAATAAAAGCTGAACCCAGCTTTTTTTGGTACCGAGTGCTCCTCAGATGCTATGTGAGCAATTCTCTTGATCTTTTGTCACCTCTGTCTTGGCCTACCTGTTACAGTTTGCTGGACCCTTGCTGTTGACCCTGGCTTGCCAATGCCTCCACAGCCTTTTGATGTTCAGGTAATTTGCTGACTGTATATAGCTGACCCCAACGCTCCTTCTGACTATCCTCCTTATGATTTGCATATGGCTATTTGTTGTTGACCTTGCTCTGTCTACCGACTTTGATTTTGGTCCTAAAGTCCCTCAATCCCTTGGTATTTAGCCCTCATGCACACGGGGCATTTTGTAAACACTCTCTTCCTGGAAGTAGCGTTTTGGCAGAAAAAAGCCTGACGCTTGTAAAAAACATCAAGACCTTGAGTGTTAATTCATTTCATTGGCAAGAATGATCATGTGTTCTGGCTACTGAAACTAATGTTTAACAGCATTTAGCAGCATCAAGCGTTTTTTCTGCACAATCTCTGCTGCTCCTGGATGCACTGGCAGGTGTTTTTTTCCTGCTTCTAAAAGACCCAGCCACTAAACACTGCTAAAAGACTATGGGGATTATTTACAAAAGGCAAATCCACTTTGCACTGCAAGTGCACTTGAAAATGCAGTCGCTCTAAATATAAGGGGTCGATCTGAAATGAGTGGAATTTTATCATTCAATCATGTGTAAACTAAAATGCTGTTTTTTATTTTCCTTGCATGTCCCCCCCGGCTCCACAGCGACTGCACTTCCAAGTGCACTTGCAGTGCAAAGTGGATTTTCCTTTAATAAATAACCCCCTATGTGTGCATGGACACATAGGCTAACATGCAGGGGATTTTAGAGGCAGGGAAAAAAAACCTGATGCCCCTAGAAGCAGCTGCAAAAACATCCAGTGTGCATGAGGTCTTAGTGGCATGATTGCTACTCTTGCCCAGGTGTTTACTGTAGCCATCTAAGGAGCTTTAAAGTAAATACGAAAGAGGAATTCGCCTTATCATTAGTCTTCAACTGTTATGTGTCATTCTGCATGCAGACTAAACTCTGAATTGTTTATGTGTTGGGTCTGAGTTTACCTTTATTTGATTTCTAGTTGCTAAAGAACAAGACCAGTAGCAAAACTGACTTATTTTTATCTTGCAAAAGATAACATCCTACATCTGCTACAATTAAATTATTGAAACTGATGTTTTATACATACAGAATACTGTATGTTATACATATGATTTGTACTTTGCAAAGACAGGAGGTTTAGGTTAGCTAAAGAGACAGTCCAGCTAAAGCTCTCTGCCTTCTGGCATGATCTAGTGCCTAATAAGTTTAGTCACTCATTTGACTGATCCATTTTTATGTGTAAAGTTCAGATTGAGCTATTGAGCTTTGTAGACAAAATACTTTTTACAGCAAAGGAAATAGAAAAAAAAAACATGTAAAAGGAAGGCTAATGCTACATCAGCTGGATGAATGTATAAGTATATTAGTCAGATTTTATTAAATAAATATTCAAAACCATCTGTAAAAAGGTATAACACTTTATGACTTTGCACAAAGTGTTAATGCAGTATATATTCATCTTGCACAAGTAACTATGTGTAGCGCCCTGCTCCTGATGGGCGGACGCTATTATTTTTTCAAATTTAGTTGTCTGAAGCCGCAGTTGGGCTCAGGCTTATTTTCTTCAAAAGTTCTGGCTTATGTGCCAGTCCAGCTGGGTTGCGCTGGTTCCCCCTTGACAGTGGGTGTCGCTGTCATCGCCGGTGGCTGTGGAAATGCAGCAGGCTAGATGTATTGAATACTACCTCATGCTCAGAAATAGCTCAGTGGGAGTGTCTTCCCTGTTGTGCATTCTGGGAGAGGGTATTTAAGGTACCAACGCCATTTTTGGTGGTTCTTTTGCGGGGTCCGCTATCCCGACCTCATGACCCTCCTGGCCTGAGGTCTATATTGCATGGTTTTCTGCCTCAGGGCAGGCTGGACAGAGGGTGGACCCACAAAGGTCTTGGGGCCTAC
The DNA here is from genome assembly GCF_037356315.1 of Lithobates pipiens. NCBI lineage: Eukaryota > Metazoa > Chordata > Amphibia > Anura > Ranidae > Lithobates > Lithobates pipiens. Next base: position 486,638,562 of record NW_027507764.1, on the reverse strand, counting down.
TGATCCAGGGGTGGTCCTGGGCTGTCTCACCTGCGGGGAGAAGCCAAGAAAACTGGAGGATCCAGGGGAGTATTTTTCTAGTAGAGGACCGAGCACAAGGCTGGTTTCTCTGGAGGAGCCTGGAAACTCAGTTAGAGGACGCAACCCGGATCAACACCCATACAGTATCGCCGGGTCGGCTGAAAGAATCTGGTACTGTATGGTAGTTCTTCAAAACCCTCAAGATCTCTTAAGTTTAATTGACAAGTCTGAGGCAGAGAATTTATTGAGCACCTCATCGGCTGAAAGGTCAAGTGAGAGGGGCCTATCCGGTGGTTGCTGGATCCAGTCTGTGGAGCTGTTTGTCCTCTGGATCTGACCAATACCTCTAACCTGCAATTAGTAGGTGCCTGAACTCCCCCTTTATCCTCTGACCCTCTATTGAAGGACTTTTGTGCTTATCCTGAATAAATGTTAAAAAAAGGACTAAGTGTCGGATTCAACATCATTTGGGCTACTTTCCAACGGGACCCCTGTGACGGAGAGGCGAGCAGGTGAGGTAACGGTAAGCCCAAATAAAACCAGCAGCTCCTTCGGGGGTTAGTGCTACATATGTTTCATGGTTCGACCTCCGAACAGGGAGTCAACCAGAGGATAATATTAAAGCAATGGGATTCTGCTGGCTCCCTCAACTAATTGCAGTTGCTCACATGCACTCACTCATGAAGCAATTGCTTGCGTGTGATCGGCCCTGATACAACTTGCTACGTAACTGTTTTCCGTTAAAGATTCCCATTTTATTTAACATTAGCATATGTATTTGGTTCTCATGAATGCAATATAATGCTGTCTTTTTTAAATTGCAGCTATCAAAAGTATTAAACAGGGTTGTGTCATTGAATTAACAAAGGATACATTACTAACGATAAGGTATTAAAACATTAAACAAAACTGAAATGACTATTAATTCCTTAGTGGGGAATCTTGTTGTAATTCATCTTACTATAGAAAAAGTATCAGGAAAAGAAAGATCTGAGGAATGGCAGATGGGCAAAGCACAGTAAGATAGAAGCAGCATTGAGATAAATAGACTCTCTAGTGGCACCAAAAAAAGATCGTTGTATGAAGAAAGTTACAGAAAAGATAACAGAATATGCCTGAAAGATTAGTCATTTAAGGCAGCACTAGCACTGAATATTTGTATGCATGGTATGTGTATTAATGTGTAAGTATATCACTCAAAGGCATATTTATAAAGCAGTAAATGTGACTTTCACCAAACATTCATGGGTGGTGAATCAATCATTGTCATTTAAAACACATGCATCTGAAAGATTCACCTTCAGTGAATGTCAGATTCATTGCTTTATAAATTCCTTAGAGTCATTTAATACCCCTCAAAGATATTGGACTATTTCTCTTGATCAACATGACTTCCATCTTTCTATCTCCAAAAAAGTCAGTGCATTCTTTGTTCAAGCATTATCCAAGACCAGAATCTACATCCAATACTAAAATGTTTGCCCAGGAGGACAAAATAATGTAAATCCTGGTTTCTGAGCCATAGTCCTTATGACCAAATTATCACTGGTAGCTCACGGTCAACTGCTCATAACTGGGAGCCAGTAGGAGGAGAGACCTTTTTTGGTTGACTCTTTTCCAGGGACAGAAGAGGAAGGTGAATTTGTCCCTTTGCTGACTCGCAGTTTTGCAGAGTCCACTGCTGAAAAGGTTTTTGGCTGAAATTGTTGTGGAGCTCTCAAAGGAAAAATGGGCTGTGGTGGCTTCCCAAGTTACGGAGACCACTGTGCTTGTGGTAGATACTTTATCATGGGAACTTGTACTAGATTGGTACAGATCAGGAGGACTTCCAATGCATATCTCCCCTGGAAAGGAGCACAGAAAGAGACTAATGCCGTGTACACAGGACCGGCTTTTCCGTCTGAATAAACGCTGACGGTTTTTCCAACAGAGTTCCACTGAAACAGTCTTGCCTACACACGATCACACCAAAGTCCAAGAATGAGGTGATGTACAACACATATGGTGGGACTAGAAAAAGGAAGTTCAGTAGCCAGTAGCCAATAGCTGCCCATGCGTTGTTTTTGGTCCATCGGAACAGCATACAGACAAATGGTTTTCCCGATAGGAATTGATTCCATCGGAAAGACTTAAAATTGATTCCGTCAGAAAGATTTAAAACATGTTCTATTTCTAGGTCCGTCAGGATTTTCGAAAAAAAAAAATCCAATGAGGCCCACACACGATCGGAATATCCGTTGAAAAGATTCCGTATGACTTTTTCTGCCGGAAAGTCAGACCGTGTGTACAAGGCATAACTCAATTTCCCTCAAATTTCTCTACATGTCTGAGGAGTTATTTTACTTGCTGAGTGGGAAACAGCAGACTTTAGATGGGCAGCCTGTGTGGGAATACTTAAGATTTCCTAAACAGCTACAACCACTCTCCTCAGATAACCCAGGCTTCAGCTAATTCCGCAAAACAATACCTTTTCCTTGTTTACTCAAATGCTAAATATGTGATTGCACATCTGCCCCACCACTGAACCACCTGCACATCTGCCCCATCACTGTACCACCTGCACATCTGCCCCACTGCTGTACCACCTGCACATCTGCCCCACCACTGTATCCTCCTTCTCTTCTGTCCCACTGCTTAACCCCCCCTCCGCTCTTCTGCCTCACAGCTGTACCCTCCTGCTCATCTGCTTCACCAATGTACCCTCTTCTCATGTATGAAGCAGGAAGCAGAGATCAGACACAGGGAAGCAGAGATCAGACACAGCTACCTGTCCTGGCACACTCATCCCCGCTGATCCACCTCTCACATCCAGCCCACATGCTTGTATGTGTATGCAACAATGAGCTCAGGTCAGGGGCAATTTCCTGAAAGCAGTGGGCCTGTGTGCAAGATCATAAGTTATGCACCCGCAGCTGAGAAAAAGTTGGGTTTGATTTTTATTGCGCTGAATGCTGGTTGTGGCTTAAAGTGAAGTTCCACCCAAAAATTGAACTTTCACTTTAAGTGCTGGTGGCCCCCTAACATGCCACATTTAGCATGTCATTTTTTTGGAGTGGGGACAGGGTACCAAGTTTTTACAGGCATCCAGATTCCACTTCCTCCCCTGGCACAGCGGTGAAGAAAGAAAGTTCACTTCTCCCCCCTTCCTCCCTGCAATCTTCTGGGACACGTCACAGGTCTCTGAAGATTGCCCGACCATTCACAGCGCGTGCTGTATGTTATATTGTGAAAAAATAAAAATTGTTTGAAAGTTTGGTACACTGTTTATGTGTTGTTCTAAGAAAGTTTTTGTAAGTATGGTCCAGTGCTCACGTAAAGAGTTTAGGTTATGGAATGAGGATTGCAGGAGGATGGGCCATAGAAAAAACTTAGGGAATAGTGGGGTTTATTTACTAAAACGGGAGAGTGCAAAATGTAGTGCAGCTGTTCATGGTAGCCAATCAGCTTCCAGGTTTTAGACCGGGTTCACACTGGTGCGACACGACAGTCGTACCACTGTGGATCCCACTTTGACCTGCGACTTGAAGTCTGACATCCATCCGACTTCAATGAACAGGGATCTGACTTTGATCCCCTACAATACCAGGCACTGTGTCTGGTATGAATCTGTAGGGGAAATTCCACACCAAATAAAAAATAAATAAAAAAGAAATGTCATGGGGTCCACCCTCCAAGATCATACCAGGCCCTTTGGTCTGGTATGGATTTTAAGGGGAAACCCATGCCAAAAAAAACGCATGGAGTCCCCCCCAAAATCCATACAAGACCCTTATACGAGCATGCAGCCCGGCATAGGGAAATGATATGACTATATGAAGGGGAGCTACTGTCTCCCCAGCAGTATATGCGGACCTTCCGGTACATTGAGGACCGTTGCTGTACATCACTTTTATAGTATATTGGGGTAAGCTAGCTTGTTTGGATTACTATTTTATTTTTCATCGTGTCCCTATTGGCCTACTTGTAGTCTCTATTTTTGTTTTTTCCATACTGGCAGCAATTGCCTTCTTAATTCTTGGATACAAAGCTGCATCTTTGCTGGTAACCCATGTACTTTTTTTTGACCCACTAAGACAATCTAGGGCTGCAAAACCTTTTGGTTATTCTACCTTAGCATTAGTCCTTCTTTATGCATGGATCTCTTATTAATTCTGATGCACATGGTCCAATATCTTGCACATTTGGATATATAGGGTCCATTTGAATAATGAAGTAAATACCTCTGATAGCTCTTAATAGTATAACCAGAATGTATGTTTGTACCCATTATGATTATTACAAGAACCCCATGTTGATCAATTTCCTGGTAGTAGGGGCTTTTTGGTCATGCATGGGACGAGATACTCATCAAGTCTCTATTATACACTGGGACACTTTTCCTTCAATTGTCTCCTGACTCCTGGACTTTTTGGAATTGTTGCAGTGTCTGCCTATTCTTATCTTTTAATCTACATATTGTGAGTTATATTTATATAGATGACATGTTACATGAATATACATATAGCAAATTTTCATTGTATGTCATTGATTGACATTTATCTTGTAGAGTCCGTTTATTGTACTCCTGAATAAAGGACCCCCTGAAGAAGACTCAGCAAGTTGAAACGCATAGGGGCCCTTTTGGGCTGTGATGCTCCTTTGAGGAATGGAATTTGTTATTTCTTGTTCATCACATGTAACATGCAGTTTTTGTTTGTATGTGTTTTTTTATTTCTATAATGGTTTTAATTGTATGTATAAATAAACTTTTCTATATTTGACACTAACATGTGTCTACATTTGTGCCTTTAAAGTCCCCTCCCAACCCCACTTTTCTTGATTCATTATTGGGATTTGGCACCTTTGACATTTGGACAGCCTATGCACTTCTGATAGATCTTGTTTTCTATAGTTGGACCTGCAGTGTCAAGGGACAAAAGAGAGAGGTCTGACATAAGAGAAGGTTATTCCTCTGCTCTCCTCTTACCTGGACTCATAGAGCCAATTTCAGTAGAGCTAACTAATCCGCTATAGGTTGCCATATTGTTGCTATTAGAGTACTTACCTCTGCTCTTGGGGTTATTTGCAGGTGTGGAATCCCCTGAAAGCAGCCTGATATAATATATTGAGTTATATTGTTCTTGATCTCAGTTATTGCTCTTCAGTTAATTAATCATAAAATATACTGATATGCCCTGTACACACGGTTGGACCTTCTGATGGAAAATGTGTGATCGGACTGTGTTGTCAGAAATTACGATCGTGTGTGGGCTCCATCTGACTTTTTCCATCTGAATTTCTGACACACAAAGCTTGAGACCAGGATCTAAAACTTTCCAACAACAAAATCTGATTGTTTAAATTCCGATCGTGTGTAGACAATTCCAGTGCACAAAGTGCCATGCATGCTCAGAATAAATTTACGAGATGAAAGCTATTGGCTACTGGCCTCTTTATAGTCCCGTTGTACGTGTTTTATATCACCTCGTTCTGAACGTTCGGATTTTCCGACAACTTTGTGCAACCGTGTGTATGCAAGATAAGTTTGGGCCATAATCTTTATTTTGTTGTCGGAATGTCTATGTGTACAGGGAATTACTCTGTTACTTTTCCACAGAAACCTTACAGTAAAGACTATTTATGTATTTTATCATAATGTGTGTGTTTTTCATTGGTCCTAGCACTGACACTGTTGCCAGGTGTGCCAGAGGGGCTGAGACTGTTCTTGGGGTTCAGAGGCAGAGTACAGAACCAAGTATACTTAAGCAGGTCCTTTCGAGGGTAGTGCTACACATTTACAAAATATTTACTACATTTTTGTTATTGGGTACTTCCAACAATGACACTGAAGAGAAAGCTCTTCTAATAATTTGAATGTGCTTCCACAAGAGGTAAAATGTTCTCACAAATTGATCTCGGTCTTGGGCAGCAAAAAAAAAAAAAAGGAAAAAAAAGCAGTTTCAGGACTTTAAAGGATACTGCACATAGCTATACTGAGAAGTTGGAGATTGACACTTTAATTCATCTAATACATCTACTGCATGTATGGGTCCTTTCCAAAAGCTAGAAGCTGAAGAAGCTCCTAGGTGTGCATGATCCAACAGTGTGTCAGGATGCTTGCAGTACTTATATGGTAACTAGTGGTGATAAAAGTAAACAAAATAAATCTACAGGTAAAACAGAAAGCCAATTCAAGCTAACTCAAGAATTATTGGTTAGTTAACAAAAGTAAACACATGAGAATATAACAGGATATAAAGTTGCGCTAGCTATAGTCATTTGTTCATGATGCAGAACAATAACTCCCACACTATCTAGTTGTAAGTCTCTAAGCACATTGTTTATGAGGTGTAAAATTGTTGCAAACAAATTTAAAGGAAATCTATTATTTTCCCCAATTAATTGCTTCTTTCCAAGCCTCTGCTGAAGATGCCATGTTCCTCTGACATTTGGCTTGTAATCAATCACGAAGTGAAGTTAGCGGTTTTATAATTATGAGCATAACCTGCATAGTGAACAATCAATACTCTCATTGAAAATGAAAGCTAAATTTTCTGTTAATAAAATTAAAATAAAAAACATTGTGATTAAAAGGCGAAAATTGTACAGGACAGAAATTGAGAGTCAATTTACAAGATCACAATAAATTCACTTGGTACTTGTTCTTTCTTTTAGTTTATTAATTTAAGGAGCTGCAGCAGTTAAAAAAAAAAAGAAAAAATAGATCCGGGTATGAATGTGAACTTGATTTTGGTAATATATAGAATTGTCTATAGCTAAACTGAATGATATTGTGTTCATTTATTATCATGGAATGCGATGATGGAATGGAAGTTGGCTGGTAAGCGGCTAAAGCAAAATGACAAAATATCGGTGAGTTACTGACACCTACCAATACAATAATTACTAGGTAGCATCAGGCCTAAAATTTTGTGAAAATCCCACAACTGGATCATAAAGTATCGGTGCTTACAGACAAGTGCCTGTATCAGCTACTGAAGTAAGGCATGGTGAGTATACAGAAGTGCTAACTAATGTTAGGGTTTAGATTTGGGGTTAGCTTAGATTAATTAAAAGTAAAAGAACAGGGGTTTGGTTCAAGGTTTTAGGTTAAAGGCTAAGTTCCCTTTTGTTCTACTTTTTTTTTTCTTTCTAAATTCCAGCTCCCCTATGTACCAATCTAGCATTAATATACTTATTTTGCAAAAATAAAAACAGCTCTCCATTTATTCTACACACGCTTATCATAATTGAGCATTGGGGTTGAGTTGAAGCCCCATTAAACCAAAAACGTACCATATAACTTACCAATTCTTGCTTTTCTTTCATAACATATTTACCTTTTATTTCACCTGCTGATCTGGCCAATTTGGTTTCATGTACACTGCTGCTGGTAAACAGATGTTTTTTTCCGCGGCCTCTGAACTCTCCTCATTGTTATCATATCAGTACATGTATACAGGGTAATTTATAATTGTTTCTAGGCAGTTGAGTTTAGAAGCATTTTTTGAAAAGAAAAAAAAATGCATTCAGGACAGATGTCCAGAGGCATTTGAAACATCAAATGCCTGTAGCAGCTTGTAAACGCATTTAAATATGGTAACTAATGTTTAGCTGTGTCTTGTTTACAGGTGTTTTTAACCCCCCTGACGGTATTCCCGAGTCTGGCTCAGGGTGGAATTTTCATACCAAAAGCGGTATCCCCGAGCCAGACTCGGGACTGCATCGCTGGATCCAGGAGGAGGTTTACTTCTCCCTCGGATCCAGCGTTGTCTCCCCGCTGTACGAGCGAGCCGTGTCTCGCTCGATTCATCACATCGCCGATCTCCGTTCCCTGCGAGCGTTGCGACGCACGGGGACGGAGATCGGCGCCAAATTCAAAAAGTGAAACAAACAGTAAACATACAGTATAATGTAATCTTACAGATTACATTGCTGTATGTAAATATTTCACATCCCCTTTGTCCCTAGTGGTCTGCCCAGTGTCCTGCATGCAGTTTTATATTATAAAAACTGTTCTTTATGCCTGGAAACTGAAGATTGTCCATAGCAACCAAAACTGTCACTTTACATCAAAAATGATTTTAGACCAGCTAGAAAACAGCGATAATAAATTGGAATCACTCGCAGAATTTAGCGATAGCGATTTGTGGGGAGATCCGTCATCAAATACTGAAAAGTAATGACAGTGACAATTCTGCAACTGAGCAAATTTCAGTGTTTTTGATTTGATTACATTATTGAATAATTTTTATTATTGTTATATTATTATTTGGTACAATTATTTATAATTATTTATTATATTATAATTTATGATTTCATTTTTCAAACTTTATTATACCCGGGATGTCTGCTAGACTCTGGTTTGGACAGATTTAAGAGAGTTATTCCTAAGAATTGCAGGACTACAATATAAAACGCCAAATTTTCATGCAAAATAATGGTACCGCTTTTAGCACCTAAAATCCGAAATAATCGTACCGCCAGGGAGGTTAATAGAGATACATTTTTGACTATTTAAAAAAAAAATGCTTCTAAATGCAAACGTGACTAAATGCGGCATAACAGACATTTTTAAATGTCGGTTACTATCTGTCAAGTTAAATTGTTCAGGAGAGGTTTCAAAACATCCAGTGTACATTAAGCCTAAGTCAAATTCCTGTACCAGACCGAGCAGGTCAGCAAAAGTGGCAATCAGAGACACACCAGTTACCACTGACAGGGGTGCTTACAATGGCCACCTCTTATTTGTTTATGTAAAACTGTTATCCCACAAGGTAAAAAAGAAGTTGTTGTAAATATTTAAAAGTGTGAGCTTGACTAACAAATTAAAGCAGAACTGCTGCTAAATCTGCTAGTGCATATAACACTACTATCCCCCCAGAAGGCCCGGTTCACAATGGTGCGACATACGCTCTGACATGATGCATGACGTGTATAAATCAATTGTTCCCTATGAGAGCCATCTTAACTGGTCTGACTTGTGTCGGTCCAACTTTGAAAAAGGTTCCTTCACTACTTTGGTCTAATATGGGCATGGTTTCAGCCCATTGATTTGAATGAAAGTTGCATCAAAGTTGGATCATCATCCTAACTGATCCGACTTGTGGCATGCGACTTGTGCTCTGAAGATCTTGAAGCGGACTGAAGGGTCTGATATGGTCTTGGGGGGGACCCCACATCATTTTTATTTTTTCATTTTGGCGTGGGCTTCCCCTCACAAGATTCATAGCTTCCCCTTTTATTCCTGCAAAGGAACAGGAAATGAGGAAGGGGGCAAACACTTTTTCACACCACTGTATATATATCTCAAGTACACTGCCACTAACTGAATAAACCGCTTGCTTAGTCTAAGTGAAGCTCTCTGTCCACGCCAACGACACTACACACGCCCACCGTGTAAGCAGCCTTATATAGTGTGAGGCATGGACTTAGTCACCCTGCCTTTTTAGTCACTCTGCATGTCAGATGCATGCTTTGGCCAATCATCATATAGCAATGCACTGCAATCTCGCAAACACCCAATGTTCGACTCAAACTTATGTTTGACCCAAACATCAAGCTCATCCCTAGTCCATATATTTCCATGTCTTTCAATGTACTGATGAGAATTTTAGTACAAATGTACTTTACTCCTATGTTTTTGTAATGTTTTACAGCTATAATAAAGAGTGTTAATCTTAATTCCGCTAACCAGACATATAGATACTATTACAGTTTTGGATCTATTAGATCAATGCACTAATGTACGAGTAAGTACAGATAGTATTATTTAGTCAAACCAGCACATATAGTAGTTTTGCTTTTGTGTTATATAATAAATGGAAAAATATATATCATAAATATATACTAACAAAAATATATTACATTGGAAAATAGTGTTCCTTGAACAATAAAATGTTTCTTTTTAGCACCATACTTACCACATAACTAAAGGAATACAGAAGTATACAATCTCTAATATATTTGCAGAGGCAAAGCTTAATTTGTTCTTTATTGTTATGCAAAATTTGCTTAATAGACTACAAACTCAGTGCAGTAGATATTGCAATAATAATTTTACAAGAGAACAGACTTTCTAAAAGCGTCTGCCATACTTTCTTGAAAGTGTTGCAGGCTTACACGAGTGCAGGATTTTGCCTTTTCTTTTAATCATTATGTCTAAAAATTAAACCAAGCACTGGTAAAAAAAAAAAAAAAAAAAATTATAAGTAAATATGTGGTATTAGTCAGAAGTGGTGGAGGGGCAGAGCCAATATAATAGCAAAAGATATTTCAGTTGGTATATATTTTGTACCCCTCTGTGATTCTGCCCTCTTACAAAATTCCCCAAGCAAAATACCTGTTAATCTGCCAAAAATCCAATGCGCTTCTAACTTCCTGTATGAACTGACTATACAGTCCTTCTGATGCACAGTCCCAAGCAAAGTTGTCAACCCTACCCAGTTCTCCTGTGCTGAACTACAGGACAACACCTTACCCCTTATGTTATGGGAATGAGGAGGGGGAGAGTGCTCTATAGTCCAGCAAGGGAAAACAGGTCAGGATTGAAAAACTACTTGGGATTTCAGTGCAGCAGAGGAGCATTCCTAGCTCAAACAGCAAGATCAACAGGCAATTTTCTGCTCAAAACATGTGCATGTATTGCAGAGATGTAATATACAGTACATTCATAAAGTATTCAGACCCCCTTCACTTTTTTTCAATTTTGTTATATTGCAGCCTGATACTACAGTTATTTAACTACTTCAGCCCGGAAGGTTTTACCCCCTTAATGACCAGGCTGTTTTTTGGGATACGGCACTGCATTACTTACTAACTGACAATTTTGCAGTCAAACAAAATGAATGTCCTTTTTTCCCCACAAATAGAGATTTATTTTGGTGGTATTTGATGACCTCTGCGGTATTTATTTTTTGCGCTATAAACAAAAAAATAGCGTAAATTTTGAAAAAAAAACTATATTTTTAACTTTCTGCTATAAAACAGATTCAATAAAAATATGTAAAACATCAAATTTCTTCATCAGTTTAGGTCAATATGTATTCTGCTACATATTTTTGGTAAAAAGAAAAATCCCAATTAGCGTATATCGATTGTAAATGCAATAACATTTTTGCGCAAACCAAACTATGGGATATATTTATGGCATTTTTATTTTTACTAGTAATGGCTGGGATCAGCGATTTTTAGCAGGAATGCAACATTGCGGCAGACAAATCGGACACTAAAGCCTCGTACACACGGTACGTTTGTTGGCCAACCGAGCGTCTGATTTTTGCCAAAAGGGCGTGTGCCAGGATCTTGTCTTCCATACTAACGGTACACAATTGTTGTGCAACAAACACAAACGTAGTGACGTACTACAAGGAATTTCAGCTCTTAAGCGCCACCCTTTGGACCCCTTCTGCCAATTTTGTGTTTGGAGAGCATTGATTCCGAGCATGCGGTTTGTACTTTCGACTTTTGTGTGGTGGATTTATGTACTGACCATACAAAAATCTGACGTCAAACCTAAAAATTTTCTAGCTTGCCATCCAACATTTGTTGGCCAAAAGTTGGACAACAATTATCAAAAGGAGCTTACTAACGGTAAGATTTTAGGACAACAGTCTGTCAACAGACAATACCCTGCCAACCAACTCATTGTGTGTACGAGGCTTTAGTGACACTTTTTGGGGACCAGTGACACCAATACAGCGATCAGTGCTAAAAAAAAGGCAATGTCACTGTATAGATGACACTGGCAGGAAAGGGGTTAACATCAGGGGCAATTAAAGGGCTAAGTGTGCTCCTAGGGAATTCTTTCTAACTGTGTGGGGGATGGACTGACTTGAGGAAGAGAGAGATCTGTGTTCCTGATTCTTCCTGTCTGACAGAATGATGGTCTGCCTTGTTTACATAGGCAGACAACCATTCTGTCTCTCGTCCAATCACAGAGGGAGCAAGTCGCCGGTGGCGTGCGCGCCCAGACCCAGAAGTCGCGAACAACTTACAGGTATGTTGTTTCACACAGCCGGGCCGCCCTGCTGCAGTATTTGTGCGGTGGGCGTTCCAGAAGTAGTTAAATTCATTTATTTTCCTGATTAATCCCAGATAGCAAGGATAACACAAATTTGTGGCAGTGTTGAAAGTCCTTTAACTTGCTGCACATTTTCATTGTCTAGTCGTACACTTGCAGAGCACTTGAAGCACAAGGTCTAATTGACTTTTCCAATATTTAGAAAATTTGTGTGGCAAGTCTCTAGCACGAGCAACGTCGTAGTGGTGAGTCTACAGCAGGAGATCTGCAAGTCTACAGCATGAAAATTCAGCCACAGTGACCCCTGTGGTGGGATGACCATTGTTCAACATAACTGAACCAGACTTGCAGCAGACTTGCAGAATGTTTGATGAAGAAAGTTGATCTGGAGTCATGCAATGCAGAATTCCTGCAATTGAGCAACAAACTCGTGAAGCCTGGCAAGTCTTGCAATAGCTTAGCAAGTCATTTTAAAACTTGCAGCACTATTGCTTGCTATATAGGATCTACACTCGGTACCCCATAATGACAACGTGAAAACAGATTTTTAGAAAAGCCATTGGCAAACATATTCCGACCCTTTGCAGCAACACTTGAAATTTAGCTCAGGTGCCTCCCATTTCTTTTGATCGTTGCTGAGATGTTTCTATACCTTGATTGGAGACCACCTGTGGTAAATTAAGTTGATTGGACATGATTTGGAACATGATTTGATTTGGAGCACACACCTCTCAATAAAAGGCCTCACAGCTGACAATGCATACCGTATTAGAGCAAAAGCCATGAGATCAAAGGAACTGCCTGCAGAGCTCATAAACAGGATTATTGCAAGACACGGGCCTGGGGAAGGATAGCAACAAAAAAAAAACTCTGCTGTATTGAAGGTTCCCAAGAGCATAGCAGCCTCCATAATTCTCAAATGGAAGAAGTTTGGCACAACCAGGACTCTTCCATGAGCTGGTTGCCCAGCTAAACTGAGCAACCGAGGGAAATGGGCCTTAGTAAGAGAGGTGACCAAGAACCCGATGGTCACTCTGGCTGATCCAGAAGGACAACCATCACTGTATATATTTTATTTTTATTTTTTTGCCCAGACATACACTTTAAGAAGGTTGAAAAGGGTTAATAAAAGTTATAAATGTTATATCCCTCCAAGCTGTTATACTCAACCTAACCTTGAATAATAAGATTTAATACAGCAAGCTGTGTTTTGTAGTTCTCTGCATAAGTGGGAATACACAAAGCCTTCTTGTGCAGTACTGAGCTGGAGGTCTGAAACAATGAGAAGACTGACACTTGGATTTTTGCTCTGCTTCTAATATTATTTTATCACTTATTTCCAGTAGGTTCCAGAACAATGATTTACTGATCATGCACTAAGCAGAGTTTTACTCATCAACTCTTTTATTCCTTCCAACTTCTCAGTTTTACTTGACCTTTACAGAAAAATGTATCTTTGGTTAATTTTCATATAAAAGTATTCAAATCTGAGCCCAGTGCACCGATTTAACGGGTAACCATAAAAAGAATACAGTTTTATTCTATGCAATAGCGTACAACTGAAATTCTTAATTCATGTTAGATGTTTAAAAGTTTTTAAAGGACATTTCCTTCAGGAACTTAATTATGATGGTCTGCATTTATTGTGATCTACAGTATGTAAAAATAACAGAGGTATGTTTTTGGAATTATGAACCTGAAGTCAGCAAAGTTAATTTGGCTATAGCTACCATAGGGCTAGCATTATTGGAAGCCTTCATAACAGCTGGTGAGATAAGTGGAAAAACAGCTCTGGACCATAGGGTTATCTCACTGGACAGGCAGCTTCTACAACCCAGAGGATCTCCATGTTCTCCTTAGCTTGCAGTGTAATGTAATAGACATGTGCAGAACGGAAAAATTCATTTTGTATAGATTTGTTAAGTTACTAATTTTGTTTTGTTTATTCATTTTCCAACTAATTCCAAAAAACTCCACTGTATTGAAGGTTCCCAACAGCATAGTGGCCTCCATAATTCTCAAATGGAAGAAGTTTGGCACAATCAGGACTCTTCCAAGACCTGGTCGCCCAGCTAAACTGAGCAATTGAGGGAAATGGACTTTAGTAAAAGAGGTGACCAAGAACCCGATGGTCACTCTGGTTGATCTCCAGAGATTCTCTGTGGAGAAGTTCCAGAAGGACAGCCATCACTGTATATATTTTATTTATTTTTTTGCCCAGACATACACTTTAAGAAGGTTGAAAAGGGTTAATAAAAGTTTTGTTTAAAAGTTTTGTTTATTCATTTTCCAACGAATTCCAAATTTTCAGAACGATTCGAATTTGGATCGGTCGAAAAATCATTGACTGATTCAAATTCTGTGTAAAGAATAGCTGGTTGTTAAAGAAGAACTGCAGCCTGCTCACATAATTTGTAATTAACACACATTTGCCATTCTGAAGCTTCCCTCCGACCACTTTGCATATTATTTTATACATACTGTGATTCTGTACTTGCCAAATATGCTGCAGAAATCTCCCTCCACTGAGTCTGGCTGCATCCATTTTAATTGTGGGCAGCTGAAGCTGCTGCCTGTTCACTTCCTGGATTTACAGAGACACACCTCCAGCTCTGCAGCCCATGTAGCTCTCATTGGCCCTCTTATGACTCACCCAGCCTCCCTTCCTAAAAAACCCTTACGAAAGTGAGACAGAGAGCTGTGCATGATGTCATAAGCCTAGGCTAAGGACCAGACAAGAAACAGGAAGTGAGCTGTATAAGCTATTTACTGGCAGAAAAAAAAATTTATTATCCAAAGTTAAAACAACAAGGGCAGAAGATTTATTAAATGGAAAATTTTAAAAATGACTGAAGGTCCGCTTTAAGGAGTGGGCTGGAACGCCCTCTTTAACAACCAATAACTCATCAGCTGTCAATAAAAAATGAATTTAAAAAAAACAGCATGGGGTTTCCCTCCAATCCATAGCAGGCCCTTCGGATCTGGTGTGGTTTTAAGGGGAACCCCACGCCAAAACTAAAACAATAAAAAAAACTGTGACCCTTAGCATGCAGCCCATCAGGCCTCGAAAGGGGGGGGGTGAGCGAGTACCCCCCTTCCTGAACCTTACCAGGCAACATGCCCTCAACATGGAGGGAGCTTTGGGGCAGGGGTGTCTCTTTCCCAGAACCCAATAATATTTAGTTTTTACAGATATGAACATTGGCAATGTGTATGTTTTTTTTTTTTTATTATTATTTCAGATACCATTTAATATGTGCTTTATGTTCATGGATTTTCAATTCTTTCCAAGAAAATCCACAGCTTTGAGTTATCTGCTTTTTCTTGCTTTAATTTTCATCTTAATGAGATTCCAAAGACTATGCCATAAATCATTTTCACCAACCTGCTTCAGCCTTCTGCTGTTTTTCAATTTTTTCCAGCCTGCCCAGCAAAGAGTCGATCTTGGTTTTGATTTGGGTCAGTTCCTTCTTGATTGTCTGAAGCTCATCAGATTTTACTGGGGAAAAAAGAAATGAACAACACTTAAAAGCAATAATTTTCCCCTATCAGCCAGATAGCACAACTAGCTCAAATGTTCTGTACATTGCGGTGCAGTCATGGGGGTATAATTTTGGTGCCTGCTATTTGCAATGTTGTGGGTGATTTTCCACAAATATTTTCAAACAGAATAGAGTTCACATCAAGGATCCCAGAATGTGTCACTTTCAAACAGAGCCTTCATTCGGAGCATTCAGCGTGGTATCATTTTCAATCAGGGTTGTCATTTATTTCATCTAGGTCCACCATCGCCAAAGTGCAGCATAATAATATGTATTTTCTGTAGTAATCTATGAGCACTGTAATATCAGTGATGCCAAGGTAAGCTGTGTTTGGCATAAATACGTGTCTGGATTTTAGGTGTTGTAAGGGATCTTCCCGGGGTAGGGTGTGTTTGGACACAGTTCACAGCAAACTTGGAATTTATAAAGCAGATCTTGGCGTTTATTCGTGGTACAAACAGTCCAGCAAACAAAATATACAGCAACACCGTGCTTTCTAAGTACAACAAAAATAAAAGTCCTAGCCCGGCTGGGCGCTTACTAACAGGTTCTGCTCACCTATCTGACACTTACAAACACAGCGTCTTTCGCCTGGACATCGCAGGGTGAGTTTTAGCTCCAGCAGTGGCTGTGCTTGCAGCTTCCTTCAACACACAGATTGTTCGTTCCCTGGCTGAGAGCAACCCCCTGCAGACCCTGCAGTGCCTTTAGCTTCCCAGGCTAATTAGGATCAAAGCTCACCTGATCCCAAACCCAGAACTGGATCGGGGGATGTGGAATGACAGGTCCCTCTACCAAACCTACCTGCCATTCCATATAAACCCAGGCCCGGCAAAATTAAATAACAACTCAGCAGCATATCGCTGCTGAGAAACTGATCCATCCTGGATTTACCATCTCACACTGTGTAGCAACCTAGGTGAGATGTACACCCCCTCAACCACTTCTCCAGTGACATGTCTACATATCCCCCCCCTCTTTTTCAGACCGGAGGGCTGAGCCTTTTGTCCCCACAGACAACTCACCCTTGACAATGCGTCAGCATTTGCCTGTAATTTCCCTGGCCTGTGTTCCACAGTGAAATTAAAGTTTTGTAGGGAGAGAAACCATCTAGTCACTCTTGCATTTCTCTCCTTGTTTAACTTCATCCATGTTAGGGGGGCATGGTCTGTCACCAACTTGAATTTCCTGCCTAGCAAGTAATACTTTAACGATTCTAGGGCCCACTTTACTGCCAAACATTCTCGCTCCACAATGGCATAATTTTTCTCGGCCGGGGTTAGTTTTCTACTCAAGTACGTCACTGGATGCTCCTCACCATTCACTACTTGTGAGAGTACTGCACCTAAGCCTGTGTTAGAGGCATCTGTCTGGACCAGAAATTCTCGCCTGAAATCGGGGGTAACTAACACAGGTGGTTGGCACAAGGCAGACTTAAGGCTTTGGAAAGCCTTCTCGGCCTCTGGGGTCCACGTGACCATTGCTGTCTTTCTGCCCTTTGTCAAGTCAGTTAGTGGAGCAGCAACTGAGGCAAAGTTCGGCACAAATCTACGGTAATACCCCGTAATACCCAGGAAAGCTCTAACCTGTTTCCTTGTCAGGGGTCTAGGCCAATTCTGTATTGCCTCAATTTTATTTAGCTGTGGCTTAATCAACCCTCTCCCAATAATGTAGCCCAGATATTTGGCCTCTTCTAGGGCTAGAGCACACTTCTCGGCATTTATGGTCAACCCCGCATCACTTATGGCATCCAACACGGCCTGTACCTTACAGAGGTGACTTTCCCAATCAGGGCTAAAAATGACCACATCATCGAGGTAGGCAGCTGAGTAATCACGATGTGGTCGCAGAATCAAGTCCATCAACCTCTGGAAAGTTGCAGGCGCTCCATGTAACCCGAATGGCATCACTACATACTGGAATAGCCCATCAGGGGTGGAGAATGCAGTTTTCTCTTTAGCCTCACCAGAAAGTGGAATCTGCCAGTAGCCCTTTGTGAGATCGAGAGTGGTTATGTACCTGGCGTTACCCAACTTCTCAATCAACTCATCTACCCTGGGCATAGGATACGCATCGAACTTGGAGATCTCATTCAACTTTCTGAAATCGTTACAGAACCTCCAAGTTCCATTGGGCTTTGGGATTAGCACAATTGGGCTGGACCATTCACTCTGTGACACCTCAATTACCCCCAGAGCAAGCATACGTTTTACCTCGGCAGATACGGCTTCCCTACGTGCCTCCGGTATCCTATAGGGCTTAAGGTTTACTCTGCTTCTAGGCTCAGTTTCAATGTGATGATGGATGAGGTGTGTACGCCCTGGGAGGTCAGAGAACTTGTTTTTGTTTTTCTGTAAAAATTCCTGAGCCTCCTGTTTCTGTGACACTGATAGAGTATCACCTACCTTGACTGGAGGGATTGGTTGTGACAAATCATTAACAGTATTTGTCGCCACCAAGGATTCCCTGTCTTTCCAGGGCTTGATCAAGTTTATGTGATAAACTTGGAAAGGCTTCCTTCTACCTGGTTGGTGCACCTTGTAGTTCACCTCACTGATCTTTTCAACAATTTCATAAGGACCTTGCCACTTCGCCAAGAATTTACTCTCAACAGTGGGGACTAGTATAAGGACCCTATCGCCTGGGTTGAATGTCCTGATTCTTGCGGACCGGTTGTAAATTCTACTTTGGGCCTCTTGAGCCCTCTGGAGGTGTTCCCTTACCAGGGGCATTACAGTGGCTATACGGTCCTGCATTTGTGCTACATGCTCAATAACACTCTTGTATGGGGTGGACTCATTCTCCCATGTCTCTTTTGCAATGTCCAGTAGACCCCTAGGGTGATGACCATAGACCAACTCGAATGGTGAGAACCCTGTGGACGCTTGGGGCACCTCCCTAATAGCAAACATGAGGTAGGGTAATAAATGATCCCAGTCACGACCATCTTTTGCCACCACTTTCTTCAACATATGTTTCAAAGTTTTATTAAATCTCTCCACCAATCCGTCCGTCTGGGGGTGGTACACAGAGGTACGGATGTGTGAGATTTTAAATAGTTTGCATAATTCCTTCATTACTTTCGACATAAATGGCGTACCTTGGTCAGTTAGGATTTCTTTGGGGATCCCAGTCCTAGAGAACATATAAAACAACTCACGTGCAATTGTTTTAGATGCAGTGTTTCTTAAGGGTACAGCCTCAGGATAGCGGGTCGCATAATCCAGGACTACCAAAATATACTGGTGTCCTCTAGCTGACTTTACAATGGGACCCACTAAATCCATGGCAATACGCTCAAAAGGCACCTCTATAATAGGGAGCGAAACCAAAGGACTGCGAAAATGTGACACTGGGGCACTAACCTGACATGTGGGGCACGACTCACAGTATTTTTTAATGTCCTCATATATGGCCGGCCAAAAAAACCTCTGGAGAACCCTCTCTCGCGTTTTGTCAGTCCCCAAGTGTCCCCCAAGAACATGGTTATGTGCCATGTCAAGCACCTGACGCCGGTACGGCTTAGGTACCAGAAGCTGTTCCACAATCTCATCTTTAACCTTATTGACTCTATAGAAAAGATCATTAGTCACCGAAAAATGTGGAAATCTTTTTTCAGCATCTGGTTCCTGAGGTACCCCGTTCATAACAGCAACCTGCTCTCTCGCATTTTTGAGAGTGGGGTCCTGTAATTGTGCAGTCCCAAAATTATCGCTAGACACCTCTAAGTCTAGTATATTTTGCTCAGTGGGAGGAGCCTCCTCCTCCCCAGCCAGGACCTGCAAAGGAAAACAATCATTTTCATCCTGCACATTTTTATCATTCATAGTGGACAAGGCAACCCCCTTAGAGGTATCCTCACTCCTTTTGGGGATTTTTCTTTTTTCCCAAAGAGCCCAGAATAATGGAAAATCGCGCCCCAATATTACATTATGCATGAGGTTTTTAACCACACCCACTTCATATTGTACGGTGCCTTGTTCAGTCCCGACTTTAGCCAGCACTATAGGGTACACTTTTGTATCACCATGTATGCACACAACACTCATATGCTTTTTAGACTCTAAGTCCCCAGTCACCAGGCTAGCATGCACCAAGGTTACAAGGCTTCCTGAGTCCATTAACGCTTTAACAGGAAAGTCATTGATTGTGATGTTGCAGATTTGCGGTTCAGTCTCTAGTCCAGGAACTGCAGCACAAGATGGTTCCGCAAATAGCGACTGACGCCGGCTAGCGTCACATTCCATGGGTTCAGAGGTAAGAGGGCAATGGGCAGACACGTGTCCCGCCTCATGGCATCTCCAACACTGGATAGGGCCTGGTCTCTTTGGCAAGGAGTCTTTTTCAGAGCCCCTTAGCCACCCGGGACCATCACCAGTCTTTTGTCCCTGAGACACCACTTGAGCCCTTTTCCCCCCATCAGCACCCCTCCACACTCCCCCAATAGATGGAAGTCTCTTACCAGCTGACGGCACAGATCTGGCGCTCCGGGGAGGTGAAGATGCTGCAGGAACATCACGGAGGTAGTCCTCAGTCGCCTGGAACCTCTCCACAAGGTTGACAAGTTCGTTTGCGTTCCTAGGATCACCTTGTCCCACCCAGCGTTGCAGGTCAGTAGGAAGCGCTCGGAGGTAGCGATCCATCACGACCTTCTCTAGGATTTGTGCAGGAGTAGAAGTGTCTGGCTCCAACCACTTTCTTGCCAAATGGATTAGGTCATACATCTGGGACCTCGCTGATTTGTCCAGACTGTAGCTCCAGTTGCGTACCCTCCGGGCACGGACTGCAGTAGTAACTCCTAGTCGGGCAAGTATCTCCTCTTTTAGCCGAGTATAGTCCTTAACCTCTTGCTCACTGAGGTCATAGTAGGCCTTTTGAGGTTCACCTGTTAAATAGGGCGCAATTACCTCTGCCCACTCAGCGGCTGGTAACTTCTCTCGCTCAGCCACGCGCTCAAATACTGTTAGATAGGCCTCAACATCGTCCTCAGCAGTCATCTTTTGCAGCGCTTTCTGCACAGTCCTTCTCCCAAAAAAATCTCTGGAGCGGCTCCCTCCATTGTGGGTGGATTAGCAACCACAGGCGCCTCTCGATTTACTATCAGGTGCTCGATAAGTTGTTGTTGGCTTTGGCGCAAAGCTTGCAACTCTTCCTTATGCATCCGCTGTTGTGCAGCCATCATCTGCTGTTGTGCAGCCATGGACTGTTCATGTCGTCTATTGGCCTCTGTCTGCGCCTGCTGTTGTTGCAAACTCACTTGCATAAACTGCTTCAGCATCTCCTCCATGTTGCTGGACTGTTTTTGGAGTGTAGTTGCAGCTTTCACCCAGGACATCAGCAGCTGTAGCCAAGTCTGTCCACACCGTTGCCCCTAGCAACCGCGTTGCCCGCTACCTCCACCAATTGTAAGGGATCTTCCCGGGGTAGGGTGTGTTTGGACACAGTTCACAGCAAACTTGGAATTTATAAAGCAGATCTTGGCGTTTATTCGTGGTACAAACAGTCCAGCAAACAAAATATACAGCAACACCGTGCTTTCTAAGTACAACAAAAATAAAAGTCCTAGCCCGGCTGGGCGCTTACTAACAGGTTCTGCTCACCTATCTGACACTTACAAACACAGCGTCTTTCGCCTGGACATCGCAGGGTGAGTTTTAGCTCCAGCAGTGGCTGTGCTTGCAGCTTCCTTCAACACACAGATTGTTCGTTCCCTGGCTGAGAGCAACCACCTGCAGACCCTGCAGTGCCTTTAGCTTCCCAGGCTAATTAGGATCAAAGCTCACCTGATCCCAAACCCAGAACTGGATCGGGGGATGTGGAATGACAGGTCCCTCTACCAAACCTACCTGCCATTCCATATAAACCCAGGCCCGGCAAAATTAAATAACAACTCAGCAGCATATCGCTGCTGAGAAACTGATCCATCCTGGATTTACCATCTCACACTGTGTAGCAACCTAGGTGAGATGTACACTATAAGGGAATACTTATTAAGGTTACCAAAAGATATACGGTACTAGGTTAAAGGTCTAAGATAATATGCTTAGGCGTGCATTTCACTAAGTTCAGAATTAAGATGCAAGATGTTGACATATTAGGATGCATCTGTCTGCGGTAAGAGGTACAAAGCTAAGATAGGACTGGTTACGCAAGAATATGGTCAGTCAGCAGATGTTGAAATGACGAAATAACTATCAGAAGACTGTATTTCACCTTTGACTTAGATAATGTCATGAGTTTAAGAAAAATGTCGATGTATGTATGAATTACCTGATTGGTTAAACCACAGGGCTGTCCTTCAGCTCAAACTAAATAAAACTGTTGTGTGTGCTTCAATAGGCACATTCATTATTCACGTACAATAGTGTGTATGTGTAATGTTTTGTCCACCGGTGAAAGGGACCTCCGCTCTTCAATCCTAGCCTAGGCTACCAGGGGTTACTTACAGAAGACGAGCAACCTAACAGTTTTGGTACCAGCAAAGTGGGGTTCGTCTCGTCTTGCGACAGGTAAGTCACTTTACTCTTTTTTACCTGATTGGTGAATGGTGTAAACACTTACTCTGTCCGGGCGGCCGCTACGAACTTAGTTTAAAATTAAAAGAAGTAACTGTGCCTTCGCGATGGACTAGGCTGGTCCCTCGGGAGGTTAAAAGGGCTCGCAAGGAATTTATAGGTTTAGGGGAGTCCGACTAGGTTGGTCTGACTTAAAACTATTGGTGATAGTATTTTTAACACGGGAAGTAGTAGATTACGCCCGTGACAAAGGGATTGGTGGAGTGGACGCCCATTTGAAAAAAAAATTTTTTTTTAAAAAAAAGTGCACTATAAATTGATAAATGTATTGCAATACGGTTATGTCATGTCTTAAAGTATATTAAGAATATGTCTGTTTCTCTCTAGGTACACGTGTAAGTATATAGAGTATAAGTTTTAATATAGAGTATAAGGAAAATAATTGTTGTTGTTTAAATGAGTGCAGAATATGAGGAGCCCTCTTGTAGTGACATAGCATCCGCCTGCCCCCATTGCACGTTAGGTCTACTCTTCCTAAGAATAGATGACAAGTGGATTTTACTGACCACCAGACCAGGGGGGTTCTCTTGCAGACTTGGTGTAAGAGGGGTATATCCCGCCACCAGGAAAAATTTACCCTTTATCGTATATTAAGGGTGAATCTTCATAGTTTTATATAAGTCCATCTGCCCCAAAAAAGATCAGGGATCCTACTCCCAGACCAGAGACCGGATTGTTGGACAAACCGGGTGTTATCACCTGTGTCCTGCCACTAGACACACACTGCCCAGACTACTAGATGGGGAATTCTGCAGCAACCCAAGCCATGGCCACCCCATCACCCTATGAATTTGTCAGTAATATGATCCCTGGCCCCCAGGTAGAACCATTTTGGACACAAGTCCGAGAAAGGTGTCAGCAATTGGGGATACATGACCCAGGGCCATATGGTCCTTGTACTGAGGAAGACTGGCAAGAAGTCAGTAAAATTTGTCAGGTACATAAGCATTCTTATCCTCCCTGCAAAGGGGCTGACCCACAATACATGAAGGATTGTTTCTGTGCATGGAACAAATGCCTTGGAAAATATAGGCAATTGTGGACAGCAAGGACATTGGAAATCCCAGTGCCCTTATAGGACTGGACAGATTAGAGCAAGAGGCAGAGGCAGGGGATTTAACCCCCAGACCCGCCCACAGTATCCCCGTTATCTGCCATACCAGAACCCTCGTCAACCACTACCCCAATATCCTACACAGCCACAAATAATGCACCGAGGGAAACTCTGTTGGTATTAATGGGACACCTGTCACCCATCCCATCACTCCACCACTGACTGTAGCCACTCCAGAAGGACAGAAATTATGTACCCAAACTTTTGCCGTCTTGTCCTCATGCCTTGTGCCCCGTATGGGACGGGACCTCTTGGCACAACTGTGTATTACCATTAAGTTTAATAAAGAAGGTTCCCTTACCGCTAGTTCACCATTATGTGACTTACATGGCCCTAAGCGACATGCACACAGAGGGTTCCCAAAAAGACATGCACACAGGAGTTTCTTTCTAATGATACCTTCCTCCCTTGACCATCACGATTTGGGCAGAAAACAAAGGTAGTGTGGGCTTTATTAATTGCACACCATATGCACCCCAAATGCGATCAGATGCAGGGATACAATATCAAAAACAGTATCCCCTACCCCCAGAGAAAGTCAAAGGCATCTCCCCTCAAATTAATGATTACATATCAAAAGGTATCCTGAGACCAATCATCAGTCCCTGGAACACACCCATTTACCCTGTAAAGAAGGCCAGTGGCGAGTGGAGACTCGTCCAAGACCTCAGAGCAGTAAACAAACAAGTGATTCCCCTCCCACCCCTAGTCTCAGACATCACTTATTTTTTCATGCATACCGGCAGACTCTCTATGCTACACAGTAATTGATTTAGCGAATGCTTTCTTTAGCATTCCCATTGCAGAGGAAGCCCAACCTATGTTTGCTTTCTCCTGGGCCGGGGGCCAACTAACCTGGCAAGGGTATGTAGACAGTCCAGCCGCCTTCTCTATGGTACTCAACGAGACTGTCAAGTCTTGGACATCTGAGCGAGGGTCGGTACTGATACAGTATGTGGACGACTTGCTCCTGTGCAGTCGAACTGCTGAAGATTGTGCGGTCGATTCAACATCACTGTTACAACACCTAGCTCACGCCGGGCATCTAGCCTCAAGGAAGAAAATACAATGGTGCCAGCCACAGGTAGAATACCTAGGGTGCATTCTAAAGGAAGGGACAAGGCTAGTGTCCCCCAAACGTGCCGCAGCCCTTCGAGCTCTCAGTCCCCCAAAAGACAAAGCCGCCCTACTCTCGTTCTTGGGTGCAATGGTATATTGCCGCCAATGGATTCCTGACTGTTCTCATTATGATAGTATCCTAAGAGAGGCTACTGGCTCGACAGCCCCTAAATTAATAGATTGGACTGAAGACAGACTACAAGCTTTTCAAGCTCTATTAAACAGTCTGTCAAATGCTCCCGCCCTAGGGTTGGTAGACTATGGTAAAGCTTTTCAACTATACTGTGTAGTCTCGGGGACCTCTTTTGCCGCCGTGCTAACACAACAGCATGGAACAGGCTACCGCCCTGTCTCCTACCTATCTAAAAAAAAACTCCCCATCCAAGTACAGGGAATGCCATTCTGTCTCCAAAATCTTGCTGCCTGTGCAATGGCTGTACAAGATGCAAACAAATTAGTGCTAGGTCACCCATTGACTCTCTATACCACTCATTCAGTCACGCATCTTATTCAGAACATGAATACCCAACATATGACCTCGCAAAGACTTAGTGGTTATGAGATAACACTGATGAACACTGATAACCTCACACTCAAATATGTGCCTGCCAGCAACCCCGCTGTGCGCCTTTTGCATTCCATGTTGCGTTTACCACATGACCCAGACATTATACATGACTGTTCGGAAAAGGTTGCTGCTATTACCAGTCCCAGACCTGATCTCACTGACACCCCTATCTCAGGTGCAGAGGATGTTTTCGTTGACGGTAGCTGCTCACGTCCCTCTGACTCCACCTTTTTAACCGGTTATGCAGTTGTTCAACTACCAGACATCGTACTGGAGGCAAAATCATTACCTCCTTCTTCAGCCCAGGTAGCAGAGTTAGAAGCCCTCACTAGGGCCTGCATTCTATTCACCGGTAAAGAGGTGAACGTTTACACAGACAGTAGATATGCTTTTGGAGTGGTGCATGATTTTGGTGTGATATGGGCCAATAGAGGTTTTAAAACAGCAGATAACAAAATAATTGCCAACTCCACACAGATTAGTGCTCTCCTCCAAGCCATTCTTCTTCCAAGAAAGGTAGCCATAATTAACGTAAAGGCACACTCCTCTGACAGCAGTCGTGTTTCAAAAGGGAATGCTCTTGCTGACAGAGAAGCTAAAAGAGCTGCTGCCTTTTCCCCTAACCCACCTGCCCCCACAACAATGTTTTTCAAGGAACACTTCGCAGCACCTAACTTTAAAACTGTCATAGCACAGATGCAATCAATGGCCACAGAAGATGATGTCCATTTTTGGACAAAGGAAGGATTGACCAAAGACCCTGAAGGTCTTTGGTCAAAAGAGGGGAAGATCCACATGCAAGAACAAAACTATCACCCTTTGAGGTCCTCATGGGAATCCCCGCAAACATAGAATTACCCTCATTAGACCAAGACACTGATATTGACATTTATTCCCAACAGGAAATGTACGTGAAAAATCTGGTAAGTATGCTCCACGAAATAAACGAACAAGTTTCTGTCACCTTTTTTCCCTCTTCCCACAGAACCAACGCATCCCTTCATCCCTGGGGATAAAGTGCTGATCAAACAATTAGCACAAAGAAAGAGTATCGGACCGGCTTTCTCAGGACCATGGAAGGTGGAAAAGGTATCCAGGACCGCAGTGTTAACAGACCTAGGAAACACCTGGATCCACGCCAGCCGTCTTAAAAAGTGTCCCCAGCTTCCCTCGACTCCAGAGCCCCTGGCAGTGACAGAGAGCAGCAACTCCCAAGAACAAGATCTACAAGAAGTTCAGAGAGGCATAGAACAAATTTCCCTGGAAGATCCCACACCCCCTCAAAAGGACAAAACAGAGCCAACAACTGCCGGGATGAGAAACGAAGAAGAAGAACAGAACTCTTAGATAACAAATAATCAGAACTTTAAAAAACAAAGATGCTTTCTCCATCAGTGTCAGGGAAGGCCTTGTGCCTCTTATGCTGTATTACCCTAGTAGTGTTCCTACCAACCTGGTTGATAGCTAACTGTATATATCATCCAGAAGATTTAGGTCTATTAAAAGGGATATGTGGACCACCTAAGATGAATAATACCCCCGGCCAAAGACATAGTAGAAGTATTGTACCCGTTAATGAGTCACCTAAGGGACTGACTAACAAGATGTTACTACTAAAATTCAAATATAGCTATGCTCAAAAATCTGGTTTTGAGAAATGCTGGATTTGCAGCAAGCTACATCCCAGTACAGCTAGAATCCCTCTCATGGCAGTCCCCTTGAATTTTACCCCCCTCCTTAATGGAACACCCCCTATCGTCCTAACGAATGTTACTAGGACCCGTCCAAATAAAACCCTCACTTTCCAAATTATAGGTAGAAGCCACTTCCCAGACTGGTGTTTCCGACTGGGAAACACCACAGATGGAGCCGAGGTTTGCAAACAAGCAAAACTTAACATTTCAATGACATCATTTAACAGTCCTTCTTTCTTCCATACTTCAGATCCCACCCTAAATGCCACCTTTTTAGACTTTCTTAGCTCCAGTACCAAGACTACAATACACCAATTAATGTCAATACTGGTGCTCTCTGGCCTTTCTGATACTCTTAGGAACGTGTTCCATAAACGACCCCTAGCTCTAGGAAATACCATATATATATGCTGCGGCAAACTCTGTCACCCCTGGATCCCAACCAAACCCCAGGGGTGGTGTTACCTTGCAGCCATGGTTCCTATCATGGGGGTATTAGGGGATAACAAGGGAAGTCACCTCCTTGAAGCCAGCATGCATCCTAGATATCCCCTTAGACACCGTAATAAACGAGAATTGTTTTTAGAAAAAGATATGGCCTGGGCATGGTTCCCTTCCTGGACAGGGTGGGGAATTGACCTAATGAAAAGATTAAATAATTACACTGGCATAATTGATGAGATTCTGGAGGAAAATTCTGATGACATAACCAAACTAAATCTAGAAACTAGGGCAATTAGGAAGCAACTAGAACTACATGAGTTGGCTATAGAAAGTATGAGTGCAGCCCTTACTGGCCTCTGTGAGACTACTGAGGATTATGAGTGCTGTACCTGGATTCATAATACCAGCATCGAAGTCCCAGACTACTATGACGTTATTGCCCAACACAGGGAAGAGGTAAATAAACTACAGAAAGAGGCAAGGAACATAGGAAAAAACTGGGATCCCTTCTCGAGCAGTTTTAGTTTTGGGGGATTAATATCTTGGCTCCGAAATGCTGCCATGACAATTGTCACTGTGATTCTCTTCATTCTATTTTTATATGCCTGTTATAAGATAATCAAATGTTTATGTAAAAAGGGAAACACGGTCGCTCCGAAGGATCTGAAACTCACTTCCATTGTTAAGGATCCAACGGTATGGTATAGAAACCAAGAGCACAAGGGTTCGGAGTATGAAGCCTGTGCTATTAAATTAGAAAAGGAATGATCATTATGTAAATCACAGAATGATCAAAGGAAGGATTATAAGGGAATACTTATTAAGGTTACCAAAAGATATACGGTACTAGGTTAAAGGTCTAAGATAATATGCTTAGGCGTGCATTTCACTAAGTTCAGAATTAAGATGCAAGATGTTGACATATTAGGATGCATCTGTCTGCGGTAAGAGGTACAAAGCTAAGATAGGACTGGTTACGCAAGAATATGGTCAGTCAGCAGATGTTGAAATGACGAAATAACTATCAGAAGACTGTATTTCACCTTTGACTTAGATAATGTCATGAGTTTAAGAAAAATGTCGATGTATGTATGAATTACCTGATTGGTTAAACCACAGGGCTGTCCTTCAGCTCAAACTAAATAAAACTGTTGTGTGTGCTTCAATAGGCACATTCATTATTCACGTACAATAGTGTGTATGTGTAATGTTTTGTCCACCGGTGAAAGGGACCTCCGCTCTTCAATCCTAGCCTAGGCTACCAGGGGTTACTTACAGAAGACGAGCAACCTAACATACACCCCCTCAACCACTTCTCCAGTGACATGTCTACAGTGTATATCTGACAAAGTTTAAGGATATTCATGACATTATATTGAGACCTATCTCTTATGTTTACTTCCATATTATCTGTTAATAGACATTTTAAAACTTTTAAGAGCAGTTGTTGTCTATAACGGTTTTAAGATAGAATCCAAACATACATGGTTTAATGCTAAATAGGACATTTCTGCTGCAAAGTTCAGGAATACCCTGATCAACCATACCATTATAATCTCTGAGAGGAAAAATTAATAACATTGGTTATATCGTTAGAATGACATCTAAAATTCAGTATAATATAATAGGCAGCAAGTATGTAGTCAAGAGGTTGATATGTTGAAAGCTTGTTGCGTATGGGGCTGTATAGCTGCAGACCGGTTAGGGCGCCCATGCTGACCTGTGACCACAGCCAAAAGCACCTACAATGGGAATGTCAGTATTGGACCTGGACCACAGAAGTCAGTCTGGTCTGATGAATCACATTTTCTTTTTTATCATGTGGATGGTTGGGTGCGTGTGTTGCTTATCTGGGGAAGAGATGGCAATAGGATGCAGTATGGGAAGAAGGCAAGCCAGTGGAGGAAGTGTGATACCTTGGGCAATGTTCTGCTGGAAAACCTTGGTCCTGCCATTCATGTGGATGTTACTTTGACATGTGCCACCTACCTATTTTTGCTGACCAAGGACACCCCTTCATGGAAATGGTATTCCATTATGGCAGTGGCTCTTTCAGTGGAATATTGAAACCTTTCACACTGCAAAACTGGTTCAATAATGGTTTTAGGAACACGAGTTTGAGGTGTTGCCTTGGTCTTCAAATTCTACAGATCTCCATGCACTAAGCATTTGTGAGATGTGCCGGAAAAACAAGTCTTAGCCCTTGTACACACAGTTGGACATTCTGACAACCAAATCCGTTGGATTTTGTCCGACAGATTTTGTCCGAAACTGTTGCATACACATGATCGGACAAAGTGGGGGAAAATCCGATTGTACATAACGTGATGACGTTATTTCGTTACAATGGGACTACGTTCAGGCTAGCAGCCAATAGCTTTGGTCTAAGAATTTGATCTGAGCATGCGTGGCACTTTGTCCGTTGGAGTAGGCTACACATGATCGGAGTATGTCCGATCAGGGCATTTTGTCTGAAAATTTTACGGAAAAGTTGGAAAACTTGGTCCGTCAGATACTCTGATGGAAACAGTCCGATGGAGACCACACACAGTCGGATCATCTGACAAAACGGTCCGATAGGACACATTCCGTCAGAATCTCCGACTGTGTGTACAAGGGCTAAGCCTTGTACTCGCTCCATTTCCAGTACATCCTTCCTGAGGACTGGTGCCCAGAACTGGACAGCATACTCTAGGTGTGGCCGGACCAGAGTCTTGTAGAGTGGGAGAACCCTGATGTGGCCACAGCACCTCCAGTGCCCACCAGTATAACAGAACTGTGATTCTCATACCCCTCCCGGCCCCCATTCAGCCCTCAGCTCACCAGGGCATTATCCACAGCAGCCGACCAGTTTCACTTCCTCCCCAGCCCACTCTCCACATAGGATAGACCACGGCCAACCAACGACTAACCTCCGCAGCTCATCTACTACCTGGTACTGCAGGCCAGTAGGCCTTTCCCATCCCCAGAGCACCTCCACATTCAGTACCGGACCACACCATCAGAGGCACCGGGAGAATAAAGCGCCAGGCTAACCACGGCTCAGGCCTAGCCCTGATGCCCATCTCTATCCACCTTCTCCTCATACCTGGACCACCCCAGAAAAATGAGTACACCCCACGGACAGGTAAGTACAGTTAAGTACCTCAGGGCACCACACACTAGCAGTTGATCCAGGGTCCGCCGATTGCCTCAGGGGTCAGGAAGGAATTTTTTTCTCAGCTGCAGCAATTGGCCAGCTCAGCCAGGGGTTTTTCGCCTTCCTCTGGATCAACGGGGAGGGAGGGCAGGTCAGCAGGGTTCGCCTTCTTCTCCACCACCTGAACAATCGCACCTTCATCAGGACCATCAGCATCACCACCCTCTTCATCAGCCACATCGCGCAGGACCATCATCTCCTCAGCAACCACATCGCCGCCACATCTATATCATCATCATCATATTTTTACTTTTTTCTCAGCATGTGCAACTTCAAATACTCAGTGGACACCCTTCACAGGCTAAGAAACACCACCTCAACATTGCCAAGGTCCATTCCAAAAATACTAAGAAAAGAGCAATTACTAAGGATCAACCCACAATCAACCGCCAATCAAAGGAAGACCCCAATTCAACCACAACACTTAACATGCGCCCTGATTAACACCAGATCGGCAGTCAAGCACAGACAAGAAGTTCACGACTTCATCACCCAAAACAACATAGATTGCCTCTTCATCACAGAAAGCTGGCTAACACCTAACTGCAACACCATCCTAACTGAATTGGTCCCTGAAAAATACAGGATCATAACAGAGCATAGAATAGGAAAAAAAGGAAGAGGCCTAGCAGTGATCGTCATAGCTCACCTTGTGCTCGGCAAACCTACGCTACAGAACCCAGTGCCTTTTATGGAGACACTTTCTCTACAGCTGCAAACAACACCCCAAGACACCATTCATATACTGCTATGCTACAGACCACCAGGACCAAAGACAAATCTCCTGATAGCCTTCACCAAATTCATTTTAATACACACCCTGAAAACCAAAAATGTTCTGGTACTTGGAGACTTCAATCTCTGGGCAAACAACACCGAAGACCCCATCGCCTCTGCCTGCATTAACCAACTGGAAGAACTAGGTCTTCAGCAACTGATAAATGCTCCTACGCATGGTTCAGGACACACTCTGGACCTCATCGTCAAACAAAATATCGACATCAGCATACTCAACAACTTACCACTACCATGGACTGACCATCACGCTATCAAATTTAAAATCACCACCAACACCACCCTCCAGAAACTGAACCACTCAACAACAACACACTGGACCAGATCTCGGGTGACAAAGGTGATCCTTGAGGGACTCCATAGGAAACTGCGCGAGATTCAGAGGTGAAGGCTCCAAGTTTCACTGTCTGTGACCGATTTCCTAAGAAGGAAGCCAACCATAGTAGGTCTGAATCTGTGACTCCTGCTACTTCTTTGAGGCGGATGAGAAGTGAGTGAGTGTTGTGATCTAGTGTGTCGAACGCTGCACTAAGGTTCAGGAGTACCAGGAGACATCATTCTCTGTAATCTGCTGCTTCCAAGGCATCATCCCATATTTTGAGGAGTGACATTTCCATGCCATGGCCCGGGCGGAAGCCTGATTGCAGAGGGTCCAAGAGATTGTGTGTGTCCAGATGGAGCTGTTGTACTACTGCTTTCTCCATAATCTTGGAAATGGTGTTCAGGCTTGTTATCGGTCTTTGGTGGTTGGGGTCTTTGGGGACCAGGTTGGGTTTCTTTAGGAGGGGTTTGACTATGCCTTGCTTGAGGGAGTTCCGAACAATTCCTACTTTGAATTACTGTTTTATGAGTCCCTCAAGGATCACCTTTGTCACCTGTGCTCATTAACATTTACATCCGTCCACTCCTCAAAATCATCAGCAAATCAAACCTATGCTTCCACTCTTACGCGGATGATACTCAACTCTACTTTCGGATCTCCGCACAAAAAGACCGATATCAGGAATTAGAAAAATGCCTCACATCGATAGATGACTGGATGTCCACGAGCTCCCTCAAACTCAATGGATCCAAATCAGAACTCCTTCTAAATGCAAACCAAAATACTAAATCCATGACCCCATGGACTCCACCGACCATCCTTGGACAGATCATCCCCCTAAGCACAAAAGCCAAAAGTCTCGGAGTCATCTTCGATTCAGAAATGACAATGGATGAACAAATAGTATCAGTAGTCGGCGGATCTTACCATCTTCTACACCTGCTAGGTAGACTCATCCCCTTCATTCCAGAAGCAGAGAAAGCAATAGTAGTAGGAACAATCATCAACTCTTGACTCGACTACGCAAACTCCCTCTACATAGGACTACCTAAATTCCAGATTGCACGCCTACAAGTCATCCAAAACACGGCAGCAAGACTTGTCACAGGAAAAAAACCTGGGAATCCATCACCCCCCCCTGAGGATCCTACACTGGCTAACCGTAAAGGATCGAATCACATTCAAGACCCTCTGCCTGACCCACAAATGCACACAAGGAGATGCTCCTCAATACTTATGCGAAAAAATAAAACACTACACTCCCAATCACAACCTCTGATCAACCAACCAAAACCTCCTCGCAGTCCAAGGAGTACGGCTATGGAATGCTCTACCCATGAACATCCGTTTGGAAGGAAACCATCAGGCCTTCAGGAAAAAACTCAAGACCCACCTCTTTTAAGAAGGAATTAACGCAGGTCAGATCAAGAGCCTTGAAGAGATTTAGTTCGCATTTGCAGCACTATACAAGTCATTCATTCATTCATTCAGTAGACTGTCAGTAATAATTAGGAAAAATGGTCTGGCAATTACCTGACTGAGTTCCCTAAGTACCCTCAGGTGCAAGCCATCCGGTCCCAGTGATTTATTAATTTTAAGCTTCCCAAGTCTAACTCTGTCCTCTGTTAGCAATGAGGGTGCTTCCTGCTTTCTGTGACTTGTCATGAGGATAAGCACTGCAGTTTTGGTTACTAAAGCCCATTGATTCCCTCGTGAAGACTGAAGAACAGAATAAATTCAATACCTTCACCATCTCCCCATCCTTTGAAACCAGGTGTCCTTCCTCATTCTTTATGGGGCCAATATGGTCTGTCCTCCCTTTTTTTTTTTCCCTAAAAGATTTTTTGGAAAAAATGCAAGACATACAAACGTGCAAGTCAGAGAAGCATCATAAACACAAAGTGCTGCCCCGACCTTATCTACTCGCAATACAGACAGCACTATTACCCTGTTACATTGGTCGTGGCTAATAGAACATTGCTATACAGAGGCACAACTGGTTAGCAAACACATAACTAATGTGGACCTATCATTTAAAGAGGCTTACTCAGGTCGTGCCGGGTAGTGCTGGGCCTGAGTCCCCAGCCTTCAGGACCGGTATCCTCCGGACCCGCTAGGGTGTGTGGGGTGGCGTAGTTCCCGACACGCGTGACCGAGTGGGAGAGCAAATGTCTGCTTTGTTGCAGTCCTATATAATTAAATGTTCAACATCTGACTGAGGATATGTGAGGGGGTAAAGGATTGAGGGGGGTAAAGGGAAAAAGAAAGTAAGGATCTGGGGGGGAGAAGAAGAGGGGGTGGGTAGGTGTCCCCCCCCCCAGCCCCCGCCGACCATGCGCCTCTTTGGTTTATAAATGTAGGGGAAAGAATGTCTTGTATTTATCTGTGGTTTGAAAATGTTTCCAACACGCCCAAATAGTCGTGTCCTCCCTTTTTTACTGCTTGCATACTTAAAGAATTTCTTGGGATTTGTTTTGCTCTCCTCCACTATGTGTCTTCCGCGTTCTATCTTAGCCTAATTGCACCCATACATTTCTTGTTGCATTCTTTATAAAGTCTGAATGCTGATGATGATCCATCAACCTTGTATTTTTTGAAAGCCTTCTCCTTTTGCTTTGATATGCATTTTTACATTGGAGTTAAGCCATCCAGGACTTTTGTTCGCTCTTTAACCACTTCAGCCCCGGACCAATTGTCAGTCTAAGGACCAGAGGTCTTTTTACAATTTCGCACTGCACTGCTTTAACTGGTAATTGGGCAGTCATGCAATGTTGTACCCAAACGAAATTTGCGTCCTTTTCTTCCCACAAATAGAGATTTCTTTTGATGGTATTTGATTGCCTCTGCGATTTTTATTTTTTGCGTTATAAATGGAAAAAGACAGAAAATTTAGAGAAAAAAATATATTTTCTACTTTTTGTTATAAGAAAAATCGAATAAACTCAATTTTAGTCATACATTTAGGGCAAAATGTATTCAGCCACATGTCTTTAGTAAAAAAAAATGTCAATAAGTGTTTATTTATTGGTTTGCGCAAAAGTTATAGCGTCTACAAACTAGAGTACATTTTCTGGAATTTACACAGCTTTTAATTTATGACTGCCTATCTCATTTCTTGAGGTGCTAAAATGGCAGGGCAGTACAAATCCCCCCCCCAAATGACCCCATTTTGGAAAGTAGACACCCCAAGGAAATTGCTGAGGGGCATGTTGAGCCCATTGAATATTTTTTTTTGTCCCAAGTGATTGAAAAATTACACAAAAAAAAAAGTTTACAAAAAGTTGTCACTAAATGATATATTGCTCACACATGCCATAGTTATATGTGGAACTGCACCCCAAAATATATTCTGCTGCTTCTCCTGAGTATGGGGATACCACATATGTGGGACTTTTTTGGAGTCTAGCTGCGTACAGGACCCCGAAAACCAATCACTGCCTTCAGGATTTCTAAGGGTGCAAATTTTTGATTTCACTCCTCACTACCTATCACAGTTTCGAAGGCCATAAAATGCCAAAATAGCACAAAACCCCCCCAAATGACCCCATTTAAGTAGACACCCCAAGCTATTTACTGAGAGGCATGTCGAGTCCATGAAATATTTTATATTTTGCCACAAGTTGCGGGAATATTACAAACATTTTTTTTTTGCACAAAGTTGTCACTAAATGATATATTGCTCACACATGCTATGGGCATAAGTGAAATTACACCCCAAAATAAATTCTTCTGCTTCTCCTGAGTATGGGGATACCACATGTGGGGGACTTTTTGGGAGCCTAGCCAAGTACGGGACCCCGAAAACCAAGCACTGCCTTCAGGATTTAAATATAAAACGCTACCAAAAAAAACTGTTAGCGATCGCAGGGATCAGGCCTGACTCTGCGAACACTGCAGTTATGTGTTTAGTGTTTTGTAAGTGACAGTGATCGATCGATACTGCACTTGGGTGGGCTGGTCGGAGGGGAAAAACACAGGTGCTAGCAGGTATCTGGGCTGATCCCGCTAACAATGCGTTTTTTTGGAACCCTAAACTGCTGGGGACGCTAGTATAGATCTGATCAGATCAGATATTGATCTGTTCAGATTCTATACCACTACGGGAGGTGTATGCTTTGCGCGTGGGTGTTAGCGGTACTGGCACTAACCTAGCGCTGCCTGGGGCGACGCAGACCCTGACCCTAAAACCTAATTGATATCAACCGCCGGGTGATCAGGGGGTTAAACCTTTATTGGGTAATAAATGGTGGGTGCCCTGATGCTATAAAAAGCAAACTAACTAACCAGAGTCACCCGTAACACTTATATGGTGATCACTGGTGAAAGGGTTAACTAGGGGCAATCAGGGGGTTAAAATCTTTATTAGGTAGTATATGGGGGACCCTGACGCTATATAAAAACCTGACGGGGAACCTAAATAACTAACTGGCTATCCAGCGTCACCAGTGGCACTTATACGGTGATCGCTGGTGAAAGGGTTAACTAGGGGCAATCAGGGGGTTAAAACCATTATTGGGTAGTATATGGGGGTACCTAACTCTATAAAAACCTGGCGGTGAACCTAAAAAAAAACTAGCTACCTAGCGGTACCAGTGACACTAATGCAACGATCAGAAAAACGATCGCTTAGTGACATTGGCAAAAGGGGGTGAAAGGGTTAACTAGGGGCAATCAAGGGGTTAAAACCGTTATTGGGTAGTATATGGGGGTACCTAGCGCTATAATCGGGGGGGGGATTTGTGTGCCTATGTGTACCTCCATGTCAGTGTAGTGTTTGGTGCACTTACTATGTCCTCTCCTCACAGTCAGGTCAAAAATACCGCCCCGAGGAGAATGACATCACTTCCTCCCTGCCTGTGTTTACACTACACAGGCGGGGGAAGCTTCTCATTCGCCAGGAGCGATCGAGAGGGGATGGCCAGAAATCAACGGCCATCCCCTCATCCCGGATCGCTCCTGAAGTGAAACGGACCGCCGCATCCAGTGGGAGGGGGTCCGATCGGACCCCTCTACCTGCTGGAAGGCAAGCACGTACATGTACGTGCTTGTGCCTGTCGGTGCCATTCTGCCGACGTACATTGCCATGCGGCGGTCCTTAAGTGGTCAAATGTATTACCTAATGGGATGCACTGGCTAATGCCCTTAAAGCGAACCCATCTCTCCTTTGTGCTCTTTGTTCCTAAGATTTCATCCCATTTTATATCTTCTGGCAAGGTTCATAGTTTAGGGAAGTTGGCTCTTTTGAAATTCAATGTGATTTATACTGAAGCCAATTGACCTGTGATAGCAGTTTCCTAAATTGTCCCGTATTTCCACATCCATGATCAGGTCTGTATTGTTGGCAATCAGTAGATCTAGTAACGCTTTATTTGTAGTTGGTGCATCTACCATCTGACCCATGAAATTGTCCTACAAGACATTTAGGAACCGGCGAGCCTTAGACGAATGCGTGCTTCCCTCCGCTCAGTCTATGTCTGGATAATGAAAATCCCCCATTATGATGACACTTCCCATCCTTGCTGCTAATCCAAATTATGATAGGAGATCCACCTCTGTCTCCTCCCTTAGGGGGCCTATAACATACTCCCAGTATTATTTTCTCCTTAGCTTCATCCCTTTGGAGCTCTACCCATAAGGATTACACCTTCTCCCTAGCTCTTTTAGTGATGTCATCTCTCACATTCCCCTTTACATTATTCTTGATATATAGACATACCCCTCCCCCTTTTTTACCCTCTCTATTCCTGCGATAACGGGAATGCCCTGGAATGGTTGCCAGCCAATCATGAGAGCTGTTGAACCAGGCTCCTGGCATTAGTGAACATACCACATAGTTTAGACTACTACTATCCTCTTATTGGGTGTTCTGAGATTGCAACTAGACCTTGTTACTATACTTGCCTTGGGTTTATGTGCTTTAGTCAACCTACCACTAATGCCCCCAATACTACCCTCTGGAATATGTTCCAACCTGATATCTCTACCTCTGGACCCCCCCCCGTTGCCTAGATTAAAAACCCCTCTAACTTTTTGGCCATCTTTACTCCCAGCAGATCTTAGGTGCAGTCCGTCCCTTCTATAGTACTGAGAAGTCGGCGCAGTCCTCCAGGAACCCAAGCCCCTTCTTACTACACCAGCTCCTCAGCCACTTGTTTACTTTCCTAATCTCCCTCTGCCTTTCTGATGTGGCTCGAGGTACCGGTAGTATTCCTCGGAGGTCCTTTTGCTCAATTTACCTCTCACTCCCTAAAATCGTCTTTTTAGGACACTCCATCTGCCTCTGAATTTGTCATTGGTGCCAACGTGCACCATGCAGCCGGGTCTTCCCCAGCCCCTCCCAGTAATCTGTCCACCAGATCTGTGATGTGCCGAACCCGAGCGCTCGTTAGCATACAGTTCAGCGCTTCAGGTATTTGTCACAGATTGCCCTCTCTGCCCTTCCTTCAGGACCTGAAAGAATTTTTGGAGTCCCTCAATAGGAACCAAAAGGGTATACAACTCAATTATGAGATGAGTCAAGTAAAAATAAATTTTTTAGATCTTATTATCTTAGTGAAGGATGATCGGTTCGTCACTTCTATGTTTTTCAAAGATACGGATAGGAACTCCTTCATTCCTACCGATAGTTGTCATCATATTCCTTGGCTCAGGTCGATCCCCAAAAGCCAATATATTAGACTGAGACGTAAGTGTTCAGATGTCGATTATAGACCCCTTAGGGGGCCTATGACATACTCCCAGTATTATTTTCTCCTTAGCTTCATCCCTTTGGAGCTCTACCCATAAGGATTACACCTTCTCCCTAGCTCTTTTAGTGATGTCATCTCTCACATTCCCCTTTACATTATTCTCGATATATAGACATACCCCTCCCCCTTTTTTACCCTCTCTATTCCTGCGATAACGGGAATGCCCTGGAATGGTTGCCAGCCAATCATGAGAGCTGTTGAACCAGGCTCCTGGCATTAGTGAACATACCACATAGTTTAGACTACTACTATCCTCTTATTGGGTGTTCCGAGATTGCAACTAGACCTTGTTACTATACTTGCCTTGGGCTTATGTGCTTTAGTCAACCTACCACTAATGCCCCCAATACTACCCTCTGGAATATGTTCCAACCTGATATCTCTACCTCTGGACCCCCTCCCCGTTGCCTAGATTAAAAACCCCTCTAACTTTTTGGCCATCTTTACTCCCAGTAGATCTGCACCCTCCTTAGGTGCAGTCCGTCCCTTCTATAGTACTGGTGACCGACTAAGAAGTCAGCACAGTCCTCCAGGAACCCAAGCCCCTTATTACTACACCAGCTCCTCAGCCACTTGTTTACTTCCCTAATCTCCCTCTGCCTTTCTGATGTGGCTCGAGGTACCGGTAGTATTCCTCGGAGGTCCTTTTGCTCAATTTACCTCTCACTCCCTAAAATCGTCTTTTTTTAGGACACTCCACCTGCCTCTGACTTTGTCATTGGTGCCAACGTGCACCATGCAGCCAGGTCTTCCCCAGCCCCTCCCAGTAATCTGTCCAACAGATCTGTGATGTGCCGAACCTGAGCGCCCATTAGCATACAGTTTGGCGCTTCAGGTATTTGTCACAGATTGCCCTCTCTGCCCTTCCTTCAGGACCTGAAAGAATTTTTGGAGTCCCTCAATAGGAACCAAAAGGGTATGCAACTCAATTAT
This sequence comes from Lithobates pipiens, assembly GCF_037356315.1. Lineage (NCBI taxonomy): Eukaryota > Metazoa > Chordata > Amphibia > Anura > Ranidae > Lithobates > Lithobates pipiens. Next base: position 486,599,486 of record NW_027507764.1, on the reverse strand, counting down.
GAGATGAGCCAAGGAAAAATTTAATTTTTAGATCTTATTATCTTAGTGAAGGATGATCGGTTCGTCACTTCTATGTTTTTCAAAGATACGGATAGGAACTCCTTCATTCCTACCGATAGTTGTCATCAAATTCCTTGGCTCAGGTCGATCCCCAAAAGCCAATATATTAGACTGAGACGTAAGTGTTCAGATGTAGGAGAATTCCTTAAACAGGCAGAGGTTCTTACCTCAAGGTTTCTTGAGAAAGGATATCAACAAGAATTTCTGTCTGATACTCTGAGCACTGTGACTAACATGAATCGAGAAGAGCTGCTTGTTGAGAGAGGTCCACGGGAAAACATCATTCAGGGAAGTGTCCCTTTTGTAACCACTTACTTCAACATCAAAGACCAAGAATATTGTTCAGGGGTGCCCCTTCGTTAAGAAACCGATTGGCACCCAATGTCATTGATCCACCTTTGAGATGTAGTTTTTTCTTTGACCAATTATCAGGTTTCTATAAATGTGGGAGATGCAGGGTTTGTTCTTTTAATTCATGTTCTCGTAGACGTACCACTACATTCAATAGTACAGCCACAGGGGTAGATCATGCCATTAAGCCGTGCATTACATGTTCTACAACTGGGGTAGTCTACATGTTGCAGTGCCCGTGTGGGCTTCAATATGTGGGGTGGACCAAACGCTCATTGCAGGTACGGCTTAAAGAGCATATTACCAATATATTGATTGGATTTCCAAAACATTCTGTATCCAAACATTATTTGTTGGTACATAATAAGGATCCCTCAAAAACCCTGTTCCTTGGAATAAACAAGTTTAAACCACATTGGCGAGGAAGCTCTTTGGTGAGGGAAATTTCACAGATTGAAATGGCTTGGATTCACCGTTTGAAGTCGTATGCCATGTATGGATTAAATATTGATACTGACGTTAATGCTTTTATAGATAATTCTTGATTTTTATTATCATTTTTTATGTTTTTTATATTGGTGCATTTATGTAAACTCGTTCTGAGATGGATGAAAGGCTTTCTATGACAACTATGTTACTATGAAATTATGTGGGTTGAATTTCCCGTTGGATTATTATTTAATTATATTATCAATCACGTTGTGGTGTATATTTATTATAGTTCATTTATTAATTATTGATAATGATTCATTCCTTTAAATTATGAGTATATTAATATAAATTGTTTTGTGGTTTTTAGTATTGTATATAATTCACCAATTGTTGGTTTTATCCAACATCAGATATAAAATGTATTATTATTACTATTTATAAATTATATGTCACTTTTTTGTAATTTAGGGGATCAGTTTTTTTTCACTTCAAGACTAATATCCTTCTTGTTTTCCACTAAGTGGGGAGATCTGCAAAATATTTAAGTTTTCCGGTATTGTTTGGCGAATTTTTTGTCGATTATATATTAGTAATCTTTAATTATTTGAGGATGACCAATTGTTGTTATGGTCCTGTTTGGTATTGGGACTTATTGGGGGGGGGGGGGGGGGGGGAGTGGTGGTAAGGCAAGTCTCTATGTGCACTTTCCATCTACTTGAGAAAAGATAGGTGTTATGCCATTAACTAAAATGGTGCCGTCAGCCGGATCTTAGCATCTCAGAACGAGGTTTGGCTTTAAATGGTGGTGCGTCGCTGCGCTGCCCGTTCCCCATTGACAACGTCATCTATGACGAAACGCATCTGGGAAGGCACGCAGTGATGCCACTACGCTGTATGAGGGGAGGACGGGCTCCCGAACGAATGCCAGTCGGCTTTTTGATTGTTTTTTCTTTATGCGTTTTCTGATGGAAATTAAATGTAAGTGCAATTATCTATTTGTTTTAATAAAATGTCCAATCGGTTTTACACTATGAGGGCCTCCTCCTCTTTTTGAGCTACTGATAGTGCTATTATCGATTTGGGAGTTTCAAGTGACGCCGCTGCATACGGGGAAGGCTGATCCATGAGCTTTTGGTGTATGAATAATGACACAGATGGTCTACTAATAAGGCTCTATTTGTGTTGCTATCTGGTAAGCGCATCCACTTCTCAGTGACGGGCACTTGCTTGCTGTTTTGTGTAGATTCACCGTGGTGTCCTGATAAGAACCCTTACAAAGGACTTAATTCTACAAGTTTTTTCTCTTCTGTGTTGATGAACTGTTGTTTTAAAGTCATTCCTAAGTAATTTATTTGCGATTAATGTGAATATTTTGATGATTTACAGTCATTTATATATTATTTAGATAAATTTTATATATATAATTTATTTATTTATGATTATGTATTATTAATTTGGTTAGTCAATAGTGTCTGTGGCGCATGTCTTTGGATTGTGGGAGGAAACCGGAGTACCCAGAGGAAACCCATGCAGGCACAGGGAGAACATGCAAACTCCAGGCAGGTAGTGTCGTGGTTGGGATTCGAACCAGCGACCCTTCTTACTGCTAGGTGAGAGTGCTAACCACTACACCACTGTGCTGTCAGTTTGCTTATTGAGATGCTCCAGCCCTGGATTGGCAGCTCTGGCACTTCCCACTCTATCCTTCCGAACTGTCACCCATCTACTCTTTTCTGGTGCGTGTGCCTCTTTCTCTCCACCCACTTCTGTGCTGGCCACTGCTGGGACCTGCTGGGTACTTTCACAGCTCTCATTTAGTATGGAGGGTCTTCTCAGTGCTGACAGTTGCTTCCCTAGATTCAGAACCTGGGTTTCCAGGGAAACAATGTGCTTACATTTTGCACAGCAGTATTCACCTTCGATCAGATACTCAGGTACACGCAATACTCAGGTACCCACAATAGTCAGGTATTCCCAATACTCAGGTACTCCCAACACTCAGGTACACACAATACTCAGGTACTCACATACACTGTCAGTCAGGTCTTGTAGTTTGTGTCTCTGTGTCACTCTGCACAGCCTCCACTTGTAATCTTATACTAGCAGTCGGTCAGTCACCTTCAGTGCCACCACTCACTGATCAGCCTCACACTCTCCCTCCGGTCTGCACTTCACTGAGGAAATTACTTTTCCTCCTTCTACAAAGTTACAATGTACAGTCTGATCACTGGGGGGGTAGACTGAGGAAATGACTCCTCTTCCTCTTTCTACAAAGTTACAATGTAGAGTCTGATCACTGGGGGAGGGGAGACTGAGGAAATTACTCCGCCTCTTTCTGCAAAGTTACACCCGTCGCCTCTCCCCGTCAGCCTTCCACCTCCCGGTCCTGCTGGATGTCCTCCCGCCTCCTCTGTTTGTGTCTGTGGGGGGATACTGTCCACAGTATCCCCAGTCCTGCAACATGATGTCCTGCTCTGCTGCCGCTGTGGGTCCCTGGGTCACCCACTGCCTCTCACATTCGTAGGGGGGTCCGGTCTGGTTGTGGGGTGGTCCGGTCCAATCCGCCATGCTGCCACTCTTGGGGGGGTTCATTCAGTCCTCTGCACACTCATCTGCATGCTGCTTCCTCTCGCTGCATGCTTGTCCTCAGCACTGATTTCTGCCCCAAAGAAAAACTCTGCAACAGCGCCACCTGATAATCATACTTGCACTGGCACATCCCCTTGGTTCCCCTCTTGCCGTTTTGTGGCTTTCAGTGTAGAGTGTCCCACATGGCGGATCCCCTTCCCGGCCACAAGGCTCTCCTTCCCCTGGGGCACAGATCAGACAACTGTTGCAGTGATCCCAGGACATCACTCATCTGCCCCAGCATATGAGTGTGCAGATTCTGCAGTCCCGTGGCTGGGTCCCGGCTCTCAGTGATCTGGTTAGTGGCTGGCTGTGTGTTGGGTGAGTCCCCAACTCCCGGGCCTGCACGGCTCCCCCTGTTGTAGCCTGTCGTTTATAAAAGGAGCCACTGCAATGTCACTAACCCTGCGCCCAGCTGCCCAACCCCTGTCCGAGGCCAGGCTGGCCTCGGAACTGCGCATGCGCAATTCCAAAGCCAGCCTGCAGTCACATTTATGGATATTATAAAAATCTACAGAATTTTACTTGTTCTCAGCTTATTTCCACTCACCTAATGTGAAAAGGTTGGGGTGTCGAATAGACTCCCTTAAGAGCTGGTTCTGGCCAGCTCAGTAGATTGTTTTAAAAAAGGGCTGGATTATTTTCTAAATGTACATTTATATGTAAAGTTGAACCAGGGAATATCCGATTGCCTCTCGGGGGATCGGGAAGGAATTTTTTCCCATGCTGGAAAACATTGGTGCATGCTTTGCTGAGGTTTTGTGCCTTCTTCTGGATCAATTGTGGGAATAGGATTGTGTATATGGGATTGTATGATATTTTTTTTTTCCTTTTATAGGTTGAACTAGATGGACTTGTGTCTTTTTTTCAACCTGACTAGGTAATGGGAGCAGGCGAGTGTAAATTTTGAGGGCTGAAATATGTGATATAGCAAGGACAATCTTCCTTCTCTCCTAGGAAATTCTGGTCAGTCCAGGAATGGCAAAAGCCAATGCTGAAAAATTCTATCATGTTCAGAAATGATAACACAGGTGTCAGGATGCACATGCCAGCAAACAGAATAATCCCTCTGGAAGAACTCTTGGGCACAAGCTAAAACTGATTCCCTTTCATGCTCATAAGAATTGGACACTGGCTAATAGATACATGCATGCGCAAACTCACACGCAAACACAAGCCATCGCGCATCCTAGTGCGTGCCGACACTTGCATGTACCTGTGACATACGCTGGCGCCAAACAGACTATTTAAACCCAGCCAGTGCTCAGATTCAGTGTTGCCTTGTCTTCAGCCTCATGTGTATCTGGCATCCTGTGAACCTGTATCTTGCTTCCAGTTCAACCTGGCTTGTCTAGACAGTGACCATTCTTCTGTCTGCTCCTTTGGCTCCAGTTCCACTGATCAGTTCTAGACCCGGCTTGTTTCCTGACTTTGTTCATGTCTGTGACCTGTACCCGATTCTTCAAGTCTGTGTATGACTCAGCCTGCCTGACCCTGCTACCCTGCCTGCTGTCACCAGCTAGGGCCACCATCAGGGGGGTACATGCAGTACTGCTGTAAGGGGCTGGAGTGTCCAAAGGGGCCAAGCTAGCCGGTCCACTCCCCGTTCATCAAGACATGACATTAATCTGTCATGCACTGGCAGGGCCCCTGCGGCCGCCCGCTATTTAGAAGGAGAGAGGAGCCTCCGATGCCTTTCACTAGCAACCCCCCCGTTGCACGCTATGAAAGGAGAAGGAAGCTTACTAGTCTGAGCCCACCACCATCTTTCACGAGCAGACTTGGGCCCACTGTAAGGCAGGCTCCGGTACTACAGTGTGTGGGGGCAGTTGGAGGGTCAATGGAGGAAGAGGTCAGGGAGGAAGAATCTGCGGCTCAGAGAGCCTGCTGGACAGGTGAGAGATGGGACGACTGGTGCTTCCCAAGCTGTATGTGACACTGCCCCCCACCGACACTGCCCCCCACCTATCCTGCCCCCCACCTGTGACACTGCCCCCCACCTCTCCTGCTGCCCCCCCACCTGTGATGCTGCCCCCTTCCATGACACTTCCCCTCCCGTCCTACTGCCCCCCACCTGTCCCGCTGATCTCCTTCCATGACACCCCCCCTCCAGTTCCACTGTCCCCCACCTGTCCTGCTGCACCCCTTTCATCTGGCTGCCCCCCTCCTGTCATACTGCCCCCTCCTGTGACATTTCCCCCTCTCCCCCCTCCTATCTCTCTGCCCCCCTCCTAATATACTGCCCCCCACCTGTCCCACTGCTCCCCTCCTGTCCCTCTTCCCCCATCCTGTGGTAGGAGGAAATTGGACTAGAGGAGGAAAAGGACATGGGATGGATGAGTTGGGACTGGAGGTGGAATGGGATGGAGGAGATGGGACTGAAGTATGAGTACATGAGATGGAGTAGATGGGGCTGGAGGTGGAGGAGGAGGATGAGAACATGGGATGGAGGAGATGAGATTGCAGATGAAGGACGATGACAAGGAATGGCCAGTGGGCGGATTCGCTGGTACAGCCAGTTGTCAGACCCTGGGGAATGTTGGTGGTCAGGCCTGGGGGGGAGGGCCCAGGCCTAAAGCTGTATAAAGGGCCCAAAAATTCCTGATGGCTGCCCTGTCACCAGAACCAGCTGCCTGCCTACCTGCCTACCTGTCTACCTGCTGAAGCCATCTGATGACTTCACCTACCCAGCAAGGGCATCCGCCCTGCTGTTAGCAAGACTTTCTGGCACTTGCGCGACTTTGCACTCCTGTGCCTCCTGTCTACACAATTAGGGGCCCTGAGTCAGAGGCATAAGAGAGGCCTTCCTCATCCTATCAGGCTCTGCTACCGGGTACTTGATAACATATATAGCTCAGGAAAGCGACAGAGAAAAGAACAACTAATTGATACAATAATACTACTTCCAGACATATAGAACATATAGTTACAATTCTAGTTAATATGTTGAATTAAATCAAAATTGGAGAATGTTATCTATTTGGAGCTGATATGAAAATAAATATTTTCTGTGAAACAAAATGGTAACAGATATATGTTATCTAGCTGAATAGACCCAATACTAATATCTGTAAGAGACATATGGAATAATCATGACTTTTCATAAATATTTCTTTAAAATTCTGTGTTAACGTCAACTTCGGATTGAAAGCAAGGGTTCATGTTGTAAAACTGTTTTAATGGAATTCATGATCTGGACATACTGGCACAATGCTTGCTGAGTCTAGATAAATGAGGCTGTTTTATCTTTATTAAACATGTTTTAGACAGGTACTGTGACAGAACAAATATTAAAACAGCCACAGCAAATAAATGGAACCGATGGTGCACTCAGTGTGAAGTGGACAGCATGCAATCTATTCACTGATAAAGAAAAGGCCTGACCCATTTATCTTATAAATATGTGTCTCTGGAGCCCCAGAGTGTGTAGAAAAAAAACAGGAGTCACAGGGCCAGAATGCCTGTAAAGATATTGTCTTTACAGTAAAGAGTAAAAATAAGTGCCTTATTATCACTGCATCCATCTTTATGCAACAATCCACCTCTCAGACCTAACATCCCACACTTTCATGCACTCTATGCCATTTGACTTAGCGCCACTTGATCAAGTGGCTGAATGCACTCAATACAGGCACTTCACCTTGGAAGAAATTACATTTCAGATCAGCTTCTGAGCTTCCTATTGCTTCTTCGAACCCTGACAGATACTCTTACAACCTTGGCTTGTCCTTTGGTTCTTGTTATCTGTCTGTCATTTATTTATTTTATTCTGATTTTGTCTCTTGCCTAAACTCTCTTCCTGAATTATGTCTTTGCATGAATGCATATTACCCTGACCACAGGCTGTTTATGGACTACAACCTTGCCTAATATTTCAATAACAAGCTTTGACTGCATCTTGACTGTTGCCGGTGATGCAGACCCAGAGGGTACAATATTAGTGTAGGATACAGCTTTTTCTTAAAAAACAGAAAAATATGTAATAAACTATGTACTATACGGCCACCATGCAGTATACTGTATATACTATATGTACTATATGGGATCAATTGTATATACCATATGTACTTACACTGTATTTTCATATTCCCGAAGTGGTAATTCTGTCCCTGATGAAGATTGTTATTATTATAATTATCGAAACGCGTTGGCCATCCACCCATGGATAGTTTCATATCTGCAGTGAAATTTTACCACACTTGTCACTTTTATGTATATATATCTGTGTCCGTTATTATTTTTATACAGTATGTTATGAATAAATGTAAAATTTTCTTTCTATATATTACTTTATTTCCTTTTTTAATTGCCTTGAAAATCCCACAATTGAGGTTCTTCTAAAATACATATCTTCAGGGATGATGGCAATTCACACGCCTAATTTCATGGGTCAAAAAATTTCTCAAAGGTAGGACTCTTCTCCAAAGTTGATAAAAATCCTTGCAATGTACATAGGTCATCCTGAGAGGATTTTTTTTTTCTTCTCAGCAAAATGGAGATACTCTTTAAAGGTAATATGTCAGGAAAAAACACATGAGAGCTGCCACTGATGACTTGTTACTAAAGAACTATCATCTTGACCCTAGATTCAATGCCTAAACTAAATGGCCTTGAACAAATATAAAGGGTGAGAATTTATGTTTAAAGTGAAGATCCACCCAAAAATGGAACTTCCGCTTTAAGGGAGGTGACCCCCTGACATGCCACATTTGGCATGTAATTTTTTTGAGGGGTCCCAGGTCCCACTTCCTCCCAGCACACACTGGCACTGGAAGGGAGATCACTTCTCCCCCCTCCCTCTCGGCAATCATCTGGGACACGTCACAGGTCCCAGATGATTGCCTGGCCAGTCAAGGTGCATAGTGTGGCTTGCACATGCGCAGTGGGTGCCCAGCTGAGAAGCCACAGCTGGGCACCCATGATTACAATGCCGGTGCCGCAGAGAGGAGGGAAAGACGAGCAGGTCTTTATTCCCCCTCATCGCTGGACCCTGGGACAGGTAAGTGTGCAGCATTCTGGCAGGGGACAGACTTTTCTTCTCAGGCTAAGGCTACTTTCTAAAGAAAATCAATCAAGATGTTGTACAACTGGGGGCGTGGCTACCGCGCGCTAGTGTATGGACGCCTGAACTGTGTGCTCCGCTCTAGCGACAGGCCCTTACCGACAAGGAAGCGACGAAACGAAGATCCGTATACATTCCCGGTAACCGGAATATCCGTGGACCCAGGCGATATGTCTCGCAGGAGGAAAGAGGCGGCCAAACCGAAGAAATTAGTAGATTTCTTCAGGCCGGCGGAGCGCGGCCTAAAGCAAGATGGCGCCGGCGGAGCAGACTCGCCTCCACATCCCTCATGCGGCTCCCGGTCGGATGAATCAAGCCCTGAAACGAACAGCGCGCAGCGCGGACGGTCTCCAACGGCATCCACTCCGAACTCCTGCAGCCCAGTAAAATCTAAACCCAGGCTGGAAGAAGACTGCAGACAGGTGAGCACAGACCAGGACTCCCTGGAAGATACGAGAGAGCTATCAGACCCCTTCAACGCTTTCCCCACTGCTGATAGACCTGTATCAGACACTATGCTAAAGGAGATGCCGCTCTCCCTCCGCACATCTATGCATGCTGACATGCTGAAGTGTGTCAGCTCCTTTAAAAATGAAGTTGGAGAGATGAGTAGCAGGGTGGAACATATTGAGTCCAAAATGGGGGACTTCGCTACTTCCCATAATACATTGATTGATGCTTTTCATGAGCAGGCGGATGAAATCGCATGGCTTAAAAGCAAAATCGCAGACCTTGAAGATAGGTCGAGAAGGAATAATATAAAAATAAGAGGAGTCCCTGAATCCGTCCTTCCTATGCATTTACAACAATATGCTAAGGAACTCATGTGCGCATTCCTTCCCTCTACGGACGAAGCGGAGATGCAGGTGGACCGAATCCACAGGTTACCCAAACCATCTCATTTGCCAGATAATATCCCTAGAGATGTGTTAATGAGAGTGCACTTCTTCCAAACCAAAGAGAAGCTCATGATGGCGTTTCGCAAACAGCAGGTTCCTCCTGAAAAATGTACTCACATTCAACTGTTTGCGGACCTTTCGCAGTATACAATGCAAAAACGGAAGTCATTGGTGTCGGTGACCAAAGCCCTGAGAAACCACAACATCCCGTATAGATGGGGCTACCCGGTGAAACTGACTGTTACACACGAGGACAACACCACTGTGGTAACTAACATTGAAGAGGGCCTGGCCCTGTTACGATCCCTGGCCATACTGCCCGTGCCAGCAGCAGATGAACCCTCATTGACAAAAATGACGCACTCCCCTGAAGGCTGGCACACAGTGTCGCATAAGAAGAAGAAAAACCCTAAGAAAAGTAAGCCTTAACTTGTTTCCCTCCTGAGCTGATTAGTATACGGATACATATTGGGGCCTTGTAGCACTATGGAGCCTTAGTGCGTTCCTTCCCCCCCCCTCGTTATAATGGACGGTTTTTCCGCCCTCTGGTTCTTGAATCCTGATTTTTTAATAATGTTTTGTTTTCTTTTTTTGGACATGACTTTACCCCTATCTTTTTCCCCTTCTTATGTATGTCTCCCTCGGACTGGTCGGCCTCTTCATCTCTCGAGAACAACGTACATGGAATATGGACTCATACAACCGCATGGTCCCTGCAGAACCATGCGGGTCATTGGTACCACCTTCTCCAGGTTCCGTGAGTATCATTCACTAACCGACAGTTATGTCTTTCAAAGTAATTTCCTTTAATGCCAAGGGGCTAAATCATCCAGCAAAGCGCTCCACAGCATGGAAGGAAGCCCTCAAACTCAAGGCGGATGTCCTTTTTATACAGGAAACACACTTTGAAGCTGGTAATATACCAAAATTCCAACACAAAAATTTCCCAAGCATCTTTATGTCCTGCGCACCGAAAAAACACAGAGGGGTCCTTATTGGTATTAGAGACTCTGTCTCCTTTGTGATGAAAGAGCTCCACACGGACCCTGCAGGTAGATATTTAATCGTACAAGGGGAGCTCAACAACAAGCAGTACACCCTGGTCAATCTCTACGCCCCTAACACCCACCAAATTCGGTTCCTGCACAGACTGTATAGAAGGATTGCTGATATTCGATGGGGGTCCCTAATTATTTGTGGTGATCACAAAATCTCCCCTGACCCTACTTTGGACTCTACTACGGTTGCCAAACGGTCCCCTCCTAAACTGCAACCTTTCTTACATGCTTCAGATGTGTATGATGTATGGAGATGCCAGCACGGCGACGAGCGAGACTACACATTTTTCTCTTCTAGGCATAACTCGTATTCACGCATTGACCTAATGCTTGTTGACAAACAGTTGCTGCAGTTAATTTCTAAGTCCACTATTCATGACATTACGTGGACTGACCACGCTCCAGTATCCATGGTAGTGATGGAGGGACACACTCCTGGTCCAGCTTACATTTGGAGAGCCAACTCCCGTATCTTTCAGATGCCAGAACATGCTGCCAGCATCAGAGCACATCTGAAGGACTTTTTTGCTTGCAATGATGGCTCGGTGGATGACCCGATGGTTTTATGGTGTGCCCATAAGGCATATTTTAGAGGAGTAGTGATTAAGATTTGTGCAGGAGAGAAGAGGCGGAGGACACACAAGGTAGATCAACTGCTTACCACCATAAAAACTCTTGAATCCCTTAATAAATCTAACACTGACCCAAATCTAGCTCAACAGCTATCCAGGGCTTGTTCCGATCTCAGACTTATGCTACTCGAACAAAATGAAAAATATGTGCGCTCATTGCGTATGTCCTTCTACTCCTCCGGTAATAGAACGGGCAAACTTTTGGCACAGAGGCTTAGAGGCATTAGAACTAAATCTAGAATACCGTATTTATTAGGGCCTCAAGGCAACGGGAAAATTGTTAACCCGCAGGAGATAACAGAGTCTTTTGCCGATTATTATGCAACACTTTATAATCTGAGCAAAGATCCCCACACTATTCAGCCTACTGAAGATGCCATACAAACGTTCTTAGCTAATATTAGGTTGCCAAAACTTGCGAAGGAACAGCTAGATACCCTTAATTCACCAGTCACCAAGTCTGAGATCGAAAGGGTCATAGGCACTCTCCCGCTGGGTAAATCCCCTGGCCCGGATGGGCTATCTAATGACTATTATAAGGCCTTTGGTGAGCAGTTGTCTCCAACGCTGCAACAGGTGTATGCAGCAGCAGTGTCCTCGGCCTCTTTCCCTAAAGAGATGCTTAAGGCATATGTTGTCACGATTCCGAAGCCTGGCAAAGACCCTACTATCCCGGCAAATTTTAGGCCGATATCTCTACTTAATACCGATGTCAAGGTATACGCAAAGATATTAGCGCTCAGATTGCTCCCAATACTCCCTTCTTTTATCAACCCCGATCAATCGGGCTTCACTACAGGTAGGCAGGCATCGGATGCCACTAGAAGGGTCATTAATATCGTCCAACATGCAAAGGCCTGTCGGACGCCTTCTCTGCTCCTCTCTTTGGATGCGGAGAAGGCGTTCGACAGGATCCACTGGGGCTATATGAGACAGGTTTTGATGGAGTTTGGTTTCACAGGTCCGATACTGTCGGCTGTGTTGGCTTTGTACTCCTCGCCTTGCGCACAGGTCTATACATCTAACATGTTGTCCTCTGTTTTTGATATAACAAATGGTACAAGACAGGGGTGCCCCTTGTCCCCCTCCATCTTTAACCTTCTAATCGAGCCATTGGCGGAGAGGGTGAGATCTGACCCCTCTATCACTGGCTTTGAGGTGGGGGACAGGGAGCATGTGTTGAATTTATTTTCAGATGACATTATTCTATTTTTAACTACCCCGGACATCTCTCTTAGGCGAGTCACTCAGACCCTGGAGGAATTTGGAAACATCTCCTTCTATAAAGTTAATTCGACTAAATCCTTAATTTTAGGCCTAGATGTTCCCCCCCCCCCCCTTAGAGATTGCAACGAAAAAGGAGTTTCCTTATAGTTGGAGCTCAGAACACATTACCTATCTGGGCATCAAAGTTACAAAAGACCTGAAACAACTGGCCCCTTCCAACTTCTCTCCTTTATTGTCAAAACTCAAAACTGAAATTGCCCAACTGAACAAATCCGAATTAACCTGGACGGGAAGGTTAGCCACCTTTAAAATGATTATCTTACCGCAGATTCTGTACATGTTCCGTACCCTCCCAATCCCCTTAGGAGAGGTTCACTTTGGACCCTTTAATGCGATACTCAGACAGTTCCTATGGAGAGGTAAGAAACCGAGATGTGCTAAATCACTACTGGTGAAACATAGGGGGGCAGGAGGTATGGGGCTAGTGGACCTCCGGGACTACTACAGGGCTTCACTACTTACTCAAGTCAAGCATTGGCTCAATCCCTCATGGGTGACCCCCTGGGTCGAGCTGGAAAGAGCCCTGTGCCCGACAGATGACCTGACACTACTGCTCCTCTTAGATACCCTGAAGCCGTACTCTGTGCGCATCTTTCCTCCCACCATCCAGGCCTCTTTGTTGGCCTGGAGGACTCTCATCAACTTAGCTTCAGAGGCGCAGGAGACCACGGAGTTCCCTATACCCTTAAAAGTTCTCTCCTATATGGTTCCCGACCTTCCTACGGTTACATGGCATGACAAAAGAATCAAATTCATTGCTGACTTATACACTGAGGCTAGGCCCATTCCCTTTGACATACTTCAGGAACGATATGGACTTTCACCCACAGATAGGTATACCCACTACCGTATATTACATTGCTTGAGGTCCATACAGACGCATCAGGTGCTTTTGCCTAAAGTTGCTTGGAAGTTCTACAATTCCAACTTCCTAGCCCGGGGTGGGATTTCCCTCTTTTATAACATTTACCAAAGCAAATTAGAGTTTGTTAAGTCTCGCCCCTACGCGTTATGGGAAAGGGATATGAATACTTCCTTCACACCTCAACAATGGAAAGCAGCTTTCCGAGCCGTTTATGCTTCTTCCAAATCCGTCAATCACTGGGAACTATCACAAAAAATCGCCCTAAGATGGTATCTCACACCATACAAAATATCCAAATTTGACTGTGGGGGGTCCCCGCTGTGCTGGAGACTGTGCGGAGACATCGGAAATCTGTACCACGTGTTTTGGAGCTGCAGGAGCCTGACTAGCTTCTGGAACTCCCTGTTCCGTGTTGTGTCCAGTGTATCGGGGATCTTAACTAGACCTAACCCCGCACTTGCTATATTGAACATAGGAATAGACAACTTTCCTCCTGAATCTAGAGTGGTGGTAACACATATTTTATTGGTAGCTCGTACGCTAATAGCGAAACATTGGAAGTCAAACTATGCCCCAAGAGTATCTGAGGTTTTGGCTATCACCCAAATTCACTGTGTATATGAAACCTTAATTGCTAGCAGACAAGGTAATAGAATGAAGATGATGAATAAATGGCGAATGTGGACAGATTGGTACAAACCTGCTTGATCTTAATGAGTGTTACATACGTGTAGACTGGAGATGACGGCCAGACCTTGGTCCATTGACCTATTATCCCTATTCCTACTCTTTTCTTTTCCTCCCCTTTCCCTATTCCCCGTCTCTTTCTTATCCCCCTCCTTCCCTGTTCCTCTAAGCAGAATACCCATAGTTTTCTATCCAAGTAGAGAGGATAGTTCCCACTACCCAGTGGGGTCTGCCAGTTTGTTAAACAGCTTATCTCAGCACTCTTGGATGATAATAAATCTAGGCTTTTATGTTAACGGTTGTTATATGTATATTTTCTATTTAAGAGAACTGGCATTTTCATGTAATTTTTCATACGGGTTATTCTCTTAATGGGTTTTTTTTGTTTATTTTTTTTTGTATCTCTTTCTTTGTTATGTCTATTTCTACCTGTATATGACATATGCAAAATTTTCAATAAAAACGAATTGTTAAAAAAAAAAAAGATGTTGTACAACTTTTGTTTTAATGCACCTAGAATGCATTTAACTATTTTAAAATTAAAAGTTCAGTGTGGCATAATTTAATACTGCATAAAAATATTTATTATTCTACCTGTGAGCCAGCAGAAGGCTCCTTTTCACATTTTTTGGTTTTGAAAAAAAAAAAACTTTTTCTTCTTTTTTTTTTTTTTTTAAATATTGATTGCATAGCTCAGTAGCTCAAGCTGAAACCTACACACACACACACACACACACACAAGTTCATGAGCTGGAGCAGGGACTATTCTGCTCTGTCTCCCACTATATTGCTCTGTCAGAGGTTTTAGGTTCAGCCCAAAAGCAAATCATTTTCTATTTAGAAAATCCATAGTATCCATCTATACAGTATTGCATAAAAAATGTAAACCAAAAAATGTATAAGCTTTAAAAAAATTAATTTACAGTGGACTTTTTGACAAAAAGCACTAAGTATACAGTATATTCAGAATACATAAAGGTGCCTAATCTCATCCTTTTTCCTTGTTTAGTGACCATCTTATTTACAAATAGAACAAACAAAAGGAGACATTACCCCGAATAGCCTCCAAAGAGGAAAGGGACCCTAAGCAAAAGTACATGAGGTAAAATATTTTTTTTTATTTATACTAAGAAAATAACGAAAATACAAGGTATCCACCTACAGGGAAGATAACAATTTCAATTGACATGCAATATTATTAAAATAAGTCTATACAAATGTTGCACTGACACTAATAACCTCCAAGATGGATATAGGAGATACAGTAGATCCTCAGTGAACATAAAACAGCTCCTCTACATGTTTTGCGGAAGTTTACCGATTGTTCAGGAGAAATAGATTTATAAAGTGTCTGCAATTAAAAATAACAATTTGTGCATAATATCAAAAAATACACCAAAATATATAATATACACAGACTGTAAAGTAATAATAAAGTGACACTGACTTTACAAGTGTATGCCAGTATATATGGGAAAACCGTGAAGGGCGCTACCCAAATCTTCCACAAGGAGAGCATGGGGGACACAAATTGGTGGATGGATTTTTGCATGAATAGCAACTCAGCACTAATCCATCCACCAATTTTTGTCCCCCATGCTCGCCGTGGGGAAGATTTGAGTAGTGCCCTTCCTGGTTTTCCCATATATGCTGGTATACACTGGTAAGCGCCCATTTCCCTTTCAACTTTATTATCACTTTTCAGTCTGTGTCTATTATACTTTTTTGTTGTTTTTTTTAATATTATGTGCAAATTATTATTTTTATTTTCAGACACTATAAATCTATTCCTCCTGAAGAAGTGGCAAATTTCCACAAAACATGTAGAGGAGCTGTTTTATGTTCACTTAGGATCTACTGTATCGCCTATATCCATCTTGGAGGTTATTAAGTGTCAGTGCAACATTTGTATAGACCCCTTTTAATATTATTGTATGTAAATCGAAAGCGTTGTCTTCCCTGTATGTGGATACCATGTCTTTTCATTACAATTTTCTTTGTATAAATAAAAAAATTGTATTTGACCTCATGTGTACTTTTGCTTAGGGTACCGAGTCCATTTTCCCTTTCCTCTTTGGAGACTATTCGGGGTAATCTCTCCTTTTGTTTGTTCCATTATCACTAGGATGAGGGTACCCCATTATTGCATATGATCCATTTTCTACTAGAGGCCTTACCCCTTTTTATTTTTAATTTACAAATAGTTATAAGGTTCGGGTTCACTGCTAACACGGTTTGAAATCAAATTATGTGAGTGTGAAATGCATGATCCTGATGGATAATGCATTGTTAGGTCTTTGAACTATGGCTAGTAAGCTTATAAGGGCCTGTGGGGGGGGGGGGGGGGGTACGTTTTGGATAAGCTAGCCCCCTCATTGTAAGAGAGGTAGTACAGAACAGCCATATTGTCATAGTGTCAGTGGTGAGTATTTTGGGTTTTCTATTTTTTTTAGGGCTTTTTATATTTATTTGATGTTGATAGAGTCTTTTTTTTTCAAAATTTGGAGTGCTTAAAGAGCTGTTTTTTTCTCAGCATGCTGCTGCATCATATGATAGGAAAAGAATAACTAGTGTGCACCTAAACCACCTCACATTATCTCACTTAAATTCAGTGCGTCCTCCTATCCAGATAAAATTAAAGTTATGCATATGCCAGTAAGGCCTATTATCCCTGATCAAAACAGTTTTGATGCTGGCCAATTTTACACTGCTGTATCTTCTGCAATATCTTAATTCTTGCAAGAGAGCTCCATACTGTGCCCTTTGTCGCTGCTAAATGCAATCCTAGCCTTGCTTTTTAAAATTGTTCTGGTGCTGATTAATTATACACAGCCGTGTCATCTGCAGTCACTTTATTATTGTAGTAAAACACCTTCCTGTACTATTTTCTGTAAGTATTATTATTATTTTTCCTCAATAACATTTTCCTTCTGAAGGCCAAATTTACATTGTTGTATTATCTGTGGTCTCTTAGATCTTAATGAGAGTTTGATACAAATTGGCCAGTAGTAGGATAGATTTGAATCAGCCACAGCAAACTACTGGCCAATTTCTATCTGACAGTCAAAGTGGGTTGGTTGTCTTTGTATGTAGGCTAAGCTAATTGTACACAAACAAAATGGGTGTCATGATGGGGGGGGGGGATTTAAGGGGAAGTACGGCCAAAGCTCATTTGGCTGTACTTTTGCTGTGGATCACAGGAGTGCAGTTTTTTCTGCACTCCTGTGACCCTTTTCAGCAGACAGCAGGTTGAAGCCCGCTGTTGGCTGATGTCACAGAGCCGGTCTAGGCTCGGGAAGTATCTCTACTATATCATCGGGATCTGCCCACATACCTGGACTGTCACCTGGCTCAGCCTCTCAGCAAGCTTGAGCCAGCTGCTCCCACCCCCTCACTGCCCAGTGTTCCAGTGAGCATGGGGGTGGGGGGGGGCAGAGCAGAGAGCCTGAGACTGATCGAAAAGGGAGTTTGATCTCTTAGTCTAACAGCCGGTGGGGGACAGATGCTGCATTCGTCTAGGTAAGTATGATTTCAACGAAAAAGGAAAACCCATACTTCTCTTTTGATTATTCCATTACTACACCATATCTGGTGTGGGTCAGCGCACCTATTAGTTACAATATTTTTAACAAAAATTGGATGAAATGCCCCCAGAGAAAGCAGGCACTTAATGCAAACCCAAATGATAATGTTACAAAAAGTATTCTTTATTATGGACTTTAAAAATGTAAAAATTACACACTGTACAATATACAACTCCAACCAACACTAAAATGACAACACTGTCAGATCTAAAAGCAACACCAGAGTTAGTACTCTAAAATCCTCCATTAACTAATATATGCTCACTAAAACATATCAAATATGCATGAATGTATCAACATGTATACATCAAAGAAAGCAGAACACAGGAAGAGATAAGGAGTGATAGCAACCCATCTGTTAATGCTTCAGTAAAAAGACATCATGCAATAAGCTATATGATATTGAAATGTAAGCAAAGAGATCATGGACTACAGTAAAAATAAGCCACAGGGGCAGGCATGCGTGGCAAGATAGTCAGATAACTGAGCAGGATAGTAGCAGCTTTATTAAACAGGGAGACAATAATCCATCCCAATGAGTTGCTGTAGTTCGGTCTGAGCCCTTGTTGAACAAGATAACACAATGTAAAAACGACATCAATAACAGTGGCTATAGGTTTTAGGAAGTACAATTAACCATGAAAGCTGTTCTATCCACTGTGACAGTGGGGAAACTGGGAGCCATACATTCCTGAAATCAATTCTCTTTCCCACCAGTGTATCAGGACATCAAGAGTTCCTTGAGCTCCAGATAGACAGGCATACACACTGAATATCAACAGGTCAGCCAGTTGTAAGTCATAGCTCAAACAGAAGGCAAATTAACCCCCAGAACAGCACTCACATGGGCATGCAAACTCACTGTCAGCCGACTGGCTCCCACACTGGGCTGGTCAATCGTGAATCAGGTTCCTTGCAGCAGGAGATGGAAAGTCTTAAATGTATCACCGTGCAGCTGGCATTACACAAGTCTGCTCCAGCAATGTAGGTTGTCAGATGCACAGTTGGTGTTAGCCTGCTGTATGGCTCAATGTACTTAACAGTAGGTCATATTAAGTGTTCTGGACTCTACGTGATCCACCCGCTTCCTGTAACAGCAGGCTTCCACAGGACCAGTGGGGGTGCCCTTCACACCCCAATTTATAGGCTAACAATACTGCAATTGCACCCATAAACAGCGGGTGGTTCCATAAAAGCTAAAACCACAATAGTACATCAAATTTGGTTAGTAACTATTTTCACGTAACTCAATACAAAACAGATGTGGAGACAAGATAAGTCAGAATCTTGAGGTTTATCTCATAAATAAAAACAATCTAGATTTCTAGGTTAAGAACATATCAAGACATACAAATTTCAAACAGACTAATAAGTAGTCCAAATGGCTCCTTGAATTTCATAAATAAAAAGAAAAAAAAGTGGATGTTTAGAGAAACAAAGCTTATTCTCGAAAAGTCACCGGTTGCACTATGACAATCTATATATCCAACGAGTTACTCCATCCGCTAGCTAATTGTACAAGAAAAAAAATCAATTCCACAGCCATATATGCACTGCCAGTGTACAGTGAAATTAATAATCTGTGAAAATTATACTGTTCTGTAAAACTACATAAAGCTTCAAAGCATCCCTCAGGCATGGTATTTAAAGGCTTTATGTATTTTCAATGTTGCCCTTGATATGTGCTAATTTTTATATATTTTTTTGCATTGGTCATGCTCCCCATGGCAGTGCTTAGCTTCCCTTGTCTTTTTTGACAGTAGTCTGCCCGTTAGCCAGGATTTACAATATTAGACCTTTATAGATTTTTATGGGATTTGTTTCTAAGTTCAGGATTGCCATATTTTAACCTCTTGGCCCTGGCCGCACTTAAATATGAGACCTCTCGGCGGGTGGGCCTTGGCGCAGAGTGGCCACATATTTGCATGCATTAGTGCAAACACAAGCTGTGCCAAGAGCCCTGCTCTCCCAGCACAATTACAGTTGGCTAATGGAAAGCTCCCAAACGCTGCCTGCAATCGGGAGCGTTCCGATCATGTGATCACCATGACAGCCAATCACGGCGGTCACATGATCATAAACCCCATCTCCTGGCATACTAAACCCCTTAAAGGTCCAGGAGGCATCGGCTCCAAGGGTTTAAGCAAGATTCGCTGAACCATTGGCTCATTACTATTTGCAAAATATATCTGTGATTTAAAGATGTAATATATATACATAATACTATCTATTATTTTTTTTTAGCTACGTATTAGTAGGCTACGTATTAGTAGGTACTTTTTATTTTTTATTACCACATACTTCGTTAAGTAAGTTTGTAATACTCTAAACCATTTATATCCAAAGTGATGTGCTTCATAGTAATAAAAACTTTTTACTCTTTTTTTTTTTTAATGGTTATTCAACAACTTTCTGTGAATTCATCTTATCTGAACTCATCTTTCCTTTCTTTAGAGGAAAAACCTCATCAACACTATAAGTGGTCTGTGAATTTGTGCAAATTCAATTTCAAAAGACGTATAATGAAAAGGCATAAAATTTTGATGTGAGCGAAATGACTTCTGTACGATGAATGACAAGGGAAT
Source organism: Lithobates pipiens (assembly GCF_037356315.1). NCBI lineage: Eukaryota > Metazoa > Chordata > Amphibia > Anura > Ranidae > Lithobates > Lithobates pipiens. Next base: position 486,579,356 of record NW_027507764.1, on the reverse strand, counting down.
AACTTTTCTAAATACAATTCAACCCATCTAGAAGTCAAATCCTCTGCAGCACTGGAATGAATAATCTGAGAATGAATAGAGTCTTTTTGTACAAGTACTGTAGAGTCTAATAACAAATATTTCCGGTATCAGCTATCGGTGTCACAGCAGCACAAAATAGAAGTGGGAATCCACATGCCGGATAGGCAACAAATGAGTTTGAGTATTAAAAATAAATATTGTTTAGGTGGTGATGGTAAAAAAAAAACTTTCAGTCTCTCTTTTGGATTAGAGTATCTGTAGCAGAAAATATGGCTTGCTTTAAGTCAAAGAAAATCAGCTTTGAAAAGCAGTTTATTAGCATAATGAAAAAAAAAGCCTTGAGAGCTTTTCATGGAGACGCTAAACACATAAAGCCATTAATGGTATGTATTCACAAGATCACAAGAGACTGTAAACCCATGGCACTATTTATAAAAGCACAAGGGGCAATACATTCAGCTTCTGTGGGCAATTGTGATCAGCATTAATAGCAAACACCCCATTGGTCCTTAGAAATTGGCAGAAAAGTAACCATTCTGACTTTTACTTAAATGGAAACTATAATGGTTTCAGGTCAACTGTATTTTTTTAATACTTATACATGTTTAAACTGAAGCTCTATAGCATTTTTTTTATTACTATAAAAGTGTTACTCATTCTATTCTAATTAAACATCTAATGCATTGTGCACCATTGACACAGTCAAAAAGCATTATAGGGTTTCTAAATAAAGAGATAGCAAAGCGAAAATATTCTTTTAAACCATCTCTCTCAAACTGAAAGCCTTTACTGAAACATACAGCAAAAAAAATGGGGCATGCGGGAAGGGGGATAAATCACTTATCTGAAACACACAGTTGTGTATGTAAATAGGAACTTGAACTCAAGTAAACAACAACACTTTTTCAGCAGAGCAGTTAAGGGCAGCCTAGTAAGCATTATAACAAGTATAGGCGCAATCAACTCAGAGGTCATACACATTCAGATACAAATCTGCTAGAAACGGATATCTTTAGAAAGACTAAAATAGAATTTAATCAGTCCATATAGTACATAGAGGCTAAAGCCCCGTACACACGAGCGGACTTTTCAACATCCAAAGTCCGTCAGACCGAGTCCGTCAGACTATCCGATCGTGTGTGGGCTGCAACGGACTTTAGCTTCGCAAAAGTCTGACGGACTTTAGAAATGAAGCATGCTTCAAATTTTCCCGACGGAACTCCGCCGGACCTGGTCCCCTTCGAAAAATCCGCTCGTGTGTATGCTACTCCGACGGACTAAAACCGACGCTAGGGCAGCTATTGGCTACTGGCTATGAACTTCCTTATTCGAATCCAGTCGTACGTCATCACGTTCGACTCCGTCGGAGTTTGGTGTGATGGTGTGTGTCCAAGTCTGTTCGGTCGAAAAGTCCGCCAGAACTCCGCCAGAACTCCGTCGGAACTCCGGCGGAACTCCTTTGGAGGTCTGTCGGACATAAGTCCTCTCGTGTGTACGGGGCTTTAGAGAGTCTATTAGGGAATGATGACAAAAGTGAAAGTGTCCAAAAAATGCAAGCAGGGCTGCCGTCATGATAGGGTAGAAACCAAATTCCACAGCTGCAACAAAACACAAGTAGAGAGGCGCCTCTTTGTGCAGTAGTTTGAAAAAACCCTTTAATAATATATATATATATAGATCAACTCACATTTAGTGGAGGTAAAACAAGCGTGGTATTAGTATCACAATGACGTGTTTCCAAATCCTAAGCCATGTAGGTTCCTCGATGACAGCAATAGGATCTTCCGGCTGATGGAAAACGCCGGCTCTGGGAAGCGGCCTCAGAATGAGGCATGGAACGCAAAGGACGGCTGGCTGCGGACGGATGACGTCATCAAAGCTGGACGCGTTTCGAGAGCGTGCACACTTGACGGTGTTAGCAAGTTGCGCTCCTTTATCAACAGATACAATAAAAATACAGTGCCTTACGAAAGTATTCGGCCCCCTTGAACTTTTCAACCTTTTGCCACATTTCAGGCTTCAAACATAAAGATATAACATTTTTATATTTTGTGAAGAATCACCAACAAGTGGGACACAATTGTGAAGTGGAACGAAATCTATTGGATTTTTGAAACTTTTTTAACTAATAAAAAAATGAAAAGTGGGGCATGCAAAATTATTCGCCCCCCTTGCGTTAATACTTTGTAGAGCCACCTTTTGCTGCGATTACAGCTGCAAGTCGCTTGGGGTATGTCCCTATCAGTTTTGCACATCGAGAGACTGAAATTCTTGCCCATTCTTCCTTGCAAAACAGCTCAAGCTCAGTGAGGTTGGATGGAGAGCGTTTGTGAACAGCAGTTTTCAGCTCTTTCCACAGATTCTCGATTGTCATTTAGGACAACATTGGATCATTCAGAGATCCTCGCTGAACTTCTGGAGTGAGTTTGCTGCACTGAAAGTAAAAGGGACGAATAATTTTGCACGCATCACTTTTCAGTTTTTTATTTGCTAAAAAAGTTTAAATTATCCAATAGATTTCGTTCCACTTCACAATTGTGTCCCACTTGTTGGTGATTCTTCACAAAAAATTTAAATTTTATATCTTTATGTTTGAAGCCTGAAATGTGGCAAAAGGTTGAAAAGTTCAAGGGGGTCGAATACTTTCGCAAGGCACTGTACCATGGCTGGGCTTTATAAAACGGAACATGGGTGGGACCATACAATTAAAAACATGGACTGGAGGACATGGATAAAAAGCGAAAAACACAAATAGAGGTGGCTCTGGACATATGTAATGACATCATTAAAATATAATATATAATATTATAATGTTAATCGTAATCATGCGGTGACATCTATAAAATAAAAATCATATATATATATATATATATATATATATATATATATATATATATATATATATATATACCTAAAAGGAGCTCAAGTATGCATATATGGGGAGCATACAAGTACATAATAATGGTAAGGCATGAATTATATAAAATTACTGAAAGAAAAAAGATAAAAACATCCAATAAAATTTAGGATAATGCCAAAGAGAATGAATTATACAGAAGAAAAATGCTTGTTATTGTTATGAAATGGTAGAAATTTAAATTCCTTAGTTAATTCCTCCAGGCGAGAGAACGTCTAAATGATAAATTCAAAACGTTTCTCTCGTACAGAGCTTTTTAAAGCGTTCAGCAGCTGGAGGAGAGTTATAAATTTGCTCGATCACCCAGACTTTCAGACCAGTAGTGGACTGTTGATGAGCTTGAAGAAAATGTCTAGGGACACTATGCGGGTCAGTGCCACCTTCAATCGCTCTCCTATGTTCTCCGAATCTGACCCTGAGGGCTCAAATAGTCCGGCCTACATAAACTAGGCCACATGGACAGCCTAGTAAGCATATAAAAAGGAATACTTTCTGACCGGAACTGCAAATTATTAATATTAAATATTTAAGTTTTACCCGTGAAAATATTTTAAATTGTATTTATTGACACTCATAATAAATAAAGAGAACATATAGAAAGACACTATTAAAATGTAAACAATGCACAGTCCCACAGATGGCCTCATAATAAAGCCAAAAGTGCAATAGTTTATACATTCATACATACATACATTCTAAAGATACATTTAATAAGTGGATCCCATGCAATTCTTGACCACAAGATGCCTAAACAGCAAACAACATTCCAAATGTATGCTGGATGATTGAAATCATCAGAATCCTAATCTGTCAAATCCTCCTTAGTAGTCATGAGCTTGGATTCATTGCAAACCCAAGTTTGTCCAAACTCGCTAGTCATTACCTGCAAGGCCAATTAGCTGTGGGTGAGGGATTCTCCACCCCGCATCGGACATGGGTGGGGATACTCATAAGATCACTGACCTAATTTCAGAACAAGGAGATTTTAGATCAATGATGTCACAAGATGAAGATACCCCTTATTGCTGGTATTCTGTTTCTGTAATACAGGCATCTGCAGAATTTACAGTGGGTGTTGTGTGCCTCCTGCACAGTATACACCTGAAGCTACCCCTTATTGCTGGTGTTGTTCTTTTTCTGTAACACAGGCAGGCAGCTGCAGTAATTATAGTCGGTGTACTGTGTCATCTGCTCAGTGTGCACCTAAAGCTACCCAATTGCTGGTTTTCCCATCTTCCTGCAGGCCATTACTGTGTCTGGAAGGACAACAAGGAGAGGCAGACAGTCACGAGCCAATAAAAGAGGGCAAGCAGGCTCTGTGTCTAGAGACAACAGTGCTGGTCGTGGACGCGGTGCATCATCATCAGCACGTGGCCAAGGGATACGCTTGTCCTTATTTTCGGCAGCTGGATGTGTTGAGCTGCATCATGCTGAAGATTTTGTAGAGTGGATGATCAAGCCTCATCCTCCTCATCCTCTCTTACCCAGGCTCAGGGTACTAGCAAAGCAGCTGCCAATGCGTCCTCTTCCCTCATCTCAATGTCATCAGTCACTCCTTTCCTAGACCCACCATGTCCTCCCGAGGAGTCTCCCGAACTGTTTGAGCACAGTGTTGGGTACATGCTCCAGGAGGATGCCCAGCATTTTGAAGGCTCTGATGATGATACCCAGCTAGACGAAGGCAGTAGCGAGAGAGCAGAGTAGAACAATCTGGCAGTTATGTTCCATCAGCTGCAGCATACTGCCAGGTTTGCTGCAGTGATGAAGAGAGAGGGGATGATGAGGTCACTGACTCCACGTGGGTGCCTGATAGGAGAGAGGAGGAGGAGGAGGAGGCACATCTCCAACAAGGCAGGATGCCCTCCGGGGGGCAGCTTAGGGGCAGCACACCGACTGAATCACACCGCAGAGCTCCACCTGTGCAGGGCGCTGCCTCTGCGCGTTATTTCAAAAGTTCTTTGGTGTGGGCCTTTTTTGAGACCAGTGCATCAGATCACACTGCTTCTATTTGCAACATATGTCTCAAGCATATCTTGCGTGGCCAAAACATCAACCGCTTGGTCACCACATGGTTGACCAGACATATGTTGACCTGCCATGCAGCTCATTGGCAAGCATACCTTAAAGACCCACACGAAAGAACAAAGTGGACCTCTCCTTGCTCCTCCATCAGCTGGGATCTACAACCCCACTAGACCTTCAGTCCTCTCTGAAACCTGCACTGAGATGAATGAAGGTATAGAATTAGGTGTGCCACAGCCAAGTACTTGCGGGCACTCTGCTAGCAGTACACCGATGTCCGATTGTAGCAGGCAAATTTCCCTGCCCCAGCTGCTGGACCGTCATAAGAAGTTCACTCCCAGCCATCCACATGCCCAGCAGTCGAATGCTAGCTTGGCTAAATTGCTAGCACTTCAACTGCTGCCTTTTCAGTTGGTAGACTCGGCCCCCTTCCGTGAGTTTGTGCAATGTGCGGTTCCTCAGTGGCAGGCTCCCAAACACCATTTTTTTTCACGGAAGGCGATTCCGGCTCTCTACTGGCATGTGGAAGGCAATGTCCATGTCTCGCTGGACAGGGCGGTCAGCGGTAAGGTGCATATTACCGCTGAATCATGGTCCAGCAGGCATGGACAGGGACTTTACCTATCTTCCATGGCCCATTGGGTCACTATTCTGGCAGCTGCGAAGGATGCAGGACAAGGTGCAGTAGTGTTGGAGGTTGTTCCGCCCACCACACCTCCAAAATGCTACTACTAGTTGTGACACACCTCTCTCCTCCACCCCCTCCTCCTCTTTTTCCTCCATGGCCTCTTCCAGTGCTTTGTCCTCTGAACCAGTGGTGCTCCATAGGCGTTCAAGGGGCTACGCATGTACGCAGGCAAAAAGATGCCATGCCGTGCTTGCGCTGGTTTGTTTGGGGGACAGGAGCCACACTGGGGCAGATATTTTGCCAGCTCTGCAGGGGCAAGCCGAGAGATGGTTGACGCCATGCCAGCTTAAGCCAGGAATGGTGGTTTGCGACAATGGCACCAACCTCCTCTCCGCCCCCCAAAAGGGACAACTGACCCATGTGCCCTGTGTGGCTCACGTTCTTAACCTTGTGATGCAGCGGTTCTTGGGCAGGTACCCGGGCTTTCAGGATGTCCTGAGGCAGGCCAGGAAAGTCTGTGTGCATTTCCGCTGATCATATAATGCCAGTGCTCGGCTGGCTGAGCTCCAAAAGGAGTTGAACCTTACCAAGAACCGCCTTATATGTGACATGCCCACCAGGTGGAACTCAATGTTGGCCAGCGGCTGCACATGCAGTAGAGGGCCATCAATGAGTACCTGTATGACTACAGCACCAGGACAGGGTCAGGGGAGCTCAAGTTTTTTTTACCACGCCAGTGGGGCATGATCAGGGATGCATGCACTGTCCTGTCACCATTTGAGGAGGTCATGAGGATGGTGAGCAGTGACAGTGCATGCATCAGTGACATTGTACCTCTTGTCCACCTGTTGGAGCATACGCTGCGTGGAATAATGGACAGGGCATTTGAGACAGAACAGAGGCAGGAAGAGGAGGACTTCCTTGCCCCTCAAGGCCCCCTTTATCCAGACAGTGTTCCTGCTGTCCCACCCATCACACTGGAAGAGGAGGAGGAGGAGGATTGTGTTAGCGTGGAGGTGGAGCCTGGCACTCAGCATCAGCAGCAGCAGTCTTTTAGGGATGATTTACAGTCCCAAGAAACCCGTAGACTTGTACGTGGCTGGGAGGAGGTGGCTGCAGATCATGTTGTCCTTAGTGACCCAGAGGACTCTGGACCGAATGCCTCAGCTAACCTACGCTGCATGGCCTCCCTGATCTTGCAAAGCCTGCGGAAGGATTCTCGTATTCTTCAGATCAAGGAGAGGGACCATTACTGGCTGGCCACTCTCCTTGATCCACGGTACAAGGGTAAGGTTGCGGACCTTATCTTGCATCACATAGGGAGCAGAGGATGAGACTCCGGGGGGCCTTGCAGAAAGGTCTGTGCAACGCGTTCCCAGAGACTGGGAGGTTACAAACTCCTGGTCCTGGACAACGTGTTGCTGAGGCTTTGGTCAGTCACAGAAGGAGTGGTGGAGAAGGTGGCCATCTGACTGATGCGTTCAGACAATTTTTTAGTCCGCAGCCCCAAAGTATGTTCGGTTCCAGCAACCATCGCCAGCGTCTGATTTACAGGAATACCTAGGGGCAAGGTCAGACTTGGACACATTTCCCACCGAAAATCCTCTGGCTTACTGGGTCTTGAGGATTGATCACTGGCCAGAGCTTGCACAGTATGCAATTGAGCTACTGGCCTGTCCTGCATCCAGCGTTCTTTCGGAACGCACCTTCAGTGCTGCTGGAGGCTTTGTAACCGATCCCAGGGTGCGCCTGTCCACCGACTCTGTTGATCGACTGACCTTCATAAAGATGAATCAGTCTTGGATCACCACCAGCTACCAAGCAACTGAAGCTGATGTAACCGAATAATTTTTTTTTGAAACGTCACATCCCTTCAAGACTGCCTATGCTGAGGTGACTGTCCTGTTATGTTGACTGACGATCCTCTTTCTCCTCAATGATCCTGCTGATAGCTTGGAAGAACATTTTTGGTTCTGGGTGATGCCACCACTGGCTAAGGCCCAATTTTTCAGCCCCTGTTTAACAGGGGCATGTAACTACAATTTTTTATGCAATGCTTTGCAGCAGGGCTTATTCCTGCACTCCAACTAGAGCATCTGGGAGAGGTTTCAGTGTCGTGGCACCAGCACCAGTGTGTAAGGCCCATTTTTTCAGCCCCTGTTCAACAGGGGCATGTAATTACAATTCTTGATACAATATTTCACAGCAGGGCCCATTCCTGCACTCACCAAGAGTAACTGTGAGGACTTATAGTGTTGTGGCACCAGCACCACCACCACAACCACCAAAGGCCCAATTTTCTACCACTGTTCAACAATGACATCTAATTACAATTCTTGATATAACCGGTCCGTTCACAGCAGGGCGCTCCAGCGAGAGTCACTCTGAGGGCTTACAGTGTTGTGGCAACACCAACACCTTAGATCCACATTTCTGCAGAGCATATAGGGCAGGCCCCTACTTTCAAACATCCAACTTACAAACGTCTCCTACTTGCAAACGGAAGAAGACAACGGGAAGGGAGATGAAAAAAGACGGACGGCAAAACAAATTATACAGGGGTGATAACCCTTCCCTGTTTTCCAAAAAGCTTAAAAATAGATTTTTTGACTGGAGCTACACTTTAAAAATGTACCAGTTCAAAATTACAAACAGATTCTACTTAACACAACAAACCTACACAGTCCCTGTCTTGATTCCACGGCCTGTATACTACTGTTCTGAGTATATGGGGGCCCCACGCCTTTACTTTACTTTACTTTTCTCCATAGGAACTGGGTGGAGTTCCGGCGGAAAAATTTGAAACGTTCTATTTCTAAAGTCTGTCAGATTTTTGGACAGCAAAGGACCAATGGAGCCCACACACGATCAAATTGTCAGATGGATTTGTTCCATCGGACCTTTGTTGTTGAAAAGTCCAGTCTAGGTCAGAGTGGAAAAGGATTATCAACCCTGTCCGGTTGTTTTTTTTTTTGATTTGTGTCCTATTGGGAAAATTTCCCTCACTTCCTGTCCTGTAGACACAAAAGGAAGCAGGAAGAAACCTCATCAAAGTGAGGGAAATGTTCTCTTATGCCACGCACACACCAGACTTTCCTGTAGACTAGGACCGACGGTCTTCCTGACTGACTTTCGGCGGAGTTCCGATGGACTTTCCAAATGAATGAACTTGGCCACACACAAACGGACTAAGTTTGTTCGAAAGCCCGTTTGTTTTGAACATGATGACGTACAACGGGACTAGAAAATGAAGTTCAATAGCCAGTAGCCAATAGCTGCCCTTGTGTCATATTTGGTCCGTCGGACCAGCATACAGACGGACATTTTTTCCCAATAGGAATTGAGTCTGTCAGACAGATTTGAAACATGTTCTGTTTCTAGGTCTACCTCTCCCCGGGAATGAAATGATTTCCTACAATCCTTTTTTATAGGATGGCACTCCCGAATGATGGGACTGCCATCCTAGACTGTCAGCTATGATTTGCTGTCATGTCTTCATTATTCTTTGACTATGCCTGATTTTAAAATCTCATTTCCAGGACTAGGGTTACCCCTGTTGACTTTTGTGGTATGGGAGCGGGGGATTCTCCCCTTCTCCAATTGTGATTTTCTACTTATTTAATTTGTTTAAGTATTGTGTATACAATTGACTTGTCATTTCTACTTGTATTTTACATTGTGGGCTGTGAAGGAGCTCTGCTCATCCTTTCCCTAGTGGCGTGTCGGGTCTAATTTTTGGGGCCCTACCCTTAAGTGGATATGGCCTGTGCGCACTTGCGCAGTGGTTATATTGTCTTGTCTGTACGGGTCTATTGTTGGTGGATGCCCCTTGTGGCCCGGTTGGTCAACGCGCATGCGTGCCCAACACCTTTGTGTGCAGGCTGCGTTCACATTGTCCGCTTGGCACTGTGGGGCCTCCGTCAATGAACGCCTGTGATGAACGTGCACCGCAATTGCGTGTGTACGCTCGTCTGCGCGGTGTGGGCGGGCTGACCCATGACCTTTCGGCAGCATCGTTGTATGCCACGATCGGATTACAATTTTTTTTAATTGTGCTATATTATTGGGCTTTTGATGACGATCCTTTTCTTCGCACCAACAGTTCGTATTGTGCTGAAGGCCTGTGTGGCCACTATCTTGGAACTTGGATAATTTGTATTTGGAGATATAATTCTATAACGTTTGGTGGAAGAAATGTCTGATACGTCTGCAGCTCATTTAGCACTTCTGTGACTCTGATTACCCTTGTATATCTCGCCCATGTGCTCGCCCATGCGTAGACTCTGGCTGCTTCACATCCATTGGTGAGTGGGATGTTGGGGACAATATGTTTTTGGTGTGGGATTATTCTAACCCCCCTCCTTTTTTTTCTCCTCTTGTCCTCTCCCCCTTTTCCTTTGCCTCCTGCCCTCCTTTCCCTCCCCATTTTCTCCTTTTTTGTTCTATCTTTCTCACTTCCTTTTATACCACATCCCCCTCCCGTTTTTTCCTTTGTTCGCAGTTAACTAATACGCTTTTGTACCTTTTTTTTTTTCTCAAATCTTTCACTCTCTTGATACCAGAGCCAGTCCTATATACTCCCCCGCATTCGCCACTGGGGAAATTGGTGGGGCCTGTTGACCTGTCACTACTGGTTGTATTGGTGAGCCGATCTCCTAACTTTGATCTATGTCTAATTATGCCGTTTATTTGTTATATATATTGTTGTTCTCTACTCTACCCTTTCTTTATTTGCCTATTCCATAGATCTCCCTCCTGAAGAAGTGTTTTCGGTAGAGGAATATTGCCACATCACCCTTCAGCATAAACTTCATGGGGGAACCCGACAGTTATTGTTTAGTTGTGGTGGATGTTTTTATAATGTTTTGTTTGATTGTAATTGTTTCTGTATATTTTATGTATAATTCTTCTTTTGAGTATTATTAAAAATGATCTTTTAATTCATTTGTTGATTTACCTGTGTTAATAAGTACTGAGATAGTCCATAGACATTCCATTAACTGTGTAGGTTTGGTCATATTAGCTGCAGTTGCAGTAACGTCCTTTATAATGACCTTATAACTTCGTTTTTTTTTCTTTAAAAAATTATTGATTAGGATGAAGGTACTTGTATATAAGTTTTTTTTTTTTTTTTTTATTGGGGCTCATAACTCATCTTATTGCCAAAAACACAATGTGGAGAAATATCAACAACAGGCATACAGTTAGCAATAACAACTCTATAGAGGTTCAAATCAAGAAAAAAGTTTTGGCTGGAGTTGGGCTAAAATTACAACCTGCCTGTCTGAATCAAACAATTACAGCTTGAATATGTAGCACTGACCCCGAAGGAGCAACTGATATAATTGGGCTTACCGTTACCTTCTTGACCTCGTGTATGTCTAGGGGTTTCCCGAGGTAGATGGCCCAAGAACTGTAGAGACTGAAGCCAGATCTGCTTAAGGCCCCTTTCACACATGCGGATGGTATGTCCGTATTTCATCCATCCGTTTGCGGATGAAATACGGGCATACATTCATCCCTATGGGATAGCGGGTGTCTGCGGATGAGCATCCGCAGACACCCGCTATTGTCCGCCTCCGCAAATGTCCGATTCTGCAGACAGAGGAAAATCCTATTTTTCTGTCCGTCTGCAGAGCGGATCGGATGAACACGGACACACGGTCCGTGCTCGTCCGATCCCCATAGAGGAGAGCGGAGAGCTGACAGGGCGGTCCCCGCACAGTGTGCGGAGACCGCCCTGTCCGCAGCCGGCTCAGCGGGGACAACGGAGCGATCCCCGCTGAGCGAGCGGATCATCACGGGGCGGATCTTTACTGATCCGCCCCGTGTGAAAGAGGCCTAAGGGATTTTTATTTGCAAAAAAGAATAAACAAACACAGTCTCTCAAAGTAGGGTTAGAGGGTTTAGGTAGGAAGGTCCAGGTACTGGGACTAAGTCAAATAGACAAAAGAATCTCTCACATTAGGAAATCCAGAGAATAGCCATTCACAGCTGGATTCTCACCTTTATCAGATAGTTCTTCTCTTACCAGGCCTAGTAGCCAACAGGGTGTGTAAATCAAAGTCTCTGCCACAGACTTGTTGTAGAACACTTGAATACAGTCTCTGCCACAGACTTGTTGTAAAACACACGAATAACTGAAAGATGTAGACAACATAGAGAACCCTTGTACGGTACCAGTATCTTGCAGCCGGTCCAGCGATACCACACGAGATTAGATTCCCTTGGGGTCTTTCAACTTAGCCTCCAGGCTCCTGCTGAGAAGCCAACCTTTGCGTGGCCTTTTCCTGAAGAGTTCTCCCCTGGATGCTGCTACGGTTGTTGGGCCTCTCCACAAACCGAGACGGCACCGGACCACCTTCGAATCCTTCTTTCAGTTTCTTTGCCTCGGGCTAGCCAGCCCCGAGACTTGGAGTCGGGTGGATCCGCACCCAAGGCCATGAGAGCCCTGGGGGTTGGTAAGGATGACAAGGACCAAACAGTCAGAAAGCACTTCTGCACCGAAAACCTAGAAGCACGTGACGTCCGCACCTTAAGTACCCTCTCCCAGAATGCACAGCAAGAGTGACACTCCCACTGGGCTGGTTCCAAGAGAGAACTAGCACTTAATGCACCCAACTGGACTGCGTTCTAGCACCTGCCAGGGATGACAGCGCCACCTATGGTCAAGCAGAACACAATGCAATCCAGCCACACTGGTACTGAGGCCAAAATTTGGAGTAATTAAACCCAAAACCAAACTGCGGTTCCAGGAATATAAAATGCCAAAAAATAGCGTGTGCTCTTCAGGAGCCGGCGCTACAAATATAAAACTGTCAATGTAAATCAGAGTATTTGGTTGATCTTTATAATGTGTTGTGTGTATACAATAAAATAGTCATACAATAATTTCTATACATTTCGTAAAAGAATAGGATCAGATATGCTTGGATTATTAAATTGACAAAGTCAATTCTCAAATGAAATCATGTGTGAAAGAAAATTATTATGCCAGCTCCATATTTCAGTGTATATTTTCAGTGTACATAAAATTGTTTGTTTCAATCCACTAGAGCATCAAATGGATTTTATTATTCATTACGATGAGAGATTATTTTTATAAGCTATCATTCTGCTTTTTAACCCCTTATTACCCTACAGCTGTGCATTAATGATCCTATATCTTGTAATGGATGCTCATAAATGATTGTCATTTTCTATAACCAACATTCACAATCCAAAGGATGGTGCTGAGGTATTACATAGTTACATAGTCAGGTTGAAAAAAGACACAAGTCCATCCAGTTCAACCATAATAATAATAATAATAATAATAATAATATCATATAATCCCATATACCCAATTCTATACCCAGAGTTGATTCAGGGGAAGAAGAAAAACCCCAGCAGAGAATGATCCAATTTGCTAAAACAGGGGAAAAAAATCCTTCCTGATTCCCCAAGAGGCAATCAGATTTTCCCCGGACCAACTTTACCTATAAATGTTAGTACCCAGTTATATTACGTACATTTAGTAAATAATCCAGGCCTTTCTTAAAGCAATCTACTGAGCTGGCCAGAATCACCTCTGCAGGGAGTCTATTCCACACTTTCACAGCTCTTGCTGCGAAGAAACCTTTCCGTATTTGGAGATGAAATCTCTTTTCCTCTAGACGTAAAGAGTGCCCTCTTGTCCACTTTGTTGACTGTAAAGTGAATAACTCAACACCAAATTCACTATATGGACCCCTTATATATTTGTACATGTTGATCATATCCCCCCTTAATCTCCTCTTCTCAAGAGTGAATAAATTCAGCTCCTCTAATCTTTCTTCATAGCTGAGCTCCTCCATGCCTCTTATCAGTTTGGTTGCCCTTCTCTGCACTTTCTCCAGTTCCCCAATATCCTTTTTGAGAACTGGTGCCCAAAACTGAACTGCATATTCCAGATGAGGTCTTACTAATGATTTGAACAGGGGCAAAATGATATCTCTCTCTCTGGAGAACTTTGCTCGCTTTGGAAACCGCAGCTTGGCATTGCATGCTATTATTGAGCTTATGATCTACAAAAAACCCCAGATCCTTCTCCACTATGGATCCCCCCCAGTTGTACTCTCCCTAGTATGTATGAGGCATGCATATTCTTAGCCCCCAAGTGCATAGCTTTACATTTATCAACATTAATCCTCATCTGCCACATAGTCGCCCAATTAGACAGAGCATTGAGGTTGGCTTGTAAATTGGAAACATCCTGTAAGGACGTTATTAGAATATGAATATTTTTACCACAGTGTGCCCATTTACTACCATACTGAGATACAGTTGCAAGGTTCCTTTTCCCACTACTCTGTGGGTTCTATAACATGGCCATGGAAAGTAAACTGTAGGAAAGTGTAGTTTATCCTCCATGCTGGAGGTGGCGCTGGATTGCTGTGTTGCTGTGCTGGTGGAGATTGAGAGGAACAGTGTTCCTCTGCAGACTCTGTAGTTGTCATCAGGGGAGTTGTGGTCTGATTGGACACTGCAGCCTTGAGTGGCCTTTGGCAGCCATCTTTATTGTGGACATTCCTAATGAATAGCAGTGACCAATTGGGGTTGGTGCGCATGCCACAAGTGGCTAGAGTAGAGCAAGGAACCATGATTGTTAGGAGGAAAAGCTTAGGGCTGTATTCTCTGCTGTCCACCAGCCTGAAAACATAATGCATATCCCCACATGAGCTATTTGTGCCACCACTCTGCCAGTCAGCCACCCCTCTTGCCAGGGCTGGATTAAGAGCATCATGGGCCTGGTGCTGAGGATTTTGGTGGGCCTTTTTATGAAAATAATTAAAATGAAAATGCAAACATTTTTTGTTGAAACAATTTAAATTAAAGAGAGAGAGAGGGGGGATATAGGGGTTTTGATAGAGAGAGAAAGAGAGTGAGAGGGGGTGATAGAGAGAGAGGGGGCTGAAAGAGAGGGGGTGAGAGGGAGGGGGAAAGAGAGAGAGAAAGGGGGTGAACAAGAGAGAGAGAGAGATGGGGGTGAGAAAAAGGGGAATAGAGAGCGAGTGAAAGAGAGAGAGGGTGGTAGGAGAGAGGGCGGTAAAGGGGGCAAGAGAGAGAGAAAGGGGGTGAAGGGGTGTGAGAGAAAGAGAAAGAGAAGGGGATGAAAGAGAGGGGGTGAGAGAAAGTGGGTAAGTGGTTGAGAGGGGGGGGGGGTGAAAGAGAGAGAGAGGGGTGAGAGAGAGTGAGGGGTGAGTCTGGGGGGCGGGCACTGCATAGTACATTACATGGGGGCTAATAGCACAGTGCATTACATGGGTGGCGCAGCAGAGTATGTTACATGGGGGGGGGGGGCAAAGCACAGTACATTACATGGTGGGCACAGCACATTACATGGTGGGAAAAGCACAGTACATTACATGATGGGCATAACACATGACAGTGGGCACTGCACAGCACATTCAATGGTGAGCATGGCACAGCACATTACATGATGGGCACAGCACATTACATGGCTGGCACTGAACAATACAGCACAGCACATGACATAGTTGGTACTGCACAACACAGCACATTACATGGTGGGCACAACACAGTACATGCACACGATGGGCACAGCACCTTATATGGTGGGCACAGTACATGACATGGCAGGCACAGCTGAGCACATTACATAGTGGGCATTGCACATTACAAGTAGGCACAGCACAGCACATTGTATTGTGGGTACAGCATATTATTTGGTGGGCACTGCACAGCACATGATATGGTGGGCACTGCACATGACATTGTGGGTACTGCACAACACAGCATAGCACATTACATGGGCGGCACAGTAATGTAGTGGTTAGCACTCTCGCCTAGCAGTAAGAAGGCTCGCTGATTCAAATCCCAACCACGACACTACCTGCCTGGAGTTTGCATGTTCTCCCTGTGCCTGCGTGGGTTTCCTCCAGGTACTCCGGTTTCCTCCCACAATGCAAAGACATGCAGGTAAGTTCATTGGCTTCTGTCCAAAATTGGCCCTAGTATATGAATGGGGACCCTGGATTGTTGGCTCCTTGAGGGTAGGGACCGATGTGAGTGTGCGATGTACAGGGATAGGGACAATTGTAGGCACTCACTCAAGTTGAACTGGGTGGACTGGTGTCTTTATTCAACCTTACTATGAAACATGGTGGACACAGCAAATGACATGGTGAACACTGCACAGGAAGTTTCATTGTGGGTACTGTGTGGCACATGACATGGTGGGCAATGCATGCCACATGATATGGTGGGCAATGCACAGCATATTACATGTGTGTACAGCACATTACATGGTAGGCACTGCTTGTAGTTTATAAAACTCTGGTTAGACCACATCTGGAGTATTCTGTCCAGTTCTGGTCAGAAGGCATGTGCTGGAACTGGAGAGAGGACATTAATTATGATGAACGGCTGAACACACTAAATCTATTCTCGCTGGAGAAACTACGCTTGAGAGGAGATATAATAGCGATTTACAAATACCTCAATGGCAATCCTAGCATTGGAAAAAACAGTCTCAGGGAGTGTAAGAGGACACAAGGACACACTATGGGATTGGAGGAGAAGCGGTTTAACCTTAAACTGTGAAGGGGGTTTTTCACTGTCAGGGCAATAAGGATGTAAAACTCTCTTCCACAATTGGTGGCGGCTGTGGGGAGTATGGATATTTTTAAGAGACTCTTGGATATGCATCTTAAAGAACACAACATACAGGGATATGGGAAATAATTATAGACACTGACACATGCACTTTCACAGGTTGAACTGGATGGACTATTGTCTACTATGTAACTATGTAACTATATGACATGGTGGGCACTGCATATGACATGGTGAGCACAGCACATGACATGGTGGGCATTGCATGGCACAACACCTGACATGATGGGCACAGCACATCACAAGGTGGGCAAAACACATTACATGGTCGACACTGCATGGCACAGCACATTACATGGTGGGCACCGCATGGCAAAGCACATGACATGGTGAGCAAATAACATGACATTGTGGGCACTGCATGGCACAGCATGACATGGTGGGCACTGCACATGACATAATGGGCATTGCATGGCACAGCACATGACATGGTGGGCATGGTACATAAGAGAGCACATTACATGGGGGAGAGCAGCAGTCTGACCCCTAGCACAATCATTATACCCCCAGGTCAGTTTATACACAATCCACCCTCCCTAATAAGTTTGTTCACCTCATATCAACAGCATGGAAGATGTCCTTACTCCCGGACTCCTGCTGGTTAGGATGACATTGGTGCCCCTCTCCCAGACAGCTGCCTGCAGCTCTTGGACACTGGGGATCTGTGTGAGTGTAACAGATCCTGTAATAGGAGGCAGGCATCAGCAGAAACAGGACTTGGCTGCAGTGGCTGACACTTGTCTCTTCCAGGTGTGCAGTGCACAGAGGACTCCTCTTCCTTCAGGAAGTCCCACAGACAAGTATAAGCTACTGGCATGGACCTATATTAAGGGAGGGGCCTGGAGCTGCAGCTCCAATGGCCCCTGTGTTAATCTGGCCCTGCCTCTTGCAGATGCAGCACTCGGTAATGTAGGCCATACCTGTGTTATATATTCAGTACTGAGAGATACTGTGGGCTGTCAATGTTACTGTATTTATACCTGAACCACCAGTGTTACTGAGTTTACTGGTTTACCGCAGTTACTATAGCCATTGTACTGGTGCTAGTGATTGCACATTGCCATTTGTCTTGGTAACTGTTTTACTTGCAACCCTACAATACAAGAACTGTTCAGCCCTTCTCCTGGACTCTGTGTGTTGGTCCTCCAACTTGGGTACCAACCTTCTGGCCTCGCCCACAATTTTTTTCTGCTTCCCTCCCTCAGCAGCTTGGGGAGCTCCAACTGAGGAGGCAGAGGTAGCTGGGCAAGTACTCTGCAGCTAGGTTAATGGCCTTCCACCATCAGAACCAGTGTGTGGGCATCCAGACAGAAGCCTAATAGCATGCAGCTTCTCTGGAAGACCCAACTACTGTGGGGAGCCTCTCCCTAATTGCTACCAGGGAACTCCAGGTTCAGTGGGGTGGCCTTGTGTCCTAGGGCCTTGGATCCCTTAAGCTGTTCACTTGTATTACAAGAGCTATCCTGGAGAGAGGAAAGCTATTTATGAGGATAATAGCAAGTAGCCTTTTGGTTTTTGAATTGTTTTACTAAAATGATTCTCAGCTAAATTCTCTGTGTTTATAGATTCTTATAAAGGCTATGCTATGCATTCATATGTTACCTTGCTGGAGCCATAGGGACATTGCTATGAGGAGTCCATGTATGTGCAACTTTCATAATCTTATTTGTATTATTCTACAGTGTATGTATGACCTTTGCCATTTCAAACACGTTTTGCATTATTAATTCTAACATTGCACCTGTTTAGTAAACTACAAGATACAGTCAATCCCTGTCTGATCATTTGTCCAATTACCTATTCTGCTAAAAAAACAGATAAATGGCTAGTAAAAATAAACAGTAACTCACATCATCATCTCCCATGATTAACATCATATCTTTATAAACGACTATTTCTAGGAAACTTGCATATATTATTTCAATCTTCCAGGACTACTGTGTGTGGGTAGAAATGACCTACTGTCGGGGATTGGGGTGAGTACATAAAAAAGTTTGGCCTTAGGAAACCTAGAGATCATCTGTATATTTTTATACATTTTTTATCGATATATGCATATTAGGCTGCCTTCTCTACTTCCCTCACTGGACTGAACACTGATATTTTGCTGTGCAGCTTTTATTAATTTAAAGCCTCCATTGATACTCAAAAAGTGCTGTCAAGTTGTTACTCCATGTGGAGAGTTCAATACTAGTTCTAATATTGATCTGTAAAATCAGAGCGCCCACCTGAGTTGTATCCTGTGTTGAGCTCTGATTAAAGGACAGTGTGGTGTTGCCTTTAAACACATTTTTTTTATCTGCCTTTTTTTTCTCCGGAGCTCCTTTCTGTATTTCTATGGTTCAAGCAACCATTGGGTGCCCATTGATGGAAGCCTTGCTGTGTTGGACCCGCCTCACCAGAGCTATTGAGCTTTTTTGAAGTTTTCTATTTCTTCACCTGAACACTGATGCTACACATACAAGTCTGAATATAACCAGCGCCTTTTTTGAGTATGTTGTTTGGATTTCATTATAATGGAACAGAAAAGTCTACATACATAATATTACAGTTTTTCACCTTTCTTATTCGTATTATTTATTATTATTTCGTATCATTGTTCATCTTTTGTTTTTTTGTTATTTATTATTTTTTGTTCTCATTATGATTCTTTTTTTTTATTATTTCACCCTTTATTCATTTTGTTTTCTCCCAGCCCCAGACCATGACACTCCCACCACCATGCTTGACTGTAGGTAAGACACACTTGTCTTTGTACTCCTCACTTGGTTGCCGCCACACACGCTTGACACCATCTGATCCAAATGAGTTTATCTTGGTCTCATCAGACCACAGGACTTGGTTCTAGTAATCCATGTCCTTAGTCTGCTGGCCTTCAGGAAACTGTTTGGTCTGGACTTTGATAAATCACAGGAGCATGAAACATGTAGTCATGGCAAACCAGCAGCTTGTGGTGCATTGTGCATCACGGGCTTCTTCTGTCTCCGGCGCAGGGCTGGCATCACGCAGCAACTGGTTCCCTCTGCTTTGCTTGGCTCTCCCGGTCCACAAAATCCTACGATGGCTGCTACATCTTAGGCCGCGTACACACGGACGGACTGTTCGCTCAACTTTGTCCGTCAAACAGTTTCAGCGGACAGTCCGCTCAAAATTAGCATGGACGGACTTGCCCACACACGACGAACGAACAGTCCGCTGAAACCATGCGCGATGACGTGAACGGCACGTACGACGGGACGAAAAATACGACGTCCTATACACTGCAATGCATGCGCGGAACTTAGTTTGACGAACAAGCCTACACACGAGGGGACTGTTCGCTGAAACAAAGTTTCAGCGGACAGTTTTTCGGAATTTCCGAAAAACTTTGTTCAGCAGACTGTTCGCGGAAACTGTCCGCTGAAAGCCCACACACGAGCGGACTGTCCGCCGAAACACTGTTCAGCGGACAAAGTTGGGTGAACAGTCCCCGCGTGTGTACGCGGCCTTACCGTCCACAGCCCAGCCTGGGTTTCTCTGGCCACCAGCTCGAGTTCCCACAGCTGCTGGCACAGCGTTTCCCTTGCACCCCGTGGTCTCACCCTCCTGGACATGGGCATAGTCTGTCCACAAGCCTGCAAGTATTGAACTGCAATCCTTTTCACCGGGCTTCCATCCATCTCAACATGGCTTAAGGTAGTCCTTACTATGTTAGACTAGCCAGATTTTTGGATGACATCAGCCCTTCTCCACCCGGATGTTACCAGTGGTATTGTTTGCTTTACACATCTTTATTTTGATTACATATTTTCATGATTGTTCATTGCAGCATTTGAAGCACTGAAGCCTAATGCCACATACACACAGATGGATTTTCCAATGGGAAATGTTCGACCGTGTGTATGCTCCATCAAATATATGCTGTCGGAATTTCCACACACAAATGTTTGAGAGCAGGTTCTCAAATTTTCCACCAACAGAATTTGTTGTCGGAAAGTCTAATCATGTGTACACAAATCCGTCGTACAAAAGTTCACACATGCTCTGAGTCAAGCAGTAGGAGCCGCACTGGCTATTGAACTTCCTTTTTCTCAGCTCGTCGTACGTCTTGTACGTCACCGCGTTCCCATGTTCTGAATTTTTGGCCAACATTTGTGTGACCGTGTGTGTGTGCAAGACAAGTTTGAGCCAACATCCACGGTTTTGTTGATGGAAAGTCCGATCATGTGTACGCGGCATTATAGTTTCCTGCATTTTTTGTTTATCAAGCTTTGAGTAAAATAAACCAGGTTTTATTCTACTCATGTTTTTATTTGCACTTTCTGGAATTAACCCATAGAGTGCTGCTTTTTTGTTTTCCAGCAAACTATTTGCAGGCTTTCTTGTGCATCCTCTTTAGAAGATGCTTACTTCTGGGACGACAGCTATGCAGACCAATTTGATGCAGTGTATGGTCTGAGCACTGACATGCTGATCCTCCACCCTTTTAACCTCTGCAGCAATGCTGGCACCACTCATATGTCTATTTCCCAAAGACAACCTTTGGATATGACGCTAAGCGTGTGCGCTCAACTTCTTCGGTTGACCATGGCGAGGCCTGTTCTGAGTGGAACCTGTCCTGTTAAACCTCTGTATTGTATATATATACTACAGCTAGAACTTGTATAATTGTCTCATATTAGAGCTGGCATCATGCATGTGTCTGATCTGACCACGCTGTAACGGAAGGGCTGTGGTAAAACAGCATCTTAAGTTAATGATTCTTGCTATATTTTCTAATGTCATCTGTATCTTTCATTACTTAATTAAATATTATACTTAAAAGTCTTTGTGTGATCTCTCTTCAATGTCAACTATCACATATTCTTGATAAAATAATGATTCTACAAACACCAATATCCAAAAGAGCATATGGCTGGTCTTCGATTTTAAAGACAGGGGTGAGTACTCTATGTGCTGTAGAAACAGAAGAGCCCTGAGAGCATTCTGTAACAAAGCAAAAGAAGGAGCAGCACTTCAGTGAAAAATATTTTTATTTTGCAGCTTTGCAATTCTTGGATGTGATGGTTGTATCAGTTTCCTTTTTAAAGCCTTTCTTTCTTCTATTTTCATCTGTTGATTAATCTAGCAAGTCTACTGTTTTTGACAAGCTCAAACTCTCAAGCAGAATGTATCAGTTTACATGGATGAGACAAATTACTTAAAGCGGAGTTCCGCTTTAAAAAAAAAAAAGAAGAAAAGTCAGCAACTACAAATACTGTAGCTGCTGACTTTTAATAATCAGACACTTACCTGTCCCAGGGTCCAGTGCTTCAGCGGAACGAAGCCCCGGTCATTTCCTCCTCCTCTCTGCGGTGCCGGCATTGTTACTGTGGAAACACGGCTGTGAACCCACTGCGCATGCGCGAGCCGTGCGGCACGCTGTGACTGGCCGGGCAATCATCTGTGACCTGTGATGTGTCTCAGATAATTGCCGAGAGGGAGGGGGGAGAGGTGATCTTCCTTCCATTGGTGCGGTGTGCCGGGAGGAAGTGGGAGCTGGAACCCTCTAAAAAGAGGGTATCTGCACCGCCCCCAAAAAATAACACACCAAATGTTCCCTTAAAGTGGAAGTTCTCATTTTGGGTGGAACTCCACTTTAACACTGGCAGGGGTGATTAAGATGATCAGTTTTTATTTATTCATGCAAAACTTTTACCCTAGCAGGAAAACATTTGTTTGCTGTAACTGATTATAAAGTGTAAGCTGGAGTTTGGCTTCAACTTGTTAGTATCTAAAATCTGCTAAACATTTAACACTACCCCCCCTCCTTCTCCAGACTGACAATGCTACTGTCTGCAGTGCCCCCTGTGCTCATTCCTCCAGAGTTATTTCTCACGAATATAGGAGGTGTGGTTACTGGCCAGATCATCAGGTGAAAAAAGAGGGAAAAAGCCAAAGAAAAGAAAACTAATACAGCCACCACATCTAATTATTGGTAAGCTACACTACAATATATGGTTGGTTTTGGGTTTAATATCGCTTTAAAGTCTAACTCCAGGCTCATCCCTCCATCTCCCAGTCACCCCCCAGGTTGGTCACATGATGTGTAGGGTCAATTTCCTTGTCAGCTCTTCCCCTGGTGGTCCCTAATGATGCAGAGAGCAGTGCTGACATCATCATGTTTGTATCTATGTCACTGTATATAAATAAAAGGCTGTTGTGATGCACTGTCAGGGAGTGGCTCCACAGGGTCCTACACTTACAGGATGTCCTCATTCATCCAGGTTAAAGGTGCCGGATGTCATTAAACCTAAAAGACTGAAGACAACTAGCGGCGGAAAGGAAATATGGCAGGGCATGGTGCCAGAGAGGAGGAGGGGAATATTGGAGTCAGAGCTGCCTTTTGGTTTGTAAATCTTGCGAAGGACTCATTTTTAAAAGAAATCCAACATTTAGGCCTTAACTTTACTGGTGTTAACCTATCATCTGTTAGAAGACTGCAAATATTGTGTTACGTATGCAATTTCTTTAAACTTCTTTACTGTAGTCAGTCATTTATCAAGTAAGAACAAAGCAAACACTCACATTTGGAGCCTGACGAAGAGGAGACAGACCGTGATGCTCCTTTCAGCGAGAAGACTCCTTTTCCTCTGCGTGTTGCTGGCACAGTTAATCTGGGACGTTTCAGAGGAATGACAGCACGAGGTGGAGGAGGAACACGTCCATGACCATAATCGAACAACCTTCAAAGTACAATATTATATGATCAATTAAAGTCTCAATGTTTCAACAAATAGGCATGAAAAGTCTACAGAACATAGATGGGAGCAGCCAGGCACAACCACTGTGTCTACCATGGAACATAATGATGTCACAATAGTACTTGTTCCTGCTGGCTATTTTAAAAAAGAATATTATATTGCATCTTGGTGATAAGTGTTCCTCTGACTGGTACAACTGAGTGCTAAAAATGTTAGCAATAAAAAATTCTTACCCTTCCCCACTCTACTAAAAATGTGTTTGGCTTTGCCTGTATATAAAAATGTTGTTACTGTATGTATATTTCATTTATTTATGCATCTCATTGCTGTTGATCCTCTTTAAAGCGGTTGTAAAGTCACATGTATTAATTACTTTGATTCTCTCTGTTTTAGGTCCATGTTCAGTACAGTGTGTGTGTTTCCTAAAATTATAATGCTAAATACCTTCTTTGCAGAGCCCTGCTGTCCTGCTATTTGCCGTCCCTCTGCCTCCCTTTCTGAGTAAGTGAGCACAGTGGGAGGGTCTGAAATTTCCCTATAATTAATGCAAGCTGGTAGGGGGGGGTGGATTTCAGGTCTTTGCACTGCAGGGCTCTGCAAAGAAGGTATTTAGCATTATAATTGTAGGGAAAAAAAACACACTGTACTGAACAGTGACCTAAAACAGAAAGGATCAGTATAAGTAAATAAGTAATTAATACATGTTTCTTTACTTTACAAGCACTGGAGCAATGGCAGGGATTAGAATTACACAAGGAGGAGATGAGAGGAAAGCGGTGGCGAGGAGCAGGGGGGAGAGGTGAAAGGCAGGGAGGGGATTGGCTTTTGTACTGACTACAAAACTGACAGGGAGAGAGCGAGGCAGAGAAGAAGGAGGAGATGCAGAGACCCTGAGGAGATAGCTGGATGATGGAGGCATATAAACTGACCACACTATCAGAGATCAGCAGCCATGATAATTGTGGTCAGTTTACAGGGGGAAGACAAGAACAGGCAGGATCAGCCAGGCATTGTAGAACATAGAAAGTGACAATTGACAGTGCAAAAGCACTGTGCTAGCTCTCGTGCCTTAAAGGGGTAGGAGCCTTTTTTTTTTTTTAGGGTTACAACCACTTTAAACAATTCCTATGTACTCATTCCCGTGTGCGATGCATATCATTTCACTGAACTGGCTTACTAAAAGTGACAGTGGGGGACCATGCGTGCACAGTGTGTGTTGGCACTGATGCTTGTATTTTCAACCAGGGGAGCATGTAATAGGGTGACAACACAGGAGGACAATTGGACAAGAACATTCAGGGCAGGTTCACCTAGTATTATTTTAAAGGCATTATAAATCTTCCTATGTGCATCTTGTGGTCTTTATTCTGATGTTCTGCAAGTGAGAGATAAACAGTAATTCGATCTGATATAGACACAAACAAGCAGATTATATAACATGCATGCTGGAAGAGATGTGTTTCACACACAGTAGCACCCCCACATTTGTGATGCAACACCGAGGAAATGGCAAGGGGTGCACTGGACACCATGTGACCCAAAACAAAAAGTTGTCTGTCCCTTTGGCAAATAAGGACAACACACTGAATTAATCCAAGGACAAAAGGGATCAATCAGCCATGACACTACAAACTTCAGTCACAACATGTGAGGTCATTATTACAAGGCAAGGCAAACAAATGACATAGAGGGTATAACTACGCTAATATAGTTTAAACAACAAACAAATATGAAAGTGTTCAATACCTTCAATGAAAGGTTTATATTGATTGAAAACAACTTTTAAATATGTGACATACCCTTTTGCGCTCCTACCCAAATAAACTCACAATCTTGGATAGTGCTTCACCCATCAATAACCACACAATGTCCACACGTGATTCCTCCTGCCGTATATTGGGAAAAAGTTCTTTGGTGCCTCCGTTGGATGTGGAATGGCCTCAGAGCAGAAGATAGGGAGATTTTCTTTTCTAAATAAGGGTGGTATTATTACCACCATATGAGTAACCCATAGGATGGAAGCAGGGTTGGGGATGTTCTTACTGATAGGTGAACTGTAAACTCTAAATAAGGAGGAAATAGGCCCTTCCTTTTGTATACTTCATGTACTGGAGGTATGGTGGCCATCTTTAATAGGGGCAATATTGGAGGAGGGAAAGGATACAAATTATGGGAAAGTTCAGTGGAGCTCCAGCCCCTGACGAGGTCAGAAGTGATGTAACACATAGAGAAGAGTATAATGCAACATGGGAATGATTTTACAGATTCATTCCATTTAAAGATTACATACGAATAGTTTTTTCAATGATGTTTTTTCCATGTTGTATGCAATGTGCAATTCTGTTCTTCTTTGAGTATGGATGAAACATGCCCTAGAGCTATCTCCAAGCTTATGCGGTTATGAGATTTATGGATTCCAAACCTATGCGACCTATCTAATGTATATTTTTATAGGTCGTTGATAGAAGGTAAGTCCTGTCCAGACATTACACTGGGAGAGTTTTTGTGCTGTCATGAGATAGAGAAGGATCAAGAGTGGACACTGTGTGGTTTTTGAGGGGGTGAATCCCTATACCTGAAACTCATGTGTGGATATTACCAGATATTGTATGGATACTTTTGTCTAATTGACACTTTGACTTCTGTATACATTTATACTGTATATATATATATATATATATATATATATATATATATATATATATATATATATATATATATATATATATATATATATTTTTTTTTTTTTATGGTGACAGTATATTCTGTTAGACAATAGTTTTATAAGAGATATTTTATTTATCACTGCATGGAGATAAGGAAAAGGTGTGCTCTTCTCTTATTTTTCTGCTGATTGTAACTTTTGAGCATAAACATATTAATGGCCTGTGTTGATGGAGATTGGACTTGTGCCGATGATATTATTTTTGATTAGTTTGTAATGGTTTTGTGATCATTCAGAATTTATTGACACATTCATTTGACCACCAGCTGAACTTCTTCTGTCTTCCATGTGACCTGCTTTAAAGGGATTGTAAACCTACGTGTTTTTTTCACCTTAACCACTTACAGACCGGACCATTTTGCTGGTCAAAGATCAGACCCCTTTTTGCGATTCGGCACTGCGTCGCTTTAACTGACAATTGCGCGGTTGTGCGACGTGGCTCCCAAACAAAATTGACGTCTTTTTTTTCCCACAAATAGAGCTTTCTTTTGGTGGTATTTGATCACCCCTGCGGTTTTTATTTTTTGCTCTATAAACAAAAATAGAGCGACAATTTTGAAAAAAACGCATAATTTTTTACTTTTTGTTATAATAAATATCCCCCAAAAATATATAAAAAACAATTTTTTTCCCTCAATTTATTCTTCTACATATTTTTGGTAAAAAAATCACAATAAGCGATTATTGATTGGTTTGCGCAAAAGTTATAGCGTTTGTAAAATAGGGATAGTTTTATGGCATTTTTATTAATCATTTTTTATTATTTATTTTTTTACTAGTAATGGCGGCGATCAGCGATTTTTATTGTGACTGCGACATTATGGCGGACACATCGGACATTTTTGACACATTTTTGGGACCATTGTCATTTCTACAGTAATCACTGCTATATAAATGCAGTGATTCCTGTGTAAATGACACTGGCAGTGAAGGGGTTAACCAGTGGGTGGCAGTGTAGGGGTTAAGTGTTCCTAGGGGTGTGTTACTAACTTTGTGGGGGCTGGGCTTTCATTTAGTGAACACTGATCTCTGCTCCGATCACATGGAGCAGAGATCAGCGTCACTAGTTGCTAGGCAGAATGGAGAAATGCTGTTTACACTGCATTTCCTCCATTCAGCCGTCCCGTGAGACGATCGTGGGTATCCCCGCGGCGATCGAGTCCGCGGGACTCACAACCGGAATCACGGGGGTCCCCACCAGCACGAGAGCGCGCCGCCGGCGGCGCGCTCGTGATGGCAGGGCGGCATTGAAGATTGGACTTACCTGTACGCCAATATGCCTGCCCGTGCCATTCTGCCGACGTACATCGGCGTGCGCTGGTCGGGAACCGGTTAATGCATCCTATGCATTATCCAGGTTATCCAGGTTTGATTAAACTTTAAATAATTAGTTTGGACCAAGCTCCTCCTAACAAACTATTTCCCTTACTAATAGGTGTGCTTGTTGTCAGCATTGTACTGACATTCCCCACTTTTAAGTACACAATGGGGTTTACTTACTAAAGCTGGAAAGTGCAAAATCAGGCTCACTTCTGCATAGAAACCAATGCGCTGCTAACCCCAGCTTGTTCAATTAAGCTTTGGTAATAAAACCTGGAAGCTCATTGGTTTCTATGCAGAAGTGAACCTTATTTTTCACTTTCCAGCTTTAGTAAATAAACCCCATTGTGTACTTAAAAGTGAGGTATGCCTGTATGAACTGTATATTGTATCAGCTACATACAATTTACAGCGCTATGTTCTGGCAACGGGACGGAGACTTTCTGTCCTTCTCCCAGAACAAAATTTTATCAGACTGCTCTCTGCTCAGCCATTCAGAGGAAGCTTTGTATTCTCTGAATGAACACAAGACACATCAGACTGCTCGCTGCTCAGCCATTCAGTGGAAGCTTTGTATTCTCTGAATGAACACACGACACATCAAACTGCTTGCTGCTCAGCCATTCAGAGGAAGCTTTGTATTCTCTGAATGAACACAAGATTTTCTCTGATTGTCTGAAGTAGCGATTGTAAGATCTTTCACAAACTTAAACAAACTGCAACATATTTAAAGTTTAATCAAACCTGGAGTTAGGCTTTGAAGTCATTACAAAGGATAAGGAGGCTCTCTTTGCACCCGGAGGAAAAAAGATTTAGGGTTCATACACACTGGCTTAAAAAAAATTGTAGTGCTCTTGGCAGGAAAAAAATGCTAATTTTGAGCCTCTTTTTTAGGAGTGTTTAGGAGTGTTTAGGAGTGTTTAGGCATATTTAGCATATTTTTGTGCCAGAAAACCGTTCTCAAAAATGCATAACAGAAGAGTTTTCCTCCTCTAAACACTAAGTTTAAAAAAATGCATCTAGACTATTTAATGTGCATGGACACATAGGATAACGTTATCTGTTTCTACAGGCAAAATGCTAAACTCAAGAAGCAGTGTTTTTTTTAAGCCAGTGTGCATGGACCCTTAACCAACATATACATAATGGCTTCTTCATAGTAAGAGACTTCCTGAAGAACTAATTGTGGCCAGCTCAGTAGATTATTTAACCACTTGCTTACTGGGCACTTAAACCCCCCTCAGTCCCAGACCAATTTTCAGCTTTCAGCGCTGATGCACTTTGAATAACAATTGCGCGGGCATACAACACTGTACCCAAATGACATTTTTATCATTTTTTTCCCACAAATAGAGCTTTCTTTTGGTGGTATTTAATTACAGCTCGGAGTTTTATTTTTTGCTAAACAAACAAAAAAAGATGCAAAAAAAAATAAAAATAAATCATGTTTTAATAGTTTGTTATATAATTTTGCAAACGGGTAATTTTTCTCCTTCATTGAAGTGCGCTGATAAGGCGGCACTGATAGGGTGCACTGGTGGGCACTGATGGGCTGCATTGGTGGGCACTGATAGGCTGCATTGGTGGGCACTGATAGGCTGCACTGGTGGGCACTGATAGGCATAGTTAAGGCGGCACTAATAGGCACAGATAAGGCGGAACCGATGGGCACATATAAGGCGGCACTGATGGGCAAAGATGGGCACAGATAAGGTGGCACGGATGGGTGGCACGGATGGGTGGCACGGATGGGCACTGATAGGTACCACTGATAGATGGGACTGATGGGCACTGATAGGTGGCACTGATAGGTGGCTCTGATAGGTGGCACTTCTGGGCACTGATGGGCGGCACTGCTGGGCACTGGTAGATGACACTGATGGGCACGGATATGTGGCACTGGGGTGCAGCACCTTTGAGGCAGATTGTGGGCACTGCTGGGTGGCACTGTGGGTGGCACTGTGGGTGGCACTGCTGGGTGGCACTGTGGGCACTGCTGGGTGGCACTATGGGCACTGCTGGGTGGCACTGACGGGGGGCACTTACTTTTAATAAGTGTGGCACTGCAGGGGGCAGGTGGGCACTGGCAGGGGGCAGGTGGGTGCTAGCAGGGCTGGCCGTGATCGGGACTGATGTCCCGATCATGGCCGCCGGTGATCGGCTTTTATTTTTTTCTCCTCGCGCTGTCAGCGCGAGGAGGAATAATAGCCGATTACCGGCTCCGTTATATCACATGATCAGCTGTCATTGGCTGACAGCTGATCACGTGATAAGGGGTCGGGATCGACCCCTTGCATGGATCGGTAATCAGGCGAGTCTCATGTGCTCGCCGATCACAGAGCGCGCCGCGCGCGCCCCTCAGGGGGCGCGCAGGCCGCTCGTACACGGGACTACGTCTATTGACGTCGTCCCGGAAAAGGAGATCCGCGCTGTAGCCATCATTTGGCTATAGCGCGGATCTCAAGTGGTTAAAAAAAGAGCTTGATGCATTTCTAAATGCACAAAATATAACTAATATTAACATTTAAAGGTAATCACATCAGGAATTGCTGATCCAGGGAATGTCTGTTTGCCTTCTGGAGGATCAAAAAGCTATTTATATTTTCCCCACTGGAACAAACTGGGCCATTCTTGATAGAGTTTTTTTGCCTTCCTCTGAGTTCTAGGGTTCTGTATATAGAGCTTTTCTATTGTTTTTTTTTTTATATTTATTTATTGGCTGAGCTAGATAGATAAATATACTTTATCATCAGCAATTTTATCAACAGCAGCAATAAAACACTTCCCAACAAAATAACTCAACATGCATACTCCTAACACATTTTCACATATATTTTTAAATATGACAAAATATAAAATGTTATTTAAAAAATTAAAATGCCACATAAAATTCCTAAAACACTGTACCTGATGGGGTTATGAACACAGCCCTGGGGGGGAACTATACTTTAAACGATTCGTGTGCATTTTAAATGTTCTATATCTTTTCCCTGATGGCAATGGGACAATCACACTGAAACCTGGGTGGGTTGGATCACTACTAATAGCTTTTGGCCACTTTTTTAATCAGCTGGCATATGCTGTGTCCAAATTCAGTAGCTCTATACCTATGATCCGCTGTGCTGTTTTTACCACATAAGACAGGAGCTTCTTATCCTTTGCCCTGCAGCTGGCATACCACACTACAGCACAGTGGAGAAGAATACAATCAATGGTACAATGATAGAAATTGACCAGAAGCCTTAAGGGCAATCCAGTCTGCTCCATTCTCCGAAGGAAAAACAGTCTCTGCTGCGCTTTTATCACCAGAAATGGAGACCATGACAACTCCCTTGTAATATGCACTCCCAAAACTGTAATAGCATCCAGTTTTTCTACCTCCTCACCACCTATATATATCGGGCAATGATTGACCTTTCTTGATATCCTTTAATCCACTATTATTTCTTTAGTTTCTGCAGTATTGAGTATTAAATCATTTTCTGTACCCCACTCAACCAAATGTTGAATATCTTGCCTATAAGCTATCTAATCATTATCTTGTATGTGTCCCACTAAAGTGGTGTCATCAGTATACTTCACTATAGTGTTAGGTGCATGTATGGGAGTACAGTCATTCGTAAACAATATAAACTGGGCCGGAAATTAATGCACATCCCTGTGGTACCCCTGTATTCAAAATAATAGTGTTAGACACCTGATCCTCTATTCTCACGATTTGTGGCCTGTTTGTTAGGAAATCCATAATCCATGAGTGCAGCAATAGACATAGGTGCAAAGTGTTTAACTTTTTCACTAATTTCTCAGGGACTACTGTATTAAATGCTGAGCTAAAATCAATGAATAACATCCTAACATAAGTGTTTGAGTACACAAGATGCGTCAAGGCAGCATGCAATGCAATAGCAACTGCATCATCAGTGCATCAATTTGCACGATAGGCAAACTGACAGGCAAGCTAGATGGACTTGTGTATTTTTCAATATATATATATATATATATATATATATATATATATATATATATATCTAATATCTATCTATCTATATATATATATATATATATATATATATACACAGTATCTCACAAAAGTGAATACATCCCTCACATTTTTGTAAATATTTTATTATATCTTTTCATGTGACAACACTTTGCTACAATGTAAAGTAGTGAGTGTACAGCTTATATAACAGTGCAAATTTTACTGTCCCCACAAAATAACTCAACACACAGCCATTAATGTCTAAACCGCTGACAACATAAGTGCCTACACCCCTATGTGAAAATGTCCAAATTGGGCCCAATTGGCCATTTTCACTCTCTGGTATCATATGACTCGTTAGTGTTACAAGGTCTCAGGTGTGAATGGGGAGCAGGTGTGTTAAATTTGGTGTTATCACTATCACTCTCTCATACTGGTCACTGGAAGTTCAACGTGGTACCTCATGGCAAAGAACTCTCTGAGGATCTGAAAAAAAGAATTGCTGGTCTACATAAAATCGTCTAGGCTATAAGAAGATTGCCAAGACCCTCAAACTGAGCTGCAGCATGGTGGCCAAGACCATTCTGTGGTTTAACAGGACAGGTTCCACTCAGAACAGACCTCCCCATGGTCGACCAAAGAAGTTGAGCGCACGTGCTCAGCCTCATATCCAGAGGTTGTCTTTGGGAAATAGACATATAAGTGCTGCCAGCATTGCTGCAGAGGTTGAAGGGGTGGGGGGTCAGCCTGTCAGTGCTCAGACCACACACCGCACACTGCATCAAATTGAACTGTATGGCTGTCGTCCCAGAAGGAAGCCTCTTCTAAAGATGATGCACAAGAAAGCCTGCAACAGTTTGTTGAAGACAAGCAGGCTAAGGACATGAATTACTGAAATCATGTCCTTCGGTCTGATGAGACCAAGATAAACGTATTTGGTTCAGATGGCATCAAGCGTGCATGTGAAGGTGAGGGGTACAAAAAAAAGTGTGTCTTACCTACAGTCAAGCGGGGTATCAAGAGTGTCATGGTCTGGGGCTGCATGAGAGCTGCCTGCACTTAGGAGCTGCAGTTCATTGAGGGAACCATGAATGCCAACATGTACTGTAACATACTGAAGCAGAGCATGATCCCCTGCCCTTCGGAAGACTGGGCCACAGGGCACTATTCCAACATGATAACGACCCCCAAACACACCTCCAAGGGGACCACTGCCTTGCTAAAGAAGCTAAGGGTAAAGGTGATGGACTGGCGAAGCTTGCCTCCAGACCTAAACCCTATTGAGAATCTGTGGGGCATCCTCAAACGCAAGGTGGAGGAGTACAAGGTCTCTAACATCCACCAGCTCCGTGATGTAGACATGGAGAAGTGGAAGAGGACTCCAGTGGCAACCTGTGAAGCTCTGGTAAACTCCATGCCCAAGAAGGATAAGACAGTGCTGAAAAATAATGTTGGCCTCACAAAATATTGACACTTTGGGCCCAATTTGGAAATGTTCTCTTAGGGGTGTACTCACTGTTGTTTGCAGAGGTTTAGACATTAATGGCTGTGTGTTGAGTTATTTTTAGGGGACAGCAAATTCACACTGTTATACAAGCTGTACACTCACTACTTTACATTGTAGCAAAGTGTAATTTCTTCAGTGTTGTCACATGAAAAGATAAAATAAAATATTTTAAAAAATGTGAGGGGTGTACTAACTTTTGTGAAATACTATATATATATATATATATATATATATATATATATATATATATATATATATATATATATATATATATATATATATACATATATATTTTGATTATAATATATAATTTCAATGGTATATTTAACAGACAAAATGTATGCAAATAGAAGACATTCATAGTTAGGGTTTACATACACTTTGCCATACGTGGGTCACAGGAGTGCAATTACTTGTGCTCTCCAGTGACCTAGGCTAAAGCCTGCTGTCGTTTGAAATCTCGGGCCGCTCTAGGCTCTGGAATGATCCTGACTATATTGTGAGGATCCACCCAGATGCCTGATCGGCAGCTGGCTTAGCCTCTCACTGAGCCTGAGCCAGCCATTCCAGTCCCCTCTACAGACTGACTCTAGAGAGTGCACAGAGCAGTGACTGACAGTCACTTCTCTATGCTCAGAGTGTACCGAGCACTGAGCGATCAGCTGTCATATGATCACTTTGTTCTACGGCTCAGATATGATGGGGGACAGCTAAAGCATTACACAGATGCTGCAGCATGGAGATAAGTATGTATGTTTATTTTTTAACAACTCCAAACTTCTTTTACTACTCTGACAGTGCAAAGTAAATCTGGCTGATTTGTGCTGTAAAAACACAGGATGTTAGAATATAAAGGTACCTAAAAGGTATAACAAGATATGACTAATGACAATCAGCAGAGCTTTGAAATATAAGTATAGAATTAAAGAGAATGTAAGATTGCAACTGCTTCTGCTCAGGCTTGTAGATAAAGTAATTGCACATCAGCAGTATGCATAACAGCTTACAAATTAAAATCAAGACTCTGATTAGTTTTCTCATTACTTCTATTGTTCCCACTCATAACCTTTGCCAGGCTCTTCACACCCGTGTGATCACACTATACAGTATAAGCCTAAGTCTGTTGCTGTTTACAGCCAGATCGTTGTTTGCCCAGAAGTGATACATAATTGGAATACAAGAACCAGTCTTTCTTCCCAATATACACTACATTTGATTTTTTAAGGGCCATTAAATCTTAACTGCTAGCTGATAAATGATGAAGAAGCATTTTATAATAGAATCCTAAACACATAGAAAAAGTATTTTGTGCAGGAGCTGACATTGTTGACTTGAAAATTGATTTGCTAAAGTCAAATATGCTGTTCACTATCCAAGGCAAGTTAAACTCTACAAGGAAATTTTGCCCAAACCTTAGCGATGGAGGTGAAAGTTCACTTTGCAATGAATACCCAATGTGAGGGAAAAGAAACAGCATTTTTACGTGCACATGACTGAATGATGGACATTAGAAGAGCCTCAACTCATTCACAAAGCTCTGGGGGAAATTCAAGGGTCCTGAACTTACAGGAGAATGTTACAGAAAGCAGTGCCACAACATTACATGGCACCACTCTCTCTGCACCATTTAAAATGTACCCATTGTCAAAGAAAGAATTTGATTAAGAGGACCTGTCATATCCCTCGGTACACCTGGAAGGGGCGATCAAAGCCCAGAGTTAAGCTTTAGACAAGAGCTGTCTGTTTAAACAAGCTGCTAGCAGGCTTTAAACAAGCGTCCATATGTGATAAGATAGATAACTTGTTTAACAAAAACTTATAATAGAGAATTACGGAGGTTGACATTGTTCATGTCCTTGTGAAAATTTGTATACATAGGATATGTCTTTTAAACTGACTATCCAAGATATGCACTCGGATATGTCAAAAGTTTTCAGCTGCATGGTTGTTACAGGTCAAAAGCTCAATAGATTCAGTGGGGAGGCTCACCATAACAGGCAAAGGAACAGGCAATTTTCCAGAGGAGAGGTCTGTAATGGTAGCCTTCAAAACTCTCCTGAGACAGGTTTCCTTTAAAGTGCCAGTGAGCATTTCCAATTTTAATGCATATAACAATCCCCAAACTTAGGCTAAAAGGGGGCTTTAAAGGCATCAAGGAAGCATCTCAAAGTCAGCTGAAAGATTTGCAAGAGCTTTGTAAAATCTCTTCAGCCTAGCATTTCCAAGCTGAAGACTGTATGACCAAGACACAAGAGCCCAGTTAAATTACAATGCAAGAGCTGTTTCTGTTATTGGCAAGTAAAGTAACCCTTTTCTGCAAGTATGTCATTTTAAATCATAGCACTGCATTGAAACATGTTCAAGCCTAAATCTATCTAAACAAATATTTATTATTGTTATGCATAACTTAATTTTAAGTGTCATCCAGCTGGTCACATAATAAGTGGGTTTCTTCTTGTTTGGTGTCCAGCAGTGGAGGTTCCTTCTTGCATGTGTAGTGACATGTGAGCGCAATACACAGTCAGTCCAGCCCAGCACGATAAAGCTTCCAGCCAGGGGTGTAGATAAGAGGTGGAAGGAGGGGGATCCAACACCCCCCCCCCCCCCAGAGTGTCCGTGGCGGCACAGTTATTGCTGATACAGGATAGAACATTTACAAATCCTGGTACAGATAGAATTTGGAGCAGTTGTGAATGGCTATAAATCAGCCTCTAGCTTTCCTTTTCACAGCTTAACTGAACAAGCTGGACATAGAAGTTAAATTGGTTACTATGCACAGATGCTCCTGATCCTGTCTGCTCCAGTTTTAGTACATTTTCTGCTTAGGTGCACACTCAAAGTACTATGGGTCCCACCCCCATCCCTACCGCCTTTCAGAACTTAGAGACAACAGGACTCTGCAGTTACAAAAAGGGGAAGATCTCTTTAGCTCCTCTGTCATATCTAGTGAATTCATTGGAGGGAAGAGAATTGCCCTGGAGAAGGGGAGGGGGAGGGATAGGGCAAGGTATGTACTAGGTGAAACTGTACCGGAGGGAGCTGCACTGATGGGGGGGGGGACAGTACTGGTGGTTGGGAACTGTACTTGGGGGAATTGTACTGGGGGAACATCTGTACTGGAGTTAACTTTACTAGAGAAAATCTTCACTGGGTGGGGGGGGGGGGGGTTTACTGGTGGGGGGGGGGGGGGAATTTGTGCTATGGAAGCTAAACTGGTAGGGAGGAAGATCTGTAGTGGGTGGTACTGAACTGTATTAATGGGGGGAGGTGTATTTAGGGGGAGTTGTATTGCATAAAGATCTGTACTGCAGGGAGCTGTGCTGATTGGGGGATCTGTACTGGTGGTGGGGGTACTATACTAGGTGGAGTTTTAACGGGGCGGGGGATGCTTTACTGCGGAGAGATCTGTACTAGCAGGAGCTGTACTGATTGGGGGATTATGTACTGGTGGGTGTGGAGATTTGTATTGAGGGGGATCTGTACTAGTGGGGGGAGATCTGTACTGGGGTAAGGGGAGGAATCTGTACTGGGTGGGGTAGACCTGAATTGAGGGTAGACCTGACTTGGAAGGGTAGATCTGTACTTGAAAGGGGAATTTTACAGGGAGTGGGGGGGGGGGGGTGGGGGAATTTTGGCTTGGGGAGGGAGGTCCACTTACCTGTGTGTTATGTGCAATATACACTCCTGACCTCCATCAGACTTGTGCTTGCAAGTAGTTGAAGAATGTTTTCGGGTGCAATGGCTGTACTATATGTAAAAAACCCTGGATCTGGGTTTTAATCTCTTGTTAACATGCAATCAACTCTAGCTACTGCTTAAAAGTACACTTCATCTTAATTTGGAGAATAATTACAGAGATGCACACAGAGGACACAGTCTATGACTTTGTTTTTGATCCTGGTAATATTTGAGCGCTCAAGGTCATAGTGTTGTATTATATCTGATTCCAGGAACACCTAATCCTGAAATTCAACAGAGGAGGGATTCTAAGCTCAGCTCTCTGCTGTCTGAATATGTACAATCTTTATTATTTAGAGGGATAGGATTTATATATCTGGTTTATGCCAGCACAATTGACAGGACGTATTACATGAAGGAGATGAAAAACAGGAGATGTTTTGCAGCCTTAAACAACATCCCCTGCAGTAAGTATAGAACACTCTGCTCCTGGTCATCAATCTCCTTTCTGATTATACTTACCTGTGACCAGTGACCTCTTGTGAATTGACTCCATAAATGTCAGGGAAGTTTAATCATACATGCAGAGAGATGAACAGCATCAATGTGCTTTATTCAAATCAACAATTTACACTTGTGCAACTCAAAAGTAAACCCAAAAATTTAAACATGATAAATATAAATGTAAGGAGAGGGCTGCATGTCTTAAAGTCAAAACAAGACCTGAAAATTAAATATGCAAATTGGACCGTGTTCTCAATTTACAATATACAATGGTACTAAATACTATTGATGTGTATACAAAACATATATATCTAAATGTAAAAATTACATAACCCAAATGCAATAAAATGAAAGTCCATGAAAATAAATAAAATGCTGAGTGTTTCCTCCTTCCCATAAGGTCATACTGCACTTAACAGAATGGCGTGTTCTCTTTTTTTCAAATAAAGTCAGATATCACTTTTAGTATATATCTCCATCAACATCTGTTTGGTATCTCATCACCAATGGTGTCCTGCACCTTTAAGATATTCTGCATTAAACTCCCATTAAGAACATTGATAGTAATGAGCCTCCAGTTATTGGTGGAGTTTGGAAGCAGAATAGGACTCCTGAGCATGTGCGCTTGCTTCATATGCATTGGGAGGAGCTTTGTGTGTGAGGTCTCGCTTTCATATCAAAAATCCAGTTGGGGCTGCTGATGTAGCCTACTCTACTTTCAAAATCAACCAATACTGGGAGTTTTAAGAGGCTCTGCATACAACTTCCATTTAGAATATTGATAGTAATGAGTCAACTCCAGTTATTGGTGGAGTTTGAAAGCAGTATAGCTTACATCAGCAGCCACAACTTGATTTTCAATATGAAGGTGAATCCTTCATCAAAGCTCCACCCAATGCCTTTGAAGCAAGTGCACAGCAAAAATTATATCTGCAGGTAACACTTGCAACAGCTGGTTTCAAAATGCATATACTGTATCTACAGACAGAAGGAGATTGAACCAATTTCGTCTTCTGGGAGATGTGTCAGGAAACAGCCTTTGTTGTCCAAAAAGAATAAAATAGCAAGATTTCAGGAAAAAAACTGCATCAACTTTGAAGCACAGGGGTGGAAATTGTATGGTTTGGGGTTATTTTGATGATTCAAGGCCTTTAAGTCAACTATTCATTTTGCATCACACCAAGGTGCTTGATGAATATGTGAAACCCTCTTAGCCCTTGTACACACGGTCGGAGATTCCGACAACCAAATCCGTCGGAGTAATTCAGACGGATTAATTCTGGAAGAGGTCCGGAAGTGATGTTGCATACACACGGTCAGACTAAGTTGTCGGAAAATCTGATTGTACATAACGTCATGATGCTATTTCGTCGGGACTACGTTCAGGCTAGTAGCCAATAGCTTTGGTCTAGGAATTTGATCTGAGCATGCGTGGCACCTTGTCCATCGGAGTAGGCTACACATGATCGGAGTATGTCCGATCGGAGCATTTTGTCTGAAAATATTTCCGGCAAGTTGGAAAAGTTGGTCCGACGGATATTCCAATGGAAACAGTCCGATGCAGACCACACACAGTCGGAATATCTGACAAAACGCTCCGATAGGAAACATTCAGATGGAATCTCCGACCGTGTGTACAAGGGCTAAGAGTTAAAGTTGGAACTTTTAGACCCCTTTCACACCAAGGGCATTTTGCAGGCGCTATAGCGTTAGAAATAGCATCTGCAATTCATCCTAAAACAGCTGCACCATTGTCTGTAGTGTGAAAGCCCGAGGGCTTTCACAATGTAGAGGGCGCTGGCAGGACTTCAGGAAAAGTCCTGCCAGCAGCTTCTTTGGAGCGGTGAAGGAGCGGTGTGTTTAGCGCTCCTCCAGCGCTGCTCCCCATTGAAATCAATGGGGCAGCGCTGTAATACCGCCAGCAAACCGCCGCTATTGCGGCGTATTGCCGGCGGTTTTAACCCTTTCTCAGCCACGAGTGGGGGGTAAAAGCACCCCGCTAGTGGCCAAAAACCGACGGTAAAACACCGCTAAAAATAGCGACGTTTTACCGCCGACGCTATGGGCAGCGTGGTATGAAAGGGGTCTTAGCATGATAAAGATCTGAAGCACACTAACTAGCAAATCCAGCACACAATGCCTCAAGAAAAAGAAATTGTGGGTGTAATGATATCATGTACTGGACACACGAAAAGCTATAGCTAGTAGCCATGTTGTTTGGGAACCATACGGCAGCCATGACAGTCTTGGCTGACAGTTACACATTTGCAGTATAAATCTGAAACCACTCCCTCCTCCCTTATTTCCAGGAATTCATAGGCTTAACTCAGAACACTTCAAAAGAGTTGTTATCTCAACAAAGAGAAGCAAAACCAGGCTTAGGCCTGTGAAAACAGATAATGTCGGCCTGGCAGGATTTCCAGGCCTGGCGTAAAACTGTCAACCTCTCAATTCAGAGAACCAACAAATACCTGTCTTAAATAAATCAATCCACATAAAGCTCAAACAGTTTAGTATAGTTCTGAAACTTCAGCATGTTTCATAACTTTTATACAAATAAATTATACCTCCAAATGTGTACTGCAAAAATATTTGAAAGATAATTTAAGTAGCGCTCATAATGTAACAAATGTGCAAAGTGACAATAATTCAATTTATCACCCCGTGATACAGTGATATAGAGAACTAAAAGTCCATTTAACAGAATGTTGAAAATCACAGAAAGGAATCAATCTTCACGAATTCCTTCAGGCCGCGTACACACGGGCGGACTGTTCGCCCAACCTTGTCCGCTGAACAGTGTTTGGGCGGACAGTCCGCTCGTGTGTGGGGCTTCAGCGGACAGTTTCAGCGGACAGTTGGACGAACAAGGTCTTACGGAAATTCCGAAAAACTGTCCGCTGAAACAAGGTTTCAGCGGACTGTTCGCTCGTGTGTAGGCTTGTTCGGCCAACTAAGTCTCGCGCATGCTCAGAAAGGATTTTCACGCCGAAAGCTATAATGCAGTGTCTAGGACGTCGTATTTTTCGTCCCGTCGTACGTGCCGTTCACGTCATCGCGCACGGTTTCAGCAAACTGTTCGTCCGTCGTGTGTGGCCATGTCCGTCCATGCTAAGTTTGAGCGGACTGTTTGCCGAAACTGTTGGACGGACAAAGTTGGGCGAACAGTCCGCGCGTGTGTACGCGGCCTCAGACTTACACCTCACCCAATGGAAACACACTCACCGACTGATATTGCCTCCCACTTTCATGTTTGGCAAAAAAACTGTGTAAACCCCCCTTGGGTCTATCCCTTGATCATTCCAGGCAAGGCTCATCCATATGTAAAAAGTGAAATACAATGCTCCACATAGCGTGATATCGTTTAAAAATGTATTCAAACACCACACACATCACTTCAATATATCAACTCACATATTAAATAAAAAATGCCAGCATCAATTGAAAAGATCACAGCAAACTTTCACCAAACGATCAGGTGTTGCACTGCGGATATAGCGGAACTCATGGATATGAACGCCATTGACAGAAAGACGCTGATGCTCGTGGTCAGTTCAGTTAATCGGGAGCACTGGCTGGGAAGTGGTGAGAGCTTATAACGCACACTTTGAGTTCCGCTATATCCGCAGTGCAACGCCTGATCGCTTGGTGAAAGTTTGCTGTGATCTTGGTTTTACTAAAATTTCGAGTCTCTCCCTGCTCAGTCTAAAAGAGGGGGTGGTGGCAGCTAATGGGTTAATTGCGTAATTAACCCAGTGACAATCGCTCTCAGGCTGCTGGCACCTAGATTGTGGCCCCCACAAGCTTTGTGCCGGGCACAGCTGAGAGTGGTATTGTTACATAAGTGACAGCGTGGTGTGAGGTTGGCCGGTCACGAGTTAGAGAGGAGGGCAGGGATCTGACACCTGTGTTCGTCACAGTGGGTTATAGCTTGGCCTAGTCAAAGCTCTGATTTGAATCCTGTTTGAATGTTAAATGAAAAACATGTGCAATTAAAGATATTTTGTATGAAAAAATAGTCAAAAGGTTTACTATTTTGATGTTAGAGACTAGTGGGAAGTTATATAAAATATCTAGAAAAAGTAATTTCTACAGAAGTGGGCAATACCAGCTTCTGAGGCCAAGGATGAATTTACTTTTTCTACAACCAATTATATTTTTAATACATTATTGAAGAAGCAATTTGCCTTTTGTTTGTATCTACGTATTTCACCTTTATCTGTAGTTACTGTTTTAATAAAGATCTAATGTTTGCCTGTTGAAATACAGTATGTTGAAAAACTCAACAATTTCCGTGGGATGTACGTATCTCTGAATCTATTGAAAACTTTGACATGCAATTGATATGGAAAGTGACCTCTAAATATATTTTTTTTTCATATGTTCAACTGCTCAGGTTTGTGGCAGGGTTACTTTAACATATACAAGGAGCATACCTCTAGGTCATGAGGTGATATAAAGTGTACATTAGTCTCCATAAACCTGTGTAATTGCTTCACTACTGCATAATCGTGGGGCAAAGCCAAAATACATGAACGAGTGCTGCGGGTGTGCAATTACATTTTTTGAAATTGAGGATCTCTCAGCAGGCTCCAGCTAGATAGTCCCTGTAGAGTGCACTATATACTATGAAGGAATTTGAATTTTAACAGCAGATCCAAGGTACTTTTTATGTCTGTAAGGAAGGTGTCAGTTACTTCTTCCATTCCCGATTGAAGAAATGTGTTGAGCTTGTTTGTTTTAATGGAATGGAAATGATGCTGAAAGTACTCCTCAGAGAAAAGTGTAGTGACATGTGACAATTTTGTAAGTGCGGAGCCCCATGACTTCAAGGGAGGAGAACTTCAGCTCAATGTATTGAACTGTGTTTGTACATGTATATGTATTTGTAGCATACCTGCACTATATCCATTGCCTATATTCCCAAAAGAGTATGTATTTCACTTTCTATCCTCGTTTTTCTATTATCTTCTACTGCTGCTATTGACAGCAGCAATAATTTATTACCCAGAAGATGCACACAGAAGTTCATGAGAAAGTTCAATTCCAAATGTATAGGAGTTAAAAGTAATTCTGTAGATAGAAGTTCTTGAGCTTGGCAGAGGCAGCATGTCAACCCACACACTCGACTGCATTTATTTTTGAATGGCATGTGACAGCTCAGTAAAGGGCTCATATGCTCTTCAATTTTCTAAAAGAAATGATGGAAGAAAAAAAAAATATATGTGCATGGAGTACTTTGGTGCTCATTTTTATTTCTAGAGATTCTTAAACATATGGCTAGAACATTAAATCATTTTAATGTGGTGTCACTTGGGACGAGCAGACAAATTAATTCTTTTTTTTTCTGTGCCAGTGTAGTTGCCCATTATTCATATTTAACTGAGATAAGTGAATAGTTTCTCAGAGGTAAAATTTGTAATCCATGTTCAAACAAATGTCTTTAGCAGTAATGATTCAAATCATACTCTGCATATGGATGTTTTATGAAAATGTATATTTTTTAACTATTGCGTAAAATTTTGAAAATAAATCTGAACCCGGAGATAAGTAAAAAAAATGTTAAATATAAAAGCCATGTGTATCCTTACCTGAATCTTAGTGTGCTTTGTCTATTTCTTCCAGATCTGTGCAATAGTTCAATGTATATCCACTTGCCGGAAATTGACGTACCGCTGTCGCTCGACTTCAAGTGGTTGTACCAGGATGATAGCTGCAGCTGCAGGCATCATCCTGGTACTGTTTTTTTAGAGCCAGCTTGCTTGTAAGAGCAATCGGAGCAGCTAACTAGCCACTGGATTGCTGTTACAAGCAGTGGGAGGGGACACACCCCCCCCCACCACCACTGGAAGACCCGAGCAGCTGGACGCCTGAAAAAAGCTGTAATCGGCTTTGATCAGGTCTCCATATCAGTAACCCAGAAGCAATAAACTGACACTACTTATGATTTACCCGGATGTCATCAGCGC
Source organism: Lithobates pipiens (assembly GCF_037356315.1). Classification (NCBI taxonomy): domain Eukaryota; kingdom Metazoa; phylum Chordata; class Amphibia; order Anura; family Ranidae; genus Lithobates; species Lithobates pipiens. The sequence goes on along the minus strand of NW_027507764.1, from coordinate 486,536,705 downwards.
CATTTAAAAAAAAAAAAGCTTTTAAAAACATTGATCTTGGAATTTTTAATGCTTTAAGTGCAGAGGAGGGATTTGGGGTCTTTTTGACCCCAGAACCCTCCATAAAGAGTACCTGTCACATGCCTATTTCTGTCACAAGGGATGTTTACCTTCCTTGTGACAGCAATAAAAGTGATCAAAAACAAAAAAAATAAATAAAAAATTTAAGGAACGGTATAAAATATAAAAAAAATTAATAAATAATAATTTTAAAAGAATGTATGCATGCAAAGGCGAATGCACACATCAATCCTACACATGTGCAAACAGCGATAATTGCTTTTTATATCTGTACACACATGTTTTACCTTTCATTTATATTTTAAACCGTAAGGGTTGTTTTGCAAGGTGAAGGTTTACATATACTTTTAAAGTTAGTTTCTATAAATATTGATATGATGTTCATGGCCATATTTAACCAATCAACAAATTGTGTTTTTTTTGTCTAGTTACTTCTAGTCTCTGCAAGTAGCTACATGCCTAACTAAAGAGTATATATGAGAACTGTTTTTCAACATACATGAATTTGTAATGGAATACCAGTTTTGTCATCCAGACACCCCTGGCAAACAGCAATGGGCAAGGAATTCTGAGTGCACTAATGAATTACTTTGCTTCTCCCTCAAGTCAGCATATCCACTGCAAATGCACACTCAATTATTCAAAATGATTACAAACTTCTGAATAAGGATGAGCCGAACACCCCCCGGTTCACTTCACACCAGAACCTTCGAACAGACCTAAACTTCGTATGAACTTTAGAACCCTATTAAAGTCTATGGGACTCGAACGTTCAAAATCTAAAGTGCTAATTTTAAAGGCTAATATGCAAGTTATTGTCCTAAAAAGTGTTTGGGGACCGGGCTCTTGCCCCAGGGGACATGTATCAATGCAAAAAAAAGTTTTACAAATGGCTGTTTTTTCGGGAGCAGTGATTTTAATAATGCTTAAAGTGAAACAATAAAAGTGTATATAGTATGCCTGTAAAGGGGCGCATGTTTCCCGTTAAAACTGCCCCTGCACAAAGTGTCATTTCTGCAGGAAAAAAAGTCATTTAAAATCACTCGCGGCTATAATGAATTGTCGGCTCCCGTAATACAGAGAACAGTCATTGAAAGTCATTGATAAAAAAATAAAAAAGCGTGGGGTTCCCCCAAATTCAATTACCAGGCCCTTCAGGTCTGGTATGGATTTTAAGGGGAACTCCTTGCCAAATAAAAAAAAATGGCGCGGAGTTCCCCCTAAAAATCCATACCAGACCCTTTAGCCAAGCACACAACCTGGCAGGCCGCAGGAAAAGAGGGAGGATGAGGGAGCGCCCCCCCGAACCATACCAGGCCACATGCCCTCAACATTGGGAGGATGCTTTGGGGGTCACAGACCCCTCAAAGAACCTTGTCCCCATGTTGATGAGGACAAGGGCCTCATCCCCACAACCCTGGCTGGTGGTTGTGGGCGTCTGCGGGCGGGGGGCTTATCAGAATCTGGAAGCCCCCTTTAACAAGGGGACCCCACCCCCCTCTGATGTAACGGAAACCTGCGTTACATCAGATGGGGCGGGGTTACCCACACGTCATTGGGGAAGCCAGGCTTCCTCACTTGCATCAGAGGGGGGCGGGGTCAGGTGACGGGTGGCCCCACCCTCCTCATATAGGAAATGTCAGGCTGCCGGGATCCCACAGTGTCTCCGCCAGTGGAGACAGAGGATGGATGGACTGCGCTGTGCTGGACTGGAGGGAGAGATCACCCGTCACTAGATCAGATCAGCCATCGCTGGACCCCGGAGAGATGATCATCCGTCGCTGGATAGCAAGAGTGGATTACCACCGCTGGAATCTTTTTTCAATTTTTTTTATTTTTAATAAAGGACTTTTTCAAAAGTGTATTTGTCTTTTTTAACATTCTTTTACACTTTGTGAAATGGTAGCCATTTCAAACAGGGGGGCGGGATCTGGGGGTCCCCTTGTTAAAGGGGGCTTCCAGATTCTGATAAGCCCCCCGCCCGCAGACCCCCACAACCACCGGCCAGGGTTGTGGGGATGAGGCCCTTGTCCTCATCAACATGGGGACAAGGTGCTTTGAAAGGTCTGTGACCCCCAAAGCATCCTCCCAATGTTGAGGGCATGTGGCCTGGTACGGTTCAGGAGGGGGGGCGCTCTCTCGTCCCCCCTCTTTTCCTGCCAGGTTGTGTGCTCGGATAAAGGGTCTGGTATGGATTTTTAGGGGGAACTTCACACCATTTTTTTTTAAATTTGGCGTGGAGTTCCCCTTAAAATCCATACCAGACCTGAAGGGTCTGGCAATTGAATTTGGGGGAACCCCATGCTTTTTTTTTATTTTATCAATGACTTTCAATGACTGTTCTCTGTATTACGGGAGCCAACAATTCATTATAGCCGTGAGTGATTTTACAGGCATACTATAGACACCCCCCAGGTATGAAATATAAAGGAATATTACACTTTTATTGTTTCACTTTAAGCATTATTAAAATCACTGCTCCCGAAAAAACTTCCGTTTAAAAAAAAAAAAATTGCATTAATACATGTACCCTGGGGCAGGACCCAGGTCCACAAACACTTTTTAGGACAATAAATTGCATATTAGACTTTAAAATTAGCACTTTCTCCCACAGACTTGAACAGGGTGTTCCGCAGCTTTTCGAATTTCCCGCGAACACCCCGAATTGTTCACTATTAGCCGAACAGGCGAACAGGCAATGTTCGAGTCGAACATGAGTTAGACTTGAACTCGAAGCTCATCCCTACTTCTGAAGTAGTAAACTTGGCAAGTCCCTGTTTTCTGCAGACCCCTTTAGATAATTCTTAATTTCAGATATTTACCCATCTTAGCAGACTAGTGATCAAAAAAGACAGAATTGTAGCTTAACCTGCCTGGCGGTATGATAATGTCAGATTTTTGAAAGCGGTACATTGTTTCACATTGAAATTTGGTGTTTTATATTGTAGGCCAGTAATTCGTATGAATAACTCATTTAAATCTGTCCAAACAAGAGTCTAGTAGACATCCCGGGTATGATAAAGTTTGAAACACAAAATCATGAATTATAATATAATAAATAACTATAATTATAACAAATAATAATATAATAATAATAACATTTATTCAATAATGTAATCCCTGTGCGTTGCGACACTAGCAGGGAACGGAGCTCAGCACTGTGATGAATCGAGCGAAGGACACAACCCGCACACACAGCGGGGAGACATCGCAGGATCCTGGGGACAAGGTAAATAACTTTGCCTGGATCCTGCGATGTGATCCCGAGTGTGGCTCGGGGTTACAGCTTTTTGGTAATGAAAATTCACCCCGAGCCACAATTGGGAATACCACTAGGGAGGTTAACCTGCAGTTGGCTCTTGTGACTTGATAGTTAAATGGGTTGATTTACTAAAGGCAAATAGGCTGTTCACCTTGCAAGGGAATGTTCCTTTAGCTTAGTGAATGAGGTAAAGCTCTTCTGACTCCCATCATCCAATCATGTGCAAGCAAATATACTTTTTTTCCCCTTGAATGTGTTTAGCTGCTCTTTTCATAGTGGATTTTCACCTAATTCACTAAGCTAAGGGAAAACTCTCTGGCAAAGTGAACAGCCTATTTGTCTTTAGAGGAAGTATGAAGACTGCAATTGATGACCTTAGTGTTTTAAAAATACTAGCTACCTGGCTGTCATGCCGATTCAGTGGCAAAAATCCTGCTTGCTGCATCTTGGTATTACTTTCAAGCAAAATCTTTTTCACAGGGTTAAATGGTAAAACATGTAAAATGCCACATTAAAAATGCAGAGGTGATAATGTAGCTACATTTTCCCATCAACTTCTGGCTATCTTCCAAGTGGTGTGTGTGTGTGGAGTAACTGAGTCATAGAACTATTCAGCCAGAGGAGGTGCAATTCCTGATTTCACAAGTGGGTGTAGATTCGCGTAAAAATTGCAATCATAGCTTTTTGAATTGATGGTTTTCCACTAAACAGAATGGTTAGAGACACATAATGGAGTTCATTTTAAACTTTAGGTCTGCTTTAAATGAGAGAGCTTGCTGCAAGCAAAAATAATATATCTTACTTGTAGCTTGTAAATTTGAATTATTTTGGGAAAAGGACTATTCCCATGTGTAGTACAGTACTCAAAATGTTATAAACTGAATAAGCGTGTAAGCAAACCAAACTAACTTCTTAATTGATACAGCTTTTGGCACTGATCACAATCTCATAAGTGCATAAATATATAAAAACAAATAAAATACCATGCTATATTAACACACACCTAAGTTTGGTCCAAAAAATGCCTGTGAGAGTGCACATGCGCGGGAGCTCCAAGATGGCCGCTTAAGCCCAGAGCTGTGCATCACCCTGGAACCCACGGATTAGTGCTGAATAGAGAGAGGAGGAGGAGGAGGTGGCCGGTGGATGAGCCCGTATACCCCGCACAGGTCATAGAGTCTTGTACCAGAAGACTGACATCCCTGATGGGCCAGGAGTGCATCTCTGCCTAAATACAATGTTTGGTTTTACACTATTGCGAGCCTTATATCTTTTTTATGGTCGCTGATGTGAGGGATTGGTTGGAGCTGTGAGAAGTGCCCTTATCTCTTTATCCATCTTGGAATACCCTGGACTGGGGGAGTCAGTCATTCGCGCTTTATGGTTCTCTGTAACAAAGAACCATATACTTCTGGTAAGCGGCAGTGTTAATTGTGGTGGAGGTGCTCACTACTCACAATAATTTGGATGGTCTGTCATCACTTCATCACTGCGGAGCCACTATTACTTTTTCTTCAATTTGGGACTTTTTTATATGGACTTTTTAAAGTTACTACTATCAAAGTGTTTTTTTCACATTGTCTATAATTGTGCTTTTTTTGTTACATGATCAGTCAATTAATATATTTTTTTTGTATTTCCCGTAACACATACACAGTTTAATAATTTTTTTTTTTTTGTCACATGACCGGTTAATCATTATTCTTTGTATTTTCATTAATACATAGGAGTGTTTTTTATTTTTTCGTTTTTTTTTCTATTTTATTTATATAAGTATATTGTTATTTTCATTGTATTTTTTGCACATACTTCCGCATAGGATTGGTGTTAATATTCACTCATTTAATTTTGGTGATATAGCATTTATATTTTATTTTAGTTTATTTCTTTAGCGCAACCCACTCTTTTTTTCTTATCTTTTGTTGAATGTAGTATAACATTTGGGTCTGCTGCACGTTTTTATTTTATTTTTTGTGATTGGACAATCGCGTTTTTTTCTTTCTTACATTTGTCTCCCTTAGACCCTCAACTCTGCCTACTGCCTACATAACAGTAATACCCAAACCAGACAAAAAACAGGAAGAGGTGGGGAACTATAGACCCATCTCCCCTATAAACAATGACCTAAAGAGTCTAACAAAAATTCTTGCCAATCACCTAGCTTCCTTCATCAGTCGTACGTCTACAAGGACCAAGTGGGAGGCAGGGGCTGGACCAAATCAGAAGGGCAATAGACATAATTTCCCTACTACAATCCAGCTGAGATAAGGGCCCCAAAGAAGAAGGCATGCTACTATCCCTTGATTTACATAAGGCCCTTGACTCCGTTGACTGGCCTTATGTTTACACCCTCATGGAGCACTGGGGATTTGGCCAGAGCTTCATGGGGGTTCTCTACTGCCTCTACTATTCCCCAAAAGCTCTGATGCACCTCCAGGGACATTACTCAAAACTCTTTAGTATAGCTAGGGGGACTAGATAGGGCTGCCCACTGTCCCTCTTAATTCTTGCTCTTGCAATCGAGTCCTTGGCAATAGCATTACGCTCCAACCCCAACATCCAAGGAGCAACTTGCAGCTCTCAAACCCATAAATGCGGCCTATTCGCCAACGACATGCTGCTATTACTTCACCGATTACAACCCTCCCCAATCTCTGCAAACTATTGAACAAATTTACAGCCGTCTCGGGCCTCCAGGTAAACTACTCTAAATCCCACACTCTAAACATTTCTCTTAAACCAAACACAGTTATAACATTGAAAATCTCTTTCGAGTTTAAGTGGAGCGACTCCTCTACTAAATACTTAGGGATCACTCTCGCAGACAAAATAGAACACTTGTCGAACTTTCCCAGCCATGTACCAAAAGCTAGAGTCTGACCTGAAAACTGGGCTAAGAAGAATTCACTCCATAAAAATGACACTCCTCCCCAGATTGCTCTACCTATTCAGACCCCCCCCCCCCCCAATCAGTATAAGGAAAGATCATTTGAAATATTTCCAAAAGCAAAGTCACTAAATTCATTTGGGGGGGGGGGGGTTGGTTCAGGCCACAGGATATCCCAAAAAGCCCTATTCCAACTTAGGACACGGGGCAGGTTGGGTCTACTATGCCTGTCATGATATTTTCAAGCAGCAAGAGTAGCTCAAATATCCACTGTGTACTCCAGACTCGAAAAACCTGCCTGGGTTCAAATAGAGAGACATGCAGCCCCCACCTACAACTTAGATTATCTCCTATGGGTCTGCTCCAAAGATCAACCCCCAATACTATCGCCCATCATATCACAAACCCTGACTCTCTGGGACAAAATGAGATCTGAGACCTCACTGACCTCTGAATGGTGGCCCCTAGCACATATCTTTCACAATCCGGACTTTATCCCCGGTCAAGCCATTAAATCCTTTAAATGGTGGTTGGACAAGGGGTTGTATCGCATTGGCCATTTCTTCACTCCCTCTGGACCAATATCCCAGAGCTTCTGGGTTCAGCAGCTTGAAATTTTGACCTCGGAATAATATAGATTTCAACAAATACAACACTTTCTCCATAAGATCTGGAAGGGGAATCCTGCCGCACCCAGATTCACACCTTACGAACTATGCTGTGGACAGGTCACAGATCAGAGGGGTGGAATCTCCATCATCTACCGGCCACTTGCTCACCTGTTTTGCAAATCACCTTATATGCTAGCTTGGGAAAACAACCTCCAAATTCAATGAGATTTGGAGAGGTGGCAGCTGTCCTTTTCTAGATCCTTCAAAGGGATTAGAAACATCTCTTTAATTAAATCTAGCCTTAAAGTAATAACCACATGGAATCTCACCCCTCAAACCTGGCTACTATTTTTCCCCACAGCAAACCCTCAGTGTTATTGTGTCTGCCCACTCATAGGCTTCATGGCCTACATTTGGTGGGAGTGTCCCAGAATTAGGTCATTCTGAAAATTTATGTTTGCCTTTATCAAAAAAGTGACAAGTTACCAGCTCCCAAGGACCCCAGCAATTGCTCTCCTTCATTCAAACCTTCCAAAGACTTAAAAAGCCAACTGCAAATTGATCCATTTTATGCTGTTAGAGGCCAAGCTGACCATAGCCAAAGCTTGGAAACAACCCAGGGTCTCCTTCTTAGCAGCCAAACAAAAGATCTTGTGGAGTATGTCCCAGGAGAATTTGACTAGCATCCTAACAAACACAGCCTCTACATTTGAAACTATTTGGGAACCTTGGGCCCTGCAAGTGGGCATTTCATTCATACCTGGAATCCAGGTCTAACAAGTAGCCGCTATCATCTAGCTAATACCTCTCTTCCTGTTGATTGCTACATTAACCAAAATGCGAGAGGGCCTTTCAAGGTTTTCAAAGCCAAACCATGTTTTATTGTCTTACTCTTATTTGACATATGGTTTTATATGTAATCACAACTGTTTCTCATTGCTTCACTGGAAATAGTGCATTTCATGTACTCTTGTATCACTCGTATACACTTATATATATTTGTCCGGTCTATGCTCCATCCAGAACTCCCTGAGAGTGACCAGGCTGAAGATGATCGGAGTGACCAACAACTAGATGGAGCATAGACCAAAGGATCGCTATCTTCTGTATTTGAAACTGTGAAGCTCGCCCTTTTCAAGCTCCGGTTCTATTCTGCAACTCCGAAAAATTAGCTGTCCTGAGTGGAATTTTGGCTTCTTGTACTGCTGATCTCTGGATGCGGATGAGCTTGGCGAGCAGATTGGATAACCAATATACCTGTGCAGAGGGTTTTATCTGCCTGCGCTTTAGACCTCACTTAATAGGGGGTCCATCGTGTCTGGTAAGGGCATTCAACATTTTGACCTATCCCCATCTCGTCTTCTACCCCCTTTCTTACTACAAGCTTTGGTGAAGGTTCTCTATTCAAAACTTCTGACATTTTTCTGTTTGGATACTGGTGGACTTTTATTTATATAATCTTTAGTCTGTTGATTTGGACTGCTGATGGGCTTTATATAATTCACTTTTTATATATTTTGATGTTAGTGTTTCTTTTATATGAATTTATTTTTATTACTCTGTTTTTTGTCACTTGGGATTTAGAGTGGTCACAAAAATTAGCGCAATTTATGTTTTTTGTGTTTGTGCTTTTTGGAGTTATAGGTGCTGAAGTGCACCTCTCTATAGCAGATAAAAGAAAAAAACAATGTCTGTTCGCAGCGTTCCAACCTGCTGCCTACTACACCCTCCTGTTCCCTCCCCTACGCGTGTTCTACACAGGGATCAGTCACAGGAATCCATGTGTTGAAATATCCACCAACGATAAGAGCAATGGATCAAAGCAATTAACTTTAATTCAAGATTAGAGGAATTGACATTTAAACATAGGAGATGTTCTAAAAAAAATTGCAAAGGCTGGTATTGCATCTGGCATTGTTGGTTAGTCTCCAATTTGCTTGAGTAACCAGCTGAGTAAACAAAAAATATGGAAAATCAGTAAGGAGATATGGTCCTGGAGGGAAGCAATTATATAATAATATAATGTATGTCTCATTTGGGCAAGATGTGAAGGAGGGGGGTGGCAATCTGGTTTGATGAGCGCAAAGAGAAGGGGTGAGGTGCGTTTTTAAAAAAAAAATTTGTTAAGAGGGGTTATGTGATGGATATGCTATATGTGTGTTGTTGTTTTTTTTTTTTTTTTTGTTTAATATGAAAATTTAATAAAAAAATGATTTGATTGAAAAAAACAAAAAACAGATAAAACACCATTTAGACTTTATATTTATATATGGATGGACAAACATCTTATTGGACATCTCAGGATCCCAAAGAGCTTCATTCACATAGAACCCAGGGGTGGTTCACAGGCATTTTTTGACCAAACTTAGGTGTGCGGTCAAACGTCCTGAGGTGAGCAGATTCACACAGGAGGAGAGCACAAGTTTGTTGTCACCTTGTGAACTTTGGAGCACCATCACAGGATTTTGCTTTGCCAGCACAATGGACATTTTTAATTTTATTATATAATATGTTTGATATTATCATTTTGAACTGTCATTGATGCTCTTTACCTATATGTCTTATATCACATTGGTTACTTCAATATAGTGTGGCACTTTTCATCTGTTATTGTTTTAATTTGCTATCACAATAGAATTTTTTTTAAATAATTTAATATGTTTGATATAATGCTCGTTTTCATACACTTTATTTATATATGTCATATCACATTAGTTACTTCAATATAGTGCGGCACTTTTTATCTGTTATTGTTTAATTTGCCATCACAATGGACATTTTATATAATATATGTTATTATGTTTAATATCATGCATGGTTTGCACTAAGATATTCATACATTGTATATGTGTCATATCACATTGGTAATCTTAATATAGCTTGGCATTTTATTTGTTTTTAAGTACTGAAAAATGATGCGCTATCCTCCAGTGAAAAAAAAAACACCCCTGCAAATAAACCTTGTCCTGTCAGTAAAATATGTTTTAAATATATAATTAAAAATATAAATATACCATCTAATGGCTCATAGGGCAAGGTAGCTTTAAAGTCACCCCAATTTGGGATACAATTCTTCAAAAAACTTCATCCATTGGCAGCAATATTCCCCTTTAAAGGGGTTTTATAGGTTAGTTTTTTTTTTTCTTTAAAAATAACAAACATGTCACACTTACCTCCACTGTGCAGTTAATTTTGCACAGAGTGGCCCTGATCCTTGTCTTCTGGGGTCCCTCAGCGGCTGTCCTCCCTGCAAGAGCTAACCCCCCTGTGGGAAGTGCTCTCCCAAGTGGGTTAGCTTGTGGGTGCACTCCCATGTGATACAGTTGGTGTCCATAGCCGCAGAGTGTATCACATGGCCCCGCTCCCCACACGTAGCGTCACTGATTTGATTGAGAGCAGCGAGAGGCAATGGCTGCACTGCTATGAATCATCCAATGAAGTGCCCACAGGAGTTGGGGGGAAGTAATGCGGGATTGCGTCCACAGAGATTCGTGGCTCAGGTAAGTAAAATGGGGGCCCAGGGGGCCCGGAGAGTGCAAGGTTTCTTTTCACCTTAATGCATAGGATTTAAGCCAGAGCTGATCAATGCAGTACTTCTTTCCTGCCACTAGGTGCCCTCTATCTTCAAGGTTTAATGACAGCCAGCATTTTTTAACCCACTCCCTCTGAGCCAAAACTTTCATAGACAGTTGCGATTATTATTGAACTGCACAGCGCTCAGTGGAGCAGTAAGGACCGCTGATGGAGAAAAGGATTGACTTGGGAATTTTGAAAGTAATTAAAAAAATGACTTTGTCTTCTGCTTTAACTTGCCTTGTGATAAGAACAAGTTCTGAACAAAAAAAAAAAAATTGTCTTACTTTTGTGAAATTAAATTCAGTTCCCATCCTCCGTTCACACATAAACCGTGCTTAATTACTGATAATGTTATGTAACTTGTTCTGGATAAGTTGCCTTAAAATGGAAAGCTACTTGATCCTAATCAGTGGATTCAAGCATCAGACATGTACTTCATGGTACACTAAGTAGTTCTGAAAGCCATCTGAAGGCAATATTCAAGTGTCAGTAATGGCTGCATTTGTAAGAAGACATTATTATTCACTTTTGTGATTTGTTGCTCTGGCTCGATGGGTTTTACATTAGGGAGGTTGAAATTCTTCTCTGAATTCCCTATGTTCATTTGTTTCGAGTGGTTAAAGATTCATGGACCTACGCACAGGAACAAAGGAAATCAGAATGGCACATTAGGAGAAGGACTTTCCCTCCAGCATTAGTATCACAAATGAGAACACATTTTATATCTTAAAGTGCAACTGTGGTGTACTTTCAGTGAGCACCTACTTTATATTATTTTTGTAATGTTTACCTAAAGGTCATTTTTGAATGTGACTTTCAAATTTTTACTTGCTTGCTGAACCTTATTTTAAAATTGGTATTTATTACAGAGATTTGGAGATTCCCTCTGCACTGACTATGTGTATACACATGTGTACACTATGCAATCAGCATCCTTGCTGAATGACTATAAAGTTAAAGCCGGTTATAGCATAGGTCTTAGGCCGCGTACACACGCGCGGACTGTTCGCCCAACTTTGTCCGTCCAACAGTTTCAGCAAACAGTCCACTCAAAATTAGCATGGACGGACATGCCCACACACGACGAACGAACAGTTTGCTGAAACCGTGCGCGATGACGTGAACAGCACGTACGACGGGACGAAAAATACGACGTCCTATACACTGCATTATAGCTTTCGGCGTGAAAATCCTTTCTGAGCATGCGCGCAACTTTGTTTGACGAACAAGCCTACACACGAGCGGGCTGTTCGCTGAAACAAGGTTTCAGCGGACAGTTTTTCGGAATTTCCGAAAAACCTTGTCCGTCCAACTGTCCGCTGAAACTGTCCGCTGAAAGCCCACACACGAGCGGACTGTCCGCCCAAACACTGTTCAGCGGACAAAGTTGGGCGAACAGTCCGCCCGTGTGTACGCGGCCTTACAGAGAGTGTGTTCAATGAATAATTATGGGTAAAGTTCAGAACACACAGACTGAATACCAGGCGGCATTGGCCAGTTCAATGGAAACCAGCCATTCAGCCCGTGTGCACTGCAGCCGATCCAACAGATGCCGGCTGTTTGGCTGGCTTCTGTTGAAGGCACATGACCGAAAAAGGTCTGCTGATTGGCACCTGATCAGTGCTGACTGGAGTCTTCTGGCTGGGGACCCCCCTGTCAGAACACAATAGCACAGCAGAGGAGATGGCTATACTAAAACAGTTATTGCAGCGGCTACTCCTGAGCTGTCAGTTTGTTTTTTTGTTCAGCCCTGCTGAGTTGAACGAGAAAAAAACTAGTAGTGTGTGTCAGGCCCCCTGTCAAATTTTTGTTGCTGTTTGTATCTCCATTGGGGAAGACTCACCCCTCTGTTTATACTGGTGACCATTGCCATTGTGAAAGAAAGCAATGGGAAATCTTTACATTTTAGGGTTGTCTTCTGGACAACAAGAAATAGGAAATCCTCCAATGGAGATATCTGTTCCATGGACAAATGTCTAATAGGGAAATTCCCCTCACTTTGGGATATTTCTTTTAACTCCCTGTTGCATCACTAGAACCCAATCCCTCAATAGTACACAGACAAAAAAACAAACAAACAAATTGACAAGTTAACCCTTCTATACCCTATCCAAAACAAAAAAGTCATGCATACACTTTAAAGCTGAATTCCAAGAATTCCGCCACTGTCTAAATTCCACTGTCTTACTATGGGTTAAGTGCATGCCACCTTGTGGACGTATCTCCTTCACTATACTCCAAAGACTCTGATTGGAAAGATGCTGCTGTCTCATACAGCAGACCAATGTGTCTGCCCAAATCTAGTGCAGCTCCCTGTATTTTTGTCAAAGCTTAATTGGACAAGCTAAAGTTAAAAGCTGATTGGCTACCATGTACAGCTGCACCAGATTTTGTACTCTCCAGTTTTAATAAATCAACCCCAGAATGCTCTCTGATTCTGCAGGAGGAGAGAAGGAGTGGGCACAATGGCTCTGCAGCTTCAGAAACTGAGACCAGAAGGTCTAGCATTGGAGTGCCAGAAGTATAGTTATAGCTGTGTACTCCTGGCACACATTACAAAAAAAAGAGACAAGGTTGCATGCACCTCATTGGACCAATAATCTATAGTAATCCAGATCATTTTAGAAAGTGGCTGTTCAGCTTTTCAGCTAGTTCAGCTTTAAGCAAGAAGCACCACATTTACAAAGCACATAAAAACATAATATACTAAAAACTCACTATACACAGAAACAGAGTTTTTTTATTTTCAATATTTTTATTGATTTTATGCAAACCGAAAGAAAAACAAGACACGTCAGCCTTACATCATCAAGCAGCACTACAGTAGATGGTTGTTAATAGACAATAACCAGTAAGAAAAAGGCACATGTTATCGGTAAAAATCGGTAATACACACTGCAAAGTCCAAAGATAACAGAACATAACATGTATTAAACTTCGGTCAGGATCTATGTAGTCACATCAGGAGACCAAATCGCCCCAACGAGAAAAACTTTGAGGGAATCTAACGGGCGCGGGACTCAGCTATCCAGGAAAGTTGGCCCGTTAGCGGTAACTTAAATAACAAATCGTCACTGCTCGGTAGTGTTATTAGGGGTGCATCTCACACCTACACCCTATTGCGGGCGGTCTAGGGAAGAGTGACAGAAGGCCCCCCACCACCCCGAAAAGGGTACTTACTGTGGTAGGAGACCCCCCCACCCCGCCCCGACCTAGATAGGCCGACAGAGTCTGGACCAGTTAAAGCATATTGGGGGACAAATTATTATTAAACTAGTAGCACGGAAGACTGAGTTCCTTAAGCAAGCCCGGGAAGCCAAAGCGGCGCCGGGCTCAGTGTGTGCACAACACCTATAACCAACAAGGACTATAGTAACAGTTACACCCTGTACCATCTATGAGAAATTGTAAGGCCGTATAAACTATAAGGTGGGAAAATAGAACAGATTTCTGTGCAGGTATCATGGAGAATATGGGATCAGTCAGCTCCAAGCTCAACCTAGATCAATCCGATAAAGAGGTGTAGGAGAGGGGGAAGGAGAGGAAGGAGAGAGGGGATCAAGGGGGGGTGAGGGGGGTCTACCAGGGTGTCAGAGCAAAAGAAAAATTCAAGTTATAAAAATTCAAGTTATAATCCCGGAAATAGGGGGATTTTGTGGAATGTGGCCCAGGGTTCCCACACTTTCTCAAAGAAGGAGGCCTTGTCCTGCATGCGACTGACCAACTTCTCTTGCGCCATAATCCAGGAGATCTTTCGTTTAACTGCCCCGAATGGGACTGTATGTTGTTTCAAGTGCGCTGCTATAGTGATTTTGGTGCCTAAAAGGATAAAGAATATAAGTGTCTGAGATGGTTTATTGGCTTTGTCCACTTTGAGGTTAAGCAATGCCACTTCCGGACTCTGGGGAACCGGAATTGATACCAGCTTGCGAATTAGGGCAAATACCCTGTTCCAAAGGCCCCTAATATGTGGGCAAGTCCACCATGTGTGGAGTAATGAACCTATATGTCCGCAGCCACGGAAACAAAGAGGGGACGCCTCCGGAAACATCTGTGCCAGTCAAGCGGGAACCCTGTACCACCTAGTGACAAGTTTAAGGCTAGCTTCAATCAGGGACACGTTGAGGATCCCAGTGAAGGATCTTTGGAAACAGGAGTACCATAGGTCACTATCCCATGAAATATTGAGATCATTTTCCCAGGCTAATGCATAGGTAGGTTTGGCCGTAACAGAAGCTAGAGCTGTATAAATCGTAGAGATCCCTCCCCTCTGACTCGCTATGTCCGAACACCATGACTCATATGTCGTGATAGTAGGAGGGTCTGGTCTATCGGGCCATCTGGAGTGCAAGAAATGGGTTAGTTGGGAGAATCTAAATTGTTCGGTGAGGGGCATCTCGAGTTTTTTCAAGCAGAAAGAAAGTGAGACAGGGCCTGAAGCGTTAAAAAAATTGCCAATCCTGAGTAGTCCTTTGTTGAGCCACCAACTAAAGGCTAGGATATTCATACCCGGCGGGAAGTCTGGATTGTGAAAAACATGCGTTAAAGGCCGTAATTTGGAGATCAATGCAGGGTTTTTATGTAATCGATCACACAGGGCAAGCGAATGGGAGAGGGTGGGAGACATGATAGGGGGTCGGCTTCTAGGCGGAGCCCAGATGAGATAGTCAATGGTGTAATGGGGGGCAGCCAGTCTTTCAATAGCAACCCAATCAGGTTTGGGGCCCCGGGAATAGACCATAGAAATCTGGGTTAATTGTGCTGCTCGGTAATACCACCAAATGTTAAGTAACGCTAAAGCCCCGTACACACGAGAGGACTTATGTCCGACAGACTTCCGAAGGAGTTCCGTCGGAGTTCTGACGGACTTTTCGGCGGAGCGGACTTGGCCACACACAATCACACTAAACTCCGACGGATTCGAACGTGATGACGTACGACTGGATTCGAATAAGGAAGTTCATAGCCAGTAGCCAATAGCTGCCCTAGCGTCGGTTTTAGTCCGTCGGAATAGCATACACACGAGCAAATTTTTCGAAGGGACCGGGTCCGGCGGAGTTCCTTCAGAAAAATTTGAAGCATGTTCCATATTCTAAAGTCCTTCGGACTTTGGCGAGTCAAAAGTCCGTTGCAGCCCACACACGATCGAATAGTCTGATGGACTCAGTCCGTCCAACTTTGGATGTTGAAAAGTCCGCTCGTGTGTACGGGGCTTAAGCTTTTTGAGTCTATATAATAATTGTTTTGATCCTCTGCAACCCTTGGAGCCCCAGATGAATTGAAGGATTTTAGATTGAAGTGGTTGGAGTTGGGCTTTCTTTACGGGGAGAGGAAGGGATCTAAACAAGTACAGGATACGGGGAAGGAGGGTCATCTTGACCGCAAAGATGCGACCTAGCCAGGAGAGACCGAGATGGGACCAGGTTAGTAAATCTGCAGATAATTTTGCAAGGGCGGAAGGATAATTGGCCGAGTAGAGAGTGTTCATATTAGATGTTAGGTAGATGCCCAGATAAGGTAAGG
The DNA here is from genome assembly GCF_037356315.1 of Lithobates pipiens. Lineage (NCBI taxonomy): Eukaryota > Metazoa > Chordata > Amphibia > Anura > Ranidae > Lithobates > Lithobates pipiens. Next base: position 486,520,786 of record NW_027507764.1, on the reverse strand, counting down.
AATCGAGGCACCATGTAAAAGGGAAATGATTCTGTAGTGTATTTACTATAGTCAGGGGAACGGAGACATTGAGTGCTAGGGATTTCGAGGCATTCATTTTTAAACCCGAGGCTAGTCCAAATGCGTCCAAGAGGGCAAAAATATTAGGTGTGGAGATGAGTGGGGAAGTTAAAAAGAGGAGGAGATCATCCGCGAATAAAGCACATTTATGTTCTTGTGGACCACAACGCACTCCTCTAATGTCTGGGTGAGCTCTGATGGCAATAGCCAGGGTCTCTATAGCGATGGCGAACAGCAGGGGTGACAGTGGGCACCCCTGTCTGGTGCCTTTTTCGATGTTAAACATCTCTGAATAACAACCTTGTAAACGGACTTGGGCACTTGGGGTAGAGTACAAGGCTCTGAGGGTCCCCAGAAAGAGGGGACCAAAGCCCCATTTCTCTAGGACTCGAAACAGAAAAGGCCACGTCAGCGTATCAAAAGCCTTTTGCAAGTCAATAGACAACAAAAAGCCGTCCTGTGAGGGACCGCCATCCCAATGTGAGTTAAGAATAGAGATGATATCCACTGCTCACCTGATTTGGTCCGGACCTTGTCTCCCCAGGATAAAGCCCACCTGATCCTTGTGAATATATCGTGAAATAAATGATGAGATCCTATTAGAAAGCACCTTAGTTAATATTTTTAGGTCGTTGTTGATAAGCGAAATCGGACGATAGTTTTGCACCAAGGATGCGTCTTTGCCAGGTTTAGGAATGACAGAAACATAGGCTAAGTTCAGGGCTTTATCCAGGGTAGAGCCGGACCGGATGGAGTTGAAGAAATCGACCATAAAGGGGGCAATGACCGGGGCGAATTTCTTATAGTATCCGACAGAGAAGCCATCAGGACCTGGGGCAGAATTACTTTTAAGACGTTTGATCACCTCTAGGACTTCAGTAACCGAAATTGGGTCCTCTAGTAGGTTAGCATGGTCTGGTGACAATTTTGGGAGAGAGACAGTATCCAAGAATTGATCCACGGAGGGCTGTGGCTTATCCTCATCATCTTTATATAGGGAGGAGTAAAATTTATGGAAGGATGACATGATGCGGAGGGGATTCTGTGTTAGAATTCCGTCCTGATCTCAAATTTTCGGGAATGCCGAAGGACGAGGCCTCGGGGATAATTTGGCTGCAAGTTTAGATCCTATCTTGTCTTTCTGATAATAAAACCTGGCCCCGGACCATCTTAAGTGTTTCTCCGCCTCAGTGGTGAGAGCCAAATTGAGAGCAGTCCTAGCTGCTTGCAGGGCTTCCAGGGATTCTCTAGTGGGGGTACGTTTATGAGCTTTGCTTAGTAAACGGAATTCCTTGGATAGAGAGTCTATGTGAGCCTTCCTCCCTCTTTTTAGTTGGGATGAGATTTGGATGATTCTCCCCCTGATCACAGCTTTATGAGCAGCCCAGACAACTTCCGGGGCAGTATGGGGATCCTTGTTAAGGGAGAAGTATTCCTTTATGGCAGTGGAGATGTCTGCACTATGAGCTGGGTCACTAAGGAGACCCTCGTTAAGTCGCCACGTGATTCTAGTGCAGAGGTTGGGGGTGGACTGAACGTGAAGTAGCACAAGCGAATGGTCAGATAGCGATGTGTCCCTGATTTCCGATTTCAAGGCCAATGGAATAGTGTGTGATTGCACAAAAATGGGATCAATCCTGGCATGTACCTGGTGGGGGGCTGAGTAATGTGTGAAGTCTTTACATGTGGGGTTCTTTTCTCTCCAGATGTCCACTAAGCCTCTCGAGTGTAGAGTAGCCGCAATCTTAGTGCTCTGTTTAGGAGGTTTTCTGTTTCGAGCTGACCCTTTTCCTGTTTTATCCAGGGAATGGTCAAATGGGATGTTAGTGTCACCCCCCCATTATTACCTTACCCTCTAATAGAGGGTCCAACGTGGACATCATGGAGTGAAAGAAAGCTGATTGTCCCTTATTAGGGGCATAGTATGACACAAATGAGTAGATATTTCCTTCCAGGGATCCCTTAACCAAAATAAACCTGCCTTCCTTGTCTCTAAATATGTCAGTGGCAGTGAATCTAAGGTACTTAGATATGCATATTGCGACCCCTTTATTTTTGTTTTTGGCGTTAGACAGGAAGAAGTGGGGAAATCGACTATGTAGGAAGGAGGGATTAAACGTGGATTTGAAGTGAGTTTCCTGCATGAGAATGACATCAATCTTTTGGGCTTGGTAAAAATGAAATAGTTTTCTCCGTTTGATGGGAGAGTTCATCCCCTGTACATTATGTGTAGCTATACAGAAGGAAGGGGGGGGTTCTTGTTCAGGCATAGCGAGTCAGAGGGATTAGCCAATACGTTATATAGGGATGAAACAGAGTTTTTTTAGGCCAAAGTTCAGTCAAACTTTTTTTTTGATAGTGTATATGAGTCTTCTGCTTTTTTTCCCCCATTTTTTATTGTTGTTTGTGTTTTTAATGCAGATTTCTTCTCAATTCCCATGTGGTCACTTGGCCATGAGCAGGGCCTCCAATGAGGAAAAATAGCAATAAAAGCATTTTCTTAGTTGAGTGGGAAAGAAAGAATCCTATTAGATTGTTGTTGCTTTTTTTGTCCCATTTACTTTAAGCTGGTCACATATACATTTAAAAGGGATTGTTGTAAGAATCACATTAACGTATTTGTGATATTCAAAGCAACCAGGTTGAAAACGGCAAAAGTTGATTAGAGACATACTTGTATAATATGCTCACTGTGACTGGTTACTAAGCTATGCATTACATGGGGCCACCATCACATTCATGTATGATGACATCAGAACATAGAGTGACATTAAGGAGGAACTCAAAGAATTCCAGCACTGCTATTTTTGCATTTTGGATTCTGGAGTTAGCTTTGACTATCACTCACCTCCTGCCCCTACTACACATGCACCATCTGGAGGAGACTGTTCTGATACTTCCTCAGATGTTTGACATAATTTCGGGAGGCTGTGGGTTATGTCATCCTGCCTAAGCGACTAGAAAAAGAAGTATAAAAGGGAGGGGGAGGGTTAGTATTATGTGATATTTACTACTTGCCGCCAAATCATGTAGCTGGTTGTTCCAGGGTGATGTCTGCAGCTGCCATTCTTTAGAGCAGACGGTCAGCTCTCTTGTAATAGCGATCTGAGCGGCTAACTAGTAGCTCAATTGCTTTTACAAGTAGAAGGAAGGGATGTTCACCCCTCCCACTGCCTTCCACAGCTCTCTCTGGCTCTTCCATCACATCAGGAGATCCAAGCTACCAGCATGTCCGCTGGCTAGTCAGAGATCCATACAAAGCTGGGATCAGCTTTGATCAGGTCTCCCCTATGGCAACCCAGAAATGATGACATGACATCACTTCTGTTTACCCGGGTGTCAACGGCGCCATTTTTTGAAAAATTATTCAAAAACACTGATCTTGGTGTTTTGGATGTTTTCAAGGACAGAGGGATTGGGGTCTTATAAACCCCAGATCCCTCCATAAAGAGTACCTGTTACTGCCTATTGCTGTCACAAAGGAAGTTTACATTCTTTGTGACAGCAATAAAAGTGATATTTTTAAGTATGTTTTAAAAAAAAATATATAAGAAACAATTAAACAATTAAATAAAAAAAAAGTAAAGTGCCCCTGTCCCCCCATGCTGGTGCGTTAAGGCAAACACTGCCGTTGGTCCTACACGCATGCAAACGGTGATCGTCCCAGACATGGGAAGTATTGCAGTAACGTCAGATCATGGGCAAAAGTGGTACCCTGTAAAGGCTTTTAAAGTGTTGCCATGGATAGTATAATTTACGTTGCTTGTCACCATTGCATGGGCCAATTTTAAAGCATGACATGTTTGGTATCTATTTACTCAGCATAACATCATATTTTATATTTTACAAAAAAAAATGGGTTCTGTATTGTGTTTTTTGCATTCAAATTTAAAAAAGTGTATTTATTTCCCCAAAATTGCATTGCATTGAAAAACCTCTGCACAAAAAAAAAAAAAATACGATGTAAAAATTGCAAAACCCACTAATTTATTCTCTAGGGCCTCTGCTTTAAAAAAAATATGTAATGTTTGGGGTTTTTCTAGCAAAAAACAAAACTGTTTGTTACATGTAAACAAAAAGTGCCGGAAAAGGCCTGGTCTTCAAGTGGTTAAAATGTGAGTGAAGGCCTAGTTTAAAGCTAAGCTCCAAGGGAATAAAAAAAAAAACACCATATCATGCAGTTGTCTGTTATTTAAAAGAAAATTAAATCTATTTCTACATGATACTAATACAGCTACTTTTAAGTACAAGATGAGACCAGAGCATGTATGTAAACAAAAAATGTACTTAAAATTAAGCAATACCTTTTTCACTTCTTAAGTGTATGTATGTATGTATGTATGTATGTGTGTATGCAAATACACTAGATCGATGGGAAATATTGGTCAGCTTGACATGGCACTGCTCCCAGTTTATAACATTTAACATTGGCGTCTATAGGAAATCTTGGTCAACTTGAAATGGCATTGCTCCATAATTGACAGAGACACCAAACTTGGGAACCCAGGACTACGACATGGTAGATCACTTAGGCAACTGCCTGGCCCCAAAATCAGACATGTTGTAGTCCTAGGTCCCCTCTCGGTGCTCCCAAAGTTTGATGTCCCTGTCACTTATGATTCGGGGGCAGTGCCATGTAAAGCTGACTAAGATTTCCCATCGATCTACTCGCGATTGTATGTATTGTGATGGTACATAAAGCGGGGTATGTCTGTATATCTTTGTATCCATCTTGATATTAGCCTCTTGAAATCTCTACAACTCCCCCTACAACCACCACACCCTTGGATTAAGAGTCTAGTATAGATTTTTGGACATCATGCATTTTTTATATATATGTAATATGTACCAGATCCTATGGTCTGGCTTTTTTGTGGATGAGGTACTCCCTTAAAATCCATCCCAAACTCAAAGGGTCTGGTATGTATTTTGGGGTGACTCTGCACATTGTTTTATTCTAGCTGTAGGATGTGCTACAGCAAAAATTACATTCACAAAGGAGAAAATGGCTCAGTTTAAATTGCTGGCAAATTACATTCATTGCATATAAAGCCACCCAAAGGCAAAATTAGGACACCCCCCCCCCCCCCCCCTGTAATCTGGTCGGATGAGTTGGTAGCTGGGTTGATGGGGAGGTGGGTGGGATGTGAAAAATAAAGGTTTTGAGTGGAGTTGGGCTTTGATTGCAGTAGAGGAAAGGTGAGGTCACCAACCCTACCGTGCTTGTAGCAGGATTATGTAAATCCCAGGCCTGGAGTATAGCTTTTAAAAAAAGTATGGCCAAAGCTTTTTGTCATGTGGATCACAGAAGTGCACCTACTATTGCACTCATGTAACCCAGAATCAGCCAACAGTGGGCTAAAGTCTGCTGTCAGCTGACATCACAGAGCTGCCCTAGTCTGTGGAAGTATACCAACACTAATGTTGGGATTCCCCCAGATGGCTGACTGGCAGCTGGCTCAGCCGCTGAGAGCCTGAGCTAGCCACTCCTGCCCCCTCCCTAGCCTGACACTCCAGTGGAGGGAAACTCAGAGAAGACTGAGTGATCAGCCATGTGAGTGCTCAGTTCTCAGGATTAGAGCAGATTAATGCTGCAGCCATATACAGTAGGTGAGTATGTATGTATGTATGTTTGTTTGTTTTTTGTTTTTTATCCACACTTCTCCTTTAATGTAGTATTTAAAGCACCCCTGACAGTGTAAAATATTTTTTTCTTATCCCTGTAACTGATACTTCTGGATGAGAGCTTGTTCTTTTGAACAACAACAGATTTACTGGCTGGATCACCAGATGAAAAGAAAAGAAAGAAAGCCTAAAAAGAAAATGAATCACATCTAAGAATTGGTAGACTTCAATATAATAAATGTTTAATTTTGGATGTTAAGTACTGCTTTAAGCTTCAGTACCAGTGGCAGCTGTTGCTGGAGAATTTTGGGGGGGTGGCGCGGCCCCCTTCAGGTCTGCACTCAAACTACAGCAGAGCTCCCCTGGAATATCTGATGCCGCAGCTTCTGTCTTCACCTAGGTTTTGAATGGCGGGAAAGCCATGCTAATTCACTGGCATTGCAGGGTGGGAGGGCCTCTAGGACAATATAAAACTGGCCAATTGGGGCCTCATAATGTGGTCACCTGCCTGTGAGGGGGTGACGGACCTGGAAGAAACCCATTGGTCTTCGCCCCGCACAGTGCACGGCCACACAGATGATGCAAGCTTGGGGGGAGGGGGAGGTGGCCCTGCACCCTTTATGGACCAGCCACCACTGTTCAGTACATCATTGCAAGGACATTTAGATGACTAACCACATCCGTGTCCAGAAGATTAAATGGTGTATGATACACAAGGTGAGGTGGTAGATAAGTGTAATGACAGCAAGACCAATGATGGTTTTGGGGGTGGAGGGGAAGTTGAGCTGGGCAAATAGTGGGTTCCCAGCTCATTTCTTTACAATGCGATCCCTGGAAAATCACTGAGCTTTAACCACAGAACATTTTCTTATTTACAAATGTGTTCTGATAATAGAGTTTTTATTCAGAGCTGCAATGGCAAAAAACAGGATTGATTTTGGCGTGCCCAGGAATTCATCCAGTTTAATACTTGCACACACTGTATTGTTAAGATTAGACAGACAATCCAAACAATAATCTATATGTTGATGAGCCATTTAATGAAACCAATATTATTTATGAAAAAAATGAATAGCGTTTGAAGAAGAGAAAATAGCTTGGAAGTGAATAACTGCAGCAAAAAATTAATGCATGAATTTAAATCCTCTGTCAAGTTAATTACATATTATCTAGATAACTGCTATCAGCAAATGGCACAGTGACTTGTTAGCAACAAAATGTGAAAAGACTTCAGAATTACATTGCAGGGATATTAACTCCTAAGTAGCTCTTAGCTCATGTAATGACAAAAGTCTTATGAAAAATACTTGTTCGTTTTTTTCTGATAACACTTGCACTGATACTGAGAATTACATTCTAGAAAAACAAGCACCCAAATCTGATGAAATACAATCTTTACAATGCAATATCTCTTAGTAGGTTTAGATTTATTACATAGGGTACTTTACTAATAGACTTATTCACCAATTGTAAATGGTATAAACATGACATCTATTTTCAGTGCTGTTGTCCAGACACAGGTCTCCTTAACTACTTCAATACAGGGGACTTACACCCCCTTCCTGCCCAGGCCATTTTTCAGCTTTCAGCGCTGTCGCTGTTTAAATGACAATTCCGCAGTCATGCTACACTGTACCCAAACAGAATTTTTATCATTTTGTTCCCACAAATAGAGCATTCTTTTGGTGGTATTTGATCACCTCTGTGGTTTTTATTTTTTGCACTATAAACAAAAAAAGACTGTCAATTTAAAAAAAAAAAAAAACAACAATATTTTTTTTACTTTCTGCTATAAAACACATGCAATGAAAAAAATCAAATTTCTTCTTCAATTTAGGCCCATATGTATTCTGCTACATTTTTTTGGTAAAAAAATCCCAATAAGCGTATATTGATAGGTTTGATCCAGTGCTGCAATCTGCAGCAGTAATTACACTCAGGTGCTCCCCACCCCAAGATAATGGCAGCTCACATCAGAGCGTGTTACCTCGCAATTAAGTTTGGTCAATACATGCTTTTGAATCATCATAATGGATTCCAGGTCAGGTTGCAAAGTCCAAACACTGCTCAAAGATGTAGCCCCCGCACATATAAATATCAAAAAGAAATTACATAGCAATTCCGTTATGATGATTCAAAAGCGTGTATTGACCAAACTTAATTACGAGGTCACATGCTCAGAGGTGAGCGGTCATTATATTGGGGTGGGGAGCACCTGAGTGTAATCGCTGCTGCAGATCGCTTTATTCACAGTCACCTATCATGTCACCTTTATTATCGATGTAATAAGGACATCAAGATCATTAAGGGGATAGCGCAGCACGTGATTTATTTATTTATTTAAGGTTATAGCTTGGACCCGGAAACGACATGTCAGAGCCCAAGCATATGTCTCTGACTGTTCTGGCAAAGCCAGGTGGCCATAGAGAAATGAAATCGCAAACACATCAATCAGAAAGCACTTAGCAGTGTGAAAAAACATTTAGTTCAACCTATTGTATCCATCAAATGCAGCCATTGTGCCCATCAAACGCAGCCACTGTGCCCCATCATATGCAGCCACTTGTGGCCCATCATATGCAGCCACTTGTGCCCATCATATGCAGCCACTTGTGGCCCATCATATGCAGCCACTTGTGCCCATCAAATGCAGCCACGCGCATCCCCCAGCTCGGTTGTCACTTCACCAACCCCCCTCGTGGCCAGCACTTACCACTCGTGTGGCGGGAAGTGAGGGGGCTTCCTCCTCCTCTTCTGTACTGGCGGGAAGCAGCAACTGCAGCTCCTGTGTCCGCTCGGCTCCTCAGGCTTCCTCCGCCGTGTCTCCTCTTCCGCTAAAGCATTAGGCATCCAATACGATCACCTAATGCTTTGGCCATTTGGGAGACAGGTCTTACTGACCTGCCTCCTGATTGGCAGGGAGGAACGGTAGTGTCAAAATAACAAAAATTAATTCGCTATGCCACAAAACAAGGTGGGATCGGGATACAGTGCTCTGCTCCCAGAGCCCACCCTATTTTGAAGCCTATAAGAGCATCTGGCTCTAATCATGTGCTTCAAAATACATACCCCTCGCCTATGCCCGCCATAGTATTTCATATGTCCCGCAGCCTGAAAGGGGCACATGAATAGGGAGAGTGGCGGAGGTGTCGGGGGGGGGGCGGCGCCTGTGCTCCTACAATGCACGGGTCGCCACTGCTTACTAATAAAATCATAAGGTTTACAATAATGCCTTAAAATATGAATACACAATTGTTTTCTGCTATGCGATGTCAAATAAACGATCTCAGAATAAATGTTCTCTTCACAGCCTTTTGAGGTTTAAAATCTTTTTTTAAAATTCATGTTTGATGCTGATAAGTGCAGTGTGTGGTCTCTAAGACATTAAAAACAAAGAACTACTGTGCGTGCTATTAAACAAATAGAATCTGGTAATTATCAAAGCTCCATTGTTTGAAAAGTAACTGTATTATCTTTTCAAAACCACATAGTTTGTTAATATATTATGTAACTGTTTGTCAGAAAAAATACATATCAGATTCTAAATTCCTATGTATAATCATTACTATTGTCATTATAAAAGAATGTGAGCCTGTCATAATTGTCACTTTGTGCATTCCAATTAATCTGGAGCTTCATAAGAAGAAAGCGTCCCTGAGGTATTAGGACTGCAATACAGTGTTGCCATACTGTAGCACACAATGCATAGTCTAAAGCAGTAGGGGCCAACTTGAAAATAGGGGGCCCTCAAGTACAGCCCCTGACACTTCCAAGGGGCCTACACAATAGTGGTGTATTGGAGGTACTTTGTGTCAAATTAGAGAGCCTATTCAAAACTAATGAGCTGTAACATTTTGGTTCTGCTGCATTTTTGCAATGTACCATGATGCATACCAAAGAGAACGCTGGAGCTATTGGTGTCATCGACCACAATAATAACTCACAGCACTGATGGAAGTGGCATTACCCACCCCAACACTGAACTTAACAGCAGTGCTATTTAACCCCCTCTCTCCCATCTGAGGTTAGTGGAAATGTTTTTTTTTTTTCTTTTAATACACATGACCCCCTTCCTATTGCATTGGTGGTCAGTGTAGTGTTTTTTTTAATCCTAAGGCCCCACCCTCAGGAATTGGTTTTCAGTGCAGTGTAGCAGTTTCTACTACTGTACAGTGATGTCCAGCGTCTAGATCAATTCCCACAGATATGCACATTAAAAGTTGCATTGGTCTCAGCTTTTAATTTGGTGCTAGGATTATTGAAACTACATATACATATACATATACCATTTGCTGGTCAATGACCAGAGGTCTTTTTACAATTTGGCACTGCGCTGCTTTAACTGGTAATTGCGCGGTCATGCAATGTTGTACGCAAACAAAATTTGCGTCCTTTTCTTCCCACAAACAGAGCTTTCTTTTGATGCTATTTGATTGCCTCTGCGATTTTTATTTTTTGCGATATAAATGTAAAAAGACCGCAAATTTTGAAAAAAAATGATATTTTCTACTTTTTGTTATTAGAAAAATCCAATAAACTCAATTTTAGTCATACATTTAGGATAAAATGTATTCAGCCACATGTCTTTGGTAAAAAAAAAAGTCAATAACTGTATATTTATTGGTTTGCGCAAAAGTTGTCACATCTACAAACTAAGGTACGTTTTCTGGAATTTACGCAGCTTTTAGTTTACGACTGCCTATCTCATTTCTTGAGGTGCTAAAATGGCAGGGCAGTACAAAACCCCCCCAAATGACCCCATTTTGGAAAGTAGACCCCCTAAGGAAATTGATAAGAGGCATGTTGAGCCCATTGAATATTTTATTTTTTTGCCTCAAGCGATTGAATAATGACAAAAAAAAAATTTTTTTTTTTTTTTACACAAAGTTGTCACTAAATGATATATTGCTCACACATGCTATGGGTATATGTGAAATGACACCCCAAAATAAATTCTGCTGCTTCTCCTGAGTACGGGGATACCACATATGTGGGACTTTTTGGGAGCCTAGCCGCGTACGGGGCCCCGAAATCCAAGCACCGCCTTCAGGCTTTCTAAGGGCATAAATTTTTGATTTCACTTCTCACTACCTATTACAGTTTTGAAGGCCATAAAATGCCAAGATGGCACAAAACCCCCACAAATGACCCCATTTTAGAAAGTAGACACCCCAAGCTATTTGCTGAGAGGCATGTTGAGTCCATGGAATATTTTATATTTGGCACAAGTTGCGGGAAAATTACAAACTTTTTTTTTTTTTTCACAAAGTTGTCACTAAATGATATATTGCTCACACATGCTATGGGCATATGTGAAATGACACCCCAAAATAAAAATGACCCCATTTTGGAAAGTAGACACCCCTAAATTTAGGGGTACACTAGTGAGACTCACAGGTAAAAAAGCACCTAGGCTGTCAGCGACTGTATCAAAACGCTACAAGAAAAACTGTTAGCGATCGCAGGGATCAGGCCTGACTCTGCGAACGCTGCAGTTATGCGTGTTATGCGTGTTGTGTTTTGTAAGTGACAGTGATCGATCGATACTGCACTTGGGTGGGCTGGTCTGGGCTTGGCGGAGGGGCTAAACGCAGGTGCTAGCAGGTATCTGGGCTGATCCCGCTAACAATGCGTTTTGGGAAACTGCTGGCGACGCTAATATAGATCTGATCAGATACTATATTACTAAGGGAGGTGTATGCTTTGTGCGTGGGTGTTAGCGGTACTGGCACTAACCTGACGCTGCCTGGGGCGACGCAGACCTTATCTGACCCTCAAACTTATATCACCCGCCGGGTGATCAGTGGGTTAAACCTTTATTAGGTAATAAATGGCGGGTGCCCTGAAACTATAAAAAAATAACTAACCAACCAGCGTCACCTGTAACAGTTATATGGTGATCACTGGTGAAAGGGTTAACTAGGGGGCAATCAGGGGGCTTTATGCGGTAGTATATGGGGGTCCCTGGCGCTATAAAAAGCTGCGGCGAACTTAAATACCTACCTGCCTAACTAGCGTCACCTGTGACACTAATACAGCGATCAGAAAAACGATCGCTTATTAGGCTGGGTTCACACTGGAGCGATGCGGGAACGCCACGAATCCACGGCGGGTTCCCGCATCGCATACCTCCCGGCGGCAGTTCACACTGCCCTATGCGAACTGCTGGGAGTGTCAGTGAAATGTTAATGACACCCCCAGATCAGTTCGCATATCGCAGTGCGATCTGCAAACTCGGATCGCATGGTGTGAACACCCATGCAATCCGATTCTGCTGCGGACCAAAAAAGGGTCCCGTGCGAGTTTGCGGCGGGTGCGGCGGGTGCGGCGGGTGCGACGCGAATTCAGCCATACTATCTGTATGGCTGAACTCGAATCGCACAGAGATCGGATGTGATTTGCACTGCAGTGCGGTGCGAATCACATCCGTTCTCAAAAACCGCTGCAATGTGAACCCAGCCTTAGTGACACTGGCGACAGGGGGTGATCACGGGGTTAAACCTTTATTGGGGGGGTTAGGGGGGTACCTTAGAACTAAAGGGGGCTAACCCTAACTGCCCTAACAGTTATTACAGTCACAAATGACACCCGCCGGGTGATCAGGGGGTTAAACCTTTATTAGGTAATAAATGGCGGGTGCCCTGAAACTATAAAAAAATAACTAACCAACCAGCGTCACCTGTAACAGTTATATGGTGATCACTGGTGAAAGGGTTAACTAGGGGGCAATCAGGGGGCTTTATGCGGTAGTATATGGGGGTCCCTGGCGCTATAAAAAGCTGCGGCGAACCTAAATACCTACCTGCCTAACCAGCGTCACCTGTGACACTAATACAGCGATCAGAAAAATGATCGCTTATTAGGCTGGGTTCACACTGGAGCGATGCAGGAACGCCACGAATCCGCGGCGGGTTCCCGCATCGCATGCCTCCCGGCGGCAGTTCACACTGCCCTATGCGAACTGCTGGGAGTGTCAGTGAAATGTTAATGACACCCCCAGATCAGTTCGCATATCGCAGTGCGATCTGCAAACTCGGATCGCATGGTGTGAACACCCATGCGATCCGATTCTGCTGCGGACCAAAAAAAGGGTCCCGTGCGAATTTGCGGCGGGTGCGGCGGGTGCGACGCAAATTCAGCCATACTATCTGTATGGCTGAACTCGAATCGCACAGAGATCGGATGTGATTTGCACTGCAGTGCGGTGCGAATCACATCCGTTCTCATAAACCGCTGCAATGTGAACCCAGCCTTAGTGACACTGGCGATGGGGGGTGATCACGGGGTTAAACCTTTATTGGGGGGGGTTAGGGGGGTACCGTAGAACTAAAGGGGGCTAACCATAACTGCCCTAACAGTTATTACAGTCACAAATGACACCAATGCAAAAAAAAAAAAAAATGCAATTGGTGTCACTGTGACTGGGGGGGCAGGGGTGATTGGGGGGGTGATCGGGGGGTGAAGGGGGGTGAGAGTGTGCCTGGCATGTTCTACTGTGTAGTGTCGTGTTGGTGCAACTCACCGATCCTCTCTCCTCGGTGCCGGAACGAAAAATACCGACACGGAGGAGAGATTACATCACTTCCTCTGCCTGTGTTTACATTACAGGAGAGGAAGTGATGTCACGCCTCACTTCCATTCGTCAGGAGCGATCGCGAGGGGGTGGCCATGAACGAATGGCCGTCCCCTCATCCCGGATCGCTCCTGAACGGATACCGACCGCCGCTGGCACCGAGGGGGCCCGATCGGGCCCCCCACCCGCGGGAAGGCAGGGACGTATATATACGCCCAATTGCCTGCCCGTGCCATTCTGTCGACGTATATCGTCGTGCGGCGGTCGGCAAGTGGTTAAATATGCCACCATTGTTGTATTGTCCAACAGTACTTGGAAATTCTGACCCCTCAGATCTTTTAGAAAGGTTTACAGAGCTTCCTAATCTGATCTCAACTCTGTCCAGCTGGAAGATATCCTGGACCCAGGCTCAATTTTTCTTCACCACTAGAAGGATCCTTTCATTCATGGAGGAAAAAGAATCAGCCAGTCTACGGACGCTTCATTCTGGTCCCATTACATCAACAAGAAGAATTGCAGAATCTACAGATAGGATTTTTCCTACAGATTTGCTGAAATAGTAGATAACATCAGACCAACTACTCATATTGCAATGCAGAGTGAGCCTGTCTCTTCACAAAGTAAGTTTTGTACACATTTTTGATGGTTTTGCATGTGCAAGAAGCACATTATTTCACATATACAGGAGGAGGCTTGGATTTATCCCAAATGGGGGTCTAGAATTAAGCACAGCACAAATAAAAAGCTCCTTTAGGCACAGCAACCCAACAAATACACCCAGTCCAAACACTGTGCAAACCAAACCATGACCAAGAAAAAGGACTACAAGGCAACATCATTAAGGTCCAAGGAAAGGTTGTGAAAAACAGACACACTAAACCAGGCAAGGGGCAGACATAAATTAAGAGGTGCCAGCTGGTAGTCTTTCCTTTCCCCCTTACATTTCAAAGGCTGAAGCGCATAGCCCAGGCCCAAGTTCTTCCCCTACTGGAGAGCCTGGTGTCTTGTGTCAAAGAGAATACCTTGCAATATGGCCTGAAACGCAGCTGATGCACCTGCCTACCCTAAGTGGGGGGAACCTGGCTCTTGTTGAATATGGGGCTATGAAGGGGGCCCCAGTCAGCACCTACACCCATCAGTAGGCTGGCCAAGGCACAATAAGGAAAACAATTGCACAGCTACACTTGCCACAGAAAAAAACTACCAAGTGATAAGCTTTAAAAGAGGGGTGTAGGACAACACCAGAGAGCCTACCTGGCACCTGAATTCCAAAGTTCATTAGCTAACTGCTAATTGGTTCAACCTTATAAAATCCACAGTTATTGTATTTTTAATGCTTCTGGTGGGTGAAGTCATGCCTTCTCAAATACAGTCCTGGATAGACAACTGGGGGAAAAATCTCTTTAAATTTTAACCGTAAGTTACATTATATGTGCACTGTATATAGACATATACAGTAGTTTGCAGAAGTCTAAGGCATTTGTGAAAAAAACATGTATGATGGCAATGCTTTAAACAATGTCATAAATAGTTTTTAATCAATAAAATCCCTAAAATGTGCAACAAATGGATAAAATTATATTAAATCAATATTTAGTGTGCCCACTTTTTGCCTTCAACACAGCAGCAATTCTCATAGATACATTTTCATACAGTTTATAAAGTTTATAGCATGGTAACTTACTCCAAGCATCTTGACACAGTTCCACTACAGGTTTTTCATAACTTACTTGCTTATGTATCACAAAAAAAGAGACTTGATCTGATGACGTTAAGATCAGGTGTCTGAGGGGGATACAATCTGGGACACAAATTCCTTATTCCTCTTTGTTGCAGATAACTCTTTATGATTTGACCATATGTTTAGATTCATTCTCATGTTGCAGAATGAAGATGGCATTACTCAGAGGCCTCCCTGACAGAATTGCACGATGGATAAGAATCTGCCTATACCTTTGAGCAGTGACAGGGCCATTAATTTTGATGAAATCACCAACTTAATTTGTAGAAATGTTACCCCAAACCCGCAGGGAATTTTGTTTAACTGTTCTCCAGTGCTTCAATGGACAAACTGCCTTCTGGAAAAAGTTTTTAAATATTATCTCATCAGTTCAGATCATCTGCTACCATTTTTCTGTACCCTGGTACTTGTTTTCTCAGGCAAAGGTAAGGTGTTTGGCTTTATTTCAACCTCAAAGAAATTTCTTTTTGATCACAGCTCTTTAATGCAGACCACTTCTGATAAGATTTTTCCAGACTGTAGATGGGCGTACCAGCATCCCATTGGTTTCTGCCTGTTCTGATCTGGTACTGGGCCTGGGTATTCTTATGTCAAAGGAAAAATACTGTAAGCTTGATACATTTCTTGAGTGCTGCACTCAGTTTCTGTGGTCCATAGCCTTTCCAGTTTGTTTAGGGTGCAGAAGAGCTTGAATCGGACATCTAGAGACACCTGTCTGCTGCAACATTTCACCTTCAGTGAGACCTTGATGATACAGAATGGCAATTTTGTGTCTTACTTCTATGCTCACTTTTGCCATGATGCAAGTTTTGCCATATGTTTACTGCCCCACCTTTTTAATAGTGTTGTTCCGTGCCCAGCTTTATTTACTATACCTAGCTGCTTCTATTTCAGAGAGTCACTTTGGTTCAACCTACACGTTGAGGCTTATATATTAAAAAGGTTGAGAGTCTTAAAACAGTAATATGTGTAAATATTTGCTTCAGTTATCCAATCATATGTAAATCAAATTCCTGTTTACTTATTTCATCTGCACATAACTGTATAACTGGAGTGAATATTTACACAACTTATTGTGTGAAGAGTCTCAACTCCTTTAGTAAATCAGCCCTTTATATTACTACAAAGCTTTTTTCGTATAATTATTCTAATTAATTATTTATTTATAGTTTTTAATTCTAATTATTCTTTCTTTATTTATAGTTTTCAAGTCATACAGGAACACAGCGTAGCCATTGAACTATGCACATTTGGATGTCAGACAAGTATCGTCTGAGATACATAACAAAATAATAATATAAGTCAGCATCCATCAAATACAAGACCAGCACTGTTAGATATGTGGAAGAGAACAATAACATGTGAAAGCATGAAGTCCATAGGCTCCAAAACGAACCGATTGAAATGCATCTCATATAGTCATAAGAGCAAAGAAAAAGAAGAAGAGGGAAGCTGAAAAGGAGTAGAAAGAAGAGAAAGGTCATTACTGGAAAGGTGACAGAGAAAAGGAAAGGAGAGGGGGTAGAGAGAAGGGAATATCTGTGTAATATAAGTCAAAAGATCCAAGAACATCCCAGCTGAAGCCCTGGAATTTCCAAATGACTCAGCTTACTAGTTATGGCTTGAGTTCTCAGTATATCTCGGTATTTAGGTATGTAAACTCAGTCAAGAAGAACCGCGTTTTATGAAAATGATCTTCCCGGTGCTTGGCTTAGTTCTTCCATTCGTTTTTCATTAATCTTAGCAAATCATAGACTGATGGGAGAAACCACTGTTTCCAAAACAATGGAATATATGTCTTTGCTTCAATGGGTAAATATATCAATAGAGAATGCTTGTAGTGCTTCAGCGATATAGAGGTTAGCTGAAGGAGGAAGGTAGCAGCGTCATCTGGCATTTAGACATCCATTAATTTTAAGATCCAGTATTTAACTTTTGTTCCAAAAGCCCTTATGATCTGCACAAGACCAGGAAACATGGAGCATGGAACCTTGCTCTTCCCACTTCTCCAAAACAGCAGAGAACTCTGCAGTAACAGGTTATGTAAGATCTTGGGTATTCTGTACCAGCTAGCTAGTATTTTGTACACCATCTCCTGGTTTTGCATGAAATGAATGCTCTATAGGTCATTTGTATAATTCTGTCTCTTTGTTGATCAGTAAAGGTAATTTGTAGATGATGTTTCCAGTTAGCAAGGTACTGTGGGAATGGGGAGTTTAATGGGTAAGACATAATATGGTATGACTATGAGAGGCCACTTGAATTGCCTCCTTGTATAAACACAGTTTTTCAATCTCTGGGGGGTTTGGGGAAGAAAACACTTTTCCCCAGCTGTGGATCATAAAGTGATATATTTGCATTGCTTTCCACAAATGAAGAGGGAGCTCAAGCATAACTTGAATTTCTGACAAAGGCAGGCCATACATGGTTGAATTCCGAACAAATTTTCTTTTCAAAATCAGAAATTTCATGCGTTTTTTGATCCGATGGTGCCACCATTGATTTTCGAATTTTGACCAACCAAGCCTTCAATTTCACCTCATGTTGCTACAGAAAAGAATTTTCATGGCCGGGAATCTTCCTTTCTTACGGGAATTTTCTTGCACTCATGTGCATTCTATTACATTTCTTGCACAATTCTCCCATTATTGATTAGAACATCGTTTGTTTTTCAAAAAATTTACAACATGCCCACTTCAGACCACTAATGGTGCGAAATTCGAATGCAAATTCTTAAATAAGATTTTCAAAAGAAAATTCTTAGATAAGATTTTTGAGAGAAAATTATTTCGAAATTCGACATTCGTGTATGGCCAGCCAAAGATTACCAGTGTCCCTCATTGTGTAATAAATGTAATACTTGAAATCAGTGGTTCTCAACTAGACATGTGTGCCCTCAATAAAAAATTTTTTTTTCAAATCTTTTATTTATATCAAGGACAAAGACACACGAAATACAACATCCATAAGAAATAGGCACACAGGCCATCATGGTATGCAATGAACTGAGAAAACCCCCGTAACCCATAGGAGGTGTGCAGATATCATTAAGGAACATTTAGTCTCTGAGGCGTCCCCCAAGCTCACCTGGGGCCCTGGGTTTCACCAAAGCGAGAAGATATATAACAATTTCTATGGGTCTCAACCATGCTGTAGTAGGAGGTATCTTTCAGCCCAGGGGCTTCCTGTACCACTGGATGGTTCCGGGAGTCTCGTTCCTTATTTTGTGTAAAAGCAGAGCAGCCTGGGCTATGAGGTTCTCAATAGGATCCCCCGCATCCAAGCCGCGTGCCACAGTTAGAAGAAGCAGAGAGGGAAAGGAAAGGAAGAAAAGGGAAGGAGGGAGAGCACAAAAGAGGGGGGGATGGGACATCAGAGGGAGAGTAAGGGAGGGGGGGGGACCAGGGGCGCAGCCAACGCGTCCAGCTCTAGTCGTGGGTGCAGGTCAGTACCTCCCGCCATCGAACACCCTCCAGTTCCAGTAACAAACTGTCCCAAAAGAGATGTTCTAATCCGACAGGTCATTCTCCAAAAGGGCCCGTCCTTCATCTGAGAAGATAAACATGTTCCAGGCGGACCATGTTTTGGTAAACTGTTCGCTTTGATGGCGGGCCGTTAGGATTAAATCTTCCATTTTTTTGATCTCCTCCACCTTCTTAAGCCACAAGCTAATAGTTGGAGGCTGCGTAGACTTCCAGCACAAGGGGATGCAGGCTTTGGCCGCATCCAGTAAGTGGGGAATCAGCGATTTTTTGTAGGACTTGCGCGAGCTAGTAGAGGCATGGAGTAGGTAAAGCGCTGGGTCTGCCAATACAGGGCGTTCAGTAAACCTCTGTATCGTAAGCTGTACGGTTTTCCAGAACTGCTCCAGGTCAGGGCAGGTCCAGAAAACATGGAGGAGTGTCCCCCTCTCTGCCTGACACCTCCAGCACCTGTCCGAAGAGGAAGGGAAGATTTTCTGTAATTTCGCAGGGGTATTATACCATCTGGTGACTATTTTGTAATTGGTCTCTTGAGTTTTTGTGCAGATGGAGGATCTGTACGTAAAGTGAAGGATATTTTGTGTTTGACGCGTCGTGAAGGTGCACTTCAACTCCTTCTCCCACGCACTTAGGCAACTGAGTTGGTGGCTACCCGAGGGTTCAATCAGCAATTGGTAGGTGGCAGAGAGGGTATGTGGCAGAACACCCTCTTCCGAGCACAAGGTCTCGAAAACGGTTAACGATTGGTCAGTACTATTGGGTGGAGGTATCGATTTAAGAAAGTGGCCGAGTTGGAGAGCCCTCCAATAGTCTAGACGGAAGGGGCCTACCGGATTCGTGAGATCACCCGCGGATGCCCATTGTCCGTTTATCACAAAATGGGAGGCTTGGTAGAGGCCAGATGCCTTCAGTGAGCGGAAGATAGGGTCCGTGTATCCCGGGGTAAACTCTGGGGTGCCCAGAATTGGGCGTAGTGGGGAATTTCGAGATGTAAGGCAGGAGCGGGAAAAGAGAATGGAGCAGAGTCGCGTGGTCGTACCTATCAGGGGATGGTTCTTCACAGCGTTTGGTAGGAAATTGTGACACCAAGGGGCCCTAGTCAAGGGTATCGGACACTGGGTTTGTTCAAGTCGGGTCCATAATTTAGTGGTTTGGTGGCGATTCCAGTCGATAAGTCTGGTCAGGTGTACCGCTTGGTGGTATTTACGGAGGTCTGGGACAGCCAGTCCGCCAAACTGTTTGGGCAACATGAGCTGTCGCCTGTTAAGTCTAGGCCTCTTATGCGCCCATATAAAATCAAAAAACAGGGCTCTGGTCTGGTCAAAGTACTTAGAAGGGATTTGGATCGGAAGGGCCTGTAGAAGGTATAAAAACTTGGGGAGGATGCACATCTTAAGGATATTGCATCTCCCAAACCAGGAATGAAGTCCCGTGTGCCATTTGGCAAGTAGGGTTCGAACAACACTCAGCAACGGGGGGAAATTGAGGGAGAAGACCTGGGATATTTTGGGGGGGATAAAAGTGCCCAGGTAGTTCAGGGCCGAGTCAGTCCATTTAAATTTAAAACTAGCTTGGAGGTCTGTGAGGAGACGTTGGGGGACACCTATGCCCATGGCTGCAGACTTGCTGAAATTAATTTTCAAATTTTAGAGTTTACCGTATGTTCTGAATTAATTCAGTAAATTTGGGAGAGAAACCTTTGGGTCGGTAATTGAAAACAGCATGTCGTCTGCATACGCTGCAATCTTCTGTTGTGAGTCTCCCATACCCACCCCAGTAATGTTTGGGTTAGCTCGCACGGTACGCAGAAACGGTTCCAGTGACAGGGCGAAAAGGAGCGGGGATAATGGGCATCCCTGGCGCGTTCCGTTCGTAATTCCAAAGGAGTCTGACAGGACCCCATTGGCCCGAACACGCGCTGAAGGGCCATCATAAATCGAGCTAATCCATTGCAACATGGTGTTGCCCAATCCTATATGCTTGAGCACAGAGGACATAAATCGCCAGTTCACCCTGTCAAAGGCCTTCTCCGCGTCCGTGCTTAAGAAAACGCATGGTATCTTGGTCTTATTAACCACATGTAGAAGGTTGAGGACTTTAATTGTATTGTCCCGCGCCTCCCTAGTTGGGACAAATCCAACCTGATCCAAATGGATCAGGGAGGGAAGGTGAAGCTGGATCCTGTTAGACAGTAATTTAGTACAAATTTTTAGATCCACGTTGAGTAGGGAGATCGGTCTATAGTTCCCGCACATAGTCGGGTCCTTCCCTTCTTTGGGGATCACTGCGATATGTGCCGCCAATGTGTCACGGTGAAAGGTGGTATTTGAGCCTATTGAGTTAAAGAGTTTATGCATAAACGTCTCCAGGGATGGGAGTAGGGTCTTATAGTACTGTGCAGTGAGTCCGTCCGGTCCCGGGGCTTTCCCTAGTTTAGTGACTCGGATAGCGGAGCGTATCTCCTCTATGGTGATGGGTTCGTCCAGCAGTTCGCTTGTCTCCGTGGAGAGCTGGGGCATACCTGAGCTGGTCAAGTAATCTTCTATCTGCGTTTGTAGGGGGGCTGGGGTCTGAAGGTTGTAGAGGGCTGCGTAGAATTCCCGAAACTCTCTCGTAATATTTTGTGGGAGTGTGATTTTTTGGCCGGAGGGCGCCCTAATATGCGGTATATAATTCGCCAACACCTGATCTCTCAGGGATTTGGCCAAGAGCTTGCCGCATTTATTCCCCGACTCGTACGAAACTCGACGACAGATCTGAATTGCCGCCTTAGCACGGAATTGCATCAGGTCAGTAATTTGTTTGCGAAGGAGTAGGATTTCTGCTTCTAAAGCGGGAGTCTGGGCATGTTTGTGACGGGCCTCAGCCCGGTTCAGGCCACATAGGAGTGACGTCAACCGTGCAGAGCGCTGTTTCTTAACACGAGATCCATGTTTAATTAATACCCCACGGATCACCGCTTTGTGGGCTTCCCATACAACGCCGGGGTCACTGTCTGGGGTGTCGTTGGTGTGGAAGTAACAATCTAGTTCCCTCGCCACATCCTTAAGTATTTCTTCGTCCTGGAGGAGGCTTTCATTTAGTCTCCAGGTCCTAGATCTGGAGGTGTGAATGTCAGTCAGGGCGTAAGACAAAAGGACAGGGGCATGGTCAGACCACGTGATCAACCCGATCGACGTGTCTCTAACGGCGTGGAGTTGGGAGTGGGGGATGAGGAAGTAGTCAATCCGTGAATACTGTCTATGTGGCGCGGAGTAAAAGGTGTAGTCCCTTTCTGTCGGGTGAGTAAGTCTCCATGCATCTATTAGTTGTGCTTTGTGCAAAGCACGAGCAATACGTTTCCTAGTACCAGGTGTTATTGAGGAAAGTCCGGAAGACGTGTCCTCCGTGGGGATCAGGGGGATATTAAAATCTCCGCCCAACAACAGTTGGCCCTTTGAGAACGCTAGCAGTGTGTCAATCATTTTGGTGATAAACTGGTCCTGATGACTGTTAGGGACATATATGTTCGCCAGTGTCACGTCAATGCCCCCTATCTTGCCCCTCAAAAACAAAAAACGTCCTTCCGGATCAGTCTTTAGTTCCTCGCAAATCCAAGGAACGGTTCGGGAAATGAGTATGGAAACACCCCGGGATTTAGCAGTCCCATTTGTAGAGTGGTACCCCATTGGAAAGAATTTGTTCTTCAAAACAGGGAAGTTGTCCCCTTTAAAGTGTGTCTCTTGGACGAATGCCAGATCTGTCTTAAGGCGTCTCAGATCCTGGAGCAGCATGCGCCTCTTTTCGGGGGTATTCAGGCCTCGCGCATTTAGCGAGAGCACGTTCACTGCCTCCATGGTCTCCGGGGGCAGGGAGGGGAGGGGGTGGGAGCCAAGGGGAGAGCGGGAGGAGGGGGTGGGAAAGAAAGAGAGGGATTAAGTGAGAACAGAGCAGTAGAGAGGGTAGAAGGAACAGGTAGTAAAGAAAGTTATGCCACACCTACAGAGTGTGGAAACAATTTCTATAAAAGAAGCACTTATGTGCTGAGACGCTCACCAGTGCAAGCCTGGTAACTGAGCGCAGGCCTAAGTGGGGTCGCGGAAAGAAAACAGCCAGCAAGGGTCTCGCTGACCGTTCCCTCCCCATCCCAGATGTAACGGTATATAATGAGGTAAAAAACATGGACGGCTGATAAATAACAAATAAAAACAAAAACTAGAAACCAAAACAATCAATCGAACAACAGATGAGGGAAAAGCCCCAAAGCCGAGAATATATAATAAAGTAACATGCCTCAGGTTATGCAAAACTAATCCATAGATCCATATCTATATGCAGACAGAGCACCCAGTCACTATCATGTGTATACCGTACGAACACATCAGAAAAAGGAAAAAAAAAAAAAAAACCCCACAACCCTCCCATAACATGAAGTACACCTCTGAATAACTGAACTGTGAGTGCATCGATAAATAGTAATCCCCTAGGGTTAAGGTCATTCATGAGAGCTGCAGTCCAACCCCCTCCCCCCTGGCCAGACTCCAATAGAGAAGGAGAGGAGTGAACCGCACTGCCTCCCAGGCCAATGGGGCAGGGGCACTGGAAATAGGAGCGTGCCGTCATGCTCGCAGAGGTGGCCGTTTTGCAAACAGGAGCAATTGCAATGCCTCCATCCAGTCAATGTCTTTTCAGTGTGTAGCACCGAGTCATGAATGCAGGAGGATATTGTAGCCACCCAAGGTGTGTACACGCTTACCCCCCGGTACAAGACCATGTGTGAAATAATCAAGCACCATAAGAACGTCAGGGACCAAAGCCTGGGAGCAGTAACGACCTTGGCCATCCCCACGGGGTGATGTAAGCCAAGGGCTGGGATGATGAAGGCTCCGCACTTCATTGTGAGGTGGAACAAAAGAGCAACCAGCTCATCTCTAAGGTGATGTGGGTATCATGGGTGTAGCTGACCATGTGATCGTGTCTGGCAAGTAGGATTAGCTCACTTGGGAGTAGTCACTATGGACGTGTATAGCCTAGCACAACGGGGCAAACAACAGGCGGTGTGATCAAGACTCACGTGCATCCTCAGCCGAGGGTGTCCGGGCTCTTCTCCTGCTCCTCTGCCGGCGTGGTGGTAGAGGGTTCCGTTGAGCGGCAGGGCCCGGGCGACCAGAAGGGCGAGGGAGAAGGGTAAGCCAATTCGGTACTTGGATCGGCTCCACACCCAGAAAAGTGAAGAGAGCCGGCAGTTCTGCTGGTGTACGCAGGGTAAAGGAGGTCGTTGCATTGCGTATGATGACTGCTAAGGGATATCCCCAGCGATATGTGTATCCTTGACGCCTGACCAACTCCAGAACGGGTCTCAGTAGGGCTCTTCTCTGTAACGTGGCCCTGGAGAGGTCTGGGAGGATCTTAATGGTAGCGCCATCAAATTCCACGTCTCCTTGCTCCCATGCCTTGCGGAGGATGAGCTCCTTCTGGTTGTAGTGATGTATCCTGCAGAGCACGTCCCGGGGCCTCTCCGGATCGGAAGATCTTGGACCGAGAGTTCTGTGGGCACGATCCAACTCCAGGGACTGCGAGGGATTGCCCAGGACCTGTTGGAAGATAGCGGTAGCGGTCGCCGCCAGATCCCCCGCGCCTGTCGCCTCCGGGAGACCTCGCAGCCGCAAATTGTTGCGTCGGCTGCGGTCCTCCAATTCCTCCAAGTGGAGCTGCAGGTCGATGGCCGTGGCAGCTTGCGATTCCTGCGAGCGTTCTAGTGCCAGCACTCTCTGCGTAACAGCGGCTAGCGACAGCTCCCCGGTATCCACGCGGTCCGTGAGGGTGTGCAGTTCTGCTCTGACCTCCTGGATGTCTCTGCTATGCGCCTCTTCAATGCGGAGGATGAGGCCCTCTATATCTGCTTTGGTGGGGAGAGTCTGGAGGATAGCAAGCAGATCTGCCGTCATGCTGGACGGCTGTGTGGATGTGTCAGCCATATGAGTGCGGAGGGCTGCAGGTGTTCCCGAAGGGGGATCCAGGGTGGTGGATGCAAATGGGGAAGCCTGCAAGTCCGGCGGGTTATGTGCTGCCTCGTGCGGTGCCCGCGGCGAGGCTACAACGGCGCCCGGTGACAGTCTCTGTGCGCCTCGGAAATACAGCTGAATGCCGCTCCGTGGGGTAGCCGAGCGGGTGTCTCCCGCCGCTGATCTCGTCCTATACCGTCTGGGGGTTATCATACCTCGGTATGGATTGCTAAAAAGCCATCTGTATTGCGGGATGGGGCAAGGTGGCCAGGAGCTCCAAAAAATCCCGTCCTCACTCGGCCATTGCTAAGCCACGCCCCGCCCTCAATAAATTTATTTTGTTTCATTCCGTTTCGTATTAGCCGTTAATTTGTAGTTCGGAATTCGTGTCCAAAATTCAGTTTGGCTTTGCAAATACGATTTTTCTTTAGGTTTGTTAACTTTTTGGAACAATTACGAGCATTCGTTATGGTGAATTTATCATTATGAGGGGCTCCCACCATCCCTGTGCTGTGCTTATTATGAGGGGCTCGCACCATCCCTGTGCTCTGCTGACTTCCTGGGTTTTTAACTTCATCATAACGAATAATCATGATTAACGAAAATTCTTATTTTGTCCGATTATGAATCTCCCATTGACTACCAGTACCAGTCTCCCACTCCCATAATAAAAAAGGTGATTTTCCCAACCCTCACTCAGCAGCAGAAGAAAACCTCTGATTGGTCGACAAAACACCAGTCAAGTTTCCGTTGTAACGGAATTTGGATCTGAAATTCGTAAACGAAATTTCATATTTCGTACAAAATTGGGGAAAGCATAGCAATTCGTATTTTGGATCCTCCCGAATGTATGAATTTACAGAAATTCGTATGAATTTTTGTTTTGTACGAAACTAATCGCACATGTCTATTCTCAACTCCTGTCCTTAGATCCCACTAACAGGCAAGATTTTCAGTATTACCTTGGTGAGATGTAGATTAAGACTACAGGCAGTCCCCGGGTTACGAACGTATTAAGGACTGTAGATTTGTTCGTAAGTGGAATTTTTTTGTAAGTCGGAACACTGCTTGTAAGTGTAATGGATGTGGGATGTTCCGGCGTCCGCCTGTGCAGGGATGTGGGATGTTCCGGGTGCTTCTGGGGCTCTTCTGGCCATGCAGTACATGAAGTACTGCTGTGTGGAATGGGGAAAGATAGCTGCTCGGAGGTATCCAGGACCAGCGTGGAGCACAAGCATCCAGAATTGAGGCCATATGTAAGTAGGAGTCGTTTGTAAGTTGGGTGTTCGTAAATCAGGGACTGCCTGTAGAATACTGCAATCACTGAGCAGAAAATTATATCATCTGTGATGTATTTCAGTTATTTTGTAAACCTGGCCTGTTAGTGGGTCCTGAGCACAGGAATTGAAAACCACTGCTCTAAATCATCACTCTCGATGACTGAAAAGAAATGATCCATCGTGTAATCCCAGGAAAAATGTGGGTGGGAGATTACAAAGGGTTAGTCATGAAGGAGTTGAATCTGACAAAGTCACATGTTTAAGAAGCCTCGGCAGTGTTAACGTTACCCAAATTGTTTGATATTTGATCCAATGATGAAGTAAGTTTTGGTGGAGCCATGGGAGACCTCCCGGAAAGCAATCCAAGAAGGATTGAACCCACCTATTGCAAAGATATTTTAAACAGGAAGGTGCTACATTACTATGTTAGTTGCTTTTCTTTAAGGACATTCAAATGTCTTATTGTACTGCTTCACTTTTTGCAAAATTAGTGGCTGGAGTCCTAAAGTATACTCTTTTTAATGAAATACTAATCCAAAAGATACCAGATAATTACCATCAAATAAAACATTTGTGTGAACTACCTTAAGTTAAAAGAAAAAGTTTTCCTAAAAACCTTTTTATGATTATAGCCCCCTACTGGATTGCCCATTACAGTATGTCCTCATACCCCCCTTGCACCTTGGTTTTACTTTACATATGGATAGCAAGGTGCAGAACAAAAAAAAAAGCAAGAGCAAGAAAAAAAAACTATTAAAATACCTCCCGCTTAAAAATAAAATAAAAACTTACTCTAAAAGACTAACCACCCAAAACAAAATCCCATTTTTTTAAATCCCATAAAACATAAAATACAAAAACATTAAGGAATGATTTACACTAGTGGTTGGGGCAGTTAAAATTTGTTCATTGTCCCCCCCTCCAAAGACACCAGATTGGGGGGTGGGCACAAAATCATACCTGATATTGTGCTTGGTGGGCAGCACTACCGGCAGATTGTGACCTACTCACTTGAATTTGGCCATGTGTGCACAGTAGTGAGGAGGCAATCCACTGCCTCCGAAGAGTGATCCACTGCAGATAACTCTTCAGAGGTCCAACACTTATGTAAATGAGCCCTTAATGAAAAAAAAAATGAATAAATCGAAAAAAGAAAAAAAACTGCAAAAGGGTGGCACAGAGGCACACTTGCTGCAGATACAGAAAAAAAGAGACCTAAGAAGGAACTAAGTTAGGTCTATGGAACTGAAGGGACAAAGGGAGGGATAAAAGGGTATGTAGGTATAGCTATTTTTTCCTTAATGGCGTTTGGGTACCAACCTTACCAGGAGGTCTCTTTCTCCCCCACACTATCAAAAACATCTTTGGCTAGACATATTTTAGAGCTATATTTCAGCCAGATATAAAATATACATATGAATGCAGTTCTGTATTCAATACATTTTTTTAAAAGCAAGCACTCTAAGTACCTGAATTTGTCCTGATATCAGTCTCTTGCAGTCTCAGGTGTAGTGTAAGAAGACATAGAAATGCAAGGGGCCATACGATTCATACGCAGGCAAGAGGCATGTTGGTAGAGGGGGAGAGTCGAGTTACAGGGAGAGGAACTCATTGATGTTCTGCTTCACTTGTCACTGTACAGTATGATGTAGGGGGGAAGCTCAGGTTGATCAGGGCTCAGAGGAAGTGCGTTGAATGATACTGGCTATCAGACTGAGGACATCCAGCATCAGAAACAGTGCTTGTCAGTTATAACAGACTTAGACAGGTACTTCATGTCCTTTCTAGTTGGATCAGGACTATGATATATTTATATTTATATATATATATATAATATATTTATAATATAATATATGATATATTTAAAAGTAGAGTTACCTGGAATTAGAGACAGAATTGGACCTCGTGTCATTCTTTGAACAAGTTGCTGCTATATTTTATCCAGACTAGAAGCAGAAACTATTCGTTTTTCTGTGTTCGAATAGTGTAACATATGTGTGTATCTGAAGTCTGGTGATAGAAGTGTCCCTGTCATATTGTTATTACCTAAAATGCATGGTGCCACATACCTAGACCAGTGCTATTGTATGTGTGCAGTGGTCACACTGCAGCATAATATTAAATTAACCCTCTTTACTTAATTATTTAAAATAGAGTTTGTACTCAGCTTATGTTACCTTAATTAACTACTGTCTCTTCTGGTCTGGGATTGTCTAGATGACTTTAGCTCAGGGCTCAGGGCTCAGTAAACAGCATAGGGTAGAGCGAGGTCAGGCATCTGATGGCCCATAGGTAGCAAGAGGTTCAGCTACATGACAGATTCAAAATGTTTAGGAAATGAGAAGAGGAGGAGATTGTGAGTCTCAGTGTCATCCCACTGATGTTATTGGTAAGAAGCTGCATCTCATAGTCGAGTGCCAGTTAGAGGATCTCCGCATCACTATAGACCCAGTATTTGCCTTTTTGGAACTAGAAAGGCATCACACCTGCAATCATCTCCCAGGTGGCCCTGCAACTGGATTTTGCTGCAACATTCATCTGGCACCATCCTTGCTAAACCCGGGTATATGTACACAACTCCATCAGGACCACTGTTGGGTTCATTTGCTACTGTTATATGTTTGTATAGTGTATTTATATGCTATTACTAATCTTTTATCATATAAAGTTTCTAATATTTCTATATTGGTGTGCATCTATTTACTTATTAACTTAACTTTTAACTTATTGTTATAGGCTGAGTGTAGTAGTTCCTCTGCTCCCAATTACTTTTCTAGGTTACTGGTTACTTGCTCAGGAATGTAGTACACTTTGGAGTGGAGGCATTGCCAAATGTATTATTAAGTCTAGATTCACACATATGCAATCTCAGATATTGCCTGTGATTTGCATTCGCACCGCAGGTGCCGATCACACGTGATGTCTGCGCGAAGCAAGTTCAACCATACAGTTGTATGGCTGAACCTGCATTAGATTGGCAGAAAAAAAGTGCAGGGACTTTTGTTCCCCTCACTGAAATTGGATCGCATGGGTGTTCTCACCTATGTGATTTGATTCCTGTGCGAGTTCACGGTTCGCACTGCAAGCTGTGAACTGATCTAGGGATGTCATTAACAATGTATTGACACCTGCAGTGGTTCGCAGAGGACAGTGTCAACTGCTGCGGGAGAGATGTGATGTGAGAACCGGTGCTGTAATCGCGTTGGTTCCCGCATTGCACAAGAGTGAATTTAGGCTCAACCCACTCTTCCACTTGGCAAAGGCTCTGGTCTTTCTAGTTACCTACAGGTTAAACACCATAGCCTGTTTGGAGATTGTCCTTTACTTCTATTTAAAATACCTTTATAGTGGCAAGAGTTAAGCTTTAAATATATTAGAAGACAAGGGTGTTATTAAATCTAACATTGTATGCTATCTATATTTTTTGGTTGTAGCTTTCCCTGTCCAAAACTTCACATAGTATTGAATGAGCCAACCCAGTCATTTCATTATATTGATTGAATAATGATGATACTAGTACCTGTCACTGGGTATTATTATACAGTAATTGGACACTTGTACATTTTTAGTCTGTGCCGTATCACTATATTTTGATAAGAATAAAAAAAACCTTTAACTCTTCTGAAAGTATTGAGATTGAGCAGAATGGTTTGTACTGTGGAAAATATGTTCTATAAATAGGAGGAAGGGTTGCTGAAATGATATATCTGTTCTTGAAAGTCTCGCTGCTTTTCAGAATTGCCTCGCTAATATTTCACCATGAACGTGGTCATTGTCACAGAACAGAATCTGTTCCAGGCATTCTGCTCAGATACAAAGACATTCTCTTTACAAAACTAAGGACGTTGGATGTCAACTATCTCTATAACTGTCATTTTATCTAGTTATATGAAATATACTTTTTTCTGCAGGGAATCATTTTTCTTGTTGGAGAAGAAAGGAAATATGAGAGTACATAAAAAATATAGAGGTACTGCATTTGGTGAATTGTATTTTTGCTCTGGTATGTAGAATATTGCCGACAGAGCTATGTAGGCTTTACCTGACTTGTAGGAAGGTTATGTTTTAGAACATTTTACACAAGGTGGGTTATGCAAGGCCAATTCTTTACATTGTCTGACTACACATGCATATTCAATACTTACTAATGAGATCATGTAGAGTCACTAAGAAAACCTTTGTGTGCAAACATATTGGATTCCCATCCAATCAATATCAGCAGTATTAAAAAATCCAACCAACTTTACTTCTGCAGTATCCTGAATACACTAATGCCGCATACACACGTAGCGGACTATCAGGCGGACTTCCCGCCGGACTGTCCGCCGGACTTTCCGAACGGGCTACTTGCCCACACACGGCACTTTTTCAGCGGACTAATACGGCGTACTAAGTCCGCCGGACTATCCGCCGTACTTTTGAAATGAACGGACTCGCCCACACGCGGAGGAAAGTCCGCTCATTTTGAGCGCGTCTCCAGGTAGGTGGGGCCTGCGAAGGATGCGTCGCTGGCCCCACCACCTGGTATGGACTTAAAGGGGAACCCCCACGCCGAAAAAAATTGGCGTGGGGGTCCCCCCCAGGTCCACATCAGACCCTTGTCCGAGCATGCTACCCGGCCGGCCAGGAAAGGGGGGGGGCGAGCGTACCAGGCCACATGCCCTCAACATGGGGGGGTGCCTTGGGGAAGGGGGGGGCCGCGCGGCCCCCCACCCCAAAGCACCTTGTCCCCATGTTGATGAGGACAAGGGCCTCTTCCCGACAACCCTGGCCGTTGGTTGTCGGGGTCTGCGGGCTTATTGGAATCTGGGAGCCCCCTTTAATAAGAGGGCCCCCGGATACCGGCCCCCCACCCTATGTGAATGAGTATGGGGTACAATGTACCCCTACCCATTTACCTGTAAAATAAAAAATAAAAAACAACACACAAGATAAAATTGTTTAGTGCACAGCTCCGGGGGTCTTGGGGGGTCCGCAGACCCCGACAACCAACGGTCAGGGTTGTCGGGAAGAGGCCCTTGTCCTCATCAACATGGGGACAAGGTGCTTTGGGGGGGCGCGTGGCCCCCCTTCCCCAAGGCACCCCCCATGTTGAGGGCACGCGGCCTGGTACGGTTCAGGAGGGGGGGGCTGCTCGCTCGCCCCTCCCTTTCCTAGCCGGCCGGGTAGCGTGCTCGGACAAGGGTCTGATGTGGACCTGGGGGGGACCCCACGCCAATTTTGTTCAGCGTTGGGGTTCCCCTTTAAGTCCATACTAGGTGGCAGGGCCAGAGACGCATCCTTCGCGGGCCCCGTCTACCTGGAGACGTGCTCAAAATTAGCGGACTTTTCTCCGGGCGGGAAAAGTCCGTTCACTTCAAAAGTACGGTGGACTGGCATACGCACAGCCGGATTGTCCCCCGAAATGCAATTCCGGCGGCAAGATTGGAGTGCAAAACTACTTTGTAAGTCCGCCGTACTTTCGGCGGACTTGAGTTTGCCGGACTTTTTCACCCGATTGTTTGATCGTGTGTATGCGGCATTAGGCCCCTTTTTCACACTGAGGCATTTTTCAGGTACTACAGTGCTAAAAATAGCGCCTGTATAGCGCCTGAAAAAAAGCGTCTCCTTTCACTCCCGTGTGTGAAAGCCGGAGGGCTTTCACACTGGCGCGGTGCGTGGCAGGACAGTAAAATAAGTCCTGCTAGCAGCATCTTTGGAGCAGTGAAGGAGCATTGTATTCACTGTTCCTAAACCGCTCCTACCCATTGAAATCAATGTACCACCGGCAAAGCAATGCTGCAGCGGTTTTAAGCCTTTTTCGGCCCCTAGCGGGGGTTAAAACTGCCCCGCTATCGGCTGAATACAGCTGCTAAAACTACGGTAGTGCCGCCGAAAAGAACCGCTGCTCCAGGTGTATAAAGATAAGGCTGATTGGAGTATCTTGCAGAGTGCTAGTCCTGGCCTGCCTCCATGGAAAACTTGGCTGCACATCCAGAACTTCCGATTGCCTTTTATTTTTGTTCACAAAGATAACAACAAAGACACCAAACTGTGGTCACGTAGACGCCTTTCACACATACATCTTGTGCTTAATCATTGATCAATGATTACTGGAGCCATCGGCAGAGGTGGAGGCAATCAAACGCTGTTCCTAGCTGGGTATGGAGACGAGTGAGGGGAAGTTGGCCCCCACCCGTCTCCATACCATAGCAGGGTGGAAGCAACGTCAAGATGTCACTTGCGCCCATAGGTTTTAAAGGGACTTTTTTTGTAATTTTTTTTTAAATTACATTTTTTTTAATTGAATTTTAATGCAAATATGAGATCTGAGGTCTTTTGACCCCAGATCTCATATTTAAGAGGTCCTGTCATGCTTTTTTTCTATTACAAGGGATGTTTACATTCCTTGTAATAGGAATAAAAGTGACACAATTAAAATATAGTATAAAAATAAAAGGTAAAATAAATAAGAAAAACGTTTTTTTTTTAAACGCCCCCCCGTCCCGCCGAGCTTGCGCGCAGAAACTAACGCATACGTGAGTAGCGCCTGCATATGAAAACTGTGTTCAAGCAACTCATGTGAGGTATCACCGATATTGGTAGAGCAAGAGCAATAATTCTAGCTCTAGACCTCCTCTGTAACGTAAAACATGCAACCTGTAGAATTTTTTAAACACCACCTATGGAAATTTTTAAGGGAAAAAGTTTGTTGCCATTCCACGAGCAGGTGCAATTTTGAAGCGTGACATGTTGGGTATCAATTTACTCAGTGTAACATTATCTTTCACAATATAAAACAAATTGGGCTAACTTTACTGTTGTCTTATTTTTTAATTCAATAAAGTGTATCTTTTCCAAAAAAAAGTGCGCTTGTAAGACCGCTGCGCAAATACGATGTGACAGAAAGTATTGCAATGACTGCCATTTTATTCTCTAGAGTGTTATACATTTTTTTTATAATGTTTGGGAATTCTAAGTAAATTTCTAGCAAAAAAAAAATTTTACTTGTAAACAACAAATCTCAGAAAGAGGTTTGGTCCTTAAGTGGTTATAGAGTTCACACTTTCTGTGCTTAGATTACAGAAGCAAAACAACTACAATTGCAAAATGCGTAAAAGCATAACATCATAAACCATCACCTCAGTCTGATGCCTTTGATGTATTTTGTACAGAAAGACCAAATTCAATCCAATAAATAGCCTTAACAAATATGAAACAATTGCTCAGTCATCACGTTAGACTGTTCTACCTCTATCGATCTTTGCAGTTCTCCTACATGTTTTTGCCACTTATGAATAATATGAAGAGAAAACTTGCATGAGTGAATTCCCATAATAAATATGAATATAAATTAGTTGAATCAACCTGATTCACCACTGTAAAGCATACAACATAATTATAGACAGGTATCATTATAATATCCATTCACTGGCCACCTTTTCACTGTTAATGATTATTACATATTATTGTTGCTATTATTCAAAGTCCTTAAAAAGCAGATTTTCTAAATAAAAGAGTGTAATTATCTGTGAGTATGAAGATGGCTGCTGGCTCCACCTTGAAGATGCTCCACCTGCAGCTCTGCATTTTACACATGTAGCGCTAGTACTCCTGATGAGTACCCGCTATGTATGTAAATTTAGTTTTTGCCCAAAACTGTAGCTGAGTTTTGGAGTTAATTGTGTGAAATTATGCTTTGGTATCAGTTTTGCTGGGCTGTATCAAGGTTCTGCCTGGTCATAGGTGGTTTGCACCTGTAAGAGGCATTAGAACGCAGTCTGGTTGAACGCATTGGGTACCAATCTCTCTCTCTGAGCCCATCAGTGGTTCCGCTGTGTATTCCGGGAGAGGATACTTAAGGTGCTGAAGTCACGTGGTTCTGGGTTCTGGTCCAGAAGTTGTTGCTGACTCCATGGTCCTGGTCCACCTGACCATCTCCCAGAGGCCCTCATAGCCTGGGGTGTGGATCCATCCGTTTCCGAGACTCGCTGGCTAGTCCAAGGCACAGTAACTGGAAGGAGGATTCTAAGGTATTCCGATGCCGTCTCTGGTTTGGAGAGGCCCAGCAACTCGACAAGCAACCAGGGGAGGACTCTTCAGTAAGAGGGCCACGCACGAGGCTGGCTGCTTGGTAAGAGCCTGGAAGCTGAGCTGTTAAGGACACTAATTGAATCTGCATTTCTTATGGTATTGCCGCACCGGCTGCAAGATTCTGGTACAGTAAGAAAGTTCCTACCTCTATCCTTCCGTTTGCAACTAAGTTTTCAACCAAGTCTGTGGCAGAGACTTTGCTAAGCTAAAATTACTTGTTGGCTGCTAGTATCCATAAACAAGGATGTATCTGACAGTTAAAGAATACAGTTGCGAGTGGCTATTCCCTGGAGTATGTAAAGAGAGACTTTTATTGAAATCAGCAGTTCCAAAGTACCTGAGCTATACTTCATCCTTATACCCTCTATTCCCAACTGAGAGACTGAGTTCTGTTTAACTATTTTATTCAAATAAAAACCCTAAAAAGGAATTCAAGTGTGGTCTTTGTAGTTACTGGGCCATCAACCCTGGGAACCCCTAGACAAGAACGATGAGCTATGAGCTGGAGGAGGTAATTGGTAAGCCCAGAAAATTTAAGCTGCTCCTTCGGGGATCAGTGCTGCACACGCTAGAAACATACAAGTCATGCACTCAAGGGTATGATTACTGAACAGATTCATGCATGTGATTTATTGCCCTTAATCTTAAAGGTATCAATACTGTAGGTGCATACAATTTGGTATGTTCTTTATTGGAAATCTAACTTTCCCACACAATTTATTTCCAATCCATTATTTTCATTGGTACACATTTTAATTAGACATGTGTAATTAGTTTCGTTCCCAATTCATTTTTTTAAATGAATTTCGACAAATTCGTTAATTCAGAAACATCTGAATTAACGAAAAGCCATTTAACAAATTTTTCCAAATATTTGTAAGTTTGCATATTTGAAAATTCATAAATTAGCAAATTCATCAATTCATAAATGTGAAAATTCGTACATTTGTAAATTCAAAAATTCATAAATTTGTAAATTCTAAATCCGTAAATTCCTAAATTAGAAATGCAAAAATCCAAAAACCTGAACATTCGAAAATCTGAAATAACAACTATTAAATTATAGGTATTGAAATTTCCTTTCTAATTTTGCTGTTAGTGAATGTAACGAATACGAATATATCCAAAGTTCCGAATTATCCAAAATAAGGAATGCTTTAGCTAAACAAATGGAACATAACAAATTAATAATAATAAATAACAATAATAAAAATGTTTTATTATTATTATTTATTATTAATTAAATGTGTTCCATTTGTTTAGATGTGGCATTCAGTATTTCGGATAAATCATAACTTCGGATAAATTCGTATTCGATATGTTCAATAACAGCCAAATTTGAAAGGAAATTCCAATACCTATAACTTAATAGTTAATTATTAGTTAGTTATTATTTTGGATTTTCATTCTTATTTTTGGATTTTCGAATTTTCTGATTTTTGAAGTTTCTAATTTACAGTTTTACATATTTAAGAATTTTCGAATTTACAAATTTGTGATTTGCTATCATAACGAATGACCCGAAAAAAAAAAGTATGAAACGAAAACAAATACATTTTTTGGCAGTGCACATGTCTAGTTTTAATTCCCTTTGATGTCTCTGTTCTTCTTTCTACTAATACTGTATATATCTCCACCCTTAAAGTGGATGTAAACCCTCCCCTATACCCAATGAAGTGCACAGCCTCAGATGATACACAGAGATGAAACAAATCTCTCTACATACATTTTACATGTATATCGGCTGTCCTCATCTTCCTATATTCTTCATAAAGTGCACATTGTGTTAGAATTTTTACTTCCTCTTTTAATAGTGGGAGGGGAGTCTGGGCATACACTGTGTGACAGCTGATTGCATGAAAGGCACACATAGGCAGAGAAAGAAAGAAACATGCAGAGCTGTTCTGTAAATAGACCAGCTCTCTGCTTATCTATTTATAGAGTCGGAGAACTTTTTAGAAGTTATGCTGATAACAGAGAAATGGAGAAGCAGAAATACATGGGACTTAGGGCTTTGGAGAGAGATAAGAAAACACTATAGATATATGTACGTTCATGAATCAGGTTTATATCCACTTTAACCACTTCAGCCACGGATGATTTTACGACCTTCATGACCAGGCCATTTTTTGCAAAACGGCACTGCATTGCTTTAACTGACCATTGTGCGGTCATGCGACACTGTACCCACATAAAATTGGTGTCCTTTTCTCCCACAAATAGAGCTTTCTTTTAGTGTTATTTGGTCACCTTGGTTTTTATTATTTGCACTATAAACAAAAAAAAGGGTGACAATTTTGAAAACAAAAACAATATTTTTTACTTTCTGCTATAAAACATATCCAATAAAAAAATGGAAAAAAAATTCATTTCTTCATCAACTTAGGCCAATTTGTATTCTGCTACATCTTTTGGGGAAAAAAATATCAATAAGCATATATTGATTGGTTTGCGCAAAAGTTATAGTGTCTACAAACTACGGGATATTTTTATAAAATTTCTATTTATTTTTATTTTTCTACTAGTAATGACAGTGATTTTTAGCTAGACTGTGATATTGCGGCAGACAAATCTGACACTAAGTGACACTTTTTGGGGACCAGTGACACCAGTACAGTGATCAGTGCTAAAAAAAAAATATCCCTGTCACTTTTCAAATGACACTGGCAGGGAAGGAATTAACATCAGGGGCAATCAAAGGGTTAAATGTGTCCCTAGGGGGTGCTTTCTAACTGTTGGGGAGGTGTTTTGACTAAAGGAAAACAGAGATCCATGTTTCTGCTTAGCAAGATCTCCATTTTCCCCTTTGGCAGAAGAGCAGTCTGCCTTGTTTACATAGGCAGACCATCCTTCTGCCTCTCCTCAGAAAGTTTTTTACATTTTTTTGCTAAAATTTGCATTTTTGGCTATAAAATTACTTTGAACTCCAGCCCCAGTACATTATATATTTTCTGAAAACAGAGGCCCCTTAGAAAAAATGATGGTCATGCAATATTTAAAGCGGAGTTTCACCCACAGATGGAACTTCTGCTTATCTGGTCCCCCCCCCCCCCAGTGTCACATTTGGCACCTTTCAGGGGGGGAGGGGGGAGCATCTGCTAATACCTGTCTAATACAGGTATTTGCTCCCACCTAAGGTGAAAGATCGCCACAGAATCTGTTGCGATCTACGCCATGTCCGGCCCCTCCTTCATCCCCCCACTGTCTTCTGGGAGAAACACAGGTCCCAGAAAACAATAGGGACCAGTCAGAACGCGCAGCGTGACTCGCACATGAGCAGTAGGGAACCAGGCTGTGAAGCCGCAGCCTGTGTCGGGAAGCCATCATGGTTCTCCTCTGAGTTAAGAACAGCTCAGGTATACTTTACTTGGATAACGTGATAATATTTTCAGTGGAGATGGAACTCAGATACCCTATTCAACTCCACCTACAGTTGTCCTTATAGTACTCATGTAACTTCTTATTCTGTCCTACTGACTTTGCAGCTCCAATTGTTTTCCAGGTCACTGTCAACCATCCATTAAGTGGTATGTTATCCCTTACAAACCACCAAGCTGAGGTGTTTTCAGAATGTACAGAAAGTATTGGAATGGGGTTTAGGCTTTATTAGACTTGTCAACTACATCGGATAAAATAAACTGTAAATCTATTTCTTTTTACAGCTCTTTGCCTTAAGTTCTGTAAAAGCTTTAAAAATGATTTAAAGTCTACAGGATTGAAAATCAATTCACATATTGATTTTAGGCGGAGGTTAAATAAATAAGTTTCCACTGTTCTAAAGTTCGATGATTCCAGAGCAACACTCTGTGGTGCAGCTGTTTCTTGTAAACGATAGTAGCAAATCGGAAAAGTATAGCCATCTTATGTGAGTCCCTTTTGAAAGTTTCCTGCTGAATCTGTACCAAGCTTATCCAGCTGGGAGAAATTCCCTTCCGTTCATCCTCAAAGTCCCCTTAAAAAAGCTCTAGTCTGTGGTCAGACAAAGAAAAAACTTGGCAGTTCTGCTTAGCCTTATTCCTAGAATCCCTCAGTGGTAACCCTTTATATCTTATTTCACTAAAACTAATGTAAAGGGAAAATCACAAGCAGATTATCATTTTATAGCCAACAAGGAAAGTACACATAAGAGGAGAAATTCACAACGCTTACAGTACATTAAGCAGATGCACTTTCTGACATTTATCCCTGCTAGCCAGTAAACTGGACAACAACACTAATTTTTTTTTTTATAAATTCTGCTTTTAGTTGTACCTGTTTGTATTTAAATATGAAAATTGCATGCAAAAGTGTGTCAATGGCAGGGTGTCTGCAAATTTTAAAAAGTGCAGGAATAAAAAAAAAAAAAAAAGAAGGTGGATTCGACATCACTACCTCTAAGACCAAGGACCGAGAGATCAATGCTAATCCCTCAGTTTTTGGTCTCCATGAGCAGTACCAGTGACTGTCAGTTACTGGCTCTCTGCTCTTCCCCTTCAGTGCTCACTGGAGCGCTGAATTGTGGAGGGGGCGGGAGTAGCCTGCTCCCGACAATAAAGTTGGGATCCCCCCAGAGCCTGGACCGGCTGAGTGATGTCAGCTGACAGCGTACGTTAGACTGCTGATGGCTGAATATGAGTCACTAGTGCAGAATAAAGTGCACTCCTGTGACCCACAGGAGAAGTATGGCCAAAAGAGCTTTGGCTCCACTTCTCCTTTAATGTGATTACCAAGAATGGGACATGCATAAAAATGACTACATTTAAAGTAAATGTACAGCAGTGAAGGTATGGCAATGTATATAAGTTGCATATTTTGTTTACGAAACACAACTATTCATTACTATGATTTAAGCCCCATACACACGATCAGAAAATCGTATGGAAAATACCGCTTTCAACGCGATAATTGGATTGTTAGTACAGAGCTGATCAGGACAGTTCATCCGATATATATCGTACATGCATGAAAAAAAAACATTTCATACAATTCCAGATCGTACGATTTTCGTTTAATCAGTACAGCGATCGTTCGAAAATGCAATACAAATTCATTACAACACATGACATCACTTTCAATTTTTTTTTCTGTCATGCGGGAATTTTCATCACTTTAGTGAACTCATTAGATTCGATGTGAGATTAACATGCAAAAAAAATAAAATGGACCATTCGATCCAATGATCTCATTGTGTGTATGGGGCAATAGATGAGGATCAGATTTTTTTTTTGGAAGCCATTTGTGGAATAGTCTAAAACCCTTAAGGACTCCATTTTTTTCCAAACAGTAGCATTGTTCCCTATCACACTGTGGCTCTGTAAAGTACATACAATATTTATTTACTAAAACACTGGTCACAGTCAAGCAGTTATTTCCTTAAGAATGCCAAGCAAGGAAGCACCCACCTGCCCTCTGCAATGCTGAGACACACCACTGTTTCTCTTAAGCCTAGTACACATGGGCCGAATGGCAGCTGACATGTGGCCCATGTGTATGGAAGCCAGTCCAACATAAGCTTCTGTTGAAGGCTCATGACCGGATACAGTCTGCAGACTGTCTCCCAATAAGCACTCTCAGCCAATGGTTGACCGGAGTGCTTTGATAGGGGTTTTTTTCCCTGTCAGAATACAATAGCACAGCAGGGGAGATAGCTGTACTAGCATCAGATTGTTAGTACAGCTGCATCAACCTGAGCTGTGAATTTTTTTTGTTCAAGTATGTGCAGAAATGGTACACATACAGTTCACACTGCCATGATAATTTTTTTTATTAAGAAGTGTGAAAGATTAAATCCATTACAACAAAAATTTTCCAAAAATAAAAAAAAACCCTTTATCATTCCCAAAGACCTGATAAACAGCTTTACCAATGCTTTTCATTAGGAAGTTGAATGGGACAGGATGGGGCATATGTGACATATTATTCAAAGTGTTGCAAATCACACTGGGTTTAATCCAAGAACAAACATTTATTATACTGCAGCTTACCGTTCTCTAGATCTGTTAGTTGCATTTGTTTTTTTTTTTTGTTTTTTTTGTTTTGGGGGGGGGGGGGGGGTTCATGCTAAGTA
Organism: Lithobates pipiens; assembly: GCF_037356315.1. Taxonomy (NCBI): domain Eukaryota; kingdom Metazoa; phylum Chordata; class Amphibia; order Anura; family Ranidae; genus Lithobates; species Lithobates pipiens. The sequence goes on along the minus strand of NW_027507764.1, from coordinate 486,480,922 downwards.
TATTTTCTGCAAGTTCTAGAAAAGATCTGGTGACCCTGCCAGAAAAGTATGTCCCCATAACTGTGCGTGTACGGTAAAATCTAAAACAATGGTATCAGATATTTCCCCATTATCTTCTGTTACACCCCCTCCCCCCCTTTTCCCCATGAAATTGAATAATAGAGATAAAGAGAGGAGGCAATTTTTGTTGACAAAATCAGGAGAACATACATAGTTACAAAGCTGTCCTTCTATATATACAGTACAGTGAGACAGCATTGTCACTGCCGGGATCACAAAAAATAAAGAAAAAAGCTTGAAACTTGAAGAAAATCAATCTAAGGACTGATGCGCTTTGTGTTTGGGTTTACATACCCTTTAATATTAGCACAAGCACAGTGTATTTACAACTAGGCTTGCAAACACTGGATGCCAATATGCCCATCTTACGTAACCGTTCCCTATCATTTGTTAAAGTGATTTCTTATAAAGAAAACATATTGTATCTAAATCATTTAAAATCAAGAAAATAAAATAAGCACAGTGCATCTATTGCCCTCAGCAACCATGCAACATTTCTGTTTTACATTATTATTATTTTTTTTTTATAAAAAGGTTAAACTTGATTGATTGCCACTCCACTTGTTTTTTTAAATTTTTATTTCTAGTTTTAATGAACCAACCCCTTAATACTGACAAACAGACAAGACAGACAGAAACACACAAGCACACTGAAACACAAGTGAGAAGAAATAACTGCACATACCGATTGTAGAAATCTTCCCGGTAGTAATCATAATCAAACTCATAGCCGCTGTAGAAAGAAAACAAAGAGCAGTAATGATCTGGTGCCTCAGATAATTACATTCATTGATGTCTGTAGAATGAAAGTTACAATTTAGCTCTAAAGTGAAAGACATCATTTCAAGCCTTTATCTGAAAGCGTACATAAGATTAGTTAAGTATGGTAATTTCCCAGCTTTCTACAATTTCACATCTAACCGCTGCACCGCTGTGGCCAGAGAACACGCTTTAATAATAGACCTTTTAGACACTGCAAAAAAAAACATTTATACAAGGGGAGATATTATTTATATATTATAACAATCAAATACTTTGACTGAATGTTAAAGTATAATTCTACCAAAAATGTGTTCTTTCTACCTTTTGGATTGAACTGTGTCACCTAGACCCTAGACAAATACTGAGAATTTGCTGGGGAACAAGATAAACTAGCTTACAGAAGAACATTGGCTATCAGAGAAGTACTGTGGTGGTAATCACTCTTCAAAAGTCACCAATAGAGTTGAGGACAAAAAAAAAGTTACACATTTTGCTTAACCCCTTCACCCCCGGAAGGTTTACACCCCTTCATGAGCAGGCCATTTTTTGCGACACAGCACTGCGTTATTTTAGCTGACAATTGCGTGGTCAAGCAACACTGTACACAAATAAAATTGATGTCCTTTTCCCCCCACAAATAGAGCTTTCTTTTGGTGGTATTTGATCACCTCTGCGTTTTTATTTTTTGCGCTATAAACAAAAAAAGACATTCAATTTAGAAAAAAAAAACAACAATCATTTTTTTTACTTTCTGCTATAAAACACATCCAATAAAAATGTTTCAATTTCTTCTTCAATTTAGGCCAATATGTATTCTGCTACATTTTTTTGGTAAAAAATCCCAATAAGCATGTATTGATTAGTTTGCGCAAAAGTTATTTCTATGGATTTTTTTTGTTTTCTACCAATAATGGCGGCAATCAGCGACTTATAGCAGGACTTTGCAGCAGACAAATCGGATACTAAGCACTGTAACTGTACTAATGACACTGGCAGGGAAGGGTTAACATCAGGGGTAATCAAAGAGTTAAATGTGTCCCTAGGGAATGCTCTCTAACTTTTGGGGGGGGGGGGTGCTTGTACCGTAAGAAGGCAGAGATTTGTATTCCTGCTTAGCAGAAACACACAATCTGTCTTCTCCTGTGACATACTGGGCATCTGCCTTGCTTACATAGGCAGACAGGCATTCTGCATGGGAAAGATCAGCAGGACATCGGGTTGGCCGGACCCGCTGATTGGCTCCCGCTTCAAACCATATCAGTCTAACTTCCCGTTTTGGCTATCTGAAAGGACATGAAGGGACATCTTCCCAATAGGATACAAATGTCAAAAAAACATTAAGGGGTAATAACCCTCTCTTTCTGTATCCAAAATAAAAAGAAATGTTTTGCCATTGGTTCTACATTAAAGTGTAAAACTGGCCACAGATGGATTGAAATTTGGCTGGTTCAGCTAGGACCAGCTGAATTCTGGTCAATGTATGGCCTTCCCTCTTGACAAAAGTCGATCTAATGATCAATTTCTGTGGAACAGGAATGTTGAGAAACATTTCCTGATCAGTGGCTGGAACCAATCGACTGCAGTCATTGATCAGTGTATTCTGAAAGCAAATATGATGTCCCAGCTGGGGGGATTCCTCTACCCACCTTGCTTTAGGGATGGAGGAATCAAAAAATTCCCAAAGAACTACCCATCCATGGCAAGCCTATATACTCCTTTATCAGATCCCATAGTCCGACCATGACCATTTAAATGTATCCACAGTAATCAAAGCAATAAAGTGTGTTCAAGACTTTAATTCAATAGTGGTAGAACTTCAGCTCAATAATGAGGTCAGCTCTGATCTCTCCAGATATGAACTCCATTTGTTAAATACACAACACTATATCATTGTATTGTTGTGTAATTCATAGAACTATATTGTGTTAGACTGACAGAACTCCTCTTCTTCCAGGTTAAATGCTGATAGTTTTTTTTCTGAATTATATGATTCTAGTATGAAATATTTAAATATTGTAAACCTGACCTCGAGTTAGAAATTAAAGTCAAAGACAGGGCCTTAACTCTACCTGAACTTTTAACTTTTAACAGAATCCATGTCATTGAAGAGGCTCAGCTTCTGTGCCTGCTTGTGTGACAGGTACAGCGGCTGGTCACAGATCTCAGTAATGTTGAGCCTGTGGTTTTACCAGGCTCAGCGTTACTGAGCTGCACTGAGGACAGAGTATCACTCTCCACTGTGTCTCCCTACATCACATCCACGGACTGATAGCCTGAAATTTTAATACAGTTTCTGTTTTTTATTTAGATTTAATCTACGCTTTACTAAACGTGCATTCACCAGGAGTTTGAAAATGTTTCAGGACAAGCTTCAGAACCAGATTAGGCTTCAGCAGAGACAAGGAACAAATTTGACTGTTGTGATTTACACAAACTTATATTCACTGGAAAAAGAGAAGTTACTAAAAGTTCTAACATACTTTAGAAGTTCAATATCTAATTTCTACGACATTCCACAGAACTAAGGATTGGGAGAAATATTTCTGTCCCTGTCCACAAGATAAACGTCTCCTTGAAACTGGAACATCTTGAGCATTAGATACGTTTCACAAGCTACAAATGTTTTATTCAATTCACATAAGGTAGCTATTATTGTTAGTTAGATATAACAAAATGTAATCTGATCATGAGTGAGCGTAGTCACCCTGCAACAGGAAGTATGTGATTCATAGTATTACAAGGTGAAAATAAGGAAATATACCTTAAAAAAGAAAACTAAGAACCGCATACAGTATAAGCACTGTTAGATTGCAATACAGTGTAAGTTTGTTTTGCAATTAGATACCCTTTAATTAATCTCTGCTTAATGAGCCAATATACAAACTTGCATGAACACAATTTTTCAGCCACAGTTAAGGTGCCAGAATTCATCCTTGTCTTAACAGTTGATTCCTACCCATGCATCTTTTAAATTGAAAAGCAAGACACATGAATGACATGTCCTGGTCTGGACCCACTAAAACTGCATAGCAGAACCATATGCATTTTTGACAAGCTCAACCCAGAATTTGAGACAGTCCTATAAAAAGCTGTAACTCTTGGGTGATTGGTACAGACCTTATAATGCAATGTTTTTTGGTCAATTATATTTTTTGTAGGTTAAATAAACTGATATGTGTACATTTTTATATGATATTCATACATTTACTTAAAGTGGTGTTGCCACAAAAAAAAAAAAAAATAGCTTAAAATTCATAAAAAAATGTAAAAAAAATAATTGGAAAAAAAAATTACTCACCTCTAAATGCCTGTTGCTAGGGGGTCCCTCGTAGTCTGCCTCCTTCAGTTCCAGGGCTGGTGACATCACTTCCCCTCGGCGCGGCACAGTCATTTGGGACCTGTCACGTGTCCCAGATGACTGTGCGGTGTATAACGGCGCGTGGCGCTGCTCGCGCATGCGCAGTGGGTGCCCGGCTGTGAAGCCACATCCGGGTGCCCACAGTAAGAATGCTGGCACCGCGAGCAGAGCGGGGAATGAGGGGGGCTTCGTTCCCCCGCATAGCTGGACCCTAGGACAGGTAAGTATTAAAAGTCAGCAGCTGCAGTATTTGTAGCTGCTGACTTTTATTTTTATTTTTTTTAGGTGGAACCCCACTTTAAGTAATAATATTAATAGCAATAATAATAATACATGCGTCAATGCCATTTGATGATTTGATGCCAACAACTGCCAAACACTGTCAGTATGCTCATTGGCTATTTTAGCCAAAGTAATTATAAAAGGAGTTGTAAAGGCACAAGGATTTTCTATGCATAATGATAAAAAAACCTTCTGTGTGTAGCAGTCTACTCAGAACCCGATAATGACTTACCTGAGTCCCATCTCTCTCTGGCGATGTCCACAAGTGTCTAAGCTGTCTGGGACACTCCACCTGATTGGCTGAGACACAGCAGCGGAGCCATTGGCTCCTGTGGCTATCAATCTAAGTCAGTCAGCCAATCGGGGGAGAGAGGGGGCTGGGCCGGGTCAGGGCTCCATGTCTGAATGGACACATGGAGCTCTGACTTGGCACGGGTACCCCCATAGAAACCTGCTGGCTGAGGGGGCACTCGATTGGAGGGAGGGGCCAAGAGCAGCAAAGAGGGACCAGAGAAGAGGAGGCTCTTGTCTGCTCTGTGCAAAACCAACTGCACAGAGGAGATAATTACAACATGTTTGATATTTTTTATTTTTTTTAAACAAACCTTTACAATCACTTTAAGTGCTTTCTCCTCACTGCTAAGAAAAAAAGGAGAAGTGTTGTTCCTCCACTGACGCATTTAGCTGTGCAAATAGCTGTTTCAACACATCACTTGTTAATTGCAATTGATATATTTGAAATATTCATATGAAATTTTCATATTTGCCAGACTGAAAAGAAATAAAAAACAAATAATACAGCATGCTTTAGTACTGAATATAATAAGTAGAATATTAACTACATAAAAAGAGTTATAATTTCCTTTAACATGTACTTAGCAAACTATTTCAAATAGTGGGATTTGCTATAAAATGAAAAACTCAATAAAACACAATAACCCGCAATAAGACAACTCACAGCTAATGACAGATTCATCTGCCATACCTTAAGATGCAATAATGATTTGCAAAGTTCTTAATGAATCCCAGTTCTAGAGCTTAATAATTTCTTGTGTTTATCTGTGATGGCCTATGCAACCATATTTTATAAACAGAGCAACGTTCTAATAAGATGACATGAAACATAACTATCTTAATAGCTTACATCTGAGTCAGGATATATTAACTTCTAAAGAAAGAAATCACAATTTTGTGTTTGATGTTCTTCATGGCACATCAATAAAAAGAAAAGATATCACAGCCAGAAATGCTTAGATTTATTTTCTGACATTTGCTATAAATTCAAACACACAGTACCAGAGCTATCTGTTGTCTAGAGGATTGGGCTTAGTAAGCTGTGTGATCATGATTCACTACTGAATTATTTTTTCAGCTAACTACACAGATCAGAGAGGGATATGCAATCACAGTGCGGGGGATGGAAGATCAGGATTATCCATGAACAGGTATATTCAGATTTCAAAAATGTGAATAACAAAGGTTTAGTCTACCCAAAAAATAATATTCGAAATTTCTCAGGCCAGGTTTCCTTATGATGACAGCAGAGGTCCATGCCTGTATGCATGCTGCAGACTCCACCAGGAGCCTTTTTAACACACAACTGGAGCACATATGGAAGACAGAGACCGTGCATTGCCACACTAGAAGAAGTGTCTGAACAAGAACCTTCATTTTAATCACCATTCTTTAAAAGAAAATTGCAAAAAAAATAAAAAATGAAAATTAGCAAGTTAAAGGTTAAATGAGATGTTAGTGATTGTATTTACATATACTTTAAAGGGTAAATACATTTCAAGACAATGAACGCAAACACAGATGAAAGATGTCAAGTCCTTAAAATGGTTGTAAAGCAGAAGGTTTGCATTAAGATTAAAAGCCTTCTTTGTGCAGCAGCCCCCCTCAGCACCCCTAATACTTACCTGAGCCCATTTCGATCCAGCAATGTTGCACAAGAGGCTGAGCTGCCCGGGACTTTTACTCCTCATTGGCTGAGACATCTGTCAATCAAAGTCAGTGAGCCAATGAGAAGAGAGAGGGAGCATAGCCGGCCCATAGCTCTGTGCCTGAATGGACACAGGGAGCTGTGGCTCGGGTTCCCCTATAGCAAGCTGTTTGCTGTGGGGGCACTCAGCAGGAGGGAGGGGCCAGGAGCATCAACAAGGGACCTGAGAAGAGGAGGATCCAGACTGCTCTGTGCAAAAGCATTGCACAGAGCAGGTAAGTATAATCTGAGACTTTAGTATAACTTTACGTTACAGAAATGCACTGACTGCAGAAACATGTATTGGTGCGATGCAGTGTCATTCAATTTAAATGGCATCCCAACTCAACTTGCCAACAGACATGAGTTGTGGTGTGCTGCCAAAAATGGTACATATATGACTACAGGATGAGGGTGCATTCTCCCTATGCACCAATTCCCACTGGTTGAAATGTGCATAGATGACTGTGCACATACCTGTTCAACTAAAGAGGTGATATTAAAAAGTCCCCATATCTATTACTGATTGGTTAATGTCCAGAACACAAAATGGGCAAAAGGTTCACCACCTGTAGTTCTGCAGTTTTCATTTACAGCTCTCTGCAGGACAGAGACATGCAGACAACTCCATATAGAGATCGGGGGTTCTTGCATAAATGGTCATAAAATCTTGTCTTCCCCCAATAATAATAGTTTAGGAAAATCGTATTTCCCCACTGACAAAAATAAGTATCACAACAATATGCCCCAACTTAAAATCAAAATATTATATGGAGGTACCAAGTAAAGATGGAATCAAAGGTACCAGTGACTAAGTGGGTATTGTTTGGACTACCCTGTCCATATGTCAAGACTGGACAAAGAAAACTAAAAGTGAATCAAGAGTCACCAGTCCCCATCCCCAACCCCCCCCCCCAAAAAATTAAGATGTGGTAATGTTATGCTGAGAGCAACTTATAAAACAACCCTGTGGTATCTGGAATTGTAGAGTGCTCCCTAGCATACCTTAAAGATTTGCCCCTTAGTTTACTAAATAATGACAATGGCTTCTGCAGTGTTTATTACACCTGGTTTTCTTATTGTCTTCTTGTTTCTTACCTCTAGATGGTGATATTAGGAATGCGTAGCACGCATGCACATGTGTTGTGACGTCATTATGCCACGTGCACGATGACATCATTGCGCTGCATGCATGATGACGTTATCACGCGGGTAGCATGACGGCCATCTTTGAACACATATTATAAATAAGGGAACAATTGAGCCACTATTTTCATGTGGCTCTAGCTTGCATTTTATTCAGCACACTATTCATTTGGTTTCTTCTCCTATTTATTTTTATCCACCCCTGACAAAGCTCTGTCTTTGTAGAGTGAAACATGTTGGCTTCTTTGGGGAGCACTTTTAGAATTATTATTTTGCGGGCACACATGGTTTCTTTTGAGGTGGGGGCTGGTGACTCTTCATTTACTGTTTTATTTGTCCAGTCTTTACGTATGGAGGGGACAAACTCTATGCAGGTGCTGCCAAGTACTGACCACTATAGAACAGGAATTGAGGGAAAATGTCTTCAATAATGCCTGCCCATGTTTCTATTTCTTCCCTATCCTACACAAAACAAAGTACATTTTGGTTGTAGTTCAAGCTTAAGTTTTCTTTCTCCATTTTTGTTTTATTGCAAAATAAATGGTGTCTTTACACCAAAAAATAAAATAAATTTTTTGTTGATACTTAAAGGAAAAAAATATAAATACATCTTATAGAAATCCAGCCCTATTAGACCTAACCAGTGATATTTTTAGATTTTCTCTAAAATGTATAAAAATCTAAGGCATGACGCTACAAAGCAACATATGATTAGGAAGAAAATATGAATACAATATGCTAGGATTGTGAAACAAGAGACAGGCAGCCATCCGTCTGTAAAACCTTTCACTAATCCAGTTTATTCTCCAGACTAAGTGATAGTTGTGATTAGTAACACCATCAGCATCAACAACAATACTGAACAACTCTTCTGGCACAGGTATTATAGAAGAAGGTTTATGAAGCACAGGAGATTGGGTGGTGGGGTATAAAAATATTTATTTTTCATTTCCCCTCTTCATAGTTTGTAAGAGGGAAAGTGCAGATGTTAAGGTTAATATGGCTCTTTTTTTTTTTTTTTAGAAGCCTCGTACACCAAGTGTAGGCAGGGAGACACCTTTTTTTTTTCTTTTCTTCTCTCTTCCTTCTTAGTTTGTAAGAGGAAGAGAGTGGTTATTAACCCCCATGATGGTATTGCCGAGTCTGGCTCGGGGTGGAATTTTTATACCAAGAGCGGTAACCCCGAGCCAGACTCGGGACTGCATTGCTGGATCCAGGAGGAGGTTTACTTACCTTCTCCCTCGGATCCAGCGTTGTCTCCCCGCTGTACGAGCGAGCTGTGTCTCGCTCGATCTATCACGGACCCGATCTCCGTGCCCTGCGAGCGTTGCGACGCACGGGGACGGAGATCGGCGCCAAATTCAAAAAGTGAAACACACAGTATACATACAGTATAATATAATCTTACAGATTACATTGCTGTATGTAAATATTTCACACCCCCTTTGTCCCTAGTGGTCTGTCCAGTGCTCTGCATGCAGTTTTATATAATAAAAACTGTTCTTTCTGCCTGCAAACTGGAGATTGTCCATAGCAACCAAACTGTCACTTTACATCAAAAATGGTTTTATACCAGCTAGAAAACAGCGATAATAAATTGTAATTACTCGCAGAATTGAGGGATAGCGATTTGTGGGGAGATCCGTCATCAAATACTGAAAAGTAATGACAGTGACAATTCTGCAACTGAGCAAATGTCAGTGTTTTTGATTTGATTACATTATTGAATAATTTTTATTATTGTTATATTATTATTTGGTACAATTATTTATAGTTATTTATTATATTATAATTTATGATTTCATTTTTCAAACTTTATCATACCCGGGATGTCTGCTAGACTCTGGTTTGGACAGATTTAACAGAGTTATTCCTAAGAATTACAGGACTACAATATAAAACGCCAAATTTTCATGCAAAATAATGGTACTGCTTTTAGGTTAAGGTTAATATGGCTTTTTTAGAAGCCCAGAACACCAAGTGTGGGGAGGGAGACACTTTTTTTTTTTTTTTTTTAGAAAGTGAGGGGGAGGTAGACGGGAGATGTGGGGAAAGGGAGGAGAGGAAGAGCGCCTCCTTTTTTTTTGGTAGGGGATGGGTACGGTATATCTGTAAAAGGGTTTTTAGATTTGAAAGCATTGGAAATGTGATATACTATGGAATATTAATGAAACTGTTATAAAATTAATGATATTTTGATAATAAAAAAAATAAACTATTCTAAGAAAATAATACAGAAAAGGACTTAGTACTGTATCTATACTTTGTCTGTTTGTCTTTTGGATTACACAAGGAACTTCTTCTAGTATATTATTATTATTATTATTATAATTATACACGATTTATATAGCGCCAACAGTTTATGCAGCACTTTACAATGTATAGGGGGGGCAGCACAATTACAGTACAGTTCAATACAGAAGGGACAAGAGGGCCCTGCTTGTAGAGCTTACATTCTAAAGGGTATATACAGTAGTACACATACAATGACTAGGATATAAAATGTCACAATATTCATGCAAAGTATAGAGTCTTAATCAGTTGGAAACAGGTTGTTTTAAACTTTCAAAATAAAAAATATTATCCATGTAAAAATTGTGATATTGAGTTTTTGCAGTGCTTTCTATCAGGCTTGTTGAATTTCTTATGTTTCCCAAACTATATAAAGGCTTTTGCAATAGAAGAAAAGAGGTTTGATTATATATGTACCTGCTGATTTAGACTCTATCAGTTTAAATGAAAAAAAATTGAAGCACTAAAACCATCTTAAAAGACTACACAATGGTGAAACTGGCCAACCGTATTTCCTTAGCTACTGAGAGATTAATATGTAATCCAATAGCAAAAATACTTTCTATATTGAGTTACTTCATGATTCATTGACTCATTTCAAACCTAAATCTCAAGTTTGTGAGTTTGTAATACATTCCTTATTTCATACTGAATAACTAAACATGTGTTTCCTTGCTTCCTGAAAGAATATCAAATATTTGTAAAAAAAATGACATGAGTAAAATATAAACCAAATTAAAAAAAATGCTACAAAAAGGTTTTTAGTAGATTTTCCATACATGCTGTATAAATCAAAGCAATATTCACTCTAAGGAGTGTTAATTTAAAAGAGAAAATTTTAAATTCACCAGCAACTCAATATCCAAGCCATCATTAACCTGATGGGGAAACTTCAAGAACAGAGAAAAGTGACTTTCATGCGATCATAATATCAGACTCCACAGATATCCTTTCATGTCCAAAGTAACGAAACTGAGCTTGATAAATCTTAATAAGTTCTTCAGACAAGCTGTGATGACCATGGGGTGCCATCAACAAGGAGGCTTCCTTTACAAGAGGTATTCCTAAATGTCTGCTTTATCTTTACTGAATGTTACACACATCTTCAATAATAATTACTATTAGTAATTACTAATAATTACTGCATATTTAATGACACATACACATGTAATGTTTATCTAATATGATTTGTGAAAATGACTTATTATTTTTAAACACAAACATTTGATAAACCAAATGTATAGAAAAAGTATGGAGGAGGCTATTGCTCATCTGTTCTAAAAATATAAGTTCCCTAGCTGTCAAATATAAGTTCCCTAGCTTTAATACTTACTAGTCACTGACCTCTGAATTTGAACTAACTTTGACTAGTGTGTTCCTTAAACTTGTTCCAGATCAGCCAAAACAAAATGATTGAAGCCAAGGATTGCCAACAATTAAAATGTTGTGGGCCAATGATGGTAATCTGCATATTTTTCTCCATATGGGTTTCTTATAAAATGAAGTGAATATACAAACCAGAATAGCTTTACGAAATAAGCAATACAACAACCTAACATGAGCTCACAAAAAAACCCAATCAAAATGTACATTATCTTTCAGTCATGTAACTTTTTTGTTCTTCTTCAATTAAATAAAAAAAAATAATTCCCTACTCACGCTATCACTTTTTATTTCATACATCTTAAAAAAAAAGTACATGTATTACTTTGACATCATAGGCAATGACACAATGGGAAATTTACGAAAGGCAAATCCACTTTGCACTGAAAGTGTGCTTGGAAGTGCAGTCGCTCTAAATCTAAGGGGTAGATCTGAAATGAGTGGAAGCTCTGCTGATTTTATCATCCAATCATGTGCAAGTTAAAATGCTTTTTTTTATTTCTCTTGCATGTCCCCATCGGATGTACAGCGACTTTAATTCCAAGTGCACTTTCAAGTGCACTTGTAGTGCAAAGTGTATTTTCCATTAGAAAAATAACCCCCAATGATTCTTAAATTATTAGGCTCCTATCTTAAATGCAAAAATCATCCATAAGTGGTATGCTAATTGGTATTATGCAAGGAGCCAAAGCAGTTAAATAAAAAAATATAGATTTTAATCACATCATGAAGGGCTGTGTTCTTATTTCAGCTATTTGGGTTTTGCACAGCAAGAGTAACATTTATCCAACAAATATGTATGTGTCCAGGCAAGGCAAATAATGTAAGTCATCAAGCAGGAATTAAATTACAGTAATTGTGTATGCCCAGTGGGTTAATACATGATTAAATTGCACTTCATTATTATCAGAACAGAGAAGGGCAGCTCTCCTATCAATAGAAGCTTGACATGAAACTATAGAAACTGATGAATAGTAACACATAGCTGTAATTAACCCGAAAATCAAGCTGTGAGTATGAATTTCAAATTTCTGTGTCCTCTCATAGTTATTATTCACATCTAGTAATTCTTGTGAACTTAACTTGTTGCAGTTCTTTTCATTTTTTTTGTACCTGAAATGTTCTTTAAAGTTGATCATACATCTTCTAATTCCAATCTAATCGGCTGGGTAAGGCTCAAAGCAGGTATTGCTAGAGAGTGATAACTACTTTCAATTATCAAAAGTACTAAAACTTATTACAGGAATTACAGATATTATTTCAACTTAGAGGAAAACGATAAAGATTGTATGTCAATGGTAATTTTCTGTTTTTAAGTTAATATGTTTTTATTCTGTTTTTGGTATGCTAAGCTCTGGCACAACTATAGGGTGTAGGATGGTGACCTGTATTGATCAGCAGAGAAGAGCTGGGTTAATGGAGCAGTGTTAAAGTTGAACACTCTGCTGGAAAACGTTACCGTTGCAGTTTTGTCCCCTTCCACACTGCAAGATGAAATGCTCATTTTGTTTAGGGGGATAGGAATAAGCACCTTTCCCCTTTCCTTATTATCTTCTTCCTCTGCAGCCTTCCTGGTGATCCTGTAATGTTGAAAGGCCCTAAGTGTCCTCTTGAACAGCGCAGGAATGCTGGACTAACAGTGTTGGGCAGAGATGGGTCGTGTGGGGAAACTGAGGTTAATACAAAGCTCTGCCCCTAAAACCGTAAGGGGATAATAAGCCAACCAGTTGCCTAGCACATACAGAGCTGGCTGGGATAACAAGTTATTTGTTCAGGATATTGGCTCTCTGTAAGGCTGGAAATGCCTTTTTCACTTTGGTTTGTTCAAACATGGGGAAAGCTGCAGAAGAAAGCCATAAGCATTTTAACATAGTAAGTTAAGAGCTACTTTTAAAAATATATTTGTTTGTGGCTGGAGTTTAGCTTTAACATATTGAAAAAAAAAAACCTTTCTTCTTAAAGGAAGAGCAAAACAGTCATTTTCTCCATTTGGTTAAGATGATTGTTATGTAAACTTCAGGCAGAGCATTCTGAAATGGAGAGCTACTGTTCTGACACATTAATGTGTGTGTGTCTGTCTGTGTGTGAATCTTAGCTTTAGCTATTGAGTTCTGTAAACTGCATGCTTTTTTTCCAGCAAAGGAAAAAGCTTCAAGCGATTGCAAAGTCTATTTTTTTCTTTAAATAACAAGCATGTTATACTTACCTGTCCTGTGCAGTGGTTTTGCACAGAGCAGCCTGCATCTTCTTCTTCTTGGCTCCCTGTTTGCTGCTCCTGGCCCCTCCTTCCTTTTGAGTGCTCCCATAGTAAGCAGCTTTCCATGGGGGCACCTGGGCCGAGCTGCAGCTCTGTGTGTTAATTTAGACATGGAGCTGCCATTCAGACCTGCCCCCTTTATCTCCTGATTTTCTAACAGACTTTGATTGACAGCCACGGGAGCCAATGCTGTGTCTCAGCCAATCAAGAGGTGATGGTCTAGGGAATTGTGGACATCACTGGAGAGAGATGGGGCTCAGGTAAGTATTAAGGGGGCTGAGGGGGGCTGCTACATATAGAAGGTTTATATTAATGCATTTCATTTACTAGTTAAAAGTTTGCTAGTAGAAAAATATAAAATACTCATATACTCACATTCATATTTACCTTAATAAATAAAAGTAGTAAATCATGAATATACATACATACATAACCATTATACACTCACGGTAATAAAAATTGCTTTTTGCACCATGGTTTAGGCCAGGGACTTCCAAAGTACAGTCCGCTATGAGATTTTAGTCCTCAGTGAACAGACTTGGGATTCAGATCAATTTATAGCCACTTTTCCGACTACCACGTCAAAACCCCTGATGACTCAATTACCCAACTACTAAATATCTGTTTTCTTATGAGTCATATATTATGATGATTCTGAAAAAGATCCAAGTAAAACGTATTTATGCTATTTATTATTTATGCTATATTTTTAAATTAATTAATTTTGTTTTTTCAGCCCACAAATATTTGTAAAATATTCAATTTAGCCCTTGTACAGAATAGTAATTTAGAGAGCCTTGATGTAGGACATCCATGCTGTTCCGTTTAGATCACACTGACAATCACAGCTTTATCAGGTAACCATTTTCTATTCACATTGCAAATTTCATATAGCAAACAACAGAGATGCACAGCATATCTCTTCTTTCTTTGTCCATGCACAATAGCAATCCAAGGAACACAGTTACCCTAGACAAGGAAATTGCCAGCTGAGAAAAAGGGTGATTGTGAAGCAAGATAAAACAAACAATGAGGACTGGCTAACCCATCTGATATAGAGTTGGGACAAGCAGCCCCTTTCTTAAGGTGCATCTCATTTTTGAAGTTTTGTTACTATTAAAAAGAAATAAATATTTCAGTTTTTATCCTTTATTCTTACGTGCCCCTATAGCCTGCTTAAACAAGTCTAAAGGAGTTGAGAACGTTCAATCAATACATTTTAACTGTGTTCACTATGAAAACCAATCATGTGCAGATGAAATAAATAAATATGGCCAGCACTAGGAACACTTCAGCCTTCACTTGAGAGAGCAGTAATATCAGTCCAAGACTATGAACATGTTTCTAGAAGACTGAAAAACAAAAATGATATCATAACTCTGCTGTTGCAGCTTAGGTTGTGTCCTGGACCAAGCTTTAAAAGAGAAGCATGGGAATTAAAAAAATAAACATTTATACTCAGCCTGGCTCTAAGACTGAGAATAGAGCGATCGCACCATAGCTGATCACTCAGTTCTCAGTCTTCAGTGAGCAGAGAGCTGGTAACAGTCAGTCACTGGTTCTCTGCTCTGCCCCTCTAGGGCTCACTGGAGCGCTGGGCTGAGGAGAGGGTGAGATCGGCTGGTTAAGGGCCTCAATGGCACAGAGAGGCTGAGCCAGCTACCCCCCAGGCATCTGGGTGGATCAGGACATTCAAGTCAGGATCTCTCCAGAGCCTGGACTAACTGAGTGGCTAAAGCTGGCTGTCGGCTGAATACAGGTCACAGGAGTGCAGAACTAAGTGCACTCCTGTGACCCACAGGAGAAATAAGGCCAAAAGAGTTGTGGCCCTACTTTTCATTTAAAGAAAAACTGCAATTGATGTCCAGGATCTGCCAATGCTGTTTGGTGGGGCCAATGGATGGCACAACCAGCAGAATAAATTATACATCTTTTGGCAGCTAAGACAGTTCACAACTCAACTGTTTCTTCAGCTGCTTACTTGGGCTTTAAATTTAAATCTCAATATAATTTACCTGTCATTCACTAACATGCTTCCTTTTATTTGTACTATGATAGCCCTTTGTGGTACAAAGTAAAAACACCCACGAGGGGATATGCCCTTTTTAATATCAACCATTTATTGTTAAAGACTCCACCTGTAAAAAAAATAACAGGAATAAAAATCAAAAAGTGCACCTTAAATGCTACTTAACTTTCTCGACAGTTTTTGACTTAACCTTTAAAGCAGATTTATGAACCTGTCAGGCACAGTTATAAATATCTGGAGTTTATATATGAGTGCCAGAAAATCTCTCTTCTTTTCAGCACTTAGCTTTTAACCGTAGACAATGCCATAACCTTGTTCTTCAGGAGTGTGTCCATTGGCAAAAACATCACGTCTTTGGTTGCAACGCACCACATATTTCAAATAATGTTTTGTTTGTCCTCTTTTTTTTTCTAACCCTAAACAAACAAAATAATCAATCTAAATTTATAGTGGCTACCAAATGCCTTCATACACTGGGTGCCAGTCCCGTATATCAATAACCAATTAATTGAATGGTCTGGGAACTTGCCCAAGGCATATAATATTCCATCAAGCAATCGTAGCGAAGCAGAGAAATCTCACTTAAGATGACTTTGCTGACAGGCACCCGTGACTCTGAGACTAAACATATAGAACACAAAACTGCATTTAGCCTGAACCTTACCCCAGAGCTCCCATCCATCATGCACACATAAGATTGCTCAATCAAAACCACATCTTTTCACTCAAAGTCAAGTGCCCAACTAGATAACCAGAGAAGCATTCTGAAATCTATTTAAAGTTTCCAGATTTCAGTTCTCTAGTTCATCTTTAGAACAGATCACAAACCATGATAGTGAAAAACAGCTCTGTACCTTGAAAATATTGTTTTCCCATGTAGTATGCACTACCATCAGCATATACATAAATGTCTATTCACAAAGTCTCTGACTGTTAACAGTACATTTGGGAGCAGAATGTAAATAAAGATGGCGGCAATGTAATAACACAAGACTAATAACTCAACACCTCCGACAACCACCCTTTCTCCAGTTTTAATGTACTCCTGTATTAAAATTCACTGAGAAGATAGGGGACTTGCTAGGAAAGGTAAGGTCACACACCAGCATACAATAATTGAGCTGAGCATATAAGAGAAGTATGAAAACATATGCTACCGCTTGTACGTGGTATATGCTCCTACTGGAGCCTGATGCTAGTTGTGACATATATAAAAATATACAGATATGTTATTGCAATCTACAATATGGAGATAGAGAAATAGAGTAAATGCCACCCAATATTTATTTACGGTGCCATCCTTCCCAGCAAGTTATTGAAAGATATTCTTTTAACGTTTGATAAATCTAAGTTGTATGTTGGTTTACATAAATACTGCATGTTACTATTAACAAAATTGATACTGGGGTTAGGAGACAATGGGGTTGATTTTATAAAACTGGAGAGTGGAAAATCTGGTTCAGCTGTACATGGTAGCCAATCAACTTTTAAATTCAGCTTGTTCAATTAGCCTTTGACAAAAAAAAAAAAAATAGCGAGAAGCTGGTTTCTGTACACCGCTGCACCAGATTTTGCACTATACAGTTTTAGAAAATCAACCCCAATGTATTTTTGTACACCGACAACATGTTTTTAGACCCTGTTTATAGTGTATTGACTTGCATTTACTGCACTGGAGGAATGCAGGTCACAGCTAGGACATACAGAAAACAATGGTGTCCTATTCACACTGCATTGTACCTACCAGTTGACACCAGAACATTAATAGAGGGGAAACCTTCCAATGGGGACACTAGTTCTGATAACCTTGGTGACACACCGATATTCGCCGATTTCCTGTTTTTGCTATGGGACAGGAAGTGAAGGAAAATCTCTCCAATGGAACTAGATGGCAAAAAATAAACGTTGATGATATAACCCTCCCTTACTCTATCATAAATGTGAAAAAATGTTTTGCTTTTAGTTCCACTTTCATTGAAAATGAAAGAAAATGATGTTACAATGTAAATGAAGACAATGGAAAAGAAAGAGGAAGAAAATGATAATAATCAAAGTGAAATATATTTCATAAAATTTGCATTTCTTCCACTTAAAAACCAAATATTCTGCATAACAGCAGGTACCAAAGGGGAAGTGCTAAAGTTGTAAGCTTCTTTAGCATTTATAGCATCCTTTCTCAACCAGGGTTCCATGGAACCATAGGATTGCTCTACAAATTGCTAGGGGTTCCTTAAACAATTAGCAATTTCTGCTTCTCGGATAAGTAACCAATGACTACAAAGATCTTTTTATGTACCTGTAAGTGAGGTTCCAATCACTGAGCATGGTTGTAAAAGGTTCTTCTCCCACTGACCACAGTGTAAAGGGTCCTTCTCTCTTGACCATTAATGAAAGTGGACACTTCACTGACCACCATTGTATGAGGGTACACCTTCACTGACTACAAATGTAAGGGGACTCTTCAATTTTTACTGTCTGCATTTCTTTTCTGACCATTATTATTTTCATTATTATTAAGTAATTCCTAATTTCTTATTGTTACTGAAAACAATGTATTAGAAATAGTTCCTGAAACCTGAAAGATATTTCAAGGGTTCCTTCTTTTTAAAAAGGTTGGGAAAGGCTGATCTATAGTAAGGTCAACGACTACGCTGACTGGAGCTATTCACAGTGCTGAAATTGTAGAGGCTATGAAAGACGAGTAGCTTGCCAATTTCTTTTACTAATGATTTTCCCATAGCTGTCACCCTGCAGATTTAGGTTAGGACCTTTGCCCACATATCTGGATAATTGCCATCAGTAGAACAACATTTTTGTATTCACTCCAGTTATTACAAAACAAGTCTGTTTACAGGAAACCCCAAACCTATTGACAATCCTTTAGGAGGTAAAACATAGATTTGGACAGGCTCATTATAAACAATGGTTGTGTTTTTAAAAACACATATTTTTCTATGTATTCCAAGGAAAAATAAAGGAATTAGAACTTCACTAAAGTAGCACAAAGAGCAACCAAACAAATTTTAGTTCTGAATTGTCAGATTAGTGAGAGATGATTTATGATTGGTTGCTATGGGACTGCATTTTGCACATAACCCTTCGCCTTGCCGATTAAGCCTGTTATTGTAGGAAACTACAGCATCTATCTGAAACACAATCTTCACACTGGAGGCTTGCTCCCAGTGTCATCTTATACCATCACATGCCAGGCTGAAAAAAAATGGAAGAAAGCTCAAGAAATTGCTCTATTCTTTTGAGGACAGGAAGCCAGAATGCTATTAAATGATATGAGATCTTTCATGTTCGTATATTTTTTCGAATGCTTGAATCAGATGCCTTTGGCTTCGAGGCATATCGCAAAATAGGCTATGTGCTGCAATAAT
The DNA here is from genome assembly GCF_037356315.1 of Lithobates pipiens. NCBI lineage: Eukaryota > Metazoa > Chordata > Amphibia > Anura > Ranidae > Lithobates > Lithobates pipiens. The sequence continues at coordinate 486,461,989 of NW_027507764.1, read as the reverse complement.
CACCCAATTTAAACTGTGTATTCAGCTCATTTGTTTCAAATTTTAATTAGCGCAGAATATTGCAATTACTTCTATTGGCCATTAACATATTCTGCTGCTCATTTGAATTCATTTGCATGGCGGTTTGCCTCAGGCACCTCCGGCAGTCCTGGGGTATTTATCACAAGTACCCAACTTTGCTGAATAGATCTACTTGGTGGATTAATTATACCTTTCATATTTTTCTTATTACACAATATATGTGGCATGGAAAAAAGCATGGCATTTTAGCATGTAGCCATTTGATTATTGACCAATGAACAAAGAAATACCAATTTTAACCAAATTTACATAAAATAACCCTATTATAGCAGGGTTCTTACAGTATAAACTTATATCCCCATGTTGCTGACTACCAGATCCACATACACGAATATACATTTATGTTTTCATTTGTGGCTACACCACCTATTTTTATAGCACATTCCATGCTAGAAATAAAAAACCCAGATCTAATTATCTAACTGGAATCTTACCTTCTTTTCTCCTAAAATGTTTTACTTTCCGTCAGAATAATGTAGGGGAGCATGTGGACATGCAAATGTCAAGAAAATAAAGTGTATCTAAAGCTTATTTATTTTAACCTCTATCAGTTGTTTATTGCTGCCTACATCCTCATATGGGAGGTTCCCCCTCTCTATTTGTTCTGCTGATTGTAAGTAATGGGAAAATCCAAAATTTTGAGTTGTCCCCAGAATAGAAACTGAGAGGAAATCCAACAGGGACACTTATTCCAGCGACAGCTGTCTAAGAGCCAATTTTTCTTACTTTTGGAATAATTCATTTACTTTTCTATTGTGTCTCTAGAGAGGGAGTAAAGGGATTCTGCCCAGTGGGACAAATAAAAAAATAAATATAGAACTTACAGAGGTTATAACATTTCCTTCTCTGTCCAAAAATAGCACAATGTTTTGGTTTTATTGCACTTTAACTGTACATTTATTTTCCTGTTTATTTTACTTTGGTATTTAGTGATGGCATGGCCCACAGCTCTTTGTAAGTACATTGAACTATTACTCCATGCCAACTTAGAAGCCAGTAATGTCCTTGCCACACCATTATACAAAAACACATACAGTATATGTACACACAAGCACACAGACTAACTTTATATCTGGTGGAAGCAATTAAACCTACCTGTATTTTTACAGTTACAAAAGAAAAATGTGTACAGTGGTTGTGGGAATGAGAACCACTGTACATCATACAATGTATTGTATATTTTATAATTATTTATTTGTATTTTACTTCACAATTAAAATGATGACTAAAAATGTATTTAAAAAGTAACAGTACCTAATTTCAATGAATTTCATATTCTGTATGCAGGCCCACAATGTAATAATCCATATGCAGTCACCACAATCCACTGCTTTTAAAAGTACTTCCACTCTTCAGGAATAGGTCTTCTTCAATGCCCCCTCTACTCTTTCCCTTCCTTTTGCTCCCCCTAAACTCTATTAGCCATCAAGGATGAATAGAAATACTGGTACTACCAGATATGGTAAACATATAAAAGCAGCAGCAATGGAATCATACATATAAACTAAGGGGTTATTCAAAGCACAGAGTCACCTTAAGTAGGGATTTAAACGTCTACATAGATCCATACATAACTCACCATTTGAATCCACCCCCTCCACTGAACCATTACTTGTCTACGCACACCAATACATATATATTTACTCTAGTGTACTTTTACATTATGGGGAGACTCATTTAAATAAATAGTTATAGTCAGACAGCAAATAAATGCCAATGTATGGCTCATACAGTGGAATAAAGGCAATTCCTTATGGACAATACAATTATTAAGATTGTGTCCTCCTTACAGGGCATTAAAGTAGATGTGAATCCTTACTTTGTAGAACAACCCATTCAGTTTAAAGTAGAAATGAATGGCAAAACGTTTAAGTATACATATACAAAATCATTATGAATACCTTTTATTTTCTTTTTTTAGAAGTGATTGCATACCCTCTGTTTTTAGCTGCATTAGGAGCTCAGAAAGCTAGGGGGAGGAGAAACAGAAAACAGCAGCACACTGGCCTTTCCAGCAAATGGCTGTGCAGGGTGGAGGTGTGAGGACAAGTCTGATCATTGGAGGAGAACAGGCTGAGTTCCCAGCACAGGCAGAAAACTGACCTTGCTGTGCTCTCATGACTGGTGAGGTCAGTTTATTTTAATAGGAAAGCAGAGGGACTGGCAGGAACACCAGGTGCCCACACAAAGTAAGCAATATAAAGAGAACATGATATTTTACCTACAAGTACATGGTACAGCAGGCATAAATCAGGAATATGAAATGTTGGGGTAACATAATAAGGAGAGCAAGACTATTCAAACTAGTCTTCTACCAGATGCTGTGAACACAAATCTCATGGCCCCAAAAATAGCAGTATCAGATTGGTGCAATGCTTGTAGACAAATTAATGTGGTTCACAATATTAAATGTTATCACGATCAATATGTATACATTATTACTTTGCTTTGGGGGTGGAAACTGTAGCATCCATAGGGAATATGAGGAGAGTATACAATACTGATATCAGATGTAACATTTTTGCCATCTCTCCAACTCTTTTTTAAATTATATTTTATATTTTTACTTGTGTTGTTATGGAATGCTGGGGTACCAGAATAGGTTTACAGATATAATAAATATAGTATAGATATAGGTGCTCACAATCTCACTTTGCAAGCTTTCATCTGAAATTAGAAAAACTTTTCTATTCTCAATCTCAATCTTTTGTACAAATCCATCATTCATTGATTTTCATTTGAAAGCTGATAAATAATAGGTTCCTTATCCTTAATAATTGCAAAGCTGCTCAGGTGCTCTTGACATTGCTGTCAAGCTGTGCACATGCATGATTGATTATTCAATTTATTGGCAATATTGTACCTGTCATGGCAGTTCAGTTGTCTTGGTTTTGACAAGTGCAAAAGGGTGTCCATGACAGCTGCACGATCGAGTGATGGGTTTAAGCACTCGGATGTTTCAGCGGACTATTCTGAGTGACAGGTTGATAAATTAAAATTACAGTTGAAGAATAAACTCTGATTTCAGAGAATGTAAACAGCAACTCAGCCAACATTGTGTAGAGTTGACAGTGTAAACTTAAATGGATTTTTCACTTTCAGCTATAAAGGTGTAAAGCTCTGCTTATGGACTGATTAGGAAAGGAGAGTGCTCCCCTTCTTCCCCTGTAGGGACACTGCAAAATTAATGCAGAATACTGACACTCATAAACCCAAGTCTTCTGAATCCAAACACATTCTTAATCTAAGAGACTCTGTTTATATGAAAGCAACCTGAAAAGTTTCCGGTAACGTTACTTTAAAATGAAAGTGACTACAGCACAATCATTGATTTTAACAAACCATCAGATAGGTTCAGATAACATATGACCTTTTTTTCTTTTTTTTGCCATGCCTAATACACTTGTGGGATTTTCAGGCACAAGCAACCACTAGCAGCATAATAGTCAAGCAGACATAGTCCTCCATAGCAAGACACCTAACTAACTTTAAAGCCTAAGTTTAGTTAAATTGTTAGTTCTGAAGCTACTAGTACTAGTCACCAGGTACACTGTCACAGTCACTCTTTCGCCTGAATAATCAGTCTAAAGGTTTTCTCTTTTTGATGCTTTATTGGAAACTTGGATGGGTGCAGTATAACTGTGGGATACTCCAGCAACGTTACGTAGTAACTTGAGAACACTTATCCTCCTCATAAAGAATCTGACCACAGCCCTTTGCAGCAGCAAATGATGAGCTGAGCTACACTGGGTCACCATGAACAATGTACTTTTTTTAACCACTTCCCGACCAGCGCACGACGATATACGTCGACAGAATGGCACGGGCAGGCATATTGGCATACATGTACGTCCAATCTTCAATGCCGCCCTGCCATCGGGAACGTGCTGCCGGCGGCGCGCTCCCACGCTGGTTGGGACCCCCGTGAGTCCGGTCGCGGGACCCGCGGACTCGATCGCCGCGGGCATACCCGCGATCGTCTCACGGGACGGCTGAATGGAGGAAATGCCATGTAAACAGCATTTCTCTATTCTGCCTAGCAACTAGTCACGCTGATCTCTGCTCCATGTGATTGGAGCAGAGATCAGTGTTCACTAAATGAAAGACCAACCCCCCCACAGTTAGTAACACACCCCTAGGAACACTTAACCCCTACACTGCCACCCACTGGTTAACCCTTTCACTGCCAGTGTCATTTACACAGGAATCAGTGCATTTATATAGCAGTGATTACTGTATAAATGACAATGGTCCCAAAAATGTGTCAAAAATGTCTGATGGGTCCCCAACAATGTCGCAGTCACAATAAAAATCGCTGATTGCCGCCATTACTAGTAAAAAAAATAATAAAAAATTATTAATAAAAATGCTATAAAACTATCCCTATTTTGTAAACGCTATAACTTTTGCGCAAACCAATCAATAATCGCTTATTGCGATTTTTTTAACCAAAAATATGTAGAAGAATACGTATCAGCCTAAACTGAGGGAAAAAAATGTTTTTTTATATATTTTTGGGGGATATTTATTATAACAAAAAGTAAAAAATAATGCGTTTTTTTCAAAATTGTCGCTCTATTTTTGTTTATAGCGCAAAAAATAAAAACCGCAGGGGTGATCAAATACCACCAAAAGAAAGCTCTATTTGTAGGAAAAAAAGGACGTCAATTTTGTTTGGGAGCCACGTCGCACGACCGCGCAATTGTCAGTTAAAGCGACGCAGTGCCGAAATCGCAAAAAGTGGTCTGGTCTTAGACCAGCAAAATGGTCCGGTCTGCAAGTGGTTAAAGGACTTCTTTTCCTGCATAAATGACACTTTGTGCAGGGACAGTTCTAAGCACCAGAAACATGCACGCCTTCACAGGCATACTATAGACACCCCCCCCCCCCCCCCCGTATGACATTTGAAGGAATCTTACACTTTTGTTTCACTTTAATCATTATTAAAATCACTGCTCCCGAAAAAACTTCCCTTTTTAAAACTTTTTTTTGCATTGATACATGTCCCCTGGGGCAGGACCCGGGTCCCCAAACACTTTTTAGGACAGTAACTTGCAGAATCTTTTCTCTCTGTCAAATCTTTTTTCTCTGTCGAATATTTTCTCTATATAATGAATATTTATGTGGCCCCAGCCAATCCCTAAGGCTCAGAAGGGTGGCTGGAAGGTTGCATAAATAGCCTGAGCAGAGAGTTTCTTGTCCAGAAGACAGAGATTCCAGCCTAAAGGGCTTCTGCCCTCTCGGGCAGTTCAGGGTGCTTCGCTGCTCATTGAGGTCCCAGCGCTTTGCTAGCGGGGGGGGAGGGCTTTTCTGCTGAACCCTGCTGGAGCTGACTAAGGGACTTTCTTTTTGGGGACATCTTCATGGAAGAGGTGTCTGGAAGATATTAAAAGGAGGCATCCAATTGTCCAAAGACATAAGGGAGTAGAGTGAGAGATCCCAGTGACTGCGAGCTGCTGCTATCCCTTTTTTTAATTAGAGTCAGCATTACTTAACCACTTTCAGACCGGACCATTTTGCTGGTCAAAGACCAGACCACTTTTTGCGATTCTGCACTGCGTCGCTTTAACTGACAATTGCGCGGTCGTGCGACGTGGCTCCCAAACAAAATTGACTTCCTTTTGTTCCCACAAATAGAGCTTTCTTTTGGTGGTATTTGATCACCCCTGCGGTTTTTCTTTTTTGCGCTATAACCAAAAATAGAGCGACAATTTTGAAAAAAACTCATTATTTTTTACTTTTTGTTATAATAAATATCCCCCAAAAATATATAAAAAAACATTTTTTTCCCTCAGTTTAGGCCGATACGTATTCTTCTACATATTTTTGGTAAAAAAAATCGCAATAAGCGATTATTGATTGGTTTGTGCAAAAGTTATAGCGTTTACAAAATAGGGATCGTTTTATAGCATTTTTATTAATAATTTTTTATTATTTTTTTTTACTAGTAATGGCGGCGATCAGCGATTTTTATTTTGACTGCGACATTGTGGGGGACCCATCGGACATTTTTGACACATTTTTGGGACCATTGTCATTTATACAGTAATCACTGCTATATAAATGCAGTGATTCCTGTGTAAATGACACCGGCAGTGAAAGGGTTAACCAGTGGGTGGCAGTGTAGGGGTTAAGTGTTCCTAGGGGTGTGTTACTAACTGTGGGGGGGTTGGGCTTTCATTTAGAGTGCGGCACCGGCGGCGTGTTCCCGATGGCAGGGCAGCATTGAATATTGGACGTACCTGTACGCCAATATGCCTGCCCGTGCTATTCTGTCGACGTACATCGTCGTGCGCTGGTCGGGAAGTGGTTAAAATCACTCGCAGCAATTATAAATTGTCAGCTCTGTAATACAGAGAACACTCATTGAAAGTCATTGATAAAATAAATAAATAAATAAAAAAGCGTGGGGGTCCCCAAAATTAAATTACCAGGCCCTTCAGGTCTGGTATGGATATTAAGGGGAACCCTGCGTCAAATTTTAAAAAAAAATTGACGTGGGGTTCGCCCTAAATATCCATACCAGACCCTTCAGGTCTGGTATGGATATTAAGGGGAACCCCGCGTCAAATTAAAAAAAAATTGACGTGGGAGTCCCCCTAAAAATCCATACCAGACCCTTTATCCGAGCACGCAACCTGGCAGGCCGCAGGAAAAGAGGGGGGACAAGAGAGCGTCCCCCCTCCCTCCTGAACCGTACCAGGCCACATGCCCTCAACATTGGGAGGATGCTTTGGGGGTCTGTGACCCCTCAAAGCATCTTGTCCCCATGTTGATGAGGACAAGGGCCTCATCCCCACAACCCTTGCCGGTGGTTGTGGGGGTCTGCGGGCGGGGGGCTTATCAGAACCTGGAAGCCCCCTTTAACAAGGGGACCCCCAGATCCCGACCCCCCCTGTTTGAAATGGTAAGGGGGTACAAAAGTACCCCTACCATTTCACAAAGAAAGTGTAAAAAATAGTTAAATAAGACAAACACACTTTTGAAAAATTCCTTTATTAAAAATAAAAAATAAATTAAAAAAAGATTCCAGCGGTGGTAATCCATTCTTGCTATTCAGCGATGGACGATCATCTCTCCGTTACATCACCCCTCTGATGTAACACAGGCAGGTTTCCGTTACATCAGAGGGGGGCGGGGTCACCCATACATCACGGGGAAGCCCGGGTTTCCCCTTGCATCAGAGGGGGGCGGGGTCAGATGACAGGTGGCCCCGCCCTCCGCATATAACAAACGTCAGGCCGCCGGAATCCCCGCAGTGTCTCCTCCGTGGAGACAGAAGATGGATGGATTCCCTGCGCTGATTCAGATGAGCCATCGCTGGACCCTGGAGAGATGATCGTCCGTCGCTGGATAGCAAGAGTGGATTACCACCGCTGGAATCTTTTTTTCATTTTTTTTAATTTTTAATAAAGGAATTTTTCAAAAGTGTGTTTGTCTTATTTAACTATTTTTACACTTTCTTTGTGAAACGGTAGGGGTACTTTTGTACCCCCTTACCATTTCAAACAGGGGGGGCGGGATCTGTGGGTCCCCTTGTTAAAGGGGGCTTCCAGATTCTGATAAGCCCCCCACCCGCAGACCCCCACAACCACCGGCCAGGGTTGTGGGGATGAGGCCCTTGTCCTCATCAACATGGGGACAAGGTGCTTTGAGGGGTCACAGACCCCCAAAGCATCCTCCCAATGTTGAGGGCATGTGGTCTAGTACGGTTCAGGAGGGAGAGGGGCCGCTCTCTTGTCCCCCCTCTTTTCCTGCGGCCTGCCAGGTTGCGTGCTCGGATAGAGGGTCTGGTATGGATTTTTAGGGGGACCCCCATGTCAATTTTTTTTAATTTGATGCGGGGTTCCCCTTAATATCCATACCAGAACTGAAGGGCCTGGTAATTGAATTGGGGGACCCCCACACTTTTTTTTAATTTATTTATTTTTATCAATGACTTTCAATGAGTGTTCTCTGTATTACGGAGCCGATAATTCATAATAGCTGCGAGTGATTTTAAAGGACTTTTTTTCCTGCATAAATGACACTTTGTGCACGGACAGTTCTAAGCACCAGAAACATGCGCCCCTTCACAGGCATACTATAGACACCTCCCCCCCCTACGAAATTTAAAGGAATATTACACTTTTATTGTTTCACTTTAATCATTATTAAAATCACTGCTCCCGAAAAAACGGCCGTTTTTAAAACTTTTTTTTTGCATTGATACATGTCCCCTGGGGCAGGACACGGGTCCCCAAACACTTTTTAGGACAGTAACTTGCATATTAGCCTTTAAAATTAGCACTTTAGATTTTGAACCTTGGAGTCCCATAGACTTTAATAGGGTTCTGAAGTTCACACGAAGTATGCTATATACTAGCTCCGTCTAATCTTCTTTATACATTCGACAGACACCATAAGCCTTCAAAGACAGATTCGACCGTAATTCATGTGGCTTTTCGGACGAATGCAATTTTTGAACAAAAAACTAAATAAATAAAAACTAATTTCGGGAGTAACTAAATTAATTACCGTATATACTCGAGTATAACCTGAGATTTTCAGCCCCTTTTTTTAGGCTGAAAGTGCCCCCCTCGGCTTATACTCGAGTCACATTCAATTTCCCAGCAGTCAGTGTTCCGCCTATCACGGACATCCGCTCATCCTCATACTACGGACGAGGATGAGAGGATGTTCGTGATAGGCGGAACACTGACTGCTGGGAAATTGAGTGTTCCGCCTATCACAGACAGGGAGGCTTTTGAACAGTGGAATGGCCGCTGTCTGTCACAGACGAGGAGGAGAGGTGCGGCTTTTGAAACCTGGCATGGCCGCCGTATGTTTTTTATACATGCAGATCAGTGCAAAATAGCACACAATGGCACACAGAGGCTGCAGAAGGACACAGAGGCTGCAGAAGGACAAAGAGGCTGCAGATTGGCACACGGAGGCATGCACAGGACACAGGTAGGCTGCAATGGACACAGGGATGGACACAGGGATGGACACAGGGAGGTATGCAGCTGCAGATGGGCATTGTTGACCCTCTTTTCCACTCTTTTAAGCTGTAACAGTAGCTGCTGCATGTCTCACCCTCGGCTTATACATGCGTCAATAAGTTTTCCCAGTATTTTGGGGTAAATTAGGGGCCTCGGCTTATATTCGAGTCGACCTATACTCGAGTATATACGGTAATTTTTCGGACGAAAACGAAATTCCGAAACAAAATATTTTACTCTGCACATGTCTAGTGAGAATAGTTAAAAAGGAAATTGTTCTAAAGGTGCTTCTTTGTACATGAGCTTTTAAAGATGCTAATTAGCATAATTATGATTCATCCTACAAAAGGGGGTGGCATTATTATGTAAAATAAGATTGACCAGTAAAAAGAACATATTTGATTTAAACAGGAAGGAGTTCATTTTAATTCTCTTGAAGTTGCTTGCAGAAGTGAAACACTTATTTTTCTCATTGCTTATGTTCAGTTTACCTAAAATTTAACAGATAAAACAGTCATATATTTAAAAAAAAAGAAATGTCCAGAAATAAATAGGAAAAAGGTTAGTGAGGTTTGAAGCAACAGAATGACTGCGTCATGAAATGGCAGTTCAAGTTTGCATTTAGAGTTAGTGACCACAGATAAGGCCATACTTCTGCTCATTCTGCTTTCTTCTCCTGTCAGCACTTGTCCAATTGGTTACACTTAGTTTTAGGTGTATGGTTAAGTGTATGCAACATATAGCAATCCCAAAAAATGTGGAGCCTACCATTGCTGACCATCCTTATGGAAACACTTGTTGCCTGGCTTCCAAGCTAACCTTCATGATTCAATGGTGTCTAACTTACTGGCTTGCATGCAGATTGAGTATTATAATTTCATTCTGTTAAATTTAAAGCCTATCTCCAGGCCGAAATGCTCACTTGCCATGGATCTGGGACCCCCCACACCCACTGTCTCATTTATGTCTAGGGAGCCATTAGAATTACACTTACCCAATATTATGCTCCCCCAACAGCTGGTGCTCTCTTCCACTTCTCTATATTCCAGCAGTGGATTGTTTATTGTCATCCTCACATCCAGTGCAGGGCTATGAACTATTGGTCTTGATGACATCAGAGGACCTGCAACTGCTGAAGCATGGGGGGGGGGGGCTTCTGGGACCCCTGAGAAACCCTGTGGTAGCAGAGGATCGGGTATGTAAGAGTGCTTTTTGCAGTCATCTATATCTAGTTAAGAATTTAACACATTCTGCCACTGCTCTGCAAGGGTTGAATGCTTGTTCAGGTCTAGGGAAGCAATTTTGTTTTTCCCTGAGCTCAACATTAGGATCAGGGTTAGATATTAAGGTCAAGTTCAGGGTTAATTTGAAGGTTAGTTTAAGTAATGAGCTTATGTGTTAAAGCTCAAGTTAAGTGCTTCAGAGCAGGTTAGGTGTTGGGTATTTAGTAAGGGCTAGGTTAAGACTTTGGAACAGTTTAGAGTTCAACAGCATGGTTTTACGGTATATGTTAGTGACAAAAGCAAATTATCAAGAAGATCTGTTGATGAAAAGGTACTGATTCTCCTAGTGTTCAGGCAATATAATAGGCTTGAATGCAGAAGTGTCTGTGAGCAGGTTAAGGTACTGTCAAGGCAAATTATGGGAGGATATGTTTTTAACTGTTCACGTGCACAGACCATATTTCTGGAATACCAAAAGGTTCTTTTGCTTTAGGAGGAGCATCTAAGTCTGCTTTTGATTGTGTGCCTTTATATATATATATATATATATATATATATATATATATATATATATACTTTCATACATTTATATATATGAATGTTGTGCTGACCCAACGGGACATAGAATTTATTATTATTATTTATATAGACTATTTTCCTAACCATTTTCTATGGACGTTTACATTTAGTGTGTATGCTGCCATCTAGTGACCCTTTGCGGTAATGCACTTGTTTTCTCAAGTTTATTTTTCCTGGTGTTATGACATACTTCCTTTATATGTAATGCTCCACCCTTCTTCCTGTGATTGTACCTCCTGTGTCATAGATGCAGCTAACAAGCTACATGTAGCAGAGCACATGTATTCTGCATCATAAGCTACAGACAACATAATCTGTTTACCGCATAAATACCACAACCTATTCATGTGTTGTATCCTGTCATCTGCTGTAACCAGATGTTCAGAATAAAAGCACCTCTGTGGATGGAATTGGTATTTGGGGAGTTCAAACTATCTGATGAGGATTGTCCTCAGTGATTATATCATATACAGGCCAGGCATAGAGGTCTCACAAGGGATACATCGCTTCACAACAATTGGAGTCAGAATAATTGTTTTTGTCTTTATGAATGTATAGAGATAAGGACACCTGTTTTATTAGAAGTAGAAATTCCAGTATAAGTTGTCCTGTAACTTAAATCATATGAGTTGAGTGCAGTTAGTTGAGTGTCGTAAAATTTTCTTTCTTGTTTTGAGAAACTCTCAGGGCTTGATGCAAGCAGAAAGTTAAACGCTTGCTTTTAATAAACTGCACTATTTAACTTGCTTGAATACCTTAAACATTGTGAATATACTGTATAAGTAGAAGTAGGAAACTCATCCACTCAGACAGCATTAGAACAAACTGCAAAATTAAAGAACAGAATACTCTTGAAAAATTTGCATCTTACAATCTATTAAAAAAAATAAATGTATAGAAAGAAGAAAGCCATACATTGATCTTGACAGAATAAATGGGAAAACTCTCTATTATTTGCAGACAGTAACAGAAGACATTTTTGTTGAATAATTGGCCCAGTGAATCAAGGGAAGGTTAACAGAGGCAGTATACACTCCTTGGAAGATCTACATAGTACCTGCCAGGATAATACCACCTTTCCAGCCATAAATAATAAAATACCCACAGATAGACAAATATATCAAACACAGATTTTGTTTATGATCAAAAGAGCTAGTAACAAGTTTAGTAGAATTGGAATATGTAGCTCTACATTTATGTAACTGGACAATCATAATTATGAAGGATTGTAAAAGTGTATGTGAGGAAAGAGGGAGGCAGTATTTAAAAAGGGGTACAGTCTTAATTTCTACTTAATTTCTACTCCAGCACTGTGATTGGCTGGAGCCGTTAATATCATCACTCCTGCGCATGCACGCGGGAGCCTCCACTAATGGCATGATCGCTGTTAGTAGTGGCACGCTCAGTGCAATAGGCACGCCACTGTCTTTGGCGCCGTAGACAGCGGTGTCTGTCTTTTGCAAATATCTCCTAAACCGTGTAGGTTTAGGAGATATTTCTTGCACCTACAGGTAAGCCTTAATCTAGGCTTACATGTAGGTAAAAGTGGTCTGTAAGGCTGTACAACCACTTTAAGTAAGTTATTGCATACCCTCCACGCGAATGGATAGGTGCACTAAAAAAAAGATGGGGGAGTTAAGAAAGAGGCGAGAAAGTCAAAGAAGAAAAAAATAAGTCTACCAACCCTCTTTACTCAGAAATTCATACAATGGTACTTGGAATGAGGCTCCAGTGATAAATAATCTTACATATGCTGCCATTTTTCCTACTTTGCTTGAAATTATATGCACATTTAATTTCTTAGTGTCCTATTCACCCTAGTGTATTTTTTTTTTCTGGAAAATGTTGCCACATCAAACCTTAGTATTCTTTATGAAAAATAAAGGAAGCAAAGCAACATTATTGTTTGTTCAACGTACAGGACAAACTAGAACTGTGTACCATATGAAATATCAGTGTATGATCAGGTCAGAGATTATAACTGGTTTGTGAGCATAGAACTGTGCAAGCATGCTGGCCAAAGACGTAAGTGTACTGCGTTGGTTTTTCCCTGCTCTTGTCATTTGTTTTAGTAAATCAGCTCCATTACATCATAGTCACATCAGAGAAATAGAGGTGTCGCAAAAATATATTGCAGTATGGAGAGGAGTGAGTCACCCATATTGCAATTAACGCAGTGAAATCAAGCTTAAAGAATTGAGCTCATTTCCTGGCTCCTCACGTGGCTCTTATCTATGGTTGGACTGGATGTGTTTCTGTAGAAACATTGTCTGCATCTAAAATGTGTTCACAGGCGAGCATGATAGATAAAATCAAGCCATCTTATACAAGAAACATGAGTCATAGCACAACACACTATATTATTGTTCAAAGGCCTGTGTTCCTGTACTTTGATGTGACCCACATCCCACATTCTGGGTGTATGACAGCCCTTACTGTTCATGTATATGCATGGAATCATGAATCTATCAGCATATAGCTGAAACTGTTCATGTATATGCATGAAATCATGGGTCTATCGGTGTATAGCAGCTGCAATGGCACCAAAGTGAGGTGGTAGCAGAGACATGTGAGTACTAATGTATGCTTCTTACCTCTACAAAAGTGACTTAACTCTGTCAGGGTTCCCATTCTTATTTTTTTTTACTCCTAATATTTTGTTCCTGCTCATTATTAGATAAGATTACGAGATAAAAGTGTACAAACCAGAAGGTCACATTCTTCCATTGCATGCTGTAGTATTAACTCAAAAACAGTGGTTCATATAGTGGCCAAACTGACAAAGGGTTGCCAGTAATGTGGATCTTTTAGGCAAGCCTAAATTAAATACATATACAGTGGTGTGAAAAAGTGTTTGCCCCCTTCCTCATTTCCTGTTCCTTTGCATGTTTGTCACACTTAAGTGTTTCGGAACATCAAACCAATTTAAACAATAGTCAAGGACAACACAAGTAAACACAAAATGCAATTTGTAAATGAAGGTGTTTATTATTAAAGGTGAAAAAAAATCCAAACCATCATGGCCCTGTGTGAAAAAGTGATTGCCCCCCTTGTTAAAACATACTATAACTGTGGTTGTCCACACCTGAGTTCAATTTCTCTAGCCACACCCAGGCCTGATTATTGCCACACCTGTTCACAATCAAGGCATCACTTAAATAGGAGCTGCTTGACACAGTAAGGTCCACCAGAAGATCCTTAAAAGCTACACATCATGCCGAGACCCAAAGAAATTCAGGAACAATTGAGAAAGAAAGTAATTGAGATCTATCAGTCTGGAAAGGGTTATAAAGCCATTTCCAAAGCTTTGGGAATCCAGCGAAGCACAGTGAGAGCCATTATCCACAAATGGCGAAGACATGGAACAGTGGTGAACCTTCCCAGGACTGGCCGGCCACCCAAAATTACCCCAAGAGCGCAGCGACGACTCATCCAAGAGGTCACAAAAGACCCCACAACAACGTCCAAGGAACTGCAGGCCTCACTTGCCTCAGTTAAGGTCAGCGTTCATGCCTCCATTATCAGGAAAAGAATGGGCAAAAATGGCCTGCATGGCAGAGTTCCAAGGAGAAAACCACTGCTGAGCAAAAAGAACATCAAAGCTCGTCTCAATTTCTCCACAACACATCTTGATGATCCCCAAGACTTTTGACTTTTGGGACAACATTCTGTGGACCGATGAGACAAAAGTGGAACTCTTTGGAAGGTGTGTGTCCAAGTATATCTGGCGTAGAAGAAACACTGCATTTCATAAAAAGAACATTATACCAACAGTAAAATATGGTGGTGGTAGTGTGATGGTCTGGGGCTGTTTTGCTGCTTCAGGACCTGGAAGACTTGCCGTGATAAAAGGAACTATGAATTCTGCTGTCTACCAAGAGATCCTGAAGTAGAATGTCCGACCATCTGTTCGTGTACTCAAGCTGAAACGAACTTGGGTTCTGCAGCAGGACAATGATCCTAAACACACCAGCAAGTCCACCACTGAATGGCTGAAGAAAAACAAAATGAAGACTTTGGAGTGGCCTAGCCAAAGTCCTGACCTGAATCCTATTGAGATGTTGTGGTATGACCTTAAAAAGGCCGTTCATGCTCGAAAACCCTCTAATATAACTGAATTAGGACAATTCTGCAAAGATGAGTGGGCCAAAATTCCTCCAGGACGCTGTAAAAGCCTCATTGCACGTTATCGCAAACGCTTGGTTGCAGTTGTTGCTGCTAAGGGTGGCCCAACCAGTTATTAGGTTTAGGGGGCAATCACTTTTTTCACACAGGGCCATGGTGGTTTGGATTTTTTTTCACCTTTAATAATAAACACCTTCATTTACAAATTGCATTTTGTGTTTACTCGTGTTGTCCTTGACTATTGTTTAAATTGGTTTGATGTTCCGAAACACTTAAGTGTGACAAACATGCAAAGGAACAGGAAATGAGGAAGGGGGCAAACACTTTTTCACACCACTGTATACCTAACTATCTTGTGCCAAAATATGTGCCACTTTGGTAACCTTTATGCCATCCCAGTCAACAAGGGCGCCACCAGCAATGACAATAGGGCACAAATATTATTATCCCACCCAACTCCTTAACTGGTCTCAAACCAATGGCATGTACAAGAAACCAAGCAACATCTCCACAATCGCCCGATTGTCACAATTTTCAAGAAAATATCAAAAATAACAGCTGGTAGGTTAGGAGCTCTCAGATATCTTCCTTTCCTGTAAAATTCTAATACAGAGGTGCTTGAAAGCTTTATTGGCTCACAATGGATGATATCTTACTCTGCTTGGTAGTGTGGATGATTATTTATAGATATTTAAAAAATGTAGCGGGTAGTATGTAATTCTAGGCTACACCTAACAAGTCTTAAAATGCCAACTGTTCATATCCCCCCCCCCCCCCCATTAAAACCTATGCTGACTAACCTGTGTAAACAAAGCTGTATATATTTACCTAAGATCATGTGATCTACCCCGTGTCAGCCAGCAGCAGCTGCAGGGGAGAGGAGGGAGCACTTGACAATGGCTGCAATACCTGGGAGCATCGCCCATATGCTCTTATGGTCAATCCATTGTTGGTGCTCCCTCCCTTGTCTGCAGCCACTGCTGGCTGACACTGGCACTGGAGAGCCGATTACATGACCAGACTGGAGTGTCCTGAAACCAGGTAAGTATATACATCTTTCTTACACAGACTAGTCAGCATAGGCATTAGGAGGGAGCCTTTTCAAGATTATTTAGGTGTAAGCTGGAATTCCACTTTAAGGCTATGCCCCTCTTTTAAATTCTGCCTCCCACTGGCATGGATATATTTTATTATAAACCTGCCAGGGATGGGCTCAGCCCTACCGTCTCAGAGCAGGCCGCTCTGCTGTCAGTTAGTTGCCAGCTCCAATCTTTTTCACAGTGACTCCCCTGATGATGATATCCTGTTCGTCAGTCCCGCTAGTTACTTAAGCTGTTCAGTTCAGTTCCTTTCTGCCTTCGCCTTGGTCAACACACCCAGAGACTCTCTCCTGTGTACTTGTTGAAGACTTGCTTGGCTGACATCCCTTCTGGTTCCTGATCCTGCTTGCTGTTCCACTACGCTGATTCTCTGGTTTCCTGATTTCCTGGCCTGAACTGAAGTATGCTGATCTCTGGCTCCCTGATGTCCTGGCTTGTCTGACTATCTGTTCCAGTTACCAAACTCTGGCTATGATTTCACTACATTGCTCTGTTTATCCTTTTCTATTATTATTATTAAACAAGTGTGATTTTAACTGCACTTCTGTCTCGGTCTGATTCATGGTTTCTGACAAAATCCAATACAAATACCTTTTATCATATTTTTTTATGCGGTCAGATGACTTCAAGGCTCCGGATCTTCTGTGTAAATGAGCAGCTGATGTGGCTGATGGGAGGGGACTCTCTCCCCCGCTGAAAATGGCTAGAGCTATCCTTTTGTTGGCCTTTCACATCACACATTAATGCATAGACAAACATGGGAAAATCTATTTACACTGCAATTTATGGTTAAATTTATGGAATATGTACCTGGCCCTTTTCCAGGGGTTAACATCCAAAAAACTGTATATGTATGCTCCTTGACCATATTGTGTCTACCAAAAAAAAGGACATAAACCACTTAGATAACTAAAGGTTTACACATAGATGTAAACACATATTTTGTCACATTAAGGATTATAATTGAAAGGTTGAGACATCTGTTGACTTTGCACTTGATAATGACTGTAGTGTACATTTTGTCCATATGTAACTGTCATTTTTCAAATGTTCTACTTAAAACTTTTTGGGAAAAAAATTGCAGAGCAGTTACACTAAAACAGTAGTATATTAGGATACATGCTAAAGTTTTGTACAGATTACATAAATGGACCTAAAGGGTGTTTTTTTTTTTTTTTATAGTTCCACATTACGCAGCAGGAGGGTGAATCATTCATTGCTCCTGTCCAGCTGTATCAAATGATATATATTGAATGATTCCAGAAAACTGACAGTATAGTGGATGATGTGGCCAGAAAGGGGCAACATAATAATTTGGCATCTTCACATGTGGCAGCATACTTTTGGATATACAGGGCGAAGAGCAAGCGCCACTGGTATCAATTACTATTTGTCTCTGTAATTACATATCAAAGCATTTTCTACCAAAAGTGGTTCAAGTAAACAGTGCTAACTTTGAAGAACAAAATCCTGTATAATGTTTATGATTCAGATACATCCAACTATAATGTAATAATATTACTAATTTAATAGTTATATAAATAACAAAAATCAACTGAGCCCTGCTGAACCCTTAACATGTAAAGTCTTCAGCTGTGTGAGCCTGCTGCCCTAGATACAGCACTAAACCAGATACAGCACAACGTTACATAAACTAGATACAGCACCATATTCAAAGAGCCAGATACAACACCATATTCCAGGAGCCAGATACAGCATCATATTCACGGAGCCAGAAACAGTAACAGCTTCAGGGAACCAGAGACAGTACCATATTCAATTAGCCAGATACAGTACCAGCTTCAAGGTGCCGCACACAGTATCAGCTTCAGGGAGCCAGAAAGAGTACCATGTTCAATGAGCTAGATACAGTAACAGCTTCAAGGAGACAGATACAGTATCATGTTTAATGAGCCAGATTCTGCGCCATTTTACATGAACCAGATACTGTGCCATGTCACAAAAACCATATACAGTGGCATGTAACCCCAGTCAGATACAGTACTTGTTACATTAACCAGATACAACGCCGTGTAATATGAACCAGTTAGAGCACCATCTTGATTTAACCATATACACCACCATGTTCCATTTTTACCTAGATACGGGTCATGTTCCATCAACCAGATACAGCTCCATGTTATACCAACCAGATACATCGCCATGTCACACCTACCAGATGGTGCCATACAGGTTTTAAGGTAAGTAAATGCTGTGCTACTAGTCTCTGCAAATATATGAGTGAAACATCAATACTCGAAATGTGATACACATATCAACTTAAATACCAATGTGTTGAAAATAATAATACAAACTAGGCATTAAATATTGTTCTTAACGATCACCGAGTATTAGACTGTGCCAGTTCATATAATAATAAAGGTGACAATTCATCAAATGTTTATAATGTGAGGTTCTTATTTTAAAAAATCTTCACGTACTTATAAAGAGCCTATTCCCATGCCCCAGTGCCCTCATCTTAGTGATATAATATACAACACACGTATAATCATATCCAACGTGGTTCTTTCTACCTGATATCCTGTTAGGGATCCTCTGTATGCTTGTAATATTGCCTCCCACTCACTGGGGTACTGGTATCCGGTCAGATGTTCTTCATAGGGGATTTGGGTGCTGGTCCCTTTAAGAGCACAATGTCAATATTTTTCTCTGAAGCCTCCTCACTAAGGTGTTCACAGCCACAGTCCCACAACTGTCTCCTCTACATACTGTACAATGCAGAGCTATTAACTCTGTACACGATTATGCTGAGGAACATAGGGAGAAGAGCATGCTAGAGCTCCCCGCTTTGTTCAAAACTAGAAAAAAAATGTTTTGGCTGGAAGTACACTAAACCAATAGTTTTTGTAGACAATTGCTTATAAACAACAGGCATATGCTTCCATAGTTCTCCATTGTAAAACATAGCAAAATATGGGCATTTCACATAAGACCCCTTGCACACTGGGCTTCTCAGATGCAGTGCATTCCTCCCAATGCTTGTGTGCCTGGATGGGACAGGGGCATCATCCAGCCCCTATGTAGCAGAAGTTTCCAGCCCTGCTGCATGCAGCCTATCAAAGTCTATGACAAGTGTGACTGGACAGGACTGAATGTTGTTCCATGTGTTACTGGGCCTACATTCTAAAACTTGACCCCTGAAAATACAGTTAACCAAACAGCATTCAGCCCCAATCAACATCAACCTGCCAAAGACTGCGATAGGCTGCCTGCAGCAGGACTGGAAGCTGCACCTTACCCTCCTAAAGTGAGGCAGAAGATTTTTACCTTAATATTTCCTATGCATTAGGTTACAGAAACCGTCTGAGTGCAGCTCCCACCAGCTCCCCCCCCCCCCCCTTATATCTACCGGAGCTCCATCTTGATCCAGCATGAGAGTGGTGGCTGCTGTGAATCATGGCTAGCTAGCCAGTGAGAAGAGAGCAAGGTTCGGAGCCACGCTCTGTGTGTGAATGGGCAGTGTCCAGTCACGGGAGCTCCGTTCAGGAGCTAGCCTGTTTGAGTACCCCCATAGTAAGAGACTTGCTATTGGAGGTGCTCGGCAGGGAGGAGGAGCCAAGACTGCCAGAGCAGGTAAGAATAACATGCTTTTTATTTAAAAATAAATAAATCAGAAGCTTTACAATCACTGGATTGTAAACTTAACTGGATTGATTCCTTGGGACTCCGTTTGTTCTTTGGCTTTCCTAAATAGGTTTTAATGGGTACTTCAAAACGTGTAAAGATGTATTGTTAGATAAAAGGTGCTATAGGCAAGCTAAAGGTATGCTATATGGTATAGCTATGTACAAAGCTTATCCATTGTCCAGCCTCCCCACATCAAGTCTGTCTGTCTGTCTGAGAGCCGAAATAAAGAACCCGAGAGTCGTATATCTCTGAATTGGTTTCATTTGTAAGAACAAAGCAGTGCCTTAGCGTTTGACTAGAGCTGGGTTCTAAGCTTCCTTTGACAACTAAAGGTCGAATTTTGCTTTATCCTCCAGAGAGGACCTTAGTTTCAGGACAGTGTGCAGCACAGCTCTCTAAATGCCAAATAATTGTGATGTATACTGTAATGAAAACATTGGCCTATTTTTTCTCAGCATCGAATTCCTCATGACAGCTAAGTCACTACAAAAGTGCATTGGGAAAAGACAGATTCCCTGTGCATACCAATGAGCGCATTATTAAAAGATAACATCTTAGGGATTTGAATATCTAAAATAAAAAGAGATTGAGATGTGCAGGGTGTAAAAGTAAAGATGCATAAAGGTTGATGCAGACACATCTAGAAAAATTGTATATATACATTTTGTTAATATAACCCAGAGTTTGAATTGCCCAGGCTTAAAAGCTTTCCAGAAATGACTGTAGCTTATCATCCTCACTATCACACTTCTGGGAAGGCAGCTAAAACAGTAATTTCTCCTCCCCAACAAGCAGCACAGGGAGGTTGTTATAGGTCTGTAATACCCAGTTGAGATATATGGTAGAAGAAATTTATATTAAGCATATGCCACATTCCTAATTTTGTACAAATTCACAAGGTTTGCCCGGAATTTGAACTTCCCGAATAATTCTTCAAAGAAACATATAATTGTATATATGCTATGAAGTTCCCTGCTATGTGAGTTTTATAAAATTTAAAGTAGATGTAAAGCCAATCACTTCAATATCATAGGAGCTTTAGAATATATGCAAAGCAACAAATATAGTAGGGAGAGGTTGTTATCTTAGCTATTTGTGTATTGTCAGGAAGACTTCCTCCTCAATTCCTCTCCAAGATGCACAGCAGAATGTAAGAGAAGATCTCTCCACAACAATGGTATATCAGGTAGAAACTTAGACCAGCCTTTCTCAACCTTTTTACCACAGAGTAACCTTTGAAATAATTTTCACGTCTTAGAGAACCCTTGTTGAAATTATTTTAACTAGGGGTCAGTGGGAATAATTCTGCCTCCACTGATGATTGGGGAAGGATGCAGCCCTTAAAGTGATTGTCAGAAAACCAGAAAGTTAGAAAGCTATAAAAATCATTGGTGTTATGCTGTTGTGCCTGACAAGTGGCTTTAGCCCTAGAACTCTGCAGGCACCATCAGATGGGAGATCAATCAGAAACAGCTCCAGGAACCTCTAGCAACATTTGGAGGAGCATTTCGGCTGACTTAGACAGCTGTTAACAGGACAGGTTTCCCTATAGGATGATTTCCCTTCACCTAGTGTTCCCATGACAATTCAAACATTTTGAATCCTCCAACACATACTGTACTGGAAAAAATGGTCACCAGGACCAATAATGAGTGTATATCCCTCCAGCAAGAAGACATATAGAAAATAAATAAATAAATAAATAAAATAAAACCTGACAGTGGTTCTAACCCTTCTCTCTCACTTCCTTTATATGGGGTGAGAACCTTCTCACAATCTTGCTCCAGCATTGATACTTGTCACACGCTCCCCTTTTTTAGATTACAAACTATAGCGCCGACATACATTGATTAGGCTTGGTCTACCAATATCATCAGGAAGCTTGTTCAAAGCAATGAAGTGTAGCTGATACTGAAGAGAGTAATTCGTATAGGAAGCATATGCCTTGCCTTTTTCCATAAAATACTTTTTACCATGTAGACAGGACATTGCTGTCAACCATGGGTAAGATCAGAAGTGCCACAGTAAGGCCGCGTACACACGCGGGGACTGTTCGCTCAACTTTGTCCGTCAAACAGTTTCAGCGGACAGTCCGCTCAAAATTAGCATGGACGGACTTGGCCACACACGACGAACGAACAGTCCGCTGAAACCGTGCGCGATGACGTGAACGGCACGTACGACGGGACTAGAAAACGACGTCCTATACACTGCAATGCAAACTTCGGCGTGTAAATCCTTTCTGAGCATGCGCAGAACTTAGTTTGACGAACAAGCCTACACACGAGGGGACTGTTCGCTGAAACAAAGTTTCAGCGGACAGTTTTTCGGAATTTCCGAAAAACTTTGTTCAGCAGACTGTCCGCTGAAACTGTCCGCTGAAAGCCCACACACGAGCGGACTGTCCGCCGAAACACTGTTCAGCGGACAAAGTTGAGCGAACAGTCCCCGCGTGTGTACGCGGCCTAAGATGCAAAAAATTATGAAAAAAGGTTATTTGCATTTGTGTCTATGGGAGTTCTGGATGTCTATGATGTATCTACCCCCACTTCAAGGCTGTACATCAGAATATGGATTTAAAGGGGACTTCCCCAAAGCTTGCCAGACCTGCCTTTAACTAGGAGAACCTGGTCACAGAGGCAGGAGAGTAGGTTGTCTATCCAAGAAGAAGCGGGATGGGACTGATACAATTTGGCTGCAACATCTGCCCAATTGCAAGCCCCCCTTAGGCCGCGTACACACGGGCGGATTGTCTGCCCAACTAAGTTCGTCAGACAATCCGACAGACAGTCCGTTCAACTTTTGAATGAACGGACTTGACCACACACGATGAACAGACAGTCCGCTGAAAACTTGCGCGATGACGTGTACAGCACGTACGACGGGACTAGAAAAACGACGTCCAATACACTGCAATGCAACCTTCGGCCGTGTAAATCCTTTCTGAGCATGCGCCATACTTAGTCCGTCCAACTTGCCTACACACGAGCGGACTGTCCGCTGAAACCAAGTTTGGACGGACAAAACCAAGTTTGGACGGACAAAATTATGGAAATTCCGAAAGACTAAGTCCGTCAGACTGTCCGCTGAAAAAGTCAGCTGAAGCCCACACACGAGCGGATTGTCCGCTGAAACACGGTTCAGCGGACTAAGTTGGCCAGACAATCCGCCCGTGTGTACGCGGCCTCACATGTTGAGATGTGTAGATCAGCACAGATTGAATGCAAGGGAGAACATTTGTTTTTTGTGCCCTGTTCACACCATATAGTTGACTTTACAAAATGCAGCATGCCTATATTCTTATACAAAGCACAAAAATGCATGTCAACACGTCAACCCAATGTGTCTATCATAACAAAAAAAAAAGTCTAATTTTCACAAATGAAGATGCAATGCAACATATTAAAAATTGCATGTCAAGGGACGTGTTTTCTGTGCATTTTTATGCATATTCAGAAGTGATAGAGCCCTACTCCTCGATTGTTGATTATAGGCTTACTACAAAGGGAGATTACCGGTCCACATTGGATGAAAAAGATTGTATTTTTGACAACTATACATGCTTTACTTTGACAAATTTTCCTTACAGCATGTTATGTAAAAATCTGTAAGGCCGCGTACACACGGGCGGATTGTCTGCCCAACTTAGTCCGATGAACCGTGTTTCAGCGGACAATCCGCTCGTGTGTGGGCTTCAGCGGACTTTTTCAGCGGATAATCTGACGGACTTAGTCTTTCGGAATTTCCGTAATTTTGTCCGTCCAAACGTGGTTTTGTCCATCCAAACTTGGTTTCAGCGGACAGTCCGCTCGTGTGTAGGCAAGTTGGACGGACTAAGTATGGCGCATGCTCAGAAAGGATTTACACGGCCGAAGGTTGCATTGCAGTGTATTGGACGTCGTTTTTCTAGTCCCGTCGTACGTGCTGTACACGTCATCGCGCAAGTTTTCAGCGGACTGTCTGTTCATCGTGTGTGGTCAAGTCTGTTCATTCAAAATTTGGACGGACTGTCTGTCGGATTGTCTGACGAACTTAGTTGGGCAGACAATCCGCCCGTGTGTACGCGGCCTAAGTGTTACATCTATCAGTGTAACACAACTACTGTTTTGTACTTCTAAGCATGAAGTACAGTATGTACATACAAAATTCAGGGGTCAAGAACATGTACAGTAGTTCAGGGATAAGGAGAGGGTAATGTACATAGTTCAGGGATAAGGAGTGGGTAATGTACATAGTTCAGGGATAAGGAGTGGGTAATGTACATAGTTCAGGGATAAGGAGAGGGTACTGTACATAGTTCATGGATAAGGAGAGGGTAATGTACATAGTTCAGGGATAAGGAGAGGGTAATGTACATAGTTCAGGGATAAGGAGTGGGTAAAGTACAATAATGTACAGAGTACCAGGGTCAGACGTGTGTAACATACAGAGTACAGAGGTCAGGAGTTGGTAAAGTACATACCCCTCATTGCTAAATGAACATCCACTGATATGCATATTTGATGTTATCCTTTATGATTATGAGTGCCTGCAGGTATATGACTTAGATTAAATTGAAAGGATATGTGTGCTTTCAAATAAAATAGCAGGACCGCCTTCTTCGAGCCTCCTCTGTAAATATTAGTGGTCACTTTCTTGCGATGTAGAAATAGTTTTCCTGCCTGGGTCAGCGAAGTGTTTATCATCTCTAGTGTTCTCAACACCTTGTGAATCCTGTGAAAGCACCAAGTTGGAGACAGACCTGGCTTTGGACCAGACCTGAAGATTGGGACTGGGCAGACAGCCATTATTCTCTATGACCAGACCACAGACACACAAATCCTTTGGCAGAAAAAAATGCTTTCCAAATATGTATTTCAGCTATGTATTTAGCGGCTTGGGTGAAGTTTATGAAAATCCTTTTGCTTACAGAAATACTACCATACAATACCTGCCAACTTCTGTTTCATAGCAAAACTCCCAAGGTCACCCTTGGGAAAGGATTAAAGATGGACAGCCATGCAAAAGCTCCTGAAAGCAGTTTAAAACCAGAGAATAGTCACAATCATTGTGAGACAGCCATGCACTAAGTGTTTTCAGGTTTGACAGGTCCTGGAAAGGGCAGAGCAGCTGATGTGGACAGATGGACATTGCTTGCTGTATCGTTTGGGGTAGAAAAAGTAGTCTTTACTGTGAGGAGGTAAATATAAAAACAAGGGAGTTAGTCTAGATGAAGGAGAATTTATGTTAGGGTTAGGAGTACAGCAAACATTAGTATTAGGAATACAAAGGGGGTTAGTGTTAGGGTTACAGGAAAGATTAGTCTGAAGGTCCATGTTAGAGTTATGGGAAGATTTACAGCCTGTGACAATGGGCTTTTGTTCACATCATCGAAAGGTTTTGCATTCCCATAAAAATCTAGGGGTACAAAAGCAGGTCAAATGCAGGTAAGAAGAAGGTCAACTGCACCTGTCAATGAATCCTGAAATATCTCAAAGACATCCTAAACTAATTTCAAATTGATGCATCAATACAAGCTCAAAAAGTATGCATTAGTGTTACAGGGAGGGTAGGAGTAAGGGTTAATTTTTCATTATTATTATTATCTCTATGGTGCTATTTCTTTGTATAGTTAATTTAATAATAATATTCCATTGCGTATGTATCACATTTCATGTTTCCTGTTCCCGCTGCCAGCATAGGCTTTCAAGTAAGGGTTAATTTAATGCTAGAGGGAATGTAAGTATTAGCATTACAGAAAGGATTAGCATTAGGTTTCACATTAGGGTGGGGTTGTGTGATACTCAATGTTAGGATAATGGTTACAGGGAGGGTTAGTGTAAAGGTCAATGCAAACTTTAGGATTATAGGAAGGATTAGAGTTAATAAAGTGACGCAGAAGGCAGTGTTAGAATTGCAGGAAACATTAAAATAAGTAGTTGTGTTAAGATTACAGGGAGGGTTAGTGTGAAGGTTGCAAAGATTAACATAAGGTTCAGTGTAAAGGATAGGATTACAGAGTGGGGTTTACAGGCAAAATTAGAGCCAGGGTTAGTGTTAGGGTTATGTAGAGAAGAAAGAAAGTGGCTGCACACTGGAACAGGATGTTAGTGTTAGGGTTATAAGGAGGATTAGAATCAGGGTTGATGTTACAGTTACAGAGAAAATTAGAGCCAGGGTTAGTATTAGGGTTAAAGAGAAAATTAGAGTCAGGGTTGATGTTAGGATTACAAGGAGAATTAGACTTAGGGCTAGTGTTAGTGTTGCATGGAGTACTAGAGCAAGGATTAGTGTTAGGGGTTCCTTTGAGAATTAGAGTCAAGGTTAGTGTTAGGGTTACAGAGAGAATTAGAGTCAGGGTTAGTGTTAGGGTTACAGGGAGTTCCAGAGCCATGGTTAGTGTTAGGGTTCCAGGGAGAATTTGAGTCAGGTTTAGTATCAGTGTTACAGGAACAATTAGCGTCAGAGACGGAGTTAGTGTTAGTGTTACAAGGAGAATAGAGCCAGGGTTAGGCTACATGTGTACCAGTCACCCCTAGATGTAACTCTACTTGCAGCAGAAAAACGTAAATGCGACAATAAAGCAGTAGTGTATTTTAGCCATGATTTTTCTGCATTGCATTTTTTGTCAAAACGTTCCTCTCCTGAATGCAATTCTTCTGCATTTAACTGCCTCTAAACTCTGCTGCTCCTAAACTCTGATAAAAGCCTATGTGTACATAAGCACATAGGCTTTTATTGAGTTGAGTTCAGGGGCTTTGGTAGAAAATGTACAGTGTACATGAGGCCTTAGTGTTAAAGTTCCACAGAGAATTAGAGTCAGGTTTAGTGTTAGGGTTAAGGGGAGAATTATAGCAAAGGTTGTCAAGGAGTCATAGTTGGTGTTAGGTTTCTAAGTAAAATTATAGTTAGGATTAGTGTTAGGGTAATGGGGAGAGTTAGAGTCAGGTTTAAAGTTGGGGTTAAGGGAGGAATTTTAGTAAAGTTTATTTCTAGGGTTATGGGGAGAATTAGACTTCCAAGAAGAATAATGCCCCATACACACGAGTGGAATTTCCGTCTGAAAAATCTTGGATGGTTTTTCCAACGGAATTCCACTCAAGCTGTCTTGCATACACACGGTCACACAAAAGTTCTCTGAACTTTCGACCGTCAAGAACACTACAACGCAAAGCTGAGAAAATGAAGTTTAATGCTTCCGAGCATGCGTCAAATAGTTTCCGAGCATGCGTGGTCTTTTGCGTGTCAGAATTGCATACAGACGAACAGAATTTCAGATAGGAACTTATTCCGATGGAAAAATAGAGAACCTGCTCTCAATCTTTTGCTGGCGGAAATTCAGACAGAAAAAGTTGGATGGAGCATGCACACGGTCGGAATATCCGACCAAAAGCTCCCATCACACTTTTTCCGACGGAAATTCTGCTCGTGTGTACGGGGCATTAGAGTTGGAAATAGTGTTAAGGTTATGGACAGAGTTAGAGTCAGGGTTAAAGCTAGGGTTACAAGAAGAATTAGAATTAGTGTTAGGTTTACAAGGATAATTCAAAGTGGGATTAGTGTTAAGGTTAAGGGGGTGGGTAATGTGAGGCTTAGAGTCACAAGGAGTGTTTATGTGAGAGGGTATTAAGGCCTCCCTCTGTAATGAAAATGACCAGGGCCAGAATCTTGCTGCTGGAAACTAAAGCAGTAATAAAGCCATAGTCTAATAAAGTGCTTTTAAGATGCATTGAGAGATGCATCCTGGAGTAGCACCAAACAGCCGCATTCATTGGGTGTAAACAATAGGTAGATTTTAAATGGGTTTGCAAAGTGCTTTTGTTTCCAGGGCAATGGCAGTCATATTTGTATGTTGCTGACCTGTTTCTTTTCTTTGATTTCTTCAGTTAGAACAACACTAAATAGACCTGTCAAACAGATGTTTACATGCATAAAACCTGCCTGTGTAACTAATGCACTGGTTTTCTGGATGAAATGTTCTCCCGCAAAGCTTTTATCCTGCTGTAATTGTGTCATGTCTACATGACGAGCTAAGCCCTCTGCCGTTTTGTCAAATGGCGAACATTTCAAAGGATAATAATCATTCCTTTCTGCTTTACAACTTTTCCACTCAGCGCTCATCATTAGACGTATTTATAAAAAGATTGGAGGAATGTAGTTTATTGGAGATGTCACAAAACACTCAGAAACATGGAAAACGTATTTGTAGAAAAAGGAAGAGGTAGGTGCATTTATTGTATTGTCGGTTTTAAGTGGATCTTGTCGGATCGGACGGCAGGCGGGTGTCAGCGGACACATCTTCTCTGACATCTGCCTGCCCATAGAAGTCAATGGGTTGCCAGCTCAGATCCACCCAAAAAAACGGACAGGCGGAACTGATTGTGTGAAAGGAGCTTTAGGCATAGATCAGCAGATGAATTGGAAAACAAAAACTAAAGATAAAATATGACAATAATTCAATGTGCAAAAAAGAAAACCCAAGTTTCTTTATAATTTTATACAAGTTACAAAATATTTTTATTTTAAGTGTAAAATACGTGATTATTAGAGTTTCAAAGAAAATAGAGTAGTACAAGCATATGTGAGGTTCAGTTGACAGTTCTACTACTAAATCAAAGCAGGCAAAACATTTAGGGAACACAGAATAGGCACAATAACACTAAAAGCATAGTCGACAAAATGACCCTGACCCTTAGTGAGTGGAAACAGTGTGGAACTCTGCAGAGCCACAGAAGTAATAAGGGCTTCATTACCAAACAGGATAGTGTAATTGGGGATACCAACCAATAGGAGACTAGAAAACCTGGGTTGCAGGAGTCTACAAAAAAAAGATCAGCAGAAGTGGAGTTCAGAAAGATGTTAGAAAAAGAGAGGAGGGAACTTACAAATAATTTACACATTTTATTCCATAATGAAGTTACCATTCTCTAAGGCCGCGTACACACGCGGGGACTGTTCGCCCAACTTTGTCCGTCAAACAGTTTCGGCAAACAGTCCGCTCAAAATTAGCATGGACGGACATGGCCACACACGACGGACGAACAGTTTGCTGAAACCGTGCGCGATGACGTGAACGGCACGTACGACGGGACGAAAAATACGACGTCCTATACACTGCATTATAACTTTCGGCGTGAAAATCCTTTCTGAGCATGCGCGCAACTTTGTTTGACGAACAAGCCTACACACGAGCGGACTGTTCGCTGAAACAAGGTTTCAGCGGACAGTTTTTCGGAAATTCCGAAAAACCTTGTCCGTCAAACTGTCCGCTGAAACTGTCCGCTGAAAGCCCACACACGAGCGGACTGTCCGCCCAAACACTGTTCAGCGGACAAAGTTGGGCGAACAGTCCGCCCGTGTATACGCGGCCTTAGACATCTTAGGCAATTCCCTTTGTTCCTAACTAATTTTTCGACAAATTCGCTAATTCTGAAATATTTGTATTAACAAAAACCCGTTTAATACATTTTTCTGAAAATGTGTAAATTTTAAAATTAGAAAATAGGAATGAAAATCAGAAAATCCTAAAACCCCGAAAATTTGAAAATCAGAATTAATAACTTTTTTGCTGAATGAGTAGGGGTACAATGTACTCGATACCCATTCACATGGGGGGGACATGATCTGGGAGTCCCCCTGTATGGTTCAGTTCGGGGCATGCTCTCTTGCACCCCCTTTTCCTGCGACCTGCCAGGTTGCGTGCTCAGATAAGAGTCTGGTTTGGGGGGACCCTCACAGCATTTTTTTAAAAATTTTGCGCGTGGTTCCCATTAAAATCCATGCCAGACCCAGGGGGGCCTGGTATGGATTTTGGGGGGACCCCACGCCATTTTTAAAAGAAAATTGGCGCGGGGTTCCCCATAATATCCATATCAAACCTGAAGGGCCTGGTAATGGACTGGGGGGGACTTACACTGTTTTTTTCAATTATTTTTATGTATATTGCCGGGATCTGACAATACATTACAGCTACAAGCGGTTTTAAATGACATTTTCTCCTTTACAAATGTCATTTTGCTGCTCTCATTCATTACACTATGTACGACCACCATGTAAGCAGCCTTACATAGTGTGGGGCGTGGACTTAGCCCCCTGAGCCATGATTGGCCAAAGGCACCCTGACTTTGGCCAATCATGGCTCTCACAGCAGAGTGCGCTGTGATTGCCCATAGTATGCAGGTCAGGTGCATGCTTTGACCAATCAGCAGCGATCTTGCAGTGCATTGACAATCTCACAGTTCATTATGGGGCATTCAGTGGGTGCTTGAATTTCCCGCAAATGCCCCATAATGTTCCGGTGAGTTCTTACTGAATCTCTAAGTGGGGTCAACAACAACAATAAAAAATAAAAATAGAAAGTTACAGCGCTCCTAACTAAAAAATACCTCTATGCTACCCAAGCTGCAGCTATTAAGATGTGATACACATCAAAAATATCAACCAAAAACAGAAAATGTATAGCTGCGCTACCTATATACTCCAACCTCCCTAAAATTCAAATGAATTTTTGTATTATCACAATCTTCAAACCATCACCATAGTGAGTAAAGTAAATGAATAAATAATAAATTAATAGTTTCCCAAATAATCAATCCATATATACAGGAAAATAAATATTACACTAATCCATAAGTGATACTAATAAATATAATTAAGAAATGAATAATTAATAAAAAAATAATAAAAAATTAAGATTGTTGAAAACTCTTAACTAAATAACCGCAAGTAAGCGTGAAAGAATGTCCCAAAGCCCAAGGTGAAAAAATTGAAATAATAGTCCTTTCGGTGATAATAATTCTTCCAGTAATAATAATCAAACGTGCAATCGCCAAAAAACATGCTGAACACCGATAGAAATGCACGCTTACCAGAGGCAAGCGTATAATCGCTCACTCAGTGTACACAGTATGGTCTGCCAGATGGATCGCAAATCCCCACAGATTCAGGCTGAAATTTCACTCAGGAGGCTCGCACATTAACAGATGGTTACTCAAAAGACATAAGCAGAGGGGACGGGCTAGGTGATCACACTGGGTCTTGCCGGGCGAAGGACAAGGCAAGACCCAGGCAAGATCCAGTGCGATCACCTTCACTGCAATTTTAAAGCATTGATCGCTTGATCGTATTAATGCCAGTGGTCCCAAAAATGTGTCAAAATTGTCCGATGTGTCCGCCATACTGTTGCAGTCACGATAAAAAATGCTGATCGCCGCCATTACTAGTAAAACATTTTTTTTATAAAAATGCCATGAAATTATCCCCTATTTTGTAGACGCTATAACTTTTGCACAAACCAATCCATAAACACTTATTGTGATTTTTTTACCAAAAATATGTAAAAGAATACATATCGGCCTAAACTGAGGAAAAAAAAAGTTTTTTTATATATTTTTGGGGGATATTTATTATAGCAAAAAAAGTAAAAAATAATGCATTTTTTTCAAAATTTTCACTATTTTTTTATAGCGCAAAAAATAAAAACTGCAGGGGGGATCAAATCCCACCAAAAGAATGCTCTATTTGTGGGGAAAAAAGGACGCCAATTTTGTTTGGGAGCCACGTCGCACGACCGCGCAATTGTCAGTTAAAGCGACGCAGTGCTGAATTGCAAAAAGTGCTCTGGTCGGGAAGGGGGTAAATCCTTCCAAGGCGAAAGTGGTTAAAAAATACTGTTTTTTGTGCTTTGGGAGGGGCTTATGATGTTATCTTAAATAAACGCTCATAGACGTGAACGCAGCTAAACGCGACTAAACGCGGCATGCAAAGGCTGCTAAACAGGCATTTTTAAATGCTGGTTTCAAGCTGTCAAAATAATCATTCAGAAGAGGTTGTCTCGGCGCCCTGTTTACATTAGGCCTTAATATCAGGGACTCACATCATTACATTCTACACTACAAACAAGTATTACTCAGAGTTAAAATATTCACACATTAATTAGAAAATAAGACACAAAACAGATCTTCAGATCTCTGTCTTCTGTTAGGCCGCGTACACACGCGGGGACTGTTCGCCCAACTTTGTCCGTCAAACAGTTTCAGCAAACAGTCCGCTCAAAATTAGCATGGACGGACATGGCCACACACGACGAATGAACAGTTTGCTGAAACCGTGCGCGATGAAAAATACGACGTCCTATACACTGCATTATAACTTTCGGCGTGTAAATCCTTTCTGAGCATGCGCGGAACTTAGTTTGACGAACAAGCCTACACACGAGGGGACTGTTCGCTGAAACTTTGTTTCAGCGGACAGTTTTTCGGAATTTCCGAAAAACCTTGTTCAGCGGACTGTTCGCTGAAACTGTCCGCTGAAAGCCCACACACGAGCGGACTGTTTGCCGAAACACTGTTCAGCGGACAAAGTTGGGCGAACAGTCCCCGCGTGTGTACGCGGCCTTACTGTTTTAGGTTTCATCTCATTTCTACGCTAACAGTGGGATAGTCATGGTGAGGTGAGGCAATATTCTCCATCTACAGAAAGTGCTTTATGGGATATAAACTCTTTACAAATAACAATCCTATATAAAGCTAATCTCCAGGCAAGATGCTAAATAAATATTTGCAGTTCATATAAGGGTGTGTTTTATATGTGAAAGGGATCTGTGTCCATCAAACCTGTGGTCAAATGTGCCTAACCTTAGCTCTATTAGTTCAAGATTATTCTACATAGAGAGAAAAGATTTGACGGAGAGAAAAGATTCAACATTATGGAGACAATAGCAAAAAAAGGTCGAATGTGCCTAACCTAACTCTATTAGTCCAAGATTATTCGGCATAGAGAGAAAAGATTTGACATGAATATTCGATGAAGCAAACGCTGCGAGTGGACATTTATGGTCAAATGCTCCCCCCATAGGCTATAGAAGAATTCTAATGTTGGTTGACTAGTAATAATAATTAATAAATATAATTATTACTGTGTCATACAACATTAGAATTCTACTATAGCTTGTAGGCGGAACATTCAACAGGAAATGTACGATTGCGGCTTCGTACAGTTTAGCTGCTCCGTCAAATTTTCTTAGAACATTCGACAGACACTATAAGCCTTCAAATACAGATTCAACCTTAATTATTTTGGATTTTCGGACGAAAACGAAATTCCGAAACGAAATAGCGTGCACATGTCTATTACAGAACAGGCAGGTGAAAGCTGCAATATTTCCTCCAACCTGAAGGTGTCACTGTGCTGTTTCTTCAGACTGGCAGGCGCCTATTGAGGAATATTTGTCTCCTGTTATGGGCTCCAGGCAGCCATCTCTTGGGGATGATGACAATCTTATTGGATTCTGAAGTCTAGCAAAATTTTGGCAGCCATTTTGACTAAGGATTGTTTAAATAGTAAGATACTGCATCATTTGCTGTGCGCACAATGTGGGAGTTAGATAGGAACTAGATATATAGAATACTTACCTACTTGCTCCAGCGATCTAATGTTCATGAGGTGCCTCACCATTGACATCATTTTCTCCCCAGTATCTTCCTCTAGGTAATATCAAGAAAAGAAGAAAAGATTGATTTCACTCTTGAATCCAAAAGATGCTGTAGAGATTTCTTTATTGTCATGAGCCAGACAAAATTGAAATGATGATCAGTTGATGCGTTTCGCATGAAAAGAACTGTACTTGTTCACAATCTTTTCTTCTTTTCTTGATATTGCCTACACTGATGAGCCGGGATTAGAACCTTGGACCGGGAGTGTCCATTTTTGCCTGTAGCGGTGTGTGCACCCTTGTTCATCTTCCTCTAGGTAACTTGATTGGTCGTTGTGGGAAGACGTAACTCCTGTACATGCTCAGGATGACGTGTGCAAGGGGCCTAAATGTGAGTGGCAGCCACCTACCCAAATACTTACCCTCAGCTCCACACCAAAGATCTTCACTGTGTGGCCCTGAACGAGATAGTAGTAATTGTAGGGAAACTGAAGTTCTTTTCTAAAATATATTTTCAGGTTGAAAATATCTTCAACAAGCCCCCATATGTACAAAGCATGTGCAGTGAAGTCCAAGGGAATGTAACTAGATGGCAGTGAAACAAATGCATTTTAACGGCATCTTCTATAATTGAATCTACAGTATATGCTTTTTCCTGTCTGGCAGTCATTTGTGCATTTGGTTTAGACAATGGCACCTTAGACATGCTACAGATGAACCACTTAAAAGGCACTCCTCAATGAAATTGATTCCCACTTCAAAAGGTGCACATCTGGAGCCGCCAGGTTTCGTGCCATAGAAGTGTTATGAGAGACGGTACCTTTACAATCACAAACCTTTGCAGTCACACTCTGCTGATTTTCCAATTCACACAGAGTTTAAAAAATACACTCTCAGTGTGATTACTTTCCCGACACCCTTATTTCAAAAACACCTTTAGAAAACCTAGCACCTGCCTGAATCACTCAGGAGAATTAAAATGCAAAGTACCATATTCATGAAGAGTGAATAGATCAGGATTGTAGAAGCTTCATATAAAAAAAAAAATGAGAAGAAACTGTTATTTTCTGCAAATTATTTCAGCACAATGTTGAGATAAAGCAGGGTAAATTTTCTCTAAAGTGCAATCACCGCGTTCGCCATCCAAACAATGTTGCTCTTCTGTAGTTGGCAGCTGTGGGAATGAAAAACATAACATGTATTCAACATTAACCCTGTATGAAATCAGATTGGTGGTTCCATATATTGAAGTATATTGGATGTGTGGAGTCCCAGTCTCCTCATTCACAGGAGTTGATCTCCCGAAATATCATTGTGACCTGACAGTTGAAAATGGACACGTGTGTGACTACCTCTTTTTTTGGCATATGAACTTCAGACTCATCATATGCATTTGGGTTATATTTAAAGTGATTGTAAAGTCTCATTTTTTTTTTTTTAAATAACAAACATGTTATATTTACCTGCTCTGTGCAGTTGGTTTTGCACAGAGTAGCCCAGGTCCTCCTCTTCTCGAGCCCCTATTTGCTGCGCCTGGTCCCTCCCTCCTATCAAATGTCCCCTCAGCCAGCAGCTTTCAAAGGGGGCACTCAAGCCGAGTCAGAGCTCCGTGTAGCCAATCAGACACAGAATCCTGAGCTGGCCCCGCCCCTTTCTCCCCTGATTGTCTGGATGACTTTGATTGACAGCCACAGGAGCCAATGGCGCCACTGCTCTGTATCAGCCAATCAGGAGAAGTGTCCCGGACGGTCGAGGGACTCGTAAACATTGCTGAAGAGGGCTCAGGTAAGTATTAGTGGGTGCTGGGGAGGCTGCTACACACAGAAGGCATTTTATCCTAATGCATAGAAATGCATTAAGATAAAACACTTTCTGCCTTTACAACTCCTTTACACTCACATTTCAAGCCACCCCCCCCCCCCCATGTCCCATAATTCCACTGACATCGCAGCCGTTGAGCGTGCATCACTTAATATTGCCTCTACTACCATGGCCACTGAACACACATGCCCCATCTTTTCTTCCTTGACTGAATTCCCTATCCTGGGGACTACATGTCCTATAATGCAAAAGCAGTTACTGCGCATGCATACCCCATATAGTCCCCTCTAGCTGCATGTGTATGTTGGCTCAAGCAGCATCATAGAGTCCGTGCTTGCAGTCTCTTTTCCCGGAGTGTACATACAAGAATGGCTCCAACAGGGCTCTTGACCCTACAAGTGAAAGAAGCTGTTCTAACACCAGAAGCCAGGACCACTGCTTAAAAGACAGGAATTGGCAGAAGGAAAGGAAATCACAAATAACAGATACAAGTTTTTAGTTTAATACCAGTGTAATCTGAGTTCCCTGTAATCAACTGCAGCAAAAATCCAGAGAGTACCTTGCATGGACACTGAGAGTATTTGAGGCCTGTGCTGGGCAACTTTCCTCTATCACTCTGCTTCTTGTAGCACCAATGCTATTTCAACCCAAACTGGTTTGAATATGATTGATGACTGCAAAAAACTTCTTAGTACTGACACTTTGACATATTTCTGGGTCATAGCAAGTAGCCCTCAGTGGGTGGATTTTAAGATTCTCCCTTTTGCATTATAAACAAGTAAGCAATTGGGGTCCCCAGATTGCCATCAAAATAGAGCACAGTGCAGTGGTGCATCCTCATTGTGTATTGGGCACACAGGCCCTGATAAGGATGGTGCCCACTGTACATAATGAGTATTTGGGTTAGTGGGGGCTGCAGGTTCTCTCTGCTCCTTCCCCCTGTAGTCTCTAGCACAGCCCATTACCCCCTTCATGTTGTTGGTTGCTAGAAGCTGGCTACCATCTGGCCTTTGGCATTCTGCTAACCAGTGAAGAACTTGCCCCAGCATTGAAAGGATGATAGAATTTCCATAGTAGAAAGAACCCATCCTCCAGAACAGCTATCTCCTGGCTCCCACTCTCTGATATGCTACAGCACTGTAAGGTATGTGAAGAGGGGATTTGAATGTACCGTATATGTGACTCTGATGTGAAAGTGGGGCCTCCTGATATGAAGGGGGGACTCTGATGTAGATGAGGGGGCCTCTGTTGTGAACAGGGTGATTTGTGAAGTGGGAACTCTGATATAAATGCAGTGTTATTATGTGAATGGGAGTCCTTGGCATAAAGGTTGTTACGTTGTCACTGCCTTGCTGCCTGGTTTCTAAGGAGGCACTGACTATTTTATGAATGTGACGGACGTTGTGACAAACTCTGGCCACATTCACCAACTTGTGACAAAAGACTGGTTAAACTCATACCACACTATCACTAATACACGACAATGTGACCCTTATGCTGTGTACACACGACCGGACTTTTCGACAGCAAAGGTCAGACGGAACGAATCCGCCAGACAATTTGAGCGTGTGTGGGCTTCATAAGACCTTTGCTGTCTAAAAATCAGACAGACTTTAGAAATAGAACGTTTCAAATCTTTCCGCCGGAACCAGTTCCAATCGAGAAATCCATTTGTCTGTATGCTAGTCCGAAGGATGAAAACCGACGCTAGGGCAGCTATTGGCTACTGGCTATGAACTTCCTTATTCTAGTCCCGTCGTATGTCATCACGTTAGAATCTCTTGGACTTTAGTGTGATTGTGTGTGGCCAAGTTCGTTCGTTCAGAAAGTCCATCGGAACGCCACTGAAAGTCCATTGGGAAGACCATCGGACCTAGTCTGCCAGAAAGTCCGGTCGTGTGTACGCAGCATTAGCCTCACCTTATAGATTTTCTAGCTTCCGGGACCACAATCAAGTGCCAGCAGACAGAGCGATTGTCACTGGGCTTGATTAACTAAACAATTAACCCTTTCCTTTCCCTTTTTCCCTTTTTCCCCCTCCACCACAGATGGAAGGAAATAAAATTGATTGATTAAACCCATCAACAAGGTGCTATTGTGTTTTGCCAGTGGGGAGTGTGGGGAGCTTTTCCTGCTGGCAGAACACAACTAGTGTTGCCAGTTATATCTGGTGGCACTAAGCGCTCAGTAAAAACCTGACAGGCTGATTGTACACAAGTCGATGCTTACATCGGCTTGTTTACCCCCAGGGTGACCATACATGGACATAAATGTGTCTGGCCCCTGCTGAACTGGCCAAATTGTGATCCATGTATGGCTAGATTTAGACTGAAGGTTTATGAGAGCTATTAGAGTGAGACCGAGATGTAGATTGTGTTAATTTCTGTCAAGGGGGTTTATGATCCTTTAATCAAAAGATTATCTGTTGGCCCTGCTTTGTTTTAAAGTTATTTAACCACTTCAGCCCTGGAAGGTTTTACCTCCTTCATGACCAGGCCATTTTTTAAGATACGGCACTGGGTTATTTTAACTAACAATTGCGTGGTCGTGTGACAATGTACCCAAATAATTTTTTTTTTTCCCACAAACAGAGCTTTCTTTTGGTGGTATTTTTTATTTTTTTGCACTATAAACAAAAAAATGACAATTTTATGAAAAGATATATTTTTACTTTCTTTTATAAAACATATACAATAAAAAAATGTAAACAATCACATTTCTTCATCAATCTAGGCCAATATGTATTGTGCTACATGTTTTTGGTAAAAAATTCCCAATATGTGCATATTGATTGGTTTGCGCAAAAGGTATAACATCTACAAACTATGGGATATTTTTATGGCATTTTTATTTATTTATTTTTTTTACTAGTAATGGTGGCGATCAACAATTTTTAGGGTGACTGTGACATTGCAGTGAATAAATTGGACACCTTAATGACATTTTTGACACTTTTTTGGAAACCAGTGATATTACTGTACTTATGACACTTGCAGAAAAGAGGTTAACACCAGGGGCAATTAAAGGGTTAAGTGTGTCTCTCTAGGGCAGGGATATGCAATTAGCGGACCTCCAGCTGTTGCTAAACTACAAGTTCCATCATGCCTCTGCCTCTAGCTGTCATGCTTGTGGCTCTAAGAGTCTTGCTATGCCTCATGGGAATTGTAGTTCTGTAACATCTGGAGGTCCGCTAATTGCATATCCCTGCTCTAGGGGATGCTTTCTAACTGTGTGGGGGATGGACTGACTGGGCGAAAATCACAGAGATCTGTGTTCCTACTTAGCAGAAACACAAGATCACTATGTTCTTTCCTGTAATATATCTGGGCAGTCTTTAAGTAGTTAACAGGGTTGGGAGGGTCTGCGGTGTCAACTCAGTGGACTGGTAAGGATGGTTTGGAATGCAGCAGAAAGCACCATGCCTTTCAGTGTTCTTAGACATTGTTTGTCTGTGTAATAATCAGTGTAACCAGTAACCTCATATTTGTGTGCCCAAAAAAGTGAATTATGGGACATATAGTTCTCCTTTAGAGAGTTGCTTTGCACCCATGTACCTTGGGACTACATATCCCAGGGATCTTTGCTGTAACATGAAGATTGCTGGGAGTAACTAAAAAAGTATCCAAAAAGCCCACGCATGGTCTCTTGCTCCTGGGCCTGACACAAGACTGACCTCTCTGTGCAACAGGGAGAGAGGCCACGGCCTACCACACAGAGTCTTACTTCCAACCTGAGGCCTAAGGGGCCTAGCTCTGTTGTTAGCTGTTGGACATCCTGTCGTCAGCATCACCCAGATCCCCTGTCTGTCAGTGTGGGTGCGTGTGGCAAGCTTCACTTACGGAGCCGATGCATGAGTGCCACTACATGAGTTCCTGTACAGAAGACATTGGAGCTATTTGGTTGTTGGTGAGAGGGCAAATTGCCTGACTTTTACCTATTCACTGTCACCATTACAGAGACACTTTGCACAGACATCTTTATACCATGAACACTTTACTGCATTGCTTGGACATTAAAGGAAAAACTTACTTAAACGTACTTAAGCGCAAGAAATGAATAGGAAAAATATTCAACCCGAAGATAAATTAAATAAAAATCAGAAAAACAGCTGCAAGCACTCAGAACAGGCCAGCCAACCAAAAATGAGTGTATCACAGTAAATAGTCCAAAATCTTCCAAAGATAAAGGCAAAGTGCTAAATATATAATATATCAAAAAAGTGAGTGCAATCAATAAGAATGTGTCTTAGATAAAAATCATCCCAAGAAGAAAAAAATATCCAACCATATAGTGGACACTTTATAATCTAGCCAAAACCACATCCAAGTGCAATGTGCTAATTAAAAGGTGCTAAACAACAGGTGAAAAAAAAGGGAGGGGTAAAATCCCTTGATTAGAAATTAATTATAAAAATAGTATAAATACATAAATAAAATAAAAAATATAATCTATAAGAAATAGGATAGCAATAAAAAAATATTTAAAAAAATATATATTTTTGGGGGTCAATCCACATCCAAACCCAGCATAAATACATATATAAAAAATGATAAATACCTGTTGAATTAAATAATTACTGATGTCCCTAATTATAACGGACAATAAGTGAATATATTACACTATAATATGAATCCTCTGTGTCACAAAGGAAGAAAATATTAAATATAAAAATGAATAAATAATCCAGAGAATATGTGCAGAGCCACACACCAGTGTCACTACTAAATGATGTAAGGCATATAGTGGTAATTGTTCATTCAGAAAAAACGCAATTCAAATTAGTACAGTTATCAGAGTGAATATATATAGAAATGTACTTATCCACACAGGATCATATAAAGGAGGGGGAAGGTTGGCTCATCCTAGGACTATAGGCAGCTTCAGCCCCGTGAAAATATCCCAGGAAGGATCACTACACTTATCCCCTTTTCATAGAAGAAGGCTCCAAGGAACAGGTTGATCTTTTTTCCTCCAATCCGGTATTCCGTTTTTTTTAAAAAAAGAAAAAGGGCAACATAGTGCAATATTGTAATCATAAACCACGCTGAGACAGCTAAAGAAGCAACTCACAGAATCTGAGGTATCAGCGCACAATAAGAATGGTCAGATCCCTGTATGAGCCTGCAGCCGCTGCGCTGCTAGAGACACTCATACACTGTCGGGTCTCCTCTCCCTCGTGCGTATCATCACTGCCAAGTGACTTTCTCAAAAGAGAAATGCACATATTCTCTGGATTATTTATTCATTTTTATATTTAATATTTTCTTCCTTTGTGAGATCGAGGATTCATATTATAGTTTAATATATTCACTTATTGTCCGTTATAATTAGGAACATCAGTAATTATTTAATTCAACATGTATTTATAATTTTTTTTATATAAGTATTTATGTTGGGGTTTGGATGTGGATTGACACCCAAAAATATATTTTTTAAATTTTTTTTATTTATATCCTATTTCTTATAGATTATATATTTTATTTTATTTATTTATAATATTTTTATAATTAATGTCTAATCAAGGGATTTTACCCCCCCCCCCCTTTTTTTTTCTTTCTTTTTTCACCTGTTGTTTAGCACCTTTTAATTAGCACATTGCACTTGGATGCTGTTTTGGCTAGATTATAGAGTGTCCACTATATGGTTAGATATTTTTTTCTTCTTTGGATGATTTTTATCTAACACACATTCTTATTGATTGCACTCACTTTTTTTGATATATTATATATTTAGCACTTTGCCTTTGTCTTTGGAAGATAACGCAGCACTATTTACTGTGATATTGCTTGAACATTGTGCTCAGATGCCTTTAGATCTTCACCGCTAGGAATCTATTGCTTTCATCAAACCCAAACGGATTACAGTTAAGAAGCGCCAACTAGCTAGCGAAGAACATCAGATCTGCAACGAGGAACTCTTTTGCCATGCCTTTAGGAAGGCCTCTATGCTACTCTTTGTAGACTCTCTCCTTTCACTAACATAGCATAGGCTGAATAGATTACATTTTAGAGTGCCGCATAAGTAGTTAACTGAAACATCCATTAGGAGGTGAACTCTGATGAAAAAGGGAGTTCACAAGGTGGCACAAGAGCCATCTTGCTTGCGCCCGTCATATTACAACACACAGGATGGGAAGTGGTTAATGATTGTGCTAAGTGTTGTAGGTTTCTATTGGACTAGAATAGAACCTACCACTGTTAAAGCAATTTGGCGACACCTATCAGTGCCTAATGGCTTTTACATGTGGTGGGCTGGGTGGGCCAACTAATGACCTTGCACATAGGCTCACTGCATTTAGAAAACGCCCCTGGTACAGTAGAATGGTGCATTACATCAATACCTGGAGGAAAATCCAAAGCATTGAAAGAGTAGGTCACTCTGCCCAAATACATTTCAAAGTTCTTCTTTAAGTTTTAACTTGAATGTACCTTTAAAGCTACTGTCCGGGCACCCAGTTAAATACAAACTAAAACACATACAGTATATGGTGGCTGGGATGTGCATTTTTGTTCAGACAGTCTTAGCTCCTCGAACCCCACCACAATCGAAGTTTTATTTGCTCAAGAAAACATCTCCAGCCTGCTGATTGGACACAGTAAAAGATCTGCAGCCACTCAGTTTGTATTGAACTTGAAAAAAATCCAAGAACACATTCATACAGCAGGACTGTCGAGTTGAATGATGGGGATTCTCCATCTGTACTGAGTACTGTCTAAGCCCCCATTCACACCACAGCATTTTTGCATATGTTTTTGCACCTAAACCTGCATAAGACAATGCTCAATAATCAAAATCGCATTCTTTTCCACAGAGGCTGTTCATATCTTTACACTGCTTGGTAAGATACGTGAGCTTTTTAAGAGCTGTGTCAAATGTTTCTAGCCCCATAAACTTCCATCAAACAGACATAATATTTTGTAGATACTGAAGAAGCCAACAAAAGAAGTAAGTTATGCTAAGTGTGCGCAGCTTATTGCATTAGGGTGTGCACCCCAAAGCTCAAGCACAGAGCAACAGAGGCAGTGGCTAGGGGTGTACGCATGTCACAGCCACGATGCTATGCTTTGCCGCTATGGTAGAAATTACAGAGTGCAAAGCATGTGTGAACAATTCCTTAATTAAAAAAAAAATCGAATTTTTCTTTTCTCTTTCTTTTCTTTTTTTTTATTATTATGTTTTTTTGCCTGCCCGTTTGGGGAGCTTTGGTTTAATATCAGGTTTCTACACAGATCCCTAATGTCATTTAAGACTGAGAAAGAGATTGAGGTTAGGGTGGAGGCACAGATGCTAAAACTGCTGGCCCTGCAGCACAGCCAGAGGGAGGGAGAGGAGGAGAATCCGGCAGCGCTGCAGGGGTAGGAACAAGAGGATCAGTATCCGCAATAAGACAGTACAGCTAATCCTCCTACTCAGCAGGTGCCCGCCCCCCCCCCCTTTTGAATTAATAGGACACAGGCCTGGTACAGGAGGGCAAGCTGTATTGCCTTGTCATCAGCCTGGGTGCACAGGGTGATTACAATGTGCCCAGGCACATCCAGCACACTCCCTGCACATGCCTAAGGAGTTATGTAAAGAAAAAGGTGCATGGAGACATTGTTAAACTGCCAACATCTAGGATAAAGGGGGTAACTCCCTTCTGATCCATTCTACTTTTAACGGACAAGCTGTAAAAATGCACCAGATTATAGAGTATAGAGAATGCACCCATTGGTTCTAAATTGTGAAATATGAAATGTTAAAGAAAAAAGAATACATCCCATTCCATAAGCTTAATAATAGCATGCAATACCAAACTGTGGTTTCCAAAGCGAGCAAAGTCCTTTCTGGTATTAAGAGAGGTATGGACTCCAGAGAGAGAGATATTTTGTCGCTGTACAAATCATTAGTAAGAACTCATCTGGAATATGCAGTCCAGTTTTGAGCACTAATTCATAAAAAGGATATCGGGGAACTGGAGAAAGTGCAGAGAAGGGCAACAAATCTGAT
The DNA here is from genome assembly GCF_037356315.1 of Lithobates pipiens. NCBI lineage: Eukaryota > Metazoa > Chordata > Amphibia > Anura > Ranidae > Lithobates > Lithobates pipiens. The sequence goes on along the minus strand of NW_027507764.1, from coordinate 486,419,031 downwards.
AAGAGGCATGGAGGAACTCAGCAATGAGGAAAGATTAGAGGAACTGAATTTATTCTCTCTTGAGAAGAGGAGATTAAGGGAGGCTATGATCAACATATACAAATACATAAGTGGTCCATATAGTGAATTTGGTGTTCAGTTATTCACTTTAAGGTCATCACAGAGGACAAAGGGGCACTCTTTACCTCTAGAGGAAAAGAGATGCACTTATGGTCATCACAGAGGACAAGGGAGCACACTTTACATCTAGAGCAAAAGCAATTTCATCTCCACATACAGAAAGGTTTCTTTACAGTAAGAGCTGTGAAAATGTGGAATAGACTCCCTCCAGAGGTGGTTCTGGCCAGCTCAGTTGATTGCTTTAAAAAAGGCCTGGATTCTTTCCTAAATGTACATAATATAGCTGGGTACTAACATGTATAGGTAAAGTTGATCCAGGGAAAATCTGATTGCCTCTCGGGGGATCAGGAAGGAATTTTTTCCCATGCTGTAGCATACCGGAGCATACTTTGTAGCATACTTTGCTGGGGTTTTTCACCTTCCTCTGGATCAACTGAGGGTATAGGGTGTATATGGGATTGTATGATTTTATTTATTTTTTGTATTGGTTGAACTAGATGGGCTTGTGTCTTTTTTTCAACCTGACTAACTATGTAACTATGTAATTTCAATATTATACCCTGTTCCAAACTCCACCCCGAATTCTACAGCAATGGCCACATTTAATAAACCAGTTTCTCGTTTACCACTGCTGAGTCTGACAGCCAAGACAGACTTGCGAAAATCACAAAATGCGTGTTACAATTTCTTCATAGACCTAACGCTTCAAATAAAGAAGATATGCTTTTTGTTCTGAAAAAATTTCCTTTGACAAAAATTCCTGAAGGCTAGATCCCTTATTTGTATTGACACATATTGAATTCAAGGTTTGCGGTCAGTTATCACAATGTAATTTGGCATCAAACTTACTGAAAGTAATTTTGGTGCCATTTTCAATTATAGCAAGCGTTAAACTCAAAAGCACGAATGTCTTGAATAGATGCTGATTCTGTCACTTTCTCTGAAGACTAATCAGTTGCTCTTTAGGTTCAGCACCATTGATGCCTGTCCTCACAGTCAGAAGCTAATCGGCAGTGACACATCTTATAGCTCAAAGGCTACTGAAAAGAAAATGTATTAGAGATTTCAGGAAGCACCATAATCACGCAGAGACATTTAACTGATGGATATTACATTTCAAGTAATATTCAAGGCCTACATGTAAATTAGACAATTAAACCACACCACTTCACTTTCTAAAGGGTTCTTAAATTAATTTGCACTAGCAGTGGAAGATTATGGAGCAGAATCATTGTATACAATGTTGATGAACATTATGACATTATGTAGATGTAGTACAGCTACAACTGAGGACCAGTTATAGCTGAATTTACATAATTAGAGCATAACATGGGGAGATACAATGACACCATTCACTTCCATCTGTTACATAAAATTTTTACTATTCACATCGTCTATTAAAGTATATATAAACCCAGTCACTAACATTTCATGTAAGCTTTAATATGTTAATGTAATGTAGATATTTTAAAATCTGTCGCTTTCATTAAAGCAATACCTGGTGATCCTGCCATGAAATATTGTTATAGAGTGACTACATGGGCTACTGTCTGAGTTGTGCTCCTGTCCTGTGTTGTCACTGTGTTACACAGGCTTCTGAATGAGACTACTAGTAACTGTTTTAAGCAGTTATGCTCACTCTTGTCATCAGTAGGGGTGCAATGGATCAAAAAACTCACGGATCGGCTCGTTCCTCGGATCAGAGTCACGGATCGGATCATTTTTTGGATCAGCAAATAATAATTTAATTTGCAAATCCTGTGAAAATTCCACCACCATATAGTCACCACTGTAATATCCACAATCTCCCCCACTGTAATATTGGCTGAGTATGGCTGGGTACGGCTGGGTACGGCTGAGTATTGCAGAGTATGGCTGGGTATGGCGGGGTATGGCTGGGTATGGCTGGGTATGGCAGGGTATGGCTGGGTATGGCAGAGTATGGCAAAGTATGGCAAAGTATGGCAGAGTATTGGCTGGGTATGGCAGAGTATTGGTGGGTATTGCAGAGTATTGCAGAGTATTGGCAGGGTATTGGCAGGGTATTGCAGAGTATTGGCAGGGTATTGCTGAGTATTGCAGAGTATTGGCAGGGTATTGGCAGGGTATTGGCAGGGTATTGCTGGGTATTGCAGAGTATTGGCAGGGTATGGAGGGATGGCTGCTTCCATCCGATCTCTCGCCTCCACTGTACAGATTAGTACAGAGAGGGGAGAGAGAAACCGGCGTCATGACATGACGCCAGTTTGTTTACAAGTGGTCGCTCCGTCGAAGCGATCATATTGTAAACAGCCTTTGCTAAGGCCAAAACCGTGGAATGCGGCATGTGCCGATCCGAGCAGGGTGACCCATTCGGATCACGGATCGGTGACGATCCATTGCACCCCTAATCATCAGGCAACCAGCCATGGCAGAAATTGGCTTTCAAGCGGCTGTAGGAGATTAGAACTACTGAGATACAACAGGGAAAAAAAAGTATTTTATTTTAAAGTCAAAATCTAACTAAGGCTAAATCTACTTCCACCCCCATTCTAAGACTATTCTATCTACCCCGTGAAAGAAAAGATGCCTATACTTACCTATTCTGAAGCCACCCCAATTTGGTCACATGATCGTCTTCAGTGTAGTGGAGGGACAGCCGACAATAAGTAAGCCTATGGGTGACGTCACTGCACAGGCACTTGCAGCTGTTGTCAGCGATCTTCTCCTGAAGCTGCTGCTGAAGAGATCATGTAACCGGACCAGAGCGACTTCAGAATAGTTAAGTATAGGGATCTTGTTTTTTTTTTTCTCACAGGGTATATAGATAGAATAATCTTAGAATGAAGGTGGGAGTAGGTTTAGCCTTAATTAGATTTTGACTGGAATATCATTTTAAATAATGGCAATAGTTTTTTGATACACAGTATTTTAGCAAACAAAATGTAATTTTGTTAGGGTTTACATCCTCTTTTATGATGTAACAGCACCCAGTCTTCTGTTTCGAGTAGTGCTTTTTTGAATTCCTACAACTATGTACTTTGCGTGCTTAGTTTGGTTTTGAATGCACATCAGAATTAAGCCTACAACCACAGCAAAGCCTCTTGTTGCACACCAAATTGTTATTAGTACAAGCATTTATATAGTGACAATAATTTATGCACGGCTTTACAAACTGTACATTCACATATATCCCTGCCCTCAAGGAACTAAGATCCTGACCTCACCTGCATATATACATGCACATACATACTAGGGCCTATTTGAAAAAGGAGCCAATTAACATACCAGCATTTCTTTTGAGTTTGGGAGAAAACCAGAGTACCTAGAGGAAACTCACACAATCACAGGAAGAATATGCAAACCCCATGCAGGTGGAGTTCCGAACAGAATTCGAGCTGAGGACCCCAGTTCTGCAAAGCAAAAGTGCTAACCATGGCCAAAAAGCTCCTAAAGGTAGAATTAGAAATACCAGAAGTCTGAAAATCTGAATGCCATGAGGTAATGTATATTGTGTAAGTCAGGGTAGATATGAAGTGTGGGGGATACAGGAAGCCAAAAGGCTATAATAGGAGCCTGGGGGTCATCAACCTAAATGTACATTAATAAGACAATATAAAAAGAAAGAACAGGGGCTGTCAAGGATAATATATATATATATATATATATATATATATATATATATATATATATATATATATATATATATATATAGATAGATATCCAACGCGTTGCTATCCAAGGGTTAAGCGTCTATTGATTTGCTTTTATTGTACAATTTTGTTAGAGATCTTTAGTGATTTTGTAATAAAAGATGTGAATTTTACAGCTTTTGATATACTCATGGTGGTCATCCTTGACAGCTTCATTTGTTTTTTTTTATTTCCATATTGTGTAAGGGGAAATCATTTTTCAGGAGGAGATAAAAGAAAAATATTGATTAAACATACCTGTACAAAGATGATATTGGTCTTTTACTTCCCAGCTTTGGTCTGTATGGTTTTGGTTCACCTGCCATGTTGATATCTGTAATAAAGAACAAATCCATTAAAACTGGGCAACAATCTACTTATATTTACTTGTATAGTGCTGAAATGTGTTTTTAGACCAGAAAAAATCTAACCTTGATGCTGATCATGCCCCTGGCAGAACTCAAACCAAGGAACCACCCTTACAAAATGTGCTGCCTTCTCAGCCACCATGCTGCCCTACTATTGTCAGAGAAAAAAGTTACAATATGTGTATTTTTTCTTTAATAATCTTAGCTTGCTGTACTTTTGTACTAATATATTTTTGCTATTTACTGAGCTCTGTTCCGACATCTTCTCCTAGATTACTCAACCACATTGAACGCATCTTCATTAAATAAAAACCTACAAACACCAAGCACCAGGATTTCAATAATGGCAATGTGAATCACTAATCCCAAATGCACTTAGTACATACACCTGCTGAGAACTGACGTGTTTGTTATATGCAGACTGACAGGTTAAATTGCTGTTTGCAGCAGCAGGGATGTAACTACAGATTATGTGGCCCCATAGCAAAATTTTAATGGGGCACCCCACTGACCTCCATACTGTAACTGATAACATAAAGTATGTCTAAATCTAGGACAGGTGGCAGTACATTACTAGAGACCGCTTTTTGGACTACTGATCAGCTGAACCTGGGTTCAGTTTAGGACAGGTTCAGCAAACAGTCCTATTTTCAGGTGCTGAATCCCAAACCCACTGAAGTAAAACAAAAACAGCAATGTCCATTTTCTAGGCTAATAGTCAAGGCGTTGTCAAACAAATGGCATGAGGGGGTGGGTGTTGCCCTGGGGAACATGTACTCAAGCAAAAAAAAGTTTGAAAAAATTCCATTTGGGGAGGAGCAGCGACTTTAGTAATGCTTAAAGTGAAAACTTGACCAGAGAAAATGCAAGCTCAATGGAAATCATGCCCTTGGCAGAACTTGACCCAAGAAACCACCATTGCAAAAAGTCCTACCTTCTTAGCCACCATGCTACCCTACTATTGCCAAGAAAGAAACTATGGTTGGTTACTTTCCCCCCAAATAATCTTAGCTTACTGTATTTTTTTACAGATATACATTCAGCTCTTCTTGGAGCCGCTGTAATATTTCTTTTCGTTCAACTTACTAGGTTGAACTAAAAAAATCTCAGAGTGTGTACCAGGCTTTAGGGGAATTTATTGAAACTGAAGCAGTCAGAATTTGGAGTACAGGCATACCTCACTTTTAGTAGTGATGGCCGAACGGTTCGCCCGGCGGTCGTTTCGCGGCGAATTTCCGACTTTCGCCGTCCGCGGGTTCGAACGCCTTTTTCCGTCGTTCGCCCCGGCGGACTTACGTGTTTAATGTATACAAGAACTTTAACCTTTCGTGACACGTTTATCATGTGTTACAGGACAACCAATTGAGACATGACAGCTCATGGACACTTGGACATTCCCCCTAACCTATAAATACACCCGATCCGGTGGCCATTTTACATTCTTTCTTCTGTCACTGTAGGGAAAGGATCCTGTGTGGAGTAGGGACAGAGAAAACGCTAGCTATTTGGTACACAAAAGTTCTTTTCAGGACTGGTATAGGTGTTAGGTCAGCAGCCTGAGTTTCTTTTGTCAGTTTAGATAAAGGGACAGAGCGCTGTATGCTGCTATTTTAGGGACAGCTCAGCCAGATTAGTCTTTCTTCATCATCATCATCATCATCATCATTAGCTGTTACTATCAGGTCCACAAAAGAGCTGTTCCAGCTAATCGTTCCAGCCTACTCTTTTTTGCCAATTTGTATAGGGACAGGCAGGAAGCAGTGTTGTCAGGCAGTGAGGATAATTTTAAAGACTTGCTGTTACTATTAGTTCCACAAAGGTTCTTTTCAGGACTGGTATCAGTGGTACGGTAATAGGCTTGTACACGTATAATATTCTTTCTTCCAAATATAGAAAGAATATTATACTTGACTGCTGCCCTTCTGCTGCAGTCTGCTAATCATTCACAACTCACTTGTTCCACAAAAGTTCTTATAAGGACTGGTAACTTGGTCTGTCTAGGGTGCTACGGTACATAGGCTTGGGTGCGGTACAGTCTGCTGTTCTGTAAGGACCGCTATCGGTCCACAATAGATAGGGTTGCCGTGCACTACTGCTGACCGCTGCCCTATACTGCAGCAGTCCTTCAGCGGTATAGGGACTGACGCACAGTCTGCTAAACACTAATACACAACCTGCTTGGTCCACAAAAGTTCTTATAAGGACTGGTAACTTGGTATAGGGTGCTACGGTACATAGGCCTGAGTGCGTTACAGTCTGCTGTTCTGTAAGGACCGCTATCGGTCCACAATACATAGGGTTGCCGTGCACTACTGCTGACCGCTGCCCTATACTGCAGCAGTCCTTCATTGGTATAGGGACTGACGTACAGTCTGCTAATCACTAACACACAACCTGCTTGGTCCACAAAAGTTCTTATAAGGACTGGTAACTTGGTATAGGGTGCTACGGTACATAGGCCTGAGTGCGTTACAGTCTGCTGTTCTGTAAGGACCGCTATCGGTCCACAATACATAGGGTTGCCGTGCACTACTGCTGACCGCTGCCCTATACTGCAGCAGTCCTTCAGCGGTATAGGGACTGACGCACAGTCTGCTAAACACTAACACACAACCTGCTTGGTCCACAAAAGTTCTTATAAGGACTGGTAACTTGGTATAGGGTGCTACGGTACATAGGCCTGAGTGCGTTACAGTCTGCTGTTCTGTAAGGACCGCTATCGGTCCACAATACATAGGGTTGCCGTGCACTACTGCTGACCGCTGCCCTATACTGCAGCAGTCCTTCATTGGTATAGGGACTGACGTACAGTCTGCTAATCACTAACACACAACCTGCTTGGTCCACAAAAGTTCTTATAAGGACTGGTAACTTGGTATAGGGTGCTACGGTACATAGGCCTGAGTGCGTTACAGTCTGCTGTTCTGTAAGGACCGCTATCGGTCCACAATACATAGGGTTGCCGTGCACTACTGCTGACCGCTGCCCTATACTGCAGCAGTCCTTCATTGGTATAGGGACTGACGTACAGTCTGCTAATCACTAACACACAACCTGCTTGGTCCACAAAAGTTCTTATAAGGACTGGTAACTTGGTATAGGGTGCTACGGTACATAGGCCTGAGTGCGTTACAGTCTGCTGTTCTGTAAGGACCGCTATCGGTCCACAATACATAGGGTTGCCGTGCACTACTGCTGACCGCTGCCCTATACTGCAGCAGTCCTTCAGCGGTATAGGGACTGACGCACAGTCTGCTAAACACTAACACACAACCTGCTTGGTCCACAAAAGTTCTTATAAGGACTGGTAACTTGGTATAGGGTGCTACGGTACATAGGCCTGAGTGCGTTACAGTCTGCTGTTCTGTAAGGACCGCTATCGGTCCACAATACATAGGGTTGCCGTGCACTACTGCTGACCGCTGCCCTATACTGCAGCAGTCCTTCATTGGTATAGGGACTGACGTACAGTCTGCTAATCACTAACACACAACCTGCTTGGTCCACAAAAGTTCTTATAAGGACTGGTAACTTGGTATAGGGTGCTACGGTACATAGGCCTGAGTGCGTTACAGTCTGCTGTTCTGTAAGGACCGCTATCGGTCCACAATACATAGGGTTGCCGTGCACTACTGCTGACCGCTGCCCTATACTGCAGCAGTCCTTCAGCGGTATAGGGACTGACGCACAGTCTGCTAAACACTAACACACAACCTGCTTGGTCCACAAAAGTTCTTATAAGGACTGGTAACTTGGTATAGGGTGCTACGGTACATAGGCCTGAGTGCGTTACAGTCTGCTGTTCTGTAAGGACCGCTATCGGTCCACAATACATAGGGTTGCCGTGCACTACTGCTGACCGCTGCCCTATACTGCAGCAGTCCTTCATTGGTATAGGGACTGACGTACAGTCTGCTAATCACTAACACACAACCTGCTTGGTCCACAAAAGTTCTTATAAGGACTGGTAACTTGGTATAGGGTGCTACGGTACATAGGCCTGAGTGCGTTACAGTCTGCTGTTCTGTAAGGACCGCTATCGGTCCACAATACATAGGGTTGCCGTGCACTACTGCTGACCGCTGCCCTATACTGCAGCAGTCCTTCATTGGTATAGGGACTGACGTACAGTCTGCTAATCACTAACACACAACCTGCTTGGTCCACAAAAGTTCTTATAAGGACTGGTAACTTGGTATAGGGTGCTACGGTACATAGGCCTGAGTGCGTTACAGTCTGCTGTTCTGTAAGGACCGCTATCGGTCCACAATACATAGGGTTGCCGTGCACTACTGCTGACCGCTGCCCTATACTGCAGCAGTCCTTCAGCGGTATAGGGACTGACGCACAGTCTGCTAAACACTAACACACAACCTGCTTGGTCCACAAAAGTTCTTATAAGGACTGGTAACTTGGTATAGGGTGCTACGGTACATAGGCCTGAGTGCGTTACAGTCTGCTGTTCTGTAAGGACCGCTATCGGTCCACAATACATAGGGTTGCCGTGCACTACTGCTGACCGCTGCCCTATACTGCAGCAGTCCTTCAGCGGTATAGGGACTGACGCACAGTCTGCTAAACACTAACACACAACCTGCTTGGTCCACAAAAGTTCTTATAAGGACTGGTAACTTGGTATAGGGTGCTACGGTACATAGGCCTGAGTGCGTTACAGTCTGCTGTTCTGTAAGGACCGCTATCGGTCCACAATACATAGGGTTGCCGTGCACTACTGCTGACCGCTGCCCTATACTGCAGCAGTCCTTCAGCGGTATAGGGACTGACGCACAGTCTGCTAAACACTAACACACAACCTGCTTGGTCCACAAAAGTTCTTATAAGGACTGGTAACTTGGTATAGGGTGCTACGGTACATAGGCCTGAGTGCGTTACAGTCTGCTGTTCTGTAAGGACCGCTATCGGTCCACAATACATAGGGTTGCCGTGCACTACTGCTGACCGCTGCCCTATACTGCAGCAGTCCTTCATTGGTATAGGGACTGACGTACAGTCTGCTAATCACTAACACACAACCTGCTTGGTCCACAAAAGTTCTTATAAGGACTGGTAACTTGGTATAGGGTGCTACGGTACATAGGCCTGAGTGCGTTACAGTCTGCTGTTCTGTAAGGACCGCTATCGGTCCACAATACATAGGGTTGCCGTGCACTACTGCTGACCGCTGCCCTATACTGCAGCAGTCCTTCATTGGTATAGGGACTGACGTACAGTCTGCTAATCACTAACACACAACCTGCTTGGTCCACAAAAGTTCTTATAAGGACTGGTAACTTGGTATAGGGTGCTACGGTACATAGGCCTGAGTGCGTTACAGTCTGCTGTTCTGTAAGGACCGCTATCGGTCCACAATACATAGGGTTGCCGTGCACTACTGCTGACCGCTGCCCTATACTGCAGCAGTCCTTCATTGGTATAGGGACTGACGTACAGTCTGCTAATCACTAACACACAACCTGCTTGGTCCACAAAAGTTCTTATAAGGACTGGTAACTTGGTATAGGGTGCTACGGTACATAGGCCTGAGTGCGTTACAGTCTGCTGTTCTGTAAGGACCGCTATCGGTCCACAATACATAGGGTTGCCGTGCACTACTGCTGACCGCTGCCCTATACTGCAGCAGTCCTTCATTGGTATAGGGACTGACGTACAGTCTGCTAATCACTAACACACAACCTGCTTGGTCCACAAAAGTTCTTATAAGGACTGGTAACTTGGTATAGGGTGCTACGGTACATAGGCCTGAGTGCGTTACAGTCTGCTGTTCTGTAAGGACCGCTATCGGTCCACAATACATAGGGTTGCCGTGCACTACTGCTGACCGCTGCCCTATACTGCAGCAGTCCTTCATTGGTATAGGGACTGACGTACAGTCTGCTAATCACTAACACACAACCTGCTTGGTCCACAAAAGTTCTTATAAGGACTGGTAACTTGGTATAGGGTGCTACGGTACATAGGCCTGAGTGCGTTACAGTCTGCTGTTCTGTAAGGACCGCTATCGGTCCACAATACATAGGGTTGCCGTGCACTACTGCTGACCGCTGCCCTATACTGCAGCAGTCCTTCAGCGGTATAGGGACTGACGCACAGTCTGCTAAACACTAACACACAACCTGCTTGGTCCACAAAAGTTCTTATAAGGACTGGTAACTTGGTATAGGGTGCTACGGTACATAGGCCTGAGTGCGTTACAGTCTGCTGTTCTGTAAGGACCGCTATCGGTCCACAATACATAGGGTTGCCGTGCACTACTGCTGACCGCTGCCCTATACTGCAGCAGTCCTTCAGCGGTATAGGGACTGACGCACAGTCTGCTAAACACTAACACACAACCTGCTTGGTCCACAAAAGTTCTTATAAGGACTGGTAACTTGGTATAGGGTGCTACGGTACATAGGCCTGAGTGCGTTACAGTCTGCTGTTCTGTAAGGACCGCTATCGGTCCACAATACATAGGGTTGCCGTGCACTACTGCTGACCGCTGCCCTATACTGCAGCAGTCCTTCATTGGTATAGGGACTGACGTACAGTCTGCTAATCACTAACACACAACCTGCTTGGTCCACAAAAGTTCTTATAAGGACTGGTAACTTGGTATAGGGTGCTACGGTACATAGGCCTGAGTGCGTTACAGTCTGCTGTTCTGTAAGGACCGCTATCGGTCCACAATACATAGGGTTGCCGTGCACTACTGCTGACCGCTGCCCTATACTGCAGCAGTCCTTCAGCGGTATAGGGACTGACGCACAGTCTGCTAAACACTAACACACAACCTGCTTGGTCCACAAAAGTTCTTATAAGGACTGGTAACTTGGTATAGGGTGCTACGGTACATAGGCCTGAGTGCAGTACAGTCTGCTGTTCTGTAAGGACCGCTATCGGTCCACAATACATAGGGTTGCCGTGCACTACTGCTGACCGCTGCCCTATACTGCAGCAGTCCTTCATTGGTATAGGGACTGACGTACAGTCTGCTAATCACTAACACACAACCTGCTTGGTCCACAAAAGTTCTTATAAGGACTGGTAACTTGGTATAGGGTGCTACGGTACATAGGCCTGAGTGCGTTACAGTCTGCTGTTCTGTAAGGACCGCTATCGGTCCACAATACATAGGGTTGCCGTGCACTACTGCTGACCGCTGCCCTATACTGCAGCAGTCCTTCATTGGTATAGGGACTGACGTACAGTCTGCTAATCACTAACACACAACCTGCTTGGTCCACAAAAGTTCTTATAAGGACTGGTAACTTGGTATAGGGTGCTACGGTACATAGGCCTGAGTGCGTTACAGTCTGCTGTTCTGTAAGGACCGCTATCGGTCCACAATACATAGGGTTGCCGTGCACTACTGCTGACCGCTGCCCTATACTGCAGCAGTCCTTCAGCGGTATAGGGACTGACGCACAGTCTGCTAAACACTAACACACAACCTGCTTGGTCCACAAAAGTTCTTATAAGGACTGGTAACTTGGTATAGGGTGCTACGGTACATAGGCCTGAGTGCGTTACAGTCTGCTGTTCTGTAAGGACCGCTATCGGTCCACAATACATAGGGTTGCCGTGCACTACTGCTGACCGCTGCCCTATACTGCAGCAGTCCTTCATTGGTATAGGGACTGACGTACAGTCTGCTAATCACTAACACACAACCTGCTTGGTCCACAAAAGTTTTTATAAGGACTGGTAACTTGGTATAGGGTGCTACGGTACATAGGCCTGAGTGCAGTACAGTCTGCTGTTCTGTAAGGACCGCTATCGGTCCACAATACATAGGGTTGACGTGCACTACTGCTGACCGCTGCCCTATACTGCAGCAGTCCTTCAGCGGTATAGGGACTAAGAGTTTTGTCACAGGGTGATTTAAAAAATGACAGGCAGAGGAAGAGGCAGGCCCTTCCGCAGGGGTGGTAGGGGTAGGGCAGGAGCAACAGCCTTGAGCCAAAGTGGGAAGTTGCAGAAGGTGCGTTCAATTACTTTAAAGGACGCACCAGACTTGGTTGAGTGGCTCACTCAGCCTTATTCTTCTGCACCCTCCTCATCCTCTCGATCTGCACCCTCTTCTTCACTCTCTGCTATGTGCACCCCCAAAGACACTACCACCAACAACACGACCACCACCACCACCACCACATACCTTCCGCTTGAGTCACTGGAATTATTTTCCGATCCATATCAAGAGGACATTTCTGATGCGCAGCCACTCTTGGTATTGGATCAGGAAGAGGAGGCAGCAACAAGCGCTACTCAGCAGTCTGACGCCAGTACCCAGATCAGCCCAAGGAGGAGGTTGGTCCCCGGTGTTGCTGCCTACTCTACTTATAGCGGTGGGGAAGGTGACGTTGATGATGACGTGTCTAGTGATGTCACGTGGGTGCCCACAAGAGAGGAAGAGGAGGGGAGTTCAGAGGGAGATATGGACCAGCAGATAGGGAGGAGAAGCAGCAATGACTTACATTGCACAGCAGGGACAAAGCAGACTGCAAATGTATCAGGAGCGAGTCATCGACCATGTACGGTCACATCTGGCGCTCCCAGGACACCGGCACATGGCTCCGCAGTGTGGGCTTTTTTTAACGTGTCCGCTGCTGACAATAGCGTTGCCATCTGCAATCTTTGCAGTCAACGCGTTAGTCGCGGTAAGCCCAATACTCACCTAGGGACGACCGCCTTAAGAAGGCACATGAGCAGCCATCACCGAGCCCAGTGGGAGCAACGGAACACACAAAGCCACACTGCAGGCTCTCACCGTCCAGCCTCGTCTTCTACTTCTCCTTCTCCTCTCTCCTCACAATTGTCCTCCACTCCACCTTCCATCACGCCAAGCTCACATTTTTCTGCAAAAAGGCAGGCTTCCGTGGGCCTAATGTTTGAGCGTAAAAAAATGATGACGCCGGATAACCCTCTTGCCCAACGGTTGGCGGCTGGCTTGTCAGAACTCATAGCCCGCCAACTACTGCCATATAAACTGGTGGACTCGGAGGCCTTTCGCAAATTTGTGGCCATTGGAACACCACAATGGAAGGTCCCAGGAAGGAAGTATTTCTCAGAGAAGGGCATCCCAGAGCTATATGGCCATGTTCAGCGGCAAGTGAATGTATCTCTGGCACACAGTGTCGGTGCCAAGATACATCTGACCACAGACACGTGGTCTAGCAAACACGGGCAGGGAAGGTATATCAGTTTTACTGCCCACTGGGTGAACCTTCTGACGGCCGTCAAGCATGTAACCCGTGGCACCCGTGTAGATTTGGTTTTACCGCCACGGATTGCATGCAGGCCTGACTCTTCTTCTCCTCCTCCTACTCCATCCTCCTCCCTCTCCTCCTCAGCTGCCTCCTCCTTTTCCGCTGCTAGCGTCTCTTCCACTGCACCGCCCAAGCTCCCCAGAACCTATTCCACATGCCAGGTGAGACGTTGCCATGCCGTGCTGCGTCTGTTGTGCCTGGAAGCAAAGAGCCACACTGGCCCGGCACTCCTTTCAGCTTTGCGTTCACAGGCAGATGAGTGGCTAACACCGCTCAATTTGACAGTTGGTAAAGTGGTGTGTGACAACGGTGCCAATCTGCTTAGCGCATTGAAACAGGGCAAAATCACGCACGTGCCGTGCATGGCACACGTCTTAAACTTGGTCGTGCAGCGATTCCTTGTCAAATACCCTGGGGTCCAGGACATCTTGCGGCAGGCAAGGAAAATCTCGGCCCATTTCAGAAGATCTTACACGGCCATGGCTCGCCTTGCTGACATTCAGCGGCGACACCATCTGCCGGTCAGACGTCTTATTTGCGATTGCCCGACGCGATGGAACTCAACCTTCTATATGCTTGATAGGCTGCTCCAGCAGAAACGTGCAGTTAACGTCTACCTGTATGAACTCTGCGAAAGAAACGGTTCTGGGGAGCTGGGTTTTTTTTCACCGCGCCAGTGGCTGCTCATGCGCGACACATGCAGACTTCTGCGGCCATTTGAGGAGATCACCAAACTGGTCAGTCGCAGCCATGGCGCCATCAGTGACATGGTACCTTATGCCTTCTTTCTGGAGCGTGCATTGCGTCGTGTCATTGATCAGGCTGTGGAGGAGCAGGAGCGGGAAGATGAGGAAGTCGCAATGCTGGATGAATTCCCAGGGGGGGCTACTCTATCTGAGACAAGTCAACAACAGGAGTCTGATGAGGAGTCAGAGGAGGATGGTGCCGGGGCGGATGAGCAGGAGCAAGAAGAGCATGCTTTAAACCTTTCTGGGATCCCTGTTGTGCGAGGATGGGGAGAGGAGAATGAAGAGGACGACATTATCCTGGATGATGAGCAGGAGCCAGGCCACCACACCGCTTCCACTTTAGTGCAAATGGGGGCCTTCATGCTCCAGTGTTTTAATAGGGACCCCCGTATAAAAAGCATGAGGGTCAAGGACCAGTACTGGGTGGCAACGTACTTAGACCCCCGGTACAAACACAAAATGGCGGAAATGTTACCGCCGTCGCAGAGGGCTGTCAGAATGCAGCACTTCCAGGCCTTGCTTCGAGAAATGCTGCATTCTGCTTTTGCGTGCGCTGGCAGAGGAGCAATTCCCACTCCCAGAGAAGGATTTGCGGGTACCAATCCAACAGCGCCTGCAAGAAGAGGCCGGTTTGAAGATGTGTTGGTGACTTCGGATATGAGGTCATTCTTTCAGCCGACCCATCGACAGGTGTCATCCGGATCCAGCATCAGGGAACGCCTAGACCGTCAGGTGTCCGACTACATTGGGTTAACGGCCGATGTGGACGCTCTGAGGAGTGATGAACCCCTAGACTACTGGGTGGGCAGGCTTGACCTCTGGCCAGAGCTTGCCCAATTTGCAATCGAACTGTTGGCTTGCCCCTCATCCAGTGTCCTGTCCGAAAGGACGTTCAGCGCAGCAGGGGGGATTGTGACCGATAAGCGTACTCGCCTAGCTCACCACAGTGTTAACTACCTCACATTTCTAAAAATGAATGAGGCATGGATCTCGGAGGAATTCAACACATGTGATCAGTAGACCATGTATATGTCTATAAACAATTTTTGGAATCAAGCACACAGACCTTCTTAATTCATTTGGCTCACTTCCCTGACCCAAAAAAGCACACCGTACTATATGCCCCTACCCTCCTCTTTGAAGAGGTTGAGCGGTGTCATATTTCTACTGGGGCTGCTTATTATGAGGGGTTCCCACTATCCCTGTGCTGTGCTGACTTCCTCCTGGGTGTTCTTATTATGAGGGGCTCCCACCATCCCTGTGCTGTGCTGACTTCCTCCTGGGGGTTCTTATTATGAGGGGATCACACCATCCCTGTGCTGTGCTGACTTCCTCCTGGGGGTTCTTATTATGAGGGGATCACACCATCCCTGTGCTGTGCTGACTTCCTCCTGGGGCTGCTTACGGTGCTGCTGTCAGCGCTGTATGTCACGGAGCTGCTGTCAGCGCTGTATGTCACGGAGCTGCTGTCAGCGCTGTATGTCACGGAGCTGCTGTCAGCGCTGTATGTCACGGAGCTGCTGTCAGCGCTGTATGTCACGGAGCTGCTGTCAGCGCTGTATGTCACGGAGCTGCTGTCAGCGCTGTATGTCACGGAGCTGCTGTCAGCGCTGTATGTCACGGAGCTGCTGTCAGCGCTGTATGTCACGGAGCTGCTGTCAGCGCTGTATGTCACGGTGCTGCTGTCAGCGCTGTATGTCACGGAGCTGCTGTCAGCGCTGTATGTCACGGAGCTGCTGTCAGTGCTGTATGTCACGGAGCTGCTGTCAGCGCTGTATGTCACGGAGCTGCTGTCAGCGCTGTATGTCACGGAGCTGCTGTCAGCGCTGTATGTCACGGTGCTGCTGTCAGCGCTGTATGTCACGGTGCTGCTGTCAGCGCTGTATGTCACGGAGCTGCTGTCAGCGCTGTATGTCACGGAGCTGCTGTCAGTGCTGTATGTCACGGAGCTGCTGTCAGCGCTGTATGTCACGGAGCTGCTGTCAGCGCTGTATGTCACGGAGCTGCTGTCAGCGCTGTATGTCACGGTGCTGCTGTCAGCGCTGTATGTCACGGAGCTGCTGTCAGCGCTGTATGTCACGGAGCTGCTGTCAGCGCTGTATGTCACGGTGCTGCTGTCAGCGCTGTATGTCACGGAGCTGCTGTCAGCGCTGTATGTCACGGTGCTGATGTCAGTGCTCTGTATTACGGTGCTGCTGTCAGTGCTCTGTATCTCCTGCACCCTCTTGTTTGCCTACCCTGGTCCCTGACCTTCCCTCTCCTCCATTGCCTTCATTAGCTCCATAGTCCTGAATTGTCAGAACAATTTCCCAAATAAAAAAAAAATGCTTGTAGTTATCGATCCCAAATTCACCTCATACATGTATTATGCTATTGTCCAGGTGGTGGGACTACGTGCTACCCCCTAATAATTACCACGTGGCCGCAAATTCGACCTAAAGGTTTGCGAAATTCGCCTCCCATTGAAGTCAATGGAGCCCGCGGCGAACGGTCGTTTTCGCGAACGTTTGTGCCCGTTCGCGTTTCGCGTTCGCGAAACGTCCCGTCGGAAGTTCGTCCATCACTACTTTTAAGTACACAATGGAGTTTATTTACTAAAGCTGGAAAGTGCAAAATCAGGCTCCCTTCTGCATAGAAACCAATGAGCTTCCATGTTTTATTACAAAAGCTTAATTGAACAAGCTGGGGTTAGAAGCTCATTGGTTTCTATGCAGAAGTGAGCCTGATTTTGCACTTTCCAGCTTTAATAAATAAACCCCATCGTGTACTTAAAAGTGGGGTATGCCTGTATCTGTGTATGGCAACCAATCAGATTCTATCTTTAAATTTTCAAAGCTTAATTGAACAAGCTGAAGATAGAAGCTTAACAAAAATTGGCAATTACCTCTCCTAGTATCAGCTGTCTCTGGTTGAAGATATGTTTCGGCTATTTGCAGTAGCAACTTGAAAACAAAAAGTATGCTTGACAGCCGCACTCCAAAAAATACACCTTTTATTTCCTAAAAAAAGACAGAGGTCCAAAACATCCACGTACAAATGTACCAAAATGTATACTGACATGTTTCACACCAACAGGTGCTGAGTCATAGCTAAGAGTTATACATACATACTGGTATATATATATACATATGCATCAGAATAATCAAGACAAATGCACAAATGCTCTAGTGCATTTGTCTTGATTATTCTGAGGCATATGTATATTTATATACCAGTATGTATGTGTAACTCTTTAGCTACGACTAAGCACCTGTTGTTGTGAAACGCGTCAACTATACGTGTTGGTACATGTGTACGTGGATGTTTTGGACCTCTGTATTTTTTATGAAATAAAAGGTGAATTTTTTGTAGTGTGGCTGTCCAGCATACTTTATGTTTTCAAATGAAGATAGAAGCTTATTGGTTGCCATGCACAACTCCTCCAGATTCTGGCTGCTTCAATTTTAATAAACATCCCCTAATGAATCTTCCCAATAGCAAACAGTATTTGTACCTGACATGGGATTTTTAAAACTCAAAACTAGAAAAAAAAATGTGGGCTTTATTATAGATTTGGAACTAAAGGCAGCGTCCTAAAAAAGTGTTTGCTGTACAAGGAGACGTTATTAATGAAACACTATTAATGTTTCAACCAACTACCAGTTTTCAAGTACCATGATTTCAATAATGACACCTGTGAATCACTAGAATCACAAATGCACTTAGCATATCACATACACCTGCTGAGAACTGACATTATTTTCTGACTGACCACTTTAGTTGTTGCTACTAGCTGCAGGAGTGTAACTACAGCTCAAGGGCCCCATAGAAACATTTTGATGGGGCCCCCTGGGGACCTACCTACTGTTATTAAGTAGGTATACATTTAAGACAGATATCAGTAGAAATGTCCGCTGATGTGGACAAGTTAGAGGGAGGCATCAATGCTGGAAGTAAACTTTTACCATTAGTTTAACAGCAAACTTCTCAGTGGCTCACCAGTCTTTAACATCTCTTTCTCAGGCCTTCAGTGTAAATCATCCCACCCCTTCCTCAGCATGTCCTTGGTGAAAGAGCTGGTCTGGTAGCCAGCTAAAAAAATAATTAATTGTCATAATAGTTTATATCATGACATAATTTTTAGCACACAATTAATCTATAACTAAAACTGAAAATGTGATTCTTTTACAGCATGACGAAGACTGCATTAGGCATACAGCATTAATTTTAGCGTTGGACAGGATAGCCAGAAGCTCTAAGGGCAATAAACCTACACTACTAAGATAGTGGAAGATGGAACCTAAGCTGGCCATACATGTAGTAAAAACAATTATATGAACAGAATTGTACTTACCTGTATGAGATAAATGGAGAGAGTAACTGTGTTACAAACTAACAGATTGCCAAGTGGGGTGTAAACAGAATGAAGGAATATGAGCAGTTATTTGTTATTACCCTTAGGGGACCACAGGGACTTTGGAAGTGGTGTGTATTGTGCTATTTGGTGGGTTTCCTTGGTTTAGGGGTTTGCTGAAAAACCCAGAGCTTAAAAGCTTGAAAAAGGTGTTTAGTGGCCAACCGCACAGCAATGACACCAGGGAGAGTTTCAACTCATGCACATGCAACAATGTCTCTGTTGGCTACTCTTATCTATCAGTTTCCGAGATCCACAATCCCCTTCCTCAGTCTGTAACAGTGTTAATTTTAGTATTAGGATTAAAATGGCATTTTAGTTTTAGTCACATTTTAGTCCTCTGCAATTGTTTTCGTTTTAGTCGTATTTAGTCAACTAAATCTCCAGTACATTTTAGTCTACTAAAATGTCCTATGTTTTAGTCGACTAAAATCTCCAGTACATTTCAGTAATTGCAATTTAGTTGTAGTCATAGTCTTTTGACTAAAATGTTACTGATTAAAATTTTGGTGTTCAAAAATTTCTGGCCTAGAAGTTAACCAGACAAAATCCAAAGCCCTTAATGTATCAATGCCAGATGACACCTTAGCACTTCTTAGGACTAATTTCCCATTCCAATGGTCTAGTTCTTCTATCCCGTATTTAGGCATAAAACTTACCAGTGATCCTGCAGACTTGTTCCGAGCGAACTATCTCCCAATGCTGAAGCATCTCTCATCCTTACTCCAAGATTGGCATCCCCTCTGCATCTCTTGAATGGGGCGCATTGCCGCCGTCAAGATGTCCCTACTCCCTAAGCTTCTTTACCTATACAGAGTCCTTCCCATCCCAGTGCCCCCTTATTTCCACCGTATAATACAAGGCCGGGTCTTTAATTATATATGGGGTCTCGTGAAACCCAGAATCTCTAGATCCACCTTACTTCGTCACCACAGGGCCGGTGTTCTAGGTGTACCCAATTTCCAACATTACTATCACGCAGCCCAGCTTGCCCAAATAACGCTCTATCATGCCAAAGTGGAAGTTCCCATTTGGGTGAGTCTGGAAGCAGTGGATCTCCACCCTATACCCCTAACTAATCTTCTCTGGCTCCCTTCTGCAGCCCGAGGCCCCATTCCCAACCCCTTGACCTCTAACTCTGTCAAACTTTGGGATAAGCTTTGTAAGTCATTTCATCTGATCTCCCCACACTCCCCTTTACTATCCTATATTGGTCACCCTAAGTTCTATCCTGCCTACACTTCTCCTTCTTTATTCCGAGCATGGGAACATGCAGACTTAACCTGTATATGTGACCTGGTGGCTGGTGGTACAGTCAAACCGTTCTCTTCCCTGCAGGCCCAAACACAACTACCAAATAATGAATATTTCCGCTATCTCCAAATATCACATTTCGTGCAGCAGACTGTAGGCCTGACCAGGGGAATGAACACGTACACGATATTTGAAAAAAATATGCAACTCTGATCCGCACGCCCCCGGGAGGCATATCACAGCTTTATGCACACCTCACCTCCCAGCCGTCGACACTTCCGACATATGCGCAAAGTTGGTCCAGGGACCTGAATTTAAATTTGGATGAACACGACTGGTCTGATGTTTGGCTACATACTAAACTCTCCTCGCAAAACATTGTGGCCCTGGAAGCGAGCTACAAGGTTCTCATGCGTTGGTACTTAGTGCCAGATAGAATTGCAAAATTTTTACCCTCTTACTCTTTAAACTGTTTCCGTGGCTGTGACGAGAGGGGTACACACTTGCATATTTGGTGGACCTGTCCAGTGGTTCAATGCTTCTGGACTGAAGTATTTCTGATTTTATCCACTCTGATCACCAAGCCATTAGACCCTGACCCGGCTTTGGCCCTCCTCAATTTTTACCCAAGTTTTTTCACCAGGGCTCAGATGCGTCTTGCTCTGCAGGTCACCACTGCAGCCAAACAAACAATAGCTAAAGCCTGGAAGACTTCCACCCTGCGTCTGACTGAAGTCAAGAATAGGGTTACGCAGGCAATGATACACAGTAAAATCGAAGCAACGGTCCTGGATGCTATCCCCCGACATTCTAAAATCTGGCAACCATGGGTTGACCATTATCTACCCCCACACTTTGATCACCATCTACTTGAACCATAGCAACCAACCTCCCTCGGTCAGCAGCCTACTGCTGGCCTTTAAATGTTTAGTGGGAGCCGACCGACCACTGTTCCTGCCTCTCCGACCTCTCCTTCCTCTATTTCTCCTCTAATCCCTTCCCTTTCTCTCTCTCTCTCTCTTTTCATTTTCTCTCTTCTTTTTCCCCCCCTTTTTTTTTCTCTTTTCTCTTCCTCCTACTCTTTTTGCCTTGTACTTTAATTTCTGCCCTCTTGATGCACCCAATTGCAATAGACGCTCACCCAAGCGGTGACCTTGGGCAAAACTAGTTATGGTTTGAATGTTCTGCAGCTCTTCGTTTACACAGAACTAGATATTCTGCACTTTTCTATATGATAAAGTCCTAGCCTGTGCGTAAGTTACACGCATTTGCTATGTGTTCTAGTGTCTAGGCCGAATATAAGTCAGGTTTCAGGCTAATCCAAATCACGTTGTTATTTTGTCAACCTTATTGTAACCTGACGTGGTCTTGAGTACATTTTGTCGTTATTTCTTTCATTGTGTACAAGACAAGATGCAGTTTTCTATGCGCTGTATGTTTCCTGTGTTAATAAAAAACTTTTTGAAGTAAAATTTTGGTGTTCGATTAATCTATTTTTTTTAAATCGAGTAATCAATTAATTTCGATGAATTATAACGTACATACAGATCCAACTACTTTTAGCTGATCTCCTTGCATTGCAACTCTGCATTAGTCAGTGGTAAATGTGGTATACACTATATACAATCACCGACGCTAGTTTGTTTCCACAATCCATGACTTAACTTCACAGTTCACACAAATACTTTTTAAATTCAAACTGTAGCACTGACGTAAGTAACTTTATTTTTCCACAGTAGCGTGACAATCCCTCCACCTCCGGTCTAACTAATCACTCTCACCTTATGGCATGGATCCCTGTGCAAACAGGTGGTCATGCAAGCGGGTATCAAAAGGGTTAACACAGACCATAAACTTCTCTCACGTCTCCTTAGATCGCAGCAAGGACACCAGGTTATGGGTAGAAAGAAAAGAACTAAGTAATCACCACTTAAGTATAAGATTTCATTTTTGTGTTCAAACACAAACTACTCACATAAAGATGATAAAAACACAGCATGTAAAGCCGACAATCGTGTTAGTTCCGTAGGGCAGCAGCGGGTGAAGTCATGCATAGCTCCTTCCCTGTACGCGTTATGTTTAATCAGAACTTCAATGTCACTGGACTCCTCCCCCCTTCCCTTCGTTAGCAGACAGAGGCACTTGGGGAAGGGGGGAGGAGTCCAGTGAAGTCGATGTCCGTGACATCACCGGATCTCCGAAGGAACTCCCTGAAGACCCGGAAGCCAGCGGAGAGGTGAATAACGACCAAAATAATTTTGACTGATCAAAAAAATTAATTGATTTATCGAGGAATTCATTTTTAATTTCCACAGCCCCACTAAAATAGTATTTTAGTTTTAGTCTCATTTTAGTCTTTTGACTAAAATGGCTTTTAGTTTTAGCTGTATTTTAATCATCTCAATTGTTTTAGTTGACTAAAATAGTATTCATTTAGTCGACTAAAATGTTTTAGTCATTTTAGTAGACTAAAATGTTTTAGTTGTTTTAGTTGACTAAATTAACACTGGTCCGTAACCTGCCTGCGTATTTGGCCTTCTATGTAACAGCTCTATTGTTAATGCCCATGTTGCTTTTCTTTTAACTCTTATCGTGTCAGACGGTGGAGATTATTTTCAGTGTTTTTAATGATCTCTCATTCCATGTAATCTTTCCTTTCATTCACTGTAATAATATGAGAAGTAGTGGGGGTGGGACTGTTAGAAATCAGCTTTCTGACAAGTACTGGATTTGCATTATCTTAACATGCACACGTATTTTCTATGTTAAAATTGCTTGACAAGCTCCTGGAATGGAAATTCTTTCCACCCCCAGGCCCCAAAGCAGGCACGTTGACTACAGTGATAATTGTTATGCCACTGGTAAGTACCACATTTATGGATGGGTAGACTTGCTATTACATAACAAAATCTGCTAACTACGAACAGTGGGAAAAACTCAAATCAAACCGGGCTAACAGGGTATATTAAAAACTATCCTGCTGTTAATTATTCATAATTTTCTGATGGTCTGCTGTGCTGGTTCCCTTTTATTCATACTCTTGTTAGTGGCATAAATATATTGGGTAAAGTGGATCTGTCTTCTAGATTCTCTCTTAACATTATCAGTATATTATGTGTCATTATTAAAAGAAAAAAAAAAATCCCAGCTTCCAACCTGGGAGCCACAATCACATGGGGCTGGTCTTACTGAGAGGTAATATACAAGAGCAAAGATAAATTGATATGGAGATGATCGGCATGCTTCTGTTGCTGGTTCTCATGAAGGTGTAGAGGTTTGCATTGGCACATCCACTGAATTAATTGTTCAAACTTATTAGCTAATGTATACACTCGTGTTAAATGAATATGTTTCAGTCACCGTTGGCAGAGAGCAATGAACATTGGGATAATGCTGTTTTTTTAATGCAAATATGATGGGCAAAGTAATCTGCGTGTTCAGAAATAAATGTAAAATGAATATATAATTGCTCACTAAGGTAGGAAAGGCACATGTGACAAAGCAGCAGCTCCAATTTACTCATACTTCATGCTTTCATAACCCATACACCAAGCTCTCAGAGAAAATAAAGCAGCATAAGTATTGGTATTCATCATTAAAATGTAAATTTGCATGCAACAATGAATGAGAACCTGTACAAGTGTGCCTTGGCCAAAGCCTGTATGTATACACAATGGCCTATTTTAGTGCTTTTTTTTTACCATTTTTATTGTAGGTACACCATTGCTAAAGCACGTGCTGCTGAGAAAATAACATATGTTAGTGAATTAGCCACTTATGGGGTAGCTAAATTATTACAATAGTTTATATTATCATAAGTTTGCAAAAATCCTAAATGACTTTCACTTTCTTACACACAGTAACTGTGTGATACATATGTAGTAAACAATTGAAAGAGTTTTTTTTTTTTTACATTAGGGTGACCTTTATCATTTTTTTTATCTATGAAACTAAATATTTAAAATAAACCTGTTGCTTGCTAGCTGCCAGTTTGTCATATTGATTCATAGGTGGCAACGCTTTCTGTAATCCCAAGTTGGAGCAAGCATGCATAATGGCAAAGTCACAGAGATGTCACAGGCAGAGGTTAGTGACTTTGAGCTACTGATTAATCATGAGAGCCAGGTAGCTTCAGAATAGTAGGTCATCAATTTCAGGGTCCATATTCCTCAGTACAGGTTTATTTTAAGCTGTTGCTAATCTTTAAGCCACTTACAATTTTTTATTTGTTTCATTTTAATGCAATAATATAATGAAGAGGAGAGGCCAGTTGGCCCTTTGGTGCTTTGAAGGAAGGCTAAAGTTAACAGTTTTGTTGTTATATAAATCACATTACTTTTTGGCATGTCCCATCACTCCTTGGGGGTATAGTGAAATGCTAGAGTAAAATTACTTAATTTTTACAACAGCCCTAATCCCTGATGGGGTTAAAATGACCACATCACAACCGGAAGTGACCTCGCCGGAAATGCCCTTTTGGGTCACACTGAAGCCCTTTTAAAGGACTCAGTTAGGTGATCACTTCACCCTGAAGAAATCCACAGAGCAAGTGGGTGAAATGCGTTGGTGTTCTCACCCACACATGCCCACCATCTTTAGCCTGCTGGGGCTCTTTGCCATCTCTTATCCCCCTCACATCCGGAAGTCCACCTGAAACTGGAACTGAGTGGCCTGGACGGCCCTCCGCCAGTTCGTTGTGGATTATTCCTTCAGCGTCCATCTCCTAGGCAAGTTCAGCGAACAGGGGATATGGCATTAGAGGATCATGGGGAATTGTGATGACACAGTAGCGGATGACCAATTTATTTCCTCCCAAACTGTGAGTCTCCCCAGGTTGGGCATGCAGCAACAAGTGAGATCTTCTGCCTATGTGTAATTATATGGTTGCACTACTATATACACACAGGCGATGAGTTGACCAATACCCTCCCATCTTTTATAAACTGCTTCACTATCTAGGAACTTTTTCGTTTGGTCTTTCCTTCACTGCTGCTGAGCTGACCTAGTTGAAGCAGTGCTGAACTGGTTTACAGTACAGGTGGCTTACTGGATCTTATCTGGATAATACCACATCTTTGTACCAAAACCTACCCTGACTATCTTCTTTGATCTGTAGACGTCATTATTCTTGTGATTTCCAGATCAGTACTTGAGTTATTTCCAAGCTGGTGACCTCCAGCTTGCTATCCCCTCCTTCCAAGTGAAGTTTTCTGTTTGATTACTATGTCACTATCTCTATTTGTAACTGCCACTGTCTAATTCACATGCATTTTGATTTAGGACACATATAGAGCCTCGAGATTTTCAAGTAAGAAAAAAACTGGTACACAGCGCGTTCTACTGAGGTTTCCCAGGATCCTTGCAATGCGATTTTAAACTTGACAACATCATCATTTTTTATTATCTTTTGCAATTACCTATTGTCTATGCCTTTCTTTATTTATATTATTTGAATAAGGATTTAATCAGGAATATACTTCTGTTAGCTCCCTTTTCTATTCCAGAGTCAAGGACAACTTTTGGGTTCTCCTTTTTCCAACCCTCCATTTTTTTTTTTTGGTATAGTGAAGAAACAATGACATTTGTGCCAAACCATTTTAAAAGCCCAGTGCAAATCTTCCCAGGCTCCGGCAATAGGCTACCTCCATATATTGGAACTGTGGTAATACACTAATAAAAAGAGAAAACATTAATCTCTGGTACAAAGTATAACAGCAATGGCCTCCAATCCCAACTGTCGCTCTCTGAGAGAGAAGCTGTTCTGTTTCAAATGTTGATATATGCAGCACAGAGTACAGAGCCTGGAAAAAGACCTGGGTAGACCAAAGAGGTCTCCATAACAACAAGAACTGAGAAGGAAGGGAACTCTATAACAAGAAGAGGAAGGTCTGTGCCAGAGGGAACTTCACAAGACCAAAGAAGGGACTTCAAACTAAATCTATACTACAAGGGCACCTGGTTTCCTACAATCATTTGAGTAGAATGAGTTCCTGTTTGTTATGGAAATCATGAACTATATCCCAAGTGAAGTAACTTAGTGGAACTGGACTAAGTGGTGAGTTAAAAACCAGAGTTTAAAACAGGAGGTTATAACAGGGGTCAAATTACCTGTATAGTGTGAGTGTGTACCTTCGTATTGTAAGTACATGAGTACTGCGAGTGCATGTGGGCTGTATTAGTATCAGTGTCAGGTAGCGCCTGTGTATTGTGAGTACCTGAGCGTTGTCTGAGTAGTGTGTGTGGACCGTTAGCACTTATGTATTGTGTGTACCTGTGTATTGTGTGTGCACATTGATCTGCACATGTGTCTGCAAGTGCACGTGGGTCTGCGAGCACCTGTGTATTGTCTTGTTGAATACCTGTGTATTGTCTTGTAGAGTACTTGTGTATTGTCTTGTTGAGTATTAGTGCCAGGAAGCTAGTTGTTAGGTAATTTGGACAGGGTATAATCCCCAATCCTCATTAAATTAGTAGTACGATGCCTGGCGGGTATGGAGATGCGACTCAGTGTACATATTGCGGCATGTATGCGTTCCTTGATCATCCGATCAAGGACGAATACTGCTGTGCAAAATGTAAGCACAGTGTTTCTCTGTGTTCTCACCCACACATGCCCACCATCTTTAGCCTGCTGGGGCTCTTTGCCATCTCTTATCCCCCTCACAGGAGTGTGGACGGAGGACACTACTGTGACCCGGTGCGAAACAGGTTAGTCCTGACTCCCGGGCGATGCACACTGGGAGCAATTGATGGGGCACAGTAGCTGCAATTGATGGGCACACTGGCAGCAATTGATGGGGCACACTGGCAGCAATTGATGGGACACAGTAGTGGCAATTGATGGGCATATTGGCAGCAATTGATGGGTACAGTAGCTGCGTTTGATGGCACAGTGGCTGCGTTTGATGGGCACAGTGGCTGCGCTTGATGGGCACAGTGGCTGCGTTTGATGGGCACAGTGGCTGCGCTTGATGGGCACAGTGGCTGCATTTGATGGCACAGTGGCTGCATTTGATGGGCACAGTGGTTGCAGTTGATTTTTGTTTTTCAGTTTGTTTGAACCCACCAAAAATTTGGAGCAACAGCCTCCACTGGCTGGGGCCAATCCTATTTAATTTGTTCATACATGACCTGGAGGATGGGGTAATACAATCTCTGTATTTGCAGACAACACTAAGTTAAGCAGGGCAATAACTTGCAGCGCAAAACCTTGCAAAAAGATCTGAACAAATGAATGAGGTGGGCAACTATATGGCAAATTAGGTTTAACCTGTTGTAACCAATGTACGTCAGTAGAATTGCACGGGCAGGCAAATGGGCGTACAGGTACATCTCTTTAAATTTGCCGCTGTGCCATCATGTGCATGCCAGCCGAGACCTCCGTAAGTCGGGTCACAGGTCCCGTGGACTCAATCGCTGT
Organism: Lithobates pipiens; assembly: GCF_037356315.1. Taxonomy (NCBI): domain Eukaryota; kingdom Metazoa; phylum Chordata; class Amphibia; order Anura; family Ranidae; genus Lithobates; species Lithobates pipiens. The sequence goes on along the minus strand of NW_027507764.1, from coordinate 486,391,787 downwards.
GGGGATACCCGCGATCGTCTCACTGGGCGGAAAAACGGGGAGATGCTAATGTAAACAAGCATCTCCCCATTTTGCCTAGTGACAGTGCCACGTGTGACGTGTTATATGTAGCCACACCCCCACAGTTCGAAACACTCCCCAGGACACACTTAACCCTTACCCTGCCCCCTAGTAGTTAACCCCTTCACTGCCAGTGTCATTTACACAGAAATCAGTGCATTTGTATAGCACTGATTGCTGTATAAATCACAATGGTCCCAAAAACATGTCAAAAATGTGTCAAAAATGTCCGATGTGTCTTTCATAATGTCGCAGGAATGCCAAAAACCGCAGATCGCTGCCATTACTAGTAAAAAACATTATTAATAAAAATGCCATAAAACTATCCCCTATTTTGTAAACGCTATAACTTTTGCGCAAACCAATCAATAAATGCTTATTGTGATTTTTTTTTACCAAAAATATGTAGAAGAATACATATCGGCCTAAACTGAGGAAAAAAAAATATTTATTATAGCAAAATGTAAAAAATAATGTGTTTTTCTCAAAATTGTCGCTCAGGGGTGATCAAATACCACCAAAAGAAAGCTCTATTTGTGGGAAAAAAGGGACATTAATTTTGTTTGGGAGCCACATCGCAGGACCGTGCAATTGTCAGTTAAAGGGATGCAGTGCCGAATCGCAAAAAGTGCTCTGGTCACGAATGGGGGGTAAAATCTTTTGGAGCTGAAGCGGTTAATGTAGAAAAATAATAATGCATTCAGATGGCAGAAATGTGAATGCAAGCTATACACTAGAGGGAGAACCTCTGGAGGAATCTAGGATGGAAAAAAACCTGGGGGTCCTAGTAGATGATAGACTCAGCAATGGCATGCCAGGCTGCTGCTAACAAAGCAAACATAATACTGGCATGCATTAAAAGGGGGATTAACTCCAGAGATAAAACAGTAATTCTCTCGCTCTACAAGACTCTGGTCTAGCCGCACCTAGAGTATACTGTCCAATTCTGGGCACCAGTACTCAGGAAGGATGTACTGGAAATGGAGCGAGTACAAAGAAGGGCAACAAAGCTAATAAAGGGTCTGGAGGATATTAGTTATGAGGAAAGGTTGCGAGCACTGAACTTATTCTTTCTGGAGAAGAGACGCTTGAGAGAGCATATGTTTTAAATTTACAAATACCGTACTGGTGACCCCACAATAGGGATAAAACTTTTTAGCGGAAGGGAATTTAACAAGACACGTGGCCACTCATTAACATTAGAAGAAAAGGGGTTTAACCTTAAACTACGTAGAGGGTTCTTTACTGTAAGAGCGGTAAGGATGTGGAATTCCCTTCTACAGGCGGTGGTCTCAGCGGGGAGCATCGATTGTTTAAAAAAACTATTAGATAAGCACCTGAATGACCACAACATACAGGGATATACAATTTAATACTGACATATAATAACACACATAGGTTGGACTTGATGGACTCTTTTTTCAACCTCACCTACTATGTATCTATGTAACTTTTTAGTGTATCCCTATTGCATACAGACTGTTGTCAATGCTCATTTGCTAGGGAGGTTAGGTAATGTGTGCATTTGTGGTGTATGCATAATTGTAATACTATGTATGTTTTGTATCTGGAAGTAGCTTGTATGTACGGAATAGTAAGAACACCAATACATATTAAGTATTAATTATACCAGTACACATATATACACCACTACACACTATAGGGGTTTCTACTTCCTTGCTTTTCAGCAAAGTAACCTAAAAATACAAGCAAAACAACAACACAACGATCCATGCATGGCAGCAATTGTAGGAGCAAAATGACAAATTCTTTAAAGTAGAACTATAGGCAAAACTTTTTTTCTAATTTTGGATAGAGCAAGGGAGGGTTATAACTCCTGACAGGGTTTTTTTCGCCATCTGTATCCCATTTCAGAGATTTCCCTTCACTCCCTGTCCCATAGCTAAACAGGAAGTGAGAGAAAATCCCTGGAAAATTAGGAGAATTCTTTGGGGACCCCCAGGTTATCAGAACTAGTGTCCCCATTGGATGATTTCCTCTTTATTACTTTTACTTTCACTTTCAATGATAATGCTAAACAGTACAAATAGAGAGGCTAAATCTTCTAATCAGGGGCAAAGACGCTAATAAAAACCTGACAGGTGTTCTAATCCTTCTAAACCCTATCCAAAACTAAAAAGAAAACGTTTTACTTTTAGTTATACATTAATATTGTTATGACAAAGGGAATTTGTGGTTGATTAAACAATCTGCCACAAATTATGAAGAAAATTTGTAGAAAATATTATTTGTACTAAAACATACAGGAGGTTATGTTCTATGTATACAGCCATCAGCCATAACATTATGACCACTGACAGGTAAAGGGAATATCTCATTACAATGGCATCTGAAAATTTGTGAAATATGTATGGCAGCAAGAGAATACATGTTGTCCATGAAGTTGATGTGGTGAAAGCAGAAAACAATGGGTATCGCAGACTGTTGTGTATGGAATTGTGAAGCCCATGGTGACCCATGTCCACAGCCAAAAGCTTCTACAATGATCACATCAACATCAGAACCAGAGCAATGAAAGAAGGTAGCCTGGTCTGATGAACCACATTTTCTTTTACATCATGTGGATGACCAGATGTGTGCGTGTCAATTACCTGGGGAAGAGATTGCACCAGGGTGCGGTATAAGAAGGCAAGTTGACAGAGGCCATGTGATGCTTTGGGCAATGTTCTGCTGGGAAACCTTGGGTCCTGCCATTCATGTGGATGTTACTTTAGTGTCCATGCCTCAATGGGTCAGGGCTGTTTTAGCAAAAGAGGGGCATACTCAATTTTAGGTGGGTGGTCATAATGTTGTGGCTGATTGGTGTATAGTAATATGCATGATGTAATAGTTAATATTTCTAGACAGATTATATTTAAAAGAGTAAAATATTCTACAGAGTGATAAACGTACATGAACTTGTTCAAGGGATAATGAATTTGTGTTTGCTGTAGAGAAGCATTGCAATGTAATATAACTTTATGTATGCAGGGTCATGCCAAGATTACAGTTTGCCATAGCTCAGTGTTTTATATTCACAAAATGAGTCAATCTGATTTATGGAGGTTACTGACCTTAACAGGCAATGGGGAATTATTATTTCTTTTATTACAGGTTTTCTCAGATTCCAAAAAAATCATACTAAATTATATAAACACAAGATTATATTGAGAAACAGAAAATGTTAACCAGCAATAGGTGTATCTCTAAGGCAGGGGTCTCAAACTGGTAGCCCCCCTGCTGTTGTAAAGCTACAAATCCCATCATGCCTCTGCCTCAGGGAGTCATTCTTGTAACTGCCAGCCTAGGAAAGCCTCATGGGACTTGTAGTTTTGCAACAGCTGGAGGGCCACCAGTTTGAGACCCCTGCTCTAAAGGGTACTTCTGCTTAAGCAATTTATCACTGATGGCCAGCATAGAAAAATGCAATGCAATAAAATATCATCTATGGCTCCCTTTCAATATATCTCCAGCCAAAACCTCTCTTTTTTGTTTATTTGAAACACAGTGGGAGTTTGCGCCTCAATATTTTTACTGCTACCTGTGGCACCTTTCAGAGACTTCCTTTCACCTCCTGTCCTATTGGCAATATTGTCATAAGAACAGACAGCGATATAGAGTTTACAGTGGTTATAGCGTTACTTTGCGCTACTTAAAAAGTTGTTATATTAAAAATGATTGTACAGTTTCAAGGTTTTCCTTTATGCATTCTGTGCATGAAGGTGAAAAGCCTTTTGTGTTAAGCACCCTTCCCAATACTTTCCTGAGCACCATCTCAATCCAGCGATGTTCACAAGAGCAGCGGCTCTCCCGGGTCTCTTTCTTCTCATTGGCTGAGAAAGCAGTGGGAGCCATTTGGAAGAGAGAGTGGGGGTAGGGCTGTGTCGTGCTCTGTGTGTGAATGCTGCTTGTTATGGAAGAACTTGGCAGGAGGGAGTGGCCTGGCGTGATGGTGGGGGACCCGATAAGAGGAGCATTGAGGCTTATCTGCGCAAAATCAACTGCACAGAGCATGTAATTATGATATATTTGTTATTTTAAAAATCTGCCTTGAATATCACTTTAACTATGACTTCTAATAGACATTGCCCTCACTTTTCACTAGGACTGGAACTGAGGGTAAATCTCCCAACTGGGCCTCCGACAGCAGCAGAATCTGATAGATGTTCTAATCCTTCCCCATACTATCAACTTGACACACTGACTGGAGATAAACATTAATTGATCTGTTGGAGAAAAATGTTAACTACGAGGCTGAATAGATGGAGTCCAAATTATATACATAAATTAATGACACAAAGGCTTCACTCACATCTTCCTTCCCTGCTTTGTTAATGCAGGACCACATGGATAATATATGTAATAATGGCTGAACTCAACATTGTTAGATTGTAAACGTCACGATTAGGACCCTCCTATTCCTTCTGTATTGAACTGTATTGTAATTGTGCTATCCCCCTTTATATTGTATAGTGCTGCTGTAAATTGTTGGCCCTATATAAATCTTTTATGGCACACCATGTACTCCTAATGGGTTTTAATAGCTTGCAGTCTGTAGTGTGACAGAACTGAAATGTTTTACAGTTTTATGATGGGCTAATTCTAATTATCGCATTGGGAAGTGCAGATAACCTTTCTATATGTTTGCTGTTAAAAATACATTGAGATGATAAGCAAACCCTGATATACTGCAGTGTTACAAACCAGACCTCTTGAGGCTAAGTTCACCTTTTTTTTTCTAAATTCTGGGTCCCCTATGCACCAATATAGAATTCATGTACTTTTTTTGCAAAAAAAACCCAAAACTTTCCATAAAATCTACAGACGCGTACCTTACTGTCCTCCATCCATGATTCCAAACATATCTATTGCTTCTGTCTTATGTCCTTACAGACTTTAGGTTATGAGACAGGAAGGAGTTGACCAGCTGACCTCATTAGCACACACGCTGCATCATCCATCCTCCCATTCCCAGCCTTTAGGCCCCCTTCACAGTCGGGCATCGGTGCTGCCCGGCAGTGAAATGCCGCTATTTCTAGCAGCACTTTACCATCATTTTTGCGGGGGTTTTCAGCCACCAGTGGGGCGGTTTAGGAGCAGTGCTTTGCCGGAAGCTCGGCAGCGTTGCCCATTCAGTTGAATGGGCCAGAGCGGTTTAGGAGTTCTGCCAGCGCACTGCTCCTCTGGCTTTCACACTGCAGAGACAGGAGTGGCTCTTTACAGGCGCTATGCATGTGCTATTTTTAGCGCTGTAATGCCTGTAAAGTGACTCAGTGTGAAAGGGGTCTAAAGGCATTCAATTAGTCATTTACAAATTTGCTCATAACAGGTCTGAGTTAAGTTTTATGTCACTGCTGGAAAAGTGCATTTCTGAGTCATGTTCTCAAAGGGGGTCACTGGCTGTAAAGTAAGATGGCTCTTGTGTCTCATATTTAGAAAAAAATTTCATGGCTAACTTATGAATTTTGAAATAACATGGCTGCTGTGTCTTTTCCCACCAGTTTTCTGAGTGCTCAATTCGCATTATCATCACATCCCCATAAATATTAGTAGATGTTATAAGCTTTATTTAGTGATAGCATTTGCTTTTCCATGTCTCTAGAGTGATGTAAACTTTCATCTGATCTTTTATACACTACTTATGTAGACTTTACCAGCAAAGTTGAAAGGGGAAAACCTGTTAACATAACAATTTTGTGAAAAAAAATTAAAAAATAAATAAAAAATCTTTATTTTGCAGAGAATTGTGGGAAAAAATTACAACGTGAAAAAACTTGCCATACTCATACTAAATACCTTTGAATGTCTACTTTGCAAAAAAGGGTAATTTGGGGGGTATTTGTACTTTCCTGGCTTGTTAGAACCCTTTCACACTGGGGCCATGGGTTCTTTAGCGGTAAAGCGTGGATAGTTTTAGCCGTGCTTTACCGTCGTTTCTGCACTTTTAACCCCCGCTAGAAGTGGAAGAAAGGGTTAAAAGTGCCCATGTTGGAGTGCTTCGGAAAGTGCTTTACAGGCGCTTTGGAAGTGCTGCCCATTAATTCCAATGCTCCAAAGATGCTGCTTGCAGGACTTTTTTCCCGTCCCGCAAGCGCACTCAGGTTTTCACACTGGGGAGGCAAGAGAGGCAGTTTTCAGGTCCTTTACAGGTGCTATTTTTAGTGCTAAAACACCTGAAAACTGCCTCACTGTGAAAGGGGTCTAATACTGGCCACAGACTATATGAAAAATCAACCAAGCCTATTTTCGGAAAATGGACATTCAGCCATGAGAACAAACGATGCCATCATGTAATGACCGATAAATTGATTAGTGGACATAAATGAATCTATTTTTTGTTTGTTTTTTTACATATACCTAGTGCAGACAGTTCGGACAAAAACACATTATCCTTTCAATTTATTGTTTGTTCAGCACAACATTTCCAAACTTGTCCTTTGTTTTTTCAGCTCAAAAATGTCCCAACAATTATCGATTGTGTGCCCATTAACTGGCCGAAAAATTAACTGGCCAAATACTTGTTTCAGGCAATTTTTCGTATAGTGTATGGCCAGCATTAGTGTCTCAAAAACAACATAGGCCATCAGTTCATCAGATGTGATCAATTTTCAGTGATTGGCACCATAGCTTGTAGACTCTATAACTTTCACAAAAACAAAATAATATACACTAATTTGGGTTATTTTTTTAACAAAGATATGTAGCAGTATAAATTTTGTCCAAAATATATGAAGAAAAATTACAAATTTGCTAAATTTTATAACAGAATCAATAAAAAATGATGACTAAATTCCACCAAAAGAAAGCTCTATTTGTGTGAAAAAAAAGGACAACAATTTCATATGGGTACAGTGTTGTCATTCAAAATGTGAAAGCTGAAAATTGGTCTGGTTAGGAAGGGGGTTTAAGTATCTATCCCGTGGGAAAGTCATTAAATAATAAGCTAATATTGTAGCCCCAGGTACATACATAAATATAAACTAAATGCAGAAGCAGGATTTTTGGAAATATATTGTTTCAATAAAAGATTACTTATATAGACTAATTATGCAGACATTTGACATTTGAATAAGAAAAATAAACATTATTAAACATATCTCGGTAGAAGATCGGCAAGCACTACAAAGGAAAATAAATAAACACAAATTAGGTTTCTTTTTGTCAGAATCAGACTAAGCAAACACCTATTTACATAAGCTATAGCCATAGAACACTATAGCTTGAGGTACATAATGAATGAATATTATATGTGGGATTATGCATGGCATAGGGTTTATTGTATTTATCACCCACATGCAAATGTATTATCACTGAGTCTTTCGTCTTTGCTTCCATACTGTGGTGCTAAAAATTCAGTCTGTCTTCTGATTGCCATCATCTTGCTGAAAATGTAAAGCTTTCACATTTGTATTAGCTTCTAGACTGTGCTTGATAATCTCCTCAACCAGTTCTACCAACAAACAAATCTATTCAAGGTGCAGCTAAGAAGCTTATGCATATTTTTCCAGACAATAGAAGACCTTGTTTGATTAACTGTGGGAGGACAGCTCTCCAAACCATCATTCTGTCTGCATGAAAGATATCCTGGTTATTTTTCTTACAAGTGATTTGGAAGCAAGCAAAAGTTGCTATTATTATTTTATCCATTATATACTATTTTGCAACAATCGAATATAGCACCCAGAAATCTTGACTTTTGTTTAATTATAAAAAAAAAAAATGCAAGCCACAACTGTTTCTGCAGGTCGATAATCCTGTCCCAATGCCCTCCTAGGAAGAAAAAGAAGAGTGGCCACAGTCTCCAGTATTCTCTTCTTCACTTGTAAGACTTGGAAATGGAGATGATCAGCATACCTGCTTTGTGTCCCCAGTGTTTACAGAGGTAGGCAGAAGTGTGAAGCTATCACGTCTGATACTGAAAGTTAAAAGAAGGGAACCAAAGACAACAGTTTCAAGAATGGAAAAGGAGTAGAATGTTGAAATGTCCAGCATAAGCTTAAACCCCTGATTTATGTAGAACCTTAATGCCATGGCAGGTGAGATTCATCCATTGTCCTTAAGGGTCAGGATACAAATATGAGATCTGCTATTGCTGAGGCAGTCAGAGGATGGGAGGTCACCTTAACCACTTAAGCCCCGGACCATTTTGCAGGCCAAAGACCAAAGCACTTTTTGCGATTTGCCACTGCGTCACTTTAACTGACAATTGTGCGGTCGTGCGATGTTGCTCCCAAACAAAATTGACGTCCTTTTTCCCCACAAATAGAGCTTTCTTTTGGTGGTATTTGATCACCTCTGCGTTTTTTATTTTTTGCGCTATAAACAAAAAAAGAGCGACAATTTTGAAAAAAAAACTAATTTTTTTACATTTTGCTATAATAAATATCCCCAAAAATATCTAAAAAAAATAATTTTCCTCAGTTTAGGCCGATATGTATTCTTCTACATATTTTTGGTAAAAAAGGACGCAATAACCGATTATTGATTGGTTTGCGCAAAAGTTATAGCGTTTACAAAATAGGGGATAGTTTTATGGCATTTGTATTAATTATTTATTTTTTACTAGTAATGGCGGCAATCAGCAATTTATATCACGACTGCAACATTATGGCGGACACATCAGACTTTTTTTACACATTTTTGGGGCATTGTCATTTATACAGCAATCAGTGCTATACAAATGCACTGATTCCTGTGTAAATTACACTGGCAGTGAATGGGTTAAGTGTGTCCTAGGGGTGTGTTTCTAACTGTGGGGGCATGGCTGTGTATGACACGTCACTGATCTCTGCTCTGATCACATGGAGCAGAGATCAGTGACACTGTCACTAGGCAAAATGAGGAGATGCTTGTTTACATTAGCATCTCCCTGTTCTTCCTTCCCGTAAGGACCCACGATCAGACTCATGGAGGTTTCCAACCGGCACGGAGGCAAATTCAAAGGGACGTATCTGTACGCCTTTATGCCTGTCCATGCCATTCTGCCAACGTACTTCGGCGTGCGTCGGTCGGCAAGTGGTTAAAGCAGCCTTTCCCAAGCTTTTTACCCCAGGGGAACCATTAAAAAAATTAGGTCTCCAGGTACCTTTGCTAAAATTAATTAATTGATGGTCAATGGGAAACACTGGTAGCTACATACATTGGTAGCTACTGGGAAGAATGCTCCCCTCATGGTGGTGGTCAAAACAACAGCTTTAAAGGCCGCAACAAATTATATTGGGTTTATGCTGCTGGCTCTGCCATATATAGTTGACCATACAGACACCATCAAATTATTATTATTAATATTATGCATTATTTATATAGTGCCAACAGTTTGTGCAGCGCTTTACAACATGAAGGCAAACAGTACAGTGACAATACAATTCAATACAGGAGGAATCAGAGCGCCCTTCTCATTAGAGCTTACAATCTAAAAGGAAGGGCCACATAATAAAAACGTTGATAACTGTGGGGGAATGAGCTGAAGGAGATAGTGGAGATACAGTTGGCTTCTCTGAAGAGAAGGGTTTTCAAGGATCACCTAAAAGTCGACAGAGTAGGAGATAGCTGGACAGATTGGGGTAGCGAGTTCTATAGGTTGGCATAGCTCAGGGAAAAGTCCTGGAGGCGAGGATGGGAGGAGGTGTCAAGGAAGCTAGAGAGCAGGAGCTCTTGGGAGGAATGAAGAGAAGAATTTGGTTGTTATTTTGAGACTAGGTTAGTGATGTAGCTGGGGGCTGATCTGTGGATGGGTTTGGAAGGTATTGTTAATAATTTGAATTTAATTTGTTTTTGAGCAATGGGAAATGGGAAACTCAAAGAACTCCTATCCACCCCTGGGGGAACCCTGGTTGAGAATGACTGCGATGTCACCACACTTATAGTTCATTGGTTATTCCCTCCTGTTCCATAACCGAAGGTCCATACTGTACCTCCATAGAAACCTGGAGCTGGGGGAATGGTCTTCAGAAGCCTGTGCATTGCACCCACAAGGCACTGACTGCAATTGCAATGTTTTTTTGCATGCTCCAGTGCAAAGTGTTAATAAATGCCCATGTTTTTCTTTTTTTTCAATATGGGTTCAGTTATAATTTATTTTTTATTTGTTTTATACTAAAGGTGGTAAATGCCTTTAATGGTATACCAAAACAAATACCAACAAGTAAAATAGCTTCTGATTTTAAAGAGTATCCTTAAGTGAGTGAAAGTATATCTCTAAATTGTGCACAATCTAAGCAAGGACATCCCAAACGTTACACTTTTTAAAGACATCTGTCTATCTTCAACAATGCATTTTATCCTTAAAGGAAAGAACACATTCATAAGATAGCAAAGATGAAACTAAAGGAATATGACCAACGTTTTTCTTAAAAGTTCACAGTATAAATATAATGCAATCACACTGTATGACTTGGATGTTTGAAGAAATCCCTTGTAGATGCCTGCATCTGAATCAAACACCCAATTTAAGATTTTTAGATATACAAAATCCTGTGCAATACTTTAAAGGTAATCCAGTATTTTAGCATGTTAAGGGAAACATTTCCTTTTTAGCTGATTCATTCATAACATTTAGGCAAAATAGTCAATGTCCTGCTTAGGTCTTTAAGAAATTGAGTTTATAATACTTCAGATAGTCGTTACTATGGCCCATCATGCTAAACCTTCTCCACCTCCCTATTTAATGGATAACCACAAATTATTCTATCATAAGAGCGATGTCTCTACTGTTTATGAAATACCCAGCAATTACTTTACTTCTCCAGAGAAAATTGCTACAAATAAAAATACTGACACAAAAAAAAGTAAATATTAAATGGTGGATGTTTTCAACCCTTGGGTACTGGAATGAGGTCAGGATTATTAGGATTCAGAACATTGCTATAGAAGAAAAGCAGAACAGAAATATACAACTATATAAAACTTGACCTCTGATCCGATCTTGGAAATGAAAAGCTATTTGTTGCGTGCGTTCTATAATCCAGTGCTCCAAGATATTCAGCCTTATGCCTAAAGCTTTTCATGTACGGCTCAATGTAGGATTACTGAAGGTTGCTAGACACATGCGGATACCACTTAGCATTGGTGATGGTTTTTACTGTAGACCTCGAACTGGATAATTTGATGGCTAAGCTGTGAGACATTTTTTACCAACATTTTGTATGAGCACATCTCTGTGTACAGGTTAGCCTGATAAACTGCAACCAGGAAAATTCCTGGAAGTGTGCAGATTTTCTATTGCAATGAACGGAGACCAGGTGTACACATGCCTTCCCCAGATTGGATTTAGAAAAATGGAAGCATCTGAAAGGTCTCAATGGGGTGGGAGTAGATACAGTGCCTTGCAAAATTATTCACCCCCCTTGGCTTTTTACCTATTTTGTTACATTACAGCCTTTAGTTCAATGTGTTTTTAATCTGAATTATATGTTATGTATCAGAACACAATAGTCTAAGTTGGTGAAGTAAAATTAGAAAAATATATACATAAAACTATTTTTCAGAAATTAAAAACTGATAATTGGCATGTGCGTATGTATTCACCCCCTTTGTTATGAAGCCTATAAAAAGCTCTGGTGCAACCAATTTCCTTCAGAAGTCACATATTTATTGAAATGATGTCCACCTGTGTGCAATCTAAGTGTCACATGACCTGTCACACATATACACACGTTTTTTAAAGGCCACAGAGGTTGCAACACCTAAGCAAGAGGAACCACTAACCAAACACTGCCATGAAGACCAACAAGACTCCAAACAAGTAAGGAACAATGTTGTTGAGAAGTACAAGCCAGGGTTAGGTTATAAAAAAATATCCAAATCTTTAATGATCCCTCGGAGCACCATCAAATCTATCATAACCAAATGGAAAGAACATGGCACAACAGCAAACCTGCCAAGAGATGGCAGCACACCAAAACTCACGAACCAAGCAAGAAGGGCATTAATCAGACAGGCAGCACAGAGACCTAATGTAGACCTGGAGTAGCTGCAGAGTTCCACAGCAGAGACTGGAGTATCTGTACAGAGGACGACAATAAGCCATATGCTCCATAGAGTTGGGCTTTATGCCAGACGTACATGTTTGCATTTGTATGTATGTGTACATGGGAGTGAAAGGCTTTTAACAATGCTTTGTGGTTTTCTGTAAATGTATTTTAATGAACTTTTTTAAAACTTTTTTTTTTTTTTTTTACAGCGGCCTAAATCACCTCTACTACATAGCCAGCACCAGAAGTGAAAATGTAAAAATAAAATAAAAATCATGGCTGCAATAGCAAAAATAAAGAAATAAAAAAAGTTTTATTTTTTAAATATCATTTTTATTGGCAGACAAAGCCCCTTATATATATTTTTTTTAATAGTAGATGTCATGATCACACCTTTTAACCATTATTTTCAATTTACCAATGTACCAATATAAGAAGTACTCATAGGGGTACACATACTAGTGAGAAATTGTGTGCTGAAAAGACAAATGTAAAACTTTCTTATCGTCATCGTGTGTATAACAGAATGTAAATGCTTGAGTAAATGTAAGTAATTTTTGTAGAGTGCATAAAGAACTGCATGAACCTGCTCAAAATATTTGTGCTAATGACTTTTAATTCTTGTTGTAGTGGAAATTTGCCGACAGTAAGTGCTAGCTGTGGGAGTATTTAACAGCCTGAATTGCACTGACCTTTTAAAATGAGTCTGTGCTTCAACAGTTCCCTACTTACTGTACCATTGTTCTTATTTGATTTCACAAAAAAAATTGGAAAATAGTGGTCAGTAGTACTGTATAAGACATATAAAAGAAGAAAAAAAATAATGAACTTGCACCAATCCCTTCCCCAGTAGTGATGGCCGAACGGTTCGCCCGGCGGTCGTTTCGCGGCGAATTTCCGACATTCGCGGTCCGCACGTTCGAACGCCTTTTTCCGTCGTTCGCCGCGGCGGACTTACGTGTTTAATGTATACAAGAACTTTAACCTTTGGTGACACGTTTATCATGTGATACAGGACAGCCAATTGAGACATGACAGCACATGGACACTTGTACATTCCCCCTAACCTATAAATACACCCGATCCGGTGGCCATTTTACATTCTTTCTTCTGTTACGATAGGGACAGGTTCCTGTGTGGAGTAGGGAGAGATAAACCACTAGCTATTTGGTACACAAAAGTTCTTTTCAGGACTGGTATAGGTGTTAGGTGTTGATAGGTTTGCTGTGCTGCTGATTCTTGCAGCAGCCTGAGTGTCTTTTGTTAGTTTAGAGAAAGGGAAAGGACGGTGTATGCTACAGGGACAGCCAGATTAGTCTTTCATCATCATCATCATCATCATCATCATTAGCTGTTACTATCAAGGTCCACAAAAGAGCTGTTCCAGTAACCACTAATCGTTCTCTTTTTTTGCCAATTTGTATAGGGACAGGAAGGAAGCAGTGTTGTCAGGCAGTGAGGGTAATTTTAAAGACTTGCTGTTATTATTAGTTCCACAAAGGTTCTTTTCAGGACTGGTATCAGTGGTACAGTAATAGGCTTGTACATGTATAATATTCTTTCTTCCAAATATAGAAAGGATATTATACTTGACTGCTGCCCTTCTGCTGCAGTCTGCTAAACATTCACAACTCACTTGTTCCACAAAAGTTCTTATAAGGACTGGTAACTTGGTATAGGGTGCTACGGTACATAGGCTTGAGTGCGGTACAGTCTGCTGTTCTGTAAGGACCGCTATCGGTCCACAATAGATAGGGTTGACGTGCACCACTGCTGACCGCTCACCTATACTGCAGCAGTCCTTCAGCGGTATAGGGACTGACGTACAGTCTGCTAATCACTAACACACAACCTGCTTGTTCCACAAAAGTTCTTATAAGGACTGGTAACTTGGTATAGGGTGCTACGGTACATAGGCTTGAGTGCGGTACAGTCTGCTGTTCTGTAAGGACCGCTATCGGTCCACAATAGATAGGGTTGACGTGCACCACTGCTGACCGCTGCCCTATACTGCAGCAGTCCTTCAGCGGTATAGGGACTGACGTACAGTCTGCTAAACACTAATACACAACCTGCTTGGTCCACAAAAGTTCTTATAAGGACTGGTAACTTGGTATAGGGTGCTACGGTACATAGGCTTGAGTGCGGTACAGTCTGCTGTTCTGTAAGGACCGCTATAGGTCCACAATAGATAGGGTTGACGTGCACCACTGCTGACCGCTGCCCTATACTGCAGCAGTCCTTCAGTGGTATAGGGACTGACGTACAGTCTGCTAATCACTAACACACAACCTGCTTGTTCCACAAAAGTTCTTATAAGGACTGGTAACTTGGTATAGGGTGCTACGGTACATAGGCTTGAGTGCGGTACAGTCTGCTGTTCTGTAAGGACCGCTATCGGTCCACAATAGATAGGGTTGACGTGCACCACTGCTGACCGCTGCCCTATACTGCAGCAGTCCTTCAGCGGTATAGGGACTGACGTACAGTCTGCTAAACACTAATACACAACCTGCTTGGTCCACAAAAGTTCTTATAAGGACTGGTAACTTGGTATAGGGTGCTACGGTACATAGGCTTGAGTGCGGTACAGTCTGCTGTTCTGTAAGGACCGCTATAGGTCCACAATAGATAGGGTTGACGTGCACCACTGCTGACCGCTGCCCTATACTGCAGCAGTCCTTCAGCGGTATAGGGACTGACGTACAGTCTGCTAATCACTAACACACAACCTGCTTGTTCCACAAAAGTTCTTATAAGGACTGGTAACTTGGTATAGGGTGCTACGGTACATAGGCTTGAGTGCGGTACAGTCTGCTGTTCTGTAAGGACCGCTATCGGTCCACAATAGATAGGGTTGACGTGCACCACTGCTGACCGCTGCCCTATACTGCAGCAGTCCTTCAGCGGTATAGGGACTGACGTACAGTCTGCTAAACACTAATACACAACCTGCTTGGTCCACAAAAGTTCTTATAAGGACTGGTAACTTGGTATAGGGTGCTACGGTACATAGGCTTGAGTGCGGTACAGTCTGCTGTTCTGTAAGGACCGCTATAGGTCCACAATAGATAGGGTTGACGTGCACCACTGCTGACCGCTCACCTATACTGCAGCAGTCCTTCAGCGGTATAGGGACTGACGTACAGTCTGCTAATCACTAACACACAACCTGCTTGTTCCACAAAAGTTCTTATAAGGACTGGTAACTTGGTATAGGGTGCTACGGTACATAGGCTTGAGTGCGGTACAGTCTGCTGTTCTGTAAGGACCGCTATCGGTCCACAATAGATAGGGTTGACGTGCACCACTGCTGACCGCTGCCCTATACTGCAGCAGTCCTTCAGCGGTATAGGGACTGACGTACAGTCTGCTAAACACTAATACACAACCTGCTTGGTCCACAAAAGTTCTTATAAGGACTGGTAACTTGGTATAGGGTGCTACGGTACATAGGCTTGAGTGCGGTACAGTCTGCTGTTCTGTAAGGACCGCTATAGGTCCACAATAGATAGGGTTGACGTGCACCACTGCTGACCGCTCACCTATACTGCAGCAGTCCTTCAGCGGTATAGGGACTGACGTACAGTCTGCTAATCACTAACACACAACCTGCTTGTTCCACAAAAGTTCTTATAAGGACTGGTAACTTGGTATAGGGTGCTACGGTACATAGGCTTGAGTGCGGTACAGTCTGCTGTTCTGTAAGGACCGCTATCGGTCCACAATAGATAGGGTTGACGTGCACCACTGCTGACCGCTGCCCTATACTGCAGCAGTCCTTCAGCGGTATAGGGACTGACGTACAGTCTGCTAATCACTAACACACAACCTGCTTGTTCCACAAAAGTTCTTATAAGGACTGGTAACTTGGTATAGGGTGCTACGGTACATAGGCTTGAGTGCGGTACAGTCTGCTGTTCTGTAAGGACCGCTATCGGTCCACAATAGATAGGGTTGACGTGCACCACTGCTGACCGCTGCCCTATACTGCAGCAGTCCTTCAGCGGTATAGGGACTGACGTACAGTCTGCTAAACACTAATACACAACCTGCTTGGTCCACAAAAGTTCTTATAAGGACTGGTAACTTGGTATAGGGTGCTACGGTACATAGGCTTGAGTGCGGTACAGTCTGCTGTTCTGTAAGGACCGCTATAGGTCCACAATAGATAGGGTTGACGTGCACCACTGCTGACCGCTCACCTATACTGCAGCAGTCCTTCAGCGGTATAGGGACTGACGTACAGTCTGCTAATCACTAACACACAACCTGCTTGTTCCACAAAAGTTCTTATAAGGACTGGTAACTTGGTATAGGGTGCTACGGTACATAGGCTTGAGTGCGGTACAGTCTGCTGTTCTGTAAGGACCGCTATCGGTCCACAATAGATAGGGTTGACGTGCACCACTGCTGACCGCTGCCCTATACTGCAGCAG
Organism: Lithobates pipiens; assembly: GCF_037356315.1. NCBI lineage: Eukaryota > Metazoa > Chordata > Amphibia > Anura > Ranidae > Lithobates > Lithobates pipiens. The sequence goes on along the minus strand of NW_027507764.1, from coordinate 486,375,316 downwards.
TCCTTCAGCGGTATAGGGACTGACGTACAGTCTGCTAAACACTAATACACAACCTGCTTGGTCCACAAAAGTTCTTATAAGGACTGGTAACTTGGTATAGGGTGCTACGGTACATAGGCTTGAGTGCGGTACAGTCTGCTGTTCTGTAAGGACCGCTATCGGTCCACAATAGATAGGGTTGACGTGCACCACTGCTGACCGCTGCCCTATACTGCAGCAGTCCTTCAGCGGTATAGGGACTGACGTACAGTCTGCTAAACACTAATACACAACCTGCTTGGTCCACAAAAGTTCTTATAAGGACTGGTAACTTGGTATAGGGTGCTACGGTACATAGGCTTGAGTGCGGTACAGTCTGCTGTTCTGTAAGGACCGCTATAGGTCCACAATAGATAGGGTTGACGTGCACCACTGCTGACCGCTCACCTATACTGCAGCAGTCCTTCAGCGGTATAGGGACTGACGTACAGTCTGCTAATCACTAACACACAACCTGCTTGTTCCACAAAAGTTCTTATAAGGACTGGTAACTTGGTATAGGGTGCTACGGTACATAGGCTTGAGTGCGGTACAGTCTGCTGTTCTGTAAGGACCGCTATCGGTCCACAATAGATAGGGTTGACGTGCACCACTGCTGACCGCTGCCCTATACTGCAGCAGTCCTTCAGCGGTATAGGGACTGACGTACAGTCTGCTAAACACTAATACACAACCTGCTTGTTCCACAAAAGTTCTTATAAGGACTGGTAACTTGGTATAGGGTGCTACGGTACATAGGCTTGAGTGCGGTACAGTCTGCTGTTCTGTAAGGACCGCTATCGGTCCACAATAGATAGGGTTGACGTGCACCACTGCTGACCGCTGCCCTATACTGCAGCAGTCCTTCAGCGGTATAGGGACTGACGTACAGTCTGCTAAACACTAATACACAACCTGCTTGGTCCACAAAAGTTCTTATAAGGACTGGTAACTTGGTATAGGGTGCTACGGTACATAGGCTTGAGTGCGGTACAGTCTGCTGTTCTGTAAGGACCGCTATCGGTCCACAATAGATAGGGTTGACGTGCACCACTGCTGACCGCTGCCCTATACTGCAGCAGTCCTTCATCGGTATAGGGACTAAGAGTTTTGTCACAGGGTCATTTAAAAAATGACAGGCAGAGGAAGAGGCAGGCCCTTCCGCAGGGGTGGTAGGGGTAGGGCAGGAGCAACAGGCTTGAGCCAAAGTGGGAAGTTGCAGAAGGTGCGTTCAATTACTTTAAAGGATGCACCAGACTTGGTTGAGTGGCTCGCTCAGCCTTACTCTTCTGCACCCTCCTCATCCTCTCGATCTGCACCCTCTTCTTCACTCTCTGCTATGTGCACCCCCAAAGACACTACCACCAACAACACGACCACCACCACCACCACCACATACCTTCCGCTTGAGTCACTGGAATTATTTTCCGATCCATATCAAGAGGACATTTCTGATGCGCAGCCACTCTTGGTATTGGATCAGGAAGAGGAGGTAGCAACAAGCGCTACTCAGCAGTCTGACGCCAGTACCCAGATCAGCCCAAGGAGGAGGTTGGTCCCCGGTGTTGCTGCCTACTCCGAGATCTCTACTTATAGCGGTGGGGAAGGTGACGTTGATGATGACGTGTCTAGTGATGTCACGTGGGTGCCCACAAGAGAGGAAGAGGAGGGGAGTTCAGAGGGAGATATGGACCAGCAGATAGGGAGGAGAAGCAGCAATGACTTACATTGCACAGCAGGGACAAAGCAGACTGCAAATGTATCAGGAGCGAGTCATCGACCATGTACGGTCACATCTGGCGCTCCCAGGACACCGGCACATGGCTCCGCAGTGTGGGCTTTTTTTAACGTGTCCGCTGCTGACAATAGCGTTGCCATCTGCAATCTTTGCAGTCAACGCGTTAGTCGCGGTAAGCCCAATACTCACCTAGGGACGACCGCCTTAAGAAGGCACATGAGCAGCCATCACCGAGCCCAGTGGGAGCAACGGAACACACAAAGCCACACTGCAGGCTCTCACCGTCCAGCCTCGTCTTCTACTTCTCCTTCTCCTCTCTCCTCACAATTGTCCTCCACTCCACCTTCCATCACGCCAAGCTCACATTTTTCTGCAAAAAGGCAGGCTTCCGTGGGCCTAATGTTTGAGCGTAAAAAAATGATGACGCCGGATAACCCTCTTGCCCAACGGTTGGCGGCTGGCTTGTCAGAACTCATAGCCCGCCAACTACTGCCATATAAACTGGTGGACTCGGAGGCCTTTCGCAAATTTGTGGCCATTGGAACACCACAATGGAAGGTCCCAGGAAGGAAGTATTTCTCAGAGAAGGGCATCCCAGAGCTATATGGCCATGTTCAGCGGCAAGTGAATGTATCTCTGGCACACAGTGTCGGTGCCAAGATACATCTGACCACAGACACGTGGTCTAGCAAACACGGGCAGGGAAGGTATATCAGTTTTACTGCCCACTGGGTGAACCTTCTGACGGCCGTCAAGCATGTAACCCGTGGCACCCGTGTAGATTTGGTTTTACCGCCACGGATTGCATGCAGGCCTGACTCTTCTTCTCCTCCTCCTACTCCATCCTCCTCCCTCTCCTCCTCAGCTGCCTCCTCCTTTTCCGCTGCTAGCGTCTCTTCCACTGCACCGCCCAAGCTCCCCAGAACCTATTCCACATGCCAGGTGAGACGTTGCCATGCCGTGCTGCGTCTGTTGTGCCTGGAAGCAAAGAGCCACACTGGCCCGGCACTCCTTTCAGCTTTGCGTTCACAGGCAGATGAGTGGCTAACACCGCTCAATTTGACAGTTGGTAAAGTGGTGTGTGACAACGGTGCCAATCTGCTTAGCGCATTGAAACAGGGCAAAATCACGCACGTGCCGTGCATGGCACACGTCTTAAACTTGGTCGTGCAGCGATTCCTTGTCAAATACCCTGGGGTCCAGGACATCTTGCGGCAGGCAAGGAAAATCTCGGCCCATTTCAGAAGATCTTACACGGCCATGGCTCGCCTTGCTGACATTCAGCGGCGACACCATCTGCCGGTCAGACGTCTTATTTGCGATTGCCCGACGCGATGGAACTCAACCTTCTATATGCTTGATAGGCTGCTCCAGCAGAAACGTGCAGTTAACGTCTACCTGTATGAACTCTGCGAAAGAAACGGTTCTGGGGAGCTGGGTTTTTTTTCACCGCGCCAGTGGCTGCTCATGCGCGACACATGCAGACTTCTGCGGCCATTTGAGGAGATCACCAAACTGGTCAGTCGCAGCCATGGCGCCATCAGTGACATGGTACCTTATGCCTTCTTTCTGGAGCGTGCATTGCGTCGTGTCATTGATCAGGCTGTGGAGGAGCAGGAGCGGGAAGATGAGGAAGTCGCAATGCTGGATGAATTCCCAGGGGGGGCTACTCTATCTGAGACAAGTCAACAACAGGAGTCTGATGAGGAGTCAGAGGAGGATGGTGCCGGGGCGGATGAGCAGGAGCAAGAAGAGCATGCTTTAAACCTTTCTGGGATCCCTGTTGTGCGAGGATGGGGAGAGGAGAATGAAGAGGACGACATTATCCTGGATGATGAGCAGGAGCCAGGCCACCACACCGCTTCCACTTTAGTGCAAATGGGGGCCTTCATGCTCCAGTGTTTTAATAGGGACCCCCGTATAAAAAGCATGAGGGTCAAGGACCAGTACTGGGTGGCAACGTACTTAGACCCCCGGTACAAACACAAAATGGCGGAAATGTTACCGCCGTCGCAGAGGGCTGTCAGAATGCAGCACTTCCAGGCCTTGCTTCGAGAAATGCTGCATTCTGCTTTTGCGTGCGCTGGCAGAGGAGCAATTCCCACTCCCAGAGAAGGATTTGCGGGTACCAATCCAACAGCGCCTGCAAGAAGAGGCCGGTTTGAAGATGTGTTGGTGACTTCGGATATGAGGTCATTCTTTCAGCCGACCCATCGACAGGTGTCATCCGGATCCAGCATCAGGGAACGCCTAGACCGTCAGGTGTCCGACTACATTGGGTTAACGGCCGATGTGGACGCTCTGAGGAGTGATGAACCCCTAGACTACTGGGTGGGCAGGCTTGACCTCTGGCCAGAGCTTGCCCAATTTGCAATCGAACTGTTGGCTTGCCCCTCATCCAGTGTCCTGTCCGAAAGGACGTTCAGCGCAGCAGGGGGGATTGTGACCGATAAGCGTACTCGCCTAGCTCACCACAGTGTTAACTACCTCACATTTCTAAAAATGAATGAGGCATGGATCTCGGAGGAATTCAACACATGTGACCAGTAGACCATGTATATGTCTATAAACTATTTTTTTAATCAAGCACACAGACCTTCTTAATTCATTTGGCTCACTTCCTTGACCCAAAAAAGCACACCGTACTATATGCCCCTACCCTCCTCTTTGAAGAGGTTGAGCGGTGTCATATTTCTACTGGGGCTGCTTATGATATCCCTGTGCTGTGCTGACTTCCTCCTGGGGGTTCTTATTATGAAGGGATCACACTATCCCTGTGCTGTGCTGACTTCCTCCTGGGGGTTCTTATTATGAGGGGATCACACCATCCCTGTGCTGTGCTGACTTCCTCCTGGGGCTGCTTACGGTGCTGCTGTCAGTGCTGTATGTCACGGTGCTGCTGTCAGCGCTGTATGTCACGGTGCTGCTGTCAGCGCTGTATGTCACGGTGCTGCTGTCAGCGCTGTATGTCACGGTGCTGCTGTCAGCGCTGTATGTCACGGTGCTGCTGTCAGCGCTGTATGTCACGGTGCTGCTGTCAGCGCTGTATGTCACGGTGCTGCTGTCAGCGCTGTATGTCACGGTGCTGCTGTCAGCGCTGTATGTCACGGTGCTGCTGTCAGCGCTGTATGTCACGGTGCTGCTGTCAGCGCTGTATGTCACGGTGCTGCTGTCAGCGCTGTATGTCACGGTGCTGCTGTCAGCGCTGTATGTCACGGTGCTGCTGTCAGCGCTGTATGTCACGGTGCTGCTGTCAGTGCTCTGTATTACGGTGCTGCTGTCAGATGCCTCTATCACGGTGCATGTGTCATTCCGGTATGTCACGCTGCTGGTGATCATCTCCTGCACCCTCTTCTTTGCCTACCCTGGTCCCTGACCTTCCCTCTCCTCCATTGCCTTCATTAGCTCCATAGTCCTGAATTGTTAGAACAATTTCCCAAATAAAATAAAAATGCTTGTAGTTATCGATCCCAAATTCACCTCATACATGTATTATGTCATTGTCCAGATGGTGGGACTACGTTTTACCCCCTAATAATTACCACGTGGCCGCAAATTCGACATGAAGGTTTGCAAAGTTCGCCTCCCATTGAAGTCAATGGGGCCCGCGGCGAACGTTCGGTTTCGCGAACGTTTGGGTCCGTTCGCATTTCGCGTTCGCGAAACGTCCCGTCGGAAGTTCGTCCATCACTATTCCCCAGCACCTGCAAGCTTCTGTATTAAATACCCTTGTGTCAAAACATACATATTTATGTGTATACGGTGCTAATACATCTAGCACCTAAATCTGCAATCCATACAGTATACCATAAATAAACTATACAAGATGATCTTAATAATAGTATGTGCAATATATACATCTTCTTGTAATCACCATAACATAAAGTGCACCATGCTATAAATAAAATACCATAAATCCTTAACAATGCCCTATACTGAAAATACACTTCTCAGTGCCACAGTCCTTTAAAGTGCAGAGTGCTTATAGCCAGTTGAGAAAACGCTTGATATTTATCATGAAATACAAAATAGAGCAAATTATTTTGGAAACAATATCCACAAATATTGTACTGTCATTAAGAAACATGACAGTATGTAAGAAATTGATTAGGCGGCAATGCAATATTTTGTCATAAAGTAATATTTAGAGTGTATTGCAGATACGTTTGCCACACATTGTGTACTGTTGCTGAACAGTATGTAAGCAGCTTGATTAGGCTGTATTATCAGAGGAAGAGACAAGGCAGTTATTATTATAAATTATAAAAAATAGAAAGGATCAATTCAGAGAAAATACCCACACATACTGAATAGTACAGTAGCTGGAGAATATGTAAGTAGCTTGATTGTGCCACCGTGTAAGAGGAAGAGAAGAGGCAGCTTTTATTAGGAAATAAAAATTAGAGTGCATTTTTCAGAGATCAAAGCTAGAAATATTCTACAGCTGTACAGAATGTAAGCATCTTTACTGGGCCACAATGCAATGGAGAGAGACAAGGCAATCTAAAAGTTAGATTGTACTATCCCAGAGAGGTCATATCATAAATATTTTTGGGCGTCGGACCACTGGAAGAGGCTTTGAATTTGGACAAACAGAACATTATTTACCCTGCAGGTAACTAGAAATTTTGCAGATGAGGCCTAGCTGCAAAAACATTGTGTGTGACCCCCTTACACTGCCTGAGAACAGGACTTGGCAGCAAATGTTGAGGTGCAATGCAAGATTTATCATTACATGTCTCTTCTGCAACCAACCCTGCCTGTTCTCCATTTTTTTTATTTAGCTCAGCTTTAATGCATTGCCTATAGACAATTTTGGGTACCAAAGTTTGTTGTTGTTTCATGGACTCACACAATTTTAGGCCTAACATGTACATTTACTGAATGCAGCCTCATTTCTTTTATATGAGGTAATATATTGTGTTTTTGTGCACTAAAATTAACTTTAGTGTGTTTTTACTGAAAATATATGTTTGAAAAATATTGTGCGAAATAAAAATCTGCAGCTACCAATATTTTATTCTCCAGGGTCACTGCAGAAGAGCTGTACCATGTCTCAAATCTGCTGCAGCAATAATGGAATTTATAAAGCCAACACAAGTTTTACATTTTTCCTGCAAGCTGCCTTTATTTTGCTCAGCAACAGCTGGGGAGCCAGTGTGTATGATGAGACCACAATGTAGTGCACAAGATTAAAGATTTTTTGGATACATTCTGGTGTCACTTTGACTTTGTATGGATGTAACAGGTGGGTAAAAATTGGTCTTTGGGTATCGTGGTGTCTTCCCACTGTAACCCTATAGAGGTACTCATGAGGAAAGCAAGAATTGGCCTTGCTGTAAAAAATTGCAATGATGTGCACCTGTCAAACAGGTGCAGAAAAATTACTCTTTGCGTGTCAGGGGCGCCTTCCCGCCATAATCCTATAGAGGTGCTTTTCATGAAGGCTAAAAAATAGCAATGATATGGATATGGTTGGTGTTTTTGCCACGTTTGATGCACCTGAGACACAGTTTGCAGATAGCAACAGTGCGATCTACTGCAGATGTGCTGAAAAAGCCCAGACAGCTGAGCTTTGGGGAGTGGACCAGGAGATAACATCTGCAGAATGTGATGGAATAGGGTGGCTTCTCTCTACTCTTTCTTGATTTTGGCCTCCTTGGGGTTGTACCGCTTCACCTTCAGTTTCCTCCTCTGCTCTATCTGGCACCCAAGTCGCATCAATGACCTCATCATCATCATCTCCATCTCCTCCATCTTCATCATTACCACTGAAGACAACTTGGCAATACGCTGCGGCTTGGGGAACATGAATGCCAATTTGTCTACCAGTGTTCCTCTCTCTCTCTAGGCTCATGTTCCTGTCATCCTCAACCTCAGAACCAACATCTGAATCCAGTAATGGCTGGGCATCTTCAAGGAGCAAGTGGCTGATGCTGTGGTCAAATAACTCAGATGACTCTTCAATGGCTGATGTTGGGGCTATGGCAGGAAAAGATGTGGACAAGGAGGCAGGTTTATCCACTCTGGCAATTGAGGGGACTGCCCACTTGTCTCTGCTTGCATGACAGAGGATGAGGAGGATGAGGAAGGTTTAGTAAGCTATTCCACCACCTCCTCTGCATGCTGTGGCTGGATAGCATGGGCAAACTCACTAAACAGAGGAAATGATGCCCTGCCTGAGGACTAACCACCACCTTTGTCTGTGGACACATTTTTTGCTGGCCCCCTTACAGTGCCAAGGGAATGTCTGCCTCTCCTTGTTGTCCACCCAGCCATTATTGGTAGGGAGGGGGCGGTGCTTATAAGCAAATGTAAAGAAGAAGTTGAAATCTGTATGTAGATGCACTTTAATACATTTAAAGAGGTGTTTGGTGCACTTTAATTTGAGTAATCACACTACAGAGACACTTTCCATGGATACACTATAATATACTGCAATATAATGTGCCAAACATACAGTGACGAACAGAGCTATATGGTGTTAAACTGGCAGTAACGCACACAAAACTATATAGCGTTAAACTGGCAGTAGCACACAGCAGAACTATATGGCGTTAAGCTGGCAGTAACACACACAGAAGTAAATGGCGTTAAACTGGCAGTAACACAATCAAATAGACGGTGTTCAACCGTCACTACACTGACGCTATCTGAACTTTCCCTTCTCTACACTATACACTAATGTAAAGATTACTGACATGGTCTCACTGCACTATACTGAAACTATCTGAGCTGTCCCTTCTCTACACTAATGTATGTATGAATGACACAGTCTCACTACACTACAGTGAAACTATCTGAACTGTCCCTACACTAGCTGCACACTATGCAAAGCTGAATGATGGTCCTCCTTACTACACTCACACTATCCCTAGACTGACACTGAACTAATATTCTACATTGACAATTGAAGCAAAATATCACAGTATAACACAAAAACGAATAGCACTGAACAGAGCTCTGTTCTATCTCTCTCCATGCCAAAATCACACTGAAAATGGCTGCCATTGAAAGAATACTTTTATACTGTGGGGCAGGAATGAGCCATGATTGGATAAAGTCAAGATGACAGTGTCCAATCATGGCTCTGACAGTGCTCTGCTCCCTGATTGGCTGAAGCTTTCACTGCTTCAGCCAATCAGGGCTTGCAATGTACTGTTCAGCGCTGTAATGCATTGTGGTTGGTTCGGGGGGGGGGGAGAACAAATGGTCGAATGACCCGTTTGTTCGGCTGTTCGTAAAGCGTCCAAACAGCGAAAGTTTGGCCCGAGTTTATGCTTGGGCTGAACCGTTCGCCCATCCCTAGTTAGCACTTCTGCCTAGCAGCCCTAGGGTTGTGAGTTCAAATTACTATAACAGCATCACCTGTACAGAGTTTGGATTTTCTCCTTGTGCCTGTGTGGGTTTCCTCTCACACTTCAAAGACATACTGGTAAGTGAATTGGCTCCTGTCTAAATTGGATAAATTGGCTGTAGTATGTGTATGTATGAATGTGTTAGGGACCTTAGATTGTAAGCTCCTAGAGGGCAGGGACTGATGTGCAATATGTATTAACCACTTAAGCCTCGGACCAATTTGCAGCCAAAGGACCAAGCCCCTTTTTGCGATTCGGCGCTGCGTCTCTTTAACTGACAATTGCGCAGTTGTGCGACGTGGCTCCCAAACAAAATTGACTTCCTTTTTTTCCCACAAATAGAGATTTCTTTTGGTGGTATTTGATCACCTCTGCGGTTTTTATTTTTTGCGCTATAAACAAAAATAGAGCGACAATTTTGAAAACAAAATTCAATATTTTTAAATTTTTGCTATAATAAATATCCACAAAAAATATATAAACATATATTAAACAAAACATTTTTTTCCTCAGTTTAGGCCGATACGTATTCTTCTACATATTTTTGGTAAAAATAAATCGCAATTAGCGATTATTGGTTTTGTTTGCGCAAACGTTATAGCGTTTACAAGATAGGGGATAGTTTTATAGCATTTTTATTAATTTTTTTACTAGTAATGGTGGCGATCAGCGATTTTTATTGTGACTGGACATTATGGCGGAAACATCGGACATTTTTGACACATTTTTGGGACCATTATCATTTATACAGCAATCAGTGTTATTTAAATGCACTGATTCCTGTGTAAATGACACTGGCAGTGAAGGAGTTAACCACTAGGGGGCAGTGTAGGTGTTATGTATGACGTTATGTGTTTTTTTATTGTAGGGGGCGTGGCCTGGCATGTGATGTCACTGATCGTCTTTCCCTATAAAAGGGAACAGACGATCAGTGACAGCCAGAGTAGGAAGCACAGGGAGAGGTTTGTTTATACAGACCTCTCCTCGTTCTTCAGCTCTGTGACCCGATCACGGGACACCAGCGGCGATCGGGTCCACTGGTCCCGTGGCCACGGTCATGGAGCTCAGGACTGGGTCAGGAGCGAGCCGCCAGCGGTGCACTCCAGACCCACGGCTGGGCACTTAAAAAACAACGTACAGGTACGTGCTTGTGCCCAGCCATGCCATTCTGCCGATGTATATCGGCATGAGTCGTTAAGTGGTTAAAGCGCTGAATAAATTGACAGTGCTATATAAGTATATGTAATAAATAAATAAAATTAACTTGAGCTCACTATTTGGACTATGAATTCACCTCCCCACACATACTATCCTAGTCCTAAATGTTTTTATAATCAGCACTCTCAGCCAAAACATGGTAGGGTGACAGCACTAAGCAATACAATTAGGCCTTGGGCACAGAGAATGAAACCATCATGCAGACATCAGGAGCTTGTGCTATAGCATATTTTAGATATTTTAGAAATATAGAAAATATTGTCTAAGTATAAATCTATTTTTCTTCTAAGCATGTTTAAAGTAATTTACTGTTGACTAACTCACTGCCTCTGCAAAAAGTCTGTTCAATACATCACCATTCTTTCTGTAAAATCATACTTTCTGAAGTTAGTGTTGAATTTTCCTCCTTGTTTGAGCTCATGTCCCCGTGTTCTTGATCTTAGATTCATATTAAAAATACTGCGCTCCTGAACCCTATTCATACCCTTAATATATTTATAGGTTTTAGCCCTTTCCCTTCTTTCCTCAAGATTGTACATATTATGTTAGTGCAGTCTCTCCTAATATGTTTTAGGCCTCAGACCTTTCACATTTTTTGTGTAACTGAGGTCTCCTAAAATGGCCCTACTATTCTAAGTAAGAGCTAACTAAAGATCTATATTTAATGGAATCAGGATCTCCATACTCCTATTATATTCACTTTCCACACTGCCTGGCCACACTGCTCATTTTGCAATCATCTGGAATACGTTGTAAGCAACCCAATAATTTTTTTTTAGTGTAGTTCCAGTCAACACTGCCCTCCCAAAAGTGAACTCTATCAGAGGATTTCACTTCCATAAGTGCATTATTTCCCTTTCACAAGTTCAGTTTTTTTTAGCACCTATAGATATAAGGTCAATATGACCACTGTGACCACTGATCTGATCTTGACAGATAGCCACAGTATGACCACTGATCTGATCTTGACAGATAGCCACAATATGACCACCGATCTGATCTTGACAGATAGCCACAGTATGACCACTGATCTGATCTTGACAGATAGCCACTGGTCATTCCTAAAAGAAAACTGAATGACTGTTGTTTAATTTTTCAGCCCAATGCTACTATTTTTTTTTCACTACAGGAAAAAAATAACACAAGGCTTTGTAGAGCAGTGATCCATCTCTCCTCCATATAAGGAGGCAGGGCCAGATTAACAGCATCATGGGCCTGGTGCTGAGGATTTTGGTGGGCCTTTTTTACGGAAACAAAATGAAAATGCAAAAATGTTTTGCTAAAACAAATTAAATATACTTTCACCAGTAATATCGGCCGTGCAGCCTTTGAGCAGCAGGAACACCCCCAATACCACCTGCTATGCGGTCTCTCAACAGCAGCAACATAGGAGACCACATTTCCAAACTGCCATTCAGGGAGATCCCCCCCTTCCCAAAAAAAAAAAGAGGGGGGATGTAGTCTCGGGTTGATGGGGAAATAGGTGGCGGGGGGTGATTTTTCAGGCAAATGGCACTTAGCACTTAAAATCATCCTGACGCTATGCTTGATATGGCATCGGGATGATCAAATTCCATTATTTCTATTACTACATTGTAATATATAGTGAAATAGTTCAACTCACCATGATGCATTATCAGTGGGAACCTGAGCTTGTCACTTCCCACCAGATGCAGTGTGTCGCTTGCCACCATTGCCTGCTGCCAGATGCCACCCGCAGCCTGCCACCAGATACAGTGTGCCACTTGCCACCAGATACAATGTGCCACTTGCCATCAGCATGCCACCAGATACAGTGTGCCACTTGCCACCAGCAGCCTGTCACCAGATACAGTGTGCCACTGGCAGCCTGCCACGAGATACAGTGTGCCACTTGCCACCAGATACAGTGTGCCACCAGATACAGTGCCACTAGCAGCCTGCCACCAGATACAGTGTGCCACTTGCCACCAGATACAGTGTGCCACTTGCCACCAGCAACCTGACACCAGATACGGTGTGCCACTTGTCACAAGCAGCATGCCAGATAGTGTGCCACTTGCTACCAGCAGCATGCCACCAGATTAAAGCGGGATTCCACCCTAAAGTGGAACCTCTGCTGATCGGAACCCCCCCCCCATCCGGTGTCACAATTGACACCTTTCAGGGGGGAGGGGGGTATTTTCACCCACTTCCGGGCATAGACTCCCACGGGAGTCTACGCCATTTCCTGCCCTGCCGCGCTGTCTGCTGGGACACACACGGGTCCCAGTGACAGCGCGGAGATTTCCTATTGCGCGGCGCAGCTCGCGCAGTAGGGAACCGGGAAGTGAAGCCGATTCGCTTTACTTCCTGATTCCCTCACCTAGAATGGTGGCGGCAGCAGCCGAGGCACGAGCGGTCGATCGGCCTCGGCATCGCTGGAACCCGGGACAGGTGAGTGTCCATTTATTAAAAGTCAGCAGCTGTAGTATTTATAGCTGCTGGCTTTTAATATTTTTTTGGGGCGGAATCCCTCTTTAAGTGTGCCACTTGCCACCAGCAGTCTGCCACCAGATACAGTGTACCACTTGTCACAAGCAGCCTGCCACCAGATAGTGTGCCACTTGCCACCAGCAGCATGCCACTTGCCACCAGCAACCTGCCACCAGATACGGTGTGCCACTTGTCACAAGCAGCATGCCAGATAGTGTGCCACTTGCCACCAGCAGCATGCCACCAGATACAGTGTGCCACTTGCCAACAGCAGCCTGCCACCAGTTACAGTGTGCCACTTGCCACAAGCAGCCTGCCACCAGTTACAGTGTGCCACTTGCCACAAGCAGCCTGCCAGATATAGTGTGCCACTTGCCACAAGCAGCATGCCAGATACAGTGTGACACTTGCCACCAGCAGCATGCCAGATACAGTGTGCCACTTGCCACAAGCAGCCTGCCACCAGTTACAGTGTGCCACTTGCCACAAGCAGCCTGCCACCAGTTACAGTGTGCCACTTGCCACAAGCAGCCTGCCAGATATAGTGTGCCACTTGCCACAAGCAGCATGCCAGATATAGTGTGCCACTTGCCACAAGCAGCATGCCAGATACAGTGTGCCACTTGCCACAAGCAGCATGCCAGATACAGTGTGACACTTGCCACCAGCAGCATGCCAGATACAGTGTGACACTTGCCACCAGCAGCATGTCACCAGATACAGTGTGACACTTGCCACCAGCAGCATGTCACCAGATACAGTGTGCCACTTGCCACAAGCAGCCTTCCACCAGATACAGTGTGCCACTTGCCACAAGCCGCCTTCCACCAGATACAGTGTGCCACTTGCCACAAGCCGCCTTCCACCAGATACAGTGTGCCACTTGCCACAAGCAGCCTGCCACCAGATACAGTGTGCTACTTGCCACAAGCAGCCTGCCACCAGATACAGTGTGCTACTTGCCATCAGCAGCCTGCCACCAGCAGCAGTGTACCACCAGATACAGTGTGCCACTTGCCACAAGCAGCATGCCAGATACAGTGTACCACTTGACACAAGCAACATGCCACCAGATACAGTGTGCCATTTGCCACAAGCAGCCTGCCATCAGATACAGTGTGCCACTTGCCACCAGCAGCATGCCAGATACAATGTGCCACTTGCCACCAGCAGAATGTCACCAGATACAGTGTGCCACTTACCACCAGCAGCCTGTCACCAGATACAGTGTGCCACTTGCCACCAGCAGTGTGCCACCAGATACAGTGTGCCACTTGCCACCAGCAGTGTGCCATCAGCAGCCTTCCACCAGATAGTGTGCTACTTGCCACCAGCAGCAGTGTGCAACCAGCAGCCTTCCACAATATAGTGTGCTACTTGCCTTCAGCAGCCTGCCACCAGATACAGTGTGCCACTTGCCACCAGCATGCAACCAGATACAGTGTGCCACTCGCCACCCACAGCCTGTCACCAGATACAGTGTGCCACTTACCACCAGCAGCCTGCCACTGCCTCCAAGACTCTCCCCAATTGGATAGAAGAGACAGGGCCTGCATAGTCAATCAAATCCCTGGAGCCCCCACCCCTCCTGAGCTGGGATGGTATGGCTGTATGCCAGGAGTTTTGTTTAGACCAAGTTGTACAGGGTTGTGTGTGCAAGCTTTTGGGCTCACACTGGTGTGCTGCAGTTGGCTGCACTGCTCATGTATCTGCAGTTTTAGCTGCAGTCCTATTGATTTATATCAGGTTGCAGGTTTTTGCTGCATTTTCTGACAGTGTGCCAAAGATGCAGCATGCAGGAATTTTGGTGCGCTTTCAGAAAATGCAGAAAAAACAAACAACCTAATAGAAACCTATAGGACTGGGGGTAAAACGCAGGAAAACTGTGGATACACCAGCAATGGGCCAAAACACAGCAAATCAGTGTGAACCACCTAAAAGCACAAGGGGCCACCAAGCACTGCCACAGGCTGATGACACAATTATAAACACTTTGGCTGCAGTTATAACAGCTACTGCTGGAGAAAAAAGTTAAAAACGAGGGAAAGGGATATAAGAAACCAGTCACTGAGCTCACATGTGGACGGTCCCTGGAGGCTCATCACTCAGAGATATCCTGTTCACCTTCTATCTGCCGGTGTTTCCCACCCACACGGCTCCTTCACTGCACAGACTTCACAGAGGGGGAGGGGAAAGGCAGAGCCGACTCAGCCTCTCCCATTTGTGTAGGGGGGGAACTGTGCACTGTGACATTGTAATAACCACAGTGAGCAAACACAGATGCAGCCAGACACCCCTACATTTACACACACTTCTCCTGTCCCATAGAAGTTTATGGACAGGAAAAAAAAAAATCGGGCTTATGCTGCTGGCTGGGTGGGCCTATTTTAAGGCAGGGGCTTGGTGCTGCAGCTCCATCAGCCCCTATGTTAATCCGGCCCTGTAAGGAGGGAAGATCTTACAGTGGCCAAACCATGCCTATATGTCCTTTGTATATCTAATGTTGGCCATAAAAAGCAAGCCTAAACAAGTCTTGTTTTTTTTTATCATATCCATTATACATTTCACCATTTACATTCATCGCTCTCTTATGAGCTTCCATAACATTCATTCATAGTCATGTCCTCAAATACTATAAAATTGTACATATACATTTATACATTCATATCCCTCTTACTCCTTTTTTTTTCTCCCTCTTTTGGTGTGGCTTGCCCTATCTCCATACTGTTTTATCCTGGTGCCGTTATGGAATTTTCTATCCAACTTGCCGATACTCTCTCATATTTCTCTCCATGTCCTCTACTCCAATATGTTTCCCTATATAGTGGTAGATTACTATTTACTAAATTTTTCCACTGTGTTAATGTTGGAGCGTCCGCCTTCTTCCAATTCAGCACTATTGTCTTTCTAGCATAAAAAAGCAACAGACCCACCTGTATTCTCCTTCCTATAGGGGTGATATTTTTCCATACTAGTCCTGATAGGCAGATCTCTGCCTCTTGATTTAAAGAGATTGATGTTACTATAGTAATTACTCTCAAAACCTCCCTCCAGAGTATCACTATCTTTGAACAAGACCAGAATATGTGGATGAAATTTCCTGGGGTACCTGCAGTTTTGAGAGTTTGTTATAATAACTTCTATGTATTATTTTAAACTGTATTAATTTATCTCGCAGAGATACTAATATTTGGAGTGGAGATCTCCATATCTCCTCCCAGTTTTTATCTGCTAATGGCAGAACATCTCTTGTCCAGCTTTCACATAGCTTACTTACCGTATATACTCGAGTATAAGCCGAGATTTTCAGCCTCTTTTTTGAGGCTGAAAGTGCCCCCCTCGGCTTATACTCGAGTCATCGCTGTCTGCCTGCTCGATCAGCGTGTCGAGCAGACAGACAGCGGCCATTCTATAATTCAAAAGCCGCGCCTCCGGCTCCGCCTTCGCCTGTGATAGGCGGAACACTGAATTTCCCAGCAGCCTGTGTTCCGCCTATCACGGACATCGTCTCATCCTCGTACTACGGACGAGGATGAGACGATGTCCGTGATAGGCGGAACACAGGCTGCTGGGAAATTCAGTGTTCCGCCTATCACAGGCGAAGGCGGAGGCGCGGCTTTTGAATTTTACAATGGCCGCCGAGGCGCCGACGAAGAGCGGCGATCCTGGCAAGGCACGGGACGGAGGCAAGGCAAGGCACGGCACGGGACGGGACGGAGGCAAGGCACGACACGACACGGGACGGAGGCAAGGCACGGCACGGGACGGAGGCAAGGAGGCAAGGCACGGGACGGAGGCTCGGGACACAGGTAGGCTGGACACACACACACACACACACACACACACACACACACACACACACACACACACACACACACACACACACACACACAGGGATGGATGGATGGAGACACACACACACAGGGATGGATGGATACACACACACACAGGGATGGATGGATGGATGGATGGATGGAGACACACACACACAGGGATGGATGGATGGATGGAGACACACACACACAGGGATGGATGGATGGATGGAGACACACACACACAGGGATGGATGGATGGATGGAGACACACACACACAGGGATGGATGGATGGATGGACACACACACACACACACAGGGATGGATGGATGGATGGACACACACACACACAGGGATGGATGGACGGACACACAGGGATGGACGGACACACAGGGATGGACGGACACACAGGGATGGACGGACACACACACAGGGATGGACAGGCATGTCTCACCCTCGGCTTATACACGAGTCAATAAGTTTGCCAGTTTTTTTGGGGGTAAATTGGGGGCCTCGGCTTATATTCGGGTCGGCCTATACTCGAGTATATACGGTATATCTGAAAATGTAGTTTTGGATAAGTAGCTATATAAAATTGTCTTGGTTTTTAATGGGTTACCAATGACCTCTTCATCTGTGATTCAAAATCACCTATGAGATACAAAACAAAAATATCCATCATAACTTTAAGTTTCCTAAAACATTTCTTTAGCTTTTTTTTTTTTATATATATATATATATATTTAATGGCTCTGGTATGGTAATTATTACACAATATGGAATTCTACTTAGAACTGGGTAAATATGAACTTGCAATTAGTGAAACGTATCAGCAAGTAGCAGGAAACTTAACAACTCCCTATTTTCAATAGAACAGCAGCACATACATATATATATATATATATATATATATATATATATATACACAGAGAGAGAGAGAGAGAGAGAGAGAAAGGGATAGCTGCACTTGACTAATAATAGCTTCTGTTCTGCTGTTCGCTTCAATTAATAATTAACGCTGAAGCTTGCTATTATGAAACTTGGCATCTAATTTTTGCTACAATGTTACCAAGCTGGAGGACGCATTTTGTTTCTTTTCTTTCTCAGACAAATACCCGCTATTTTTCATTACAGACATTTCTCTCTCATAATTGTTAAACTATGTACCGTGTTTATTGTTGCAGTGTTGATTAATTTTTAAAACGTTTTTTTTCCACTAATTGGAGTTAATGATGTTCTTCACTTATAACAGGCAAGCTTATGTCGCAGTCTTATAAGACAGCTCAGTCATTTGCTGTAGAACTATTTGCCTAATTTGTTTTCATGTATTTTGAATGACATCATACATTATAAACACTATAATTTAGAGGGAAACATGAAACTGAAAAAAAAAAAATCACAACAATATCAAGTAGTATAGCTTAAAGTAAGAATATATATTTTAATTTGGACTAGTAAGGGCTGAATCCCTATAGTATTTAATTAAATGCTTAAATATTTATGTGGAAAATGACATACAAAATACATAATATATTGTGAGGGGTTAGCTCGGCAGCGGGTGTGTGTGACCCCCTGGATGGGTTCACAACACAAAGTCAGGCACAGCAGACAGCAGTGTAGGTTCAAAAAACAAAAGATCCGGTTTATTTATGCTCCATGCAGTGATACATATAACAGCCAAACAAAATAAAACAAGAAAATAAATCCTGGTCAGCTTGACCTCTAACTACACACGTAGACTCCCTGTCTAACAACTGGGTACAGCCTTGTGCTACCCCAGTCCCTGTCTCTATTGTAGGGGTTTGCCACACAGGCGTTAACTCACCGCACAGAACAGATCTCAGACTCCCCAGTCTATACACACAAAACTGGTTCCAGGATGGAGCATCTCCCTATGCATGCTGGGGTTTTTTGTAGAGGTCTTAATGAGCCCACTTACTACAGCTGGGCTCATTAACTCTTCCCCTCTAATTGTAAAAGTCTGCATAAAGCCTGAATCTAGGACACACATATTTCCCATCCTGGATACAACCAGGTGATTTTACCTGCGTGCTGCCACATACCCCCCCCTCTTGTTTCAACCTTGGGGTTGTAACACAAGCAGCCAGACACGCATGTATCCGAGACAAAGCATCCACATTCCCCATTTTAACACCAGGGCGATGCTTAACTGTAAAGTTAAATTCTTGTAGGGCCAGGAACCACCTATTTACCCTTCTATTGGTCTCCTTGTTTTGAGCCATCCACTTTAAAGGAGCGTGATCAGTCACCAGGTCAAAGTGCCTACCTAGCAGATAGTACCGAAGGGAATCTAGAGCCCACTTCACTGCTAAACATTCCTTCTCAATCGTGGAGTAATTTACCTCATGGGACTTCAACTTCCTGCTGAGGTAAATGACTGGGTGCTCTTCCCCGTTCCAGACCTGGGATAACACTGCTCCTAACCCAACGTCTGATGCATCAGTTTGTACCACGAAGTCCTTAGAGAAGTCTGGTGAGTACAACACTGGCTGGCTACATAAGGCTGTTTTTAAGGACTGAAATGCTTCTTCAGCCTCTGGGGACCATTTAACCATGACCGACTCTTTCCCTTTCGTCAGGTTGGTGAGGGGCACAGCCTGAGAAGCAAAATGGGGAATGAATCGTCGATAATAGCCAGCGATTCCCAGAAAGGCTCGTACCTGTTTCTTGCTGTTGGGATGTGGCCAACTCTGTATGGCCTCGACTTTATTGACTTGGGGTTTTATCACCCCCCTCCCAATAGTGTACCCAAGATATTTGGCCTCCTCCTGTCCAATGGTACACTTCTTTGGATTGGCCGTAAACCCAGCTTCCCGGATAGAGTCTAGGACTGCTTGTACTTTTGGTAAATGTGAGACCCAGTCTGTGCTATGAATAATCACATCATCCAGGTAAGCTGCAGCATATTTCTGATGGGGCCTCAGAATCTTATCCATTTTCCGCTGGAATGTTGCCGGTGCATTCTGTAACCCAAACGGCATTCTCTTATATTGGAATGCCCCATCTGGGGTTACAAACGCAGTTTTCTCCTCGGCCAGGGGAATTTTCCAATACCCTTTGGTGAGATCAAGAGTTGTCATATATCGGGCTGTTCCCAGCCGGTCAATCAACTCATCTATACGCGGCATGGGGTAGGTGTCAAATTTTGTAACTTTATTTAATTGTCGAAAATCGTTACAAAACCGCCAGCTCCCATCAGGTTTGGGCACTAGTACTATAGGACTGGACCAGTCACTCTGGGACTCCTCTATCACACCCAATTCCAGCATCCTTTGAACCTCCCCACGTATTGCCTCCCGTCGGGCCTCTGGTATTCTATAAGGTTTTAGTTTTACCCTTTCTCCTGGCGGGGTGATAATGTCATGCTCTACGCCAGATGTTTGTCCCGGCAGCTCAGAAAAAATCTCTTTGTTACGAAGTACAAACTCTTTAACCTCCTGTTGTTGGGCTTTCGATAAGGTGTCTGCTATTCCAACCTCAGGAACTAAGCAATCAGGCTGTACTTGTGACAAAGTCTCTGCGACTAGGGATTCCTTATCCCTCCAGGCTTTCAGCAGATTGACGTGATAGATCTGCTCCAGCTTTCGCCTTCCTGGCTGTCTAACCCTGTAGTTCACCTCACTAATTTTTTCAATTACTTCATATGGACCTTGCCATTTGGCCAGAAATTTGCTTTCAACCGTAGGGACTAGCACCAAGACCCTATCCCCCGGGGAAAAAGTACGTGTCTTGGCCCCACGGTTGTACACTCTCTGCTGTGCTAACTGCGCTTGGGTTAAATGTTTCTTTACAATTGGCATTACCTGTGCAATTCTATCTTGCATCAGGGCGACATGCTCAATCACACTCCTGTGAGGAGAACTCTCATTATCCCAAGTTTCCTTGGCGATATCCAGCAGCCCTCTTGGGTGTCTCCCATAGAGCAACTCGAAGGGTGAGAAACCCGTAGAGGATTGGGGTACCTCCCTAATGGCAAACATCAGATAGGGTATTAGACAATCCCAATTCTTTCCATCTCTATCCACCACCTTCTTTAAGATTTGTTTTAGGGTTTTGTTGAATCTTTCAACCAACCCATCTGTTTGGGGGTGATACACAGATGTACGCAATTGCTTCACTTTGTACAACTTGCATAATTCTTTCATAACCCGGGACATAAAGGGTGTACCTTGGTCCGTAAGCAGTTCCTTACAAATACCCACGCGGCTAAAAACAAGAGATTGCTCTTTGGCTATGGTTTTGGCCGAGGTATTTCGAAGAGGAATTGCTTCCGGATAACGGGTGGCATAGTCCAATATAACCAAAATGTACTGATGCCCCCTAGCGGACTTCATTATCGGACCTACCAAATCCATTGCGATCCTTTCAAAGGGGACCTCAATGATAGGAAGAGGTACCAGCGGGTTACGGAAATGTGGCATAGGTGCCGACTTCTGACACACAGGGCAGGAGGAACAATAATTTTCTGTTTCCTTCATGACCCCAGGCCAATAGAATCTCTGCAGTACCCTCTCTCTGGTTTTTTCGGTCCCCAGATGACCTCCCAGAATGTGCCCATGGGCCAATTCTAACACCAACTTCCTGTAAGGTTTGGGCACCACAAGTTGCTCAATGGTTTCTTCTGCCCTTTGAGCCACTCGATACAGCAGGTCCCTTTCCACAGTGAAGTACGGGTAAGTGCAAGTCTTATCTGGGTTCACTAACTCGCCATCTATTTTCACCACATTTTCCCGTGCCTTTATTAGGGTGGGGTCTTTTAACTGTTCTGTGGCAAAAATTTTCCCTGTGAACCTCAAGGTCCGAAAACTCCACAGACGGCATGTTTTCAACTGAGGATGTTGGCTCCTCCCCAGTTTCTCGAGTTTCCCCCGCCAATACCGACAAGGGAAATTCAGGAGAGTCCTCACCACTCCCAGAGGAATTCTGGTCATCTTCCTGGTCTATAGGGGCACCAGTGGGGGGCTCAGGACAATCCCAGAGTTCCCAGAATTTTGGAAAATCCCTTCCCACAATAGCATCATGTGGTAAGTGAGACACTAACCCCACGTGATGAGAGAGGTTACCTTTGGGGGTCTCAAAAAACACTGAAGTTACAGGATACTCTCGGGTGTCCCCATGCACACAAATAACAGCCACCCTGTTCTTCCCAGAGACCTCTGTAGTAACTAATTCAGCTTTTATCAATGTTACCAGGCTACCTGAATCTAGCAACACATCAACATGCCTACCATTAATACACATTTTACATAAATGTCTCTCAGGTCCCCGAATGGCAGTGCATGCAACTGTCGCAAACAGCGACTGACGTGTCTCCCTTATAAAGTCACATTGCATAGGCTCATCCACAACTGGGCAATTGGCTGCAATATGTCCCTCTTGCCGGCAGCGGTAGCAAATAATCTTTTTCGCTGCCTCTTGCAGCATGGGCTTCCTGGGCTGCTCCCGCCAGACCTTAGGTAGAACTCCCACCCTCTCACTCTCTCCACCCTCACCCGTTGGAGTCATCTTACCCGCCACTGGGGATGATCTGGTCTTAGGGGGGGAAGTCCTTGAGTCCCTGGAAGAGGTGGTCAGGTTCTCTGTAGCCAAGTACCTCTCAACCAGATCCACAAGTTTATCTGCATTTTCTGGGTCTCCATGGCTTACCCATTTTTGGATGGCAGTAGGAAGAGCTCTCAGGAAACGATCAATAACCACACATTCCACAATGTTTGGTGCAGTCAAAGTCTCTGGCTGCAGCCACTTCCTGCTCAGGTGAATGAGATCATACATTTGAGACCTGGGAGGTTTTCCAACCTGAAAAGTCCAGTTATGCACACGCTGAGCCCGGACGGCCAGGGTGACACCCAGCCGTGCCAATATTTCTGCTTTTAGCACCACATAGTCTTTTGCTTGGTCAGGCTCTAGGTCATAATAAGCTTTCTGCGATTCCCCAGTTAACAGAGGGGCCACCAGTCCAGCCCATTGCTCCTTAGGCCACTTTTCCCTTTCAGCAGTCCTTTCAAATGTGGTCAAAAACACCTCCGGATCATCCTCTCCAGTCATTTTTGTCAGTAAACGGCTCACACCAAAGGATGCGGTATTATTGTAACCACTTGCTTCATTGGTCTGCGGACGTTGCTGTATTAATGTCTCTATTTTCTGTTGAAAATTCTGCTCTTGCTTCTGCAACAGGTCTATGAAGCGGGCTTCAGATCGCTGCTGGGCTTGTTGCTGAGCTTCCAAACTCTGCTGGTGAGCCTTCTGCTGATTTTCCAAACTCTGCTGCAAAGTTGCATTTATCTGCTGCTGGGCTGCAAGGCTCTTTTGTAAACCTGCATTTGTTTGCTGCTGATTTGTATTTGCTTGTTGCTGGTTTGCATTTGCTAGAGCCAGCTGTCTCAGTATCTCCTCCATGCTGGCCTTAACAAAAAAAAAAAAAAGTGCCCGCATTCTCCACCAACTGTGAGGGGTTAGCTCGGCAGCGGGTGTGTGTGACCCCCTGGATGGGTTCACAACACAAAGTCAGGCACAGCAGACAGCGGTGTAGGTTCAAAAAACAAAAGATCCGGTTTATTTATGCTCCATGCAGTGATACATATAACAGCCAAACAAAATAAAACAAGAAAATAAATCCTGGTCAGCTTGACCTCTAACTACACACGTAGACTCCCTGTCTAACAACTGGGTACAGCCTTGTGCTGCCCCAGTCCCTGTCTCTATTGTAGGGGTTTGCCACACAGGCGTTAACTCACCGCACAGAACAGATCTCAGACTCCCCAGTCTATACACACAAAACTGGTTCCAGGATGGAGCATCTCCCTATGCATGCTGGGGTTTTTTGTAGAGGTCTTAATGAGCCCACTTACTACAGCTGGGCTCATTAACTCTTCCCCTCTAATTGTAAAAGTCTGCATAAAGCCTGAATCTAGGACACACATATTTCCCATCCTGGATACAACCAGGTGATTTTACCTGCGTGCTGCCACAATATAAAATAAAAAATCACACAGTTAAGCAAATTTAGTTTTTTTTTTAAGTGTAACTATCTGCAAAATCAAATTGACACATGTGATGCAGTCTTTCAGGAGCAAAAACAACGCAGTTTTTATTTTATTTTTCTGGGACTCCCTTGGCTCAAAGTGTCAATATTTTGTGTGGCCACCTTTATTTTCCAGCACTGCCTTAACCTTCTTGGGTATGGAGCTCACCAGAGCTTGACAGGTTACTACTGGATTCCTCTTCCACTCCTCCTCATGGAGCTGGTGGATGTTAAAAATCTTACGCTCCTCCACCTTCTGTTTCAGGATGCCCCACAGATGCTCAATAGGGTTTAGGTCTGGAGACATGCTTGACCAGTCCATCGCCTTTACCCTCATCTTTAGCAAGGCAGTGTTCATCTTGGAGGTATGTTTAGGGTCGTTATCATGTTGGAATACTGCCCTGCGGCTCAGTCTTGGGAGGGGATCATGCTCTGCTTCAGTATGTCACAGTACATGATGGCATTCATGGTTCCCTAAATAAACTGTAGCTCCCCAGTTCTGATAGCACTTATGCAGCCCCAAATCATGACACTCCCACCATCATGCTTGAATGTAGGAAAGACACACTTGTCTTTGTACTCCTCACCTAGTTGCCGCCACACATGCTTGACATCTGAGCCAAATAAGTTTATCTTGGTCTCATTAGACCACAGGGCGTGGCTCTAGTAATCCATGTCCTTAGTCTGCTTGTTTTCAGCAAACTGTTTGTGGGCTTTCTTGCTCATCATCTTTAGAAGAAGCTTCCTTCTGGGACAACAGCAATGCAGACAAATTTGATGCACTGTACGGCGTATGGTCCGAGCACTGACAGACTGACCCCCATTAAGCCAGCTTCTAGGATACCTCTTCCCCTATCTCCTCCATCCATTTAAGGGACTATGGCTTCATAGAACTCCACTTTCTATAAGCACAGCTTGAACTTTTCAAGACCCACATAGATGGGTAAGTACTTTTTTTTCTACTGGAGTGTTATATGGCTTGGAGAATTCTCTTGATCTAAACTGATGGCTCCCATACTGTACAAATATGAATTTCATCATACTATACAGTTGGAAGAGCTATCCTGTGTTAATCTAGTTGCTAACAAAGGGAGGACATAAAGTGCCATGCTATAAGCTATATGAATGCTATATGTAATGACAGGGGCACCTTTCCCTGGGAGTTTTAGAGTTATGCTTGATACATGCCATAATTCGTTCTGGCTCCATGCTGCCCATATGGGGGTTGGTCTTATAACACATTTCATTGAAGGACACCCTGGTGGACTTTAAATGCTATTAGCCACATGCAGTGGCTCATCAACACCATCTATACGTGGGTTGGCCTCACTCCATAGTCTATTAGAGGACCCCTAATTAGCCTTGAATGACACTAAGCCATAAATTAATCCCAGAAAGTACACTTAGTTAGGAGGAGAAGCTTTAATTGTGTGATCTAGTTCATGTAGACTATGCCCCCTACAGGGACTACTATGGACAATTGGTATCACATAATTATATTTCTCTTTTTTCACCCCTCTTATTCGGGGGTGGGGGGGGGGGGGGGTTGTTCACACAATGTGACTGTAGCTGCCATGGTTGGGTTTTTAATAATTGGGCAATTATGATTTAATTTTATTAATTTTATAATGGGTTTTGTATTTTCTAGAATATACTGTAAGTGTTTAACCACTTGCTTACTGGGCACTTAAACCCCCCTCAGTCCCAGACCAATTTTCAGCTTTCAGCGCTGATGCACTTTGAGTGACAATTGCGCGGGCATACAACACTGTACCCAAATGACATTTTTATCATTTTTTTCCCACAAATAGAGCTTTCTTTTGGTGGTATTTAGTTACAGCTCGGAGTTTTATTTTTTGCTAAACAAACAAAAAAAGATGCAAAAAAAAAAAATAAAAAATCATGTTTTAATAGTTTGTTATAAAATTTTGCAAACGGGTCATTTTTCTCCTTCATTGAAGTGCGCTGATTAGGCGGCACTGATAGGCTGCATTGGTGGGCACTGATGGGCTGCATTGGTGGGCACTGATGGGCTGCATTGGTGGGCACTGATGGGCTGCACTGGTGGGCACTGATAGGCATAGTTAAGGCGGCACTAATAGTTAAGGCTGGGCACTGATGGGCGGCACTGCTGGGCACTGATGGGCGGCACTGGGGTGCAGCACCTTTGAGGCAGATTGGGTGGCACTGTGGGTGGCACTGTGGGGTGGCACTGTGGGTGGCACTGTGGGTGGCACTGTGGGTGGCACTGTGGGCACTATGGGCACTGACAGGGGGCACTGACGGGGGGCACTTACTTTTTCTTTTATTTTACTTCAGGATGGCACTGCGGGAGGCAGGTGGGCACAGGCAGGTGGCAGGTGGTCCCTTGTATTGATGGCCGTGATCGGGACTGATGTCCCGATCACGGCCGCCGGTGATCGGCTTTTTTTTTCTCTCCTCGCGCTGTCAGCGCGAGGAGGAATAATAGCCGATTACCGGCTCCGTTCTATCACATGATCAGCTGTCATTGGCTGACAGCTGATCACGTGATAAGGGGTCGGGATCGACCCCTTACACGGATCGGTGATCAGGCGAGTCTCACGGACTCGCCGATCACAGAGCGCGCCGCGCGCACCCCTCAGGGGGCGCGCAGGCCGCTCGTAACCAGGACGACGTCAATAGACGTAGTCCTGGAAATGTAGGTCCGCGCTAATGCCGTCATTTGGCAATAGCGCGGATCTGAAGTGGTTAATATAGTTGCTATTTTTTGTTAATTGCTACATGTGTCAGACTACTTTGCTAGGTCTCCTATATATATATATATATATATATATATATATATATATATATATATACACACACACATACATCTATCTAGGGATTTATTATACATTTTTGCACAGTGAGGCCGAGCTCAGTCTGGTTTTTATTTTTTGTTTCCTCTACTGCCTGTTGATATTGTCGGAAATGCTGTTTCCTTTTTTGACTTGTGAGTTGCGTTAAAAGTAAGAATGATCTTAGCTTCCATAAAGTGTTTGTTGCCCTAAAAAAAAATATGATCCTGTGCCCTTAAAGCTTGTTATACAGCACAGTGCTTTTGCTGTGTAATTTGGCCCCTTGTATCACCTGAAATACCTGGCTGATCCTGGCTAGTTCTGCACTCCCCCTGTAAGTTGAACACAGTTTATCATGTCTACTGAGCCCTGACACCATGTTCAGTGCCTCCATCATCTGCAGCTCTCCTCTATCCTCCTCTGTCCTCCCCTCTGTCCTCTCCTCCATCCTCTCTCCCCTCCCTGCCTGTCAGCTCTGTGTCAGGACCCATCCCTCCCCTCCTGCTGAAATAACAGTGTTATTTTCAGGCACTCACCTGTCTTCCATAATGCAATGTCTCCAGTGTATCTGTTCTATTTTAAAAATGCCGTTCTATACTGTATTTCCAAGTGCCGCTCACATAACTGGTCGCCTCTCTCCTCCTCTTCTTTCCTCCTCCCAACTGACATCTCGGCCACTCCCACTGCACATGTCAGATCGTTACGTGAGCATTGAATGGCACTTGGAAATACAGTGTAGAATGGCATTTTTTAAAACAAAACAGATGACTCGGGGGGGGGGGGGGTGGAGCCGGTGGCCAGAGCGGATGGGGGTGTGAGAGAGCAGCTCTACCACAACGGGTGACATACTGCAGCTCACAGCTTGCTAACACAGGCAAAAATAGCATCCACAGCAAGGTGAGACCGAGCAGCACACACCGGCCACCGTGAACAAGAGAAAGGAGAGAGAGAGGGCCCGAGGAAATTGAGCGATTTCTTCCCCCCGTGGTGGGCCCAGAGATCCAAGATGGCACAGATGCCGAGAGTCATTTGTCGCCATCCCCAGACAGCTCACTCAACCATCCATCGCAAACCACGGGTGAGTCACGATATAAAGATCATCCATTACTATACTCTCTTAAATAGCCCTGTTAAGCAAAAAAGGAGGATTGTGGAAGAGGGAGAGGCTCAGGAAGATGCAGGGACAGCAGGGGAAGATATGGAGGAATCCTCCTCATATGGACAGCACCAAGATGCATACCCTACCACAGGGAAGCCCATCATAGACACCACTATGAAAGAGATGCTACAAGCACTGCAGGGGGCCCTCCAGCAAGACATGGCAGCTTTCATGGACTCCACAAAAAAAGATATGAAAGAGGTCAGTAACAGAGTAGAATATATCGAACAGAAGATGGAGGAATTTACCATGGTGGATAATGAACTAGTAGATGCCCATTTTTATGTTGAGGATGAGCTCAAAGCCATGCATTTTAAAATGGCAGGCATTGAAGACAGGGCTCACAGGAATAATACCAAATTTAGAGAGATCCCTGAATCAATTAAACCAGCTGACCTTTCTGCATACCTTCAAAAGCTCATGAGAAGGGCCTGCAGACATAATAGACAGAGCCCACAGACTGCCAAAACCATCATTCCTACCTGAACAGATCCCCAGAGACGTCACAGCAAGGATCCATTTTTATCATGTAACAAACCAACTGATACGATACGCCAGACAGCACCCTGCACTCCCAGACCCTTTCTGTGGAATCGGTCTCTATGCTGATTTGTTGCAAGCTACACTGACAGCGAGGCACAATTTGGTTCCCATTACCAAAATTTGGCGTAACCACAATTCTCTACAAGTGGGGCTTTCAAGCCAAACTGCTGGTGGAAATGCACAATGAATCGCATTCAGTCACTTCACTGGAGAAAGGTATGGAGCTCCTCCAAAAGTGGTGTCTCCTCCTTGTGAACGACAACTTTGCAGTCCCTGATCCCCTCCAGGGCAGATGCAACAACAATCATCAAAACAGGAAGGGTAGATAACTTATTCATGTTTGGACTCTGGTAGTTCACCTACATGCCTAACACACTCCTCAGGATCACTGAACGCTTGGTGCCTTCCAGATTAACCACATGTTTCTGTGTTAGCTCAACCTTCACCCGTTGTTCAACTGATTCAAGTAATATTCTTTCCCCCAACTTCATTTACGTGATGTTTAACTTGTTTTTCTTAGCAAGTACTGCATAACTGTTTCAAGTTACTGAACAACTCAGTTTGGTTTATTTTTCTTGTTTTTTGATGATTATAATGAAAACATTTCCTCAGGACATACACATGTTATACAAGAAGTTTGTAACACTTCTCATACCAATTATTTTCAAAGCACTTTCTACCATTTAAATGAACCTTAGGCTGATGTCATACAATGTGAGAGGCCTGGACAGTCCTTACAAATGCAGAGCACTATGGAAAACAGAAATGGACTTAAAATCAAATATGCTGTGTGCACAAGAGACACATTTCTCTAGCATCAAACCTTCAACATGCTCAAATGGTAAATTTCCACACGTATTTACAGCCAATGACACTGCCAAATAAAAAAGGTGTATCGATTGCTATCAGGGACACTGTAACCTTTTCTTTATTGCAGGACCATATTGATCCCCAAGGACATTACATCATATATGTCTCAGAAATGGATAGTGTCATCTACACACTGGTGAACTTATATGCACCAAACGTTAAATCACTGAAATGTATCCGTTAAGCTTGCTAAAGCAATGCAAAAGGGTAAATTGATACTGTGTGGGGATTTCAGTATGATTTTGAATGAAGAACTTGACTCCTCCTCGGTAGCCAACAGGCTGAGGCCATCTTTAGGATCATTATGCCATGAAGAGAGACTCTTTGATCCATGGCGCTGCCTTAGAGCCACCAAAAGGGACTACACATACTACTCCTTAGTGCACAAAAGTTATTCAAGAATAGACTTATTTCTTACTATGAATATTTCCAATTCAATGAATGTTCTCCAATGATGACATGGTGTGCACATAAGGCATGCGCTAGGGGAACCCTTATCCAAATTGCCTCTATAGAAAGGAAAAAATAAATAAGAATACAGCGCATATCACAGATTCACAAATCCATTGCAGAATTAGAGGCTCAACACAAAAATCCCAATACTACTTCAACTCACATACTAAAACGCTTACCTCCTGCCATGAGAAATTACGGCAGGAAATCAGGGTGGATTATGACACATACTTCAAAAGAATGAAACTGTCCTTCTACACTCAGAACAAAAGGGCAGGCAAACTCTTCCAACTCAAAAAAGGCAAGCACGCTCCAACCTCACACATATTAAACACCACCAATCTAATACCACACTTCACAACCCTAAAGACATAGCCAATGCATTTAGAGATTATTATGAATCTCTCTACAACCTTAACAAAGACCCACTCGCCCACCAAACTACAGATTTAGAGATCAAAAATTTTCTTCAAGGAATTCATCTGCCCACAGTAGACATCACCGCACTTCCAAAACTGAACACTACTATCACCAATAGAGAGGTCGAGACCGCCATAAAATCCCTTCTTGAGTAAAAGACACCCGGAACGGACAGATTTTCCGCTGAATATTATAAGGCATTCACCTCACTCCTCACTCCAAAACTAGTATAAATTTTCAACACTGCAGCCTCATCCCAAGTGAAATGCTCCAAGATGTGATAGTTACACTACCAAAACCAGGTAAAGACCCAACACACTC
Source organism: Lithobates pipiens (assembly GCF_037356315.1). Taxonomy (NCBI): domain Eukaryota; kingdom Metazoa; phylum Chordata; class Amphibia; order Anura; family Ranidae; genus Lithobates; species Lithobates pipiens. The sequence continues at coordinate 486,345,093 of NW_027507764.1, read as the reverse complement.
CCAAAACTTTAGACCCATCACCCTACTAAATTCAGATCTAAAGATCTACGCTAAAATGTTAGCCAATAGATTAATGGAAACTACTCCATCCCTCATAGGCCTTGATCAAGTTGGCTTTGTAAAGGGCAGGCAAGCACCAGACGGGACCAGAAGAATGTTGAACCTTCTGCAATTCGCAGATGCCACCCAAGAACCTAGCATATTCCTGGCCATAGATGTAGAAAAGGCCTTTGATAGGGTCCATTGGGGATACCTGTGTAGGACCCTACCGACTATATATACTTTGGAGCTGTAATGCAATACGTTCTTTCTGGACAGATGTCTCGTCCCTTATTCAAGTAACTACAGTAATCAAATATGCCTTAACTCCCGCATTCACTCTCCTAAGACTTGGTATTGAACACTTCCTCCCACTGACAAGAAAAGTAGTTATTCATATATTATTTGCAGCACGCATTACCTTAGTAAAGGAATGGCGCTCCAAAGCACCCCCAACAATTTAAGAGGTAATATCTAGAATGAATGTGCCATATACCATCAAAAAAATGCTTGCTTATAAAGAAAGAAGAGCCCCAACATTCCAATAACACTGGGAAATCTGGAGGACATCCCAGAATGCCTCCTCACATTTATGGATTATGATGTATAACCATCTAGGGGTAAGACCTAATATTTGTTGTGGTCATTTTCTGTGACCCATAAATAACAATTTGAGTAGCTCACCACAGCACAATCAGCATACGTGTACTAATCTGTATCAGAAGAGAAGTTTACTGTTTGTTTACTGGTTAATACTGCACTTAAGAACTTACTACACGTCTTATCTCCAGAGACCCTCAATAAGATCCAAGGTGGGATACATCCTAAAGTCTAATAGAGAGCCTGCTCACAGTGTGTACCCAGTTGGGGTCACATGCCATACCTCCTGTTGAGGTCATATTCTGTATTTTTATTTTTTTAAGAAGCCAGAGCAAATTTATTAATGTTTCTACAGTAAGTTCATTTTTTGGTACCCACTTTGTGTGTTTCTTATGTTGTAAGACCCACTTTCTATTGTACATGTACATTGTGAAATTAAATAAAAATCTATGGTTAAAAAATAAAATAAAACAGATACACTGGAGACATTGCATTCAGGAAGACAGCTCAGCAGGGGAGATCACTATTCTAACCACGCATTGTTAGTACAGTGGCTTCGACCAGACCTGGCAGTTTTTCTTCGCTCAACACGCTGGGTTGAAGGGGAAAAAACAAATAGTGTGTACCAGGCTTTACTGTCAAATACAAGCCAGTCCTTTGTTATCTGTCACTATGTTTACCCAACATGTTAATAGCATTAATGGAGCTCACCTTGTGACCGTGAAAGAGTTAAACATCTCAATTCTACAAAGCATGGAGCTTTGCTTTCCCCTTGACATCATCATGTGCTCTTTAGTGGAGTTTTGCCAGTTCAATCATATTCAGGCCTTAGTATTTGGATACCTGTGCCAACTGGCCTAGAACCCTTCTCACATTATAAGAAGGTAAATGTGTTATTTATTCATGCTATTTGTGTAGAAACTTCAAGAGTTCCCCTCAAGTTTTTGTGAATTACTACACCCTGAAAGAATAGGCTATAGCAAATGCTGTATTTTATACAATACCATGGTTTTCTCATAAAGTAATCACTTCAATTATTACCCCCAGCAGTTACTAACCCCACATCAGAAACACCAATTAGTTCTCACCATGATTTACCCAAACCAACCCTGCTATGTACAAATTCTATACTGAATTATAAAAGACATACAGTACATTCTGATGCAGCCAATCACTTTGGCTCTCTAATTTCTGCCCCATTTGGACATCGATATTTGGAACAGGTCCACCAAACAGTATATGGCTGAAGGTTTGTCTTTGAAGATGAAAGCTCCTATTGACATTTAAAGTAATAATGTTGTACTCTGGTTATAATGATGGGCAGCCGATGGAGATAAAAGAAACATCATTATGGAGAAATGAATAAATGCAAGTGTTTAGTAAAAAAATAAAATAAAAGTAAGCATGCTACCGCCTAGCCAACCATGATCAATAATCCTTTCATCTTATCCCTTTTATGACTAGACTGATTTTCACATGTTTTTTCTTCACTAGATATTTGGAATTTTAGCTTTCCAATTTTAAGCTAATTTAAAAGGACCAAAAGATGACACAATGTCCGCATTTACAGTGCTACAGAAAACAGAAGTAGTAAACAGGTAGTGGTGCTAGGGCATTAGGCTCAGTTCCCTCAAAGGAATTATCTGTAAAATTACTACTCATATATTTTTATATAAAATATTCCAGTGGGTCGAAAAATATATCATACAACACTGGCCTGCACAGGGCACTGATTGTTGTGTATTGGATACAAAATAATATAGAATATATTCAGTGCTGGGACAAAGTAATCCAGTGCCCAGTATTTCACTTCATAAGCTTCCTTTGTAGCCTGAGAATCATCAGTGATCACTGGATACATTCCTAATGGATGCTCCCTGAATGAAATAATTTAAATCCATGCAAACCAAATTTCCCTATTCTATTTTAAAGATATTTTGCTACTTACACGTTAAACACTTCACTGATCGCCAGGTAATTATTAAAAATTATTAAAGCGGAGGTCCACCCTAAAGTGGACCTTCCGCTCATTGGAATCCTCCCCCCCTCCGGCACCACAATTGGCACCTTTCAGGGGGAGGGGGGTGCAGGTACCTGTACAGTACAGGTATCTGCACCCACTTCCGGCATAGCTATCTGCAGAAAGGGGCGTAGATTCTGCAGAATCTACGCCCCTTTCCAAAAGTCCCCCGCTGCCTGCTGTGAAACACACGGATCCCAGAGACAGCGGGACCATCCTTATTGCGCAGCGCGACTCGCGCATGCACAGTAGGGAACCGGGAAATGAAGCCGAAAGACTCCACTTCCTGATTGCCATACCCAAGATGGCAGCGGCAGCACCCGAGAGATGATCGAGAGATCGGCTTCGGGTGCCGACATCGCGGGCGCGCTGGGCGGGTAAGTGTCCTTATTTTAAAAGTCAGCAGCTGCAGTATTTGTAGCTGCTGGCTTTTAAAAAAAACAAAAAACGGCGGAACTCCCAGCGGACTCCCGCTTTAAGGTAATAACTTCATCATGAAACCTTGCATCCTTTGTGTTTGAGGGACTTGCACACTTCAGGCCTTATTTCCTCTCTGTATTCAATTTCCATTGCAAAACTTCTCCACATCCCTATTCTTTTGAAACAAGGTGTACAACTGACCTTAACATTACCGTTTATGAAGATGACTGGGATCAAATTTGAAATCCACTAAATTTGCTTCTATAAAAATATGTGCAGAGCAGTGTTCTTTCAGCTACCGGGGTAAGAGAGCTGCAGATTCCCCTGCACACTCCCCTCACAAGCTCCCCTCAGCCAAAAAGTTCACTGGGCTGATACCTCAGGCACACATGCAGAACTGCAGGCAGATCACACAGCAGCCCTAGCAGCTTTCCCTGCATCTGAGAACACTTTGAAAGCCATGCTTCTCTCCCTTCAAATAGGATTGCAAAATGAGCTGTGCTCCTCCATATCCCACCTCACTAAAAGAAATTATGCTATTGATGACTGCACTGAACATCTAGAAAATCAGATAACTGAAGTGGTCAAAGCGTTTTATGAGATGGTCGATGCACATGTAGAACAAGCTGAACAAATCCGTAAACTCCAATTAAAAGTAGCGGACCTCGAAGACCGCTCATGATAAAATAGCCCTAAAATAAGAGGGTTCTCTGAAGCAGTTAAGCCAAAAGACTGGATTTCATACCGAACCTGACCCCCAGAGATTTTCTCATGGGCACACAGGATCCCCAAAACCTGCCCATCTCCCAGACACAGTCCCTAAAGATGTCCTGACGAGGATCCATTTCTACCACATCAAGGAACGGCTTCTTCGTGTGGCTAGAACAGCTCACAATATCCCTCATCCATATGCTGGAGTACTTCTCTACCAAGACCTGTCGGCTGCAACCTCCCAAAGCCGAAAGGAATTTGCGACCATCACAGCAACTCTGAGAGATCACAATATCATCTGTCGCTTGGGTTCCCCCACAAAGCTCCTAGTCACTCAACATGGTAAAATAAACATCATAACTACCCCAAAAGATGGATACAAGCAGCTGCAAAATTGGGGCCTCCCCCATCTCTTCCGTCCAACCCGCCATGGAGCAACACAAGTCAGAATATCTAAATATAGAAGCCCTGAATGTATTGACAACTCTACTGAAACAATAATGAAAAACTCCCCGGTTGGTTCAGTTTGTACCCTTCTCCAATAAATAGGCTGACTCATATCAATGCTGTAATTGTTCTCCGCATCCACGCAAACATGTCATTATGTATGACTACCGTTAATGCAAAAGGCCTTAACCCCCCTTTTAAATTATCTAGACTATGGTAAGAAGACTTATCCCAGAGAACGGACATATTGTGCGCGCAAGAGACACACTTTTTGCACGGTAAAGCTCCCCCATGTCTTCAATGGTCATACCCTCACACGTACCATACACACGCAACTAAAATAGTGCAGGGCATAACGATTGCCATTCGGAACTCTATCTCCTTCCAACTCCAACATCTTGATACCAACCTATCAGGCAGGTATATTATCTTAGAAGGCATCTTTGACAATACACCACTGGTGATTGTCAATATCTATGTGCCCAATACTCATAACAAAAAAAATGTCAAAAAAAATTATGAGCAAATTGCCCCACTATCCAAAATAACAAATAATCCTATGCAGAGATTTTAATTATGTAGTTGACCAAGCAAATGACTCCTCAGGTCATCGAGGAAATAGGCCCATGGCCCTCTCTTCCCTCAAGCGTAGACTTATTTGACCCCTGGCGTTGTCTACATGGCACGGAAGGGGTTACACATTTTACTCATTGTCCCAAAAATCTTAATCTAGGATTGATCTCTTCCTGACACACAAAACCACTCTGCAATCTATACTTAAGGCTGAAATAGGCCTAATAACGTGATCTTACCAAGCATCAGTTACCATTACCCTTGCGCTCAGTGGGAACCATAAAAAACACACTTTTTGGCGCATGAGCACGTATATTCTTTCTCAACCCAAGTGTCAGGAAGAGATTAAACTAGATATAGAAACCTACTTCAACTGCAATGTTGGTTCTGTAACAAACAACTTATTACTGTGGAATGCACATAAATCCTATATGAGGGAAGTTTTCATCAAACTTGGAGCCAAGGAGAAGCGATTGCGAACCAAGACAGTAAACAAATACATAAGGGTAACTTGGTATGGCTTTTGTAGGCGCAAACCTGGCTCTCATTTGGCCAAACGAGTTAAACAAAAAGCAGCGGCTGCAAAAATACCTTTTATGCGGACAGCCAAAGGACAAAGAGTTGACAACCCTAAAGACATAGCAAACAGCTTTAGTCACTACTACGCTTACTTATACAACTTAAAAGTCTCTTCCTCAGCCCCTGCACAAATATCACAATTCCTTGATTCCCTATATTTACCCTCCCTCACCTCAGACCAACTAGGACAGGCTAACGAGCTGTTCTCGGAAGCTGAAGTGCTAAAAGCAATGCAATCACTACCACTCCACAAGAACCCTGGACCAGATTGATATTGCAATGAATATTTCAAAACATTTGCATACCTTCTGGCATCCCATTTAACCAATTCCTTTAACTACATAATGCACACTGGTGACATCCTTATGAAGTGACTTGAGGCGCTTATTGTCACCATTCTGAAGCCTAATTATGAATCTGTCAATTACCATCCCATTTCCCTTCTGAACGCAGATCTTAAAATGTATGCAAAAATCCTAGCCACATGCATATCCTCGTTTATTCCCAAACTAGTACACAAAGACCAGGTGGGCTTTGTCTCATGCTGAGAGGCCTCTGGTGGAGCCAGAAATGTATAAATCTCATACAATGGGCAGAATACCACAAAACACCTTCTTTGCTTCTATCATTGGATGCAGAGAAGGTGTTTGACAGAGTACGCTGGTCCTGCCTCAGAGCAGTTCTCCAAAAATTCAAATTCGCAGGGAACATATACTCAGCACTCCTAGCATTATAATCCTCTCCCCCAGCTAAATTCTGGACCTCAGGAATAACATCTGATCAGTTTAAGATTACTAATTGCACTCATCAGGGATGCCCCCTTTCCTCATTAATATTTACCCTTGTAATGGATCCTCCAGCGGAACACATCAGAATGCACCCTGTATCTCTACCATAATGTTGAAGATGTTGCACACAAAATAAGTCTATATGCAGACAATGTTATTATAGCCATGGCAAACCCCCTCCAATCCCTCCCAGCCCTGCATGATCTACTAATTATTTTTGGTTGTATATCCCTCCCTTTATAAAGTTAATTGCAGTCCTCCATGACTTGAATAGGCCTAGACTGAACCACAAAAAACTGTCTCTCCTATTTAGGAACAACTAACAACCCCTTCCAACAACATCCATCAAATAAACTACGAAGTCTCAAACTACAAAAAACTAAGCTCCTCTCAGCACTCAACCAGAGCTTCCTGGGCTGGGACAATTGCAATGACAAAGATGTTCCTAATGCCTCATGTGTTATACTTTCTCTTCTATCCACTCAATTATATATACTACAAAGAGTCATTAACACCTTCATATTGGATAACTAACATCTCAGAATAAAGCATTCCACTACGTGCACAGCAACATCCTGGACTGGGTGTACCGGACATTAAGCAATACTGAAAGGAATATTCGAAACGCCTCTCGTGGGTCCAAATCAAAGAGACTTCCCTAGAACAACGCACCAGACCACTTCTTAGCGCAATCTGGCTACAATACAACCCATGTAATTCCTTTCTCAATGCGGTAAACGCCAAAATCAAAGTCTGGAAATCTTGCAATCAACATGCCAGAGGACTAACATCGCAAACTCTGAAGTTTCTTTCCTCTCTCCTCTCTGGAACTCATATGTGCTGACTTATCCACCTCTACATGGTCAACTGCTGGAATATCAACAATTGAGAACTTATATGATAGGGGTGCCTTGCACACATTTCAAAGCCTACACTCACAATTCCAGATCCCCAGCCGAGAGTTCTACAAATTTCTCCACATATGCCATGCTCTACAAACAATTATGTGGTCGGACAATGCCCTTACCGCTGACATTCTAAGCATTTTTGAAAAAACTTCATACCCCAATAAAGGGATTTCACACATCTACAAAGTGTTGAATTTCGCACAAAACCACACTAAGCTAGCCTCAATGGCCAAATGGGAACAAATTCTCAAATTCTCAACAGATATCAAGACTTGACACTATGCTACAAAGGCTCCCCTTAAATTCTCCAGATGCCTTACTCATTGGAAAACACCAGCAAAACTATCCCGCATCTCTGCTTCACACTCAGCCACCTGTTGGAGAGGGTGTGGTGACCTAGGATCAACCATTCACATCTGGTGGTCTTGCCCTTTACTTCTCCCTTTTCGTAATTCAGTGCAATCCCTTATTAGAAAATCTCCCAACAAGCCTTATTAGGGCTAGACCTTAAGTCGTGGCCCCTTCCATACCACTCCATTATTACGCATCTCTTAATTGCAGCATGGCACATAACTGGAACATTCTTCCTTCAAGTCAGCTACTACACGCTACATTATAACAACACATTCACTTGGAACTTATGTATGCAAAAGCATACCTTTCAGTATCTAAAAGCAAGAAACTTGGGCCCCTTGGACAAATTACTCCGCAAACATTATAACCCCCTAATAGTAGTAACTGAGATTACCTGATGTAATATCTTTACACCATAAAAGTAAACATTATATTTGCTGTTCTCTTCTTGCTGCATTTAACTAAACAGTCATTCTGCTAAGCTCCCAGGCATTTCCCTCTACCCTCTCCTTCCCCTACCCTTCTACTAATGATACCTAGTACTTAATGCATCATTGCTTAGCTGCTTTAAGTTTCATAACTGTCATATAAATACATACCGTATCTCACAAAAGTGAGTACACCCCTCACATTTTTATAAATATTTTATATCTTTTCATGTGACAATACTGAAGGAATGACACTTTGCTACAATGTAAAGTAGTGAGTGTACAGCTTGTATAACAGTGTAAATTTGCTGTCCCCTCAAAACAACTCAACACACAGCCATTAATGTCTAAACCACTGGCAACAAAAGTGAGTACACCCCTAAGTTAAAATGTCCACATCGGACCCAATTACACATTTTCCCTCCCCGATGGCATGTGACTTGTTTGTGTTACAAGGTCTCAGGTGTGAATGGGGAGCAGATGTGTTATATTTGGTGTGATTACTCTCACTCTTTCATACTGGTCACTGGAGGTTCAACATGACACCTCATGGCAAAGAACTCTCTGAGGATCTGAAAAAAAAGAATTGTTACTCTACATAAAAATGGCCTAGGCTATAAGAAGATTGCCAAGACCCTGAAACTGAGCAGCAGCACAGTGAACAAGACCATAAAGCAGTTTAACAAGAAAGGTTCCACTCAGAACAGACATCACCATGGTCGACCAAAGAGGTAGAGTGCACATGCTCAGCGTCATATCCAGAGGTTATCTTTGGGAAACAGAAGTATGAGTGCTGCCAGCATTGGTGCAGAGGTTGAAGGGGTGGGGGGTCAGCCTGTCAGTGCTCAGACTATACACCACACAGTGCATCAAATTGGTCTGCATGACTGTCATTCCAGCATGAAGCCTCTTCTAAAGATGATGCACAAGAAAGCCCGCAAACAGTTTGCTGAAGACAAGCAGACTAAGGACATGGATTATTGGAACCATGTCCTGTGATCTGATGAGGCCAAGATAAAACTTATTTGTTTCAGATGGTGTCAAGCGTGTCTAGCGGCAACCAGGTGAGGAGTACAAAGACAAGTGTGTCTGGCCTACAGTCAAGCATGGTGGTGGGAGTGTCATGGTCTGAGGCTGCATGAGTGCTGCCGGCACTGGGAAGCTACAGTTCATTGAGGAAACCATGAATGCCAACATGTACTGTGACATACTGAAGCAGAGCATGATTCCCTCCCTTTTGGAAACTGGGCCTCAGGGCAGTATTCCAACATAATAACACCCCTAAACACACCTCCAAGATGACCACTGCCTTGCTAAAGAAGCTGGGGATAAAAGTGATAGACTAGCCAAGTATGTCTCCAGACCTAAAATCTATTGAGCATCTGTAGGGCATTCTTAAATGGAAGGTGCAGGAGAGCAAGGTCTCTAACATCCACCAGCTCCGTAATGCTGTGATGGAGGAGTGGAAGAGAATTCCAGTGGCAACCTGTGAAGCTCTGGTGAACTCCATGCCCAAGAGGGTTAACGCAGTGCTGGAAAATAATGGTGGTCACACAAAATATTGACACTTTGAGCCCAATTTGGACATTTTCACTTAGGGATATACTTACTTTTCTTGCCAACCGTTTAGACATTAATGGCTATGTGTTGAGTTATTTTGAGAGGACAGCAAATTTACACTGTTATACAAGCTGTACACTCACTACTTTACATTTAGCAAATTGACATTTCTTCAGTGTTGTCACATGAAAAGATATAATAAAATATTTACAAAAATGTGAAGGGTGTACTCACTTTTGTGAGATACTGTATGTGAATTAGAATAAAAATATAAGGTTATCTCGATTTAAGCTCCCAGGCCCATACCTTGTAGATATGTGCACACTGAAACATTTTTTTTCGGAATTTCGTTTTCGTCCAAAAAAAAAAAATTATTTAGTAACTCCTGAAATTCGTTTTTATTTATTTTGTTTCGTTAAAAAATGCATTCGTCCAAAAATCCGAAATAATTAAGGTCGAATCTGTCATTGAAGGCTTATGGTGTCTGTCGAATGTTCTAAGAAGATTTGACGGAGCAGCTAAACTGTATGACGCCGCAATTGTACATTTCCGGTCGAATGTTCCGCCTACAAGCTATAGTAGAATTCTAATGTTGTATGACACTAGTAATAATTATATTCATTAATTATTATTACTAGTCAACCAACATTAGAATTCTTCTATAGCCTATGGGCAGAGCATTTGACCATAAATGTCCACTCACTGCTTCGTCGAATCTTCATGTAAAATCTTTTCTCTCTATGTTGAATAATCTTGGACTAATAGAGTTAAGGTTAGGCACATTCAACCTTTTTTGCTATTGTCTCTATAATGTTGAATCTTTTCTCTCTATGTGGAATAATCTTGGACTAATAGAGCTAAGGTTAGCAACATTCGACGGCAGGTTCCATGGACACAGATCACTATTGTCAGTGTCATGTCGAATCTGCTATCTATATCGAACTGTTGTCATGACGAAAACTAAAATAAAGCATTTGTTTGTGTCGGATTCTTTCGGTTTTCGGATTCTGCACGTTCGTTATCGTTTGTTAAATCGATAACGAAAATACCTGAAATTCGGACGAAAATGCCTTTGGATGAAAACTAATGCACATATCTAATACCTGGTGGTCTTGCCTATTAGTTTTGGCCTTCTGGATAAATATATTCAATATTCTTGTGAACCTCATTGAATGTCCAATTCAAACTCACCCTACCCTAGCACCCGTGAATAAACATCACACAGATATCAGCACTATACAATTTACATTTTTTAAAGCGGGAGTCCGCCGGGACTCCGCCGGGACTCCGCGTTTTTTTTTTTTTTAAAGCCAGCAGCTACAAATACTGCAGCTGCTGACTTTTAAAATAGTGACACTTACCTGTCCAGCGCGCCCGCGATGTCGGCACCCGAAGCCGATCTCTAGATCGTCACTCGGGTGCTGCCGCCGCCATCTTGGGTATGGGAATTAGGAAATGGAGCCTTTCGGCTTCATTTCCCGGTTCCCTACTGCGCATGCGCGAGTCGCGCTGAGCAATAAGGACGGTCCCCGCTGCCTCTGGGATCTGTGTGTTTCCCAGCAGGCAGCGGGGCACTTGCGGAAGGGGCGGGCACTTGCGGAAAGGGGCGTAATCTACGCCCCTTTCCGCAGAGAGCTATCCCGGAAGTGGGTGCAGTTACCTGGATTATCCAGGTAACTGCACCCCCCTCCCCCTGAAAGGTGCCAATTGTGGCACCGGAGGGGGGGAGGATTCCGATGAGCGGAAGGTCCATTTTAGGGTGGACTCCGCTTTAATTTCAAAAGTCAATATGAAGGAATAGAAGTAGTAATAAAAAGCACTGGTGAGTTTAACAAATTTTTTTTTTATAAAAAAGTTGGTAGGTATGCCACCACCTTCCTTAGCCTCATGTTGTTGTTTAACCGGTTCCCGACCAGCGCATGCCGATGTGCGTCGGCAGAATGGCACGGGCAGGCATATTGGCGTACAGGTACGTCCAATCTTCAATGCCGCCCTGCCATCTTGAGCGTGCTGCCGCCGGTGTGCTCGCGTGCCGGTCGGGACCCCCGTGAGTCCGGTCACGGGTCCCGCGGACTCAATCGCCGCGGGCATACCCACGATCGTCTCACGGGATGGCTGAATGGAGGAAATGCCATGTATTTCTCCATTCTGCCTAGCAACTGGTGACGCTGATCTCTGCTCCATGTGATTGGAGCAGAGATCAGTGTTCACTAAATGAAAGCCCAACCCCCCACAGTTAGTAACACACCCCTAGGAACACTTAACCCCTACACTGCCACCCGCTGGTTAACCCCTTCACTGCCAGTGTCATTTGCACAGGAATCACTGCATTTATATAGCAGTGATTACTGTATAAGGCCGGGTTCACACCGCTGCGATGCGGGAACGCCGCAAATCCGCGGCGTTTTCCCGCATCGCACGACTCCCGCCGGCAGTTCACACTGCCCTATGCGAACGGCTGGGAGTGTCAATGATATGTTAATGACACCCCCAGATCCGATCGCATATCGCAGTGCGATCTGCCGACTCGCACAAGAATCGGATCGCATGGTGTGAACGCCCATGCGATCCGATTCTGTTGCGGACGAAAAAAAGGGTCCCGTGCGAGTTTGCTGCGGGACCGCTGCGAGTTCAGCCATACTATCTGTATGGCTGAACTCGCAGCGCTACGGAGATCGGATGTGATTTGCGGTGCGAATCACATCCGGATCTCCCCCCGCAGCAGTGTGAACCCAGCCTAAATGACAATGGTCCCAAAAATGTGTCAAAAATGTCCGATGTGTCCGCCACAATGTCGCAATCACAATAAAAATCACTGATCGCCGCGATTACTAGTAAAAAAAAATAATAAAAAATTATTAATAAAAATGCCATAAAACTATCCCTATTTTGTAAACGCTATAATTTTTGCGCAAACCAATCAATAGTCGCTTATTGCAATTTTTTTTTACCAAAAATATGTAGAAGAATACGTATCGGCCTAAACTGAGGGAAAAAAATGTTTTTTTATATATTTTGGGGGGATATTTATTATAACAAAAAGTAAAAAAGAATGCGTTTTTTTTTAAATTGACGCTCTATGTTTGTTTATAGCGCAAAAAAACGCAGGGGTGATCAAATACCACCAAAAGAAAGCTCTATTTGTGGGAAAAAAAGGACGTCAATTTTGTTTGGGAGCCACGTCGCACGACCGCGCAGTTGTCAGTTAAAGCGATGCAGTACCGAATCGCAAAAACTGGTCTGGTCTTTGACCAGCAAAATGGTTTAAATATTTAAAAATGGTTAATGTTTATTGCAATGACCACCAATATATACAAGGTGTACATTTTTAACTGATTCTTATTCGGATTTGTATATTTCATGCCATGTCATTCCCTATAAATGGGATTGTATGTATACCTGGATATTCTCTACTGAAAATTCAATACAACTTTGAACAGAAAATAAGAAGATAGTGAAAAGGTTAAAAAGAAAAAAGAACACTTCAAGGGGTTTGCAATATCTGATTTCATCCACAACAACAACTGTAAGTATATGAAAGGGAAACCATAATGGTTTTGGTTTATTTCTATTTTTTTATACCACGGTTATGTGAAACTGTCTTCTTGCAAAACAACAAGGACTTTAATTACAAAAACCAGTACTATATGATTCTTTTTTGATGTTTGTGATGCAGCTGTGATTATAGAGTTTTCAAGTTCAAAAATGTGTCTGGGTGACATTGAATGGTTACAGAATAAATACCTGACATTGATCAATGAGCACAATATTTCCTCTGAGCCCAAGATAAAATGTCATTTTTATTCAGAACCAAAAGGCCTTAAACTTCAAGACATATCATTGACAGTCCTTGGCTGCAGTTTTAAAAATTGATGAAAATCATCCAGTAGAGCAGAAAGCATTCATAAAATACCATGTTTCTGACAGTCTTCTTTACATTACAATACAAAACATCATACAATTCATTCCCTTCTTGTGTACTGTCTCAGATAAATGCAGGGTAACATGGAGGAAACTTTCGGCATCTCATGGCATTTGTCTATTCATTCTGCAATGTATATAAGTACTAGGGACTATGGTAAATATGTAGCTTTGAATACTAAGAAAAAAAATCTTTTGTGGTCTGAGGAAAGGAAAATTAGAGGTGTCACTCACAAAAAACAATCAAACAGCATTTGTCATTTCTCTATTGTAAGGTAAAATAGAAGTGAGCACTTAATTACTTGCTATCTGCATCACTTGATTTTTTTTTGTCCAGGCCAAACTTTTTTTCATTAACCAGGTCAAACTGAGACTTATGTAAAAATAAAAAGTTTGTGTTGTCCATAGTAACACGATTCTAACTATAATTATGAATCATATTAAGAGCAATTAACAGCTGCCCTACCTTTCTGCTTCTTTATTAATTGTAAAATAGCAACACTGTTTTTAACCAGTTCTCGACCGGCGTACGCTGATGTACATCGGCAGAATGGCACGGGCAAGCATATTGGTGTACGGGTACGTCCATTTCTGTATGCCACCCTGCCATTGCGTGCATGCCGCCGGTGGTGCGCTCGCATGCCGGTCGGGACCCCCATGAGTCCGGTCGCGGGTCCCGCGGACTTGATCGCCGCGGGGAGGCCAAATAACAAGTGACGCTGATCTCTGCTCCATGTGATTGGAGCAGAGATCAATGTTCACTAACACAAAGCCCAGCCCCCCACAATTAGTAACACGGCCCTAGGAACACTTAACTCCTACACTGTCACCCCCTGGTTAACCTCTTCACTGCCAGTGTCATTTACACAGGAATCAGTGTTTGTATAGCACTGATTGCTGTATAAATGACAATGGTCCCAAAAATGTGTCAAAAATGTCCGATGTGTCCACCATAATGTCGCAGTCTTAATAAAAATCGCAGATCACCGCCATTACTATTAAAAAAAATTATTAATAAAAATGCCATAAAACTATCCCCTATTTTGTAAACGCTATAAATTGTGCGCAAACCAATCAATACTCGCTTATTGCTATTTTTTTACCAAAAATATGTAGAAGAATAGGTATCAGCCTAAACCGAGGGACAAAAACAGTTTTTTTATATATTTTTGGGGAATATTTATTGTAAAAAAAGTAAAAAATAATGTGTTTTTTTCAAAATTGTCGCTCTATTTTTGTTTATAGCGCAAAAAATAAAAACCGCAGGGGTGATCAAATACCACCATAAGAAAGCTCTATTTGTGGGAAAAAAAGGAAGTCAATTTTGTTTGGGAGCCACGTCACACGACCGCGCAATTGTCAGTTAAAGTGACGCAGTGCCGAATCACAAAAAGTGGTCTGGTCTTAAGCCAGCAAAATGGCACGGTCTGAAAGTGGTTATAGAGCGCTTGAGGAAAAAAATCACCTTTTGGAATTACTTGGCTTTTAAGCCTTTATTTGTATTATCATTCTGGTCAACTTCTGCCCTATTCATAATGCTTATAGTAACCCTAACTCTTGCTCTGCACTTTAGCACAATCCAAAACTAGTGAATCGTAAAAATGTCCACTCCTAAGAAATTCTGCAACACTCAGCTTACTGAGATTTGTACTGATCAGGAGACAGATTGACAATTTAGTTTGAAGAATGTGAATAGTTGCATTTTAAACAGTCTATATTTACAGAATTGTGAATAAAGGCTTCCCTAGATAGTTAAATTTTCGACTGCTGAATCAGCCAAAGTTTGAGCCGTGGGTGGCCCTGTCGGCAGTCAATTTTTCCAATCAACTTTTGTCGAAGGAGCTGGGTGGAAAATTTTGGGCCGAAAAATGACTTAATTCAGTCAGATGTCATCACTGTTTGGGGATTATAACAGCTTATTTTTTCAGTAAGTTGTAACAATTGTCATCTGTCAGCATACAAGGGGAACACGGGAGATTTCTCCATCAATGCTGTTTAGCATAAATTAAGGGATCTATTATATTTCTCTTGTTCATTGAGTGGGCTGATCAAGAAATCTCTAAGCCCTTGTACACACGGTCGGAGAATCCGTCGGAATGTGTCCTATCGGACCGCGTCGTCGGATAATCCGACTGTGTGTGGTATGCATCGGACTGATTCCGTCGGAATATCCGTCTGACCCAATTTTCCAACATGTTGGAAATATTTCCCGACCAACTGGGCCGGTCAGACATACTCCGATCATGTGTAGCGAATTTTGATCGGACCAAGTGCCACGCATGCTCAGATTAAATTCCTACATCAAAGCTATTGGCTACTAGCCTGAATGTAGTCCCATCATAACGAAATTACGCCATCACATTCTGAAAGATCGGATTTTTTCGACAACTTAGTCCGACCGTGTGTATGCAACAGTTTCGGACAAGATCTGACGGACAAAATCCGACAGAGAAAATCCGACGGATTTGGTTGTCGAAATCTCCGACCATGTGTACAGGGGCTAAAAGTATAGCTAACTTTAGAACAGAAAGTCTTAGGTCCCTTTCACACATGCGGTCTGTTTGTCCATTTTTTTTGACGGATAAAAAACAGTCATCAATGCATCTCTATAGAAAAATGGATGTAAATGGATGATCATCCATTTACATCAGTTTACATCTGTATCCATCAACATCCGTTTTTTTTTAAACAGATCAAAGCTCTATTTTTCTTCTGTTAAAAAAAGTATTGGATGAAAAACGGATGTAAATTGACAAACGGTTCATTTTTCATCCATTTTTGCATTGGTAGTGGATATAAATAAACCGATGAGAAACTGAAGAAAAACTGATGACCAGCTGATGAAGACCTGATGAAAAATGGATGAATCACAATATTGGCCCAGGAGTGTGGCATGAAGAAGCCAGCAACGTGAACACAGATCCTCGTTTTTTTTACACACATGCAGTTGCCTCATAACTGTAAGGTAAGAGGCCATTGCTATTAGTGTGTTTTTGCACAAAGAGGAAATCTTTATTCCTGCACTTTGCACTGTGTGGTTTTATGCACAAAAGAAGAGACTGGGTAATCTTTTGCACAATTCATTTGCATGTTTCACTTTGTTCCATTTATGGAAGAGGACTATTATTATTATTGTTATTATTATTATTTTTAATAATTTCAGCACTTTGTATTATTTGATTTACTGTCACTTTGCACTTTTAAACCAGTCACTGTATTGTTGGAAGATTTTATATATCACCGTATGTGTCAGTATTCATCCTTGTGATCATCATTTACTTTGCACTTATATCTTTAGCACTTTAGCAATACTGCACAGTGTTTTTCATTAGTTTGTGAAGGTTTAGTTATTTTTTAACAGCTCTGTATTCATGTTTGTGATTATCATTTACTTTGCACATATACCTTTAGCGTTTTAGCAATATTTCACAGTGTTTTTTATTAGTTTATGGAGCTTTAGTTACTTATTATTTTTTTAACAGCACAGCACCAGCCATTCCTTTTATAGGTCAGGTAGGTAGGTCAGTGTGTGTAGGTCAGTGTGTGTATGTCAGGTAGGTCAGTTTAGTGGTCAGCATTGGTGCACACTGGTAAGCCAGGCAGCAACCAGCAAGTGAGCTTACCCCCACCACACAACCACAAAACCCTGCACCACTGGAGCCCACTGCTGTGCAGGCCTTGGACTTCAGGCTGAAGTCCCTGGTCTTTTTGCCACCTAGCCACGCCCTTGGGATAGACTGTATAGAATCTTCTTACACCGGGAACCTCAATACTGTCCATTTGTTTTGAAGCACCTTAGCATGGTGAGTTTAGGGCAAATCTGAAGTGATTTAGCTAAATTATCAATACACAACAAGCAGTTCTAGATGTCTCTTGATATTAGATTACCTTTCCTCTTCAGTGCCCCAGGGGCTTGAATCCAGGGCTACTCTTGTGCTTTATTATTGAGCCAGCTTCCTAGCATGGGAGTCTGGCCTGCCTTTCCTTCCTCATTAATGTGAGGGGTAAAATTAAGGGGTAGGGGTTGGGCCAGACCCGTGGGCCAATATTTGAATACCAGAGAGTCTATGGATTCAGAGCACAAAAGATAAAATAATGACCTTGGCATTTGGAAGAATCTGTCATGTATTACCAGCAGTAGCTCTTTCATCAAGCTTCCTTTAAACATGAGGGTTTGGATAACCTCTTTTGAAAATAAAGAAAAATGGTGCTGTGTGCTGCCAAAGTGATATATAAAATATAGTGACCAGTAACCTTATTTAAATTGACCTCTAAGCTGCTACAAATACAAACTGTGTTCCCACAATGGTAAGTGCCAATTGAAAAAAGGTGTGTGTTTGCGCTGCTGATAACAGATTGCGTAATTATATGACCAACCTCTGGTATTAAGTGAACATAATCATACGTGCTTAAACATATTATAGAAAATCTCTCTTCTATCAAACTCATATTTACATCAACCCCTTATACACTTAATGATATAAAAAAAAAATGAAAAAACATGAAACACAGCAATAAAGTGAAAGTAGCATGCCCTCAAAAGGTATGTGCTACAATTCAAACACGTGTGAGTGTTTAGGGCCTTTCACCCTTAAAAATGATGTGCTTCACTGAAAAAGCTTCCAAATAGTCTGCAGTTTTTATCCAAAAGCATAAAAAAAATGAGCAAGTGTGGAGGGCTCTTCACAATTATAAACTATGTGCTACACCACCACACAGGTGGTTTCAAAACATGAACAGCAACAATAAATTGAAAGTAGCACTTCCTCATAAGCTACCGTATATACTCGAGTATAAGCCGAGATTTTCAGCCTCTTTTTTGAGGCTGAAAGTGCCCCCCTCGGCTTATACTCGAGTCATCGCTGTCTGTCTGCCCGATCAGCGTGTCGAGCAGACAGACAGCGGCCATTCTAGGATTCAAAGGCCGCGCCTCCGTCGGTGATAGGCGGAACACTGAATTTCCCAGCAGTCTGTGTTCCGCCTATCACGGACATCCTCTCATCCTCGTCCGTAGTATGAGGATGAGCGGACGTCCATGATAGGCGGACCACTGACTGCTGGGAAATGGAGTGTTCCGCCTATCACGGACATCCGATAGGCGGAACACTCAATTTCCCAGCAGCCAGTGGGAAATTGAGTGTTCCGCCTATCACCGACGGAGGCGCAGCTTTTGAATCCTAGAATGGCCGCCGACGAAGAGCTGAAGGACGGAGGCTCGGCTCGGGATGGGCCGGGACGGGACGGGCCGGGACGGGACGCAGGCTGGACGGGATGCAGGCTGGACGGGACACAGGCTGGACGGGACGCAGGCTGGACGGGACACAGGCTGGACGGGACACAGGCTGGACGGGACACAGGCTGGACGGACACAGGTAGGCTGCACGGACACACACACACACACACACACACACACACACACACACACACACAGATGCATGCACACACACACACACACACACACACACACACACACACACACAGGGATGGATGGACACACACACACACGGATGCATGGACACACACACACACACACACGGATGCATGGACACACACACACACACACACACGGATGCATGGACACACACACACACACACACACACGGATGCATGGACACACACACACACACACACACACACGGATGCATGGACACACACAGGGATGGATGGACCCACAGGGATGGACGGACACACAGGGATGGACAGGCATGTCTCACCCTCGGCTTATACACGAGTCAATAATTTTTTCCAGTTTTTTGGGGGTAAATTGGGGGCCTCGGCTTATATTCGGGTCGGCCTATACTCGAGTATATACGGGGTATGTGCTACAGTTCAAACAAGTGTCAGTGTTTAGGGCCTTTCACCCTTAAAGTGTTACTAAATCCACAACAGTAAAATTTGTCTGCATATGCAGCATAGCATGCTTGTTATACTCACTGTGGAACTTAAGGGGTTAGTTCTATGCATTGTTTAAAAAAGGCTGTTTTATCCTGTATGTATAGATCCTTCCCTCCTGCACTGTCTATCTGGGAAAGGCCAGCTAACACAGGCAGGGTAGTCAACCTACACATGCTCAGTTGTGTCTTTTATGCTGGAGAGAACATTTACTTGTTCTCAGAGCTAGCCAGGTGACGTGATATTGACATCACACATGTGGGTGTGTATACAAGCTGTAGTAGAAATCTCATCCTACCTGAACTCTCAGCTGTGGTATACAGACCATCCAAAAAGGTATATAGTGGCAGTATCTTAACCCCCCTGGCGGTATTCCCGAGTCCGGCTTGGGGTGAAAATTCAGTACGATTAGCGGTAACCCCCAGCCAGACTCAGAATCACATCGCTGAATCCAGGATGAGTTTACTTATCTTATCCCCTGGATACAGCAATGTCCCCCCGCTGTGCGAGGGTCTCGTCCTCCGCTCGATCTATCACGGAGCCGAGCTCCGTTCCCTGCGAGCGTTGCGACACACGGGGACGGAGAACGGCGTCAAATTCAAAAAGTAAAACACATACATTATATACAGTATAATGTTATCTTACAGATTACATTGCTGTATGTAATTATTTCACATCCCTTTGGTCCCTAGTGGTCTTCCCAGTGCCCTGTATGCAGTTTTATTTTATAAATATTTTCTTTCTGCCTGGAAACTGGATATAGTCCATAGCAACCAAAACTGTCCCTTTACAGCAAAAGTGGTTTTAGACCAGCTAGAAAACAGCGATAATAAATTAGAATCACTCGCAGAATTGAGCGAAAGCGATCTGTGGGGAGATCCGTCATCAAATATTGAAAAGTAATGACAGTGACAATTCTGCAACTGAGCAAATTTCAGTGTTTTTGATTTGATTACATTATTGAATAATTTTTATTATTATTTGGTATAATTGTTTATGGTTATTTATTATATTATAATTTATGATTTCATTTTTCAAACTTTGTCATACCCGGGATGTCTGCTAGACTCTGGTTTGGACAGATTTAAGTGAGTTATTCCTAAGAATTACAGGACTACAATATAAAATGCCAAATTTCCATGCAAAATAATTGTACCGCTTTCAGCACCTAAAATCTGAAATAATTATACCTGCCAGGTAGGTTAATGAAGATTTATAAGCTTTTGGCACTGTGGTGGGGGAGGTGAATGAATTATTTTCATATTACTGGGTTTAGTAACACTTTAAATAACTGTTGCAGTATATGATTGCTGAAGCAGACATACACTAAAAAGGATTTTGCACACTCTGCAGTAGGACCATTAAAAGAAAAGACAACTCTAGTAACTTTTTCTAAATCATGGATTTGGGTAAAATTTCATTTCATTGTTTTAGTTCTTATTTTTTATAATTCATATCAAAATAAATATTTGATATAGGGAGTATCCATGACACTGGCATCAAAAGCCTTGTGTTTTTGTCTAAAGGAGTGGTCTGCAGAAGCTGTTAACATTCAGACTGTTTCTCTCTCATTAAACCTCCATCAGGGCATCTGAACAGAGCACACAAGAAAGGATAAAGGAATCCTCTAACTCATTTAATCGTAAAAATATTCAGAACTTCAGCTATAGAACTCTGTAAACAACTGACTTTTTCAGTAAAGCATTTATTTATAACCCACAAAATGAGCCTACAATTCTAGCTGCTGGCTGGAAATGTAGATGTGAAATAATTAAAAGTAATAATTTTACCTGACTAAAAGCTTACAATGTATTTTTACCATTTAATTATCATGAAGAAAGGAAACATAAAATATATACTTTGACTTTAAATACAAATTTCTTGTATGGCAGTCTTTACGCATAGAAAAAAACCACAAGATGAGACACTTCATAATTGCTAATTAGATGTAAAAACATCAACATCACTTATAAGCAGTCTAAACATTAGTGAAAAGGTTATAGTCCCCAAAGACTCAGTAGTTATTGAATTTCCTTGCTGTGTGTATAGTTACACAAATTATGATGATTTAGACCAGCTGCTGTTGTGGTGACTTCATAGCTATGCATCACTGGCCCTAGCAACCAGCACACAGCAAATCTACCCTCTACATTGCATAGCAGTTGAGTTGCTTTGCATTTAAAGGTGAGGAAAAATAAAAATAAACCACTGTCAAGAAAAACTGTAAAAATATTAATGTTAAATGATTTAAATGATTAATAAACACAAGAACAACCATTCAATACAGAATATTGCAGCTTATCAGTCCTTGGATGTGTTACATTGATTTTCTTTTTTTTTTTAAGGATAAATTCCCAGGCATGATATATTTTCACATAGTTACATTGATCCAGCTTGGACTAATGTAACTATGTTCAGTTTATGCCATATTTG
This sequence comes from Lithobates pipiens, assembly GCF_037356315.1. NCBI lineage: Eukaryota > Metazoa > Chordata > Amphibia > Anura > Ranidae > Lithobates > Lithobates pipiens. Next base: position 486,323,420 of record NW_027507764.1, on the reverse strand, counting down.
GCTGATGCCCCTGGAAGCTGGAAATCACTGATGTGGACACTGCTACTTCGGTAATCTCCACGTGCTTCCAGGTCTCATGCTGAGCCTCTTGCATTATGGATACAGGAGTTCAGCTATCCAGTCAGAGAATAACTTATCATTTTCTGAATGAATGCAAAGCATTCTTTGATTGGGTTGGGTGGAGCATGTGATGTCACACCCCACCTCTCTACCTCATCCAATCAGAGAAGCTTTGCATTGATTCAGAGAATGTAAAGCATTATCTGAATGGCATTCATGCTGAAAGGCCAACCTTGTTAGTTCAAAGTGCACTAAACCGGCTGCTCAGCACCAGACCTGGAAGCAAGTGGAGATCATCTCTTCAGTGATTTCCAGTCTCCATGGGCATCAGCCAGGTATTGTGTATATAATATATAGGACTTTATGGGAAAAAAAAAAGAAAAAAAGAAAAAGCACTTTATTCGTGTCAGCGTTCAAGTCGTTGGGTATCAACCCTGGGAACCCCTAGACATGGAAGAGCAGGCCAGGAGGAGGTAACCGGTAAGCCCAATAAGTCAAGGCCGCCCTGCAAGGGTTATGGCCACTACATATATATATATTAATCTTTCTTAAAAAAGACACAAGTACATCCAGTTCAACCAAAAGAGACAAAAAAAACTAAACAAGACACACACACACACAAACACACACACACACAAATAAAATAGCTCCATATACACTATGCATAGTTAAATCAGTTCAAGGTGGACCAATGTACCTATGTAAAAATATACCATGCCTGGAATTATTCTTTAAGTACAGGCATACCCCACTTTTAAGTACACAATGGGGTTTATTCACTAACGCTGGAAAGTGTAAAATCAGGTTCACTTCTGCATAGAAACCAATTAGCTTCTAACCCCACATTGTTCAATTAAGCTTTGGTAATAAAACCTGGAAGCTCATTGGTTTCTATGCAGAAGTGAGCCTGATTTTGCACTTTCCAGCTTTAGTAAATAAACCCCATTGTGCACTTAAAAGTGGGGTATGCCACTATCATTTCATTTGATATTACCAGAATCCCAGTGTTCTTGTAGCTTTCAGTGCACAGAATATGTATTTCAAACAAAGTTGTCAGCTTTCTCAGTTATCTTCTGTGAACTACAAGACAACTTCCCTCTATGTAATGGAGGAGAGGAAACATGGGAGTGTTTGTATTTCAAAATAAGATAGCAGCAGCAAAGTGTGACAATGTCTCCTCTGTAGAAACAGTGCCAGGAGTGAGTATTATAACTTTAGGATGGAAGTGTGCTATTGGCAGAATCCACAGGGGAATAAAGTGGATAATCGCCTTAAAAAAGGAAACAAATGCAGCCACCACCTCTAAGGGCTGAGAAGCTGCTATATTTTGTTTTTTGTTTTAGGCCTCTTTCACACCAACGTGCCGTTCAGGCCCGCCTGTCAGTTTTTCAGGCGGACCTGAACGGGTGCTCCATAGAGCTCTATGGAGCGTCGGATGTCAGCGGTGACATGTCCGCTGACATCCGACCCGCTCCGATCCGAAAAAGTGTGACGGAGGAAAAAGCTATTTTTCCATCCGTCTGCGGATCGGATCGGATGACGACGGGCACTGCGGTCCGTCGTCATCCGATCTCCCATAGGGGAGAGCGGCGCTGTGACAGGTCCGTCCCTGCACAGTATGCAGAGACAGACCTGTCATCTCCCTGCTCAGCGGGGATCGGCGGAGTGATCCCCGCTGAGCAAACGGACATCCACGGGGCGGATCAGAACTGATCCGCCCCGTGTGAAAGGACCCATACTGTGTAGATATCCATGTGATTGAGTGAAACCAAATAATTTATTGGCTGTGATTCTCCAAAAAACTAATTTACAATAAAAATGTCCCAAGGCTTATATAATAGTCAAAGGTTTTATTATAAAAATCTTTGTCACTTAGGAACTAACTGTTTTTTTATTAAAACCTCAAGGCAAGTGCTTAGGCAACTAGGGCCATGCTATGTGGTGGTGATGTGGTGTCAGTCCTGCCTAATTCATTTCTGGTGGCTTACAAAGAGCACAGACCTCTCCTTATGTCCCCACATATGCCATTGCAACTGCAGATCTAACAGAGGCTAAGATGGCAGCTTTCTTGGTCTTGTTCCACTTTAAGAGTTACATGGCCATCTACCAAACCTACTATTATATTTGTGATCAGGTACCAAATGTTGTGCCTATTTTCAGTTCACCTTAGAAATCACTGTCTGGGCATTCTATAAAAAAATCTATAGGTCATATCAGACTTTTCTGGTCAGTATTTGTTTTTCTAGAGGTGCGTACAGAGCACAAGAAAATAAGCACATATGCGTTATGAACATATTTGTCCACATTTATATTAGTCAGCCACAAATCTGCCTAGTCTTTGGATAATTTTCTAACGTTTAACTTCTATCTGACGTTCATGTTCAGCTTTAGGGTTTAATTAGAGTTGCAAATGTATTAATGAAGTAAAGAAAGCAGTTTTAGCAAGAACACAAGATGAGGTTATTATAACTCACAGTCACTGAGATCTTACATAAATTGCAATGCGGCTTTTGCATGGCTGACTTCTAGCTAATTCTATCTGGCTTCATCCAACAAGCATCTTTGATTCTGTTATCATCCACTCATTACTGCCATCAGTATTCATCTATGCAACAGCAATCAATGAATTCAATCACCAAGGAAGAACGAAAAGATAAAGGTGCCAGTGAGTGTGACAACACTCCAATATTTACAGAAATGGCACTTTGCCTAGTGTTAGCAATATCAGTCGCAATATGCAACTTCAAACAAATACAGACATGAACGCACTTTTGGTTAAGAAAAAAGCAGAGTAAAAACAATGTTGAGGTGTAAAGTTCTGTAATGGCAGATTATGTATTTCTAAGTGCATGTAACATTGCAAGAGAAATTGTGATGGGACACAACCAGATCACCTCCCTACATGCACACACACATACATACTCCTCGGGTATTTATATGTTCTTATAATAATAATAAATTGACCATTGGGTCATTGAGGAGACTTTGGTGTTTTATCTTATAGAGCAGGGATATGCAATTAGCGGACCTCCAGCTGTTGCAAAACTACAAGTCCCATCATGCCTCAGCCTCTGGGTGTCATGCTTGTGGCTGTCAGAGTCTCGCTATGCCTCATGGGACTTGTAGTTCTGCAACAGCTGGAGGTCCGCTAATTGCATATCCCTGGTATAGAGTATGGTAAGGCATTATGGAGGCAAGCATTACCAAACCTCTACCTGATTCTAGATCTGTATGAATGTAGCTTGTACCCCACACTTCCCTTGAGTAGGACTAGCACTCCACCATGTAATGGAGATTGACAAAAGAAGACAAGTAAAGCACCCTCTGCAGATACAATGGAGAAACTTACATAGACATGAAAGGAAAGGAAATGTGTTTTTTTCAGGACCAATTAGCTGCAATATAAATTTTATTTTTTTGGGTTTAGATATACTTTCAAACAGCCAAAGTTGGAAAACAAAATCACGCATTCTTTTAGTTTACTTTACATTAATATACTGACATAGCAGTCAACCTGTCATCAGCTTCTTGTTTTTCCCCAAGGGTATTTATATCACCTGCAGTATTTGGTGAGTATGTGGATTCTGATCATCTATAAAAGATGCTGGTTATTTGAAATGCATTCCTTTTTAAAGCAAGCAGCATAGAAAACTGGACTTTCAGCTACAGTAGATCTTAGGATCACAAAAATATTACTATATATTACTAATATTAATATTATATTATATTAATATTACTAATATAACTATAGACCATGTGACATGTCATGTCACAATGTAGAAAATATAGTGTGCTTAGATGGCCTATTTACACAGTTTAGAGGGTACTTATGAAGAAGAAAATACAGACAAAAGGTTAAACCCTGGGAATGGTTTAGCACGGTATCTCTCAGTAAGGAAAATGTGAACCCTAGCGGTACCCGCTTATACAGGTATATACCGCAAGAGTTGAATTCAAGATGGCAGAAAATTAATACACACTTTCTTCAGTCATTCTGGAAATGTATTCCAAATTTTACAAACGTTTTCCCAAGAGCAGCTGGTGAGTGAGATTTACCAAATGAGAATAATAGTTTTAAAGGAGTTCCTCTCATGTATTAGTTCCTGAGCCTAGGGCAATGAATACATCTTAGTGTGTCAGAGTGAGTGAATTGGAAAAAGTTTTATCATATAAATTAAGGCTATTTTCAGTACATATATATGTATGTATATATATATATATATATATATATATATATATATATACAGGAGGTCCCCTACTTACAAGTATCCGACTTACAAACAACTCCTACTTACAAACGGAGGGAGACAACAGGAAGTAAGAGGAAATCTACCCCTAGGAAGGGAAATTCTCTCCTCTAATTGTTAATATGGCAAAAATGTATCTCCACTGATGCTTTATCACCAGTCCTTGTTTCCCTAATAGCCCAAAATTTTCAAAATCCAATTGTCATTGGGATAGAAAGTGAGGTAAAATCTTCTGAACAAGGGCACATTCAGCTAAAAAAATGTTACAGGGGTGATAACCCTTCCCTATGCTTGCCAAAAAGCTTAAAAATAGATTTTTTGGCTGGAGCTACACTTAAAAAAATGTACCTGTTCCGACTTACAAAGAGATTTAACTTAAGAACAAACCTACAGTCCCTATCTTGTTTGTAACTGCCTGTATGTAGGAAAAGAATACGTTTCCAGTGAATGATTAGAATCACTTAGTTTAACATACAGTATGTGCCCACCTGACTGATTTTTGGTTGAGAAATTGGTTTTCCATACAGAGTTGCTTCTGCAGCATCAAAAAGAACCTGTGTTTTCTGGAACCCCCTTTTTTGTTTTGTTTTTAATAGTGCAATGTGGTTAATTTTAAGGCAACACAGCTGCTGTAAGTCTAATATGTGGATATACATGGCTGTTGGCATGACACAGTAGCCAGATAGGAACCCCTTATCTGGCCATTATGAGGGCACTACTTTCAAATATTGTATGACAAAGCTTATGTTGGGAACACATCCGTTTGCTCTGCCTGTGCAGTGATAACACTACACGAGCAGTGCCTGCAGGGTTAATACCACAAGCACTCACATGAGCTGGGACAGGGATGGCAGAGAGGTGGGAGAATGCAACCCAAGCTCTCCATTCCCTGTGCTGTCTGTTCTGTCACAGTCAAAGAACGGAACACTGATTGCTTGCTCTCTTTTGGTAATTAGGATCAGCATCTGCTCTCTCTTTTATTTAGAAGAACGGTGCAAGCACAATTCTGTGAATTTCCTCATTGTGTTTTAGGTTTATTTATTTTTTTAGTCTGAGCTGTATATGTATTTTTACACTGTTACCTAATATATTGTTCTGGGATATAATGCCCTTTGTTCTTAAGGAAAGGACACCTGCTAATTTAACTAACTGCCCAAGGTCCACTAATATCAGTCCTAAATACATATCACCTTCATATAACATATAACCAGTGTGTTTTGGCATCTGAATGCCTAGTCTCAAAATATCTGCCAGTGCGTTGCCAGCTTTTATACCTTGACCGAATTACCTTAACCGGTGTTATTTTTTACGTTTATTTATAGAAACGATTTTCTTTGTGTTCTACTGATAATTTTACATAAAGACAGATATTTTGAATGTTACAGAATAAACCAATAAATAATGGATGCCTTGAGGAACAGCATTAAAATAGCATTATGAGGCGCAATAATTGTGATAGTGCTAGCACAGTATCATTTTACATAAAAACAAAAGCAATAATTTGATGCATGTATAAAACCACTTACGCTGACCTTGTTTTTTAGCAAAATTGATTATTTCTTTAACTTTAGATAAACTAGAAAAGAGATAATTGTAATCTGACTGGTTGCCATTTAATTTGAACATCGCTACAATAATTATGAATAATTGTCAGAATATGGCATTCCAGGAATAAAGCATTACAAAGTGGGAGGAATTTGGCTTAACAGAATATTAAGATTTAGGCTTCATGTACAAGGGACGTTGTTTATCCTCTCCTGAACGATTTAACTTGACAGCTAGAATCCGATGTTTTAAAATGTCCATTTAGCTGTGTTTACTTGCCCCGTTTGCATTTACCAGCATTTTAAAAAATAACTATATATATATATATATATATATATATATATATATATATATATATATATATATATATATATATATATTTATTTATTTATTTTTGTTAAAGTTAAAAATGTCTGTAAACGAAGCGCTGCTAATAGCGAGTTACCACGTTTAGCAGCATTTACAAGCTGTCACAGGCATTTGATATTCTAAAAAATGCTTCTAAACTCAACTGCCTAGAAACGACTATAAATGACCCTGCATACATGTACTGATAAGATAACACAGAGGAGAGTTCAGGGGCAGCTGAAAAAAAAATGCCCAACTGCTCCTAAACGTCCGTTTACCAGCAGCAGTGTACATGAGGCCTAATGCCGCGTACACATGATCGGACATTCCGACAACAAAATCCATGGGATTTTTTCCGACAGATGTTGGCTCAAACTTGTCTTGCATACACACGATCACACAATGTTATCAGAAATTCCAAACGTCAAGATCACAGTGACATACGACGAGCCGAGACAATTGAAGTCCAATAGCCAGAATGGCTCTTCTGCTTGATTCCAAGCATGCGTAGAACTTTGTGCTTTGGAATTGTGTACACACAATCGGAATTTCCAACAACGGATTTTGTTGTTGCAAAATTTGAGAAGCAGATCTCAAATTTTGTGCGACTGAAATTCCGATGCAAAATGTCCAATGGAGCCTACACACAGTCAGAATTACCGATAAAAAGCTCCCATCGAACATTTTCCATCAGAAAATCTGACCGTGTATACGGGGCATAAGAGTACATAAACTGTAAGCAAAACATAATGTATCTCTCAAATGTGCATTTTGGTCAGAATTCCCAGAAAAATATTGCTACAACGTAAGGGTAAAGTATCTCACTTTTTAAAAGGTCAACTATAAAAAAAAATCCCAAGTTGTTTCATAATAATATATTGATCAAAATCATTGTTAAGGTGGTTGTAAAGACTGAAGATTGTTTACCTTCATGCATTCTATACATGAAGGTGAAAAACCTTCTGTGTGTGTTGCTCCCACCATAGCCCCCCCAATACTCCCTTTAGCCCCCTCTCGATCCAGAGTTGTGCACAGGAGCCTCAGTTTTCCCAGGTCTCTCTCTCCTCGTTGGCTGACACAGCAGTGGGAGTAATTGGCTTCCACTGCTTAGCTCGGGAGTGAGCGCGCATCATTGCCTCCATAGCAAGAGGCTTGCTAGTAGGGGCACTGGTCAAGAGGGGGAGCCAAAAGCACTGGCAGGGGACCCAAGAAGAAGAGATGTGGGCTGCTCTGTGCAAAACCATTGCACAAAAAGGTAGGTATGAGTTTTTTTTTTTTTTAAAGCTGATGCTTTAACCCCCCTGGCGGTATTCCCAAGTCTGGCTCAGTACCATTAGCGGTAACCCTGATCCAGACTCGGGATCGCATCGCTGCATCCAGGATGAGTTTACTTACCTTATCCCCTGGATCCAGCAATGTCCCCCCGCTGTGCGAGCGGCTCGTCCTCCACTCGATCTATCACGAAGCCGAGCTCCGTTCCCTACGGGCATTGTGACACATGGGGACGGAGAACGGTGCCAAATTCAAAAAGTAAAACACACACATTGCATACAGTATAATGTAATCTTACAGATTACATTGCTGTATGTAATTATTTCACCTTCCTTTTGTCCCTAGTGGTCTGCCCAGTGCCCTGCATGTAGTTTTATATCATAAAAACTGTTCTTTCTGCCTGGAAATTGGAGTGAGTGACTTGTATAGCGCTACCTATGCAAACTGAATCGCCTCAGGGCGCTTTCTTGCCACCAGAGTCCATCTGCGGCTTTGCGTGGTCCTTTACCCTGTATGGTCCTGACACGCTTACAAACACGTACAACATTGACATACACATACACATATTAAGGCCAATTTTTTTTAGACAAGGTCTAATTAACCTACCAGCATGTCTTTGGAGTATGGGAGGAAACCGGAGTACCCGGAGGAAACCCACGCAGGCACAGGGAGAACATGCAAACTCCCGGCAGATGGTGTTGTGGTTGGGATTTGAACCAGGGACCCTATTGCTGCTAGGTGAAAGTGCTAACCACTAGCACTTTCTACCACTAGCATTAGGAAACTGGAGATTGTCCATAGCAACCAAAACTGTCCCTTAGACCAGCTAGAAAATAGCAATAATAAATTTGAATCACTCGCAGAATTGAGCGATATCGATTTGTGGGGAGATCCGTCATCAAACACTGAAAGGTAATGACAGTGACAATTCTGCAACTGAGCAAATTTCAGTGTTTTTGATTTGATTACATTATTAAATAATTTTTATTATTATTATATTATTATTTGGTATAATTATTTATAGTTATTTATTATATTATAATTTATGATTTCCTTTTTCAAACTTTATCATACCCCGGATGTCTACTAGACTCTGGTTTGGACAGATTTAAGTGAGTTATTCCTAAGAATTACAGGACTACAATATAAAAGGCCAAATTTCCATGCAAAATAATTGTACCGCTTTCAGCACCTAAAATCTGAAATAATCATACCGCCAGGGAGATTAATATCACTTTAAAGCTGAACTCAGGGCAGATATAAAAGATAAACAATAATTCAGTGCTGTGTTCTTTAATACATAATTATATCTATCTATATATATATATATATATATATATATATATATATATATATATATTTTTTTTTATGCAAGCAATGTAAGTACCTGAATATGACCTGATATTCATCTCCTGCAGTCTCTGTGCAGCAGAGAACAGACTGTGGCAGGAAGAAAGAACACTCGGGCCAATCAGTTGTGTTGCAGTGCAAGAAACATGCTGGTAAAAGGAGAGACCAGAGAGCAGAAAGCAGAAAGAGGAGCTCATCAGTCTGCTGCTTCTCCTTTCACTGTACATTCAAAGGGTGGGGGTGGGAAGGAAGCCTGTAAAAGCAAGGGCTTGTGTTTAAAAGCTTTTATTTGCATCAGAAGATTTATGCGTTTCTTTGCAAGTCTATAGGGGTGCAAAACCCATGGTAGGAGAAGAAAAATCAGATGTCTTCACCTGCCATGAAAAATATTTGGCAGATAAAACAATTCATATATATTCATTTAATCTTTGTGTTTAGTGGTTTGTTGTCTACATACACAATGGGGCTTATGTATGTATGCACTGCAAATGCACTTGGAATTGGGGTCACTCTAAATCTAAGGGGTAAATCTGAAATGTGTGGAAGCTCTGCTGATCCAATCATGTGCAAACTAAAATGCTGTTTTTTTTTTCCTTGCAAGTCCCCCTCGGATCTGCAGTGACTTTACTTCCAAGTGCATTTGCAGTGCAAAGTGGATTTGCCTTTAGTAAATACCCCCCAAAGTCAATATTACAAAGGCTGATCCCCCCACACACATACTTCAGCAGCATGAAGATAAAAGTCATTCATTGTCCAGTTAGGGGACAGGTGACCCAGAAATCTGTAGCAGTGAACACTGATGTCACCAACCTATTCATTGCAACCAGTGTAAACCAAATGAGTAGATGAAAACAATTCAAAACCTTAGGTAAGCAAATCAGATACAGTATTTGGCTTTAGTTTCACTAAAACACTTTACCTTATGATTGAGAAGATATTATTTATTAATTATAATAATCATTCACCTGGCAAATTACTTTTGCCCCATTGCTTTAACTCTGGTGCTTACAATTGTGTTTCGATCGGCTTGTACTATCACACATCAAGGCCAGCATCCCCACTCAACTATATGAACATCAGTTTGCATACCGAGTGAACAGGTCGCCTGATGATGCTATCAATATTGCATTGCATACAGCCGCCCTTGACCCATCTCGAGCACACAAGCACTTATGTTGATAGGATGATATTAGGATGATATTTATTGGTTAGTTCCCCCAACAAACTGGTGTACAAGATTAACACCTTGGGCCCCTCACTCTGTTCATGGATTATGGATTTCTTAACTAACAGACCACAAACTGTAAGAATGGTAAATCGACTCCTCTCCACTCTCATTCATAACACAAGAGTACTACAGGGCTGTGGATTCAGTCCAATATGATTGCATCCCCTATTAATGCCTTTATAGTGAAGTTTGGAGATGATAAACAGACTAATCACACTTGTACATGGCAATGATAGCCTATTGAGAGAATGTTCAATATCTGGTTGAGTAGTGCACAGACAACAACCTAATAGTAAAACTAAGAAGATAATAGTGGACTACAGATGATCCAGGAAGACTATCCATTAACCTCTGCAAATAAATAGAGATTAAATAATATCAAATCCGTGGAAATTTATATAACAGAGGAATATTTGTGATCACTCAACATCTCCAATCTGGTGAGGAAAGCACAACAGAAGATGTTCTTTGTTTGGAGATTTAACCAGATCAGGCAGCCTTTTAAACTCTGAGAGCTACCATGTAATATGTCATTGGATTGAACACAGTTATAAAAACATATTTATCTGATCTAATATTATTTTATGATCACCTACTTTTTGTAAATTTAGAAGACAAAACATTTAAATGGTACTAAAGTTCACCATGGCTAATACATTTTATGGTGGATTTTGTCTGATGATTACTTACACATATTTTACTTTTTTACGGTTTTTGATGCCAGTATTTTTTTTCTAATTTAAAGCACTCTGGTGCTATAAAACAAGAGGACCTTTTCCTAAAAACCGATACATGTAGTCTACTGAGCATGACAGTACCAAAGCACTTCTCTATGACTTTCAAATTAAGATGATGCCTCGATCATCTACATGGCATGAATCTTGTGGGCTACAATATTCAATAAAAAATAAAAACAGTACTGGAGTAAAAAAAAAACCTTGTATGTGTATGTTTTGTACACTGCTGAAGCAAAGACTAGGGACATATTTATCATTGGACAGGATTTAGAGGAACAGAGGCAAGAGAGGCAGCACAAAGAATACAAAACATACAACTCATCCCTGGTCTTTGAAATAAATATTTAGTATGTTCCTAGCACTTCTGAAAATTTGCATCAAACGTAACAACAAAATTCCAAAAGTACCTTTGATCTAAACAAATTAAATTACCAATTCTTCAAATAGCAGGCTCCTCCAGTTGCCTTCATTTTCATGTTCTGCTAAAGCACCCATGAGCCTAGACCAGTGATGGCGAACCTTGGCACCCCAGATGTTTTGGAACTACATTTCTTATGATGCTCAACTACACTGCAGAGTGCATGAGCAGCATGGGAAATGTAGTTCCAAAACATCTGGAGTGCCAAGGTTCGCCATCACTGGTCTAGGCTCATGGGTGCTTTAGCAGAACATGAAAATGAAGGCAACTGGAGGAGCCTGCTATTTGAAGAATTGGTAATTTAATTTGTTTAGACCAAAGGTACTTTTGGAATTTTGTTGTTAGGTTTGATGCAAATTTTCAGAAGTCACCTAGACTCTTGGTCCACTCTATTGTGCAACTTTTAGGCTCCATGGGCATTCTGGAATCTTTCTGAGTGTCAAGCTTTGCGCGTTGTGATTTTGCCACGATTCCAGCGCGATTTAATGTGTGACAAAAGCCACGATTGGGGTGCCATTAAGAAGTAACGGCATTGCAAACGCGTCCCATGTTTTGCCACGATTCTGGAATTCCAAAATGCCCAGGTGTGAATGGATCCATAGTCATGTCTTGTGGTAAGGACTCAACCCCCTCCCCTCCTTACTTTTATACCACATTATGGTGGAGATTTACAAAAATTGAAGTACTCAGAATCTAGAGAAAAGCTGCGCATGGTAGCCAATCAGCTTCTAACTTTAGCTTGTTCAGTTAAGCTTTGACAATAAAACCTGGAAGCTGATAGGTTTTTATGCAGAGCTGCACCAGATTGTGCATGCTCCAGTTTTAGTAAATCCCCCCACCCTCCCCCCATTTGCCCAAAAGGCCACCCGTAACCATGGTGGACTAATAATAAGAAGCTCCCCTTTGCTGGGAACAAAAAACATCCTCACCAAGTTGTAGGCAGGCATAGTACCTGAGAAAACGTTTTTCTTTTTCTAGGACACAGTGGTACTTACAAAACATTACGGTGGTACTAACCAAATATTCTACAGGTTACATAGTTAGCCTGGTTGAAAAAAGACACAAGTCCATCTAGTTCAACCAAGGTTATACGCTTCTGATTTACCTATGCCAGCTATCAATCTGAAACTGGCTGCTTGCAGAACCCAATGCCTTCTGTAAGGATTTGCTCCACCCTGCAATAAGTTTAATGCTATGAGAGACTATACCTAAGCCTTTTTACCATATAATAGGCTTCCAGATGGTGCCATGGCTGTGACAATGAAGATGAAGGAAGGGAAGAAGTGAGGGAGCAGTTTGCAACAAGTAAAAGTTAGAGGGACTGGAGATATGGGTGTACCTACTGAATATCTTATGACTTTCTCCAGAGCTGGGTAAAAATCCCAGTTGTGGGTCCCTACCAACCAAACTGCATGAGTAACACAGTAAGGTTGACTATGTTAATAAGCAACATTTAATTAGCTCCACACCATTTATTCCACTTTGGGCAGATTTGGAAAATGCTTACCTAAATTTATATCTATACAAATCTTTTGAAGTTTTAAAAGGACATAAGATAGAAACCTATAGATACATACATACATACATATCTACATAAATACATAGATAAGCGTTCTTAAATCACAACAATACACGGAACAACAAACATACCACGTATATTCATAGGCTATAATATCATAAAATCAATAGCAATATAGTATGAATATTATTTTGCAACATAACAATAGGGTAAGTAAGCAGTCCAAATGATGGTTCTATGTAGTACTGTATATGTTTAAAAACCTCACAAATAAGCAATATATATATATATATATATATATATATATATATATATATATATATATATATATATATATAAATCTACAATGCAGTTTTGTTTCTGAGAGTTATTTAAACATGCTATAGCAATAAAAACAATACTCTAAATGCTTAATATTTCTATATTGACATACAGTGCTATGTTGAGGGATAACTACAAAAGCAATCATAATTAAATAATAACACTAGTTCTTTACTTAGCTGTTAAAGAACCTATATCTTCTAATCCGTCTCAGCGCAAACAGTTCATGCACACATTTAAAACTTAAAATTTGTTGTATTTTTTGGTGGCTCTATAACACTGATAATTTAAGAGAGTTTCCATAGTAACAAAGGAACTATTTTTCCATCCCTTTCATTTTATGCAGAATGCATCAAAGCCTGGCAGTATTTCTCGCAGATAAATGTCATTTATTGATTCATGTCTTACTTCACAGCAAAAATAAGAATTCACATTTTTTACTATAAGAGGGTGTTTTAGGGGTGGGGGGATGAAATTAAATGAAATAAAAATCTACTTACATCTCTGATTTCTGCGCTTACTCTTGTACATGGTCATGCAAGACGTATCCGACTTTTTCAGGAAGTAATTATTATTATTTTTATTTTTTTTCAAACAGGAACACAAAAGGGATGGATCGTGCTTGTGCTTTGCAGAGAGACACTTGGCTTAGTGCTGATGGAAGCTAACCAGCAATTTCACACTGTGAACATGGCAGAAACCATTCGAATGAAATACAGAGGGGTGCTACAAGGAGCCCTGCATCTAGATAATGCAAACCAAAAAGAAGGAGGAATTGCTTATACTGTTTATAAGGAAAGGGGAAAAAGTCACAGTGCATTTAGAAATACATATAATACTGCAGAGGGCAAATTAAGTGCAAATGAAAAAGAAAAAAATATATACATCACTCTAATAGCTTGATACCTTCTTCATCTTGGTAATTAATGTATAGCCCTGATACGTGGAATATTTAAAGCGTAGTTGCCCATCTTTTTTTCAGTTGGGGATTACAAATTAATGCAGGAGGTGTTCTTCATCTTTAACATTTAATCACGTCAACATTAAAGTCATTTCCACTTTTGCAGCCAAGTTTTGGCATCTACTTTATATTTGTTTTATCTTCCCATTGACATAAAATAACTTAAAAAATATATATATAAAAAAAATTGCTGCATACTTTTTTAGGTGCTTTTTACTTGATTAAAGTGGTAATAAACCCAAAACTAAAAATGTAATATATTGCAGTTTACCAATCATTCAGAAGTGGTGGCTGTGTTAGTTTCCTTTTTTTCATCTTTTTTCCCTCCATTTTTCTCAGATGATTTTGCCAGTAACACAAATAAAATTAGCATGCCCCCACTCCAGATGAAGGAGCACAGGGGTACCTTTGAACAGCAAAGTGCTAGCAAATTTAAATCTTTAGTCTGCACTCCCCACTGTAGGCGAGGCTCAACTGAAGCAGCAATGCAGAAGAGGAAGGAAGTAATGACTTCCTGCAGTCACTAGGGGGACAGGTGTCTGGTTAGACGCTGACTCCCCAAGTGACCTTTGCAGACATTTTGGTTCAGGACAGTGTCTATTTAAGATGCTAGCTCCTGGGTTTGGTGCATTTTGTGCATTTGTGTGAGTGACTAATATAAGGACAGGTTCCCCATCAGGCCGGGACAGTGCATAGCAGCAGGGAAAGGTTATGGGGGAGTGAAAAAAGTGCAGGGACTATGCTATCTCCACTTAAGGAAGCTTCCCATTTGAGTGTGGCCACATTCCCACTCCTGGCTGCAGAAGTTGTCGGAATCATTTCAAGATTAGGATTCCCTGCTGTTGTTTGTGGCTCTGGTCAGCTGTGCCTACTAGGGTTGGGCCAACTTTGGTTGTTCGGATGTTCTCTGAACAACGTACAATTTGCGGTGTTCAAGGCAAGTTCGAAAGCAGCCTGAACACCGTTAAAGTCTATGAGACATTAACATGAATAATCAAAAGTGCTCATTTTAAAGGCTTATATGCAGGTTATTGTCATAAAAGGTGTTTGGGGACTCGGGTCCTGCCCCAGGGGACATGTATCAATGCAAATATTTTTTTTTTTTAAACTGACGTTTTTTCGGGAGCAGGGATTTTTTTAATGCTTAAAGTGAAACAATAAAAATGAAATAGTCCTTTAAATATCATGCCTGGGGGGTGTCTATATTATGCCTGTAAAGTGGCGCAGTTTTATCTATATTGTCGTGACCCGATAATTCATTACAGCCGTGATAATTTTTAAATGACAATTTTTCCTTTAGAAATGTCATTTTGCTGTGGTACTGTTCTAAACACGGGAAAAATTTTCCACTTTACAGGTATACTATAGACACCCCCCAGGCAAGATATTTAAAGGAATGTTTCATTTTTATTGTTTCACTTTAAGCACTTGCCGACCAGCGCACACCGATGTATGTCGGCAGAATGTCACGGACAGACAAATGGGTGTACAGGTACGTCTCTTTAAATTTGCCGCCGTGCCATTGCATGCACGCCGGTCGGGACATCGGTGAGTTTGATCGCGGATCCCGCAGACTCGATCGCCGCAGGGATACCCGCAATCATCTGACGGGGAGGAAGAACAGGGAGATGCTAATGTAAACAAGCATCTCCCCATTCTGCCTAGTGACAGTGTCACTGATCTCTTCTCCCTGTGATCGGAGCAGAGATCAGTGATGTGTCACACACAGCCACACCTCCCCACAGTTAGAAACATGCCCCAGGACACACTTAACCCCTACACTGCCACCTAGTGGTTAACCCCTTCACTGCCAATGCCATTTACACAGAAATCAGTGCATTTGTATAGCACTGATTGCTGTATAAATAACAATGGTCCCAAAAATGTGTCAAAAATGTCCGAGGTGTCCGCCATAATGTCGCAGTCAAGATAAAAAACGCTGATCGCCGCCTTTTTAAAAAAAATTTTTTTAAACGCCATAAAACTATCCTCTATTTTGTAAATGCTATAACTTTTGCCCAAACTAATCAATAATCGCTTATTCCGATTTTTTTTACCAAAAATATGTAGAAGAATATGTATCAGCCTAAACTGAGGAAAAAAATAGTTTATTTATATATTTTTGGGGGATATTTATTATAGCAAAATGTAAAAAATAATGCGTTTTTCTTTTAAAAATGTATGCTCTTTTTTTGTTTATAGCGCAACAAATAAAAACCACAAGGGTGATCAAATACCACCAAAAGAAAGCTCTTTTTGTGGGAAAAAAAGGACATCAATTTTGTTTGGGAGCTACGTCGCACAACCGTGCAATTGTCAGTGCCGAATCGCAAAAAGTGCTCTGGTCTTTGGCATGCAAAATGGTCCAGAGCTTAAGTGGTTAAGCATTAAAAAAAATCACTGCTCTCGAAAAAACATAATTTAAAAAAAATAATTGCTTTGATACATGTCCCCTGGGGCAGGACCCCGGTCCTCAAACACTTTTTATGACAATAACTTGCATATAAACCTTTAAAATTAGCACTTTTGATTTGTCATATTCGTGTCCCATAGACTTTAACGGTGTTTGTGTGTTCTTCCGAATTTCTTGCTGTTCTGGTGCGAACCAAACCGGGGGGTGTTCGGCTCATCTCTAGTGCCTACCCACCAGGCCTGATTATATATTGTTGGAACTTTTTTGTAATATACTGTTCTCATCTACTTCGGCCTTCAATTTGAAGCCAAACTCCAGCTAAAACTTTATAAGCAGTTACACAAACAGTTGAAGCAATCTTTTTTTTTTTTTTATCTTTTTGCATGAATAAATAAAAGCTTATCATTGTAAGCATCCTTATCAGTGGTAAATGGTTTGTCTCAACATTCTTAACTGATACATGTTTGAAAAACTACAGACTTATTGGCTAGAACACCTAGTTAAAAAAAAAAAAAGGAAAAAGGCAAAAAACAAACACAAAAAAACTGATATAGCCATCACATCTAAGAATTGATACGCTGCACTATAGTAAATATTTGCTTTTCGGTTAATAACACTTTCTCCTTACATGCTCCCCCTGCTTTGTAATTGTTAGGATGAGGCTGTGCACAGTAGTGTATTTAGATTCAGGCTGCCCTAGGCCTGACTAAACCCGTGCACCCCCTAATTTAAATATGACCCGCCCCTTTCTGTCAAGGCCATACCCTTTAAGACCTGCCCTGAAATTTTCGAGTGGGGACACTAGTTCTGAGGGCCTGGGGAAATGGATTGCGTTAATTTGCATATATTTCCTCTCACATCTTGTTTGGCTATGGGGTAGGAAGCGAAGGGAAATCTCTGCAATGGGACAGTGATGGTAAAATATAAACTGACAGGGGTTATAACCCTCCCTTACTCTATCCAAAATGAAAAAAAAGTGTTGCCTATATATAACCACTTCGCATCCAGGCCAATTCTGACATTTCTCTCCTACATGTAAAATTCCAAATTTTTTTGCTAGAAAATTACATAGAACCCCCAAACATTATATATGTTTTTTTTTTTTTTTTTTTAAATTTAATAATGTTTATTGAAGATTTGCATCAGAACAGAACAAAAAAAAAGGAAAATACTCCTCAATACAATACAAGCTAAATCCACTTATACATAGGCTACGCAGAGCTAGACATATATGTCTCTAGATCAGAATATTGACAAATTAAACAATAAAGCCAACAGGAAGTACATTGAAAAAACATTAGTATTATCTTGTACCCATACCAAGCAATTATGCCCCCGTGGGGTGATATGTCTAATCAAAGCACACGAGCCACGGACCCCCTGGTGCCCCAAACGGGATCAAGCTGCAATCCAAGGGCTAGGCCCGCCCGCAAAGACCAGGACACCCCCCCACTCATCTCAACAAAGTTCAGAAACCTGGGATGCCCAAAGAAATATCGGGCCAAGACCTGCCAACAACTTCGCTGCCATCTCCCTATCTCCCTAAGAACCCCAATTGGGGCCCATCCCAAAACACCAAGGGAGGTGAAGAAGAAGAGAAGAGAGAAAACGTGAGAAAAAGGGAAACAAAAAACGGGGGGGGGGGGGGGAAAGGGGGGAGAGGAGAAAGAAAGACAGTGTAAAAAGCTGAATCAAATGTTACCTGTCCTAGAAGACAAAGCACCCGGCTGCACTCCTGGAATAAGAGAGATATTACACAATGTCGCCCAAGGTTCCCAGATCAACCGGAATCTTTCCGTTTTGTCATGCCACTTGGCCACTATTTGTTCTTGCACCATAATCCATGTTACCTTGGATCTGAACATCTTGTACGAAACTGTATGTTTCTTCCAGGCCTTAGCTAACGTAATTTTAGCCCCAAGGAAAACAAAAAACGCTAATTGCTGTAAATGTTTGGACAAAGCCGGGATGGAAAGATTAAGTAAGGCTAAACTGGGGTGTGGTAGTACAGCGGTCCCCGTAATTGAACTAACTGTACGAAACACTTTCCTCCAGAAGGAACGGATGCGTGGACAGGACCACCAGATATGAAACATATCTCCTCCCAGATCACATCCTCTGAAACACCCTGGTGAGGAACCCGGAAAAATTCTTGCCAGCCTGGAAGGAACATAGTACCATCGAAACAGTACTTTGATACCTGCCTCTATTAGCGAAATATTAAGTATACCTTTGTGAGCTCTCATCGAGGCCCCGAACCACTGTTTCAAATCCCATGAGCTGTCCAAATCAGCTTCCCACGCGAGAGCATAGGGGGGTTTGTTGTCCTTCCCCATGAGAGCCGCGTAAATCAGGGAAATGCCCCCCCTCTGGTCCGTGACCTGCGCACACCATTGCTCATATTGCGTTATAAAAGGAGGAAGAGGTTTTGAAGTCCAAATGGAATTCAAAAAGTGTGAAATTTGTGTGAATCTGAACATTTCCGAATCAGGCATATCTAGTTTCTTTTTGCAATGTGATAAAGAAAGAGGGCCGGAAGGGGAAAAGAAGTGTCCGATTCTGTATAACCCCTTATCCGTCCACCATTTAAAAGCTTCTATATTTTCCCCCGGAGGAAAATCCCCGTTATGAAAAATGTGAGTCAGAGGTTTCAGTGGAGAGATCAAAGAGCCCCGTTTGAATAGGTTGGAACAAAGCGCCAATGAATGCGAGAGAGTGGGAGCTAGAATCGCTGGTCTGCGTTTAGGACAACATCCTATCAGGAAATCTATTGTGTGGTGGGGAATAGATTGCCTTTCCATCAATAACCAGTCCGGTTTTACAGAAACCGAGAAAGCCATTGATATCTGGGCCAGTTGTGCCGCTTGATAATAACCCCATAAATTGGGAAGGCCCAACCCTCCTTGAGATCTCAATCGGTAGAGTGTGGCTGAGGAGCACCTATAGCCTTTCTTCCCCCAGACAAACCTCACTATATCCGTTTGTATTTTGTCAAGGAATGTTTTGGGGACTGGAATTGGGAGCGAGCGGAACAAGTACAATAGACGTGGTAGAAGTGTCATTTTCACCGCATTAATCCTACCCATCCAGGAGATGCCACAACCAGACCAACGTACTAAATCCTCTCTGCATTTTTGCGCCATGTAGGGATAATTAGCTTTGAATAGAGTGTGTATATCTGAAGTGAGTTTTATTCCCAAGTATGGAAGCTGGGATTGTGCCCAGGAGAAGGTAAAATTATTCGAAAGTTGTGCTAGCACATCGGTAGGTAGCGTAACATTCAGGGCTAAAGATTTCTCCATATTGACCCGGAGTCCCGAGATCTTACTAAAATCTAATAAAGTCCGATTAATGATGGGCATAGAGGTCAGGGGCGATGTAACAAAAAGAAGAAGGTCATCCGCATAGAGGGCGCATTTATGTTCGCCAGACCCGCACCTGACCCCCCTAATGTCGGGGTTAGAACGTAAGGCAATGGCTAAAGTTTCTATGGCTATGGCAAAAAGAAGTGGAGATAATGGGCACCCCTGTCTTGTCCCCCTACCAATACCAAACTTGTTAGAATATCTGCCCAACAGACGCACCTGAGCCGAAGGATTAGAATACAGAGCCGATATGAGGTTAAGAAAGTATTTACCGCACCCCCACCTCTCCAGAATATCCATAAGGTACCGCCAATCAATAGAGTCAAAGGCCTTATGAAGGTCAATGGACAGCAGGAACCCCTGTTGCGGGGATCCCCCGTCCCATTGTGCCTTTAGGAGTGAAATAACATCTACTGCGCGTCTAATCTGGTCTGGTCCTTGTCTCCCAGGGATGAACCCCACCTGATCTTTGTGGATATACCGGGAGATAAAGCTTGAGAGCCTATTCGCCAGTATTTTCGTCATTATCTTAATATCATTATTGATAAGCGATATAGGCCTAAAATTGCCTACCACGCTGGCATCTTTACCAGGTTTTGGAATCACCGATATAAATGCCGAGTTCATGTCCAAAGGCATGGCAGTACCATCCCTGAGAGAGTTAAACATTTTCACCAGATAAGGAGCCAGAGAAGGGCCAAACTTCTTATAATAACCGTTGGAGAATCCGTCCGGACCCGGGGCAGAACCCACCGAAAGCATTTTAATAGTGTCAAGTACTTCTGCCTGAGTGAACGGATCCTCCATAAGGTCCCTGTGATCCTCCGAGAGCTTGGGCAGTGGGAGATCACTCAGGAGCCTCTCCCGAGCACCCTTGGAGGGACTAGTCCCCTGCTTGTATAAGTCCGAGTAGAACTGCAAAAAGGTGTCCATGACTTTAACAGGATTCTGAGAGAGGTCCCCTGAGTGAATCCTGATCTTAGGGAAGGACTGAGATCGTGGCTTGGGAGTCAGTTTTACTGCTAGGCGTGAGCCCACCCTGTCTTTTTGTGCATAAAATTTAGCCCCCGTCCAAGAAAGATGTTGAGCAGCCGCTGTAGTTAAGGACATATTCAGTCGGGCCTTGACCTCATCTAGTTTGGCTAATGAATCTGCCGTAGGACGCTGTTTGTGTGTTTTAGCTAGGGAACGGAACTCCTCCGTGAGTTTGAGGGTGTCAGCCCGATGTTGCGCTTTGAGATTAGAGGATAACTGGATCAATTTGCCTCTCATTACAGTTTTATGTGCAGCCCACAAAGTAACTGGCGTCACCTCCCCGGTATCATTCAGCTCAAAGTATTCCCGAATAGCAGCCTCCAACACTGCGCTATGTGCAGGGTCACTCAAAATGGATTCCCGGAGACGCCAACATGGGCGGCTCCCGGAGCCCACAGGTCTCCTGGACACTACCACCACCATGGAGTGGTCCGATAAGGACGAGTCCAAAATCCTGGCAGTAACCAGCAGAGGAACCGTCTGGGATTTCGTAAATATGTGATCTATTCTGGCATAGGTGTGGTGCGGCGCCGAAAAATGCGTATAGTCCTTCGCCCGAGGGTTCATCTCCCGCCAAGAGTCAATCAGACCATCCGCGTGGAGCATGCGAGCTATGCTAATGCTCTGTTTTGACGGACGCTTGGGTTTTGACCCCCCAGATCCCGATTTATCCAGAGAAAAGTCAAATGCTACATTTGAGTCACCTCCAATAAATACCGTGCCCTGAAGATGGATCTGAAGCTTCCTCAGCATGGATGCAAAAAAGGAGCTTTGGCCCTTATTGGGTGCATAGTAGGAAACAAATGTGTAGCGTTCTCCATCTATGTATCCCGAAACCAGAATATATCGCCCCTGTGGGTCCTGAACAATCTCAGGTTGAGAGAGGTTTATATGTTTGGAGAAACACACTGCCACACCTCTAGTCTTGTTTTCCGCGGATGCCAAAAAGAACTGAGGATAGTGCTGATGTAAAAATGTGGGTTTGAAAGAGGAAGGGAAGTGCGTCTCCTGTAGTAATAAAATGTCTGCATGTATGGATCGGTAATGTTCTAGAATCTTCCTGCGTTTTAGTGGAGAGTTAAGGCCCTGAGTGTTATGCGAAACTAGTTTAAGGGTGGGCACTTTAGCAGGTGTGTCAGCCATGGACCAGAGGGGGGGAACCCACGCAACTGAAAAATAACTCACCGCTCACATGAGGAGAGCCACGCTGTGTGCGAAGCAAGAACCACCAATAGATCCTATAAATGTCCAGGAGTGCAGGCCGGATGTCGTATGTGAAGTTGTCTTGTCTGCTATAAACATGAGGAGAAAGGAGAAAGAAAGAGATGAAAAAGAAAAAGAATAAACCATCATAGAGAGAGAGAACATCAGCATGAGGAGAACCATGTTGTAACATCTTTGCGTTGACAGAAAAATACATACAGGGGACCCCCGTCCCCTTTCTCCCCCCTGAGCGATCGGAACCCCTCCAACCAACTCTCCTTCGTAAATGAACGGGACAACCCCAGATAAGGTTACCCCGAAAATGGCCCAGAAGCGTAAACATTACCTCTGAGCCAGGGGGAGCGCACTAAATCCACCTCCGCCCCGCCACCTTAAGTATATAAACTGTGGAGCTGTCACCAGCTCCTATCGAGAATTTAAACCGAGCGCCCCTCAAGAATTCTGACCATGGAGTAACACTCCTGTACCTATGGCAAAGATAATGGCCCAATTCTCTATTCAGACCCACCTTCCCCCACCCCCCCTCCCCCCAAATAGAGATGGTGGAGAAATGGCCATACCCTTATCATACCAGTATCTAATGGTCGTAAAGGACTCTTCAAAACAAGGATTGTGAAAACGAGCATATCCCTGAAAACATTCCCTGCTACCATATACAGTTAACCTAGTAACTTTCCCGATAATGCATATACTTTACAGGCCCGTCTGATATGAGAAAAGTTTGTTGTACCGGTCATTCGAGTCCATAATAGCAAGGCCTGAGACCTCGACCTGAAACTAAAAAAAGTTAACCTGGACCAAAGTTATTATGCAAAAAAAAAGAAAAAAAAAAAAAAAGAAATTTTATAACAAGAGTTATAAATATACCAAAAATGTAAAAAATGCAAAAAGTGCCAAAGCCCTCCTCCATACAGATACATGGCGAAAGGAGAGCAGAACATCAGACAACTTAGGGAGGGGAAGAAGTCCCCCAAAAAGAACATTTCAGAACATGGGAAGACTTCCCAACCATAACCCTCTAGGTAGAGGAGGGGGCCAAGAGAGTCCCGTAAGACCCCCGAGTCCCGTGGCCCGGGCCTCAACCATGGGAACCCCGAAAAAGTGTGAGTTCAGCCCCCATATGGGGAAACTAAAATAGTCTCAAGGTGGTAGATTTTCTTTGGATCGTTTGGAGCTTTGCGTCAGCCAGATCTGTTGCAGCGGGCTCGCTGGGGGAGGCCTCTTGGTTGAAGCTGGGGTACCCCTGCTGGAAGTTTCCATTGCGGGTTCCAGTTGTATCAGACCTAGTCGAGTCAAAAGTTTTTCGCCTTCCTGGAACGAGGAGAATCCAAAGCTTTTGTTCTTGTAGGAAAAGTTCAGCCCAAAGGGAACGACCATCTGTATGCGATTTCTTTGTCCAACAAAACTTGTAGCAAAGGTTTAAACGACCTTCTCCTCTGTATAGTGTATGGGGAGAGGTCCGCGAATAGCTGGATCTTGTGACCCTGGAACGAGAGATTTTCTGCATATCTGGATTTTCGCATGACCTCCTCCTTCACCGAGTAATAGTGCGGCTTGACTATAATGTCCCTGGGTAAACCGTCAGAGCGGGGGGCCTGGAGAGCCCTATGTGCTCTATCCAGTTCTAGATGGCGATCCGGGATGTCAGGGATCAAATTCTTAATGAGAGATCTCACCACCTTGTGAACCTCTTTTTCAGATTCTGGTATCCCCCGTACCCTAAAGATGTATCTTCTTGACCTGTTTTCGAGGTCATCGATTTTTGCAAACGCAGTCTCTAGTTGGTCCTGAACCTCCTCCAATCTAGCCGAATTTTGATTGATCCGTAATACAGCCTGGTCAGTTTTCCGTTCCACAGTGTCCAGTCTCAGACCTATTTGCTGCAGATCTGCATGTATGGAGGTAGTGATCTGATTAGCCTGAATAGCAAGGCTTTTGGAAAGCATATGTGAGAAAGCTGTCATCATGGAAGGAAAGTCTGTGGGGGGAGGGAAATCTTCCTGTGCCTCACTGACTGCCAGCAGCATGCCTGTATGGGGATCCCTCATAGGTGTAGTGGGATATCCTGCACTCAATCCCCCTAGCAATGACTCAGTGGAAGAGGGAGAGTGAACTGAAGATAGAGGGGCACAGTCTGTACCTTGAAAAGGCATCCGGTCCTGGTCCTGGTCCGCTATGAAATCCTCCTGAGGAGCTGTGACTGGGAGGCCTCGTGTAGCCGCCACCATCTTGGCGTAACTGACAGGGCCGGTTTCGGCCTTCATACGGCCTGACAAGTCCTTTCTGGCGCTCAGGGACGCCATCCGCGGGTTCCCTGAGTGTTCCCCCACCAGGATCTGCCGTCCGGTATGGCGTGGGGGCGCTCGGAAGGCTCCGGTGGACAAAGCAGGGCGGCGGTGGAGCGGAGCTCTAGATGCCGGCGGCCATCTTAGGAGACCCCGCGCATGCGCTCCCATTATATATGTTTTTTTAGCAAAGACCCTAGAGAATACAATGGCGGTTGTTGCAACTTTTTATCTTGCACTGTATTTGCGCAGCAATTTTTCGAACACATTTTTTTTCAGAAAAAAACAGTTTCATGCTTTAAAAAAAAAAACACTAAAGTTAGCCCAATTTTTTTACATAATGTGAAAGAGGAAGATATGCCAAGTAAATAGAAACCC
Organism: Lithobates pipiens; assembly: GCF_037356315.1. NCBI lineage: Eukaryota > Metazoa > Chordata > Amphibia > Anura > Ranidae > Lithobates > Lithobates pipiens. The sequence goes on along the minus strand of NW_027507764.1, from coordinate 486,298,714 downwards.
AACATGTCACGCTTCAAAATTGCACACACTCGTGGAATGGCGCCAAACGTTGGTATTTAAAAATCCCCATAGGCGACGTTTTAAATTTTTTTTACTGGTTACATGTTTTGGGTTACAGAGGAGGTCTAGGGCTAGAATTATTGCTCTTGCTCTAACATTCGCGGCGATACCTCACATGTGTGGTTTGAACACCGGGTTTCATATGTGGGCAGGACTTACGTATTCGCTTCTGCATACGAGCTCACGTGGACAGGGGCACTTTAATTATTTTTTTTTGATTGTTAATTTTATTTTTATTTTTTTAGTTTGACACTTTAAAAAAATAAATAAATTTGGATTACTTTTATTCCTATTACAAGGAATGTAAACATCCCTTGTAATAGTAATATGGCATGATCGGACCTATTTACAGTGAGATATGGGGTCAATAAGACCCCACATCTCACCTCTAGGCCAGGAAGCCTAAAATAAAAAAAAAATAAAAAAAACGATCCTGGTTTCCAGCCAAAACGGCGCCGTTAATTTAAATGCAGAGGCCGGGCGTGACGTCATAACATCGCGCCCGGCCTCCGAACAATCATAGAGACACCGGGGACCATCTGGTCCACCAGAAATCTCTATGGTATCATCCGGGGGCCGGCGGATCCTGTGACCGACTCACCGATGGAAGCAGTGAGTCGGTACAAGCACCGGAGGGTGGCGGGAAGGGGAGTGTCCCCTCCCGCCTCCCGTAAGAACGATCAAGCAGCGGAACAGCCACTATGACTGTTCTTATGGTGCAGGGAATCGCCGGCTGAAAATGTCGATATCTGAATGATGTCTGTGGCCTCAGGCATCATTCAGATATACCACCACAAAGCCCACAACGTCATATGACGTAGCTTGGGAGCCAAATGGTTAAGCACAAATTTCTGGTAATTTTATGGAGAAGATTAAGAAGATATAACCATGCCAATGGTGGAGCAGGAATTACATAGCACAGTGAGGAAGGTTTGTGATCCATGTGATCCAGGATGAGAGGACAGTCAAAATTAGAAGTGGCACCCCCCCCCCCCACAGTTGCGGAATGCCAGCTGCCCGCATACTGGAAGCAGTGCGGCCGCTTTATGCGGCAGCTAGACTAGTTTGCCTCTCAGCCCAGTCCGCCCCATAAAACTGGTGCTACACTAACAGTGTAGCGCAAGCCGGCGGGGACTCTTTCCATGCTGCCCCCCCTGCAAAGTTTTTGGCCTAGGTCAGGATACAGCGTTGGCTATGCATTAATGTATAACATAAGTAACACTGCCTGTACTGTGCTAACAGTTCTTCATCACCAGCTGTAAACTGGATTTAAACACTGTCTGTCCTAACAGAGGATTAAACATTTAGAAACCACCATCCTGTATCATATGTTGGGGCAAAGAGACTTGGGACTGTCCAGAAATTACTAGAATTAGCCATGACTCTTTCTTCTTAGAAACATTTAAAAAGTAAGAAATATTAAAAAATATTAGGTATGGCAAGAGTCAAATGCTCATTTGTTGAGTATTATTAGTGATCCAGATGGTTGGGGAGAGCGTGGCTGTGTTGTGGCCTAGGTGGCAGGGGAGAACGTCTGTGGATGCACCTGTTGTCGGCAGGGTCTGGTCGTCAGATGACAGCCAGGAGGTCGTTCACATCACTTGCATCACAGATCCAGCTGAGCTGCGGTGCTGGGAGGTGCAGGTCCCTTGAGCACAGTATCTGCAGAGGCCTGCTGCAGGTTCTTCACACCATTCCTCCTAAGCTTGGCATCACTTGGACTGGTGAGCGAACATATACCCACCCTCTTTGCACCTAAGGACACTAAAGGCCTCTTCTTTAGAGCTTTATAAGGAGACATTTACAATACCTATTGTGCTAATGTATGTCATTATCTCACTGTTACTTTGGGCCCCATCACTTGAGCTAGCTGAAGATTCAAGACACTTGAATCAAGGTAAGGACACCTTTGTGTCCCCCCCACACACACAAAAAACAGGAACATTGGGCATCTATCTGGCCCCATATCACCAAGGAATGCACTCTATTTAGAAACCAAGGTCATCGACTTTAGATACAACTTGCTGAACAGTGTAAAGAGATTAAAGGGAGTAGTCTGATTCCAAATTGATTATTCTCCTATCCTTTTCTGACCCACAGCCATAGAACTTAATTGGTTAATACTTGCTGTTTTATTGCTCCTCAAGGGACTTTACTGACAAGTCATTTGTTCATTCATATAAAGAGTATAACAATAACCTTATTTCTCTTATCGGATCCATTTTCTGTTGATTCTGTTCACTGCAAAACTCTAAGTAAAACATATTTGGTTTATTTTGAACTAATCTGTGTCTGCATCCATATTTCTTTGCTGAAATGTCTGAATCCAGGGTGTCAGGAGACTTTCAAGTCCAGGCCAACCATTGGGGTACCGTATCTTTAAGTGGCCCTCACAGGGATAGTACTACACTACCATTGTCTGTCCATTAGGAAGATCTCCTATATGAGGAGACAACAGGAAGTAAGAGGAAATCTCTCCAAATCAGCAGGAAATTCCTCCTGTTGTCACGGGAACAGGCATTTTCATTGGAAGATTTCCCCTCATCATCAAAGGTGACAATAGAGGACCCCAAATATCTCCTTAAAGAGAACCTATCGCCTTCACTATGGTATTATAAAGAAAGCTTAATAACAATAAAGTTAAAGCAGAACTTCACTCTCTCAATCAACATTGACTATTTTTAATTGTTCTGCTGCTAGCATTAGTAAATAGCTCAGAAAGTATATCACATTAAAGCTCTGAGCTCCTCACCCCTTCCAAGTGACCCCATAGCAAGCAAATGGTGACATTTGTGCAGGCGCCCTCCCTAGCCAGGCTATGTCTGTCCATGTGACACACACACAATTAGGCTTGGCCCCACCCCTTGATCCCTCAACACTGGATTTGATTGACAGCCAATAGCTCCCACTGCTGTCTCCGAGCTTATAAGGAGAGAGAGCAATAGCAGCACTGCTGATCTCTGGCATAGCACTGAATTGAGAGTGGCCTAAGGTCAGTATTTAAGAGGGGCTGGAGGAAGCAGATTTTAAAAGCTTTATAAGCTTAATGCAGAAAATGCATTAAGGTAAAAAAAAAAACATTAGCCTTTAGAACCACTTTTATAAAATATATTGAAAATATATAAAATGAAAAGCCCTTGTGACCACATATACACACATATGAATTCAAAAGTGCTCATTAGGTGCGCACTAGCTACTTAAACAATCCATTCAAATGCAATAGACTAGGCACCTTAACAATGTTGCAAATACAAGCCATGTTATTTAGCGACATCTGAAATTTGCTTCTCTGCCAGTTTGCATATCAAAACCAGTGTGCCAGTATGCATAGTAAAACAAAAAGTTTCTTCTTTTTTATGTTTTAAAATTATTTCCAAGCTTGCTTGCAAGTTATTTTCAGTGCCAAAAAAACTGCAATCATGTGGCGCTTTGTGAATCCCAAACCATACAATATGTGCTTCAGCTCTGAAAAATTGCATCTTTTTCAAAATTCCATGCTACATAGATGGGTTTACAGCTCCATGATGGATTCAAGAACAGAAGAGTTCATATGCTGCTTACATTCCATTTTCTGACTCCAATCCCCAATGCCCAAGTAATGTAACTATTTGAGTATTCTATCTGTCAACCATCACACAGATAAAAGAAAAAAGACCCTGGCATTGGGTATAGAACCATTATTTTAACATAGATACTGTTTCTCTTTATTCTACTATGTATTTATAAACAAGCCAAACATAATCTAATTTAATAAAGAGGAACTCCAGCCTATTCCTAACTAAGCTTAAGTCTGCACCCACCCACCTTCTAAACCCTATACGCTGTAAAGGAAAAATGTCTATACTTGCCTATTCTGAGGGTGCTCTGGTCTGATCACAAGATCTCCTCAGCAGCTGGCCTCAGTGAAGAGGGGATAGTGCCAAAAATGGTTACAGAGCCTGGACCAGGACATCATCCATAGGCTTACTATGGCAGATCATTTGTCGGCTGCCCTTTCTCTGCCCGAAGCCACTAATAACAGCTGATCATGTGACCAGATTAGAGCACTCTCAGAATAGGTAAGTATACATGTCTTCCTTTCACTGGGTAGTAAAAATGAAGTTTGAAGAGAAGGTGGATACAGGTTTCAGCTTAGTTAGGAATAGACTGGACTTCTACTTTATCTTCCCAATATATTTATGAAGCCAAACAATGAATTATTCTCATAAACATTCATAATGTTATGAGAATTTCAGTATTTTCTGTACCTCTCTACTGTTCCTTTTATAGATTCTTATTGTTTGTTAGCCACTCACCATGGCTTTATATGTGCACCAAGTTTGATTCTTTCATCTTTTTATAGTACACCTACAAGTAACTAGCTGGCCCATACACTAAGCAGGGGGAAGTAGATAACCCTCACAGGGTTTGGGAATTTAATCTAAATATAGGGACCCCTATAGTGGCTTCCACATATTAGCTGTGACCACCTCTTCTTGCTTGTTTTTTCTGTTACTGGTTTTTGGCATATTCTTCTCTCCCCTATTTATGGAACACCAACAATAAGGAGTTAACTTATATAGATTACCTTATTTAGTAAGGATTTATTTGTTTACAATCATATTCAGTGTATGTAGCGCCAGAGTCCTTAATTCTATAATTTTTTAACATAATGTTAACAAATGTATGGGACTCTGGGAGATTAGCATGCTCTGGTTCTCACTCTAAGTCCCTGTACACACGGTCGGAGATTTCCACAACCAAATCCGTCAGATTTGGCCCGTCAGATTTTGTCAGTCGGATCTTGTCCGAAACTGTTGCATACACACGGTCGGACAAAGTTGGCGAAAAATCTGATCTTTCAGAACGTGATGACGTAATTTCGTTACGATGGGACTACATTCAGGCTAGTAGCCAATAGCTTTGATGTAGGAATTTGATCTGAGCATGCGTGGCACTTGGTCCGATCAAAATTCTCTACACATGATCGGAGAATGTCCGACCGGCCCAGTTGGTCGGGAAATATTTCCAACATGTTGGAAAATTGGGTCCGACGGATATTCCAACGGAATCAGTCCGATGCATACCACACACAGTCGGATTATCCGACGGCACAGTTCGATAGGACACATTCCGACGGATTCTCCGACCGTGTGTACAAGGGCTAAGTGGTAAGCTGTTTGATTTTTATATATTTTCTTTTTTTTATTTATAATGATTAGAAAATACTGTAACATGCTGAAAAGTTATTTTAAATTACTAACCTCAGCACAGGGAGAGGATCAAGAAGATCTCTCAAAAGATCTCTCAAAAAGTGCTATAATCTCATGTGCCCTGTGGAATGTCTGCTCTGTATGTAATAAGTTTACATCTGTGCATAAACATTTTATCTCCCATTGCTTTAGCATAGTTGGCATTATTGAAACCTGGCATCAAAATTCTGACTCAGCTTGCCCTGTTGCCCTTTCCCATGGTGGCCTCCACTGGACTTACTCACCCAGACCAAGTGAACGGAAAGGAGGTGGAGTTGGAATCCTTCTATCCCCAATGAGCATCTTTCAAGTCTTTACTTCCCCTCCCTCTCTTCTTTCGAGACACACTGTATTCATTTGTTTTGTACAATTTCTCTGATTTATCGACCTGCTGGACCAGTATGCTGTTTTTTTGGGGACTTCTCTACCTGAATTTCCTGAAATCCCTGCAAGTTCCCGACCGGCCCACGCAGATATACTGTGAAAGAATGGCACTCCTGGATGAAATCCTGTATGGGTATGTCCGTCCCCTTTTCGGCCACCAGAGGGCGCACGAGCACCAGCACAGGGATTTCGGTGTGTAAACACACAAATCCCTGTGCTGACAGAGGAGAGGAGACGTGTTGTTTGTTCCTAGTAAGTAGGAACAGTGATATGTCTCCTCTATCCGCATACAGTTAGAACACACTGAGGGAACACACATTTAACCCCTTGATCGTCCCCTAGTGTTAACCCCTTCCCTGCCAGTGACATTTACACAGTAAGCAGTGTAGTTCCAAAAATATGTCAAAAGTGTCTGATCTGTCTGTCACAATGTTGCAATACTGCTAAAAATCGCAGATCACCGCCAGTACTAATTTAAAAAAAACAATAATAAAAATGCCATAAAAATGCAATAAATCTTTCCCATAGTTTGCAGACATTATAACTTTTGTGCAGACCAATCAATATACGTTTATTGCAATTTTTTTTACCAAAAATATGTAGAAGAATATATATTGGCCTTAACTGATAAAGAAATTTGTTTTCTAAAAAAAATTGGGGGATATTTATTATAGCAAAAATAAAAAATAAATGTTTTTCAAAATTGACGCTCTTTTTTGTTTATAACACAAAAAATAAAAACTGCAGAAGTGATCAAATACCACCAAAAGAAAGCTCTATTTATGGGAAAAAAAGCATGCAAATTTTGTTTGGATACATCATCGAATGACGTGCAATTTTCAGTTAAAGCGACACAGTGCCAAATTGTAAAAAGTGCTCCGATCAGGAAGGGGGTAAAATCTTCTGGGGCTGAAGTGGTTAAAAAACATTAAAGAAATGGTGCTCATTTAAAAACAATAAAGAAGTGGTGCATTGTTTAATCTCCGAATCAGCCTATACGTTATGACAGATATCCTGTGGTTCTGAATCAGCCAGATTTGGAATGGATGTTCAATTTATACTTCTAGTGGTGACAGTGATAGAAATCACTGCTCCTTAAGACCTGGAATTCTCTTTAAGAGACATCACTTAATTCAAAATGTGCTTTTGAAATCAGCTATGTTACCATATTGTCTGTTACAATAAAGGTATATAGGTCTAGAGTGAACCAGATGAATTCTCCAGGGGGGATGCAAAGTACATATCTCTGCTGGAGGAAAGCATTTTGGACAGAAATATCTCCCTTTTTGTACCAGAATATGAAAAAAGAATTAAGCTTAGCAATGATGTTTTATCCTGTAATCTGTGATTACCTGGAATAATAGACAGTAATAATAAAGAATACTTGTAATCTTAAATCAAAGATAACCATGACTAAATTGGACCATGGAAGTTCAGGTAAGGCAACAAAATGTATTTTTGTTTGGTTGGTCCGGCTTTTGATAGATTTCTCAGTTTTTTAATAATGTTTTAATTTTCCTAACCTATTGTTTGATTCAGGCCACTTAATAATTTACAAGCATACCCCACTTTTAAGTGCACAATGGGGTTTATTTACTAAAGTTGGAAAGTGCAAAATCAGGCTCACTTCTGCATTGAAAACCAATGAGCGTCTAACATCGGCTTGTTCAATTAACTTCCCTGGCGGTATGATTATTTCAGATTTTAGGTGCTGAAAGCGGTACAATTATTTTGCATGGAAATTTGTCATTTTATACTGTAGTCCTGTAATTCTTAGGAATGACTCACTTAAATCTGTCCAAACCAGAGTCTAGCAGACATCCCGGGTATGATAAAGTTTGAAAAATGAAATCATAAATTATAATATAATACATAATTATAAATAATTATACCAAATAATACTATAATAATAATAAAAATGTTTCAATAATGTAATCAAATCAAAAACACTGAAATTTGCTCAGTTGCAGAATTGTCGCCGTCATTACTTTTCAGTATTTGATGACGGATCCCCCCCCCACAAATCGCTATCCCTCAATTCTGCGAGTGATTCTAATTTATTATCGCTGTTTTCTAGCTGGTCTAAAACCATTTTTGATGTAAAGGGACAGTTTTGGTTGCTATGGACAATCGCCAATTTCCAGGCATAAAGAACAGTTTTTATAATATAAAACTGCATGCAGGACACGGGACAAACCCCTAGGGACAAAGGGGATGTGAAATAATTACATACAGCAATGTAATCTGTAAGATTACATTATACTGTATGTATAGTGTGTGTTTTACTTTTTGAATTTGGCGCCGTTCTCCGTCCCCGTGTATCAAAACGCTCACAGGGAACGGAGCCTGGCGATGTGATGAATCGAGCGGAGGACGACCCGCTCACAGTGCGGGGAGACTTTGCTGGGTCCAGGTGATAAGGTAAGTAAACTCATCCTGGATCCAGCGATGCGATCCCAAGTCTGGCTCAGGGTTACTGCTTTTGGTTCTGAATTTTCACCCCGAGCCTGACTCGGGAATACCGCCGGGGGGAGGGGGGGTGTGTTAAGCTTGGGTAATAAAACCTGGAAGCTCATTGGTTTCAATGCAGAAGTGAAATTGATTTTGCACTTTCTAACTTTAGTAAATAAACCCCATTGTGTACTTAAAAGTGGGGTATGCCTGTATTTTACTCTGTTTTTTGTACACTGGATGCTTTAATGAGCTGTAGGAAGCACTTCAGATTTACAACATTTTGGGATTATAATGTTATCTTCTGACATAATGGATCTGCCAACTGAGATAAAGTGGAGCAATCCAGTTCTTTTTAGGTCTGCACACACTTTTGTTCAACATATGACAAGGCCATGGGTACATACGGTTTTCCTTCTAGCAAGACAACTATTGATGTAACTGCTCATATTTCCATTTGGTTTGACAGGTCAAAAAAAAGCTTAAAGAAGGTACTTCTGTAAGACTGGCTTTCTGACCCGATCTTATTCCTATCGACTCTGAATGTTCTTTTTAAAGTAGCATGCTTCAAGCCATGCAACATTCTGATGTTATGCATTTTGTTTCTTTCACCAAGTACTGGACTTTACCTTTGTTGAACTTGATGTTGACTTTCTGGCTTTTTTCTAACTTTGAACAGATTACTAAGCTTCTCTGGTTGTCGAAGTTATGCATACAGAATATTGTGTAGTTTCCTAAATTTTTCATGACAACATGTTAAACTTTTACAATTTTATTATATTCTTGTAGATAATCAACATCCAAAGGATATGTGGTTTTAGGGATTTTTATAACTTGCTAAATGTGCTTGCTTTAGCCTGACCTTCTCACCTAGTCTATGGATAAAACAGAATGTTTTTAATATAGTTTTACTATGTCATTATTCTTGGAGAACACAGACATAAGGGGACGTTTTGTCCGCAGTGAATAGTGCGCCATCCAACAGACCATACAACTGCAATGATTACAATACAGAAATATATATTTTTTTAGCTTAATGTAGATCTAAACCCAATCAATATAATGTAACATAAGCTTTAACATAATAATGTAATTTATAAAAAGGTTTAACATATTTTTAATAATGCAGCTTTTTTATTAAAATAATTGCTGATGAACCTGCTGTGAAGATCCTTGATCAGGCGATTTTTGTAAGGAATGACAACTGTCTCCCCACTGACCCCCAATATATACTGTATATATTTTTATGTATTAAAGGCAAATAGACGGTTCAAGTGCATTTGCACTTATTTTCCCCAGAGTTTAGTGAATGCTCTGTTGATTTCCATCATCCAATTATGTGCAAGCACAAATTCAGATTTTTAATTTTCCTTACACCTGATTGGGTATTCTTTAAAAAGTGAACCTTGACCACATTGCCTAAGCACTGGGGAAAATAAGTGCAACTTATGAAGTACACAGTCTATTTGTTTTAGTAAATCCACCTCTAAATGTCATCCAATTAAGCTTTAGATTTACTTTCATGAAGTATTTGATCAGAATAAATGGGGGTTTGGGGTGTGTTTGTGTACCTGTGGCATAAAGCAAAATAAATCAAAAGGAGCTACCCCTCCAAATGATGTTACTGTAACCCATGTCCATGGCACTTTTCACGTGAAGAGAAAAAAACTCACCTCTGTAATGTAGAGCTGCATGATTCTGGGAAAAATTAGAATCACACTTTTTTTGCTTAGAATAAAGACAACAATTCTCTCATGATTCTCGCAGCATAACATCTTTTTTCACATTATACCCAAAAAGTGGGCTAACTTTACTGTTTCAGTTTTTTTTTTATTAAGTGTATTGTTTTCCCAAAAAATTGCATTTGAAAGACCGCTGTGCAAATACAGTGTGACATAAAATATTGCAACAACCAACATTTTATGTTCTAGGGTCTCTGCTTAAAAAAAAAAAAAAAAAAAAAAAAAAAAATTATATATATATATATATATATATATATATATATATATATATATATCTATATCTATATCTATATATATATATATATATATATATATATATATATATATATATATATATATATATATATATATATATATATATATATATATATATAATGTTTGGGTGTTCTAAGTAATTTTCTAGCAAAAAATAATGATTTTATTGTGAATCTAACAAGTGTCAGAAAGGGGTTTAGTGTTTCAGTGGTTAAACTTCCCTCATTTACAGACTGAAGGTCATTCCTTTGATCTAAAGAACAAAACATTCACAATTTTATAGTTAGCTCAGTGGCTGAGGAATATTGTCAAACTTGGCAGACTGCCTGTTTTTTTTTGTTTGTTTTTTGGACAGATGTCGGCTTGAGCAGAGAACTCTGCATAGAATCAGGAAAATGCTTTGTTAAGATCGTGAGGGAGAAAGGATCGCGATCTTGATTCTTAAAAAATAATAGTGCAGCTTTACTGTAATGTATTATATGCAGTATATTGCAGTATGTGGTTAACGTCACTGTTGCCTGCTATTATGTGGATTCCTTGAATTGGGCTGATTTACTAAATGCAAATAGACTGTTCACTTTGCAAGGGAAGTTGCTCTTTGCATGGGTATTCTCCCCAGAGCTTTATGAAGGAAATGAAGCTTTGCCAACTTCCATCATCCAACTGCATACTTGCCAACAGTCCCTGAATTGGTGGGACAGTACCGCTTTTTAGTCACCTGTAGTCACCTTGTAGACAGAGTCCCTGGCTTTGCCCCGAGATTACAGCATCATACCATGATGACTCAGAATGCCACTTCATCTACCCGGCCCTGCCGTGTTGCAGTGTGTTCAACTGAATCAGGGAATTTACATAAGAATGGTGTGATATTTACATATGAATTCAATTTATATGTAAATATTGCATCAATAATATGTAAATCACGCATTTATTCATACAATCCCTCTCCCCCTGCAGTTCACTTCCTAAATGCTGTCCAGGGGATGTATACAAAGGAATTAAAAAACAGTAAAGTTAGCCCAAAATTGCACATACTCATGGAATGGCGCCAAACTTTGCTACTTAAAAATCCCCATAGGGGACGCTTTAAATTTTTTTATTAGTTACATGTTTTTAATTACAGAGGGTTAAAATTATTGCTCTCGCTCTAATGTTCGCAGCAATACCTAACATGTATGCTTTGAAAACCGTTTTCATATGTGGGCGGGACTTACGTATGTGTTCGCTTCTGCATGCAAGCACACGGGGACAGGGGCACTTTAATTTTTATTTTATTTTTTCATTTTACTTTATTTATTTTAGTTTGACACTTTTTTCCCCAAAAATAATTTTTTTGATCACCTTTATTCCTATTACCAGGAATGTAAACATCCCTTGTAATAGGAATATGGCATGACAAGTCCTCTTTACAGTGAGATAAAGTCTCAATAAGACCCCACATCTCACCTCTAGGCCTTCGGAGGATGGCGGGAGGGGGATAGTCCTCTCTCGACTCCCGTAAGAATGATCAAGCAGTGGGACAGTCGATATGATCATTCTTATGGTGTAGGGAATCGCCGGCTAAAAAAGCTGATATCTGAATGATGCCTGTAGCTGCACATCCCCGCATAAAGTCAAGGACGTCATATGAGGGCCGGTGGGCGGGAAGTGGTTAAAATGCATTTTTTTTTTAACACAAATTTGTCCATTTATACAATATTTCTAACACATAGCATGTACATACCAAAAATGACACCCTAAAATTGATTCTCCTACTCCTCCTAAGTACGGTGATGCCACATGTGTGAGACTTCCACAGCTTGGCCACATACAGAGGCCGAGTACAGCTGAGCATGGCTGAGCATGGCTGAGTATGGCTGGGTATGGCTGAGCATGGCTGAGCATGGCTGGGTATCACAGAGTATTGTAGGCAGGGCTCAAGTCCTGCTGGAACGCATGGGAACAGAGTTCCTGTACTTTTTCCACAACAGGAACTCAGTTCCGTTAGCAGCCGCATCCTGCAAGACTTTGAAATATGCGAGCTGTGTGGCAGGTGCTACACCAGCAGCCGCCAATACAACTCGCAATAGTAAATGCCGCACACCAGGGGTGGACTGATCATTCAGGCATCGCCAGTAGGGGGCCCCATGACAGCTTCCTCTTTGATCTACCTGTCAATCACAGCTAGCTGACGGGTAGAGCAGGTCCCTGCTGCTAAGAGATTATATTTAGTCAGACCTCTCATGATACGCTCCTCCCCGTCGGCCCCTCCTGATTTTCTGTCTCCTCACCCCCCCCCCCCCCAGTCTCCTGCATACTTGCTCTGTGTGTCCAGCTGAATCCCCCCCTCCTCCTCCTCTATCTTCAGTGCCATATGATGAGAGAGCCCAGAGGAGGAGCACAGCTATTCTGCTCACAGGACATGCAGGGAGAGAGGTGAGCTGAGGAAGGAACATCAGTTTGGGGTGGTAAGCTGAGCACAATACCTGGCAAAGTTTAATGCCAGGAGGGAAGTTTATGTGGAAATATGTGAAGGGTTGGAATAGCAGTGAGTGTGTGTTGGAGCCCTGCAGAGTTTGCAGCCCCCCAAGCTAACATACATCACTTAAGCAGGAACACATCACCATCTCCCCAAGCATTCTGTCCAGATAATGTACAGTTAATTTATGACCTTTCCGCTTAACCCTGTGTTATACAAACTCTGTTCAATGAAAAGTGTAAACTCACCACATAAACACTCTATATACAAAATAACATTCCCCAATGAAGATCAGAACATGATGTTCACATTTGCATGAAAGCACAATTGAATGAATACTGGGTATTGCAGAGTATTGCTGGGTATTGCAGTGTATTGCCAGGGTATTGCAGAGTATTGGCAGGGTATTGCAGGGTATTGTAGAGTATTGCAGGGTATGGCAGAGTATTGGCATGGCATTTCTGGGTATTGCAGAGTATTGGCAGGGTATTGTTGGGTATTGCAGTGTATTGACAGGGTATTGCTGGGTATTGCAGAGTATTGGCAGGGTATTGCTGGGTATTACAGAGTATTGGCAGGGAATTGTAGAGTTAATTGCCAGTGAGCAGTGCTGTGGGCACTACAGATCTAGCCCACAGCGCTGCTGCCACGATCTCTCCCCTCCACTGTACCAATCGGTACAGAGAGGGGAGGGAGTAACCAGCATCATGACTTGATGCCGGTTTGTTTACAAGTGATCGCTCCATCACCGTAATCCGTGGTCACGGATGTTCTCGAGTGCGCGACTCAGTGGGCGCACGAGAGTGAAATTCTGGGAGGACGTCAATGTACACCTTCCCAGACTTAAGCAACCACATTGTAGCCGTCATTTGGCTATGGGCCGGTTGTTAAGCGGTTAAGGTCATGAGGTGGCCTAGCCAATCTCCAGAGCTCAATCCTATAAAAAATGTATACAGGGAGCTGAAACTTTTAGTTGACAAGAGACAGCCAAGAAACCTTAAGGACAAAAATGGACCAAAAATCCCTGCTGAGATGTGTGCAAACCTGGTAACTAACTACAAGAAATGTCTTACCTCTATGCTTGCCAACAAGGGTTTCTCTACCAAGTACTAAGTCATGTTTTTCTTGGGTATAAAATACTAATTTTACTCATTGAACTGCAAGTCAATTTAAAACATTTGTATCCTGTGTTTTATCTATGTTTTTGGTATATATTCTGTCCCTATCATTTAAAATACACCTATGATAAAAAATATATATATATATATATATATATATATATATATATATATATATATATATATATATATATATATATATACTGTATAGACCCCTAATTTCTTTGTAAGTGGGCAAACTAACAAAAACCTGCAGGGGATCAAATAATTATTTTCCCCACTGTACATGTGTTTATGAGCCTTGCTTTGTGCACTGGTGCGCAGTCATGTTGGAACAGGAAGGAGCCATCCCCAAACTGTTCCCACAAAGTTGGGAGCATGAAATTGTACAATATATCTTGGTATGCTGACACCTTAAGAGTTCCCTTCAAACTAACTAAGGAGCCAAGCCTAACCCCTGAAAAATAACAACACACCATAATCCCCCTTTCTCCAAATGGTTTGGACCCATAAAGATATGGCTGAATGAGTTTGGGGTGGAGGAACTTGACTGGCCTTCACAGAGTCCCGACTTCAGCCTGATAGATTATCTTTAGGATGAATAATGCAGCGTACACACGACCGGACTTTGAGGGACTAGGTCCGACGGACTTTCGGCGGAGTTCTGACAGAGTTCTGACAGAGTTCTGACGGACTTTCTGAATGAACGGACTTGGCCACACACAATCACACCAAAGTCCGACAGATTCGAACGTGATGACATACGACCGGACTAGAATAAGGAAGTTCATAGCCAGTAGCCAATAGCTGCCCTCGCGACGGTTTTTGTCCGTCAGACTAGCATACACACGAGCGGATTTCTCGGTAGGAACTGGGTCCGGCGGAGTTCCGGCGGAAAAATTTGAAACATGTTCCATTTCTAAAGTCTGACGGATTTTTGCAAATCAAAAGTCCGCTGTAGCCCGCACACAATCGAATGGTCTGCCGGAATCGTTCCGTCGGACCTTTGATGTCGAAAAGTCCGGTTGTGTGTACGCGGCATTAGAGCGGAGACTGCGAAACAGGCTTTTTTATCCAACAACGGTGCCTGACCGCACGAATGCACTTCTGAAATAATGGTCAAACATTCCCATAGACACACTCCTAAACCTTGTAGACATCCTTCCCAAGAGAGTTGCAGCTGCTACAGCTGCAAAGAGTGGGCTTACTCAATATTGACCCCTACAGACTAAGACTAGGATGCCATTAAAGTTCATGTGGGTGTAAAGGCAGGTGTCCCAATACTTTTGGTAATATAGTGTGTGTTATTATTATAAAAGCAACACTTTTGTGGTTGCCCCTATTTATCATGAGCTGAACTTAAAGATCTACAACTTTTTCTATGTACACAAAAGGCCTATTTCTCTCAAATATTGTTCACAAATCTGTGATGTGTGATAAAACTGCACATTTTAGAGTGGCCTTTTATTGTGGTCAGCGTAAGGCACACCTGTACAATAATCATGCTGTCTAATCAGCATCTTGATATGCACACCTGTCAGGTGGATGGTTTATCTCAGCAAAGGAGAATTGCTTACTAACACAGATTTAGACAGATTTGTGAACAATATTTGAGAGAAATAGGTATTTTGTGTACATAGAAAAAGTCATAAATAGGGGCAAACACAAAAGTGTTGCGTTTATAATTTTGCTCAGTGTATATATATAAGTGATTAGTAACCTCAGTTTTCACTAACCCTAACCTTAAAGTGTAACTCCACATTTGTTGAGAGATAATCAGCGGTGGGTGCTGAAACAGGTACAATTTGGATGGGCTTCATACCACATAACCTGTCACTTTGTCCTAAATTGTCTATTTACCCACCAGTCTTTTGTTTGCTTACCTACCTGCCCTGCTCCTGCAGCTTCTGCACGTGAGATTAATACTTCTAAACCTGAACTAGAACCCAGCAATCTACAATATGATATCAATATATTCAATATCTCTTTTTATATGTAAAACATATTAATACAATGTAGATAACTGTATAAATACATACTTTTTTGTATTTGTGTAGCATCCTCTAGTGGGTGCTAGTGTACATAGTTGTTAGTGTAGAAAAAGAGAGAGCTAGGCCTGGGTTGGATCTGGGTTAGGGATGAGTGACTCAAGGAGGCTGGATGACTCAGCAAGCAGCACATCTGGTAACTCCCCCTGCTCTCTGGAATCTTGGAGAAGCTTCTAGGTACTTCATAAATGCTCATGGGTGATGCCAGCAGCAACAGTCAGGTGGAAGATGGAGAAGGAGTTCTGAGGAGACTGTCTGTGGGCCTTGAGGGTGTCCCCTAGCCTGGGGGGGGGGGTGTCTCTGGGCCTGGGGCTTGGGTACTGGAGGGACCCTCTACAGCACAAAGAGGAAATCCTTCCTGGAGACACGGGAGCAAGGAGAGGACAGCATGAGCAGGTCAGCACATCCAGAAGTTCTCCAGAGGAGTGAGTATCTATCTGGGTGGACTTTGGAGAAGTAGTCAGGAGGGCTATTGAAAGGGGCAGCTGCAGCCAGGCAGGCTGGCAGTGCCTGAAGAGGTGGCGCTGTGACCAGTAGCCACAGGGATGCAAGCTGGACACTGATTTTTGCTACACATCACAAGGGGCCTCGAGTTTCTGCCTATAACAAGCTTTTGCTCAACAATCTGACTGAATGCTGTTTCAGATCACTTTCAATCATTGTGCCAGCGGAGTTCTGCAAGCAAGTGTGCTGGAGGAAGCTGAGGAGTGTATATAGACTGTATATAGGCAAAGTTGTCTCTGAAGTTTGTTGTAAGTCAAGTGGGCATGCCAAAATACTGCTACTCCCAATCCAACTTTTATCAATAAAGAAATAAAACAGTGCTGTACTGTTTTCTGACCCTGGAAGAGTGTGAAAATTTGATGTGTTTGGTTGTTCAGGGTGGGGAACCCCATTTCAACTGTGGCTCCTTAGGAGGTGCGCTGCATTTGTAATTACATATCTAATGTGGGCCGCCATTTTTTCTCATGTTCTTGCATATAGTTCTGCTACTGTTGTCCAACTATCTGTAATCTGTATGTGGCTGATGCATTATCCCAACAGACAGATTGATTGCATGCATGGTGGCTAATATTTATTATTTATAATCTTCATGTTAAATACAAGAAGAAACACTTGCATGCAGGGTAAAGCAACAGGTTCACTTTAACAGCAGTCACATTAGCAGGACATAATCTATCAGTAGCACTGACCTAACAGAATTTCTGGGGGAATTAATGGAAGCCATTTACAACTGGGGGGTTTGCCAATTGCCATTCAAGTAAGCTAATGCACTCTTTAACTGCCTGGTCTCTGATGATGGTAGAAAACTGTAAAAAGGCTGATTGCTTACTAATTGCTGATCCCCCTGACAAAGTATATTGGAGAAAGCAGGGAGGATGTTTGGGTGACAGGAAGGAGCACTAAAAACATAAAACTTGCAGAAGACCGTTAATACTGCTTTGCTGACACCTCAGATTGTGGTTTTATCAGTAAGCTATATCAAATTCTTTAAATGATCCTAATTTGTGTCATATCTAAGCTTGAGTCGATGCATTCACTCATATATACTGCATATATAAACTTCCTGAGTTGATGTTAAAAAACCACCTGTCACTTACATGAACAGAAGACAGCTATCTGGTGTCATTATTCAGAATTTGAAATGAATAAACTGGATCAGACACAGTATTTCTGTATTAGAATGCCTCAATGTGTATAGTTAGAAGTAGGGCATTTTTTAAAAAAATGTGTACATTTCTAGCCATAGATTTTAATGAGAAGAGGTGTGTGATCACATTTTCTACTTATTTACCTTTTATGGTGAAACATACACCAATACTTCCCTTTGAAATAGGTCAGTTACCAGGTCAGTTACCTGTAGGCATAGCAATTACTATTTTTTTTATTTGATTTGATTTATTTATATTTTCTACACATTTACATGAATATGAATCTGCCCAGCAAAAGAGGCAGTAACTGGTGTTGGAACAAAACATATAACAATGCCAGGGGTGTTTAAAACAATTCGATTTTAATCATAATTATAGCTGTTTTTTCCAAAAGAAAAATAAACTTTTGCTGTAATTGCTTAAAAATTGTTAACCGATGCTGGAATATAATTTGTTTGTCATATACCTAAAGTGGAACTAAACCCCCCCTATCCTTTACAGTCAAGGAAGCTGACATGTTGGCCTCTGTTTGATCTGCAATTGCCATGACGCTACACATGATCAACTATGACAGTTTGGTTGGGATCTGACCTAAATACAATGGCAAACTTGACAGGCATGCCTTGAATGTATTTTAATTAAAGAAAAAGGGAGGAAAAAAGGGAAGAAAAAGAAAAAAGTAAAGAAAAGCAGATAAGTCCACTTATAAAGGGTTAAGTCAAAAAACTACCCTAATTGAGTCCTTATTTAAGGTGTTAGTGCCGAAACCCGATAACATATACATACAAAAAGGACGCAGCTTGATTAGCACGAACTGCAAAAAGAGGTTACTTTTGACACCAAACAAAAATTCTTTACCTCATACAAAAAAGTTAATTAGTAATATATAATTTATTTTGGTTTTCAAATATCATATTTAACCATAATTTCATTAGTAAAAAAACCCAAAGACCATTCGTAAAAAAATGTCCATTCCCAAAGTAAACCCAACATGAATCATATAAGACAAACCACAAACAAGACATAAATAACACATAACACAAACACAAACAATGACGCTGGTCCGGACCAATTACTACCGATTGCCAAAAAATTGGTTATTATAAACAAATTAGACCGGTAAGACCACTTACAAAATCTGTCAATATATTTGTCTGGCAATCAGCAGCAAGCATGAAATGGAGACTAGTTCTAAATTAAAACTATTGGTAACAGCCTAGTTTCACTGAATTCCTTAGCAAAAGAGTGTCCATTCGATGGTTATGGATGTATAGTCTTTTCGTAAACAACAGTGTTCAATGTTACCAATTTCGAATGTTATTAGTTTATATTTATCGAATCGATTCGTAAGTTTTCGAAAACAGCTGTTAATTCACGAAGTCCACAAAAAATTAATTGATGTAAAACGAGACAGCCAGTTTACTTAATGGCTAAAAGACTATTCATTTCCTTATAGTCAATGAATACTACAACTTCTCAATGTGTCAACACACAATTCCAAAAAGGCCTTAAGTTATGTCTCATGAAATACAAATATTTGTTTCTCTGTGGAACAACGACTTGTTCGGTCCGGAAAGGATTGCTTTACAAGCGCTATATTTTTGCTCTACCGGCATATGTTGCATAACATCCACAGTATGTGCATTACTCACGGACCGACATTGATCGTTATTGTTTTCGATATGGAGACCGTCCGGGATCCCGAAGGCCAAAGTGTGTAGTCTGTTGTTGCTGTGTCAGCACTCGTAACATGTTTTCGGTAGCATGGGTTTACAGAGACCCCGATCATCCATTCGTAAAGATAGTATCGAATCCCTCGAAAGAGTAGACACTCCGTATATCTGGCTGCAGTCGCTGTCTCAAGCTCATGCGAGGTTCGTCTAGCGTCCGGATGTGACCATATCGAAAAATATGTATGTATGTATGTATGTATACTGTGGATGTTATGCAACATATGCCGGCAGAGCAAAAATATAGCGCTCGTGAAGCAATCCTTTCCGGACCGAACAATTCGTTGTTCCACAGAGAAACAAATATTTGTATTTCATGAGACATAACTTAAGGCCTTTTGGAATTGTGTGTTGACACATTGAGAAGTTGTAGTATTCATTGACTATAAGGAAATTAACAGTCTTTTAGCCATTAAGTAAACTGGCTGTCTCGTTTTACATCAATTAATTTTTTGTGGACTTCGTGAATTAACAGCTGTTTTCGAAAACTTACGAATCGATTCGATAAATATAAACTAATAACATTCGAAATTGGTAACACTGAACACTGTTGTTTACAAAAAGACTATACATCCATAACCATCGAATGGACACTCTTTTGCTAAGGAATTCAGTGAAACTAGGCTGTTAGCAATAGTTTTAATTTAGAACTAGTCTCCATTTCATGCTTGCTGCTGATTGCCAGATAAATATATTGACAGATTTTGTAAGTGGTCTTACCGGTCTAACTTGTTTATAATAACCAATTTTTTGGCAATCGGTAGCAATTGGTCCGGACCAGCGTCATTGTTTGTGTTTGTGTTATGTGTTATTTATGTCTTGTTTGTGGTTTGTTTTATATGATTCATGTTGGGTTTACTTTGGGAATGGACATTTTTTAGGAATGGTCTTTGGGTTTTTTTACTAATGAAATTATGGTTAAATATGATATTTGAAAACCAAAATAAATTATATATTTCTAATTAACTTTTTTGTATGAGGTAAAGAATTTTTGTTTGGTGTCAAAAGTAACCTCTTTTTGCAGTTCGTGCTAATCGAACTGCATCCTTTTTGTATGCCTTGAATGTAACTGTTTTGGGAAACTGGCAATATGGTGGGTTTAATTTCACTTTAAAGAAAAAACTACATGTTTTAGATTCACCCATAGGGTGAACAACAATGGCGTGTAGAGCCCCCCCCCCCCCGGGTCTACTGGGAGCAGAAAGGTACTCCAGAGGCAGAGAGCGAGCTTACATTCACCCCAGGGCTGAATCCATGGCTATAATGGGGAGTTAGAACAGAATTTAGGCGCCAGTCACTGTAGGTATATTTCAATGCCTTAATGAGAACTTGAGAAAGGTTATAGGAAAGAGGGTTAGGGGAGGTTTCAGATACACTTTTTAGCAGATCACTTACAGACTCCTTGAATCCAATCCAATCCTTTCTTTTAGCAGATTTTGAATACCTGGGTAGGTCTCTCACACAGACCTAGCAGCCAGGAGTTACCTTAATTAGATTGTAGAATAGCTTGACAGTACCAGAACCTTTAAGCTGAACCGGTGGTACTGTAAGGGTAGTTTAGATATAGGCGCGTCCTCCACCCAAGTCACTGGGCCCTACTGAGAGACCAGCCCTCCTCCTGGCTCTCTCCAACAAGGGTCATCCCCTTGATCTCCTCTGCTTCTTCCAATGTTGACACAACGCTCTATCCTGCTGCAATGCTGTTTACATGGTGCACTATGACAGATATAGGCATGGGCGGGGTCTCCGGGTGATGTCACCCGGTGACCCCACCCCTTATGACAGCACAGTCCCGAGGCATGCTGGGACTGTGCTGTCATAAGGGGCGGGGTCACTGGGCATGCTGGGACTGTGCCGTCATAAGGGGCATGATCACCGGGTGACATCAACCTGTGACCCCGCCCCATGCCTATATAAGTCGTAGCTCACCATGCAAACAGCATTGCAGCAGGAGAGAGCGTTGTGTCAACATCGGAAGAAGACCGGAGGAAAGAAGACAACGGAAAACACCGGGCTACTGCTCGCAAAAGAACGGCAAAAGAGCAGAAGATATTGGAGGAGCCCGGGAGAAGAATCAGAGAGCAGGAGAAAGATCGGAAAGCGAGAGAAGAGGCTAGAGATCAGGAGAAGAACTGGAGCCTGTGTGAGAAGGGCGGAGAGCGGGAGAAGAGACCAGAGAGAGTGGAGGAGTCGGAAGAGACCCCTGAAGACAGACGAGACCCCCGGAGCTGCCTAATAAACTATTTTAAAAAACTGTCTATTATGTGTTTTTATTGACACTTTTTCCCCCAGGTGAATGGGTAGGGGTATGATGTACCCCATACTTATTCACATAGGGTGGGGGCCTGGGATCTGGGCAGCCCCCTTATGAAAGGGGGCTCCTGGATTCCGATAAGCCCCCCGCTCTCAGACCTCGACAACCGACGGCCAGGGTTTCCGGGAAGAGGCCCTTGTCCCATCAACATGGGGACAAGGTGCTTTGGGGTTGGGGGGCCTTGCAGCTGAATTACTTGCTACCTGGGATGTTGAGATGGTGTCCATCTGGTGTTGGAGGGCTTTTGGGGTTGTATTTTCATGTTGGGAACATGATATGCTAGTTTCTTCATCAACCCATATGCCTGGTATTTTTTGTGTTTTTCATTTACATCTAGCAGCGATGAAGCAATACATTTTTTGCTGGATATCTGACTGGAACTAAGGTGTCATATATAATTGAGGGGTAGGGTTATTTATGGTTTTCTTCATTCATTTTGGTAGTATTTTGTAGCACAGTTTGTAAGCCCAAGAAAGGTCACAGACTGAAATATCACCTCCTTCAGAGAAAAAAAGATTTAGAGCATCTGAGTCTTTGTGCTGTCAGGAGCCTTTTTCATGTGAACATTTTGATGTCATCTGAAAAATGACACACAGTACATTGTTGCAGGTTATGCTGCTATCATTCCCACCATTTTTTTTTAAATTGCAGAAAATTAAACTTCCAATGATTTCCAGACCAGCAACTATACTAACAATAAATATTTTAACAAACTATTGACTTGTGTCAGTAACAGAGTGGAATGGTCAAAGTCCTAACCCAGTTTCACCAACCAATGAGTTCCTAAGTGCTAAATCTTGCATATATGGCTGGGGTAGATGCAAATAAAAACTAATTTGAATGAAGGCATATTTAAATGGTTCTCTAAGTAATCTTGTTTCAGTTTTTTCCTTCTATTAAAGTGATTGTAAAGGTTTTTTTTTAATAACAAACATGTCAAGGATTTTGCACAGAGCGGCCTAGATTCTCCTTTTCTGGGGTGCCCCGACGGCACTCCTGGCTCCTCCTCTTCATCGAGTGCCCCCACAGAGAGCTGCATTACATGGGGGCACTCGTGCAGGAGCACTTCCGAGTCCTGCTGCTGCGTCTATTTATACATAGACATTCGAACTCGGCCCCACCCTCTGGCTCCTATGTCACTGGATTTGATTGACAGCAGTAGGAGCTGCTATAAGGACCCAACACAGTGGCTGGAGTTGTCAGGATTCAGGTAAGGAAAAGGGGGGGGGGGGGTGGAGGGAGCTACAGCTCAGAATGGTTTTCACCTTAATACATAGAATGCATTAAGGTGAAAAACCTTGAGACTTTACTTTTGTCCCAACCCCCTTAAACCTTCTTTAATCACTTGCTGCCCAAGCCAATTCTGAAACTTCTCACTTAACATGTAAAATCAGCATTTTGTTTACTATATAAGCACTTAGAACCCCCAAACATTATATATTTGTTGCTGGAGAGGAGGTTGGGAGAAATAAGGTTCCTCTATGGTTTCCTGGGTCACTAAGTGAATCTAACCTATTGGATGCTACCACCCCAGGTGACTCAAGCAGCCATCTTGGGTCAGGCGGAACCTATTTAAGGCCCTGGCTCCCCAATTTTGGCACGCTTAGGCAATTGGACAGAGTAGGGACATCTAACCCTTTCTGTGAGGTACAGTAATAGTGCTAGGGAAAGACTCCTGTCAAGAAGGGTAAGCATAGTGCCTTTTCTCTCTGGACTTACTCCCGCTTGGGACCAGATGGCCAGGCTGCATTCAGTCCCCTCTGTGATTCCTGCTAGAATCTACTGTCACGCCACTGAACTCTGAGCGTGCCTGGCTGGGTGGCTTTCCCACAGGGCTTGTTGTGAACTGTTGTGGCATTACTTCAATACAAGTTCCATTGCACCTGCCCATGTGATTTATTGTCTCTGACCAAACAGACCAAAGGGAAGCAAATTACAGAAGTTTATTGTTAGGCTATACATACATTTTAAAGAAGAACTATTTTTACATTTAATCTTCATGCACATTTTTCCCAACAGGTCATAAAGCACAACAGCATTTTTCTTTTGGTCTTCTGGATGATGGCCACATGACACCCTTGAGTCTTCCTGGTCTTCCATACTACAGGGAATTGCCCTGGTGGCTACAGAATTGTCCTGCAGACTTCAGGAGGAGCATTTTTATTTTTCAAAGGCTGGGGAATTTATTTTTAATTAGTTAAATATTATTGAAATGCCTAAATGCATGCGGCACTATGTCTCATATTTGGCATTATTGCCCACTCATATTGCCATTCTGGTTAAAAATATTTTGTATCCATCATAAAATTAAATGAAAGACTCATCTCTCCAGATATTCAATGTTACTTTGTTATCAATCATTCCAGGGTCTATTAAATCTAGCAGGACTGCCCTTCAATGGCAGAATAGGTGTGTGAGATGAACATGATTCAATCAATGGAACAGATGATTCATGCTGAAGAGAGACTTTTGGAAGGATCCCCACAGCAGAGTGATTGCGATGGGGTAATTTTCAAACCTCTACTACATTTTAACAATATTTTTTGAGAAGTGAGGGCAGTACGATTCTGCCCCATGCCCAATTTTGTTTTTCATGCTCTATTGGTCACCCTTGGAGGGACTTTTAAACAGAATCTAGACTTAATTCAAGTTTTTTTTTCCTTATTACTTTCTTTTTCTCCTTTTGTTTTTTTTTTCTTTTTTTTTTTTTTTTTTCTTTTTTGTTTTTTTTTTTTAAGTTTTTGTTTTGTTTATTAACTTCTGGGTTACATTTTATTATATGGCCAATTTGAATATATGTCTTGATCTTTGCTATCAACATGTTTCGATTATAGTTATTTTTTTTTGTAATGGCCCATGGCCTTATAGCCTGGCTAATGGACCTATATTTTATGGTTACTGAGTTTTTTTGTTTTTTTGTTTTTATGTAAAAACAGAGTTGTCAAGTTGTAATGTGCTGATGTATCAATGTATTTCATTTTTTTTTTCAATCTTTTTTTAAGGTTATTTAAAATGTGAAAATCAATAAACAGTTTTTTTTAAATATAATTGAAGATCTGCTATAACCTCACCAAAGTAAAGCCCACGTTAAGCTACAGTCTCTCTGCCTATACTTGAGAAGAGCATCTTGGGAAAATTACAACATCTGTCCATTTCAGACCAGAGGATTTATTTCCTCAGTCTTGTCTCCCAAAGAGAATTCTGTAGCAGCATTTGAAATTCAGGATCTAGTCTTTTGGGCTGAACACTGGACCCCTGCTGGCAAGTTCTAGCACGGAACCCTACCAGGCCGGCCTACAGCTGCACAGTCTGCTTTAGCAGCATTGTGAAAAACAAGACCAACTGCTTCCCTAGAAGTTGCTTAATAAACTGATATGCTTTTAACAATATAAGTTGTAAACATTTAGCAAAACTGTATGGAAAGCAGAAAATTTGTAGTCATTGAGGAAAAATAGTCTATATTCTGGAAAATCATTTTATGTTGCTTATTTGCTTTAGGACATTACTGCACTCCAGTGACTTTACAATTATTGACCCCCTTAACGTCAAATAAATTGCTGACACCAATAATTTTGCAACTAATGGGCAGCAAAAAAAAGTAAAATAAATGAGTGTTTCTTTCGCCCTCAGGTTTTTTAGGAAATAAGATCGTGATAGCGGTTTTACAGTAGAAGGCTCGAACTTGCCTTTGATAAACACATCACCATATTTTTAACTGGCATTCCCATGATAGGCCAAGGCTTAAGTGCTTTAGCTATAAAATGTCACTGTCATGCCAGCTAAAATATAATGAGCGTGTATTACTGCAGCATAAATCTACACTGTAAAGTTGTGTGTAATCACAAAAAGAAAACTGGATGTTTTATAATACGCATCATAGAGTTGTGTTACGCTACATTTTATACGTGCTTTTACTTTTATTTGCTGCAAGGCTTTTCAAACATGATCCTACTGTAAAGAATTCATCACTTGTACAGTGGCAAATGAGTTCTTATTGAACTTTTTACAGGCTTGAATGCTATAACAAACCTGAACCAGGCCTGACAAACCATGTGTCAAGCTGGGAATAGAAGCTGGTCACAATCCCTTAAACTCAGTGGGGGTTATTCACTAAAGGCAAATCCACTTTGCACTACCCCTTAGAGCGATCAAATACCACAAAATGAAAGCTCTATTTGTGGGGAAAAAAAGGACATCAATTTTGTTTACTTACAGCATCCCACGACTGAACAATTGTCAATTAAAACGACACAGTGCTGTATCACGGAAAATGGCCTGGTCAGTAAGGGGGGCAAATCCTTCCAGGGCTGAAGTGGTTAAAGTGGATTTTTATGTCATAATGTAGAGTATAAGATTTCCTATCATTTGAGCCCAGTCTTGCTACAAAGAGTTAATCCAGCTCTGAGCAATCCTCTTTTATTATTCAGTGATTTAAATCTTGACAGAGAGAAACTTTGTCAAATCCTCCCCCTTGCTGTGAGTGACAGGTGATTTACATATCTCGTACACTAGCCTAAGAGACATGCATTATTTTTTAATTCCCTCCCATTCCTTTCTTCTGCTGCTCTGCCAGAATTGGATGTTCTACACCTCATGCCGCGTACACACATATCAAACTATCCGGCGGACTAAGTCTGGCGGACAAACAGCCGGACTGTCCACCGGACTGTCCACCGGACTTTCTGAACGAGCTACCTGCCCACACACGGCACTTTTTTGGGCGGACTATCCGCCGTACTTTTGAAATGAATGGACTCGCCCACACACACGGAGGAAAGTCAGTTAATTTTGAGCGCGACTCCAGGTATCCGGAACTAGCGAAGGAGGCGTCGCTGGCCCCATCACATGGTATGGACTTAAGGGGAAATCCCTACGCTGAAAAAACGGCGTGGGGGTCCCCCCCAGGTCCATATCAGACCCTTATCCGAGCACGCTACCCGGCCGGCCAGGAAAGAGGGTGGGGACGAGCGGGCCCCCCCTCATGAGCCGTACCAGGCAGCGTGCCCTCAACATGGGGGGGTGCCTTGGGGAAAGGGGGGGGCGCAGCCCCTCTACCCCAAAGCACCTTGTCCCCATGTTGATGAAGACAAGGGCCTCTTCCCGACAACCCTGGACGTTGGTTGTCAGGGTCTGCGGGCGGGGGGCTTATCGGAATCTGTGAGCCCCCTTTAATAAGGGGGCCCCCAGATACCGGCCCCCCACCCTATGTGAATGAGTATGGGGTACAATGTACCCCTACCCATTCACCTGTGAAAAAAAATGTAAAAAAAAAAACACCACACACAGGTTAAAATAGTTTATTGCACAGCTCTGGGGGTCTTCTTGCCGGACTCCTCCGCTATCTTCTGCTAGCTCTAGCTCTAGCATCCGCTGGGACTGTGACATCATAATGGGCAGGGACATCATCCGGTGATGTCCCTATATAAGTCACCACATGCCGCGTGTCCTGTCATAGTGACCGGAGACAGGGACGAGGCAACATCTCCAGAAGAGAAGAACAGAAGGTGGTGGCAGTGGTGACAGAAGACCGGGCCACCACTTACTCATTCACATAGGGCGGTATTAAAGGGGGCTCACGGATTCTGATAAGCCCCCCGCCCGCAGACCCCGACAACCAACGGCCAGGGTTGTCGGGAAGAGGCCCTTGTCCTCATCAATATGGAGACAAGGTGCTTTGGGGTGGGGGGGCCACGCGCCCCCCCTTCCCCAAGGCACCCCCCCATGTTGAGGGCACGCGGCCTGGTACGGCTGGTGGCCTGGTACCATGTGAGGGGGCCAGCGACGCCTCCTTCGCTGGTTCTGGCTACCTGGAGCCACGCTCAAAATGAACGGACTTTTCTCCGGGTGGGAAAAGTCCGTTCATTTCAAAGGTATGGCGGACTGGCACACACACGGCCATACTGTTCGCCGAAAAGCAAGTCCGGCGGACAGATTGATGTGCAAAACTCCAATCTTAGTCCGCCGGACTTTTGGGTAAAAAAAGTCCGCCAGAGCCTACACACAGGCGGGACTGTGACATTGCGGCGGACAGATCAGACACTTGTGACACTTTTTTATGACCATTGACATTTATACATCAATCAGAGCTAAAAATAGCTACTGATTAGTGTATAAATGTCACTGGCAGGGAAGGGGTTAACACTTGGGGGTTATCGAGGTGTTAAGTCTGTCCTAGGGAGGTGTTTAGAACTGTGGGGGCAGTGTACTGACTGGGAGTAGAGAGACATTGCTGTTTCTATTCACTAGAAACAGCAGATTTCTCTCCTCTTACTGACAAAATGGGGGATCCTTACATTAACAGACCCTCCCTTCTCTCTCCGGAGGGATCGGGGGTGCCCGGCAGACATCGTGGCCGCCGAGCACGTGCCTGCTAAGGCGATTTAAAGGGCCAACGTACAGTTATGTCAATTTGCCCTAGAGAACCAACTTGCTGCAGTATAATGATGGTGGCAGGTCAGCTAGTAGTTAATGATATCCCAGTCAATATTGAGTTGGCCCACCCTTTGCAGCTATAATTCTTCTGGGGAGGCTGTCCACAAGGTTTAGGAGTATGTCTATGGGAATATTTGAACATTCTTCCAAAAGTATATTGGTGAGGTCAGGCACTAACATTGGATGAGAAGGCCTGGCTTACAGTCTCTGCTCTAATTCATCCCAAAGGTGTTCTATAGGGTTGAGGTCAGGACTCTGTGCAGGCCAGTCAAGTTCCTCCACCCCAAACTCATTCATCCATGTCTTTATGGACCTTACTTTGAGCACTGGTCCAAATGATTTGGTGGTGGGGGGATTATGGTGTGGGGTTGTTTTTTTGGGCATTGGGCTTGGCCCCAACCAGCCTGCCCATACATTGATGAAAATTCAGCTGGTCCCTGCTCAACCAGACCAATTTCGATCTATGTACTGTATGGTTGGCTTTAGTCCTAGTGTGACAACAGTACGCAATGCAAGAGAAACTGACTGACTCCCATTCCTGACAGAAGCTAATTATACAGCAATGCAAAAATAAAATACATTAAAGTGTAACTAAGGGCAAAATGTTTTATTTTTTGTTTTGGACAGAGTGGTCAGGGTTTAGAACCCCTGTCAGTACTTGTGTTTGGTGATCATCTGACTGCTGTGACAGCCAATCACGGTGGTCACATGCTCCACCCCCTGGCATTCCAATCCCCTTAAAGAGCTGGCAGGAGCTAGCACTAAGGGGTTCATATTACAAAAATGGCTTTTTATGAATCAATAACTGGATGTGATATCTTTTCATGTAAGATCTGTTTCTACATGCTTATTAATTCAAATGAGCTTCTGAAATGTTACAAGCTTATGAAATATCCTGTGATTTCTAAGCAAGAGAACATAGTGCTTACAGCGATCCAAAAAAATCTGGGTGAATATTAATTAATCTGACCTTCTACAGGTACATATACTTCAAAAAGAAAGGGAGGCACAAACTATGACCACATTACTCTTTAAACTTATTCAGGAAGGGAGATAAATATTTCAGCTCATAGAAGAAGACTGCAAGTGAATAAATATTCACCAATGTACCGGTAAAAAATGTGAAATGCAACATTTACTTTTTATTATCAGTAAAAAGTTCTGCGGCTTTGCCAGTGGTAATAAAATGGTAACCAGCTTCTTAAAGCACAACTTTGACATATTTTGTAATGATAAACTTACTGAAATATGTTGTTACAAGGAACCCAAATATTTTACATATATTCAAATTGAAGCCAATGTACTTTGCAGTATTTTGGATTTTTAGAGCACTTCAAATACAGACAAAGTCTATACTAGCTTGCTGTGAAAGAGATTGGTTAACAAACTAGATGAAAACATCATTTTTAAAATGAAAACTTGGAAAAACTAGTTCGAAATGACCAAGCCCTGACATGATCCGCGTGCACACAGCAACATCCATTTTCAAATATATACCTAAAAGCATTAAAGTGATCGTAAAGTCTTGGTTTTCTTTCATAAAAATAACAAACGTTTCTTTACACACCTCCTCTGTGCAGTGGATTTGCACAGAGCAGCCTGGATTCTCCTCTTCGCAGGTCCCCTGTCTGTGGTCTTGGCCCCTCCCTCTTGTCGAGGGCCCCCATAGCAAGCAGATTGCTACTAATGTTAAGTAGTCAGTGTATAGCTTGTATAACAGTGTAAATTTGCTGTCCTCAACACACAGCCATTAATGTCTAAACCATTGGACTCATTAGTGTTACAAGGGGAACAGGTGTAAATGGGGAGCAGGTGTGTTAAATTTGGTATTATCACTCTCACTCTCTCATACTGGTCACTGCGTGTTCAACAGGATCTGAAAAAAATAATTGTTACTCTATATAAAGATGACCTAGGCTATAAGAAAATTGTCAAGACCCTGAAACTGAGCTGCAACACAATGGCCAAGAACATGCAGAGGTTTAACTGAACAGGTTCCACTCAAAAGAAGCCTCGTCACGGTCGATCAAAGAAGTTGCATGTGCTCAGCATCATATCCAGAGGTTGTCTTTGGAAAATAGACATATGAGTGCTGCCAGTATTGCTGCAGAGGTTGAAGGGATGGGGGGGTCAGCCTGTCAGTGCTCAGACCATAAGCCGCACACTGCATCAAATTGGTCTGCATACAACAATGGTTCTCAACGCCTGTCCTCGGGACCCACTAACAGGCCAGGTTTGTAAGATAACTGAAATACATCACAGATGATATCATTTGCTGCTCAGTGATTGCAGTATTCTAGTCGGCATCTCCCGAAGATAATACATAAAATCTGGCCTTTTAGTGGGTCCTGAGGACAGCACTTGAGAACAACTGGCATACAGTATGCAGAAGATAAGCAGAATAAGGACACAGATTACTGGAACCATGTCCTCTGGTCTAATGAAACCAAGATAAACTTATTTTGTTCAGATGGTGTCAAGCGTGTGTGGCGGTAACCAGATAAGGAGTACAAAGACAAGTGTGTCTTGCCTACAGTCAAGCATGGTGGTGGGAGTGTCATGGTCTGGGGCTGCATGAGTGCTGCTGGCACTGGGGTGCTACAATTCATTGAGGCAACCATGAATGCCAACATGTACTGTGACATACTGAAGCAGATCATGATCTCCTGATTTCAACATGATAACGACCCCAAACACACCTCCAAGACGACCACTGCCTTGCTAAAAAAGCTGAGGGTAAAGGTGATGGAATGGCCAAGCATGTCTCCAGACCTAAACCCTATTGAGCATCTGTGGGGCATCCTCAAAGTGGAGGAGGGCAAGGTCTCTAACATCCACCAGCTCTGTGATGTCGTCATGGAGGAGTGGAAGAGGACTCCAGTGGAAACCTGTGAAGCTCTGGTGAACTCCATGCCCAAGAGAGTTAAGTTAGTGCTGGAAAATAATGGTGGCCACACAAAATATTGACACTTTGGGCCCAATTTGGACATTTTCACTTAAGGATGTGCTCACTTTTGTTGCCAGCGGTTTAGACATGAACTGGTTCCTGGCCAGCTTGTGTACATTTACTGCGGCACAATGGCACCGTTGCGCGAAACCCTTATATATATGGAGTTTCCTTTAAGAGCCACCAGAGGGAGCGTGCGCGCCCACTGCACGGCGGATTACCCGATGCTCGTGAATGGCAGTTGCGGTTCCCGCCGGTCACACGCGATCGCGTGCATGAGCGCCAGCATGGGGATTTGTGTTTGTAAACACACAAAACCCTGTGCTGTCAGAGGAGGGGAGACATGTCATTTTTCTGAGGCGAAATGTCTCCTCTCCTACGCAGTCCTATCTCCATACAGTTAGAACACACATTTAACCCCTTGCTTGCCCCCTAGTGTTAACCCCTTCCCTATCAGTGCCATTTACACAATAATCAGTGCATTGTTATAGCACTGATCGCTGTATAAATGTTAATGGTCCCAAAAATGTGATCTGTCTGCTGCAATGTCACAATACCGCTAAAAATTGCAGATCACCACCATTAGTAGTAAAAAAAAAAAGCCATAAAAATGCCATAAACCTTTCCCATAATTTGTAGACGCTATAACTTTGTCCAAACCAATCAATATACGCTTATTGCGATGATTTTTTTACCAAAAATATGTAGAAGAATGTATATCGGCCAAAACTGATGAAGACATTTTAAAGTTTTTAAAAACATTTTTGGGGATATTTATTATAGCAAAAAGTAAAAAATATTTTTTTTCAAAATTGTCGCTCTTTTTTGTGTATAGTGCAAAAAATAAAAACCACAGAGATGATCAAATAGCACCAAAAGAAATCTCTATTTGTGGGAAAAAAGGATGCAATTTTGTTTGGGTACAGCATTGCATGACCGTACAATTACCAGTTAAAGCGACGGAGTGCCAAATTGTAAAGTGCTCTGGTCAGGAAGGGGGTAAAATCTTCCAGGGCTGAAGTGGTTAATGGCTGTGTGTTGCGTTATTTTGAGGGGACCACCAAATGACACTGTTATACAAGCTGTACACTCACTACTTTACATTGTAGCAAAGTGTAATTTCTTCAGTGTTGTCTCATGAAAAGATATAATAAAATAGTTACAAAATGTGAGGGGTGTACTCACTTTTGTGAGATACTGTAAATGCTGCTGACAGGAGAAGTGACGAAAGCGCCAACCAATAATAAAAAGTAGCTTTATTGAAAAACAAACTATCAACTTACATGTAGTCATACAGCCGTCTGTAATCCTAATGAGGGAGTCCTGGATGGATGATCTCTGATCCCACCTCTTGACCAGAGAGCCAGGAAGAGATGGACCAAGAAGCCGCGGGGGAACCCATTCTCCAAATAGTGATGACAGTGAGAGTAGAGATGACCAGTGGAGCTCTCACTGCCAGGAAACAAACTGCTGCTTTAGTTATGAATAAACCGAGTCAGTGATTGCTACTGATCACTGACTGTATTCATTAAGACAAGGAAATTACACATTTACTGGCCCCTTCCCCTCTTTCTATCCTGACAATATTGCCCCACAGCAGCTGGTGGGAGAGTGGAGGTTTGTCAGGGTGGCATTTAGAGGGACCAATCCTCTCCATTTTCCTCATGCAGCTGCTAAAAATGAAGGGCATCGACTCTATATGCCCCCCCACCGCCCCTCCTATCCTGGTGTACAGGCCCCCTGGAGTATTCAGACGGGCCACAATGGAGACCCCAGTGACCCCTGTACATATGCCCCTGTTACTAAACCTAGGCTGTATATAGGACCTTGACTTCCACCCAGGTCAAAACTAAGAGCCATATCAAACCACAATGCAATATGCTGTAACACACCTGGTTTTGTATGTTGAGGCATGTTGTGGCACATTTTGATGTGCTGTATTAGACAGCCTATTAAAAATGAATGTTCTGCGATGTGTCCCACAGAACCAAAAAAATAGATGCGACCTGCAGTTTTTCCTCTACAACCTGAACCTAGGATCCAAGAAGCTATAGGAATCAATTTGAAGACTAGCACCAACTCTGCCAACCTAGGTCATAGTTTATGCTGATTAAGCCTGTGACTGGGTGAAAAGCATTTAGGGAAGGAGGTACTAAGAGGGCTTTATCTGTGCACACCAGGATCAATAAAGTTATAGATCATGCTGTAATTTGTCAGAGTGTGGATACCTTTTTTATGAACTTTGGTTTTGGGAGAGAGACCAAGCTCTGGCATGGTTTTGCACCAAGTGGCCAGGAAAGGAAGTCACATAAGGGTTGGGAGCAACATTACTGAAAACAGCTCTCCAATAATTAATGGCTTACCTATGGAGGGTCTTTTTTTTTTCTTCAATAGTTTTTTTATTATTGTTATATAATACAGCAGTACATTGCATACATTGTAGAAACAAAACATATGTTGTACAAGTTCTTATAAACATACCTATGGAGGATCTTAAAAAGGTAAAACCAGAGCTTTTTTCTGATTTAGGAATGCTCTTCTATTATTCAAGTAAGTGGACAAGTGCCTCCACATTGTTCCTCATTTTTCTGTTTTTGGAAAAATTAGCATTTTTGATTTTCATAGAAAGGTTATTTTAGATGGAATACTCTGTGTGATCAGTTTACATACAGACACTTCTTAGTAGAGTTTCTTAAACATATGTGAAGTTCATTAAAACTATGTGGTGGTGTGTACACTTCAACCAACCTCTGTCATCTGGAACTTATGCCGCGCACACATGACCGGACTTTTTGACTGACTAGGCCGACGGAATTAATCCATCGGATATTACGATCGTGTGTGGGCTCCAGCTGACTTTTTATCCCCAAAAGTCCAATGGACCTAGAAATAAAACATGTTTCGAATCTTTCCGACGGACTTGAGTCCAGTCGAAAAACCCATTCGTCTGTATGCTAGTCCGACGGACGAAAACCGATGCTAGGGCAGCTATTGGCTACTGGCTATGAACTTCCTTATTGTAGTCCGGCCGTATGTCATCACGTTCAAATCCGTCGGACTTTGGTGTGATAGTGTGTGGCCAAGTCCATTCATTCGGAAAGTCCATCGGAACTCCGCCGAAAGTCTGTCGGGGAGACTTTTACGTCCACTAGCAACCTATTCTTGACTGATATGACATTTTTGTTTGCACTACCTGAAAGCAGTGACACAGTGTGAGCTAAAAATCTTTGAGAAGAGATAATATTAATAGCGTTATCAGTGTATCACTTTGCATGAATGCCTCTAGCCCTGGCCATTGCTTGTTTCAAGGATTTCAACTTGGCCTATGACTTCAGATCTGCAGCTCTAACTAATAATTTAGCAAAGGTCTGTAATGTGGAAGTATAATGCAGTGAAACCCACAGTCACTATGAGTAAAGTGATGGCCTATATTACATGAGTCACATGGGAGCATCCAGGACCATGTTATGGCAGGCAGCAGAAAGGGAAATTTGGCCTTATCTAGCAAGCTCCTTATATGTATCTGTTCTCCTTATAATGCTATAAATATAAATATAGCGATACCCTCACTACAGAGAGCCGCAAGTTTGGTTTGGGTCCTGAGCACAGCTCCGCCAACCCCCCGGCAATCTGCACTACCCACT
This sequence comes from Lithobates pipiens, assembly GCF_037356315.1. NCBI lineage: Eukaryota > Metazoa > Chordata > Amphibia > Anura > Ranidae > Lithobates > Lithobates pipiens. The sequence continues at coordinate 486,264,248 of NW_027507764.1, read as the reverse complement.
TTGGCACAGTTAGTATCTAGCAATACACATTAAATCACTTATACTCTAAATATGTGTGTGTGCGTGGGTGGATAACTCAAACTCATAGACAATCCTTGAAAGTATATAACTGACTTTACTTATTGTTTTTATAAAAGGAATAACATGAATCAAACATTTGGATTGCAACACATAAGCAGGTCCCTGCAGTAACCAGTGATAAAGATAAACAGAGTAGTCAGCATAATAAAGTATTTCTATGCAACTCTAGTGCTGCCCTTTTTCAGCTACTTCCCCGCATGGGTAAACTAAACACCCAGCACTCTCTACCTATGCAGTCAGGCCTGACTGATCTAGATGGAAGTCCAGTAAAACAATATTCGCTAGCAATCTTTCGGTGGTGCACTTGAAGAACAACTTTGTAATCCAAACGTATAATAAAGATAAAGCATCTGTCTTTAAACAGCTCTCACCACCGGACAAGTCCAAATCCGGTTTCTCTGCCTTTTCGTCTAGGAACAGGAATCCACCGACCTCCGAGTCTTCAATCCTTCTGGTGTACTGCAGCAAGGAATGAGAAAATGTCTCTCAGGTGCAACTAAGCTGGCAGAGGGCTCTTTGGAAAAGAGCACAAGGCCCAGGCTTTAGGCCTTGTGCCTTCAGCAGTTCAGCACAGACCTCCTCTTGCTAGGAGAGAGGGGGGTGTCCAAAGAGAGCGAACTAGGCCTCTCCCCCTCCTTATATTTCCTCCCCCATAAGTCTCTGGGGCATAACTCAAAGCATCCTGGGAACCAGCGGGGTTCTGGGAACAGTAGTTTTATAGTTCTTAAAGAGACCCCGCTACACACTCCCCCCACTTAAACGCTTTGGTCCCCAAAGATAAACTTTTAACACATATCCTGTACCAATTTTGAAAGTGCTGAGTATGATGTTGGTACAGGGAATTTCCACCAGAACTCAGAGGTGGGATTCCCTGTCCCACAGGTCACACTGACATGAGTGGCCTGCCTAACTGTGCCAGAGAGTGAGCTGGGGTTGCCCTCCACCAAATGGTCAGTGGAAGGATTAGAGCGTTCAGCACTTCTTCTAGCAGTCACAACAGAGTCCTCAGAGCTCTCCCCCATTTGAGAGTAGGTTAGCTTCTTGGGGGGTCTCACAACTCGGCGAGCTCTCTGTTCTCTTGGGACTTCAGGCTCTAGTGCCACAGGCTCTACTTCAGGAACACATTCTGACAGCATCACTGGTTCTGGAACATCGGTTCCTCCCTCTTCTGAGTAAATGCTAGGGATATCTTCCCAGCCTTCAGGCACACCACTAGATGGAATGAACTCTGTAGCTTCTGGGTTCAGTGTCCCATCCTGTGTATCCTCAGTAGGTGAGAGATCTATGGCAGAATTTCCTGGAGTTGATGAAGGCCACAGCCACTCAAGCTCTCCTCTTCCACCTTCACCTTGTTGGGTATCTTGTCCATCTCTAACCCGGGAGGTCTGAGACCGAGTGCTAGGTCCCGGGGTATCCAGAATGGAAACAGATTCAGGTGGACTTCTCACTGGAGGTATTCTGACTGCTTCAGTAAGCGGGAGCAAATGATTCCTGTGCCAAGTCTTCAATGGCCCCACTTTCCCCTCTGGTTTTAGCTTATACACAGGCAAACCAGGTAGCTTTCTGCAAATGACATAGGGCTCCGATCTCCATCTATCAGCAAGCTTGTGCTTCCCAGGGATCCCCAGATTGCGTAGCAGTACACGGTCCCAGGCTGCAGGTCTTGTACTCGAACCTTCAGATCGAAGTTCCTCTTGTTGCGGTCTCCCCTTTGGTCCGAGGCCGCCGAGCTCGTTCATGGGCCACTTTCAAATTGTGTCTAAGTCGGTCCACATATCCCTTGTGGGAGGTAGCAGAGGCATGGTCTAGGGAAATGCCAAAGGCCAGATCCACCGGCAATCTTGCTTCTCTCCCAAACATGAGCCGGTAGGGGGAGTAACCCGTCACATCACTTGTGGTGCAGTTGTAAGCGTGCACCAGAGATGAAATGTGTTGGCTCCAGTGTTGCTTCTTCTCTGTCTCTAGAGTTCCAAGCATGTTTAGTAAGGTCCGATTAAACCTCTCAGGTTGGGCATCTCCTTGTGGATGATAAGGTGTAGTCCTGGTCTTCTCTACTCCCAATGAGTCCAGTAGGTTCCGGATCAGACGACTCTCAAAGTCCCTTCCTTGGTCTGAGTGGATTCTCTGTGGTAATCCATAGTGGACAAAGTATTTTTCCATGAGCACCTTGGCCACAGTGGAGGCCTTTTGGTCTTTGGTGGGGAAAGCCTGGGCATAACGGGTGAAATGATCGGTTACCACCAGAACATTTCCCAATCCACTCAAATCGGGTTCGAGGCAGAGAAAGTCATTGCACACCAGATCCATTGGACCCTGACTCTGTAGGTGGCCCATTGGGGCAGCTTGATGGGGTAGAGTATTCCTCTGGATGCATCGTGCACAAGAACGGCAATATTCCTCCACTTCTGCCCTCATACAGGGCCAATAGAACCGGCTTCTGACAAGCTGGAAAGTTCTCACTGCCCCTAGATGGCCATGCTGGTCATGTAAGGCAATTAGTACCGTCTCTCGGTGCTTCTCTGGGAGAAACAACTGCCACTTATCTTCTGAGTTATCAGAGGGGCCCCTTCGGTAGACCACTCCCTGATGCACTTGTAGCTTATCCAACTCTTTCCTCAGCAGGCGAGCCTCCTTGGAAGGATGATGTCGAAGTCCCTCTGGATTCTCGTTCTCCAAAGCTTCAAGGACCAATCTCCCCATGGGGTCTTCGTATTGGTCATAGCTCAGCTCCTTTCTGGACAGCTTTGGCAGGAGTCCCTCTGCTAGTTGAGTTACCCCACAGTAGGGTCGAGGGACTCCCACTGCGGTGACTCCTATCTCCTCTGCTCTGGGGCCCCCTCTTGCTTGAAACTCAGCACCCTGACAGAGTGCTCGCACTCCTTCCGGTGCTACCTGGGTCCAGTCTTCCCAGTCATTGACCATGACATGAGATCTTCGGGACAGGGCATCTGCATCCCTATTTCCAGCCCCTGGTCTGTACTTTAGACTGAAGTTGAATCCGGATAATGCAGCCAACCATCTGTGTCCGGTTGCATCTAACTTTGCAGTAGTGAAGAGGTAGGTCAGAGGATTGTTATCTGTCTTTACGGTAAACTCCGCCCCATAGAGATAGTCCTTCAGTTTGTCTACTACTGCCCATTTGAGGGCCAAGAACTCCAATTTATGAGTGGGGTAGTTCTTCTCCGAGGGAGTCAGGCTCCGGCTCACATAGGCCACTGGTCGCAGCTGCTCTTCATGCTCTTGATAGAGCACTCCGCCTAGGCCCTCATGACTGGCATCGACATGTAGCTCATATGGTCTGGTGGGGTCGGCATAGGCCAGGACTGGGGCCGTGGTAAGGCTCCTCTTCAAGGTTCGGAAAGCCTCTTCACACCTTGGGCTCCACTGATCTTGAACCGACTCACCGGCCCTCCTGGGTCCCAAGCCATCCTCTTCTCCTTCAGTCTTGAGCAATTCGTTTAGTGGCTTGGCAATCCGGGCAAACCCATCCACAAATCTTCTATAATAGGAGCAGAACCCCAGGAAAGATCTGAGCTCTGTGACTGTTGTCGGTCTTGGCCAAGAGGTAACTGCCTCCAACTTCTCAGGGTCTGTAGCCACTCCCTTTTCAGACACTATGTGTCCCAGATAGTTCACAGAGGATTGGTAAAACCGGCACTTCTCGGGAGAAAGCTTGAGTCCCTCTTCGCTGAGTCTTCTCAACACCTTCTCCAACCTGGCCTCATGTTCTTCCAAAGTCTTCCCGAAGACAATGACATCGTCCAAGTATACAAGGACTTCTATGAGGTTCATGTCTCCAACGGTCTTCTCCATGAGGCGTTGAAAGGTAGCAGGGGCTCCAGACAGGCCCTGAGGCATTCTGTTGAATTCAAAGAATCCCACTGGGGTTATGAAAGCTGTCTTCTCTCGGTCTTCCTGGTGCATGGGGATTTGATAGTACCCACTCTTGAGGTCCATTACACTGAACCACTTGGCTCCAGACAAACTCTGTAGGGCATCCTCTGTTCTCGGCGTGGTATACTGGTCAGGGATGGTCCTCCTGTTGAGAGTCCTGTAGTCGATACAAAGCCTCAACGACCCATTCTTCTTTCTGACCACCACTATGGGGGAGGCGTAGGGACTTCTAGACTCCCGAATCACACCAGTCTTCTTCAACTCCGCAAGCTGCTCCCTCAGATCCTCCAGATCAGCTAGAGGGACCCGCCTAACCCTTTCCCTGAAGGGTTTGTCTTCTTGGAGGCGGATTCGGTGGGTGGCACTCCTGGCACATCCCACATCAAACTCATCCTTTGAGAAAATCCTCTCCCATCTAGTCAGCTGGGCCTTGGCTCTCTCATTCCAGGCTCCAGGTAGGTCCGGGTTCTCCATGGAAAGTTTTTCCCAAACATCGCCTCCTTCACCCGTTCCTTTTACTTCGGACCAGCTGACTGGGGCCGCAGGACTCACCTGCCCCAACAGCATTCTGGCAGGGATCTCTATGGGTCTCTCCGTAGGGTTTCTCACACTCACTGGGACTCTTCCTCGAGCCTTCTTCAGGGCCTTGATTGAAATCACTTCCGGTATCACTTCCAGGCCTGAGTGATCCTCCCTTGGATCGGATTCCAGCATGACAAAGGGGCCAGGCTGCTCCCAGGAAAGCTTCACCGTGGCCCTGAGGCAGGCTACCTCTCCGGGCTGCAGCACCACTCCCTCTCTCCCAAGTCTCCACACCTTCCCTATCCCCTCTCCTGGGGTCTTCTGCTCTAGGACCAACCATTGGTAGGCTGTCTTCAGCATGGGATGGATATTGGGATCTTGATGGTTACTCGCCTCCACTAGAGGGGTCAGAAGTCTTCGCACCAGATCCGTATTGGTCCCTATGATGAGGGACATCTTGCTGGCCCCGGGCGGTCTAGGACACACAACTGCCAGGGTGTCACACCTCTGTTTTCCCCGCCACAGATGGATCGAAGGTCAGCTTTATGGGCAGGTAACCATCGTAGGGGAAACTCTGAGTTCCCAGGCCCCATATGTCCAGCTCTTCTATCTTTTGTATAGGCAAATGGCTCAAGTGCCTATCATAGAAGTCTCTGTACAACAAAGTCACTTGAGCTCCAGTGTCCAGGAGGGCCTTCGTGTAGACTCCTTCCACCTGGATGGAAACAGTGGGGGACGGGCCGACCAATTCTTCTGGGAAGGGCCGGGTTGAGGCCACCCTCTTCTGGGGACCCGTCTTCATCCAGTTGGTTTTTGACTTTACTCTTTTTCAAGCCTGGTATGCATTGACCCTCCCCACAGTAATGGGAGTACGAACCCGCTGAGGGATGTTATTGTCTCTTATTTGTAGACATTCCTTCTGAGGGGTCTGGTTTCCTCTCTCTCTCTTCCTTCTATTCAGTTTGGAGTTCACTGAAAGGCATGGGCACCCGGTTGACTCCCTCACCGGGGCCCTCTGAAGTTTCCCGCCGGCTGGCGGTTATCTATCTTCTTCTTCTTGGGACTGGAACATCTACTGGCGAAGTGGCCACTGCCCCCGCAGTTGTAGCATAGCATCTCTTCTCGGTCTCGAGTGGGGCTTGGTGTTGGTGTATCTGGAAACAACTCCCTCCTAGGACTTGGTTTCTCGGCTCCCCCTTGACCTTTCGCCATCATAGCAGTCAACATCTCCATCACCTGGGACATCTGTAACTTCAAAGTGTCCAGCTCCTTATCTCTAGCGGGAGTCATGGCCGGTGTAACTATTGCTACCGGTTGGTTGACGGGCTCGGTGAGATCTTCTTCCCTTTTCTCTTTCAGTAGCGCCTCTTCCTCTCTGATCATTCGGATGAGGTCAGTGTACTCCAGACTCTTCCCATCCTGTCGGGCACGTAGTGTCCATGCAATAGGATCCATGGGTTGAGCTCCCCTCAGTACCTGTTGGGCACGGGCTTCATCTATTTCCCCTGGGCTGATCCCCTTCTTTCGGATCATCCTATGCAGGATTCTATCTAAACGTCCCATGTAGTCTGATAGTTTTTCACCTTTCTTCTGGTAGCAATGCTCTAACTGATAAGCAAGCTCAGAGATTTTCTCTGTCCCACCAAACACAGTCTGTAGTACATCTAGGTACTCCTGCGCATTACAGTCTGTCCTGCTCATCTTCAGGTTGCGTACGGCCTCTAGAGCAGGCCCCTTTAGACTTTCCACAATCCTCTGCTTCTTTCTGCGCTCTGGAACTTCCCATTCCTCTAGTGCCTGAGTTGCGCTATCTAACCACTCTTCAAATCCCTCTTCATCCGAAGGTACAGGTTTCCTCCCTGAAAACATCCGGAGTTTTCTGTACCCCGACATTGGGTAATCTGTGGGATCCTTCTTGCACTGGGCCACAATCTCCCCCAGGACAGCACACAGTTCTGCGCTAAGGGTGGCCGGTGCTGATCTGAGACTCTCGGGTGAGGTACAGGCCCCAGCCTGCAGTGATCCCGTTGGCGATGGCTCCTCCCCTGGGAGGCTAATGACCACTGGCTGACTTGGGTCGGCCTTAGCCGCTTCACACCACGCTCTGACTCCCTGTGGGTCCATGCCGGTACCTCTGGAGTGTTCACCGCTGTCTCAGAAATCCCGGATTTACGAGCCCTCACGTATAGCGATACCCTCACTTAAGAGGGCCGCAAGTTTGGTTTGGGTCCTGAGCACAGCTCCGCCAACCCCCCGGCAATCTGCACTACCCACTTTGGCACAGTTAGTATCTAGCAATACACATTAAATCACTTATACTCTAAATATGTGTGTGTGCGTGGGTGGATAACTCAAACTCATAGACAATCCTTGAAAGTATATAACTGACTTTACTTATTGTTTTTAAAAAAGGAATAACATGAATCAAACATTTGGATTGCAACACATAAGCAGGTCCCTGCAGTAACCAGTGATAAAGATAAACAGAGTAGTCAGCATAATAAAGTATTTCTATGCAACTCTAGTGCTGCCCTTTTTCAGCTACTTACCCGCATGGGTAAACTAAACACCCAGCACTCTCTACCTATGCAGTCAGGCCTGACTGATCTAGATGGAAGTCCAGTAAAACAATATTCGCTAGCAATCTTTCGGTGGTGCACTTGAAGAACAACTTTGTAATCCAAACGTATAATAAAGATAAAGCATCTGTCTTTAAACAGCTCTCACCACCCGGACAAGTCCAAATCCGGTTTCTCTGCCTTTTCGTCTAGGAACAGGAATCCACCGACCTCCAAGTCTTCAATCCTTCTGGTGTACTGCAGCAAGGAATGAGAAAATGTCTCTCAGGTGCAACTAAGCTGGCAGAGGGCTCTTTGGAAAAGAGCACAAGGCCCAGGCTTTAGGCCTTGTGCCTTCAGCAGTTCAGCACAGACCTCCTCTTGCTAGGAGAGAGGGGGGTGTCCAAAGAGAGCGAACTAGGCCTCTCCCCCTCCTTATATTTCCTCCCCCATAAGTCTCGGGGGCATAACTCAAAGCATCCTGGGAACCAGCGGGGTTCTGGGAACAGTAGTTTTATAGTTCTTAAAGAGACCCCGCTACATAAACATCAGGAAAAAATAATAACATTTATATTTTCAAAACAGACCTTTTCAGCACCATTAAAATTATTGACTGGTGATTTAACCACTTTCAGACTAGACCATTTTGCTGGCTTAAGACCAGTGCACTTTTTGCGATTCGGCACTGCGTCGCTTTAACTGACAATTGTGCGCTCGTGCTACATGGCTCCCAAACAAAATCAATGTCCTTTTTTTCCCCCACAAATCAGGCTTTCTTTTGGTGGTATTTGATCACCTCTGCAGTTTTTATATTTTGCGCTATAAACAAAACAAGAGCGACAATTTTGCTATAATAAATATCCCCCAAAAATATATTAAAAAATATTTTTTTCCTCAGTTTAGGCCGACAGTTTAGGCGATACGTATTCTTAGTTTAGGCGTATTCTCAGTTTCAGCGATACATATTCTTCTACATATTTTTGGTAAAAAATCGAATAAGCGATTATTGATTGGTTTGCGCAAAAGTTATAGCGTTTACAAAATAGGGGATAGTTTTATGGTATTTTTATTAATATTTTTTTTTACTAGTAATGGCAGCGATCAGAGATTTTTATTGTGACTGCAACATTATGGCGGACACATCGGACATTTTTGACACATTTTTGGGAGCATTGTCATTTATACAGCAATCGGTGCAATATAAATGCACTGTTTCCTCTGTAAATGACACTGGCAGTGAAGGGGTTAACCAGAAGGTGGCAGTGTAGGGGTTAAGTGTGTCCTAGGAGCGTGTTACTAACCGTGGGGGGTATGGCTGTGTTTTACAGATCACTGATCTCTGCTCCAATCACAGGGAGCAGAGATCAGTGTCACTTGTTGATAGGCAGAACGGGGAGATGCTGTTTACATCGGCATCTCCTCGTTCTTCAATACCATGAAATGATCGTGGGTATCCCTGCGGCGATCGAGTCTGCGGAACCCGTGATCGCACTCACAGAGGTCCCGATGGCATGATGGCAAATTCAAAGGGACGTACCTGTAAGTCCATTTGCCTGTCCGTGACATTCTGCCGACGTACATCTGCGTGCGGCGGTCAGGAAGCGGTTAAATGTTCAGGATTAAGTTTTATTCCATAGCTATGCATGAACCAGTTTACTTATGCTGAAAATAGGTAATCAAAAATATGTATGTCTGAGAAAGTGATAGTTAAAAAGATGTGTAAAATCAAATGTAAATGGATAAAAGCTATTTTGCTTACAATGGTTTACTGTAATTAAACGTTCGTTTTAATGAAATTTAAATGTATGCAAATTACATAACTACATTTATAAATTCATGGATTATGGTTTATTTTTGTAAATATCACATGCCAGCTTATTTTATAACACTAGAGAAGAAGAGTGTACTTGAATGCTATGAAAAGTAATAAAGCAGCACTAATGTGCTATTAAGATTTTGCATGCATTGTGAGCAAAAGGCAATTAATGTGTACACGTTTAGAAAGTAAATGTCATAGGTAATGCAGTTAACTTGTTTTGACCACAAATGTCCATCAAAGTATAGCTTCTAGACCAGGGGTCTCCAAACGTTCGAAACAAAGGGCCAGTTTACTGTCGTATAAACTTTAGGGGGGCTGGATTTGGCCCAGTGGGAGTAAACAATGTCCCATCTTTGGTATTAGGGGAAGGAATAGTGCCCCATCATTGGTGTCAGTGGGAGGAATAGTGCTGGATTTTTTATGTCAGTGGGAGGAATAATGCCCAACTGTTGGTGTCAGTGGCATAAATAATGTCCCAAGGGCCGGAGAAGGCAAGCAAAGGGCCGTATCCACCCCCCCCCCCCCCCGGTCTGCAGTTTGGAGACAACTGTTCTAGACTTTAATATGACCACAATAGATGGTAGTATAAACTATAGACTATACTGTATTCTATAGTTTTCTAGCGAGCAAACATGTATATTACTATTCCCTATACATTAAAGCTGAACTCCAGGAATCTAGCCACAATGTACTTGATTAGTAGGGGTTAAGTTCATCGAGGTATATGCCATCTTGTGGACTTCTCCCTTTAATTTACAATTTATATTTTTACTATTGCTCTAGTTCCAATGCTCCAATACTAGACCTTCTGATCATAGCTCTTGCAGCTGCAGAATCATATGCAGCCGCTGTACCCACCTCCTGTCCAATCACAGAGTGGTTTGTATTGCTTGGACCCATTCATGAAAAACAAGGGTTTCTGTGAATGAACAGTTGAGGGGAAGGGCAAGCAGAGCTGCTGCTGTATAAAAAAGCAGAGTCTCCCCTGTTAGAATCCTTTGACTATGGCAATAGCTGTACACCTGGAATTCTGTAAAACTGTCAGATATAAATAAAAGAGGTAAGTCCACAAGATGGTGCGCATCTCAGCTTAACTCATGCAAATTTTAGAAAGTGGCTGAATTCCAGGAGTTCAGCTTTAACCTCCCTGGCGGTATGATTCAGTCTGGAATTAGGTGCTGAAAGCGGTACAATTATTTTGCACGGAAATCTGGCTTTTATTTTGTAGTCCTGTAATTCTTAGGAATAACGCTCTTAAATCTGTTCAAACCAGAGTCTAGCAGACATCCCGGGTATGATAAAGTTTATAATATAATAAAGAATAATAAAAAGTATTCAATAATGTAATCAAATCCAAAAACACTGAAAAATTGACACTTTTTGGTTGCTATGGACAATCTCCAAATTCCAGGCAGTAAAAAACAGTATTTATAATATAAAAGTGCATGCAGGGCACTGCACAGACCACTAGGGACAAAGGGGGTGTGTATTTTTAAATACAGCACTGTAATCTGTAAGATTACAGTGCTGTGTGTGTTTTGTGTGTTTTTACTTTTTTGAATTTGCCGCCGTTCTCCGCTCCCGTGCGCCGTAACGCCGCAGGGAACGGAGCTCGGCAGCATTCGGCACTGTGAATCGAGCGGAGGACGGCTCACTCACACAGCGCGGTGGACATCGCTGGATCCAGGGGACAAGGTGAGTAACTCTACCTGTGTCCTCCCCTGCATCGAGCAAAGCCATCCCGAGTCTGGCTCAGGGTTACCGCTTCTATCAGTATATTCCTACCCCGAGCCAGACTCGGGATTACTGCTAGGGGGGTTAACAGTCCGTTTTTGCCACTAGTAATGTTCTAATGTTCATAGGGGGTTATTTACAAAAGATAAATCCACTTTGCACTGAAAGTGCACTTGGAAGTGCAGTCGCTCTAAATCTAAGGGGTAGATCTGAAATGAGGGGAAGCTCTGTTGAATTTATCTTCCAATCATATGCAAGCTAAAATGCTGTTTTTTATTTTCCTTGCATGTCCCCCTCGGATCTATAGCGACTTTACTTTCAAGTGCACTTGCAGTGCAAAGTGGATTTTCCTTTAGTAAATAACCCCCATAGTGTCATTTTAGACAAGGAGCATTGTTAATTACAGTGGATAACTGGATATATAAAGACAGGTCATTTTTTGCCAGCAGTAACACTAGTACTTTATAGTGAAGTGATTGTTTCCATGTCAGTCCCCCAAACAACTTCATTAAGTCTTTCACAAAAGACAACATTCGTTAAATCTAATCACTTTGCTAATTGATTGAACCAACAGTTTAAATGAGCTAAATACATCCCAGATGCATCAAAACAAAAGGTGTGCAAAATCTTACATTGTGTTGTCTCTAAATGGCAGCTTCAGCTTGAGTAGAAAAGCGTGTCCACTGCCAGCAGTGGCAAAGTGGGACCCTACTCTCTGTGTGGAGGCAGGGATCTATCTACAGGAATCTAATATCCTGTTTCTCCAATAATAAGACCTAGCGTGATTGTCGGTGATGGCTGCAATATAAGCCCTACCCCCCAAATAAGCCCTAGGTAAAGTCCTCATAGGTCTTATTTTCAGGGTAGGGCTTATTTTCTGGGAAACAGGGTAGGGCTTATTTGGGGGGGTAGGGCTTATATTGCAGCCATCACCGACAAACACGCTACGTCTTATTTTTGGGGAAACAGGGTAAGACCCCTGCTGAGTCAGAGCCATGGCTTTTCAGCAGGGAATATGAGTTTTACTGATAGCAGAGCTATAGGTCTGACTCAGAAGGGAGGGGGAATATTATACCTGTACAGACAGACCACTGTTTGCAGCTGCTGGAAAGGGACAGGTTTTTACTTAAAGTGGTTTTACACCCTGTACAACCACTTTTACCTACAGGTAAACCTATATTAAGGCTTACCTGTAGGTGCTGGAAACGGTTTAGGAGATATTTACAATAAAGCCATACGCCGATGTTTAGAGCAGATCTAGAGCAGATCGTGCTGTTTCTAAAGGGAGTCATGCCGTGACTGACGGCTCCCATGTGCATGTGACGTCATGCAACTCTGGGCAACTCTGGGCAGTCACAGAGCTGGAGTTTGCGACCCCAGAAGGAAGAGGGGTAAATATGGACGCTCACTGCCAGTGGGGACATGCGATGCATAGTAACCCATTATGCTTTACCTTTGCAGGGAAATAAAGAGGAAGTAAAACCCATCAGGGTTTACTTACTCTTTAACCACTTGCCGACCGCCGCACGATGATATACGTCGACAGAATGGCACGGGCAGGCATATGGGCGTATATATACGTCCCTGCCTTCCCGCGGGTGGGGGGCCCCCCCGGTGCCTGCGGCGGTCGGTATTCGTTCGGGAGCGATCCGGGATGAGGGGGCGGCCATTCATTCATGGCCACCCCCTCGCGATCGCTCCCGACGAATGGAAATGCTCCGTGACATCACTTCCTCTCCTGTAATGTAAACACAGCCAGAGGAAGTGATGTAATCTCTCTTCCGTGTCGGTATTTTTCATTCCGGCACCGAGGAGAGAGGATCGGTGAGTTGCACCAACACGACACTACACAGTAGAACATGCCAGGCACACTCACACCCCCCCTTCACCCCCCGATCACCCCCCCCCCAATTACCCCTGCCCCCCCCCCAGTCACAGTAACACCAATTGCATTTTTTTTTTTTTTTTGCATTGGTGTCATTTGTGACTGTAATAACTGTTAGGGCAGTTAGGGTTAGCCCCCTTTAGTTCTAATGTACCCCCCTAACCCCCCCAATAAAGGTTTAACCCCGTGATCACCCCCCGCCGCCAGTGTCACTAAGGCTGGGTTCACATTGCAGCGGTTTATGAGAACGGATGTGATTCGCACCGCACTGCAGTGCAAATCACATCCGATCTCTGTGCGATTCGAGTTCAGTCATACAGATAGTATGGCTGAATTCGCGCCGCACCCGCCGCAAATTCGCACGGGACCCTTTTTTTGGTCCGCAGCAGAATCGGTGTTCACACCATGCGATCCGAGTTTGCAGATCGCACTGCGATATGCGAACTGATCTGGGGGTGTCATTAACATTTCACTGACACTCCCAGTAGTTCGCATAGGGCAGTGTGAACTGCCGCCGGGAGGCATGCGATGCGGGAACCCGCCGCGGATTCGTGGCGTTCCCGCATCGCTCCAGTGTGAACCCAGCCTAATAAGCGATCGTTTTTCTGATCGCTGTATTAGTGTCACAGGTGACGCTAGTTAGGCAGGTAGGTATTTAGGTTCGCCGCAGCTTTTTATAGCGCCAGGGACCCCCATATACTACCGCATAAAGCCCCCTGATTGCCCCCTAGTTAACCCTTTCACCAGTGATCACCATATAACTGTTACAGGTGACGCTGGTTGGTTAGTTATTTTTTTATAGTTTCAGGGCACCCGCCATTTATTACCTAATAAAGGTTTAACCCCCTGATCACCCGGCGGGTGTCATTTGTGACTGTAATAACTGTTAGGGCAGTTAGGGTTAGCCCCCTTTAGTTCTAAGGTACCCCCTAACCCTCCAATAAAGGTTTAACCCCGTGATCACCCCCCGTCGCCAGTGTCACTAAGGCTGGGTTCACATTGCAGCGGTTTATGAGAACGGATGTGATTCGCACCGCACTGCAGTGCAAATCACATCCGATCTCTGTGCGATTCGAGTTCAGCCATACAGATAGTATGGCTGAATTCGCATCGCACCCGCCGCACCCGCCGCACCCGCCGCAAACTCGCACGGGACCATTTTTTTGGTCCGCAGCAGAATCGGATCGCATGGGTGTTCACACCATGCAATCCGATTCCTGTCCGAGTTTGCAGATCGCACTGCGATATGCGAACTGATCTGGGGGTGTCATTAACATTTCACTGACACTCCCAGCAGTTCGCATAGGGCAGTGTGATGCGGGAACCCGCCGCGGATTCGTGGCGTTTCCGCATCGCTCCAGTGTGAACCCAGCCTAATAAGCGATCGTTTTTCTGATCGCTGTATTAGTGTCACAGGTGACGCTAGTTAGGCAGGTAGGTATTTAGGTTCGCCGCAGCTTTTTATAGCGCCAGGGACCCCCATATACTACCGCATAAAGCCCCCTGATTGCCCCCTAGTTAACCCTTTCACCAGTGATCACCATATAACTGTTACAGGTGACGCTGGTTGGTTAGTTATTTTTTTATAGTTTCAGGGCACCCGCCATTTATTACCTAGTCTCACTAGTGTACCCCTAAATTTAGGGGTGTCTACTTTCCAAAATGGGGTCATTTGGGGGGGGGGTTTGTGCCATCTTGGCATTTTATGGCCTTCAAAACTGTAACGCCCTTAGAAAGCCTGAAGGCGGTGCTTGGATTTCGGGGCCCCGTACACGGCTAGGCTCCCAAAAAGTCCCACATATGTGGTATCCCCGTACTCAGGAGAAGCAGCAGAATTTATTTTTGGGTGTCATTTCACATATGCCCATGGCATGCGTGAGCAATATATCATTTAGTGACAACTTTGTGAAATAAAAAAAAAGTTTGTAATTTTCCCGCAACTTGTGGCAAAATATAAAATATTCCATGGACTCAACATGCCTCTCAGCAAATAGCTTGGGGTGTCTACTTTCTAAAATGGGGTCATTTGTGGGGGTTTTGTGCCATCTTGGCATTTTATGGCCTTCAAAACTGTAATAGGTAGTGAGAAGTGAAATCAAAAATGTACGCCCTTAGAAAGCCTGAAGGCGGTGCTTGGTTTTCGGGGCCCCGTACGCGGCTAGGCTCACAAAAAGTCCCACATATGTGGTATCCCCATACTCAGGAGAAGCAGCAGAATTTATTTTGGGGTGTCATTTCACATATGCCCATAGCATGTGTGAGCAATATATCATTTAGTGACAACTTTGTGTAAAAAAAAAAAAAAAAAAAATTTTTTTTTTGTCATTATTCAATCGCTTGAGGCAAAAAAATAAAATATTCAATGGGCTCAACATGCCTCTTATCAATTTCCTTAGGGGGTCTACTTTCCAAAATGGGGTCATTTGGGGGGGTTTTGTACTGCCCTGCCATGTTAGCACCTCAAGAAATGAGATAGGCGGCTTCGCTGTGGCGGCCTGCATGAGGTGGTCAGCCTGTACGCGGACGATATGCTCCTTTATTTAGCGGACGCTGGCCCCTCATTGCAGGCTGCATTGCGAACCATCACGGCCTTTGGAGCCTTTTCTGGGCTCCAGATCAATTGGACCAAATCCCAAATTTTGCCACTTGACCTGGGGCCTCCCACCGCCGAGCAGGCGGCCTTCCCGCTTGCTAGGACAAGCACCATCAAATATCTTGGAGTGCACGTCTCCAGGTCCCTCTCAGATTTCCTCGTCCTTAATGTTGAGTCCCTATTTGATACTCTAAAATCCAAAACGCAGGTGTGGTCCCGTCTTCCCCTGGGGGTGATGGGCCGAATAAATTTAGTTAAGATGATACTCCTCCCCAAGCTTTTATACGTTTTCTGGCAGGCACCACTACGCATCCCTCCCCGTATATTTAAATCCCTAGAATCGATCCTCAACACGTTCGTCTGGGGCTCGTCCCGACACAAACTGCCATGGCGGGTTTTGAAATGCCCCCCAGACTCTGGCGGGACTGCCCTTCCGGACCTGTTCCTTTATTACCTTGCATCACAGCTCTCCCACTTTTTTCACTTTCATCACACTGACAGGCCCCGATACACCGCCCTGGTATGTTCACAGGTACCTGGCCCGCTGACCCACCCTTTTCAACTTTTATTTTGCGGCCCCCCCCTCCCCCTCACTTCAGGACACGGGCACTCTATGCTTTCGCACCACCGCAAGGTCTGGCACCTTGCCACACAGCTGAGCCAGGCCCCATCCCCCCACTCTCACACTCCCCTATGGGATAATCCTGATATGTCAGAACTTGCCCTCATCCCGGATTCTGGGCTGTGGGCAAGCAGGGGGGTCATCTATCTCCATCAGGTGGTGTCCAATGGGATGGTTAAATTGTTCCAGGCCCTTAAAGACGAATTTGATCTCCCCAATTATATGTTATTCCGTTATCTCCAGCTCAGACACGCGCTCCACACCCAGTTCGCCAATCACGTCCCGAGACTTGGAACTCCGGTTTTGGTTGATACAGTATTGGGTCTGGAGCACGCACAGTTGATTTCACGGTTGTATACTTACCTGCTGACTCCCACTGCCTTGACTGTCGCCTCTCAGGTCCGTTCTCGGTGGGAGGGTGATCTTGGAGCAGTGTCGACCGAGGATTGGGACGAGGCTTTGGCGAACCACAAAATGGTGTCGCCTAGGCTCTCGGACCGCCTCACCCACCTATATGTCCTACACAGGTCCTACCTCACGCCCCATCGTATAGCCAAGTACAGGCCTGATTATGATCCCCGTTGTCCCCGCTGTACTTCTTCAGACGCCTCCTTCTACCACCTAATTTGGGCATGCCCGATCATACAGGGATACTGGGCACAAGTTGTCCAGTTCCTTCATGATCGCATGGGCTCCCCGCTGTCGTTATGCCCTAGACAATGCCTTCTGGGGCTCCTCTCTCTATCTGAAAGCGATAAATACCTTAACATCTTTCTACAAGAAACCTTATTTCAGGCCAGACTGCAGATAGCCAGAACATGGTTAAGGGGCAACCCCCCTACTCTACAACAATGGATAAGAGCGATTAATGTTACTCTCCCCCATAAGAAATTGCTATACTCTCATAGAGGGTGCCCCTATAAATTTAATAAAATTTGGGATGGGTGGCTGGAAGACCCAGCCACTTGTAGTGTCGAGGACTAGGTGCTCCTCTCTTGCTGCGTCAGCGGATTTCCCGTAGGGTCGATATCTCTCTCCTTCATGCCAACTTTTATTGTACAGTTACCTCATTGCCCTGTGTCTCATGTATTAATCTTGCAACTGCCCAAATGTTTTCAACCCTTGTATGTGTAATGCACTTTTTTGTGTTTGTGGCGCCTGTTGCGCCAGGCGATGCTGTTATTAACTTGTCTTTTATGCTCAATAAAGCCGCATTTTGAAGTAAAAAAAAAAAAACAAAAAAAAAAAAAAGAAATGAGATAGGCAGTCATAAACTAAAAGCTGCGTGAATTCCAGAAAACGTACCTTAGTTTGTAGATGTGACAACTTTTGCGCAAACCAATAAATATACAGTTATTGACTTTTTTTTTACCAAAGACATGTGGCTGAATACATTTTGGCCTAAATGTATGACTAAAATTGAGTTTATTGGATTTTTCTAATAACAAAAGGTAGAAAATATCATTTTTTTTCAAAATTTGCGGTCTTTTTACGTTTATATCGCAAAAAATAAAAATCGCAGAGTCAGTCAAATACCTTTAAAAGAAAGCTCTATTGTGGGAAAAAAAGGACGCAAATTTTGTTTGGGTACAACATTGCATGACCGCGCAATTACCAGTTAAAGCAGCGCAGTGCCAAATTGTAAAAAGACCTCTGGTCATTGACCAGCAAAATGGTCCAGTCTGAAAGTGGTTAAAGTAGTTGTAAGCTCAAAGAAATATTACTGCCAGCTCCTCTGATCTAACAAGCCATACTACCACAGTATACATGCTTGTATAAAATGATGGCTCTAAATACATGGAGGTTGAGTTACTCAAGGCAAATCCAGGGGAAGATCTGAAATGATCCTCTGATTTTATCATCCCATCATGTGCAAGCAAAAATGCTGTTTTTTATTTTCCTTGCATGTCCCCCTCAGATCTACAGTGACTGCACTTCCAAGTGCACTTGCAGTGCAAAGTGGATTTGCCTTTAGTAAATAAACCCCATAATTTCAGTTTGTTTCTGGCCAGTCATGTGACCTCCAGCCACTCTCCTCCCTGATCTAAGGGCTAAAGTGGGAGGGGCCAAGATCCCCCTCTGATGTCAGCCAGTAAGGTCATGTGACCTCTGTGATGTCCGCTCACCCCTTCCCACTGAAGCCCTTAAATTGGGGGAGTAGAGTGCCTGGAGGTCACGTGACCGGACAGAAATTAATGGAAATAAGGCATTTAGCGGCATCATTTCATCCAAACATGTACATTGTGTAACATGGCTTGATAAAACAGAGGGGCTTACAGTAATATTTCTTTACCATTACTGCCGGCTACTAATAACAGCAGGAGGGGAGGCAGTAGAGAGCAGCAGGATGACATAACCTGACTATGGTATCATGACTTAGCAGCCATGTTTACTGTGGTCAGCACATTAGGGGACACAGGAACATGTAAGATCAACCAGGTTTTTCACAGCATAGAAAGTGACAGTTTAGACAGCACAAGCACTGTGCTGTTTAACCTAGGGGAACAGAAGCTGTATCTGCTTAAAATTCTGCTTTTTTTTTCCAAATTCCAGTTGCCCTATGTTAATGGATAGATAGGTGTGTTCTCCAATTTCATGGTTTTGGTAAATCTAGAGGAAATTGTACAGAGATTGTACAAACAGATTGTATAGTGAGTGTATGGCCACCTTTATACATGTATATAGTAGGGAATGAACAGAGACACTCCCCGTTCATCTCTCTGTATGTGGTTTGGGGTGCCGTTACCATTTAATGGTATCACAAGCGCCATGTATATTTGCAGCGCATTTCCAAACATGCAGCAAAGAATCAGACGTTCCAGGTCCCGATCGTTAAAAAGGGGCCCGGGGTTCTCAGTGAGATCACAGTTCTCCGCCTGCCACAAGAGACAGTGCCCCCTGTGGCCAGGCTTAACATCTCACAGTCCAGTCAGACTGATGCAGAGGTCCAATTTAGACAAATAAACCCAAACCAAACTGCAGCTTAGGCAAAGTTTAACTTTGAAAAACGTGAGCCGCTGCTACATATGTGTATATATATATATATATATATATATATATATATATATATATATATATAAATACATACACATATATATATATATATATATATATATATATATATATATATATATATATATATATATATATATATATATATATATATATATATATATATATATATATATATATATATATATATAAATACATACATACATATATATATATATATATATATATATATATATATATATATATATACACACACACACACACACAGTGCCTTGAAAAAGTATTCATACCCCTTGAAATGTTCCACATTTTGTCATGTTACTACCAAAATCGTAAATGTATTTTATCGTGATTTTATGTGATAAACCAACACAAAGTGACACATAATTGTGAAGTGAAAATGATAAATGGTTTTCAGCATTTTTTACAAATAAATATGTGAAAATGGTGGCGTGCATTTGTATTCAGCCCCCTTGAGTCAATACTTTCTAGAACCACCTTTCGCTGCAATTACAGCTGCAAGTCTTTTTTTTTTTTTATGTTTCTACCAGCTTTGCATATCTAGAGAGTGACATTTTTGCCCATTCTTGTTTCCATCTGTGAACAGCAATTTTCAAGTCTTGCCACAGATTCTCAATTAGATTTTGGCCTGGACTTTGACTGGGCCATTCTAACACATGAATATGCTTAGATCTAAACCATTCCATTGTAGCTCTGTATGTTTAAGATTGTTGCCCTGCTAGAAAGTTAACCTCCGCCCCAGTCTCAAGTCTTTTGCAGACTCTAACAGGTTTTCCTCTAATGCCCCATACACACGATCGGACTATCCGGCGGACAATCCGCCCGTGTGTGGGCTCCGGTGGACTTTTTTTTCCCAAAAGTCCGGTGGACTTAGACAAAAGCTTTGACTCAAAATTGTCCGCCGGACTCGGCAGTCCGGTGGACAATCCGCCCATCTGTGTGCTAGTCCGCCGGACTTTTGAAATGAACGGACTTGCCCACACATGGAGAAAAGTCAGTTAGTTTTGTTTGAACGCGAGGTAGATGGGACTAGCGAAGGAAGTGAATGTCACCGCCTCCATCGGTGAGATTGACACGTCGCTAGCCCCGTCACCTGGTATGGACTTAAAGGGGAAGCTCTACGCCCAAAAAAACTGCGTGGGGGTCCCCCCAAAGTCCATATCAGACCCTTATACGAGCACGCAGCCTGTCCAGTCAGGAAAAGGGTTGGGGACGAGCGAGCGTCCCCCCCTCCTGAGCCGTACCAGGCCGCATGCCCTCCCCATGTTGATGAGGACAAGGGCCTCTTCCCGACAACCCTGGGCGTTGGTTGTTGGGGTATGCGGGCAGGGGGCTTATCGGAATCCGGGAGCCCCCTTTAATAAGGGGGCCCCCAGATACCGGCCCCCCACCCTATGTAAATGAGTATGGGGTACTATGTACCCCTACCCATTTACCTCGTGAAAAAAAGTGTAAATAAAAAAAACACAACACAAGTTATTCAATTAATTTATTGGACAGCTCCGGTGGTCTTCTCTTCTTCCGTCTTGGGGGGTCTTCTCGCCGGACTCCTCTTCTGCTAGCTCTTTTACTAGCGGAGGAGCCTGGCTTTCTTCTTCGTCGTCGCCGCCGCCATCCAGGGGTCTTCTTTCGCCTTCGGGGTCTTGTTCCCCTCTTCGGTTCTTCTTGCCGGGCCTCCGCTATCTTCTGCTAGCTCTTTTAAAGGGGGCTGAATACAAATGCACGCCACACTTTTCAGATATGTATTTGTAAAAAATGTTTGAAACCAGTTATCATTTTCCTCCACTTCACAATTATGTGCCACTTTGTGTTGGTCTATCACATAAAATCCCAATAAAATACATTTACGTTTTTGGTTGTAATATGGCAAAATGTGGAAAATTTTAAGGGGTATGAATACCTTTTCAAGGCACTGTATATTTTTTAGCAGAGACCCTAAAGAATAAAATGGCTGTCATTGCAATTTTTTTATGTCACGTGGTTTTTGTTCAGTGGTTTTTCAAAACGCAATTTTTTTTGAAAAAACTGAAAATTCCTATCAAAATACTTACCGTAATTTTCCTTTCCTGATGGACTCCATGGCAGCAACGTGTGGGTTAAGTCCCGCCTCCACTACCCTATAGGACACTACTCCCATAAATCTTTGCTCCCTGCCCATGGCCGTGTTCGATAACTAGCCTACTCCAGCCATTTTGGGAGGGAACTCCTGCAGCCATGGAGTCCATCAGGAAAGGAAAATTACGGTAAGTATTTTGATAGGAATTTTCCATTTTCCTGACAGACTCCATGGCAGCAACGTGTGGGAAATAACTCACCAAACACACTCGGGTGGGCAAAAATGCTGAACAAAAATTTATTTAACACTGTCCACCGACAGCACCTTTAAACCAAAATCAACGGAAGATAAACTGGCAGGTTCGACACAATAGTGAGCCATAAATGTATGAATGGATGACCAAGAGGCAGCCTTGCAGATAACCTCAGGAGCCACATGACGTGAAGCTGCCCAAGAAGTAGAGAGACTTCTCGTGGAATGTGCCGTAACCACCTCAGGAGGAGCCAAGCCCTTCTCTTTATAAGCCCACTGGATCGCCTGAACCACCCATGTGGAGATGGATCTGACCGAAGCCCTAAGGCCTTTGCTTTTACCATGAAAAAGAACAAAAAGATAATATGATTGCCGGAAAGAAGCTGTCGCCTCCAGGTATCATTTAAGAATAACTCCCATGTCGAGAGGATGAAGATCCTGACTCCCAGCAGAATTAAAGGTAGGAAGAGTAATGTCCTGATTTTCGTGGAAGAATGAGGTAACCTTTGGGTTCGAACCCAGCATTGGCACTAGGACCACTCTGTCAGGGAAGAATGTGAGGAAAGGTTCCTTTGATCCTAAAGACTGAATCTCAGAGACTCTTTTTGCTGAGGATATGGCTACCAAAAAAGATGTCATTAGGGACAATTCTTTGAAAGTATTCTGTCCAGTTGAGAGAAGAAGTCGAGAACTAGCGGTAAATCCCACTTGGGGAATCTAGGTTTCCTCTGTGGTCTAAGTCTAATTGCTCCTTTAAAAAATTGCTGAACCAAGGGATGTTTAGCCCAGGATACTCCAGAAAAGGCCGAAATTGCCGAGACTTGCACACGAAGAGCGCTGACAGATAGGGGAATGTCTAGTCCGGACTGTAAGAAACCCAAAACATCCTGAACCGACAAATTACTATTGGAGCAAGACCTGGAAGACAAGTGATTTGTGAATCTAGAACAAATCCTCTCATACACCTGGTTGGTACTTTTCCTCCTTGCACTCATGAGAGTAGGAATGGCCTCCTTTGGACAACCCAGAGCCTCTAACCTTCCCCTCTCAAAAACCAGACCCTCAGACATAGATGGGCCGGGCAGGGATGGAGCTTCGAGCCCTGGCATAGAAGATCGGGTCTGAGAGGTAAGGGAATCGGATCTCTGACACTGAGGAGCATTAGAAGCGGAAACCATGGCCTGTTGGGCCAATAAGGTATTACAGCTATCACCTCTACCGCTTCTGATTTGAGTCTCCGCAGGAACTGTAGAATAATAGGAGTTGGAGGAAAGGCGTAAGCTTTGTTGAACCACCATCGATCCGTCAGAGCATCCACTCCGTAGGCCTGAGGATCCCGAAACCTGGAATAATACCTTGCCAGTTTCTTGTTGCAAGGGGAGGCAAATAGGTCGACCTCTGGGGAGAACCACAACGTTAGAATCCACCTGAAAACTTCTTCGTGAAGGGACCATTCGTTGTTGTCCAGACTGACTCGAGACAGAAAGTCCGCCTGGACGTTCTGCGTTCCTGGAACATAAGTTACTGTAATGTGGACAAGGTTCTTCTGAGCCCAAGACATGATTGGCTCTACCTCCTGAAGAAGGGACAGACTCCGAGTACCTCCTTGTTTCCTTATATATGCCACTGCTGTTGTGTTGTCTAGTCTGAGTAGGACCGAGGTTCCTGAGACCAGATGACGAAAGGCTAGGAGCGCCTGGAAGGCTGCCCTCAATTCTAGAATATTCGACACCATCCTCCTGGAAGGGAAGTCCCAGGTGCCTTGTGCTACTTCCGCCAAACAGTGGGCGCCCCAGCCCCTGTTGCTGGCATCCGAAGTTATTGTTACCCATGAGATGGGGAGAATGGAATGACAATTGAATAGGTTCTCCTTCCGAAGCCACCAGAGCAGAGAGATTCTCATTGAAGATGTGATCCGGATAGGTTGAGTCTTGTCGCCTAGCCATTGGTGAAGAAACCCTTTTTGGAACGGTCTCATCTTCCATTGGGCCCACTTCACCATTGGAATCGTGGCCACCATGGTGCCAATAATTCTCAGGCACTGAAGAGCCGGAAGATGGGAGGCTGAGAGGGCCAGACGAATTCTGTCCCGAATTACCACTACTTTCTCTTCGGGTAATGAGATGGTACCCTTCACTGTTTTAAAGAGAGTGCCTAGGAATACAAGAGACTAGGAAGGAATTAACTGACTCTTTTCTAGATTCAGGATCCAACCGAATTCTTGAAGAGTGGAGAAAACCTGATCCTTGTGCAATAACAGACGGTCTCTGTCCTGGGCTAGCAGCAGAAGATCGTCCAAATAGTGGTGAAGACGAATTCCCTTGGTTCTCAATAGAGCCACTACGGCCAACAACACCTTTGAAAACACTCGGGGGGACGTTGAAAGTCCGAACGGGAGACATACGAACTGGAGATGTAGTTTTCCTACTGAAAATCGCAGAAACTGCTGAAAATCTTCTGCCACAGGGACATGAAAATACGCGTCCTTTAGGTCTATTGAAATCATCCAGTCGCCTGACTGGACTGACTGTTGTATTGTTGACAAGGTTTCCATCTTGAACCTTTCCTTTTTGATAAAACGATTCAGATGTGTAAGGTCTATGACTGGTCTCCAAGAACCGTTTTTCTTTTGGACCATAAAAAGAGGAGAATAAATTCCTCTCCCTCGTTGATCATCTGGCACGGGTACGGCAGCGCCTTGAGCCAATAAAGATTTCACGTAGGCCAACAAGCTCTGCCTTTTTTCTTCTGAGGCTGGAAAGGAGGTAGGAACATACTTTAGTCTTGGGGACCTGCTGAAGGTCCAAGAATGGCCTGAAGAGACCGTTCTGACGGTCCAGAAGTCCTGGATTGAGGCCGCCCAGACATGCCGAAAATGTAGAAGACGAGCCCCCACCTGGCCTATCTGAGTGGGCCCAATCTCAAAAAAGATTTGGTTGGTTCCCTCTCTCCTGTCGCACTGCTCTTGGCGGATTTCTTGAAGGAGGACTGCCTTGACTTCCATGATCTGGAATATTCCCGACCCGGTCTATAGCTACGGGCCTCCCTGGCCTGCTCTTGATACTGCTTTTTAGGAAAAAATCTCCTCTGGCTTATTAAACGTCTATCCTGAGGAAGAAACCCCGACTTACCACCAGTGGCCCGGGTTATGGCATTATCCAATTTATTCCCAAAAAGGGAAGAACCCTCGAAAGGGATACGGCACCACACCTGTTTAGATGCTGGATCAGCCAGCCAGGGACGGAGCCAAAGGGCCCGTTTGGCGGTTACAGCTGAAAGCATAACCCGGGACACTAGGCGGATGATGTCAATCGAAGCCTCCCCCAGAAAAGCCGATGCAAGCCGTAACTCCTGGATAGGAGAGTTTTTAGCGACTTCATCCGAAATGTTTCTGAGGGTATCATCCACACCGTCCGTCCAGACTTCCATGGCCTTGGACATTGCCGCTAAAGCCAATGCTGGCTTGCATGCCATACCAGCAGTGAGGTAGACTCTCTTTAAATCGGAATCAATCCGCCTATCTAAGGCATCCTTGAATGAAACTGTATCCTCCAATGGAAGGGTTACATGTTTTACTAGTCTCATCACCGCTGCATCCACGAGTGGAGCTGATTCCAGATACTTGACCTCATCCTCCTTAAAGGGATATAACCTTAGGACTTTTGAGAGCATACTATTCTTTTTCTCAACTTTACTCCATTCATCCGTGATGACCTCACCAAGTTCAGACAGGAATGGAAAGTTAAGACGCTCCCTTTTAAGTTGCTTGAAATACTTCCTTTGTTTGGAAGGATTAGCCACCTCATCTTTCAAGTTCAAAGCCTCTCTGATAGCCTTCACCAAGGGGGAAAGTAAGGCAAAGTCAAACCCCACACAGGGACTATCTTCCTCAGATTCACTGTCTGAAGCAGCAGCTGAATGGTGGCTTGTTAAAGAGGACTCCCAGAGCTCTTGAGCATGCGACTCCCTGACTGGTGACTGAGGTGATTCTGACTGAGGCACAGGGGTCTGACTGGCCCCGATCCCCTTGAGGGATTCTTTCACCACTTTTTCCACAAGGGATCTTAGTTGCTGGTCCGTACCCCCTCTCTCACTAGAGGCTTTGGAAAAGCAGAGGTCACACAGGGATTTCCCAATAGGAACTTGCGATCTGCATCCCCAGCAAGTATTAACCACTGAGCGGCTGGAATGAGCCCTGGAGGAGCGAGATCGATCCTCGCTACGGCGCCCAGACCTTGAGGGTGAGCCGTGATGTTTAGACTTAGAATATGAATGCCGGTGGTAAGACTTAGAAGAATCGCTTCCTCTGTGCGTTGAGCTGCATTGCTGTTCTGATCTAGATGGGCTAAGACAGAAATAGAAGAGACATACAGATAAGGAAAGATAACACACTGACTAATACCGGACCCCCCCCCCACTTCCCCCCCAGACAGTACCTATTATGAGAGGGCTGGCCACATACAGGCGGAGGTGAGTCCATATCTCTAGGGGTTTCCATAAATGCTGCAAAGACATATAAGTAAGGCTGAGAGCACCATACACACACACGCCCACCCCCTTCACCCCAGAAGGCCACCTACCTCCACAGAAGAAATCCTGGACAAGGGGAAGTCACGTAATCACCTGCAAGCATTCCCAAAGCTTGTAGGCTATTTTCTATGTTTAAATAGGGCGCCTTAATGACGTCATCACCGCGTCCTATGCGCCGCTACTGCGCATGCGCGAATAGCGTCATTTTGCCGCTATCGCGCATGCGCGAACCAAGCCTCGATCCTGTGTCGTACTCGCGCATGCGCAGAACGAACGTATCTAACGAAAACCAGGAAGTGAGCGGCGGCTTGAATGCAGGCTAATCCAGCCGCCATGCCTATACCCACATACATAGACACACAAAAAACGAACGGAAATGAAGGAAAAGGCAAGGAACAAACACAAACTGCTGCCATGAAAAAGAGGAACAATCTTACCGCTCCCACACGATCGTCTCCAGGCTGAAGGTAAGAACAATACATACCGGACTTCTCAGGGCAAAATAGGTCACCTGCTATTTAGCTGGGCTATCCGACCGAATGCGCAGCCTGCCTGCCAGTGGCTAGGCTCCTGGCTTCCTCCAGCGCTTATATCCAAATGCCCACTCCATACCCCGCTAGTAGCTAGGGCTTAACGGAGTCATGCGACAATTCCATCCACAGTCGCTATTCGGCCAAACCAACAACAGAATCATGTGGGAGCAATCTTCAGGTAGAAAGACCGTAATGGGTCCTACGGAGGAGGACAAAAAAAGAACACGGCCATGGGCAGGGAGCAAAGATTTATGGGAGTAGTGTCCTATAGGGTAGTGGAGGCGGGACTTAACCCACACGTTTCTGCCATGGAGTCTGTCAGGAAAATACATTTTAATGAATTTAAAAAAAAAGAAAAACATACTCTATACCCCAATTTTTTTGTATAATATGAAAAATGATGTTTCGCTGAGTAAATAGGTACCTAACATGTCATGCTTTAAAATTGCA
This sequence comes from Lithobates pipiens, assembly GCF_037356315.1. NCBI lineage: Eukaryota > Metazoa > Chordata > Amphibia > Anura > Ranidae > Lithobates > Lithobates pipiens. Next base: position 486,237,686 of record NW_027507764.1, on the reverse strand, counting down.
CATGCTCGGGGGTGTGTCCGGCCGGAGGAGAAGATGGCTGCATAGCTGTGAGCTCCCGCTGCCTCACGCTATATAGCGGCTCATAACGACACACCGGCGAGGTTTCCGTTGCTACTCGTTCGTTCCTGACCCGACGAACGTCACAAGCGGCGATGACAAAACGAAGAAAAGGTTCTAAACCGCCGCAGCGGCTCACAGATTTCTATGCGGCGGTGATCTCGTCGGATTCCCAAGATGGCGCCTGCGCTTCTCACAACGAAGGGAACGGACAGCACACCGGCCTTCCACATGGCGGGGTGAGTCGGGTTCCTCTTTGGATGGCAGACACGGGGGATGTATCACCCCCTTCTACTCCGACTATGCGTAGCCCAGCTAAAACCAGGCCACGCAGGGAAGAAGATGATCTGTCTGCTGGGCCGCAGCATCTCCATGCACAGCCTGTCTCCACACAGATCTCATCACAGGGCATTCATACTGAGCCCCTCATAGAAGGATTCCCTGCTTCAGACCAGGCTATTTCAGAGAGCACTATGAAAAACATGCTCTTGTCCCTCAGGAGAACATTGTTTAATGATTTTTCTGACATGTTTGCCTCAGTGAATAATACTGTCCACACTCATTCTACCCAAATCCAGCACTTAGAATCTAAAATGGCTGATCTCTATACCCCCCATAATGACCTAGTCGATGCATATGCTGACCAAGAATCTGCCTTACAACACCTTCAAAATAAATTATCGGATTTGGAAGACCGCTCAAGGCGCAATAATATAAAATTCAGAGGCATTCTTGAAACCATCCCTCCGAGTGAACTCACTAATTTCGTCCAACGCCTTATGAAAGCCCTTATACCATCTCTGACGGACATTGAACTGTGCGTGGACAGGGCCCATCGCATTCCTAAACCAAAATTTCTTGCTGACACAGCGCCTAGAGACACTCTGGCGCGCATTCACTACTACCATGTAAAAGAGAGGGTCATGGCGGCTGCTAAACAAAATCCAGTGGTCCCGGATGAATTCACAGGTATATCTCTATATACCGACATTTCACAACAGACCGCATTGAACAGAAAGAAGCTTAATCCGCTTACAAAGATTCTACGTAACAATAACATAATGTATAGATGGGGATTTCCCACAAAACTTCTCATTTCGTGGAACGGCAGTGTGGTCCCTATACACAGTGTGGAAAAAGGACTACAACTGTTCAAGCAATGGAATCTGCTCCCTCAAGATGCTCCATCTCCTGCTCCGCTGGCTCCAAACCGCCTGGGTTCACAATGGACTTGACTGTCTTGAAGAAAATCAGCGAACCTCTCCCTACCTTTGCTACACACCTGTAGCGTGAGGCACGGAGGCCTACTACTCTTTTTGGGTTTTTTTCTGTGCCTAGTGCATGGCACTAGTGATTTCTATATCCCCCTTTCTGCCGAAGCAGCCTCGGCTGCCCATTGACCTGAATGCTCAGGTCCTTTTTACTGATGTTGTCCTCCATCCTTCCCTTTCCCTTCCTTTTGTGTTTTCTCCTTTCCCCTTTTTGCTGGGTCACCACCTATAGTATTCCTTTCCCTACAGATGAGAGTGATGTAGGACCTATAACGCTTATATGGATTGCGTTGTCCTCTATTAATCTACAGAAACGTTGCCCCATTTCAGGGATGAGTTGTAGTACCCTCCCATGGGAAGCATATTTCTTGTTCTGCTACATTCCATCAAGTAACCCCAAGATGACATGCCACTGAAATTTATGTCCCTTAATGCAAAGGGCCTTAACAGCCCGTTTAAGCAATCTGCCCTACTAAAGGAAGCCTGCTCGCTTAAGGCAGATGTCATATTCACCCAAGAGACACACTTTGCTGCCCATAAATGCCCTAAGTTGAACTTCTCAAGTTTTTACATCCAACGGTCCCAAGAAAGCCAGGGGAGTTATGATTGCTGTTAGAGATTCGGTCCTGTTCTGCCCCATTCGCACGATCCAAGATCCACTAGGCCGGTATTTGATTCTTATTTGTGAACTCAACCACACCGTGTTTACATTGGTAAACCTGTACGCCCCTAACTCCAAACAAAGAAGTTTCCTTGCCCCTTTGCTTGCCAAGATTTCGGACATTGTTCAAGGCACCCTTCTTATCGGTAGGGACTTCAATACAGTCTTAGATCCCACTATGGATTCCTCCTCCCAGACCAGGAGACCCCTACACTCTATTCCTTTTTACTTGCAAAGTATGAACTGTATGATGTCTTTCACGGCTCTGAAAGGGATTACACATTCCTGTCAGCAGTGCACTCTTCTTACTCCCGTATTGACTTTTTCGGACAGGGAAAATGTTGCTCCAAAATGTATTGAGCTCGGACATTGGCACAATATCTTGGTCGGACCATGCACCAATTCTACTGGAATTTGATAATACCTTAAAAAATACTCCTCCTCCTATTTGGAGGTCGAACGCCTCACTTCGGGGAGACAAGCTAATGTGCCAAACGATCCAGCAAGAACATCATGATTTCTTTCTCTATAACGACACTCCTGATGTTAACCTGTTCACATTGTGGAATACTTACAAAGTGTACATGAGAGGGGTATTGCTTAAATTAGCATCAGTTGTTTAAAAAAAGTGGACGAAGCAGAATGATGACTTGTTGCACTCTATATCCTCTAAAGAACGGGTTAATAAAATGACGCCTACTCCCTTGCTTACGCAAGCTATTCTTAAAGATAGACAACAGCTAAGATCTTTACTCCTTTACAAACAAGCAAACCATCTTAAGTTCCTTAAAAGCTTCTTATTACGGTTTGCATAACAAAGCCGGAGCTTGGTTGGCTAGAATAGTGAAGGCCAAACAGATCAAACGTAAGATAGCTACTCTTACTCATCCATTCACTAAAAATCCTGTCACGAATCCTAAAGACATAGCCAATGTCTTTGCGGATTATTATCAATCACTATATGACCTTCGTAATGATGGGGAAACCCACCAACCCTCGCCAACTCTTATTGACGAGTTTTTACAGAAAATAAAACTTCCCACCCTTTCTAAGGATCAACTTGACTCCATCTCTCGCCCACATACAATTTCGGAGATCTCTTTGGCCATCCGAAGACTTCCCAACCGTAAGTCTCCAGCTGTGGATGGTTTCATAAATGAGTATTATAAATTCCTCTCTACTGACCTTGTTCCTCATTTACAATCAGTTTTCAGTTTGGCTTCGTACTCTGGCAATTTTCCACCTGAAATGCTTAAAGCGGTGATAGTGACTTTGCCAAAATCCAACAAGGATCCTACTAACCCTGCAAATTATAGACCCATATCCCTTCTCAATACGGATGTGAAACTCTTTGCTAAACTTTTAGCTACCTGGTTACAGACAGTTTTACCTGATCTTGTCCATCCAGATCAAGTGGGCTTTGTACCCGGACGACAGGCCCCGGATGGCACTAGACGTCTTATTAATTTAATTTTCCAGGCTGGATCCTCTCGAGTGCCTTCTCTGCTTCTCTCTTTAGATGCAGAGAAGGCATTTGACAGGGTACATTGGGGTTACCTAAATGCGGTACTCAATAAATTTGGTTTTGTGGGATGATTCAGACGGCCATCATGGCACTGTACTCCAACCCTTCGGCCACAGTACTCACCTCGGGCATTACCTCTAAATTGATACATATAACTAATGGGACGAGACAAGGATGCCCCCTTTCACCGATAATTTTTAAACTTCTCATGGAATCATTAGCAGAACATATTAGATCCCATCATAACATAACTGGTCTTACTATAGCTGGTAGAGAACATAAAATCAGCTTATTCGCTGATGATGTTATGCTCATACTTTCTAACCCCTTGACATCATTGTCTGAGACACAGAAAGTACTGCAGGACTTTAGCCCTGTTTCTTATTATAAACTGAATGCTACTAAATCTCAAATTCTAGGTATCCATGTGTCAGCTTCCATGCAATTGGCTTTGACTAGGGATTTCCTTTTTACTTGGTCTTCTCACTATATACCCTTTTTGGGTACTCATCTGACTAGGCAGACCTCACAATTGTATACATACCATTTCAAACCCTTTTTAGAGTCTTTACCCCAGCAATTGTCGCATCTACATACTCAGGATCTATCGACAGCAGGTAGAATTGTAGCACTTAAGATGATTATACTCCCGAAACTCCTTTATCTATTTCGCACACTGGCTATCCCCATCCCACGTACTTTCCTTTCCTCGGTACAAACGATATTTAATCAATACATCTGGAATCGTAAACCGCCTAGGTGTTCTGCTACGATTTTGCAGACACATAGGAAGCATGGGGGTATGGGTGCTCCTAATGTTACGGCATATCATATGCTTGTGTCTTAGACCAACTTAAATATTGGTGGACCCCCTCTGAACACAAAACGTGGATAGCCATGGAAGTTGATGGCACTCTGCACCGGGACCTCAAATCCACTCTTATTGCTATTATGTTAGGTGCACCAATCCCTACTTCCTTTATACCTACGATTCAAATCTCCACAAAACTATGGTCTGAACTTCCCATCTCTTCCATACATGACCAATCGTTCTGTAAAATTCCTATCCCGCTCTCAGTCCTCCGCCACTTTATTCCATGCCTTGATTTTAAAATATGGATCTCCAAAGGTATAACCTTGCTCCAAGATCTGTATCATAACTTGTCCCTTTGTACGTTTGATCATGTGGTATCGAGATTTCAACTCCCTGCTTCAGCCTATTTTCCCTACCTACAAATTTCCTCTTTTCTACGGAAGCAACCTCTACCTTATTACCTGCAAATACCTTCACTACTTAACAAACTCCTTCGGGATCCTAATGGCCTTGTTAAAGGAATATCTTTATTTTACAACATCTATAACGCCCAACATTCCTTTTCCAAAACAACTACTATTACGAAGTGGGAACACATCCTTGGTAAAACTTTTTCTGATGATCATTGGAAGAATGCATTTTCTACTACATATACTTCTTCCAGATGTGCCATTCATTGGGAAAATTTTTCTAAAGTAGTTCACTTCTGTTACCTCACACCTTATAAACTTAGTAAATTTTGCCCAGATCGTACAGCCTTATGTTGGAGGGGATGCGGAGATGTTGGTACATTGTACCATATCCTGTGGACGTGCAAATCAGTCCGATCCTTCTGGAATAAGGTTTTCACAGTGATATCTGATATCTGTGATAAACATGTGGATCCCACACCTGAGTTAGCCTTATTACATCTAACAATACATGAGTTTCCTTCTAAGATTAGAGTAGTGCTCACACAAATATTGCTTGCGGCCAAACTCACTATCACACGTTTATGGAATTCAAGGGATTCTCCTTCTCCCTCTGATGCTGTTCTCACCCTCAACCATCAGTGCGAGATGGAGAGACTCTTAGCCTTTATACATTTTAAAGCCACACCGTTTAGGCTTAAATGGAGTAGCTGGCTTTCCCACCCCAGCTGTTCGTTTAAAGATTGAGTTCAAAGGTTGATAACTTGGTTTACGAATACAGTCCAATTTATACCCTGTTGGGATGTTTACTCTACACCTGTTCTTCGTGTTACAAATGGTGACCTGTCCCCCCCCCCCCCCCACTTCCCCCTCACTTATGCTCTCTCTGTGTGTGTTCCTTCCTTTCACTGTTTTGGTTTATGTACCATTATTGGCGGGGAACGGGGTCTCCACCCTTGCTGGCACAGTGTGATCCCATTTGGGTGCCAGTAAGTGAGTGCGGGATTCCTTCTTCCTGATTATCTCTCTAGCCTCAGTATATCCGTCATTTGCCTTATTATTGCTATTGCTTTATTATTGTTATGTTATGCTATATTACTCCACTCTTTCATGTTGGTTGTTTACTATTTGGTGGATACTAGCTCTACACATATCCTACTTGGCTGTATTTGTATGTTCTTTCATATGTAAACTCAATAAAAACGATTGAAACTAAAAAAAATTGCACATGCTCATGGACTGGCGCAATACCACGGTTCTTAAAAATCTCCATAAGCAACATTTTTAAAATTTTCACAGGTACTAGTTTAGAGTTACAGAGGAGGTCTAGTCCTAGAATTCTTGCTCTCGCTCAAATGTTCGCGGCAATACTTCACATGTGTTCTGCAAATACCATTTACTTATGTGGGCATGACCTATGTATGCATTCACTATTGCACACGAGCAGGGATGGAGGATCTTAAAAAAAAATAAAAAATTGTATTCATCTTATTACCCTTTAATTTTTACACTGTCCCTTTAAAAAAAAATGTTTTGATCACTTTTATTGCTATTGCAAGGAATGTAAACATCCCTTGTAATAACAATCCAGCATGACAAGTCCTCTTTATGGAGAGATCTGGGGTCTAAAAGACCTCAAATGTCTCCATTAACCTTAAAGGAGAAGTACAGCCAAAAACTTGTTTGGCTGTACTTCTCCTATGGATCAAAGGAGTGCAGTTCGTTTTGCACTCCTGTGGCCCGTTTTCAGCAAAGAGCGTGCTGAAGTCTGCTCTCTGCTGACATCACAGAGTCAGATCATGGAGTCGGGATCCACCAGATGCCTGGACTGACACCGGGCTCAGATTCTGCAAGCCGCTGAGAGTCTGAGTTGGCCGATCCGCTCCCTCCACAGCCCAGCGCTCCAGTAACCATGGAGGGGGCAGAGCAGAGAGCTGTGACTGACAGTCAGTAGCTCTCTGCTCAGGGAGCTGTGAGAACTGAGTGATTGGCGCTGTTCGATCGCTCGCTTCTCTTTTAAATGCAAAAGATAAAAAGAAAACAAATAAAAAATATCTTTTGTTTTAAGAAAAAAAAAACATATTTACATGGCTCAAGAACCGGAAGTGACATCGACATCGCTCTGGTCCTCCAAGGGCTTAGAGATGAGCAGTGGCCATCTTGACATTGCTTAACTCTATGTGAAGAAACTGCCATCACTGGATGGATCCCTGGTTCCCAGAGCTACCGATCGGTAATGTTAACCCAGGAACCAGAACCAGTGGGGGGGGGGGGGGGTGCATCTAAAAGTGATCCAGTGGCGAATCTGCTGCTGGGATCACTTTCGATGGAAAGCCTAAAGGAAAAGAATGATACCGGGGTTATGGCATCTAGCTGTAGCCATAACGGAATTTAACATCAAATTCATGACAAATATTCCCAGCATTTGGAACACTATCTATATATATATATATATATCACAACATTTTTTGGGACAATTTGTAGTTATCCCACATAATTACTGATGTAGGACTAGTTCACCTAAATTTGTTTTATTTTGATTAGCGCAGTTGTTTACCCTTTCGGCAAGTGATGAGCAGCAATTGGGAGGCAGAAACAGGATGTTATCAACCTACATCAGCAAGCGATTGAACAAGGAGCTTCTTTGCAGGATCTCCAGGACTTATTTTATTAAAAGCTGCAGATTTCAAAGTACTGAAAATGTCAGATCAGCAAGCATTGTTTCTGTACTAACAGGACTTTTAAACAGACAAAACAAATGCAAATGTGTGTGCATTGCAGAGATGTACGGCATATGTTATTTTTATTTTTTTTGCTCTGACATATACTTTAATGATTAAAATAATGATCAGCAGAATCACAGATCAAGGTGCTAAAGAAATGAATAAAAAAAGAGAAAAATGCCAAAAAAACTAATGTAATAGAAGTGGTTTTGCTTGTTACATATTATGTAATATTAAATATTAGAAAACATATTTTAGAAATACATTTAAAGTTATATTTAAAACGCTATTTTTTATAAAGCTGCTTCAATCATATCAGTAAACCTGATATTTCGATCAAAAGATGTATTTACTCAAAGAAGTCTTCCAATGATTCTCTTTTGTTGCAGAAAACTGTCATTTAATGAAATCCCTTTTCGGGCACTGGCAATCAAATAACTACATCAATAATAAATAACCTTTGCTACACAATCAGCAATTTACCTGCATCAGAAATTGATAAAAATGTCACTCTGTCAAGAAAGCTATTTCTTCAAAGCTCAACATGGAAAAAGAAATCTCTGAACTGGAAATTCTTAGCTACGCAAAGTAGTTTTCAGCGTTTATCACAATGGGTGAAAGTCTGTGATTCCATAAATAGAGTGGTAAGGCAATCACAGACATCCAAGGGTATCATTATGGTCCTTTTTTCACTCATCCTTAAAAATAAATGAAATTTAATTCTATTAGAGAGAGTAATAACACTTGATGTTACTATATTCCGAATCTCAATCTGCTCTGATGAACTTGATGAAGGAAATCGACTACAGGGTTTAAATGTATAGAATACTAAACATATTCATCATTATGACATTTATTATTATGTAATCATTATTTTTAACAAACACATCTTTGCCATCCCCAGGAATAAAACAATGTTTAAAAATTGGCAGGAACCAGTAATATCACCAAAAGGGTGATACCCATAAGCCTGTGACCAAAGGGGCCTCTACCTATGAGCCTCCTGCTTAGGTGACCACATAGTTGTGAACCTTGGTGCTCCCAGTGTTGTCTTAAATTAGAAAATTCATAAAAAACTGAAGCTTCACAACACTTGACAGACTCAAAATAACAATAGCTTAAAATGCTGGCTGAACAAAAAAATAAATAAATCTACATCCAGCCTAAGGATCCCTAATGCCGCGTACACACGATCGAATTGTCCGGCGGACTCGGTCCGCCAGACCACAGTACGCCATACAATTCGATCGTGTGTGAGCTCCAGTGAACTTTTTCATCGTAAAGTCTGGCGGACTCAGAAAGTAGTTTTGACTCAAAATTTGTCCGCCGGACTTGGCTTTCAGGGGACAATCTGTTCGTCAGTGTGCTAGTCCAGCGGACTAAGAATGACGCATGCTCTGAAGTATGAGAAGGAAGCTATTGGCTACTGGCTATTGAACTTCCTTTTTCTAGTCCCGTTGGACGTGCTGTACGTCATCGTGTTAGAAATCACCGGACTTTTGAAGCGTCCCTGTGTGTCCAAGTCCATTTGTTAGAAAGTCTGGCGGATTGTTTGCCGGACCAATTCCACAGGACAATTTGATTGTGTGTACGCGGCATTAGCATGTCAGCTTTGCCAATTGAGCCTAAAGTTTGTTATTTGCCAAATTCAATAGATGAAGCTCAGTCTATACATGCAAATTAATGCGTTAAATAAATATTTGCTATTTCTTCCCCTATCTCTCCTTGCTCTGTATGGATTCATACAGGGTTTTACTTAAAGTGTTACTAAACCCAGGACCCTGCATTCACTATATTTGGTATCCCACAGTACACAGAACATGGAAATACAATTATTTTAGTAAATAAAAACTGCTAAATACCTTTTCTCATCCACAGTTTATAGCCTTGTGACTTCTATCAGTGTCTGGTTAAAGCTTCTAGGAGGAGTTTTAATACTTCTCTGACTGTCCTATGAGGCTGCATGACCCCTGTCCCTCTGGCTGGACAGTGCTGATTGGCCCTGTGCCAATCACATGTATCCTCCCAAGAAAAAAACCTCTCTAGCAATACACACCAAACTGAGCATGTGCAGCTTGCACCCAAGGCTCTGTTCTATCAGCAGATGGATTGAGGACAGTAAAAGAACCGGAGGATCAGAAAAGACAGGATCAAACACATATACACAATGCTCAGGATTCAACCCTTAGGTTCCACAGTGAGTATAACAAGCATGCTTTACTGAATTTGCTGTTGTGGGTTTAGTAACACTTTAAAGCAGTGTTCTGCCCAAAAAAATAAAATTAAAAGCCAGCAGCTACACATGCTGCAGCTGTTGGCTTTTAACAATAGGACACTCATCTGTCCTGGAGTCCAGCGATGTCAGCACTGCAGCTTGTGTTTCCATCAGCTGTCAGGTGCTGCCACTGCCATTGAGGATAAGGGAACCTCGCAGTGTAGCCTTACGGATTCATGCCGGGAACCCTACTGCGCATGCACGAGGCCCTGCTCCTCTCTCCTACTGGCCCGGTGACAGGGAGAGGAAGATGGAGGAGGAGGGAGCCCCACGGTGATATCACGGGCCGTGGCCCGGACTCTCAGATGTGAAAACAGGATACCTGTCGAAGACTGGTATCCTGTCCAACCCCCCTCCCCCCCCCCGAAAGGGGAGGAAACAAATGAACGGAAGTACCACTTTTGGGTGGAACTCCTTTTTAACCACTTCAGCCCCAGAAGGATTTACCCCCTTCCTGACCAGAGCACTTTTTGCGATTTGGCACTGCCTTGCTTTAACTGACTATTGCGCGGTCGTGCGACGTGGCTCCCAAACAAAATTGGCATCCCTTTTTCCCACAAATAGAGCGTTCTTTTGGGGCTATTTGATCACCTCTGCGGTTTTTATTTTTTGCGCTATAAACAAAAAAATAGCGACAATTTTAAAAAACACATAATTTTTTACTTTTTGCTATAATAAGTACCCCCCAAAAATATCTAAAAAAAACTTTTTTTTCCTCAGTTTAGGTCGATACATATTATTTTACATATTTTTGGTAAAGAAAATTGCAATAAGCGTTTATTGATTGGTTTGTGCAAAAGTTATAGCGTCTACAAAATAGGGGATCGTTTTATGGCATTTTTATTAATATTTTTTTTTTTACTAGTAATGACGGCGATCAGCGATTTTTATCATGACTGCAAAATCATGGCAGACACATCAGACAATGTTGACACATTTTTGGGACCATTGGCATTAATACAGCGATCAATGCTATAAAATTGCATTGATTACTGTAAAAATGGCACTGGCAGTGAAGGGGTTAACCACTAGGAGGCAGGGAAGGGTTAAGTGTGTCCTAGGGGAATGTTTCTAACTGTCTGGGGGATGGGCTTGTGTGACGTGGACACTGATCACTGCTCCCGATGACAGGGAGCAGGCGATCAGTGTCCTGTCATTAGGCAGAACGGGGAGATGCTGTTTACATCGGCATCTCCTCATTCTTGAGCTCCGTGACACGATCGTGGGTATCCCAGTGGTGATCGAGTCCGCAGGCACGGTCACGGAGCTTGCAGCAGGCGCGCACTGCGGGAATTTCAAAGTAACGTACGGATACGTTACTTTGCACAGTTGTGCCAATCTGTCGACGTATATATGCTGACAGCAGTCGGCAAGTGGTTAGAGAGAGACAGTCTGTAAGTAAACAGTTAGTTCCTCTCCCATAATGCCATGAAATGACATAGGTGCAGCCTGTATAAAATGTTTATTTGCAAAAAAAATTATTTTATGTAAAAATTACAAAAAAATATAAAACACCAAATAAAAAATATATAAACTTTAAATTTAAATAAAATAAACCCAGTACCATTATGGTTTTCTTTTAAATTAGTACTGCTCTATAGTTGTCTCCCAGCCAACAAACCAGATTTCACCACATTTTTGATGTGGAAATTATAAAGCTAATGGTGACAGTTTGTAGTTCCTAAGTGAAATCTGTAGTCTTTACACCATTTTGAATGTACAAAGAATATCTGGATGTAAAAAAGCGTGTAACAATGTTTTAAAAACAATGTTTTTGTGTTTAATCTTTAATATGTATGTATACAGGGTTAGCCATATTTGCACATTACATACACCAGCTTTGCTTCCTGCTCTGCAGTGCTACACTGTAGGGTTTAGCTTAGTAAATGAGATCAAGCTCTGCGGACGTCCATCATCCAATCACATGCAAGAAAAATACTGGTTTTATTATTCTCCTTGCATGTGATTGGGTATTTTTTGTAAAGTGAATTCTTACCACATTCACTACACTTAGAGAACATTTCTTTGCCAAGTGAACAGCGTATTTCACTCTAGTAAATCAACCTCAATGGGTCTGCTTTACTGCTCCTTGCAATACAAGTTTATGATTTGTCTTCATTACTTTAATAACTGATTTTATTCTGTACTAGATTACAGCAATCTGAAATATATTCCCTATAATAAAGGTGCAAGAAAACAGTTTGCAAACAGCACTTCTGTGCAATTATGTAAGGAAGTAGAGCCATAATGACTTATAATGTGCGTCAAAACATAACAGCACAAACACAACCTTGAAAATTACTCAAACCATCCCTCCTTTTCTTATTTTTTTTTCTCTCTGGCAGATTTTATTCATTATGTCTTCCATTGTCATCGCAATACAATCCTCAATACTTGTTTTATAAAAGAGAATTGCTGTCCTCACTTAAAAATACGGTACACAAGGAGAACTCGTTAATGTCCTTGTGAATAGATGCATTGAAGCAGTAATACTATATATCTTATGGAAATCCTGAGTGCTTTATGGTGTTCTGCACATGCTAATTACTTTCAAGATGGGTCTTCTATCTACTCATCTACAGTCCGATGTAAGCAATGTTCTTAGCCAGTTCCCTTGTAACAATACCTTTAATTAATAACATTCTGCTTAAATCATGTACAAATTACAGTGAGCAGAACAGACAGGGCCGCCGTATCTTAATAAAAACCCCAGTAGGATACACAGAAGAAGCTTTTATCTTTGTAAAATAGCTGCTCTAGGACAGATTATAAATTATATATAATAAATACAATCAGTATAAAAACCACAATGGAGATGGACACAGCCATGGAAGCCGGTACTGAGTTTGATATTTCAGAGCAAAAGAAAAAAAAAAAGAGAATATTTGGTTTTATGAAAAGTTCAACTCTTCTACGCTTCTTACACTCTTGAGCACTTCTATCCATGGAGTTAAGCTATCTTGGAAATTACCGGTATGTCTCCCCTTTATCCTAAGGCAATATTTCCAAAGCTAGGGTAAACTGCATCCTTAAAGAGGTCATAGAGAAAATAAAAGTGTGTTGCTGCAGGACCTGCTTCTCTGAACTCTTTACTCTACTGTAAGACGTGAATAGGAAGCTGAGAAGTGAACTAATAACTATTTTTTGCAAACTGTCCTTCTACAGCATATTCTCTGTGCAGCCTACTATATTAGGGTGTGCACCCCGAAGCTCAAACACATGCGCGTGTGTATTTACTATATATATATATATATATATATATATATATATATATATATCAGTAGGGCAAGGGACTGTGTCGGTAGAGCAATGGACGATGTCAGTAGGGCAGAGATTGGTGTCAGTATTTTTATCATTTTTTTATTATTACTTTTTTACAATTTTATTTTTTTAAATTATTTTTTACAACAATTATTATTGTTCTTTACTATTTTTTTTAGGATCCCCATTGGGGGGGGACTTTGGTGAAATATCAGGGGTCTAAACAGACCCCTGATATCTCACTTTTGTCTGTAGCCAAGCAGCAGGGGAAATCTGTGCAGCATAGGGTGATTAGGGTGTGCCCAGGCACACCCTGTGCGCATGCTTATGGGTATAGTAATGTTTACCTGTAGCAGGCATACATTGTACTAATCTACCTTACAGCCATAAATTTCCTTACTGATCAGTAACAGAGCAGCATGATTTTAATTTGCACATTTGAAAGCTGTTCCTGCTCAATAATCACCCAACGCCTTTCAGCACTAGACCATGTTAAACTGCATTGGAAATTCTTTAGTGTACATTCATACTGCTTGAATTGTGTTCAGTGCATGTTGACAAGCTCTGAATGCACTTGAGTTGACATGTGCTGACATGCTTTTTTTTAACACGCTGCATTGGGTTTAAGGGCATTTTAGAGGCAGTGGAGGTTAGCTGTAACCCAATGTATGTAACTGAGGGAGAGTCCCAATTACATTGGAATGCGTTGTTGAGCCTCTATTTTTCTTCCCTGGATATGTTAAGTGCCAAGGCAAAACATTTATGAGCGATGAATTTATAGAAGGCTACGTGCCCAAATTTGTTTAATAGGGATTTTACTGCTGGAATAGATAAAGGAAAAACTAGTGCGCTCCACCTAATAAATCATAGGAAGGCTAAATAAATACAAAAATAATGTACACAGGAAGCAGCCAGCATAAAAACAGTGATCTCAGCACCGAAAATGAGTGTATAAATTGATAAAAATGCGGCGCTACCTAGAAGTGATTAAACATGTACAATGAATATTAATCCCAAAATTAAAATATAATGTAAATCAGATACTGTCCACTAAATGCAACATAAATAGTGTAAAAAATATCTGCATAAATAATCCAATTGTAAATGAGCGTACAAGCAATATGTATATATATAAAGAGTGAAAATACGTGAAAAAATCAATCAAGTGGTTAAATAAAAATAATCTGCATTAGTGATCCAAATATAAACAAACGTACAAAAAATATATATATATAAAGTGAAAGTACGTGAAAAATATCAATCAAGTGATTATTTATATAATCAATATAAACCAGTGATTGTCCATAAAAAACGTGCACTGATGACTGGTAGAAGGCTACGTGCCCAAATTTGTTTAATAGGGATTTTACTGCTGGAATAGAGGATTCTGGTTTGGTCATAGTTAGGATTATATCCTCAGCAAAAAGTCCTATTTTATGGCTTTCGGGGCCTATTTTGATGCCTTGGATTCCTTCATTAGATCTGATGTATTCTGCTAGTGGTTCTATAACAAGTGAAAATATAATTGGAGAGCGTGGGCAGCCTTGATGAGTTCCATTAGACAATATAAAGGGGTCCGAAAGTAAGCTGAGGTGTAGACTTGGGCTGTGGGGTTTGAGTAAAGGCACATCATTGTTGAATAGATCAGACCAGATATTCAAAATTTGTGTAGGGTCCTAAATAGGTATCCCCAATGTACCCTGTCAAATGCCTTTTCTGCATCCAGGGCTAGGAAAGTGCTAGATTCCCAGGGTGACCTTTGTGAATCTCAGAAGGTTCAGCATTCTTCTGGTCATGTCCGGTGCCTGCCCTTTACAAAGCCCACTTGATCAAGGCCTATTAGGGATGGGGTGATCTCCATTAATCAGTTAGCTAAAATGTTGGCGTATATCTTTAGATCAGAATTTAATAGTGAAATGGGCCTGAAGTTCTGGTCTTTACTCAGTTTTGGCAGTGTGACTATTAGCCCTTGTACACACGGTCGGACATTCCGACAACAAAATCCGTCTGATTTTTTCTGCCGAATTTCGTCCGAAAGTGGTGTTGCATACACACGGTCGGACTAAGTTGTCGGAAAATCCGATAGTTCGCAATGTGATGTTCGGTCGTTACGATGGGACTACGTTGCGGCTATTAGCCAATAGCTTTGGTCTCGTAATTTGATCTGAGCCTGTGTGGCACTTTGTCCGATTGGAATTCTCTACAAATGATCAAAGTCCGATTGGATCATGTTGTCGGAAAATTTTATATCCAGTTCTCAAGCTTTGTTGGTCGGACATTTCGACTGAAAAAGTCCAATGGAGCCCACCACGGTCGGATTATCCGACAACACGGTCTGATCGGACCTTTTCCGTCAGAATGTCCGACCGTGTGTACAAGGGCTTACAGCTTGGAGCATTTCCCTTGGGAAGGAACCTGTAGAGGCTGCAGTATTGTAAATATCTACTAGTTTGGGGGTGAGAATTCATATGAATGTCTTATAATATTTGGCAGAAAATCCATCCGCTCCGGGTGACTTGTGCATGGGGAGGGAATTTATGACTGTCTCGACTTCTCCAGTGGGAGCATTACATTTTTGAAGCGTAGTGCTATTTACTGTAGGGAGCTGAATTCCTTGCAGAAAACTATTTAGCTCTACTTCTGTCGGTTGGTGGGGTTGTGGATCTTTGTTAAGGTTGTAAAGGGATTCATAGTAATCTCTTAAGGGGTTGGCTATGTCTTTAGGGTTGTGGAACATGGTGTTGGTTTGGTGATGTATGACATGTGTAAGATTAGATCGTGCTTTCTTTTTTTGAGTTGGGAGGCTAAGATTTTACCTGTCCTGTTGTTTTGAGAGTAGAAGGACAATTTCATGCATTTGAAGAATGTGACATAGCCTGCCCTGAGTTCCTGCTGCAATTCTTCATGGAAGGAAGTAAGGCATTCTAGTATGTGGGTGGAAGCTGCAAAATGCGCTGTGTTGTTTTTTTTCCTTTCTCTAGATGCAATTTGGATGAGGGTTCCTCTAACGAACGCCTCATGTGCACACCATGTTGACAAGGGAGAGCATTCCCTGATGTCATAGAATTGGAATCATTCTTTGAGTTTCCCTTTTACCTCATTCCTGATCTTGTGGTGTGATTGGAGGAAAATCTTGTTGTGCCACAGCGGTTTGTGAGATGTTTTGTTCATATCCACAACATTGATTGTCACTGGTGCATGGTCCAACCATGTGATGTTGTAGATATCAGCATGTCGGACTGTCTATAGAGTATACATGTCTGTAAGAAAAAAATCAATTCTGGAGTAGCTACTATGCACCGTGGAGTATTACGCGTAGTCCCTCTCAGCGGCTCTCAGACATCGCCAAGGATCAAAGAGCCTTTCTTTATGGCACAGAGATCCTAAAGATGGCCTTCATCTGGGAGCCGCCGAGGAGAAGTCAAGCTCTCCATTTAGGATCATATTAAAATCCCCACACACTATTAGATTACCCTTTTGCATTGTTTTATCTAGCTTAAAGACGTTATGTATAAATTTCATTGCTTTTACGTTAGGTGCATATAAGTTCACCAGAGTGTAGGTGACCCGGTCTATTTCTGCGAGCAGTATGATGAAGCATCCTTGAAGGGCCAACATGGTCCTGCAATAAAGAAAATGTTAGAGTGTCCCGAATAGCAATCAAAACCCATTTTTTTTTTTGAAAGAATCGTTGGCTGTAAATATGAGTGGAAATTTTATGTGTGAGTATTTCAGGGGTTTTGCGCTAGAGAAATGCATCTCTTGCCCTCATAGGATATCGCATTTTAAGTCCAGTGCCGTTTTCCACAATGCTCTTCTTTTGTATGGACTGTTCAAGCCTCTCACATTATATGACATTAGCTTATGTTCCATTCAAATGGTAGTAAGTGCTCTGTCGCCATTCAGTAGTAAAAATTTGTATGAGAAGTTTTGGTAGTGATTTGTATGGCATGTGTATACCCAGAGATAAGTCCTCCAATATAACCATCAAGAACTCGAAAGAAACACGGGAAAAATACCAAACTGGATTTTTCAGTAACTTAAAACAGTTAAGCAGTACTTGCCAAAAAAATAAAAAAGGTTATGGGAAACATCACATAAATGAGATTGGGGGAAAGAACAGCATATAAATCAGCTGAACAGCGGTTTTCCAATACAGAAGCATATTATTGGACTAGAAGGCACAGAGGGGTCAGTGGCTCTGAATAGTGTGGTAGTGTTGTGTGTGATCCTACAGGACTGTAGTCATGGGTAGTTCATTTACCCCGCCAGTTTTGTCAATTGTTAGTGCGTCTGTCCTGGAGGAGTTCAGGGGATGCAGGTCCGCCGTTCTCAGGAAGAAGGTGCCATTTTCTGAGGAGTTCCATGCCTTTCTCCAGTGAATTGTTCGAATGTGATTCAATGTGCAGATCCACCAGCAGTTTAACCGGGAAGCCCCACTTGTAGAATATTTTGTGGTTACGCAAGATTTTGGTGATAGGGACCAGATTGTGCCTCTCATTGTGCCTCTCATTGTGTTGCTTTAGACAAATCGGCATAGAGTGAAATTCCAGCAAAAGGGTCTAGGAGTGCAGACTGTTGTCTGGCGTATCGCAGCAATTGGTCTTTAACATGGTAAAAGTGGATCCTTGCGATGACGTCCTGGGGACCTGGTCAGGCAGGAATGATGGTTTAGGCAGTTCGTAAACCCTGTCAATTATTATGTCAGCTGGCCCCAGGGATGGCAGGGTTGATGTCATAAGCTTTTGCAAATACGCAGAAAGGTCAGCCGGTTTAATCAATTCAGGGATCCCTCCGAATTTAATGTTGTTTCTGTGGGACCGGTCTTGAATATCTGCCATTTTAAGACGCACTGGCCATGAGCTCATCTTTCACATCAAAGTGAGCATCTACCAGCTCATTATGTGCCAGAGTAAATTCCTCCATTTTCTGCTCCACATATTTTACCCTGCTGCTGACCACTTTCATTCCTCTCTGTGTGGAATGCATAAAGCCCGCCATGTCATGTTGGAGGGCCCCCCGCAGTGTTCGCAGCATTTCCTTCATTGTTGTGTCTATAATGGCCTGCCCTGTGGTGGGGAATGTATCAAGATGCTGATCATATGTGGAGGATTCCTCCTCCGTTCCCTGCATCAACCCCTAGTGTTAACCACTTCCATGCCAGTGATATTTTTAGCTCTGATCGCTGTATGAATGTCAATGGTCCCAAAATAGAGTCAAAAGTTCAAAAGTATCTGATCTGTCTGCCGCAATGCCGCAGTCCTGATAAAAGTCGCTGATCACTGCCATTTCTAGTAAAAAAGAAAACAATGCCATAAATGTATCCCCTATATTGTAGATGGTATAACTTTTGCGCAAACCACTCAATATGCGCTTATTGTGATTTTTTTACCAAAAATATGTAGAAGAATAGATATTGGCCTAAATTGATGAACACATTTGTTTTTTTGGGGGGTTTTGTGGATATTTATTATAGCAAAAAGTTAAAAATATAGTTTCTTTTTTTTTAAATAGCTTTTTTGTTTATAGCGCAAAAAATAAAAACCACAGAGGTGATAAAATACTACCAAAAGAAAGCTCTATTTGTGGGAAAAAAAGGGCATACATTTTGTTTGGGTACAGCGTCACACGACCGCGCAATTGTCAGTTAAAATGCTGCAGTTCTGTATCCCAAAAAATGGCCTGGTCAGGAAGGGGGTAAATTCTTACGGGGCTGAAATTGTTAAAACTGCACCCAAGCCAAGTGCAGAAGGGAGGAAGAGCCACAGCAGTAGAGAGTGGAGAAGAAAATAACCGCATTGAAGAACAGTAGTCTAAAGCCTTGTATACACTACTGTACTAGTTTTTTTCATTCAACCTGAAAAAAAAACCTGATAGCTCAGGTCACAGCCACAGTACTGACAATATGATTTAAGTACATCAATCTCCCCGGGATGAATTAGAGCAGAGACTGCGAGCCAGGCCTTCTTGTCCACATCAGTGCCTGACCTCACAAATACACTTGGAAGAATGGTCAAGCATTCCCATAGACACACTCCTAAACCTTGTGGACAGCCTTCCGAGAAGAGTTGAAGCTGTTATAACTGCAAAGAGTGGGCCAACTCAATGATGAACCCTATGGACTAAGACTAGGATGCCATTAAAGTTCATGTGCGTGTAAATTCAGGCATCTTAATACTTTTGTTAAAATAGTGTATATTTGTGTACACAGCCAACATGAACATTTATGCATGACAATCGCATAGACTGAAAACAGTTTACTCTCAGACTTATCAAGGCTCCGCAGTGGAGGCAAGTGGTCACAATAGGAAAACACACAATCATTATCTTCAACAATGTGTTGTTCTGCTCAGAAAAATGTTGTACAGAGCTGACAACCTAACATTAATATGTGTAGCCTAGGGATTCTTCTGTTTGTTGAAGTACCATATATACTCGAGGATAAGCAGAGTTTTTCTTATACTTGAGTGAGGGTGCAGCCTCACTGTGCCCATCTGTAGTTGTACCTTTGATAACTAAAACAGCGGGTGCCCCCCGCTGTGTCATGCAGTTTGTCCATTGTAACAAAGCCCCGCCTCCTCCTCGTCCGTGATAGACACAACACTGATACAATGCTGGAAAACTGAATCAGTGTTCCGTCTATCACGGACGAGGTAGAGGCGGGGCTTTATTACAATGGACAGCCGCATAACACAGCGGGAGACATCCGCTGTTTTAGTTATCAAAGGTACAGCTGCAGATGGGCACAGTGAGGCTGAAGATGGGCACAGTGAAGCTGTAGATGGGCACAGTGAGGCTGCAGATGGGTACTAATGATACAGATTGGCACAGTAAGGCTGCAGATGGGCACAGCGAGGCTGCAAATGGGCACAGTGAGGCTGCAAATTGGCACAGTGAGGCTACAGATGGAGATAGTTTACCCAGTAGCTGCTGCATTTCACACCCTAGGCTTATACGCGAGTCAATCCGATTTCCCATTTTTTTGTAGGAAAATTAGGTGCCTCGACTTTTATTCAGGTCGGCCTATACTCAAGTATATATGGTAAATTAATCATCATGGTATCATCAAGTAATTTTAGTTATTTAAAGGGTAAGTGTTATCATAAATTCTTAGACTCCACATTTCCTTTTGAAGATCTGTATACTAAAGTCTCACCTTATCGGCAGGAAACATCAGTTTTAGAGTGGGTTAGTCTGCATGGTTTCTCTGTGTTATTTACAGCCACTACAGGTATTTGCCTCTCATCTCCAGTTGGGAGACAGAGGAGTGATGTCTATGTCAGGCTGGCTTCAGATGATCGGGGCCCAGCAGGAAACAGACATGCCTTGCAGATTTCTAAATATAAAGGAGGGATTCGGATGAGAGAATAACGGGCTGGTCTGCTCTGAAACCGATGTTTGCAACAGATACATTTATTATACAGATTTTTGGAGCATAATTTCAATTTTTGAGATCTGCAAGCTGCAGGCTACGCTGCTGTAAAACAGATGTTTCCTACAGATAATGTTTGTATACATGTTTGCAGAGCAAAATTTTACTTTTAGAGAACCTCAAACAATATTAAAGCATTGTGTTTCCTTTTAACATAAGGAATTGTTCTGATAACATTCATAAACAGTTACTTGTGATAAGTAGAACAACATGTGGGGCATTTGGTAAAAAAAAAAAAATGTTTTATATTTGCAAATACATGTTGAGTTCCCAGCCAAGACACATTTAACCCCTGGTTCACATCGTGCTGATTTGACATGCCAAATCGGAGCCTATTGCCCGCAACGGCACTGTCCGAATCGATGCAACACTGACTTTGTGACACCGCCTCAATTTCCAAAAGTAGTTCCTGCACTACTTTTGACGACTTCAGTGGCGATTTCAATAGGCATCCGTGCATGAACCCACACACTCGGCCCCAAACTCGCAGTGAAATGTGGATTGGAAATCGTGCAAGTTCAGCTCCAATGAGAATGAGGATTAAGGCCTTGGAGGCTGAGGGGAGGACTGGTTCATTATAATCAGCTGGTGTTCTTATGAGGAAAGCTACAGTCTCCCTTTATAAGTAATTAACCCATAGGGAGTATCTCACCAAAAAAATTTTGTTGCAGAGAATATCTAAAATCCTACTTTTTTCTTAGTGCAGAGTTCTTAAATACAAGCAGGAAATTACATGTTTGGAGGTCTTCTGTACACCAGCGTACAAAACGCCTCTAGGTTGCCACGTTGCAAAAAAAATGTCATTTGTGAAAGAAGGGCGGGGAAGAGGCCTTAAAGTGAAACGTACCCTTTTGGGTGGAGTGCCGCTTTAAATTACAATATCCAGTAGCTTGTTTAGCAATTGTATATTATATATATATTTTTTAAATTTATTTGCCTCTGGAAAAAGTGTCCAAATAGAGTAGGAGGATCAGTAGGAGGATTGCTGTTAGGGCTCAGCATGTGTTTGGCTGGGAGCCTGCAATAAATCTACTAGAAGACCTTCGGAATCTGGGTTGAAGAAGGACACCTTTCATGGAACAATGTCGCCGGGAGGCTGGTTAGGGAGCTGTCACTAGACATTGTGATTAGAACCTTTTGCCTAGAGCTTCAGACATGCCTTTACTTTAAAGGGCTAGATGCCAAAGGCTGCTACAAGAACTGTGACTGCTTTTACAGAGTCCCAGACTAGCTGGCTGCCCACTCTACCTCCTGCAATATTTAAAGTGTTTGTGAAGGCTCAAGGTTTTTTACCTTCTAGCATGAAGGTAAAAAAACCTCCTCTGTGCAGCAGAGCCCCATCACATGAGCCCCATCTCGAACCAGCGATGTGCTTGAGAGCCTCTACTCTCCGGGGACTCTCCTTCCTCATTGTCTAAGACAGAAGCGGGAGCTATTTGCTCTCGCTGCTGTCAATCACAGCCAGTGAGCCAATGAGGAGAGAGGGGGGAAGGCCAAACCATGGCTCTGTGTGTGAATGGACACGCAGAGCAGCAGCTTGCTCTGGGGGTACTTGGCAGGAGGGAGGGGCCAAGAAGAGGAGGATCAGGGCTGCTTGTGCAAAACCACTGCACACTGTGCACAGAGGTTTTTTTTAATGTTTTTTTTAAGAAAGACTTTAAAATCACTTAAGGCCTGAGAATCTGTCCTCTAATACCTGCTTGTGTTTTTTTTGTATCCTGCTCCCTCATATATCTACCCACCTGTTTTCATGTACTGCAATAAATCTTCAAAAAGAGACCCCTTGGATTTTATTGGTGTTCTCTGAAACTGGTATTTGGGCTGGAAGCCTCTCAGCAGGTAATGGAGACCTTGGTTATTTTCATACAAATATATAGAAAAATACATCATTACTACTACCCGAAATACAACTGATTTTGAACACCATGTTACCATCTGAGATCCTTTGTATAATAATCGCACAACTAAAAACTGTCCATGAACTTTATCACATAAAGAAAATGTGTTCTAAAGAAAGCAATTAATTGCACTCAATTTAAGTCTTCAGCTAAAATTACCCATGCAGTTCTAGCTTTACTTACTCAATAATTTGGTTTAGCAAGCTGACTAATTTCTCTTATCTAGTGTTTATAACTTTTTCATTTGCCCACCAGTTTGCAGTGGAACAAGACAATTGCGCAGGTTTAATGAAGCATGGCTAAACATTTTCAAAGACTTCCTAGTACAACATTTATATCATCAGCAATGAAAGCAAAAGATGAGGTTTGACAATGAGTTGCGGTGATCACACAAAATTTTAATGAAGATGATTTTACACTGACTGCCAGATGTAGATATGAGCTCCATTTAGCTGAGTGTTTTCCTCGCTTCGGCTTTTTTTCAAGCATAGAAAATAACAGAGAAAACACATGCACCTAAATGCTTTTGTTGCTAAGCAATGTCACCTCTTTTAATTCGCTCCTTTGAATTCTCAAAACACATTATACTTTTCCCAATAAGCATTTTTAAATATGCAATATGCTTTGCAGGAGCTTTTTTCAGTTTATGAAAAAGAAAACAGCAGCATAGAACGCAGAGACAGAGAAGTGAGGAATAGGGCACATTTTTTTTTTCATCTGAGTGGGAACAGGTGGGAATTTCAATCAGGTTTTTATTGCTTTCTGGTTCTGTATAGGAAATAATTCACCCCCATCCCTTCTGCTGACCGGTAAAATTCCTACAGATGTTCTAATCACTCAATCCAAGACAGAACAGAATGCAGATTTTTGTCTTCATTTTACCAAAACCATATAATATGAGGTCAGACCTTAAGAGTTTCAATTTGTATGCAATCAGGCAGGCCCTTACGCTATTGGACAAGTGAAGGCGCAATTAACCAAAACAATAAACAAGATGGGAAAAAACTCACAGTCTGTTACAATAAATATACGTATTTAATCGTCCATTATATTTTTTATATATATAGTCCAATAGAAGTAGATTTCCTACCATTGGAATTCCACAAACAGGGCTGCCACCAAAAAGGAACTGAAACCAAGTTTCCAGATTGCTACAATACAAACACAAAGAGAGGGGTGCCTCTGGGTGCAGATTTTTTTTAAAATTACGATTTTATTCTTAAGCTTTTAAGTAAAAAACTCACATTTTCATCGAAAATTAAGAGCAATATAATCCATCCAGACATTTCAGATCAGTCATCACCTCCGCCGATTCACAGTATGCCTAGCTGCTTTCTATATGCATCCACCGTTTAGATGTAAAGCTGCCGGCCACGGTGGATGCAATGTTGTCATCCGAAAACGAAGGAACCCAAGGCACAGCATACTTTTATTGTGACAATTTGCTTAGCAATTAATAATTTTTATAATATGAGCATTTTTGACAATTTATGTTTTTTATTCAGTTTCAAAAATTAAAATACAAAACAGAGCCTAATGGGCATACCAAGACTCAATGTAATACATTAATGCATGAACAAACCCAGCACCCTATCTAGTAGCCTAAAAGGTACATGCTACCAATTATTCAACCAAATTTCATGGCTGATTACCTTTATTCTATCTTATATGGAGACTTAGCGCCATTGTGCAGTTCTGCTGCAGGCATACTCAACCGGTCCAAGAGACCATGTAGAAGACCCACCGCGCATCCACGCACACGTGGGTCCCAATGTCTAGATGTGACACGTTCTTCTCTATTTAATTCTTCCCTTCTTCTTTCTCCTCTTATTCAAAACTAGGGATGAGCTTCGAGTTCGAGTCGAACTCATGTTCTACTCGAACATTGCCTGTTCGCCTGTTCAGCGAACAGTGAACAATTTGGGCTGTTCGCAGCAAATTCGAAAAGCCGGAACACCCTATACAAGTCTATGGGAGAAATCTAAAGTGCTAATTTTAAAGGGTAATATGCAGGTTACTGTCCTAAAAAGTGTTTGGGGACCTGGGTCCTGCCCCAGGGGACATGGATCAATGCAAAAAAAAGTTTTAAAAACGGCAGTTTTTTCAGGAGCAGTGATTTTAATAATGATTAAAGTGAAACAATAAAAGTGTAATATTCCTTTAAATTTCGTAGCTGGGGGGTATCTATAGTATGCCTGTGAAGGGGCGCATGTTTCTGCTGCTTAGAACTGTCCCTGCACAAAGTGTCATTTGTGCAGGAAAAAAAGTATTTTAAAATCACTTGCGGCTAAATTGTCGGCTCCCCGTAATACAGAGAACACTCGATGAGTGTTCTCTGTATTAGCCGACAATTCATTCATTCATTGATTTAAAAAAAGAAAAGCGTGGGGGTTCCCCTAAATTCAATTACCAGGCCCTTCAGGTCTGACATGGATATTAAGGGGAACCCCCGTGTCAAATTTAAAAAAAAATTGACGTGGGGGTCCCCCTAAATATCCATACCAGACCCTTCAGGTCTGATATGGATATTAAGGGGAACCCCGCATCAAATTAAAAAAAAAAATTGACGTGGGGGTCCCCCTAAAAATCCATACCAGACCCTTTATCCGAGCACGCAACCTGGCAGGCCGCTCTCTCGTCCCCCCCTCCCTCCTGAACCGTACCAGGCCACATACCCTCAACATTGGGAGGATGCTTTGGGGGTCTGTGACCCCTCAAAGCACCTTGTCCCCATGTTGATGAGGATAAGGGGCTCATCCTCACAACCCTGGCCGGTGTTTGTGAGGGTCTGCGGGCGGGGGGCTTATCAGAATCTGGAAGCCCCCTTTAACAAGGGGACCCCCAGATCCCGCCCCCCCTGTTTGAAATGGTAAGGGGGTACAAAAGTACCCCTACCATTTCACAAAGAAAGTGTCAAAATGGTTAAATAAGACAAACAGACTTTTGAAAAATTCCTTTATTAAAAAAAAATTCCAGCGGTGCTAATCCACTCTTGCTATCCAGCGACGGATCTCCGGGGTCCAGCGATGGATGATCATATCCAGCGACGGGGGTCTCTCAGTCCAGCGCTGTCCATACATCCTTCTTCTGTCTCCACTGCGGAGACTGCGGAGATCCCAGCGCTGACGTTTCTTATATTAGGAGGGCGGGGCCACCCGTCACCTGACCCCGCCCCTCTGACGCTGGAGAGGGAAGCCAGGGGTTCCCCAGTGACGTGTGGGTGACCCCGCCCCCTCTGATGTAACGCACGTTTCCGTTACATCAGAGGGGGCGGGGTCACCCATACGTCACTGGGGAACCCCTGGCTCCCTTCACCAGCTTCAAAGGGGGCGGGGTCAGGTGACGAGTGGCCCCGCCCTCCTAATATAAGAAATGTCAGCGCTGGGATCTCCCCAGTGTCTCTGCAATGGAGACAGAAGAAGGATGTATGGACAGCGCTGGACTGAGAGATCCCCAGTCGCTGGATATGATCATCCATCGCTGGACCCCGGAGATTCGTCGCTGGATAGCAAGAGTGGATTAGCACTGCTGGAATCTTTTTTTTATTTTTAATAAAGGAATTTTTAAAAAGTGTGTTTGTCTTATTTAAACATTTTGACACTTTCTTTGTGAAATGGTAGGGGTACTTTTGTACCCCCTTACCATTTCAAACAGGGGGGGGTGGGATCTGGGGGTCCCCTTGTTAAAGGGGGCTTCCAGATTCTGATAAGCCCCCTGCCCGCAGACCCTCACAACCACCGGCCAGGGTTGTGAGGATGAGGAACTTGTCCTCATCAACATGGGGACAAGGTGCTTTGAGGGGTCACAGACTCCCAAAGCATCCTCCCAATGTTGAGGGTATGTGGCCTGGTACGGTTCAGGAGGGAGGGGGGGCGCTCTCTCGTCCCCCCCTCTTTTCCTGCGGCCTCCCAGGTTGCGTGCTTGGATAAAGGGTCTGGTATGGATTTTTAGGGGGACCCCCACGTCAATTTTTTTTTAATTTGATGCGGGGTTCCCCTTAATATCCATATCAGACCTGAAGGGTCTGGTATGGATATTTAGGGGGACCCCCACGTCAATTTTTTTTTTTATTTGACACGGGGTTCCCCTTAATATCCATGTCAGACCTGAAGGGCCTGGTAATTGAATTTAGGGGAACCCCCACGCTTTTTTTTTTTAATCAATGAATGAATGAATTGTCGGCTAATAAAGAGAACACTCATTGAGTGTTCTCTGTATTACGGGGAGCCAACAATTTAGCCGCAAGTGATTTTAAAAGACTTTTTTTCCTGCACAAATGACACTTTGTGCAGGGACAGTTCTAAGCAGCAGAAACATGCGCCCCTTCACAGGCATACTATAGATACCCCCCAGCTACGAAATTTAAAGGAATATTACACTTTTATTGTTTCACTTTAATCATTATTAAAATCACTGCTCCTGAAAAAACTGACGTTTTTAAAACTTTTTTTTGCATTGATCCATGTCCCCTGGGGCAGCACCCAAGTCCCCAAACACTTTTTAGGACAGTAACTTGCATATTACCCTTTAAAATGAGCACTTTAGATTGTGAACGTTCGAGTCCCATAGACTTTAATAGGGTTCTAAAGTTCACACAAAGTTTAGGTCTGTTCGCAGGTTCTGATGCGAACCGAACAGGGGGGTGTTCGGCTCATCCCTATTCAAAACCAAAGGTACAGAAGTTTGTTGTTTTCCCCTCCCACTCTCTCTCTCCTACCCCATATACTATTAGACTCCATTACAAATTTAATCTTTCCATATATATATAGAAAGATTCAAATATATATGTTTTTTTTTACAATTTTATACAATGTTGGTTTTAGTTTATATTACTTAAAGCCAATTCCATATTTTATTATTGAAAAGGTCACTTATCCTTTCAAGTGTTTTAAGGCGGTTGTGTTTCATACAAGAGGAAGGAACATTTAGTTCTAGATCTGCTTTAGAGCAATTTCATGACTAGGGTTATTTTTAAATGATGTTTCCAAAGAGCAACCAGTAAGGGTACACCACAGCTTTGACGCATTATTGCCAGTTAGTAAATTATGCGATGGACTGGAACATTACCACAGCTATATATTTATACAAAATTCTAAAACAAGCAATTAGACGTATTTTATTCCAATTTCATAAAAGCTAAAATTTCCAGAACAAATGATAGAAGGTACAATGATATGATACAAAAAATTCTAATAATATTAATGGTTATGTTAGATATTCTTGTATTACAGGCATCACATTCTGTTTTATAGTATCATCCTTCATGTAAAAGAAATAAATACTTTTTAAATTAAATGAAAAACTATAATAAAAAACAGAAAACACTGTTACTAAGTATATATTATTTTTACTGCCTTCCAGCCTATGAACCTGCTTCTACAATTCCTCCATTGTCTTGATGTGAACAAAAACACAGGTTCACATAAATCCAAGGATAATGATGGGGAAATAAGCAAATCTTAACGCATTTCATAAAAGCAATTTACCTCTTCAGGTGGAAAGAGCAGATATCTAAGAGTGCACTTACACTAGCACTTTTAATTTTTAATCAGTCCTGGGTGCATTTCATCCCTTTGGGGCTGGTTTGTTTATGTAATGTGAGTGTTTGGAACTGTACCTGGGGCAGTTAATCTAAATATAAAAAAAAACATTATAAATGCTTTTTATACCTTTTATTTATAAGTGATCACATTCCCCTGTTCTCAGCTGCATAAGAGCTAAGGGAGGAGGAATTGCAGCACACTGAACTTCCCAGTGAATGGCTGTGTGTGGGAGGCTCAGGACAAGTCTGATCACTGGAGGAGAGCAGCCTGAGTTCCCAGCATAGTTAAAGAACTGGCCATGGTGTGTTCTCCTGTGGTCAGTTTTTAATAGGAACACAATGGGGCTGACAAGAACACCCGGGATTTCACACAAATGAAGCAATACTGGATACTTTTTCATACAAGTACATGGTACAGCAGGTACATATCAGGAATATGAAATTCTGGGTTTGCATACTCTTTAACATCAATTATTATTAGTATGTGCACCCTGTCAAAATCTAGCTCCCCAATGGGTCCTTGGGAGATCAAGGAATGAAAGATTCTCCAGTGGCATATATCCTTATAAAAAAATAACTCCATGAGACAGCTGTGAGGTGTATATTTTATTATCCTGTAAAGGTGGTCCTGATTGGAATCAGTAATAAAGGACCTCTTCACAACTAGGGGTGAGCCTGAAGTGGCTGTAAAGGTATAAGGTTTTGTAACCTAATGCATTCTCTGCATTAAGGTCAAAAATCTTCCGTGTGTAGCCCCCCCCCCCATACTTACCTGAGCCCGATCTCGATTCAGCACTGCGCCCGAGAGAAGTAGCTCTCTTTGCTGTCTCTCTCCCCCCCTGGACATGGAGGCCACAGCAGGAGCCATTGGTTCCTACTGCTGTCAATCACCGTGAGCAGAGAGCAGAGATGGAGTGAGGCACATTGTGTGTGTCAATGGACACACACAGAGTGGCCCGAAATTGAGCAAGTGACTTGCTATAGGGGCACTCGGTGGGGGACGGGACAAGAAGCATCAGCGGGGGCCCCCCAGAAAAGGAGGATTGGGGCTGCTCTGTGCAAATTAATTACACAGAGCAGATAAGTATGACAAAAACAAAAAATATGTTTTAAAATCACTTTAATTGCCTTAAGGTTAACTGTTCAATTGAAGAGTTACCCATTTGGCGGGAGACAGCTTTGCACTGTCAAGGGTTGGTAAGGACACCAGCAAGAGCAGGCACTGCCAAGTCCTTAAACCGGTGACATCATTGGCCCCATTAATTTATCTTCTCTGGGAATCCCCAGCCACGTGAGCAATGGGGCAGGGTGGTAGTAACAACACTGACAAAATATAGTCATATCCATAGACCAAATATGACCACGTCCTTATTTGGTCAGTCGTTTCCCCAACTCCCTCCCCTCTTGAAACGAATCTAATGTAATCCAATCTAATGAGTGCTCTAGACAGCTGTCGTTCGTGCAAGAGTGCAATGTGAGTGGGTGAGTGGGCGTTTCAATGTTTTTTTCTTTCAATGGGAAACAATAATGGTGACTCGCGCTGGATTGCTTAGGCGTTTTTATTTTTTTTTAAATAAATGACTAGTCAAAAATGTGTGCATGTATATTTACAACTGACTTTTGTATGAAGGGGGGGGGGATGGTTGGATATCTGGGGACCCCTTATTTTAAAGGGAACTTCCAGATTCTGATAAGACACCACCACAACCACTGGACCAGGGTTGTGGGGAAGAAACCTCTGTCCTCATCAACATGGGGTCCCTCCATGTTGAGGACATGTGGCCTAGTATGGTTCAGGAAAGGAGGCAGCATGGACCTTGAATGTTCCAAAAGATCGTGATTAGTGTGTTCTTATTAATAATACAATTTGATACAGTGGATATTTTGAGCAAACCAATAGCCAAAGCTTTTTTGGTTATACTTCTCCAATGGATCACAGAAGTGCAGTTAGTTTTGCACTCCTGTGTCCCGTTTTCAGCCAACAACAGGCTAAAGCCTGCTGACAGCTGATATCAGACCTGGTCTGACCTCTGCAAAGATCCTGACCATATTTTGGGAGCTAGCTCAGCCTCTCAGAGAACCGCTGAGAACCTGAACAAGGGGCTCCCATTCCCCCCACAGCCCAGCGTTCCAGTGAGCACTAGAGGGGCAGAGCAGAGAACCGGTGAGTGACAGTCATTGGCTCTCTGCAGGCTGAAGACTGAGAGCAGAGCGATCAGCAGTGTTTTATCACTCAGTTCTCAGTCTTAGAGGTGGCGGGAGACAACTGCAGCTGGGATTGGTGGTGCATACATATAGCTAAGTATGATTTTTTATTTTATTTTTATAATCCCATACTTCTATTTTAAACTGATTGGTTTCTTTGCAGAGCTGCACCAAATTTTGCACTCTCTGGTTTTAGTAAATCATCTCCTCTTTGCTGCTACTTTTTCATTAATATGAGAAGTAAAAACGTATTTTTTTACTCGTGAAAAAAAGTATATTTATCTAACCGATCATCTGTATGAATCATAAGTGGTTGCTGGAGCAAACCTTTCACTGGGCAGTAAGCGTACCTAATATTTTGATTACACTGTTTGATATGTGCATTTGCATGTGCTTTCCCACATCAGATTCCCATAAATGATATAAAAATCATTCCATTAAAGTTAATGTTTCAGGCCTGACAGCCTCCATTTCTAGGCACCTGTAAAATTCAGATGCATCTCCTTAAATGCACCCTATCTTCATGAAGCTGATTAAAATACAATCTAAACACTCCAGGCCTTCCAGCCAGCTGTAAAATGGCCAAAGGGAAGGAATGCTACTTTCACAGTATCACAGAAGATTGGTCAGTTGTTATCCTCATGCATGTTATAAATCAAAATATCATACCTCCATTAAATATTTTTGCCTGTACAAAAATATTTTTACACACAAGATTTTACAAAATCAGAATGTTTTGTTTATAGATTTTTGGCACTGTAACTGAATTAAAGCAGCACCTAAAACACAAACACAAAAAATAAAAAAATAAAAACACAACAAAATAAAAACAAAAAGAAATCCCTTTAGTTCTGCTATGTAATCAGTCAAACAGCTTAAAGAGGAGGGCCGGTTTAATAAAAGAAAAATTAAAAGTCAGCAGCTGCAAACACTGTAGCTGCTGACTTTTAATAAGCACACTTACCTGTCCAGGGCGCACCCGCTATGTCGGCCTCCCGAGGCTGACCCGTCCCTCGGTCTCGGGTCCCGGCGCCGCAATTTTGGCTAAGGGAAACAGGCAGTGGAGCCTTGTGGCTTCACTGGCCGTTTCCTACTGCGCATGCGCGAGTCACGCAGTGCTTTGTGAATGGGGCACGCTGTGTTCTGGGACACACAGTTCCCAGAACACAGCGCGACCCATTACCCAGAAGACACCGCACGGAGGAGAGAAGACAGAAGATCTCCGCGGAGGAGGAAGAGGCAGATTAGGATGATGTGCCTAGCAACAGGCATTTCTGGTAAGTAAAAAAAAAAATTTTTTTTCATTTTTTTTTTCATTTTTTTCAAATTTTTTATGTATTTTTTTTTTTCAGGGTGGCCCTCCACTTTAAAGTCTACTTTCAAAAAAAATTAATGTTAATGGGCTATTTTACATTACAAGTTTGCAAATCTTACCCCCTTCTGGGAATCATTGGTAGTAGAACCAGCGCTTCAGAAAACTTTTGCCTGTTCCTGACATTACCAGCCAATGTACTCTTATGCCGCGTACACACGATCGGAATTCTCGTTGGAAAAAGCTCTGATGGTTTTCCCGTCGGAATTCCGATGGAATTTTCGATTAAACTGTCTTGCCTACACACGGTCACACCAAATTCCGATGGTTAATAACACCGCGACATACAACACGTTCGACAGCACTATAAAAGGGAAGTTTAATGCTTCTGAGCATGCGTCAAATTGTTTCCGAGCATGCGCCGGAATTTTGGACAATCAAAATCAAACTGGACAATCAAAAGAAACTTTCTAGGTCATCCAGGCAATGGTGAGAACATCCAAAGAGTAACCCTCCTTCACTTAAAGGAAAACAAGAATACATAGGACACAGAGGGGGTGATTTACTAAGAAGAAGGCACTGCACCAGTTCATACATTAATTGGTGTGACAGAAAAGTCATTAATTGAACGTGCGAATCGGCGCACATAGAAGCGCAAATAACGATAATAAATACCCGCATATGTAAACTGCAACTGGTGCTAGGGTAACTGCGGTTTTCTCATTGATAATAGCGCACGCCCAATACAATTGGCTAAATTCGTCTCATTGGATGTGTCTTGATAGGCAATTGTTCTCAGTTAATTAACCCTTTTGATGCTAATCTCATTCCTATCAATTCTAATATATCTTTGAAATGTGTTTTTTTCTTGTTTTTTACCCAAATCTTTTAATACATTACAAATACAGAGAAGTGTTTCTAAACCCAATAATTTTTTTTTTTCCAATCTTGATCTTTAAATGTGACCATACACTGCAATCAGTTAGAGCTTAAATAAATTAGCTTTAGTGCAAGAGGCTGTTTGGTTTCCTATAATTTGTCTTCCTATTACGTATTTTGCCTAAATATTGAGTTGGGCAGAGATGGGCCAATCAGATTGCATAGTGCATGACCATCTTAAGTGCCAAATTTCGAATGTAGATGTGCCATGACCCACTTGTATATTCCAAATTATATTTCTTGGGCATTATACAAGGCACATGAAAAACCATCTTTTTTAAAGACATGCTACAGTAATCAGGAATCTTCAAACTATGACTCTCCAGCTTTTGCAGAACTACACATCCCATAAGGAATTGTAAACCTCTGACATTCACAGACATGACTATGGGAATTGTAGTTCCTGAACAACTGGAGGGCCATAGTCTGAAGACCCCTGAGTTAGACCATTATTATGCCTCCAGAATTGGGGGTGTGGCATCAACCCAACTTCTCTCTGCTGATGGACACAAGAACCCACATCTATAGATATATATATATATATATATATATATATATATATATATATATATATATATATATATATATATATATATATATATATATATACACCCACTAAAGCAGGAAGCAATATACATTAGCCCGGAAGTGAATCTGTAGGAAGTAGGTGTGTGTTTTGAGGCCAAATCATTTAGACATACCCACATGACCCAACACCACCCCATGTAAAAATAAACAAAAAATGATCTTAATTTTCAAATAAGGATCATCTGTTCCTCAGAGAACAGTGAGCGGGGCATGGTGGTGGGAAGAAATTAGCAGCAGTACAAGCAACTTCCTGGAGGGGCGTGATGTCATTCCTGTGTGCTGGCCACTTCTGGGAACCAGATATGCGCCACGGGTACATACCTCCATGCACACAGCAGTTGCGCATCTCACATACACAGCAGTCGCGCATCTAAATGCATTTGCTGCAGGAACCCAATTTTTATGTAAATTAATAGTAAAGCAGATGCAGATTTCCAGGACTGGACTAAAAAATGTTTCTAGTGAAAGGCAACTGGTGTTTTCTATTAAACAAGGTCTAAATGGGCCATTGACATGCATCACAGTTGAACTTAGGAATGTGTCTTTGCAAAGTTAAGCTAAATGAAAGCCTTTCTTATTTTTGCTTGGGGATAGAGTGCAGAGTGATTATAAGTTTTTAGGGGATGTGTGCACCCCTGATAGGGTGAAGACACCTCCCAATTTTTGCCAGTTTCTCCTTCAAACGTATTTACTTTACTGCCACATAGCCAAACAGGAAGTGAGGGTAAAATCCTACCAATGTCTTTCCTTGGGGACACACAGGTCAGTCTAAATAGTTTCCCCATTAGGTAAATTACACTCTAGCATTTTGCTGTGTAGGCCCCAAATCATAAGGTATTTTGGACTTTGGGATTTATCTACTAAAGGCAAATCCACTTTTCACTACAATTACACTTGCTGGAGATCTGAGGGGGGCTTGCAAGGAAAATAAAAATAACAGCACATTTGCTTCTACATGATTGGATGATAAAATCACCAGTGCTTCCCCTCAGAGTACACTTGTATCGCAGAGTGGATTTGCCTTTAATAAACCCCCAAATAGCTAATAATTTGGGGAGTACACAACAAAGTGCTAGAGTGCAATTTGCCTAATGGGGGTGCTAGTGAGACTGACCTGTGTGTCCCCAAGGGAAGACATTGGTAGGGTTTTTCCCTCACTTCCTGTTTGGCTATGTGACAGGAAGTGAAGCCAATTTTCGGAGAAGGGACACAAAGACTAAAAAAAAGACATGCAGGGGTTCTAACACTCATTGGTTTCCCCGAAACGCCCACAATTAGAATAGCATTATCTTGAGCTAGATTTTTGCTCAGTGCTCTAAATCAGTGGTTCTAAACCCTGTCCTGAAGTACCCCCAACAGGCCATGTTTGCAGGTTTTTCATATTGCAGGTGGTTTAAATCACAGTCAATGGCTTGGTATTTTGGACAGCTATTTTAGCTAAGATAAATTCCCAAAACATGTCCAGTCAGGGTACTTGAGGACTGAGGCTGAGAACCACTGCGCTAAAATGGAAATTGGAATACTTACCTCTTTGTAATTTTCCTTTCCTAGTGCCTATCCATGGTAGTATATGCACAATTCATGCATATGCTACCATGAAGGCACCAGGGAAGTACCAAGCAATTGAACAGGTGCACCAAATAAAGTGGCTGGTGAGTGTATGTCCACATTGCCACCCTGGTACAATACATTTGTGATATAATTAAGAAATTCAGTCAGATTAGTCTGTCATGACCTGCATTCATATAATTTTGAATATACTGTATATAGTAATTCAGAATACATTTTTTAAATGAATCTAGCCATTAGTTAGGAAAAAAGTAAGGGGGGTAGCAGAGGAGGGAGAAGAGTTTTTCAGACCAAGCTTTAAAGCGGTAGTAAACTTTAACTTTTAACTACTGGTAAGCCTATAATAAGGCTTACATGTGGGTACAGTGAATGTCTCTTAAACTTGTGATGTTTAACCGGTTCCCGCCAGGCTCACGCAGATATACTGCGCCACAATGGCTCTCCTGGGCGAAATCTCGTATGGGTACACCCTTCCCTTTTTGCGGTGACCAGAGGGTGTGCACCCGATGCAGGGCGGGGGACCCAATGCGCGTGGCCGGCGGGCACGATTACCGATGGACACACGCAATCGCATGCACAAGCGCCAGAACAGGATTTGTGTAAACACAAATCCCTGTGCTGTCAGAGGAGAGGAGACATGTCCTTTGTTCCTACTAAGTAGAAACAGTGATATGTCTCCTCTCCTACTCAGTCCTATCCCCATACAGTTAGAACACACTGAAGGAACACACATTTAACCCCTTAATCACCCCCTAGAGTTAACCCCTTCACTACCAGTGACATTGAGTGTGCAATGTACAGGGATAGGGACAATTGTAG
The DNA here is from genome assembly GCF_037356315.1 of Lithobates pipiens. Classification (NCBI taxonomy): domain Eukaryota; kingdom Metazoa; phylum Chordata; class Amphibia; order Anura; family Ranidae; genus Lithobates; species Lithobates pipiens. The sequence continues at coordinate 486,202,385 of NW_027507764.1, read as the reverse complement.
ACACTCACTCAGGTTGAACTGGATGGACTGGTGTCTTTATTCAACCTTACTAACTATGTAACTATGTAACTATTTACACAGTAATCAGTGCATTTTTATAGCCCTGAATGCTGTATAAATGTCAATGGTCCCAAAAATGTGTCAAAAGTGTCTGTCACAATGTCACAGTACCTCTAAAAATCCCAGATCGCTGCCATTACTAGTAAAAAAAATAAAAAAAATAAAAATGCCATAAATCTTTCCCATAGTTTGTAGACGCTATAACTTTTGCGCAAACCAATCTATATACGCTTACTGCAATTTTTTTACAAAAAATATATAGAAGAATATATATTGGCCTAAACTGAGGAAGACATCTTTTTTATTTATTTTTTTTAAATTGGGGGATATTTATCATAGCAAAAAGTAAAAAATATTGTTTTGTTTTCAAAATTGTCAGACTTTTTTTGTTTATAGCACAAAATATAAAAATCGCAGAGGCCATCAAATACCACTAAAAGAAAGCTCTATTTGTGGGGAAAAAAACAACAACACACATTTCATTTGGGTACAGCATGGCATGACAGCGCAATTATCAGATAAAGTGACGCAGTGCCAAACTGTAAAAAGTTCTCTGGTCAGAAAGGGGGTAAAATCTTCCGGGGCTGAAGAGATATTCAGGGCTGAAGCAGCTGGTGATGTCACTGGCGCATTCATACTGCATTCTGGATTGATAGTACACTGAGTGTGCTGACCAACTAGAGCCCTGTTCCATGCCCTTGTCCTCTATGATCATGTGTAGGAATTACGTCATTGCGGCCCTGCCATTCAAATGGCCGGAGAGCATGAACCCACAATGAAGATCGGGTGAAGATGGAAGCACTGACAGTGGTCACATGGTGCCACTGGAGGGCTTCATTTTAAGGTAGCATAATGTACTAGTATGCAGTGTATAATAGTACATTATGGCTTAACCTCCCTGGCAGTATGATTCGTTCTGGTTTTAGGTGTTGAAAGCGGTACAATTATTTTGCATGGAAATTTGGCGTTTTATATTGTAGTCCTGTAATTCTTAGGAATAACTCTCTTAAATCTGTTCAAACCAGAGTCTAGCAGACATCCCGGGTATGATAAAGTTTATAATATAATAAATAATAATACAAATTATTCAATAATGTAATCAAATCCTAAAACACAGAAAAAGGGACACTTTCTGGTTGCTATGGACAATCTCCAAATTCCAGGCAGAAAAAACAGTCTGTAAGATTACAGTACTGTGTGTGTTTTGTGTACTTTTACTTTTTTGAATTTGTCGCCGATTTCCGCTCCCGTGCGCCGTAATGTCGCAGGGAACAGAGCTCGGCGGCATTCGGCACTGTGTGAATCGAGCGGAGGACAGCTCGGAGGACAGCTCAGAGGACAGCTTGATCACACAGTGCGGAGGACATCGATGGATCCAGGGGACAAGGTAAGTAACTTATCCCTGTATCCAGCAATGCTGGCTCGGGGATACCGCTTATGATAGTAAAATCCCAACCCGAGCCAGACTCGGGATTACCGCCAGGAAGGTTAAACCACCTGGGGGGGCATTTTTTACTTTTATTTTTGTATTTCAGGAGTTTACTACCTCTTTAAAGCAAACGCATTATATGAAAATCATGGGGAATGCCATAGAATGCATTTTGGTGCACTGACCTGAAGTTTGCCATTCGATTCAAGTTAAATGGACACAAAATGAAGATAAATGCATGGCAAAGCAAGTTAACCTATACATTCTGAGCGGAAAAAGCTCTAAAGAGAACATGTACTGAGAGAAATATGTAGGCTGCTATTGCAGACCTCCAGCCTAAAATGTTAGATGCCTGGTAACCTCTGTCTTTAAGTCACTGATCATAAACAAGTATCTAGAAAGTTGAAGCAGAAAAAAAAGTGTTATGGGTCACCGATTCTCAAAGTAAGATAAGCCCTAGAGAAGCTTGACAACCATTCAACTTGCATTCTCAGAAAAGGAGGTCAGCAATGGAAGCCTATATTTTTTACTCCTTCCTCCATATACCGCCAGCAAATACATATCTTTACTTTCAGCCTAGCTTCTCTGTTCTTTTAAAAGTCTTAGATGAAAAGTGACTAAATGTGGTTGTCTCAAGTTTAACCACTTCAGCCCCGGAAGATTTGGCTGCTGAATGACCGGGCCACTTTTTGAGATTCAGCACTGTGTCGCTTTAACTGACAATTGCGCGGTCGCGCGAACTTGTACCCAAACAAAATTGACGTCCTTTTTTCCCCACAAATAGAGATTTCTTTTGGTGGTATCTGATCACCTCTGCGGTTTTTATTTTTTGCGCTATTTTTTGCGCTATGAACAAAAAAAGAGTGACAATTTTGAAAAAAAAAAATATATTTTTTACTTTTTGTTATAATAAATATCCCCCCCAAAAATTTTAAAAAACGATTTTTTCCCTCATACTAGGCTGATACATATTCTTCTACATATTTTTGGTAAAAAAAAAATCACAATATGCGCAACTTTGCGCAAAAGTTATAGCGTATACAAAAGAGGGTATCATTTTATGTCATTTTTAGTATACATTTTTTTTTATTAGTAATGGCGGCGATCTGCGATTTTTATCATGACTGCGACATTATGGCGGACACTTTTGAAACTATTTTGGGATCATTGTCATTTATACAGCGATCAGTCAGTGCTATAAAAATGCATTGATTACTGTGTAAATGACACTGGCAGTGAAGGGGTTAACAACTAGAGGGTGTTAAAGGGGTTAAATGATTCTAACTGTGAGGGGGGGGGGGGGCTAACTAGGATATGACAGTGACCACTACTCCTGATCACAGGGAGCAGTAGATCTGTCATTACACAAGGCAGAATGGGGAAATGCCTTGTTTACAAAGGCGGCGCACGCCCTGAAAGGCTGCTAATTTAAAGGGATGTACCTGTACGCCCATTTGCCTGCCTGTGCCATTCTACCGACGTACATTTGTGTGTGGCGCTCGGCAAGAGGTTAAATGCAATGCCTTGTTTGCTTTAATCCCTCATAAACCACCAGCATAAACTTACCTTCATTTACCCCATGTCTGGAGCCAAAGTTAAAACCTGGTACTTCCAGGTAAAGAAAGGAACATGTGACTCATTCCATGTGACAATGCCATCACATGGGGAGCCCATAGCCCTGTGTAAACTACGACTTTAGCGACTTATAGCTTACACAGATTTCTCCTTTGTTGCTCGCAGGGAATGAAGCAGTGAAAAATGTACCTGGGTCTGTATATGTGTCCTCTGCCGTCTATGTTTTTCCATCCATATTTCATATACCAGCCAGTGTCAGTCAGCCTGTGCAAATGCTAATATTGTTTATATCCTCTGCAATAAATTATTAAGGCTATTAGAACTCATCACAGAGCTATGTGACCTTTATAAATACACTTTGCCTATGGCCTCATGCAATCACATAGTCATGGAACCCCTTTGTGAATACTAAGATGTGTAAAAATTTACAGTCAGATAAAACTCACTCCATTGTTTTCATTGCCAAGTTTTCTAAATTGTTACATACATAGTATGTACATAAATTATTAAGTGTTAATGGGTTGTCAATCCTCACTTGATCTATAATGGTGATGATAAACTACACAATTAAAACAAGAAAAAGCCTTAAAGTGGTTGTAAAATGCAGCAAAAACAAAAAACAAAAAATGTTCCCCTGTAAGGCAATTATAATGTGCTAGTATACATCGCATATTATCACATTATGGAGTACATGGTCTAGAACGCAGCCTTCTAGTGGTGCGCTGTCACCGCTGATAGGGCCTCCATCTTCCCCCGGTCTTCCTTCCAGCTTCGCGGCCTCTGGCTGTATGAGTGGTCGGAGCAGCGATGATGTCACAGAGCTCTGAAGCTCCGGCACAATATACCAGACCTTCAGAACGCGTGCATCAGTGATGTCACCAGCTATTTTATTTCTGTCTCAATAAAATAGAATAAAGAAAGCCTAAGAAAGAAATGCAACCATCAGATCTTAGAAATGGTAAGCTGCAATATAATAAATGCTTACTTTTGGGTTTAGTACCACCTTAATATTTATTTTGTCTTGGTGAGAACAATGCTTTAGCAGCAAGTTCATAATTTGTTTTTCTTTTTAACATAGAAGCCAGTGGTCATATTCCAGCCCACATGGGTTTACTATGTGGCTGGGTCACATATGTGCAGAAAACACATTCCTGTTCCTAATTGGAAATGTTGTTATGATTCCACAAGTGAGCATGCATGGTGAAGAACAGGTTCTGGATGGGTGTGAGTCTGAACAAACACATATGCAGCTCAAACTCCTATGTTGAGTGATGAATCAGAATTTTTAAGGATAAAAAAAACCATAATATCCCATATATTAACCTTCTTAGCGGTATTCCCGAGTGTGGCTTGGGGTGAATCTTCCATACCAAGAGCAGTAACCCCAAGCCACACTCGGGGCTGCATCACAATATCCAGGGAAAGTTACTCACCATGTCCCCAGGATCCTACGACGTCCTCCCACTGTGTGCAGCGGCTGTGTCTTCCGTCCGATGCTCTATATGCTGGGCTCCGTTTCCTGCGAGCGGTGCGACGCGACGGCGGGAAATTCAAAAAGTGCAAAAAACAGAACACATACAGTACACTGTAATATTACAGATTACATTACTGTATCAAATTATTTCACACCCCTTTTGTCCCTAGTGCTTTGTGAACTGCTCTGCCTGCAATTTTATCTTATATATACTGTGTCCCTTTATGTCAAAAGCGGTTTTAGACCAGCTAGAAAACAGCGATAGTAAATGAGAACAATTGCAGAATTGAGCGATAGTGATTCATGGAGAAATTCATCATCAGAAATTGGAAAGTGATCGCAGTGACAATTCTGCGACTGAGCACATTTCAGTGTTTTTGAGTTGATTACATTGTTGAATACATTTTATTATTATTATATTATTTTTGATAATTATTTATAGTTATTTATTCTATTATAATTTATGATTTTGTGTTTCAAACTTTATCATACCCGAGATGCCTACTAGACTCTTGTTTAGACAGATTTAAGTGAGTTATTCCTAAAAATTACAGGCCTACAATATAAAACGCCAAATTTCCATGCGAAACAATGTACCGCTTTCAGCATCAAAAATCTGACATAATCATACCGCCAGGCAGGTCAATGAAAAAAATAATATAAAAACATGCAAAAAAAATAAATAAAAGATATTTAAGGTTGTTGCTAACTGAAAAAATGAAAGTAACAGCAGCCTGTTAAACAAGAATATTTCATACCAATCCACTGAACTCTGGTTCCATCCCCTGGCTACTGTGTCCCGTAGCACACAGCAGGGGACACTGCATCTGACTAAAGCCCCATACACACTTTGTGTGCTGATTGTTTCCTTCAGGTTTACCAAAACCATGTAGTACAAGGGCCTGCCTGATTGCATACACATTGAAACCCCTAAGGTTTGACCTCATATTATATGGTTTTGGTAAATCTGATGGAAAAAATCAGCAGACAATCTGATAGTTTGTATGGGCCTTTAGTGTCAGATTCCACTGGTGGACATAGATCTTAAAAAGTGCTGGATCTGCTGGATAGGCAAGCATACTTTTTTCACAGGCTGCTGCTAGTTGTTTGGATTTAGTTACTACCCCCACTGGAATTAAAGTGATTGTAAAGACTGATGTTTTTTTACCTTCATGCATTCAATGCATGAAGGTAAAAATCCTTCTGTGTGCAGCACCCCACTGCCCCCCCCCCCAATCCTTAAATTAGCCCTCTCCGGTCCAGCGACATTCACCATAGCCTCGGCTGTATGGGGACTATCCCTCCTCATTGGCTGTTGCTGTCAATCACAGCCAGTGAGCCAATGAGGAGAAAGCTGCGGGAAGGGGGGGCTCGAAAGCGAGCATGCAAGCGGCTTTCTCTGGGAGCTCTGTTTATGGGGGAAGAGCCAGGAGCACTGGCAGGGGACCTGAAAAGAAGAGGATTGGGGATGCTCTGTGAAAAACCACTGCACAGATCAGGTAAGTATAACATGTTTGTTATTTAAAAAAAAAACAACAACAAAGCTTTAGTATCACTTTAAAGTGGTTGTAAACCCTTACAACACACTTTGACCTACAGGTAAGCCTAGATTAAGGCTTACCTGTAGGTCTAAGAAATATCTCCTAAACCTACACGGTTTAGGAGATATTTCCTGAAAGACAGGCACCGCTGTCTACGGCGCAGGCGCACTGAGCACACCGCAGTTAACGGCGATATGCCGCAAGTGGCGGCCCCCGTGCGCATGCGCGGGAGTGACGTCATTGCGGCTCCGATGAATGACAGCGCCGGAGCAGTGAGACCCACCGAGAAGATGGAGGCTCCGTACACAAGGGGACAGCGGTGACTTCGCTGGCTCCTGTGTCAGGTAAGTGACACATAATGCACTACTATGCGATGCATAGTAGTCCATTATGCTTTACCTTGGCAGGGAATCAAAGAGGAGGTAAACACATCATTCCTCTTTAAAGGCTAAAATTGTTCAAAATTCTACTTTTTTTTTTTTCATAAAGGTAAAGAGGCAAAGGGAGAGGAAGCGCACATGCTAGACACAGTGCTTATCCAAAAACAAATCATCCTACAATTGAAACTGTTTAAAAGAACACTGTAGCCCGGTTTCAGCACTATGGACATTCCAGATGATTGTGGTCTAAAGAATAATTGAAAGCAAAATATTTTGTTTTAGTTTTGGTTAGAGGGGAGATGAATTAGAACACCTGTCAGTTGTTATTGCTGTCTGTGTTCCCGTTACGGAGAGTCCAGTTTCCTATTTGTCCGATTTACCATTATCATTGAAGTGAAAGTAACAGAAAATTAAAAATTTCGGGTTCTGTCTAGAAAAGTAATAGAAGGGAAACTATCCAATGGGGACACTAGTTCTAATGATCTGGGGATCTCCAAGAGATTCCCTTAACCTCCCTGGCGGTACGATTATTTCGGATTTTAGTTGCTAAAAGCGGTACCATTATTTTGCATGAAAATTTGGCGTTTTACATTGTAGTCCTGCAATTCTTAGGAATAGCTCACTTAAATCTGTCCAAACCAAAGTCTAGCAGACATCCCGGGTATAATAAAGTTTGAAAAATGAAATCATAAATTATAATATAATTAATAATTATAAATAATCGTACCAAATAATAATATAACAATAATAAAAATTATTCAATAATGTAATCAAATCAAAAACACAGAAATTTGCTCAGTTGCAGAATTGTCACTGTCATTACTTTTCAGTATTTGATGACGGATCTCCCCACAAATCGCTATCGCTCAATTCTGCAAGTGATTCCAATTTATTCTCGCTGTTTTCTAGCTGGTCTAAAATCATTTTTGATGTAAAAGGACAGTTTTGGTTGCTATGGACAATCTCCAGTTTCCAGGCATAAAGAACACTTTTTATTACATAAAACTGCATGCAGGACACTGGGCAGACCACTAGGGACAACGGGGATGTGAAATATTTACATACAGCAATGTAATCTGTAAGATTACATTATACTATATGTATACTGTGTGTTTCACTTTTTGAATTTGGCGCCGATCTCCGTCCCCGTGCGTCGCAACGCTCGCAGGGCACGGAGATCGGCGATGTGATGCATCGAGCGAGACACGGCTCGCTCGTACAGCGGGGAGACAACGCTGGATCCGAGGGAGAAGGTAAGTAAACCTCCTCCTGGATCCAGCGATGCGGTCCCGAGTCTGGCTCGGGGATACCGCTTTTGGTATGAAAATTCCACCCCGAGCCAGACTCGGGAATACCGCCAGGGGGGTTAATTTGCAGAGATTTCCTCTCGCTTCCTGTTTTGGCTATGGGACAGGAAGTGAAGAGAAATCTCCCTAACTGGACAAAGAGGGCAAAAATAAACCTTACAGGGGTTATAACCCTCTCTTGCTCTATACCTATAGTTCTACTTTAACGTTTCTTATATTTTTTTGATATATAGCTTACTATAAATGTGACATTCAATGGCCATTTGTCTTATATTGCATTTGGGAATGGGAATGTGCCAGTGAATGCTTCTTAAAGAGGATGGCCACCTGAAAAAAAATATTAAAAGCCAGCAGCTACAAATACTGCAGCTGCTGACTTTTAATGAATGGACACTTACCTGTTCCAGGGTCCAGCGATGTCGGCAGCAGATGACGAGCAATCACTCGTCTCTTGGCTGGCCCCGCCGCCATCCTCGGTCAGGGAATCGGGAAGTGAACCGGTGTGGCTTCACTGGCCGGTTCCCTACTGCACATGCGCGAGTCGCGCATGCGTGTCTCAACTGGTCCCTGCTGTGTCCTGGGAACTGTGTGTTTCCCAGAACACATGTGCGGCTAGCTGCGGCTAGCTATTCCCAGAAGTGGGTGCAAATACCTGTATTATACAGGTATCTGCACCTCCCTCCCCCCTGAAAGGTGCCAATTGCGGCACTGGAGGGGGGGAGGGTTCCGATGAGCGGAACTTCCACTTGAGGGTGGAATTACGCTTTAAATATGCCACTAAACTAAAATTTATCACAGATTTACATCTATTTCATGGTTATGGAAATCCCTTTCAACAAAAAAATTTAAACTTGGTAAAACTGGTGAACACAGAATTTGGTGCAGCTGTGCATAGTAACCAATCAGCTTCAAACTACAGCTTGTTCAAATAAGCTTTGACAACAAAACCTGGAAGCTGATTGGTTACTATGCACAACTGCCCAGATTCTGTGTGCTCCAGTTTTATTAAATGTCCCCCAATGGATTTTTAATTGAAATGGATTTAGGAAGTAGCTCAACATATTTTATTTTTAACATCGCCTAGATTGTTGTCAATTTTTTCTTTTAACATACCCAAGTTTACACTTTTGTCTAGTGCGTTGTGTTTACTATTCTGTTAATTGAGCTATTCATTACCTTCTTCCTTTCTTTTTAAACTGATCACCTGCATCGCCAACATTCGGAGTCACTCGCTCATGTAAGTGCTCATACTTGTCTGCATTATGGTTGTGAACAAGTGAGCATTGTATTGCTGCCACCTCTCCCTGACAGCATGCTGCGAGGCTTAGTAAATCAAGCCCAGTATGTTCATCGATTAGAAAGTGCTGTTTGTAACAGAGAGTGTTATTTCTTTATATGTTCCATCTGTCTCCACATTTGCCAAAAAGTACAATGCATCTAGGGAAATGTGCATATGAAGATTGACAAGTTTCTCAAACACAAGAACACACACACACACACACACACACACACACACACACACACACTAATTGTAAATAAGAAAAGAAAATACATTCCCTGTTAGAAATAGTGGAAATTAATACATTCCCTATTGGAAATTGTAGAGATTAATGAAGTGACCTAAAAGTAGACATAATCAGCAGAAGAAGCTTCCATGAAAATGCAAATAGTGACCCCGGAGCAACGAAGGAGCACAAAAAGCTGTCATTGTTGGAATAGGGCCAATGCAGAGTTAAGTTTGCCATAATGTGCAAAACATATATATAAAAAAAAAATACATGCATATCATGGTAAACACGCCTAGTGGATTTCCATCTACCCCAATGTTTCAATTTAAATCTCCATGAACTTGCAGAATTGAGGTATTTATGGGGTCATGGAACCCTTCACAAAAGCAGGGCATAAAGGCATACTCCGCTTTTAAGTACACAATGGGGTTTATTTACTAAAGCTGGAAAGTGCAAAATCAGGCTCACTTCTGCATAGAAACCAATTAGTAAATAAACCCCATTGTGCACTTAAAAGTGGGGTATGCATGTACATGATTCATTTTCTTTCGCTCAACTAGCTGGTTGAACAAAAGAAAATGAATTGATTCCCCCATCCACGCTGTCAGGAATCAGCAGCAGAGATGGCCAGATGTGCGTGGCCACACTTAGAAACTTAGACCAGACTTTATATAGTAAAGTAAATTTAATAATAGTAAAACAAAAGACATCCACACACCAGCAAACAAGAAACATTAAAATACAAGTGAGCCACAAGCATATAACCAAAATGCCTAACTACAAACTACTATATGCAATATATACAAAATGAGGATCACAGGTCACAGGAAATACCAAGGATGCAAGGAAGGGTGGAACAATAACTGGGATCAGGAACTAGGGGAGCAGATATAAGGCAGTCGGGTGCAGGGTACAGGATGCTGGAGCAGGATAAATGGCAGCAATATTTGATTTAGCACAGCAAAGCAAAACATTGCTTTGCTGTGGTCGCTGGTTCGAATCCCAACCACGACACTACCTGCCTGGAGTTTGCATGTTCTCCCTGTGTGGGTTTCCTCCGGGTACTCCGGTTTCCTCCCACACTCCAAAGACATGCTGGTAGGTTAATTGTCTTCTTTCCAAAATTGGCCCTAGTATATGAATGTGAGTTGGGGACCTTGGATTGTGGGCTCATTGAGGGTAGGGACCGATGTGAGTGTGCGATGTATGTGTGGAGCGCTGCGTAAATTGACAGAGCTATATGGGCACCTTGAATAAATAGGAATAATTGTAGACACACACCCACACTCACTCAGGTTGAACTGGATGATGTATGTGTGGAGCGCTGCGTAAATTGACAGAGCTATATGGGCACCTTGAATAAATAGGGAAAATTGTAGACACACACCCACACTCACTCAGGTTGAACTGGATGGACTGGTGTCTTTATTCAACCTCACTAACTATGTAACTATGTAACTGGTGCAAGGTGTATCCACAGAAGTGAGGCGGCCATACATGGTTCCTGCTGAACCAGTCAAGATTCGAACTGTTAATGGGGAGGCTGAATGTACGAAGTTGACAAATCTATCAACAAGGGTGCAACCAGCCTGCTGGACATTCTTGCAATTGCCGCTAGCTGCTGCTATCTTCTCCCTTGCGGGGACAGCTTCCCCCACCCTGCCGGGGGTAGATAATTGCTCAGCAGGAGGGATTCCCCTGTCAGCACTGTCATTGTGGATGGGGGAATCACGTGAACCCATGTTTGCAGGAAAGAAACTTGCACTGTGTATGGTCTGCCTTAAAGCGGATGAAAACCTTACATATACTCAGTGAAGTGAACAGCCTCAGATGATACACAGGGATGAAACAAATCTCCCTACATATGTTTTACATGTATATCTGCTTTCTTCATGTTTATATACTGTTCTGAAAGTGCACATTTTGTTTGAATTATCTCTTCCTGTTCCAGCAGGGGGAGGGGAGTCTTTCCATACACTGTGAGACAGCTGATTGGAGGAAAGGCACCACCCTCTCCTCGCAGGAAGAGACTTGCAGAGCTGTGCTGTGAATTGACCAGCTCTCTGCTAATCTATTTATAGCACCCACCCTGACACAAATTTCAGGCTGGTTTTATCACAGTTGACAGAGAACTTTTCAGAAATTATCATGCTGATAACAGAAGGAGAAGGAGACAGCCACGGGACACAGTGCTTTGAAGAGAGATACAAAAACACTGCAGATATATGTGCCCAGCTCATAATTCAGGTTTATATCCACTTTAAAGTGATTGTGAAGGATTGTTTTTTATTTTTTTGAAAAAATAACAAACATGTCATCCTTACCTCCACTGTGCAGCTCGTTTTGCACAGAATGGCCCCGAACATCCTCTTCTGTGGTGCCCTGGTGGCTCTCGCGGCTCCTCCCTGCATCAGATAACCCCCTGGGAGAAGCACTTTCCCAAGGGGGTTGCCTTGCAGGCATGCTGCCGATTCCAGCATATGCGTCCACAGACATGAATGTCCAACTCAGGGCCTGTGTCATTGGATTTGATTGACAGCAGCAGGAACCAATGGCTGTACTGCTATCAATCTATCCAATCAAGAGCCAGGACCCTGCGGAGAGAGGGACAGAGCATCCCCGCCAAAGAGATGAAGGGGCTCAGGTAAGTAAAATGGGTGGTTGGGGGGCCGGTGACTGCCAGGTGTTTTTTCACCTTAATACATGTATAAGGGTAAAGAACACAAGGGTTTACAACCCCTTTAAGCACCCTCCCAGTAACCAGAGTCAGGTGGAGATTGATTACTAGAAACTACTGGTTGCTGGGAGACACCCACTGTTGGAGACTGGAACTACAACCACAGTGCAGCAAAAAGAGAGAAAGGGTTTAGGACTTTGAGTGAAGTATGCAGCTGGAGAGCAAGGAGGCACTAAAGGTTATCAAAATTCATTTTATTCCATAAATACAACATACAATACAATACATTGCTGGAACAGAGATACATTGAGACCCGTAAGTCATCTAAAGTTGAGTTGCATAATTTATAATATGTGATATAAATATGTAAACATAAGATACAATTGTATATGACGTCCCATACAATAGTGATAAAATAGTCACTGACTGTAAAAATAAGGTAGCAGCATTGTTGGCTCAAACAGCTGGATGTATAACCATGATTGTAGCATCTATAGCTCGACGCGTTTTGTGACTGTCACTCATCAGGAGAAGACGCTATAGGGATGTCTAAAAAATTGAAAGGTGAACAGTGAGTAAACTGAGCGCGGCGGTGGATGCCAAGTCGAGTAGAGGTGGCAAAAACAATGGAAAAGCAACGGGGAATCCTGAAGGGTGAAGTGTGACTGGGGGAGTGAACCCCACCAAAATCCATGTATGCTTAACCTTTAGTACCTCCTTGCTCTCCAGCTGCATGCTTCACTCAAAGTCCTAAACCCTTTCTCTCTTTTTGCTGCGCAAAAGCCGGGATGGAGGTACCTCTGATTTGTACTTCAGAGGCCTCATTTAAAGTCCCATATTCTTTTCTTTTTCTACAACCACAGTGCTACCAGCAGATGAACCAGGTCCTGACACACACATTTGATGTGAATGGGGGAATCCCTCCTGCCAAGCTATTGTATTCTTATGGCAGGAAAGCTTCCCTGTCATCAGAATGCACTCATCGGCGCTATACTTGGTTGCACTGATTGAGCAAATATTTGGCAACAGGCTGGTTGTACAGAATTAGATTGAGAAATCGACTTCTGTACAACCAGCCTGCCCATAGATGGATCAAAATGTGTCTGGTTCCTGCTGAACTGGCCAAATTTAGATTAATCTATGGCTGGCTTAGGACGTTAGATAGAAGCTGACCATGCATGCACTACCTGGCCTTCAAACAAGTGTCCTGTTCCTCAAACATAAAAATATGCATGTGTGGGTCTATGGAGAGAAGGAGAGGTGCTCTGCAGGCATTGGCAGCAGGAACCCATTTAAGTACACTCAGCCATGAGGTATTGGTTAAGAGCTACAAACCCTGTAAAAAAATATTATCGTATGTCTACAGATACCAAAACTCTTCACAAAAAACAGGAAACCTATTATAGCAGGATTACAAAGCCTACTACTGCTAAGCTTATTTGGAACATTCTAGTTTACACTCTGGTGTTATTGCTTTCTGAGACAACGATCTGCAGCAAATATCCAATCAGAAGTGTGTCTTGTATTGAGTACAGAGTACTGAGGTCAGGGGATTAGAATAACATCCAAGCCAATAAGGTTGCCAAGGGAGTTCAGCAATGGCAGCCTTATTTTATAGTAAGGATATATTATGCCATGTAGAGTTTGTTTTAACTCAATTATTTCATTTACAACCATTAAAGTAGAGTGGCAGTCACAAAGTATCAAGTGAAAAATAAATTTTCTATAAACTTATAGTACATCTTTAATTAGTCCATTGCTCATCCTATTTGAACAGGGCCATCTTTAATATTTAATATTGATTGGACCCTGGGCAAATATTTTAAATATTTTCTCGCTCTCCACCTGCTCTGAGACATACAATAAATAGCAGCTAGACTTAAAATCAGTTTACTGTATCATATCAGGCAGTAATTGCGATTGGTTGCTTACTGACTGGTTGCTAAAGGTTACAGCACACATCAAGCCTTACTAATTGCTAGAGGTTACAGCATATGATTTCTGCTTGTTGATTGGTTACTAGAGATTACTGTACAGTAATACTGCTCACTGATGCTAGAGGTTGCTAGAGGTTACAGCTCATTATCCTCGCTGCAGGGGGGCATGATATACATATGAATGTCACCTTTATTTACATATTAATGGAGTCTGCCTCAGCTATTTACATATGAATGCAGCTTATATTTACATATGAATGATGCAGTTATTTACATATGAATGATGGTTATTTACATGTAAACACAGGATCTGCAGGTGAGTCATCTGTACACAACAATAGGGCAGATCTGGACAGCATTAGTAGCAGCACTCCACACTGAGATATCAGGACACAGCACGGAACTAAAACTTCAAGGGACAAGGGAATTTAAACTGAGATAGTTGGCAAGTATGAGGCAGCTGCTTTGGGCCCCACAACAATGACAGGGCCAAGGGCAGCTTCCCCTTTTGCCCTGCCTTAAAGACGGCCCTGTATGTGAACAGAGGGGAGCAGTTTTGCAATCCCCCACTGTCTTCCAGAGCCATAATAGACAGTGTCCAAGTCAACTTTTCAAAACCTAATCTAAATGCTGAGCATGTACACATGTAAAAAGTCATGTGAATGGGATCCCAGGAGTGAGACCATTGCGGGATCTTCAGGAGATGATTGTGGGGGAGTGGTTAAGGCAACTTTCCCCAATAAAGTCTTCATTATGTTTCTCATACTGATGCCGAGAATAGGAACAATTGGCAATTACATAGCACAACGACTTTTATTTACAGTTCATAGACAAATAGGCAAATACTTTCCTTCCTTCCAATAGACTGTAAGCTCTAATGAACAGAGCCCTCTGATTCCTATTATACCAAATTGTATTGTAAGGCCCCTTTCACACATGCTGATGGTATGTCCGTATTTCATCCATCCGTTTGCGGATGAAATACGGACATCCATTCATCCCTATGGGATAGCGGGTGTCTGCGGATGAGCATCCGCAGACACCCGCTATTGTCCGCCTCCGCAAATGTCCGATTCTGCAGACGGAGGAAAATCCTATTTTTCTGTCCGTCTGCAGAGCGGATCGGATGAACACGGACACACGGTCCGTGCTCGTCCGATCCCCATAGAGGAGAGCGGAGAGCTGACAGGGCGGTCCCCGCACAGTGTGCGGAGACCGCCCTGTCCGCAGCCGGCTCAGCGGGGACAACGGAGCGATCCCCGCTGAGCGAGCGGATCATCACGGGGCGGATCTTTACTGATCCGCCCCGTGTGAAAGGGGCCTAACTGTACTGTCTGCCTTCATTTTGTTAAGTGTTGCGCAAACCGCTGGCGCTATATAAATCCTGTATAATAATAGTAATAATACATCATTGCTCCATTCAGTCTCTGGGTGTAAAAAGCAAAACCCCATGTAAGCTGTGATCTGCTGGAGTCATGGTTCACATAGGACTATGGACTCCTTCGTGGGACATGGCTAATCAACTCAGTGCTGTCATGTAAAGTCAGTCACATGCTCTGCCATACCAGAAATGCTTAGTATTTTCTGCAGCTCCCTGTGCCAAATAGAGCGACAAGGGAGCAAAGGAAAGGTAATTGCAATATATGCATGTAGAGAACTAAAGCAAACCTGTTTTTTTTTTTGCCCAAAACACTTTAAAAACAATTTGTGTCTGGTAGTATAAATGGAGCACATAGCAATATTAGCATAATGATATATACTGTAACCATGAAGGTGGGGTGTAGTGTGGTTACAATAACACACACACATTCCACCAAGTGTGATTCAAGAATTTGAATTGAAATAATGCAAAGGCATTTCACAATTAACCCGGTGGGAAGGCAGTCCAGCTGGGAACACTCATGGGTTCTACATGATGTAGAGAGCAGGATTCAGCCAAACGAACAGCTCCTGTTCAGAGGGGCAGAATGCATCCTGGTCATCTTCTGCCCAAGCAGGAAGATGTCCAGAGAAGCTATGAGCCCTAAGCTTTCCCGCCTCATCAGGAACCATTCACTGCCACTAGTTTTGTCCCTACCAGGCGGGGTACCTGTCCTTACTCTGCCAACTAGAAAAATGAGCACCAAACCTGAGAGCCAGAGACTTAAAATGGCTCTGCCTGACCCAAGATGGCTGCTAGCGTCACATTGGGTGGTAGCATCCAATGGGATAGCTTCCTCATTGACCCAGGAAACCACAGAGGAATCATGTTCCTCTGACTTCCTCTCCAACTGCAGTGTGGCTGTGGAGGGCCGCCACCTTAAGTGGAGAAAGAAGACTGCACCTGCCTACAAGTGCATAGCATAATTATGTATTTCTCTTACTCATTGGGGTTGATTGACTAAAGGCAAATAGGTTGTTCACTCTGCAAGGGAATTTTCCCCAAAGCTTGAATGTGGACAAATTTCCCCTTGCAAAGAATACCCAGTCATGTGCAAGGAAAAAAAAACAGTATGTTTGCTTGCATGTGATTGTATTATGGAAGTCAACAGAATGTAACCTCATTTACTAAGCACTGGAGAAAATTCCCTTGCAAAGTGCAACTTTTCATGCAGAGTAAAAAGTCTGTTTGCTTTGAATAAATCAGCTCCATTATAATTGCAGTGTCAAGGTGTTGGCTGATCTAGTGTTACAGCTACGGAATCTCACGCAAGACCAGCTGCATGTAAAAAAAAGAATTGTAGGAAGTTAATATGCAAACAGAGACCTAAAGAAAATCACTATTTGTATCTTTGAGGATGTGTCCATATTACAGTAAAGAGGGTTATACTGTATAGCTAGTAAAAGGTAAAACAAACTTCAAAAACAATCATTGATGTAGTAATGCATTTATAATTTGGTTCTGTAGCCTATTGCTCTGTGTTGAAGCGGAACTAAACCCATCGATTTAACGGTTTAAAAAAATTGTTACATTCCCGGCATGAGGGGAATGCTAACTCTCACGTTTGCTTGTGCTGTCAACCAAACTGTCAAACCATACAGCCTGCCAAACCATCAGGTGTCATAACTGATCACATGTGCAGCACCATGGCAACTGTAGATCAAACAGAGGCTAAGATGGCAGCTTCCATGGCTGAAAGGGATAGGAGGGTTTAGTTCCGCTTTAAAGAGTAGTTTGCGGCTAACATGTAACAAGGTCTTAAATAGAGCACCCCACACTCCCTGTTTTTTTGATTTTTATTTTAAATTTTTATTTTTTTGTCTTTTTGGTACCTTTTTTGTTAGTTTTCAGCTGGACTTCTGCCCTGCCTTACATAATTTCCATGATTGCATCAGGCCTTCCTCCTCCCCCCGCTGCCTTCTGGGCCTTCTGTGTGTGTCCTAGCAGATGGCAGGACCATTCAGAAAGTGCAGCGCGACTCACGTATGCTCACAGGGCTGGTGCAAGGATTTTTGACACCCTAGGCGAAACCTCATTTTGCAGACCCCTTTGGCTCCACCCCTGACCCCACCCCCTTTGCCCTGCCCATGTATACCCTACCTTTTTAATGAAGCGTCCATCAAATGCAGTCTCACCAGTGCCCATAAATGCAGTCTCCCAGTGCCCATCAATTAATTTTTGCTTGTTTCCATTCATTCAGGAGTTGGGACACAGACACCGTCCTCCACCGCCGCTGCGCCTCTAACACTATGTGCAAATGGAGCGTTGGCTGCCTGCTGATACTGAGACTTAGTTGCTTGCTGCAGAGAGTATAGAGTAGGAACACCAGTGGTCATGCGCCCTAGGCATCAGTGCGCCCTAGGCGGCTGCCTAGTAGTGGTAGCACAATAGGAAACTGGCTGTGAAGCCAGAAGGCTTGACTGCTGGTTTACCTTACTAGCAAAGCCAGCACCTGCACCCAAGGCCGATGGACAGTGCTGACATCACCGGATCCCTGGACAGGTAAGATTCCTTATGTTAAAAGTTAAATACTGTAGCTGCTTACTTTTGAACATTTTCTATACAGTTTGGAACTCTGCTTTAATTTCGATATGTGTCCATGTTAGGTTGCTGGAGAGGAAGTCAGCTGTAGATTTCAAAAAGATTTTTCTCTGTTGGGGCCCATGTACACCTACACAGACTGCTGAACAGTTTAAAAACTAGATTTATTTCTGTGCCCAGGTTGTTGCGTACAGCCGTCTGTACTAATCAAAAACAGGGAGTGGCTGTACATTGTAAACACAGTTTTGAACATATACTCGTGTACAGGTTCTAAGGTGCATCCCTGAAGGTAGATAGTCTTTACCAGTGTAAAGCAGCATCATACCTCCCAACTTTTTGAGATAGGAAAGAGGGACACCTATTAGCAAAAGTATGCAGGCATAGGACACACCCCCTGCCACACCCCTTAAAGGTGAATCATACAAAAAAAGATTAGTTAACCCCACAAGTGTTTTTTGTTTTTTTTAACCACTACTATTCCTTTATATTGGCTTTTGGAATGTACAAATACAGAAATTTAGAAATTGGATGAAAGGTTTAACACTGGGAAACACTTTTTGAAAGATAAAAAGTGCATTTTATATACAACTATATAGATCAGACCAAAATGAGGGACAAATGAGGAGGGAAGAGAGACAGAGGGACTTTGTTCCAGGTCAGTGACAGTTCCTCGAAATCAGGGAAAGTCTTTCAAAATCAGGGATAGTTGGGAGCTATGTAGCATCCGGTCATTGATTGGCACAGGCAGCTATATGCAACACCTGTGACTTCCAGGCACAGAAATACGGCCAATTTTTACATAGTATGGCCCTCTGCATCTTTGTGCATGAGCCCTTACAGCATCTTCCCTGGAATACCTTTCCAGCATCAGGAGGCTGTGCATTTTTACTATGAAATAGGGGTGTCAGTTTTTTAGTTTGTACACAAATAGTGTGTGAAGACAATTATTAGTTAAACTAAACTCTTTTTTTACCACTACGTTTTCACATCAGAATGCGGTCCAGGAAATCCAAGTTCTACGTGTGTTTCCCACACCACGTTCAAAACTCATTGTAGTTGCATTCTGCAGTGGGTGTCAATGTAAAGCTAATGACTCCCCAAATGCAGTGTATTTGCCTCCGCTGGACGCATGGTACAGAAGGCATTTGTGATCCGGTTGCAGTGAATTTTTTTAAGTAGTGCTTGCACTTGGTGCTGTCCAGTGCGATTCACCCCATTTAAAATGAGTGAGTCAAAATCACACTGAACTGCTCCGCATGTAAACCAGGCCTGGTGTGAACTGGTCCTTAGTGCAGTATGAAACCTCAAAAAGCTACATATTACATTTTTAAAGAGGACAGATAGACTGAAGGATCTGATTCCAAATAAAAGTAGGTCCCTCCAGATAAGGGGGGCTATACAAACACCATACCAGAATTTTACTTTGAAAGAACCTGTTACCTGATTATTAAAATGTTAGGGTCGGTTCACACAGGGGCGACCCGTCAGGCGACTTAGCCGCCTGACAAGTCGCCTGACAAGTCGCGTCCCCCTCTATGCAATGGAACCGTTCTAATCGGAGCGACTCAAGTCGCTCCGACTTAGAAAAAGGTTCCTGTACGACTTTTGGGGCGACTTGCATTGACTTCTATACAGAAGTCATTTCACAAGCCGCCGCTAAAGTCGGATCCCGGTTGCCTGAGGCAGTCGCACTGCCTCAGTGTGAACAGGCTCTTATTCAATCTTTAGTTTAATTAATAGTGTTAATTAAACATTTCTATTAAATAATCCCTTTTTGTTTTATAGCTAAACTAACATTACTGTACATAATTTTAACCATGTGCATTATGAGTTATTGAAAGACACAAGGCAGCTTCTTAAGCTGCAAATAATGATTTTAAACAAAATTAAACAAATTGATAAAAAAATAATGTTCAGACAAGTTTTCCTCTTATATAATCCTTTTAAAAGAAAAATCTAAAAGAAGACAAGAGCAAAATATGTGTGTGAGTGACATCCAGTGGCTAGAGACAAGAACTGCAGTTTTCTCTTACATCCTATTCTGGTGAAATTTAATGCAGGGTTGCCAGCAATCTGTAAACATACACCTTAAAAAAGGCCACTTCCTAGTTTGTCTCCACTTGATGTCACCCAGCCATTGCCCAACATGTTTCATCATCAGCTAGGGGGATATATTGGGGGGATCCTGCAAAAACAGTTTTAAAGGCACTTGATATCTTTGGTACACAGTTAATCACTGTGTTATTACACTGTTAATCACACACTATGAAGTGGAGTGATTATGAAAGATTTTTTTTTTAATTTAGATTTTTTTTATGATATATTATATGCTTTCTGTTATAATATTGGACTATTGTAGTGTGTAATTAATCACAATTGTGTAATTCACCTATAAGCATTATTGGAAAGAATTGGCGTAGCAGTGTTTTTTCACATACATATCTGTGTTTTTTTTTATCTACTTGCTAACCAGGCCCTTTTCTGTCACTTGTTGCTTACAAGTTAAAATCAGTATTTTTTGCTAGACAATTAATTAGAACCCCCAAACATATATATATATATATATATATATATATATATATATATATATATATATATATATATATATATATATATATATATATTAGACCATTGAGAATCTAAAGGCAGTCATTAAAATGTTTTATGTCACGCGTTTTTTGCGAAACGGTTTTCAAACGCAACTTTTTGGGAAAAAAAAATACACTTTAATGAATTTAAAAGAAACAAAACATAATATGTACCCCAATTTTTTTGGATGATATGAAAGATGATGTTACCCCTGGTAAATAGATACCTAACATGTCATGCTTTAAAATTTTTGCTCGCTCATGGAATGGTGCCAAACTACGGTAGTTACAAATCTCCATAGAGGGTGCTTTAAAAATGTCTACAGGTTTCCAGTTTAGAGTTACAGAGGAGATCTAGTGCTAGAATAATAGCTCTCGCTCAGACGTTTGCGGCGATATCTCACATGAGTGGTGCAAACACCATTTACATATGTGGGCATGATCCAAGTATGTGTTCACTACTGCGTGTTTTTTCTTCCTTAAAGCGGAGGTCCAATCTAAAA
This sequence comes from Lithobates pipiens, assembly GCF_037356315.1. Classification (NCBI taxonomy): domain Eukaryota; kingdom Metazoa; phylum Chordata; class Amphibia; order Anura; family Ranidae; genus Lithobates; species Lithobates pipiens. Next base: position 486,181,445 of record NW_027507764.1, on the reverse strand, counting down.
TTTAAAATTACATTAACATTCTACTAAAAAAATTGAAAAAACTTTTTTTTTTACTCACCAGAAATGCCTGTTGCTAGGCAGTCTTCCTAATCTGCCTCTTCCTATTCCGCAGCACTGCTCCTTCACTTCCTCCTCTTCGGTGAGTGGCTCTGTTGTCTTCTGGGACATGTGTGTGTGTCCCAAAAAACCACCACCATTCACAAAGCGCCGCACGACTTGCGCATGTGCAGTAGGAAGCGGCCAGTGAAGCCTCAAGGTTCTACTGCCTCTTTCCCTTAGTTGGGATGGCGGCGCTGGCATCCGATCTGATGGACGGATCGGCCTTGGGGGGGCTGACATCGCAGGCTCCATGGACAGGTAAGTGCCCTTATTAAAAGTCAGCAGCTACAGTGTTTGTAATTGCTGACTTTTTTATTTTTTATTTTTTTTTTTAAAGGCCAGACCTCCGCTTTAAGTGTAATTCTGAGTTATTGATATATTGAATGATTAGCACCTTGAAAAAAATGCTAAATCAAGTTGCTGAGTCATCAGCAGCATATGTGACTTAATTGGACAAAAGCATAGATGAACTCAGAAAGTGAATGTGTTCTATAAATATGGTGATCTTCACATAAGTGCTGAACCGTGAAGAAGACATCAGATGACTATGGAATCAATCATTCACCTGCTGAATATATCTTCCCTTTTGATTTAAAAAAAAGTGTTTTCTTTTTACTACTTGAAGTAAATGTATTTGTTGTGCTTTGCTGCCACCTAGTGAACATCTTATGAAATGATACCTCAGAAAGTTGAAGACTGCACATACTGCATATACAGTATATACACAAAGATATACAGTGTATATTTAGAATTTCTTGACTATTTACAGTGCTTACATCATAATGAATATGTTGGTGAATGGATCATTAGGTTGCTAGGCCCCTAGTCACAGGACTACATATTCATAGTACTTACAATCTCAACAAGGAGGCAGGAAAATGAGTAAAACTACTGATTTGAAGGTATACTAATTACATTACACATTTCTCTTCCCTCTGCATCCCTCAAGCTTGCACAGAGACTGATCATCTGTTATAATGTAATGATGGTGTCACTAGAGCTCGGTAGGATTTCAACAGTATCCTGCAACCTTATTCTGGTACTGGTGACATTTACACTGAAATCCAGGACCTTTAAAACCCCATAATAGCATGTGTGTTTAATTTAAAGTATGTCTAAAACTCACCACTAAAACTGCATATGACAACTTATTGATATAAGTGGCCAGGGGGTGGTAAAAACAGACAGATGAGAAACGGTTTTACCCATAGCTCTGAACTGTCTCTGATTTTAAAGGACTATTCCACATTTGGAACAAATTCCCTCTGTCCCTCTTTACTCCTCATTTGTCCCTCATTTTGGTTGGATCTATATATTATTTTTTACATAATCTCTCTCTCTCTCTCTCTCTCTCTCTCTCTCTCTCTCTCTCTCTCTCTCTCTCTATAATTTTATTATTATTAGTATATACAATTAACTATTTAAACTATTTAACAATCCAGAAGTGTTTTACATTGCTAAAACATTTATCCAATTTCTAAATTGCTTCATCTGTATATACCAAAAATCAATATAAAGAAAAAGCAGTGGTAAAAACAACAACTGAGGGTTTAGCCAACCTTTTTTTTGTAGAATTCTTTTTTAAGGGGGGGTGTCCTATGCCTACATTCTTTTGCTAATAGGTGTCACTCATTCCCATTGCATAACGTTGGGAGGTATGGTTTTACGACCCTTGACCATCCATCTAAAGAAGGGTGTGCAGTTTCTTAGAGCTGTGATTTCCCAATCAGTTGTTGTGATGGCGCGACGGCGCATGCGCAGTGATCAGAGACAATAGCCGACAAGGGCCGAGGGACAGAATTATTCTCCGATTCTGCCTCACACTTGCAGGGCATGTTCAGTGTGTTGAAGGGCAGTTATATTTTTTTGTTGTGAGGCAGAATTGGAGAATAACATTGTCCCTTTGCAGCACTGAACCCGACCATCAACACAAAAAATCCCACTCTTCACAACACTGAACAGGCCCGCAAGGCAGAATTGGAGGGCAATTCTGTCCCTTGGCACTCGTCAGCTATTGTCTCCGACTCACTGCGCATGCGTCGTCACAACAGCTGATCGAGAAATCAGCTGTTGTGCCGTTCTGTCCTGAGTAGGTATGAGCTTCGAGTTCGAGTCGAACTCATGTTCGACTCGAACATTGCCTGTTCAACGAACAGCAAACAATTTGGGGTGTTTGCGGCAAATTTGAAAAGCCGCAGAACACCCTGTACAAGTCTATGGGAGAAATCTAAAGTGCTAATTTTAAAGGCTTATATGTAAGTTATTGTCATAAATAGTGTTTGGGGACCTGGGTCCTGCCCCAGGGGACATGTATCCATGCAAAAAAAAGTTTTAAAAACTGCAGTTTTTTCGGGATCAGTGATTTTAATAATGCTTAAAGTGAAACAATAAAAGTGTAAATTTCGTACCTGGGGGGTGTCTATAGAATGCCTGTAAAGGGGCGCATGTTTCCCGTGCTTAGAGCTGTCACTGCACAAAGTGTAATTTTTGCAGGAAAAAAAGTCATTTAAAAGCACTCGTGGCTATAATGAATTGCCGGCTCCCCATAATACAACAGAGAACAGTCACTGAAAGTCATTGATAAAAAATAAAAAAAATGCGTGGGGTTCTCCCCAAATTCAATTACCAAGCCCTTCAGGTCTGGTATGGATATTAAGGGGAACCCTGCGTCAAATAAAAAAAAATGATGTGGGGTTCCCCCCAAATATGGATTTTAAGGGGAACTCCACGCCAAATTTGAAGAAAAATGGCATGGAGTTCCCTCCAAAAATCCATACCAGACCCTTTATTCGTGCACGCAACCTGGCAGGCCACAGGAAAAGAGGGGGGGATGAGAGAGCACCCCCCTCCTGAACTGTACCAGGTCACATGCTCTCAACATGGGGAGGGTCAAAGCACAGTTTCCCCATGTTGATGGGGACAAGGGCCTCATCCCCACAACCCTTGCCTGGTGGTTGTGGGGGTCTGCGGGGGGTGTTCGGCTCATCCCTATTCCTGAGCATGACAATGGTAAATCATGCCTGGTCTGTAAGGCTGCTTGTACATGTTATAGGGTGATAGGTGGAAGAAAGCTGTCATTCCATAACAGAAAGTGTTTGAACAAGGACCTTTATGGCAGGATCATTTGGTATTTTTTTTTAATGATAGCTGCATTTAAAAACACGATTATAAATATTAAAACACAACACTAGGGCCTTGTCCAGACATTCAGTAGCCCTTTGAAAAACAATCAAAAGTGGACTGATTTTGAGAAGGCAGTTGACAGATGTCAGGAAGAACTTAGGTTTCCTTCTCGCTGCCTGTTCTAACCCTGAAATGGCTGAACTACTGCGCCACAACTGTGTGCATTGCAGTGCACCCCTTTCAGTGCTGTCAGTGTTCTGTCGAATAGTGCCCTCTATCGAAAAAATGCCTGCTCCAACCTGCACATGCTCAGGACTAAGGATGAGCCGAACACCCCCCCAGTTCGGTTCGCACCAGAACCTGCGAACAGACCTAAAATTTGCGTGAACTTTAGAACCCTATTAAAGTCTATGGGACTCGAACGTTCACATCAAAAGTGCTAATTTTAAAGGCTAATATGCAAGTTATTGTCCTAAAAAGTGTTTGGGGGTGGAGGGTGTGTATAGTATGCCTGTAAAGGGGCGCATGTTTCCCGTGTTTAGAATGACACTTGGTGCAGGGACAGTTCTAAACATGGGAAACATGCACCCCTTTACAGACATACTATAGACACCCCCCCCCCCCCCGGGACGAAATTTAAAGGAATATTAAACTTTTATTGTTTCCCTTTAAGCATTATTAAAATCACTGCTCCTGAAAAAAACTTCAGTTTTTAAAACTTTTTATGCATTGATACATGTCCCTTGGGGGAAGGACACAGGTCCCCAAACACTTTCTATGACAATACCATGCATATAAGCCTTTAAAATTAGCACTTTTGATTTCTCCCATAGACTTTTAAAGGGTGTTCCGCGGCTTTCAAATTTTCCACAAACACCCCAAATTGTTCGGTATTCAGGGAACAGGTGAACACCCGATGTTCGAGTCAAACATCTGGCTCATCCCTACTCAGGAAGAAGGTCTAGAACAATGATGTACAGTTGATGCTTTATTTTTTTAAATATAAATTTTTTATGATACACAGTGCTTTAGAAAACAAAGGGGTCCCAGTTGTAAAGCAGTGCTATGGGCTTACAATGACCATATCTCTACTTAAAGGAGTCCTAAAGGCAGAATGTTTTTCATCTTAATGCATTGTATGCATTAAGTTAAAAAACCTTCTGTGTGTAGCAGCCCCAGCATCCCTTAATCCTTCCTTGAGCCCCATTCTCCTCCTGGCTGAGACACAGCAGCGGTGCCATTGGCTCCCATGGCTGTCAAAGTCAGTTAGCCAATCAGGAGAGAGAGGGGTGGTGTCAAACATCAGCTTCATGTCTGAATGGACACACAGAGCTGCAGCTTGGCTCGGGTGCCCCCATAGCAAGCTGCTTGCTGTGGGGGCACTCAATGGGAGGGAGGGACTAGGAACAGCGAAGAAGCACCCTAGAAAAGGAGGATACAGGCTGCCATGTGCAAAACCAACTACACAGAGCAGGTACAGTATCTCACAAAAGTGAGTACACCCCTCACTTTTTGTAAATATTTTATTATATCTTTTCATGTGACAACACTGAAGAAATTACACTTTGCTACAATGTAAAGTAGTGAGTGTACAGCTTGTGTAACAGTGTTAATTTTCTGTGCCCTCAAAATAACTCAACACACAGCTGGCCACAAAAGTGAGTACACTCCTAAGTGAAAATGTCCAAATTGGGTTCAATTAGCCACTTTTTTCTCCCCAGTGTCATGTGACTCATAATGCAGTGTACACACGAGCGGACTGTATGGCGTACTTAGTCTGGCGTACTTTCCGCCAGACTGTCCGTCGGACTTTCCGAACGGGCTACTTGCCCACACACGGCACTTTTTGAGCGGACTAATACGGCGTACTAAGTCTGCCGTACTATCCGCCCTACTTTAGAAATGAACGGACTCGCCCACACACGCGGAGGAAAGTCCGCTCATTTCGAGCGCGTCTCCAGGTAGGCGGGGCCCGCGAAGGAGACGTCGCTGGCCCCGCCGCCTGGTATGGACTTAAAGGGGAACCCCAACGCCGAAAAAAATCGGCGTGGGGGTACTCCCTAAGTCCACAGCAGACCCTTGTCCGAGCACGCTACCCGGCCGGCCAGGAAAGGGGGGCGAGCGAGCGCCCCCCCTCCTGAGCCGTACCAGGCCGCGTGCCCTCAACATGGGGGGGTGCCTTGGGGAAGGGGAGGGCCGCGCGGCCCCCCCACCCCAAAGCACCTTGTCCCCATGTTGATGAGGACAAGGGCCTCTTCCCGACAACCCTGGCCGTTGGTTGTCGGGGTCTGCGGGCGGGGGGCTTTAATAAGGGGGCCCCCGGATACCGGCCCCCCCACCCTATGTGAATGAGTATGGGGTACAATGTACCCCTACCCATTCACCTGTAAAAAAAAAGTACAAAAAAAAACACAACACACAAGATAAAATACTTTATTGCACAGCTCCGGGGGTCTTCCGTCTTCGGGGGTCTTCGCCGGACTCCTCCGCTATCTTCTTGTAGCTCTTTTGCTAGCGGAGGAGTCCGGCTTTCTTCCTCGCCGCCGGCCTCTTCTCCCGACTTCGGGGGTCTTGTCCCCCTCTTCGGTTCTTCTTATTAAAGGGAGCTCCCGGATTCCGATAAGCCCCCCACCCGCAGACCCCGACAACCAACGGCCAGGGTTGTCGGGAAGAGGCCCTTGTCCTCATCAACATGGGGACAAGGTGCTTTGGGGTGGGGGGGCCGCGCGGCACCCCCCCCATGTTGAGGCCTGGTACGGCTCAGGAGGGGGGGGCGCTCTCTCGCCCCCCTTTCCTGGCCGGCCGGGTAGCGTGCTTGGACAAGGGTCTGTTGTGGACTTGGGGGGGACCCCCACGCCGATTTTTTTCGCCGTTGGGTTTCCCCTTTAAGTTCATACCAGGCGGCGGGGCCAGCGACGTCTCCTTCGCGGGCCCCGCCTACCTGGAGACCCGCTCGAAATGAGCGGACTTTTCTCCAGGCGGGAAAAGTCCGCTCATTTCAAAAGTACCGCGGACTGGCATACACACGGCCGGATTGTCCGCCGAAATGCGAGTACGACGGACAGAATTTTGAAAAAAACGAAATTCTTAGTACGCCGGACTGCACGCTGAAAAAGTCCGCTGAAGCCCACACACCAGCGGATTGTCCGCTGAAATGTGTTTCAACAGACTAAGTATGCCATACAGTCTGCCCGTGTGTACGCGGCATTAGTGTTACATGGTCTCAGGTGTGAATGGGGAGCAGGTGTGTTAAATTTGTCTTATCATTCTCACTCTCTCATACTGGTCACTGGAAGTTCAACATGGCACCTCACGGCAAAGAGCTCTCTGAGGATCTGAAAAAAGAATTATTGCTCGACATAAAGATGGCCAAGGATATAAGAAGATTGCCAAGACCCTGAAACTGAGCTGCAGCACGGTGGCCAAGACCATGCAGCTGTTTAACAGGACAATTTGGTATTCTGATAGTTATGCAGTGCCACCTAGTGGTATATGAATAAAAACACAATGTGTGAATTGTAATTAACCACTTGTCAACCAGCCGCTGTTGTTATACGTCTTTATACCTAGTTGTTTTATTAAAGGAATTGTCAAAAACTGTCTTTTATAGTTTTTACTTTTTGACACTTTTTTTTTGGTGAATGGGTAGGAGTACAATGTACCCCATACCCATTTACATAAGGGAGTGGGATCTGGGGGCCCCCTTGTTAAAGGAGGCTTCCAGATTCTGATAAGCCCCCCGCCCGCAGACCCCCCACAACCACGGGGCAAGGGTTGTGGGGATGAGGCCCTTGCCCCCATCAACATTGGGACAAGGTGCTTTGGGAGGACCATACTGGCCTGACAGGCTGCTTGCTCAGATAAGAGTCTGGTATGGATTTTGGGGGGACCCCACGCCAATTAAAAAAACAAAAAACAAATGAAAAGTAAAATGAACAGAATAAAAAAATCCAAATCAATATTTGGTGTGGCCACCCTTTGCCTTCAAAACACCGTCAATTCTTCTAGGTAGCAATTTCTTTAAGTTACAGCACTGCTCCCTGGACTCTTTTTGTTTTAAATCCAAAAAAATAAGTTTTATTGTAAGACAATAAAATAAAAAAGTTCCAACAAGTACATCATAATCAATACAACGATCCATATTAATACAGTTGGTAAATTACATGCTGTACTCCTGGAAGGAATCCTATATATGGGTTACCATGGATTGCATCCCGCATAATTTGGCACTTCAAGTGCTACATTATCACGTGCATTGCTATAGCACTTACAACATGGAGCTGAAGGAGTTTACTATTTGCAGTGCAGAGGAGCTTCTATGGGGGCTTCATTTTCACTGTCCCTTGCCAATTTGTGTATGGGTTGGTGGGACGAACTTTTTTTTTTGTTCTGTCATTCCAATCCATTTACTAAAGCCATAAAATGGTATGGCAGATTTATAGATGACGTTATACTAATTTGGGACAGTGATGTGGGAGATGTTTTGGATTTATTAGTGTATGCCAATGGCAACCACTTAAATCTGGAATTTACCAATGAGATCCATATTAACACCATTAATTATCTAGATATCACTTTGAAGGGTAGCCATGTTACAGGCAATGTTGAAACGTTCACTTTCCGTAAAGAGTGCGCTGGCAACTCTCTCCTGTTGGCCAGAAGTTGTCACCCGACACATACAATTCGATCTATCCTAGTGGGGGAATTTATTAGAGCACAACGTAATTGCAGATGCTTATAACAAAGAATGTAACACCATCACTTCTAGGCTGAAGGAGAGAGGTTACCAGGACTGGTACATTAAATGAGGTGTGACCATTGAGTCTAGAAGAAATAGACATACACTCCTTAATAGAACTACCATAATTACTTAGAGTCGCAGCCTCACAGGAATAACAGCAACAACCCGGTTACATTTGTGACATATTTTTCACAAGAATTTAACCAAATGAAGGGAATTGTGTTAAAAATATCTCCCTGTTTTGAGCGCTGATAAAGCTCTCACTCCTATACTCTCTGATGGTTGTAGGTTTTCCAGCACACGTGCTGGTACTTTAGGAGATATTTTATCTCCAAGTCTTTTTCATTCACCACCCCCTAGACATATTTGGCTTAGAACTACTGGGTCCTTCCGCTGTTGTACAAATACATGCCACTACTGTGACAAACATGATGGCAATACCAAAACTATTGTGTCTTGTTCCACAGGGATGGAGTATAATATCTGAGGGTTCATGAACTTTAACACCAAATACCTGGTGTATGTTTTGGAATGCACTGCATGTGCGTTACAATATTTAGGTTGCACTTCTAGGGCTCTGAGAGTTAGGATCAGTGAACACTACAATGGTGCGTCTTATCCCAGCGATTGGAACCTCTCGAATGTGTCTAAAAACTTCAACCATGTACATGCAGGCAACATGAGTTCCTTTGTTTTTAAGGGTCTTAAGGGAGGAGATCACCGCCACAAACTTCTGGAGAGAGAGGTATGGTGAATATTCTCCAAAAAATACCAGAATTCCTGCTGGCATGAATGATAAATGGGATTTGGATTTATTTCTGAAATTATATGCTTTTACTCTTCTGATAACTTTTCGGTTGCAGGTTATAATGTTTTAACACTCTGGTTATATCACCCTGGAATTTGTCATTTTTCTATTGTTATATTATACGATCCAGTGCAGCTTTTCTCTCTGTTCTATGGTGAACATTAATCTAATTGACTTAATTGTTTTATTGATGCACTTGCCATTTTATTGAGCTGTATTATGTCTATATATATGTTTTGTGTTTCACATGTCTGATATGCTGTGATCAAGGTCTTTTGTGGCAAAACGAGTTAGCCTTTGCACTGTTCTTACACCAATCCTGTATGTAGCAATAAAGACTTTTTATTTGGACTATTGGAGATGCTGGCTACCTTTTTTTTGGACTAAGCTAAGCAGGGCAATAATTTCTCTGCAGGATGTGGAAACCTTGCAAAAAGATCTGAACAAATTAATGGGGTGGGCAACTACATGGCAAATGAGGTTCAATGTAGAAAAATTTAAAATAATGCATATGGGTGGCACAAACATAAATGCAATCTACTCAATAGGGGTGTACCTCTGGGGAATCTAGGATGGAAAAGGACCTGGGGGTCCTAGTAGTTGATAGGCTCAGCAATGACATACAATGCCAAGCTGCTGTAAGCAAAGCCAAATGAATTTTAGCATGCAGTAAAAAGGGATTAACTTCAGAGATAAAACAATAATTCTCCGGCTCTACTAGACTCTGGTTCGGCTGCACCTGGAGTATGCTGTCCAGTTCTGGGCACCAGTCCTCATGAAGGATGTACTGGAACTGGAGAGAGTCCAGAGAAGAGCAACAAAGCTAATTAAGGGACTGGAGGATCTCAGCTACGGGGAAAGACTGCAAGCACTGAACTTATTCTCTCTGAAATGAGACGCTTGATATTATTTCAATGTACAAATACCGTACTGGTGACCCCACAATAGGGATAAAACTCTGCAAAAGGGAATTTAAAAAGACACGCGGCTATTCACTAAAAGTTGAAGAGAAGCCGTTTAACCTTAAACTAAATAGGGGGTTCTTTACTGTAATGGCGTGTACACACGATTGGAATTTCCGACAACAAATGTTCGATGTGAGCTTGTTGTCGGAAATTCCGACTGTGTGTAGGCTCTATTGGACATTTTCTGATGGAATTTCCGACAACAAAAATTTGAGAGCTGGATCTCAATTCTGATTGTGTGTATACAATTTTGACGCACAAAATTCCACGCATTCTCCGAATCAAGAAGAAGAGCAGCACTGGCTATTGAACTTCCTTTTTCTAGTCCTGTCGTACGTGTTGTACGTCAGCGTGTGTATGCAAGACAAGTTTCAGCCAACATCCTCAAAATAATCTACGGTTTGGTTGTTGGAAATTCCGATCGTCTGTACGCGGCATAAGAGTGTTAAGGATGTGGAATTCTCTTCCACAGGCACTGGTTTCAGCAGATAATTAAAAAAAATAAAAACTATTAGATAGGCACCTGAGCAACCATAACATACAAGGATATACAATGTAATACTGACATAAAAACACACACACGTTGGATAACACTAATTGCAAAATAATATATACGATAAATGTGTAGCGCTAATGAAATGTATTAATCGCAGGAATATATCCAAGATGTGAATCCGGGGGCTATATAAACTGCAAATACAATCATATATGATAGATGACATCCTCCTCCTATGGGATGGTCAGGAATGTGATTTGAGGAACTTTTTGGAGTCTTTGAATAGAAATGAAAGGGGCATACAACTCAGCTACGAGATAAGCCAACTAAGAATCAATTTTTTAGATTTGACTGTCTCTGTGGTAGAGGATCGTTTTGTCACCTCAACTTTCTTTAAGGACACTGATAGGAACTCCTTCATCCCTATTGATAGTTGTCACCACACCCCCTGGCTTAGGGCAGTTCCCAAGAGCCAATACATCAGATTAAGGCGTAGTTGCTCAAAAGTTGAAGAGTTTTTGACACAGGCTGAGGTCCTCACTTCGAGATTTCTCGAAAAGGGGTACCAACAAGATTTTTTGACCGAGACCCTTAACGAGGTGACCAATATCGATCGACGCGATCTGTTAGTAGAGAGAGGCCCACGTGAAAACGCCATCCAGGGAAGGGTCCCTTTTGTAACCACCTATTCACTTCAACAGAAAGGTATAAAAAGACTGATTAACAAACACTGGCATATCGTTAGCAGCGATGCCACATTGAAAAATGTGGTGGGCGAAAGACCACAAATAGTGATTAGGGGTGCATTATCAGTACGAAACCGTCTGGCACCAAATGTTATTGACCCACCTGTGAGAGGTAGAGGTTGTTTTGACCAACTCACCGGGTTTTACAAATGTGGAAGATGTAGGGTCTGTTCTTTGAACTCTTGCCTTCATAGACGGACCACTACATTTAGGAGTACAGCCACAGGGATGGACCATAACATCAAGCCATGTATCACATGTGTTACTACTGGGGTGGTCTACATGTTGCAGTGCCCATGTGGGCTGCAATATGTGGGACGGACCAAGCGTCCACTACAGGTGAGACTCAATGAACACATAACAAATATAATTACTGGTTTTCTTAACCATTCAGTGTCCAAACACTATTTGATGTTTCATAATAAAGACCCTTCTAAAACCTTATTTTTAGGAATTGACAAATATAAACCTCACTGGCGGGGCAGTTCCCTGGTCAGAGAAATTTCAAAACTCGAGATGTCCTGGATCCACCGTTTAAAAACTTACGCCCCTTATGGACTCAATATTGATACTGATGTCAATGCTTTTATCGATAACTCCTAATTTCTGCTTATTACTGTATATGTTTTATATAAGTTTTATTCGCATTTATTTGTTCACATTGGAGTCTGGGGGACAGACCTTTCTCAAATAAATTTTTTGCTTTACCTGTTTTGGGATGCCAGATTGGTCTATAAAAAGTATATATTTTTTAACTATATTTTTTTAATTATATAATATGATTTTTTATACACTATTTATCGATTAATATGTATCGATAGGATATTTACACTAAATTTGTGTGAAGATTTGGATTTGGTAATTTTCTATGGATCATATTCACAGATCACCACATATCACCTAGATATTTATATATATTACTTTAATAAATTAGCTGATATTAATACTCATTTTATTACAGCACAATTCATTTTTCATTCATACACATTTTTGGTTTTTACCAACACACATACTATAGGCGTGTGACACTAAATATAGTGGCACAATTTTTGTATCGATTTGCTATTGGATTTGGTTTTATTCACTATGCCATTTGCATCGTTCTCTTTTTGCGTTGTGTATGGCATTATGTGGACTATACACCGTTCATTTTAGGACATTAGCATACTGATATACATATATAATTTTTAAATTTTATCTATATTTAATTTTTGATTTTTGGTTAAGGTTATTCTTACCCTAGATCTGATTTGACCCTCTGAACCGCTCGCGTGATAAAGTGAGTTCTTATGAGCTATATTAGTCCATAAGATACGTGAGTTTGCTCTATATTTCAGTATGGGATCAATCGCGCAATGTTTAAGGCTATTCGCCATTAACTAAAATGGCGACGTGTGACTGAATCTTGCATCTCAGAACGAGGTTTGGTTTCAGCCTTGGTTATATAAGGTGGAGCGTCACTGCGCTGCCCGTTCCCCATTGACAACGTCAGGTATGACGAAACGCGTCTGGGAAGGCACGCAGTGACGCCATCACGTTGTAGGAGAGGAGGACGGGCTCCTGAATGCCGGCCGGCTTTTTATGTTCTTTCTATGCATGCTGTATTTATTCGATGCTCATGTAAGTGCGCTACTTTTTACTTTAATAAATCCTCCAAACAGTATCACACTATGTTGGTTCCCTCTTTTTCCCTCGAGCTACTGATAGTATTTTTTGGGATCGTGGATTAAGATGTGCTTATAAGAGTGCTGTTGTTCATTTCGGTGAGCTGATCTACTAAAAAGAGGAATATTCTGACGCGATTGATGATATAGTCATAACGCTCTAACCAAAGTTCCATCTGGTAAGTGCACTCACTATATGGTGATGGGCACTTGTGCGCATCTGAGTGTGTTCAACCACCGTGGTGTTTCCATTTAGGACCGCAACTGTTGATCATTTATGGACTCCTTTATGAACTTTTTGAGAATGAATTCTTATTAATTGTTACTTTTTATTTAGAAGTTTTGAATATATCAACTATTCACATTTCACATATATAAAAAATAATCCTTTTTTTAGGGGTGTTCATTTATAGGTTACTTTTATGTTGGCGCAACTTTTTGTATTTTCTTATTGCTGTTAGGTGTTTGTATCACATTTATTGCTGCCGCCTTTCTTATAGATTGTTAGTAGTTTGTGTTTGTTTTTGCTTCACCCAAGCGCAGTTTATTTTTCCCTTTATGCACAATCATATATCACTCGGAGAAAGGAGTGCATATAGTGAAAATTTAGCAAGAACTGTGAATATGTACATCAAAAAGGAAAGTGCTTACGGGATTAAACAATTGCACAAAATCGCATAGACTTATAAATTAATATAAATCACAAAACGTGAAGTGAAAACTTCAATGTTAGCAAGTAATAAGTGTAAACACGCTGTATAACTCTGGGAAAGACAAAGAAATGGTGTAATCAAGCTATAAAACTGAATATAGATCCCGTGAGTATAACCTGACGTAATATAATACAAAATACAAATATAATGAGTGCAAGTGATCAAGGATGTACCGCTGCAGGTAATAAATCAATGATATAAATGCATCACATATAGATAAAAACAGTGACATAAGTCCATGATATTAAGATGCCATAACGTGTATGGAAAATGGTTAGGACGGGCATATATTTTCCTCTTATCCTCTGTGCAATATTAACACACGTTTAGTGGTTGTAATAACACCCAGGGTAGTGCCTCGACCTTCAGGGGGTAAGGGAGGTGGGGTGGGGTAATGGTGGACCCACATGCCGGCAGCGGTGAATCAATCAGGCATAGACCGGAATACGGTAGGTCTGGACGGATTCCAGGGATAGGGTGTGCAGTCTTCTCCCTTGCTGATCAACTGTGAATCCGAAACTCAACTCACCACATGAATGTGATAGGCATGGATCGGGTTCCAATGACGGAGTGCTCAATCCTCTTCTCTATTAATCAATAAGCAATTCAAAAGCACCAAGCATCTGCCACGATCCTCCAGATAATGATGGCGGTTTCAAGGAGTAAAAAAGGGAGAACACCTCCACATAGTGTAAATCCAAAGACGTTGGAATTGGAATCCCCCCCCCCCCCACCATGTCCTCCTGAGGAGTCCCCCGAACTGTTTGAGCACAGTGTTGGGTACATGCTCCCTGAGGATGCCCAGCGTTTTGTAGGCTCTGATGATGATACCCAGTTAGAGGAAGGCAGTAACGTGAGCCCAGAGAGAGGGGATGCCCAAGAAGGACAGCAATCTGGCCGTCATGTTCCCCCAGCTGCAGCATACTGCCAGGTTTGCTCCAGTGATGAGGAGGGAGGGGGTGATGAGGTCACTGACTCCACGTGGGTACCTGATAGGAGAGAGGAGGAGGAGGAAGCACATCTCCAATGAGGCAGGATGCCCTCCAGGGGCCAGCTTAAGGGCAGCACACCAACTGCATCACACCGCAGAGCTCTGCATGTGCAGGGTACGTTATTCCAAAAGTTCTTTGGTGTGGGCCTTTTTTGAGACGAGTGCATCAGATCACACTGCTGCTATTTGCAACATATGTCCCAAGCGTATCTCGCGTTGCCAAAACAGCAGCCGCTTGGGCACCACATGCTTGACCTGCCATGCAGTTCATTGGCAAGCGTACCTAAAAGACTCACATGAAAGAACAAAGAGGACCTCTCCTTGCTCCTCACCAGCTGGGATCTCCAACCCCACTATACCTTCAGTCCTCTCTGAAACCTGCACTGAGAGAAATGAAGGTGTAGAATTAGGTGTGTCACAGCCAAGTACTTGCGGGCACTCTGCTATCGGTACACTGACGTCCAATTGTACCAGGCAAATTTCCCTGCCCCAGCTGCTGCATTGTCAAAATAAATTCACTCCCAGCCATCCACATGCCCAGTGGTTGAATGCTAGCTTGGCTAAATTGCTAGCACTTCAACTGCTGCTTTTTCTGTTGGTAGACTCTGCCCCCTTCCGTGAGTTTGTGCAATGTGCGGTTCCTCAGTGGCAGGTTCCCAAACGCCACTTTTTCTCATGGAAGGCAATTCCGGCTCTCTACCGGCATGTGGAAGGCAATGTCTTGGCCCCGCTGGACAGGGAGGTCAGCGGTAAGGTGCATATTACCGCTGACTCATGGTCCAGCAGGCATGGACAGGGATGTTACCTATCTTTCACAGAGCATTGGGTGAATCTTCTGGCAGCTGGGAAGGATGCAGGACAAGGTGCAGTAGTGTTGGAGGTTGTTCCACCACCATGCCTCCAAAATGCTACTACTGGTGATTCTGACACACCTCTCTCCTCCACCCCCTCCTCTTCTTCCTCCATGGCCTCTTCCTGTGCTTTGTCCTCTGAACCAGCGGTGCTCTGTAGGCGTTCAAGGGGGCTACGCAAGTACGCAGACAAAAAGATGCCATGCCGTGCTTGCGCTGGTGTGCTTGGGGGACAGGAGCCACACTGGGGCAGAGATTCTGTCAGCTCTGCAAGGGCAGGCTGAGAGGTGGTTGATGCTACGCCAGCTTAAGCCAGGAATGGTGGTTTGCGACAATGGCACCAACCTTCTATCCGCCCTCCGACAGGGACGACTGACCCATGTGCCCTGTCTGGCTTACATCCTTAACTTGGTGGTGCAGCAGTTCTTGGCCAGGTACCCGGGCTTACAGGATGTCCTGAGGCAGGTCAGAAAAGTCAGTGTGCATTTCCGCTGGTCATATAATGCCAGTGCTCAGCTGGCTGACCTCCAAAAGGAATTGAACCTGCCCAAGAACCATGCCCACCAGGTCTAACTCAACGTTGGCCATGCTGCAGTGGCTGCACACGCAGCAGAGGGCCATCAATGAGTACTTGTGCGACTACGGCACTAGGACAGGGTCAGGGGAGCTTGTTTTTTTTTTCCCCATGCCAGTGGGCCATGATCAGGGATGCATGCACTCTCCCGTCACCATTTGAGGAGGCCAAGAGGATGGTGAGCAGTGACAGTACATGCATCAGTGACACTGTCCCTCTTGTCCACCTGTTGGAGCACACGCTGCATGGAATAATGGACAGGGCACTTGAGGCAGAATAGAGGCAGGAAGAGGAGGACGTCCTTGCCTCTCAAGGCCCCTTTTATCCAATGTTCCTTCTGGCCCGCCGATCACACAGGAAGAGGAGGAGGAGGAGGAAGAGGATTGTATCAGCATGAAGGTGGAGCCTGGCACTCAGCATCAGCAGCAGTCTTTTAGGGCTTATTTACAGTCCCATGAAACCCGTGGACTTTTATGTGGCTGGGAGGAGGTGGCTGCAGATCATGTCATCCTTAGTGACCCAGAGGACTCCAGACCGAATGCCTCAGCTAACCTACACTGCATGGCCTCCCTGATCCTGCAAAGCCTGCCGAAGGATCCTCGTATTTATCTGATCAAGGAGAGGGATCATCACTGGCTGGCAATTCTCCTTGATCCACGTTACAAGGGTAAGATTGTGGACCTTATCTTGCCATCGCAAGAGGGAGCAGATGATGAAACACCTTCGGGAGGCCTTGCAGAAAGGTCTGTGCAACGCGTTCCCAGAGACTGGCAGGTTACAAATTCCTGGTCCTGCACAACATATTGCTGAGGCTTTGGGCAGTCTCAGAAGGAGCGGTGGAGAAGGTGGCCGTCTGGCCGATGTGTTCAGACAATTTTTTCGTCTGCAGCCCCAAGATATGATCAGTTCCAGCAACCATCGCCAGCGTCTGATTTACATGGTGCAGGAATACCTAGGGGCAAGATCAGACCTGGACATCTTTCCCACTGAAAATCCTCTGGGTTACTGGGTCTAGAGGATGGATCACTGGCCAGAGCTTGCACAATATGCAGTTGAGCTACTGGCCTTTCCTGCATCCATCGTTCCTTCGGAATGCACATTCAGTGCATTTTTATTCAGATTTTCTGATAAATTTAATTTTAGTTATCATGATATAAAATAATGTATGTGGGGACCTTTTAGTGTTTTTTTTTTTGTGGGGGGGGGGGGGCAGCATTTCATTCTTGGGCTCAGGCAGCACAATGTCTTGGGCCGGCCCTGGCCAGAGATACCATTAGGACCTGCTCTAATACAGCTTGACAAACCTTCCCATTTAATGCAATATCTTTAGCCCATCCTTTCCTCCCATGGAGCTAAGACCCCACGGGCGTTTTTCAGGCGCTACAGTGCTAAAAATAGTGCCTGCATAGCGCCTGAAAAAAGTGTGTAAATTCACTCCAGTGTGAAAGCCTGAGGCTTTCACACTGGAGCGGTGCACTGGCGGGGCGTCACAAAAAGTTCTGCCAGCAGCTTCTTTTGAGCAGTGAAGGAGCGGTGAACTCGCCGCTCCTCCACTGCTGCTCCCCATTGAAATCAATAAGGCAGAGATGCGATACTGCTGGCAAAACACCGCTCCAGCGGCATTTTGTTGTCAGATTTAACCCCTTTTCGACTGCTAGCTGGTGGTTAAAAAAGCCGAATAATGCCCCTAAAATGACAATAAAGCGATGCTAAAAATAGCGCCGCTTTACCACTGACGCTCTAGGCAGCTCGGTGTGAAAGGGGTCTAAAGATTACCAAGAGAGCCATCCAGTAGAACTCTATAGACAGAAAAGAAATCAGGCTTTTCCTGTCTATAGTAGTGACTATCTTGTCTACAGTATAAGCTGGGTAATAATCACTCTAATGCCGCGTACACACGATCGAATTGTCTGGCGTACTTAGTCCGACCTTCCGCAATCCGCAACACAATTGGGCAGATAATCCGGCGGACTTTCTACCGAACGGACTTGGCCACACACGGACACACAGAAAGGCCGACGTTCGCTTGCGCGATGACATACAGCAGGTACGACGGGACTAGAAAAAGCCAGTATCCAATAGCTTCCTTTTTCGTACTTGCTTTGAGCATGCGTCATTCTTAGTCCGCCGTACTAGCATACTGACGAACGTATTGTCCGCTGAAACCCAAGTCCGACGGGAAGATTGGAGTGCAAAAATACTTTCTTAGTCCGCCGGACTTCACGCTAGAAAAGTCCGCTGAAGCCCACACACGATCGAATTGTCCGCTGAAATGCATTTCGGCGGACTAAGTACGCCGGACAATCTGTTCATGTGTACGCGGCATTAGTGTAGTTTGCTTAGCTTAGGCTGACAGAGCATGTCAAAGCTGGAGGTACTAGGAGAACCTATGTGAAGGGATAACAAATTCCTGCTGTATATCTTAAAAGGATTTTAAGAGATCATTATAATATAATTGATAGAGAAACTTCCCCCCCCCCCCCCCCCCCCGAGTACCAGCCATCAAAGCCTTGAAACATGTCTAGTTTCTCCAAACGTCCCCTTCTCCTAAATGGGTAAATACTGTGAGCCCCCCACATGACCCACCTCATCTCATCCCAGACTTTGGACATAAGGAGTAAAGTAGGGTAGTAAGAGCTGTCCCAAAGCCCACCTGCCTCCAACTGAGCCAATAGATGATATTTACAAGACCAAGTCAAGATTTTTTAGAGTCAGCAAAAGACTTGAGGCTAGGGTGAAGGTTCACCTTCCAGCAGCACAATGACCCTAAACATACAGCCAGAGCTACAAAGAAATGGTTTAGATCAAAGCATATTCATGTGTTAGAAAAAAATCCAGACCTAAATCCAATTAAGAATCTGTGGCAAGACTTAAAAATTGCTGCTAATTTGCAAAGAAGAATGGGTAGAAATGTCACTCTCTAGATGTGTAAAGCTGGTAGAGAAATCCCCAAAAACACTTGAAGCTTTAATTGCAGCAAAGGGTGGTTCTACAAAGTATTGACTTGGGGGGCTGAATACAAATGCCCGCCACACTTTTCACATATTTATTTGTAAAAACAATGGAAAACCATCTATCATTTTCCTTCAACTTCAAAATTATGTGCCACGTTGTGTTGGTCTATCACATAAAATCCCAATAAAATACATTTACTTTTTTGGTTGTAACATGACGAATTGTGGAAAATTTCAAGGGGTGTGAATACTTTTTCAAGGCACTGTATCTTCTAATCAGATGCTACCAATAAAAGTAAGTAAAAAAAGTTTCAAGCACTGTAAAAGGTATTTACATTTTAGCCAAATATAGTGAAGCTGAATATGTATTTACCCCTTGAAGGTGATATCTATAATTTAAGTTAGAATTCCTGCGGATGTGTTCTGCATAGCAGTCTGCCTATTAAAATAAAACTTGAGCTGTACTTGCTTCTCCAGGCTGCATGTACACAAGGGAAGGCAGTACAATATGTATAATGTATATAAACTTTACAACTTCAGGTAGTATAAATCCACCACCTGAAGTCCAATTTTAGTTTACATTTCTGTAAGTTTTATTTCATTGATTTGTTTTGCTCTAGAGAATGGATGCCTATCAACATGCATTATATCTGAAATTAGAATATAGTTTAAATTACCTTAGAAAAAAAAAACTATGCATACTACTAAAATACATTCATACAGTATCACTCTTCTTATAGTCCCTTTAAGTGCAAACAGAACTTAAAGAAGTTGTAAATAGTGATGGCCGAACGGTTCGCCCGGCGGTCGTTTCGCGGCGAATTTCCGACATTCGCGGTCCGCACGTTCGAACGCCTTTTTCCGTCGTTCGCCGCGGCGGACTTACGTGTTTAATGTATACAAGAACTTTAACCTTTGGTGACACGTTTATCATGTGATACAGGACAGCCAATTGAGACATGACAGCACATGGACACTTGTACATTCCCCCTAACCTATAAATACACCCGATCCGGTGGCCATTTTACATTCTTTCTTCTGTTAAGATAGGGACAGGTTCCTGTGTGGAGTAGGGAGAGATAAACCACTAGCTATTTGGTACACAAAAGTTCTTTTCAGGACTGGTATAGGTGTTAGGTGTTGATAGGTTTGCTGTGCTGCTGATTCTTGCAGCAGCCTGAGTGTCTTTTGTTAGTTTAGAGAAAGGGAAAGGACGGTGTATGCTACAGGGACAGCCAGATTAGTCTTTCATCATCATCATCATCATCATCATCATTAGCTGTTACTATCAAGGTCCACAAAAGAGCTGTTCCAGTAACCACTAATCGTTCTCTTTTTTTGCCAATTTGTATAGGGACAGGAAGGAAGCAGTGTTGTCAGGCAGTGAGGGTAATTTTAAAGACTTGCTGTTATTATTAGTTCCACAAAGGTTCTTTTCAGGACTGGTATCAGTGGTACAGTAATAGGCTTGTACATGTATAATATTCTTTCTTCCAAATATAGAAAGGATATTATACTTGACTGCTGCCCTTCTGCTGCAGTCTGCTAAACATTCACAACTCACTTGTTCCACAAAAGTTCTTATAAGGACTGGTAACTTGGTATAGGGTGCTACGGTACATAGGCTTGAGTGCGGTACAGTCTGCTGTTCTGTAAGGACCGCTATCGGTCCACAATAGATAGGGTTGACGTGCACCACTGCTGACCGCTGCCCTATACTGCAGCAGTCCTTCAGCGGTATAGGGACTGACGTACAGTCTGCTAATCACTAACACACAACCTGCTTGTTCCACAAAAGTTCTTATAAGGACTGGTAACTTGGTATAGGGTGCTACGGTACATAGGCTTGAGTGCGGTACAGTCTGCTGTTCTGTAAGGACCGCTATCGGTCCACAATAGATAGGGTTGACGTGCACCACTGCTGACCGCTGCCCTATACTGCAGCAGTCCTTCAGCGGTATAGGGACTGACGTACAGTCTGCTAAACACTAATACACAACCTGCTTGGTCCACAAAAGTTCTTATAAGGACTGGTAACTTGGTATAGGGTGCTACGGTACATAGGCTTGAGTGCGGTACAGTCTGCTGTTCTGTAAGGACCGCTATCGGTCCACAATAGATAGGGTTGACGTGCACCACTGCTGACCGCTGCCCTATACTGCAGCAGTCCTTCAGCGGTATAGGGACTGACGTACAGTCTGCTAAACACTAATACACAACCTGCTTGGTCCACAAAAGTTCTTATAAGGACTGGTAACTTGGTATAGGGTGCTACGGTACATAGGCTTGAGTGCGGTACAGTCTGCTGTTCTGTAAGGACCGCTATCGGTCCACAATAGATAGGGTTGACGTGCACCACTGCTGACCGCTCACCTATACTGCAGCAGTCCTTCAGCGGTATAGGGACTGACGTACAGTCTGCTAATCACTAACACACAACCTGCTTGTTCCACAAAAGTTCTTATAAGGACTGGTAACTTGGTATAGGGTGCTACGGTACATAGGCTTGAGTGCGGTACAGTCTGCTGTTCTGTAAGGACCGCTATCGGTCCACAATAGATAGGGTTGACGTGCACCACTGCTGACCGCTGCCCTATACTGCAGCAGTCCTTCAGCGGTATAGGGACTGACGTACAGTCTGCTAAACACTAACACACAACCTGCTTGGTCCACAAAAGTTCTTATAAGGACTGGTAACTTGGTATAGGGTGCTACGGTACATAGGCTTGAGTGCGGTACAGTCTGCTGTTCTGTAAGGACCGCTATCGGTCCACAATAGATAGGGTTGACGTGCACCACTGCTGACCGCTGCCCTATACTGCAGCAGTCCTTCAGCGGTATAGGGACTGACGTACAGTCTGCTAAACACTAATACACAACCTGCTTGGTCCACAAAAGTTCTTATAAGGACTGGTAACTTGGTATAGGGTGCTACGGTACATAGGCTTGAGTGCGGTACAGTCTGCTGTTCTGTAAGGACCGCTATCGGTCCACAATAGATAGGGTTGACGTGCACCACTGCTGACCGCTCACCTATACTGCAGCAGTCCTTCAGCGGTATAGGGACTGACGTACAGTCTGCTAATCACTAACACACAACCTGCTTGTTCCACAAAAGTTCTTATAAGGACTGGTAACTTGGTATAGGGTGCTACGGTACATAGGCTTGAGTGCGGTACAGTCTGCTGTTCTGTAAGGACCGCTATCGGTCCACAATAGATAGGGTTGACGTGCACCACTGCTGACCGCTGCCCTATACTGCAGCAGTCCTTCAGCGGTATAGGGACTGACGTACAGTCTGCTAAACACTAATACACAACCTGCTTGGTCCACAAAAGTTCTTATAAGGACTGGTAACTTGGTATAGGGTGCTACGGTACATAGGCTTGAGTGCGGTACAGTCTGCTGTTCTGTAAGGACCGCTATCGGTCCACAATAGATAGGGTTGACGTGCACCACTGCTGACCGCTCACCTATACTGCAGCAGTCCTTCAGCGGTATAGGGACTGACGTACAGTCTGCTAATCACTAACACACAACCTGCTTGTTCCACAAAAGTTCTTATAAGGACTGGTAACTTGGTATAGGGTGCTACGGTACATAGGCTTGAGTGCGGTACAGTCTGCTGTTCTGTAAGGACCGCTATCGGTCCACAATAGATAGGGTTGACGTGCACCACTGCTGACCGCTGCCCTATACTGCAGCAGTCCTTCAGCGGTATAGGGACTGACGTACAGTCTGCTAAACACTAATACACAACCTGCTTGGTCCACAAAAGTTCTTATAAGGACTGGTAACTTGGTATAGGGTGCTACGGTACATAGGCTTGAGTGCGGTACAGTCTGCTGTTCTGTAAGGACCGCTATCGGTCCACAATAGATAGGGTTGACGTGCACCACTGCTGACCGCTGCCCTATACTGCAGCAGTCCTTCAGCGGTATAGGGACTGACATACAGTCTGCTAAACACTAATACACAACCTGCTTGGTCCACAAAAGTTCTTATAAGGACTGGTAACTTGGTATAGGGTGCTACGGTACATAGGCTTGAGTGCGGTACAGTCTGCTGTTCTGTAAGGACCGCTATAGGTCCACAATAGATAGGGTTGACGTGCACCACTGCTGACCGCTCACCTATACTGCAGCAGTCCTTCAGCGGTATAGGGACTAAGAGTTTTGTCACAGGGTCATTTAAAAAATGACATGCAGAGGAAGAGGCAGGCCCTTCCGCAGGGGTGGTAGGGGTAGGGCAGGAGCAACAGGCTTGAGCCAAAGTGGGAAGTTGCAGAAGGTGCGTTCAATTACTTTAAAGGATGCACCAGACTTGGTTGAGTGGCTCGCTCAGCCTTACTCTTCTGCACCCTCCTCATCCTCTCGATCTGCACCCTCTTCTTCACTCTCTGCTATGTGCACCCCCAAAGACACTACCACCAACAACACGACCACCACCACCACCACCACATACCTTCCGCTTGAGTCACTGGAATTATTTTCCGATCCATATCAAGAGGACATTTCTGATGCGCAGCCACTCTTGGTATTGGATCAGGAAGAGGAGGTAGCAACAAGCGCTACTCAGCAGTCTGACGCCAGTACCCAGATCAGCCCAAGGAGGAGGTTGGTCCCCGGTGTTGCTGCCTACTCTACTTATAGCGGTGGGGAAGGTGACGTTGATGATGACGTGTCTAGTGATGTCACGTGGGTGCCCACAAGAGAGGAAGAGGAGGGGAGTTCAGAGGGAGATATGGACCAGCAGATAGGGAGGAGAAGCAGCAATGACTTACATTGCACAGCAGGGACAAAGCAGACTGCAAATGTATCAGGAGCGAGTCATCGACCATGTACGGTCACATCTGGCGCTCCCAGGACACCGGCACATGGCTCCGCAGTGTGGGCTTTTTTTAACGTGTCCGCTGCTGACAATAGCGTTGCCATCTGCAATCTTTGCAGTCAACGCGTTAGTCGCGGTAAGCCCAATACTCACCTAGGGACGACCGCCTTAAGAAGGCACATGAGCAGCCATCACCGAGCCCAGTGGGAGCAACGGAACACACAAAGCCACACTGCAGGCTCTCACCGTCCAGCCTCGTCTTCTACTTCTCCTTCTCCTCTCTCCTCACAATTGTCCTCCACTCCACCTTCCATCACGCCAAGCTCACATTTTTCTGCAAAAAGGCAGGCTTCCGTGGGCCTAATGTTTGAGCGTAAAAAAATGATGACGCCGGATAACCCTCTTGCCCAACGGTTGGCGGCTGGCTTGTCAGAACTCATAGCCCGCCAACTACTGCCATATAAACTGGTGGACTCGGAGGCCTTTCGCAAATTTGTGGCCATTGGAACACCACAATGGAAGGTCCCAGGAAGGAAGTATTTCTCAGAGAAGGGCATCCCAGAGCTATATGGCCATGTTCAGCGGCAAGTGAATGTATCTCTGGCACACAGTGTCGGTGCCAAGATACATCTGACCACAGACACGTGGTCTAGCAAACACGGGCAGGGAAGGTATATCAGTTTTACTGCCCACTGGGTGAACCTTCTGACGGCCGTCAAGCATGTAACCCGTGGCACCCGTGTAGATTTGGTTTTACCGCCACGGATTGCATGCAGGCCTGACTCTTCTTCTCCTCCTCCTACTCCATCCTCCTCCCTCTCCTCCTCAGCTGCCTCCTCCTTTTCCGCTGCTAGCGTCTCTTCCACTGCACCGCCCAAGCTCCCCAGAACCTATTCCACATGCCAGGTGAGACGTTGCCATGCCGTGCTGCGTCTGTTGTGCCTGGAAGCAAAGAGCCACACTGGCCCGGCACTCCTTTCAGCTTTGCGTTCACAGGCAGATGAGTGGCTAACACCGCTCAATTTGACAGTTGGTAAAGTGGTGTGTGACAACGGTGCCAATCTGCTTAGCGCATTGAAACAGGGCAAAATCACGCACGTGCCGTGCATGGCACACGTCTTAAACTTGGTCGTGCAGCGATTCCTTGTCAAATACCCTGGGGTCCAGGACATCTTGCGGCAGGCAAGGAAAATCTCGGCCCATTTCAGAAGATCTTACACGGCCATGGCTCGCCTTGCTGACATTCAGCGGCGACACCATCTGCCGGTCAGACGTCTTATTTGCGATTGCCCGACGCGATGGAACTCAACCTTCTATATGCTTGATAGGCTGCTCCAGCAGAAACGTGCAGTTAACGTCTACCTGTATGAACTCTGCGAAAGAAACGGTTCTGGGGAGCTGGGTTTTTTTTCACCGCGCCAGTGGCTGCTCATGCGCGACACATGCAGACTTCTGCGGCCATTTGAGGAGATCACCAAACTGGTCAGTCGCAGCCATGGCGCCATCAGTGACATGGTACCTTATGCCTTCTTTCTGGAGCGTGCATTGCGTCGTGTCATTGATCAGGCTGTGGAGGAGCAGGAGCGGGAAGATGAGGAAGTCGCAATGCTGGATGAATTCCCAGGGGGGGCTACTCTATCTGAGACAAGTCAACAACAGGAGTCTGATGAGGAGTCAGAGGAGGATGGTGCCGGGGCGGATGAGCAGGAGCAAGAAGAGCATGCTTTAAACCTTTCTGGGATCCCTGTTGTGCGAGGATGGGGAGAGGAGAATGAAGAGGACGACATTATCCTGGATGATGAGCAGGAGCCAGGCCACCACACCGCTTCCACTTTAGTGCAAATGGGGGCCTTCATGCTCCAGTGTTTTAATAGGGACCCCCGTATAAAAAGCATGAGGGTCAAGGACCAGTACTGGGTGGCAACGTACTTAGACCCCCGGTACAAACACAAAATGGCGGAAATGTTACCGCCGTCGCAGAGGGCTGTCAGAATGCAGCACTTCCAGGCCTTGCTTCGAGAAATGCTGCATTCTGCTTTTGCGTGCGCTGGCAGAGGAGCAATTCCCACTCCCAGAGAAGGATTTGCGGGTACCAATCCAACAGCGCCTGCAAGAAGAGGCCGGTTTGAAGATGTGTTGGTGACTTCGGATATGAGGTCATTCTTTCAGCCGACCCATCGACAGGTGTCATCCGGATCCAGCATCAGGGAACGCCTAGACCGTCAGGTGTCCGACTACATTGGGTTAACGGCCGATGTGGACGCTCTGAGGAGTGATGAACCCCTAGACTACTGGGTGGGCAGGCTTGACCTCTGGCCAGAGCTTGCCCAATTTGCAATCGAACTGTTGGCTTGCCCCTCATCCAGTGTCCTGTCCGAAAGGACGTTCAGCGCAGCAGGGGGGATTGTGACCGATAAGCGTACTCGCCTAGCTCACCACAGTGTTAACTACCTCACATTTCTAAAAATGAATGAGGCATGGATCTCGGAGGAATTCAACACATGTGATCAGTAGACCATGTATATGTCTATAAACAATTTTTGGAATCAAGCACACAGACCTTCTTAATTCATTTGGCTCACTTCCCTGACCCAAAAAAGCACACCGTACTATATGCCCCTACCCTCCTCTTTGAAGAGGTTGAGCGGTGTCATATTTCTACTGGGGCTGCTTATTATGAGGGGTTCCCACCATCCCTGTGCTGTGCTGACTTCCTCCTGGGTGTTCTTATTATGAGGGGCTCCCACCATCCCTGTGCTGTGCTGACTTCCTCCTGGGGGTTCTTATTATGAGGGGATCACACCATCCCTGTGCTGTGCTGACTTCCTCCTGGGGCTGCTTACGGTGCTGCTGTCAGCGCTGTATGTCACGGAGCTGCTGTCAGCGCTGTATGTCACGGAGCTGCTGTCAGCGCTGTATGTCACGGAGCTGCTGTCAGCGCTGTATGTCACGGAGCTGCTGTCAGCGCTGTATGTCACGGAGCTGCTGTCAGCGCTGTATGTCACGGAGCTGCTGTCAGCGCTGTATGTCACGGAGCTGCTGTCAGCGCTGTATGTCACGGAGCTGCTGTCAGCGCTGTATGTCACGGAGCTGCTGTCAGCGCTGTATGTCACGGAGCTGCTGTCAGCGCTGTATGTCACGGTGCTGCTGTCAGCGCTGTATGTCACGGAGCTGCTGTCAGCGCTGTATGTCACGGAGCTGCTGTCAGTGCTGTATGTCACGGAGCTGCTGTCAGCGCTGTATGTCACGGAGCTGCTGTCAGCGCTGTATGTCACGGAGCTGCTGTCAGCGCTGTATGTCACGGTGCTGCTGTCAGCGCTGTATGTCACGGAGCTGCTGTCAGCGCTGTATGTCACGGAGCTGCTGTCAGCGCTGTATGTCACGGAGCTGCTGTCAGCGCTGTATGTCACGGAGCTGCTGTCAGCGCTGTATGTCACGGAGCTGCTGTCAGCGCTGTATGTCACGGTGCTGATGTCAGTGCTCTGTATTACGGTGCTGCTGTCAGTGCTCTGTATCTCCTGCACCCTCTTGTTTGCCTACCCTGGTCCCTGACCTTCCCTCTCCTCCATTGCCTTCATTAGCTCCATAGTCCTGAATTGTCAGAACAATTTCCCAAATAAAAAAAAAATGCTTGTAGTTATCGATCCCAAATTCACCTCATACATGTATTATGCTATTGTCCAGGTGGTGGGACTACGTGCTACCCCCTAATAATTACCCCGTGGCCGCAAATTCGACCTAAAGGTTTGCGAAATTCGCCTCCCATTGAAGTCAATGGAGCCCGCGGCGAACGGTCGTTTTCGCGAACGTTTGTGTCCGTTCGCGTTTCGCGTTCGCGAAACGTCCCGTCGGAAGTTCGTCCATCACTAGTTGTAAAGTCTAGAGTTTTTACACCTTAATACATTAAGGTGAAAAACCTTCTGTGCTGCAGCAGCCCCCAGAGCCCCTCTTTTTCATACCTGAATCCGATCTTTCCAGTGTCGAGGACGAGCCCAGCAGCTACAGCTGCTATCTCTGATCCTCACTGGATAGATTGATAACAATCAAATGCAGTGACACAGGAGTTGGGGGGGGGGGGGGGGGGTGAGGGCGAGTCCTGCTGCCTGTGTTAATGGACGCAGCAGCAGGACTCGGAAGTGCGCAAACGGGTGCCCCCATGGAAAGTGGGGGAACCTGATGAAGAGGAGGAGCCAGGAGCGCTGCCGGGGGACCCCAGAAAAGGAGGATTGGGCCCCTCTGTGCATAATCCTTGCACAGAGCAGGTAAGTATAACATATTTGTTATTTAAATACATATATGGGAATTGCTTTAGTTGTTGATGGATTTTGTATTTCTGTCAATCCAGTCCTGGGAACTAGACAGCTCTGCCACACAGCACAACCCTGTCTGATGGGGGTGGGGGGAGCTAATTTTCTTTGCTGTAGTTAACCCTTACAGATCTTGTCTCTCCTCCAGTCTCTAACTGGACAGTGAAAGAAGAAGTAACCGAGTGATGAGCTATTATGTCACCCAGCTCTCTCCTCCAATCGGTATGTACATAGCTGCATAATTAACTGGTTGTGCTGATTCTTCCTCTATCAGTCTGAGCTATGTTGATTGAGATTGAGATTGATAGCATCACATTTGTCTATAATGGTGCAAATGTCATCATTCATTTTGTCTGCAGTTTCACATGTATTTTTCTGTATCAAAATGCACAAGTGTTAATGCCGTGTATACACGGCCGGACTTTGACAGCAAAGGTCCGACGGAATGAATCCATTGGACAATTCGACCCTGTGTGGGCTTCATCTGACCTTTGCTGTCGAAAAATCAGACGGACTTTAGATTTAGAACATGTTTCAAATCTTTCCAACAGACTCGAATCCGGTTGAAAAATCAGTTCGTCTGTATGCTAGTCCGACGGACGAAAACCGATGCTAGGGCAGCTATTGGCTACTGGCTATGAACTTCCTTATTCTAGTCCGGTCGTACGTCATCACGTTAGAATCTGTCGGACTTTGGTGTGATTGTGTGTGGCCAAGTCCGTTCGTTTGAAAAGTCCATCGGAAGTCCTCCGAAAGTCCGTTGGGAAGACCGTCAGACCTAGTCTGCCGGAAAGTTCGGTCATGTGGACATGACATTAATCTTCCTAGCAACTGAAAATTGTAGGGCAGAACACAGAGAGAAACAGATTTACAAATATTGTACATGTTCTAGTTTTAATCATCTATACCTCTAGTGCCCAACCTACGGCCCGAAGGCCACATGCAGTTTTTATCGTGCTGCAGGCAGATACCAGTGTTCTCCTTGCCAAAGTAAATGACTATGAGCCAGTTTAACCACTTCAGCTCCGGACCAATAAACACCTTAAGGACCAGAGGTCTTTTTGCAATTTCGCACTGCGCTGCTTTAACTGGTAATTGCGCGGTCATGCAATATTGCACCCAAACGAAATTTGCGTCCTTTTCTTCCCACAAATAGAGCTTTCTTTTGATGGTATTTGATTGCCTCTGCGATTTTTTTTTTTTGCGATATAAATGGAAAAAGAGCGAAAATTTTGAAAAAAAAAGATATTTTCTTCTTTTTGTTATAAGAAAAATCGAATAAACTAAATTTTAGTCATACATTGAGGGCAAAATTTATTCAGCCACATGTCTTTAGTAAAAAAAATGTCAATAAGCGTATATTTTTTGGTTTGCGCAAAAGTTATAGCGTCTACAAACTAGAGTACATTTTCTGGAATTTACACAGCTTTTAATTTATGACTGCCGATCTCATTTCTTGAGGTGCTAAAATGGCAGGGCAGTACAAATCCCCCCCAAATGACCCCATTTTGGAAAGTAGACACCCCAAGGAAATTGCTGATGGGTATGTTGAGCCCATTGAATATTTATTTTTTTTGTCCTAAGGGATTGAATAATGACAAAAAAAAAAAAAAAAAAAATTTTTTACAAAAAGTTGTCACTAAATGATATATTGCTCACACATGCCATGGTTATATGTGGAATTGCACCCCAAAATATATTCCGCTACTTCTCCCGAGTATGGCGATACCACGTGTGTGGGACTTTTTGGGAGTCTATTCGCGCAGGGCACCCCGAAAACCAATCACCACCTTCAGGATTTCTAAGGGTGCAAATTTTTGATTTAACTCCTCACTACCTATCACAGTTTCGAAGGCCATAAAATGCCAAAATAGCACAAAACCCCCCCAAATGACCCAATTTTGGAAAGTAGACACCCCAAGCTATTTACTGAGAGGCATGTTGAGTCCATGGAATATTTTATATTTTGCCAAAAGTTGCGGGAATATTACAAACTTTTTTTTTTTTGCACAAAGTTGTCACTAAATGATATATTGCTCACACATGCTATGTGCAGAAGTCAAATTACACCCCAAAATAAATTCTGCTGCTTCTCCCGAGTACGGGGATACCACATGTGGGGGACTTTTTGGGAGCCTAGCCACGTACGGGACCCCGAAAACCAAGCACTGCCTTCCGGATTTGAATATAAAATGCTATAAAAAACAAACTAACCAGAGTCACCCGTAACACGTATACGGTGATCAGTGGTGAAAGGGTTAACTAGGGGCAATCAGGGGGTTCAAATTTTTATTAGGTAGTATATGGGGGTCCCTGGCGCTATATAAAAACCTGACGGGGAACCTAAATAACTAACTGGCTAACCAGCGTCACCAGTGACACTTATACTGTGATCGCTGGTGAAAGGGGGTGAAAGGGTTAACTAGCAGCAATCAGGGGGTTAAAGCCATTATTGGGTAGTATATCGGGGTACCTAGCGCTATAAAAACCTGGCGGTGAACCTAAAAAAATAACTAGCTACCTAGCGACACTAGCGACACTGATGCAGCGTTCAGAAAAATTATCGCTTAGTGACACTGGCAAAAGGGGGTGAAAGGGTTAACTAGCGGAAATCAGGGGGTTAAAACCATTATTGGGTAGTATATCGGGGTACCTAGCGCTATAAAAACCTGGCGGTGAACCTAAAAAAATAACTAGCTACCTAGCGACTGTAGCGACACTAATGCAGCGATCAGAAAAACGATCGCTTAGTGACACTGGCAAAAGGGGGTGAAAGGGTTAACTAGCGGCAATCAGGGGGTTAAAACCATTATTGGGTAGTATATCGGGGTACCTAGCGATATAAAAACCTGGCGGTGAACCTAAAAAAATAACTAGCTACCTAGCGACACATGCAGCGATCAGAAAAATGATCGCTTAGTGACACTGGCAAAAGGGGGTGAAAGGGTTAACTAGCGGCAATCAGGGGGTTAAAAACATTATTGGGTAGTATATCGGGGTACCTAGCGCTATAAAAACCTGGCGGTGAACCTAAAAAAATAACTAGCTACCTAGCGACTGTAGCGACACTAATGCAGCGATCAGAAAAACGATCGCTTAGTGACACTGGCAAAAGGGGGTGAAAGGGTTAACTAGCGGCAATCAGGGGGTTAAAAACATTATTGGGTAGTATATCGGGGTACCTAGCGCTATAAAAACCTGGCGGTGAACCTAAAAAAATAACTAGCTACCTAGCGACACTAGCGACACATGCAGCGATCAGAAAAATGATCGCTTAGTGACACTAGCAAAAGGGGGTGAAAGGGTTAACTCTAGGGGCAATCAGGGGGTTAAATCTTTATTGGGGGGTGATAGGGGGCTACCCTGGACCTAACACTAACTGTCCTGACAGTTTTTACTGTCACAACTGACACTGAATGCATTGATCAGTAAAGAAATGATCAATGCAATCAGTGACACTGTGACTGGGGGGGGGGGGGGGCGGGGGATCGGGGGGCGATCGGGGGGGGGATCGGGGGGGGTTTGTGTGCCTGTGTGTACCTACATGTCAGTGTAGTGTTGGTGCACACTTACTTTTACTGTTCTCCTCGTAGTCCGGTCAAAAAGACCGCCCCGAGGAGAATGACATCACTTCCTCCTTCCTGTGTAAACAATACACAGGGGAGGAAGCTTCTCATTGGCCAGGAGCGATCCAGAGGGGGTGGCCGAAAACCAACGGCCATCCCCTCATCACGGAGCGCTCCTGGACCGAATCGGACCGCCGTATCCAGCGGGAGGGGGTCCGATCGGACCCCCCACCCGCTGGAAGGCAATCACGTAGATGTACGTGATTATGCCTGCCTGTGCCATTGTGCTGACGTACAATGGCAATACGGCGGTCCTCAAGTGGTTAAGGAAAATAATCATTGGACTAAATTTTTATAGAATGCTAAATGGTTTGGTTTAACTTTACTACACTTTCTCACCTTTTTGCTAGCTATTCCATTTTCACTTTTCATTATTTTTTCCACTGATCTTTTATACTAAAAGAAAAATCAAAGCTGGTGACAATTGATAATGTGGAAGCATTATGGCTGTTATCTCTAGCAGTCTGCCTTCAGCCTCTGACTATGTAATGCAGCAAGCCTCTGACCATCTACTCTAGCATGTCTGCATCCTCTGATCATCTACTGTAGCAGTCCTGCAACCTCTGACCATCTACTATAATAAGCTTGCACCTTCTGATCACTTATCATAGCTGTCCTGCAGCCTCTGACCAAGTAATGTAGCGAGCTGCATCCTCTGACCATCTACTGTAGTATGTCTGAATCCTCTAACCATCTGCTATAGCAGGCCTGCAGCTTCTGGCCATCTCCTGTAGCAGGCATGCAGTCTGTGACCATGTACTGTAGCAAGCTGCATCCTCTGATCATCTACTGTATAAGACCTGCATCCGCTAACCATATGCTGTAACAGTCCTGCAGCCTCTGACCATCTACTGTAGTAAGCTTGCACCTTCTGATCACTTACCATAGCTGTCCTGCATCCTCTGACCATCTACTGTAGCATGGCCTGCATCCTCTAACCATCTGTAAATGATCAAAACAAAGTATAACTTGAGAACATAGTCATACTATTAATTTGGTTAAACTGAAGGATCGGAGTAGCAAAGCAAGAAAAAGAGAGAGGAAGAGTGAGAATAGGGGGTGGGAAGAGAGAGAGGGAAGAGATCTAGGAGAGTTGTCTCAATACACAGTCTTGGAATGTAGAGCTTGGTGATCAACAAGTTAGTATTTGGCATTTTCCTTGTTGTTTCTATTGTACCAATCTAGCCATGGTTTCCATTTAGAGTGTAGTTTTTCATAGGTAGCATGAACGTTAGTTGTTTCTATTATCTCTGAAAGCGGAGGTGGGCTGATATCTTTCCAGTGTCTCATAATGGACAATCTAGCACTTAGAAGGATATGCGTCACTATAATTCTTGATTCTGCCAGAATGGTTTCTATTCCCAGAGATAGAATGGCCATTCCAGCAGTGGTAGGAAGTCCTGTCCCCATAATTGTCACGAGAAGTCTGAATATCTTGGACCAAAATGCATGCGTGGTAGGGCAAGTCCGCATTATATGGTACAATGTTCCATCACGTCCACAGTTCCTCAAACAGAGGGGTGAAGTTTGGGTGCTAAATTTGGAAATTTTGAGGTGTCAGATACCATCGCAGCAATATTTTGTGAGTAAGTTCCCACAAATTGGCACTTTTGGTTGCTGTATACGTGTTGTAAAGTGCTTTTTGCCCTTATGTCCATTTCCCATGCCTTAATGGCTACAGATTTTGTAAATTCATTATTTTTGTGTAGCAAATTATAAAATAATGAGATACCTTTAATTCTGGTGAGGGGATTAGTGAGATACAGAACCACTCCCCACGATAGGTAAGTAGTGGTATATGGCTTTGTTCGGAGGAAATTTGTGATTTGTACTTATAGTTTTCATGATCCCCAATACTGTACTCTAGTTAGATGGTCCTGAATGTTTTAAGCATGGGGCCTAACTTTAGGTCCTCTAAAGTGGTTATTCCTTTAGACACCCAATCTGATACGTGTATGTCCACTATGAGCAAAGGTATGCTAGTTATATTAAGTGGGATGGGTTTAGTTACTGTGTTTACTATTTTCATATTTAAGAGGGTTTTCCATACTTGTAGCATGGCTAATATTGTGGGTGAAAGGCCGGACTATCTACAGGTACGAATTCTACTGGACAATAGCAGATCATACAACTTATGTCCTTGTATCTGTGATTTCTCCAATACCAGCCATCTAGCATCAGATGACCCTGACTGGGGAAACCAAGCCCTCACCTGTGCTAAAATCGCTGCTGTATGGTAGTCTGTTAATAATACGTGTCCAACCCCACCTGCTTTCCTTGTTGTTACCAGGTTTTTGAATGCGCCTCTCGCTCTTCTGCCCTGCCACAGAAACATATTAATTAGAGATTGGGCTGTGGAGAAAAATGAGTTAGGGACCGGTATTAGCAAGGTCCTAAACAGTTACAGTAGTTGCAGTTGGACTACCATTTTAAATGCTGCTAGTCTGCCAGACCATGGTATTTTCACCTTTGGTATATCTTGACGTTTTTTACTTAAGACATTAAGGAATGGGGTGTAGTTAGCTTTCACTAGATGATTAGTGGAGGCTGTTAGAGTTATACCCAGTTATTTTATCCCATCTTCCTTCCAGATGTACAGAAATTGTGCTCTGAGTTTCCTCTGTACATTTGGGTTGATACCCAGCCCTAATATGTATTATCTGCTTTCATTGACCTTATAGTACGAAACGCGGTTAAACAATTCTAGTGCAGAATGTACCGAAGCCAGGGAAGTTTCCACCTCAGTAAGCGCTATGATATTATCATCCGCAAAGAGACTTTTGGTGTGAGTAGAATTATGTATTGGGAATCCCTTGATATGCGGGTGATTGCAGATATATATGGCTAAGAGCTCCATTAGCATATTGAATATAAAAGGGGAGAGTGGGCACCCTTGTCTGGTCTCATTAGAGATACAAAAGGGTTTGGACAGCACTCCCGATGTGTATACCTGATCGGAAGGGCTTGAGTACAGCACCAGGATTGCAGATAAAATAGTGCCGGAGTACTTTCTTTCTCAATTGTTCCAGAATTTATTTGGATCTCGGCATGATGTGTAGCTTTTAAGGATCTTCTGGTGGACCTTACTGTGTCAAGCAGCTCCTATTTAAGTGATGCCTTGATTGTGAACAGGTGTGGCAATAATCAGGCCTGGGTGTGGCTAGAGAAATTGAACTCAGGTGTGGACAACCACAGTTATAGTATGTTTTAACAAGGGGGGCAATCACTTTTTCACACAGGGCCATGATGGTTTGGATTTTTTTTCACCTTTAATAATAAACACCTTCATTTACAAATTGCATTTTGTGTTTACTTGTGTTGTCCTTGACTATTGTTTAAATTGGTTTGATGTTCCGAAACACTTAAGTGTGACAAACATGCAAAGGAACAGGAAATGAGGAAGGGGGCAAACACTTTTTCACACCACTGTATAATTTCACATCTATATTGAGTAGAGAGCTAGTTCTAAAATGTGGGGGTGAGGTTGGTTCTTTCCATGGCTTTGGTAGGGTCACTATGAGAGCTGATAGCATTTCTGGTGGGAAGGCAGAAGAGGAAGCAGCAGCGTTAAAGATACCTTCCAGATAGGGAGTGAGCAGAGTTTTAAAGGACTTATAGTATTCACTATTTAATCCATCTGGACCTAGGGATTTATTCACTGGGAGAGATTCAATAACCTTGTATATTTCGATAGTGTTAAAGGGTAGATTTAAGAGATCTAATGTTTTGTAATGTTTTTAGGATAATTTAGGGAGGGAGACCTGTTGTAGGAAGTGGTTTATTAGTTCAGGGGTAGGTTGGTGATTTTCAGTGTCATCTTTTAAATTATATACGGTACTATAGTATTGGCTAAACGCATCTGCAGTATCCTAGGGATGACATAGCTTGTCTTTTGTATTTGGGCAAATTATGTAAGGAATTTTGATTTTGTATTGATGGCCTTTTAATTTTTGTGCCAGTAGTTTCCCTGCTCTATTCCCTGTGGTGTAGTATGACATTTTTAATTTTCGGAATGTTTTCTCAAAGTTCTCCAGTAGTAAAATTCTGAGGTCATGTCTTAATTGGGTTAATTTTTGGGATGACTGTTGGGAGGGGTTTTGTTTATTGTTTGTTTCTAATTGAAAATTTTTCCTTCGTTAGATCTTTTGCCCGCTTTTGCTGCTGCCTCTTAGCCCTTGCCCCCATTTATATAAGAATCCTCCTTATATAAGCTTTATGAGCATTCCATAAAACAAAGTGGTTCTTCACTGAAGACACATTAGTTGCAAAAAAATCCTTCAAATACTTTACTAGGTGTTGATTAGATTTGTTTTGTTGCAGAAGAAATAAATGTATCCTCCACACTGGAGTTGCGGGGTTAGCTGCTGAGTCCGCCATAGACAATGTGATGTAGGCATGGCCTGACTGTGTAATGCCATTTATAGAGGAGGAAGTTGTTTTGTCTAGAATCCTTTGGTCTACCAGAAAGAGATAAATGTGTGAAATAAACCCTTTGAGGGGGAGGAGAGAAAGGTGTAATCCCTTTCCCCTGCATGTAAGTGTCTCCACTCGTCAAAAAAATCTTGTTGATGTATCGACGTTAGTAGGGAGGGCTTGTGCTTCGCATTCCAGAAGAAGAGTCCATAGAAGAATCTGGGGTAGAATTAAAATCCCCAGCAAAGCATTAATAGTCCTTTCTGATGACAGCGTATCTTCTTCATTAACTTCTGTAAGAATCGTATTTGGTGTTTGCTTGGTGAGTATACAATAACAATCGTATAAGTGATCAAGTTGAGATCACAAATCAAGATAAAAAAACGACCAAGAGGATCCTTAATTTCCTCATGTAGAGTGAACGTCACAGAGTCCCTGATGGTCGTTAAAACACCTTTTGTTTTTGTATCTGCATTGGCGGTGAATATGTGGGGAAATCTCTTGTGGGATCAGGAGGGTGGAGACTGATTGCAGAAATGGGTTTTCTGTGTCCTGTGAATATCGCTATTGTGTGTAAGTGCTTCTTTCCACAGGGACTTCCACTTCAATGGATGATTGAGACCTTTGGCTTTTAGAGAGGAATTTAATTCCCATATTGGAGGAAAATTATGCTTGTGTGTTTGGAGTAAATACATTATTAGAAGATGGGTTCCCTCTTGTGACCAAAGTGGAGAAGGCAGGTTGCATGTCATTTGCAAAGAATGAGACTACAGAACGTACACACTGTTATCATAGGAGTGCAGATACCTATGGCAGATGGAGTTTCTTCCAGAAGGGTCTGCTGTGAAAGGGTTGTGGATCTTTGCAGAGTTATTGTGGATAGTGACTGTGATCTTGAGAGGGAGAAAGAAGTACAAAACATAGAAATATAAAGAGAGAGGGTTAGAGTAACCATACAACTGGTGAGATAACATTATTGGTTAGGGTTATTCTCCTAACTTGCGCTGCTCAATTATTAATGAGGGTTAAGTTCAAGCCCATAGGCTCTCCTGGGTAACACCCCAAGGATTAAAGTAGACAGTTTGTTCCCTCCGGGTTTAAGAATGAGATTTGGCATTTTTGTTTGTAAGTTTTTTTTTCCATTCTGTATCTACCTGCTTTGCAAGTCTTGCTGGGGATCTGTCCTCTGTTTGTTCTGGGATTATTTTTCATTTTTCTAGTATGGAAAGGCCTTTCTCTTGGGATTCCACAATGTATGTGTTGCTCTCCTTCACAATGGTGAGCTTAGTGGGTTATCCCCATCAGTAGCCAATTTTGTGGTTCATGAGTGTCTTGGTGATGGTATTAAGATTTTTCCTCTTTTGCAGCATGTATTGGGACAGGTCAGCATAAAAATTGGAAGTTTTGGTATTGTGTAGGTATTTGATCTGTCTAGCGCATCACCATCATCAGTTGCTCTTTAGCATGGTAAAAGATGGAGTGGAGATGGAGTATTACGTCCCTGGGCACCTGGTCAGGTAGATACGCAGGTTTGGGTAAATTATGAATTCTGACTATGGTGACATCCATATCATTAAGGTCAGGGATGAGGGATTGAAATAATGAAGACGCAAAAGTGCGTAAGTCAGATTGTTGAACAGATTCGAGGATCCCCCTTATTTTCATGTTATTTCTTCTGGACCTGTTCTCAATATTTGCTATTTTAGCTTTCATCCACTCAGTATCTCCCTATTTCTCTTCCGTGTAGTCCACCAGGTCATTAATGGTGGAGGCATATTCTCCCATTTTGTGCTCTATATGCTCCACTCTGGACTCTACAGCCTGGATATCTGTGTTAAATGTGTGTATACATTTCATCATATCTGCCTGAAAGGAGCTTCTGAGGGAAAGGAGCATGCCTTTCAGAACAGTGTCAATCACAGGTTTCATGTGTGGTAGGGAATGATTCAATATGACAAGGCTAGATGCTGGGCTGCATCCAGCTCCATCCAGCCTAAATTTTGCTTTGGCCGGGCTACCGTATGCTGGAGAGGGAGGGTAGGACTTGGCACTGTCTGGGTAGCTACTATTATGTAAGGATGCCCTTGAGTTTGTGTTTGATTGGGTTCGGGCCACTGGTGTAGATGCTGGGCTGCCACCATCTTGCCTATCTATAAGTTGTCTTTGAATAAAGAAGTCCGTCAATCTCTGCAGCTTCCGTTGCTCCTTTCTTTTTCTAGTCATCTTTCCCGGGTGTCCTGGGACCAGATTGCCTGTAAAAACAGGTGAATCTGTGTCCCAGAGGGTCGCTATGTGCCGCCGTATCCCTGTGGTAGCAGGAGCTTCCGGATAAAGCTGCCATCTGACTCCGTAGCAGGCCACACCCCCTTATTATAATATTTTTATCACTACACCAGTCTTTACTCAATTTCCATTGTTTATTTTTTCACTGGATGTGAGCGGCTTACAGTAATGCTGGCTATACATGAAAGGTCGTGTTTTTTTGTTTTATTGTTTTTTGTTTTGTTTTTTTCGATCAGCCAGCATGCTGATTAAAAAAAAAAAATACAACAGATTCCCTTAAAAAAAACAGCAGATTCACCCATCCACACAAGTGAGAAACTCCTCCCTTCTGTGTTATTGTATTCCTTCAGCTGTCAAACTACACACACACACACACACACACACACACACACACACACACACACAGAAAGGGAGTGAGAAAAAGTTAGAATCCCCACCTTTTATACTATGCAGATCAGGTACTGTGTGCAAGATATTCAACTTTAATGTTGCTATATGAAACAGATGTCATAGAAGGTCAATTACTGGTGAAAATGAAGATTCCAGAGCGAGACTCTCTATGGATACTAGTTATCTCAAATCTCGTTGCGTTTCATATATAAAGTAATTCTATTTTTAAATTACATATAAACACAATCACTGGGATTTTACTAAATGTGCAATACTGTTCTCTCATACAAGGCATGAGACTGTCTAAATATAGAGTAATGCATTCTTATGAAGCACCACAAGGTGGCTCCAAAGGACCATCAACCAACTTTAACACTCTGCCTGGTAGAAGTAGAAAATAAATTTTTTACATTCATAACATAGATAATTGAAATTAACCATTACTCATCTTTTTGCCTGAAGACCATAGAACATATTGGTTTTCCTTGTCGATAAAAACTGTTGTAGATTGATTTAGGAAAATGTATAATTGCTTTTCAGCTCTGTAAAATCATGTTTCCTGCCTTATTTCCATTATATCTGTAAGAAATAAATTGCAGCAGAATGTGTACATATTTCCTGAAGCAGAGATCTCTGACAGATTGATATTTCTGGCAGGAAGTAACTACTGATGGTTACATTTTGCATAAGGAAACTTTTAACCAATCATAGTTCAAAATGAATCTTGTGGGCATAGAAATATGGCAGCTGATTTTTTTTTAAAGGGCCAGACTCCAGAGTTGTCAGCTTAATCTTGGCTTAACTACTTATGTCACCTACCTACCGGCTTACAACGTGGGAGCTTTGTCTTTAAATTCTACATACTTATTTGGGTTTGGTGAGGTTCCTTTTAAATAATATCTTATTGCCTCTAGGTATACTCACAGTATATTCTCTGTGCTCCCTGCATTTTAGAAACATCCATTTGTAGTTTACTAGTACTCCCATATGTGATATGGAAGAATTTTGGAAGTTTCATTATTTAAAACCTGTCTCCACCATTAAATATGTGCGATGGGGTTTAGGCCGATTTTTGATGGTGCGCTCACTCCCAGTTTAACCACTTGCCGATCAGCCGCCATCATAATACTGCGGCAGGGTTGCTCAGTTTGTGCAATAGATGCGAGCGATCGGCGGCCTCGATGTCCGTTGGGCACCTGCTATCACTCCACAGAGAGCCAGAACGCATACCTCCCAACATTTTGAGATGGGAATGAGGGACATCTTCTAGCAAACGTATGTAGCCATAGGACACGCCCCCTGTCACACCTCCTTAAAGGAGAATTAACCAACAAAAAAGGTTAATTAAGTCCACAACTGCTTTTTTTACCACTACTATTCCTTTATACTTGCTCTTAAAATTTACAAATGTAATAATTTAGAAATTGGATGAAAGGTTTAACACTGCGAAACACTTTATGAAAGATAAAAAGTGCATTTTATGTACAACTATATAGATCAGACCAAAATGAGGGACAAATAAGGAGGAAAGAGGGACAGAGGGACATTGCTCCAAATCAGGGACAGTTGGGAGCTATGAGAACGGGGATCTGTCAATGTAAACAAACAGATCCCCATTCTGACAGGGGAGGAGAGAGAGATCTGCTGTTCCTAGTGATCAGGAACAGCGATCTCTCTCCTCATCCTGTCAGTACACTACCCCCACAGTTAGAAACACCTCCCTGTGGAACACATTTAACCCCTTGATCACCACTAGTGTTAACCCCTTCCCAGCCAGTGTCATTTATACGGTAACCAGTGCATTTTTATAGCACTGATCGATGTATAAATGTCACTGGTCCCAAAAAAGTGTAAAAAAGTTTCCGATCTATCTGCCGCAATGTCACAGTCCTGCTATTACTAGTAAAAAAATAATAATAATAATAAAAATGCCATAAATCTATCCCCTATTTTGTAGACGCTATAACTTCTGTGCAAACTAATCAATATACGCTTATTGCGATTTTTTTTTTTCCCCCAAAAAATATGTAGAAGAAAAATTGAGGAAGAAATTCAATTTTTTGGGGATATTTGTTATAGTAAAAGTAAAAAAAAAATATATTTTTTTTCAAAATAGTCGCTCTTTTTTTGTTTATAGCGCAAAAAATAAGTACTGCAGAGGTGATCAAATACCACAAAATGAAAGCTCTATTTGTGGGAAAAAAGGACATAAATTTTGTTTGGGTACAGTGCCGCACGTCTGCGTAATTGTGAGTTAAAGTGACGCAGTGCTGTATCACAAAAATAGTCATTAAGGGGGTAAATCCTTCCGGTCCTTAAGTGGTTAAAGTCTAGCCTGCAGGAAATTCTAAAAGCCTAATGTAAAACGTAATTCAGCTACTTTTGCTGTATTAAAATAAATTATTTTTAGCAATCTATACCTAGAGAAGCTTAAAGTGGGGTGCCCCCTAAAAAAAAAAAAAAATTCAAGTCAGCAGCTACAAATACTGCAATAATCGGACACTTACCTCTCCCAGGGTCCAGCGATGCGGGGGGAACGAAGCCCCCCCCCCCCGTTCCCCGCTCCGCTCGCTGCACCGGCATTCTTACTGTGGGCTGATATGCCGCACAGTCATCTGGGACAGATGACTGTGCGGCGCGAGGGGAAGTGATGTCACCAGCCCCGGCATTGAAGAAGGCAGACTACGAGGGACCCCCTAGCAACAGGCATTTAGAGGTGAGTAAAGAAAAAAAAATTTCCAATAATTTTTTTTTTTTTTTTATGAATTTCAAGCTATTTTTTTTTTTGGATGGCAATACCACTTTAAGCTTTTTTTTTTTGCTAACTTTTACAAGCTTTTTAAGGCATTTTTTTAGCCAATAGAAAGGGGGAGGGAGAGGAGAGATGCTATTTGAGCGTTTTACGAGCATTTTACAAGCATTTTTCTGCTCAAGTCAGACGTTTCTATTGAAGTCTATGGGGTCAAAAACGTTTGTAATCTGTAATCAGCTCATGTACTTTTTTGAGCTTCAGGCGAAAGAAGGCTCATATGTGAACAGGGGCAA
The DNA here is from genome assembly GCF_037356315.1 of Lithobates pipiens. Taxonomy (NCBI): domain Eukaryota; kingdom Metazoa; phylum Chordata; class Amphibia; order Anura; family Ranidae; genus Lithobates; species Lithobates pipiens. The sequence goes on along the minus strand of NW_027507764.1, from coordinate 486,139,826 downwards.
TTGCACTTTCAGTGCAATTTCAAGTGCACTTTGCACTTGTAGTTAAAGTTGTCACCTCATCCCTTTAAAACCGAACACATATTAATTACACAGGTTCTGTGGCTGATTAAGATGGTAATTAAACTCCCCTGGCACCTTATCTTATTAGCCTCAGAACCTGTATAATTCATATGTGTTCGGGTTTAAAGAGATGAGGTGACAACTCTACTTGTAGTGCAAAGTGGATTTGCCTTTTGTAAATAACACCCATAGACTGTGCACTTTGCATTTGCTCCAGAGCCTAGGAAATGAGCAGAAGCACTGTTGGACTTCCATCATCCAATCACGTGAAAACAAAAATGCTGTTTTTTTTTTTCCTTGCACGTGATTGGGTACTCTTCATAAAAGTGAAGCTTTACCTCATTTACTAAGCTCTGGCGCAACTGCACTTGCAAAGTACAATTGCACTTGCAAGGTCTATTGCCTTTAGTAAATCAGCCACTCAGCCTCTTAGTTTGAGTAACGAGTAAGCAGGTTTTTTTTAAACATTTTCCCTCTATTAATGTGAATAATATTGCCCTTTCTTACATTTCTCCTTTTTTTTAAAAACATTTTCCACAACTAAGGACAACTTTGCATAGAAGCGGACTATTGTAATTACAGATTCAGAAGCGGTGCCTTCTGTATCGTCCTTATGCATCTACTAATAGGAGCTAGGGGATTGGACGTCTGGGGTCAAACTGTAGAAGATAAAGCTTTATTCTGCCAATCACCAGCAATTTCTTCAGCGAGAGAAAATAATATCTCTCTGTTAGCAGACAAATTAGGCAGTCTCAGTTCACTCGAGAGGTCACCCAGCTTTAATTAGGATATATAACTTCAAAGAACTTAAACTCTAGAGGAAGGAAAAACTCTGATTGTGGAGGTTTAACTACAAAGCAGGCACCTACAATGACTGCAGCCTTATATTGCTCACTTTATAGAGTCTTTTACCTTGCTTTAACACATTGGATAAGTATTAGATGTCACCTGCTTTCTTCTCTACCCGGGGGATAACAACTTGTAATCTTAAACGTTGGTGACATCTGAAGCTATACTGAAAGGGAAGCTGAACAAAGTAGCCATGCCAAAAGCACAGAAGGTAGTAAGGTAGTACTTTGATTGGTTAAAAAAGTTATACATATAGAAAATATGTTATTGCATTAGCTAAACAAATCCCCATTTGGATTACAACAGAGCACACAGCATGCCATAGCCCGAGGACGAGTGTTAGATTAAAAAGCTAACACCATCCAAAACCAGTCTTTTTAAAGTGTTGCTAAATTCACAACAGTACAATCAGTCTGTATATGCAGTAAAGCATGCTTGTTATAGTCGCTGTGGAAGCTAAGGGGTTAATCCTCTGCTTTGTGTAAAATGGATGTTTGATCCTGCCTTATTTGATCCTCCCCTTCTTCCACAGTCCCCAATCCATCTACTGATAGTATAGAGCCTTGGGGGGTACTCTGCACATGCTCAGTTTGGTGTGTATTGCTAGAGACTTTTTTTTTGGGAGAGTGCATGTGATCAGCACAGGGCCAATCAGCACTGTCCAGACAGGGGGTCAAGAGTCATGCAGCCTCATAGGACAGTCAGAGGAGAATGAAAACTCCCACTACAAGCGTTAACCAGTGCTTGGCTGGAGACTGATAAAAGTCACAAGACTATAGATATTGCTGATGATAAAAGGTGTTTGGCAGTTTATATTTACTAAAATAATTGCATTTCCATGTTCTGTGTACTGTGGGAGACCAGATATAGTGAATGCAGGCTCCTGGGTTTAGTAACACTTTAAGAAGATGATCAGGGCAAGCACAACATTTTTAGAAAGGGAATAACAAATGTATTTTTCACCAATATTTATTGCAGACGAACTGTGTAAAATCAACATAAATTATTAGATATAAGTTACATATGTATACGACCATTGGCATACCTGGGAACTTTTAGAAATTGTAAGTCTTTAGAATAGGTAAATAATGGGGGTCAGAGTGGCGGGTGGAACTAATTACAGCACTGAATAGTAGGTGTGGCCAATTTGTGCTTAAAAGTCCAGGGAGCTTAACAGAGAAGTATCGCCAAAGCTTTTTTGGCTGTACTCCTCCTATGGATCACAGGAGTGCAGTTCGTTCTGCACTCCTATGACCCTTTTTCAGCCGTCAACCATATGGTCGCAATCTACCCAGCAGCCTGTACCAGCACCTGGCTCAGCTTCTCAGTGATCCACTAAGAGCCTGAGCCAGCTCTACTACCCCCTCTACAGCCCAGTGCTACAGTGAGCACTGGGGGGGGGGGGGGGACCAGACAGCAGGGGAGTGACAGTCACGGCTCTCTGCTCAGAGCAGAGGGGGAGAACTGAGCGATCAAACACAGCAGATCACTCAGTTCTCCCCTTCTTAGTGCAGAAGCAGCGGGGAACTGATGCAGGAGTGACTATCACAGCTCTCTGCTCAGAGCAGAGGGGGAGAACTGAGCGATCTGCTGTGTTTGATCACTCAGTTCTTAGTGCAGAAGCAGTGGGGAACTGATGCAGGAGTGACAGTCACGGCTCTCTGCTCAGAGCAGAGGGGGAGAACTGAGCGATCTGCTGTGTTTGATCGCTCAGTTCTTAGTGCAGAAGCAGCAGGGAACTGATGCAGCATTGGATTGATGGTGCATCCACCTAGGTGCATATAAATGTTTTTATTTTTTTTACGTCTCTACTTCTCTTTTAGAGGATAGGTCCAGAGTCTATACATAATTCTAGTGGGGCTGACAGTGTACCTGGTTTGCACTTATCCACCATGCCAGTGACACTGACAGTGCACATGGTTATCACTTACACCATCTACACACCAATCTAGTGACATTGACAGCAAACATGGCTAGCACCTACCTAACCCCTCCATTTTGGTTTTTAGTTTTTCTCGCTTCTACCAGGTATGTGAACTGTTTCCCTGGATCACTTGCTGACCAGCTCAAACCCTCCACTTGCCCACTTTATGACTACCCTCTGGACTACGGACATGCACCACTGTGGGTCTCCTTCACTTGCTGAGCTCTCACCTATAAACATTGCAGGCCATCCCAGGGAATTGCATTGATATTTTAGATATTTTGAGACACTCAGTTGATACCGTAGACAAGTTTTGTCTTACCATGATAAAACGAGTGACAAACTCCTAACTGCACCTCACTAATGCAAACAAAAACCTACCTTGTGTGCCCCATTTTAATGACCATATGTACTCCTACAAGGTCTTGTAGGTTATCTGCAAGTTACTAAAAGTGTTAATAGCCAAAGGAGAATTGCAAACATGAAGACCTCACAGGCCTGTGGTTAATGGGTGCTAACGCTTGTTAATATTCTCCAGATCTTAGCAGGGAGAGGTTGCTGGCTCAAACCTCAGTACAATCATTAATTTGTAATTTGTCAGTGCCAGATGCCCTTGGACACATTTCCATTCATTTCAGTGAAAACATATACAGTTGTGTACATCATTTTACATACCCTGGCAGAATTTATGATTTCTTGGCCATTTTTCAGAGAATATGAATGATAACACAAAAACCTTTCTTTTACTCATAGTTAGTGTTTGGCAGAAGCCATTTATTATCAATCAACTGTGTTTACTCTTTTTAAATCATAATGACAGCAGAAACTACCAAAATGACCCTTATCAAAAGTTTATATACCCCAGTTCTTAATACCATGTATTAAGAACTGAGTAATATTGTGTACAGAGGCAAAACTAGAACCTTTAGGGCCCTGGTGTAAGAAACCATGAAGGGCCCTCTGACCTATAACATGGGCCATTCCCTCTAAGCCCAAAGCCCTTCCCACCGATCCCAAGACCCTTTATGATCCTGCAGCAGATTCCTTTCACATGTTGTGCAGTCCTTCAGTCTTGGGCTCCGCCATTGTGGCGGAAGGCCAGGGCCCAGTCGCAAGTGCAACCTTTGCAACCCTGGTAGTTCCGCCAGTGGTGTCAGTGTGGACTGTGAATGGTGCCAGTCAATAGGGTAATGGACACCTAAGTTCAGGTGAGTTGGCATTCCAGCTCTTGACCTGACCAGTTGGATTTGGTCATCAGGTCCATGCCCATCCCCTCCCCCGAACCTCCCTTTTACTTTATAAAGTAGAGCAGTGGACGTCAGTAGGGCAGTGGATGTGGTCAGTAATGCAGTGGACATAGTCAGTAGAGCAGTGGACATGGTCAGTAGAGCAGTGGACATGGTCAGTAGAGCAGTGGACATGGTCAGTAGGGCAGTGGACATGGTCAGTAGGGCAGTGAACGTGGTCAGTAGAGGAGCGGATGTGATCAGTAGGGTAGTTGATATGGTCAGTAGGGCAGTTGATATGGTCAGTAGGGCAGTTGATATGGTCAGTATGGCAGTGGACATGGTCAGTATGGCAGTGGACATGGTCAGTACGGCAGTGGACCTGGTCAGTAGGGCAGTGAACATGGATAGTAGGGCAGTGGACCTGGTCAGTAGGGCAGTGAACATGGTCAGTAGGGCAGTAAACGTGGTCAGTAGGGCAGTGGATGGGGTCAGTAGGGCAGTGGATGAGGTCAGTAGTTTTTTTTTGTTATTTCATTTTTTTATTATTTTTTACCATTTTATTTTATTTTACTATTTTATTTTTTATAGTTTTTTTTTATTTTTGATGGGAGAAGGGGTAGTGGAGGGCTGTAAGGGGGGCAGCATTAAGGGGGTGGGGGTAGTGGAGGGCAGTATGGGGGACAGCATCATGGGGGGTAGTGGAGGGCAGTATGGGGGGACAGCATGATGGGAGGAGGGGTAGTGGAGGGCAGTATGGGAAGGACATCATGACCAGAGGGGGCAGTATAAGAGGGAGAAGAGTGACAGTCAGTAGCACACCTGGAACACTATACTCGCTGGGCAGTTCTCAATCACGAGTTAACTACGCCTCTGAATGTGTAAGATTGCAGCTGTCTTCCACTAAAGAAGTGGTGAGTGACTGGCTGAGGGAAACGTTTTTCCTTGTTCAAAGATTTTATTAATGTGGTTGTTAACCAAATTCTATAAAATGCTCCTATCTCCTCTGTAATATTACAATAAGTGCCCCTGTGCCTCTGTTATATAATAAATATGCTTATCTGTACCGTTAACACATCCACTCCCAGGGCTCAGGTGTCTCCTTTCTCCTCTCCTTCTCCGAGGAGGTAAGGAGAGAGACAGCCGAGGAGTTATATGAACGCTGGGAGCCGATGTGTTAGCGGTACAGATAAGCATATTTATTATATAACACAGGCACAGGGGTACTTATTGTAATTTTACAGAGGGGATAGGAGCATTTTACACTTAATTTGAGAGTGGGGGAGGGGTGCGCTGACATGAGCAGACAGCCAGGGAGGGGAGGGGGGAAGAGGGAACAGGAGCAGAGAGGAGGCATAGCTGGGTTGCGGATGACGGAGGCATGTTAACTGACCACGGTGTCAAGGCTCAGCAGCCACGATAAACGATGGTCAGTTTACAAAGTGGAGGGTATAGCCAGGCAGGATCAGACAGGTATTTTTAGGTGTTACGGGGGTCCATATGACACAGCACAAGCACTGTGCTGTATAAAATACTTTAAGAGTACAGGATCTGTTTTTTTTTGGGGGGGGGGGGGGGGGGGTTAACAAACGCTTTAAGGTTTATCAAAGTGTGATACAGGAATATTGGTCAGAAAAGAAAAAAAAAGAAAAATTTTCTAAATGTAAGCCATCAACAGATTGCAAGTCATAACAAGAAACACGTTTAGTAACAATTGTTCAGAAATACAGAGCAAAATACTTATGACCAAGGAGGGTAGACCTCAGTTGAAGCAGACTAAAGTAGACTCATAGGCTAGGGATGATGACAATGACAACAGCAATTCATAGGGATAGGCGAGGACATTCTCAATAGTGAGGGCATTATCATGGGTGTTGACAATCGATGGTGGAACTGCCTTTTGTTGTTGCACTTCATAGAGTCTTCTGATGATACCCCTAGGATGTACTGAAAGACCGCTATCAGTATTGTTTCAAGCCAGTATCTCCAATGGGAAGTGTATTGTCCAGAAATGCCTGGGCTAAGGGGAAAAGATGCACATAGATGTGGGAGAAGAGGACATAAGGGAAAGAAAAAGCTGTTACAAGAACCTTCTACCACACAACACACTAGAACCTTGAAAGCCAAAGTCTCTGGATTGTAATTAGCTGGTATAGCTGCTATATGAGCAGTGCTGTTGATTCAAGCACTATGGGCAGGTTGGCCCAAAAAAAAAAAAGATGCACACATTTGCCATTGTGTATTCAGCCTGACTGTATTACAGCAATAAAAAAAAGGCTTCAGTTGGGCTTTAAGTGTTTATAGTGCTGTGAGATGTTCTTATTAAATCTACAATAACACTGCCTCTCTACCAGGCTTGTATACAGCAAAATACATTCTTTGTACCTGCCACACATGTATCATGGACATTCCCATTAAAAATACATAGTTTTTTTGTTTTGTTTTTTAACTCTGATAATGATTTTGTATCATGAAATCACTTTGAAAACTTAGAAAGGTTACAGAGTTGTGCTGTTGTTAAAACCTAGAATCCTGCCTTTTATTGTATCAAAGTATATTACTAGAGCAAGCAGCATTTCTCATGGGACTCTTAAGAACAGTTACTACTGCTGTACTTTCAAATAACAAATCGCAAAAAAAATCCCGGGAAAGTAGAGGGCTGTTTCTAGGCCGATGGAAAGAGCAAGTAAGGTGAATTTGTCGCCTGGTTTGTAATAGTGTAATAAATAAATTAGTTTCTTGGAAATTCAGGTCATGTGCATGGTAGGCTACTTTGACAATATTTTGTATGCTTAGATCTAAGTTTATTCTTAAAATGGAAGTCTAATCCATTTTTATTTAGTTTTGGAAAGAGTGTGCAAGGTTCAGACACCTATATTGTCATCTATAGCTCAATCAGTGACATTTTGCCCCTGAAGACACAACAGAAATTTAACGGAGATCTTTGACAGTGTCCCATATGGAAGATATTTATTTTACCCTGTCTAGGCAACAACCGTAAAATATTTAAAGTGTAAGTAAACCCCCCTATTGTTTTCAGCCAAGGAAGCTGCCATCTTTGCCTCTGTTTATTCTACAACTGCCATGATGCTGCACATGTGATCAGCTATGATACCAGCCATTGGATGGTTTGGCTGAGAGCACATCCAATGGGAGTATTACATTTACAGCACGTGCCGTAAATGAAACTGTTTTATGGATGGGTTTACTTCCGCTTTAAGTGTTCTCCCTGTGAAAGTGGCCATGGGACAAATTGTGAAGGTAGATCTTTCCAACAGTAACAGATACAGAAAAGCAACCCAATCCTTGCTCTATCCAAAACTAAAAAAAAAAAAAATGTTTTAATTGGAGTTGAGTGGAAATCATAAGCATGGGATTGTTTGCACAGTCCATTTTGTTTATAATTCAGAATTGTTCTTTTGAATTTGCTTGTATATGGCCTCACAGGTAGTTTGAGGCTTAAATGTGATCTAGTGTACAATTCCAGCCCTTTCCTCACCACAGGTGGTGTGTACAGCAGGCCATATAATAAATGGCTGTACTTGGTCATATTCGGGATTATGCACATCCGCGTAAACAGGGATCTGCACAGGGATCTGCAGATGGTGTGTACAGCCATAAACGTGTATGAATCATACACACATGCATATTTTTACATTGACGCAAGAAAATATCAGTGTGTGCACCTGAGTATGGCAGCATACAGCCCTTTACTTCACTGGCTGTCTGTATTCACCACCTTTAGATTTCAGGTATGGAAAAAAAAATCTGAATTTACACTAGAGCATATTTAAAACCCTCAAACCATCCATGTGCAAGACGCCTTATTGTTCTTATAGCACTGCACCTTAGTGTGGGTATAGTTTATGTTATATGATATATTTATTTGAAGTGTTGGCAGCTTAGCATTTATGGAAAAAAAGCAACAGATGGGTGCCCCAGGGATTTGATGGGCTAAGTATAGTCAGATATGAGAGTATAGGACGTAAATACAAAATTACAAAAATGTTATTGATAAACAAAATATAAATGTAAATACAATGAATATTAAAACCAAAAAACAATAGTCATTTACAGTAATGACAGTATACAACTAAATACTGAATCAGATGATTGGTCTCATGGTGGGAGACCAATCATTTAGAGATTCAGAGATCCCAACATGTTTCGGAAATAATTTCTTCTTCAAGGGCTCATTTAGTGCAGACTGTACTGTCTAACAGCAAAAGATAAAAATGTATTAGAACTGAAGTTCATTATGTATAAATATATATTCACATATATATAGTATAGGATGATGATCAGAGGTATTAAAATTAAAAAATGTAAAGGGCAGCAATCTAGTGCACAGCATGGGGAACAAATGAGGGCAGGCAATCAGTCACATGTTTAGAGCATAAAAGGAACTGCTACAACAGTTCCTTTTATGCTCTAAACATGTGACTGATAGATATTAAATTACATTAACACCTATATTATACTTAGTGCAGACATATAGTACAGGAGACGATCAGAGACTGTAGACATGGTACAGGAGATGATCAGAGACTGCAGACATAGCACAGTGGTGTGAAAAAGTGTTTGCCCCCTTCCTCATTTCCTGTTCCTTTGCATGTTTGTCACACTTAAGTGTTTCGGAACATCAAACCAATTTAAACAATAGTCAAGGACAACACAAATAAACACAAAATGCAATTTGTAAATGAAGGTGTTTATTATTAAAGGTGAAAAAAAATCCAAACCATCATGGCCCTGTGTGAAAAAGTGATTGCCCCCCTTGTTAAAACATACTATAACTGTGGTTGTCCACACCTGAGTTCAATTTCTCTAGCCCCACCCAGGCCTGATTATTGCCACACCTGTTCACAATCAAGGCATCACTTAAATAGGAGCTGCTTGACACAGTAAGGTCCACCAGAAGATCCTTAAAAGCTACACATCATGCCGAGACCCAAAGAAATTCAGGAACAATTGAGAAAGAAAGTAATTGAGATCTATCAGTCTGGAAAAGGGTTATAAAGCCATTTCCAAAGCTTTGGGAATCCAGCGAACCACAGTGAGAGCCATTATCCACAAATGGCGAAGACATGGAACAGTGGTGAACCTTCCCAGGAGTGGCCGGCCGCCCCAAAATTACCCCAAGAGCGCAGCGACGACTCATCCAAGAGGTCACAAAAGACCCCACAACAACGTCCAAGGAACTGCAGGCCTCACTTGCCTCAGTTAAGGTCAGCGTTCATGCCTCCACCATCAGGAAAAGACTGGGCAAAAATGGCCTGCATGGCAGAGTTCCAAGGAGAAAACCACTGCTGAGCAAAAAGAACATCAAAGCTCGTCTCAATTTCTCCACAACACATCTTGATGATCCCCAAGACTTTTGGGACAACATTCTGTGGACCGATGAGACAAAAGTGGAACTCTTTGGAAGGTGTGTGTCCAAGTATATCTGGCGTAGAAGGAACACTGCATTTCATAAAAAGAACATTATACCAACAGTAAAATATGGTGGTGGTAGTGTGATGGTCTGGGGCTGTTTTGCTGCTTCAGGACCTGGAAGACTTGCCGTGATAAAAGGAACTATGAATTCTGCTGTCTACCAAGAGATCCTGAAGGAGAATGTCCGACCATCTGTTCGTGTACTCAAGCTGAAACGAACTTGGGTTCTGCAGCAGGACAATGATCCTAAACACACCAGCAAGTCCACCACCGAATGGCTGAAGAAAAACAAAATGAAGACTTTGGAGTGGCCTAGCCAAAGTCCTGACCTGAATCCTATTGAGATGTTGTGGTATGACCTTAAAAAGGCCGTTCATGCTCGAAAACCCTCTAATGTAACTGAATTAGGACAATTCTGCAAAGATGAGTGGGCCAAAATTCCTCCAGGACGCGGTAAAAGCCTCATTGCACGTTATCGCAAACGCTTGGTTGCAGTTGTTGCTGCTAAGGGTGGCCCAACCAGTTATTAGGTTTAGGGGGCAATCACTTTTTCACACAGGGCCACGATGGTTTGGATTTTTTTCACCTTTAATAATAAACACCTTCATTTACAAATTGCATTTTGTGTTTACTTGTGTTGTCCTTGACTATTGTTTAAATTGGTTTGATGTTCCGAAACACTTAAGTGTGACAAACATGCAAAGGAACAGGAAATGAGGAAGGGGGCAAACACTTTTTCACACCACTGTAGCACAGGAGACGATCAGAGACTGCAGACATAGCACAGGAGATGATCAGAGACTGCAGAGATAATACAGGAGACAATCAGACTGCAGACATAGTACAGGAGACGGTCATAGACTACAGACATAATACAGAACACAATCAGAGACTGCAGACATAGTACAGGAGACGGTCATAGACTACAGACATAATACAGAAGACAATCAGAGACTGCAGACATAGTACATGAGATGGTCAGAGACTGCAAAAATAGCACAGGAGATGATAAGAGACTGCAGACATAGTACAGGAGATGGCAGAGACTGCAGACATAGTACAGAAGATGATCAGAGACTGCAGACATAATACAGGAGATTAGACCCATTTCACACTGGCATTTTTCAGGCACATTAGCATTAAACATAGCACCTGAACAAAAGCCTCATCTGCTGATGTGCAGGAATGAATTCCTGCACATCAGCACTCAGCAGCCACTAACTAGAATCCTGGTCAGGAAGAGGAGTGCCCCTCCCCCCCAGCACTGCCAGGCTGCACCCTGCCACACCTGCCTAGGATCAGCCCTGCCACAGCCAAAAGCTGGAGACTCCCTCTGCGGGAGTTGCGGGAGACTTGAGATCTCTGGTATATAGGTCACCTGCATGGCATTGTTATATTTCATAACAACGCTGAAATTTCACTTTATTAATATACATTTTACTAAAGATTACTTGCTTAATAGTAAGTAGTTATAAGCTTGGGTTCAGTCCAAATTTGCCTTCAGTCAAACCCAGAAGTAAGCTTTCGTTCATTGGTCAATGAGCTGCAGCTGGCGTAATTAAAGGTAAGCAATGGCTACCAATGTAGCATGGGAAGTTATAATGGCCACCAATGTAAAGGGGAAATGTACAATGACTATCAGTGTAAAAAGAACACTTTCAATGGCCAACAATGTACAGTAAACAATGCAACAGTGTGTCAAGGAGCCTTTATTAAAAAAAAATACTGGATGAATTTGTTATATGAGGGGGAGGGTTCTGATGATGGCTAAATATGAGTAGCCCCCACATTATGGGAGCTGGTTGTGGATGAATCTGAGGGGCCTTACATTAAGACGGCTGATGGTGGCTGAATAATATTGTTAGTTAAAGTGAAAGTAAACTTCCATCACTAACTTCTACCTATAGGTAATGTAAATCTGCCTGTTTAGGATATATTTACTGTACATGCAGCCAGTGACATCACAGGCGCATGTGCTCTGAAAGGACGGCCATCCGTACCATTCCTTTAGAGCCCTGTGCCATGAACGGCAGCTTCCACACGCATGTGAGGGAGTGATGTCATTGCGGCTCCGGGCAGTCACAGACCCAAAGTCTGCGAACCTGGAAACAAGATGGGTGAAGATGAGAGCGCCTGCAGCTCTGACATCTCTGCGCTGGAATGCTTCATTCTAAAGGTAAATTTAACATAATGTGCTAGTACGTGATGTATACTAGCACATTATAACATTACCTTGCAGGTAAAAAAATTGATTTACAGCCGCTTTAATATAAATTTGCAGCAGTTTTTTTCAATACCTGTGATTTCAGAGTTTTATAATTATGCTATTGTTGTCTATATTCTTTCTGGGTGGTATAATGTGCACTTGCTGATTTAATATACTAGTAAAAAATATTATTACAAAGCAATTTGCATCATTTGCTGTAATGGCATCATATACTATAGTTTGAGGTTTCAGTGCAATGTTGTATAATTATGTTGCATATTAGGCTCAGTTCACTAAGATAGATGAGTTATTTTAATTTGATTTGCCATTTTATCTGATAATAATTATTCTCTTAAAAATGTTCAACACACAAACATCAATATCATTCTGGTGTAAAATGCCTTCATGAAATGGGAATTTGCTCAACATTGTTTTATCTTCAGCCCCCTTGTCCTAAACAGGGGCTACTATGCCAATTTCGTTTTTGGCTGGACTGTAGTTAGCTCAGACTGCTTGTATAGTTTTCAACTGGTTTTCCCTAAGCTTAAAGTGGTTGTTAAGCCACTCTAACCTGTATACACCTTCAACACTGCCTCCTATTGTAGTATCCCCCTCTGTGTGTGATTTATAAAATTAAATGCCGCAAATACCCAATTTCACAGCCAAGATTACGATCACATGACTAGCCAGCTTTCTCCTTTCCTTCTCTGAGTGATGCAGTGGGTGGGGCTGAGATTTCTCTGCTGATGTCAGTCTGGAGGGGGGTAGGAGAGAGCTGGCTGGTCATGTGATCGCAATCTCGGCTCTTAAATTAGTTATTTACAGCATTTATATTTATAAATCATTCACAGAGGGGGACACTGCAATATGAGGCAGTGCTGATGGTGTATACAGGTTAGTGTTATGAGAGCAGCAGTAGAGGGAGGGGCAGCTCACACACAGACAGAGAGGGGAGGGGGAGGAGCAGAGAGGAGAGCAGATAGCAGGCTGCTGATGACAGAAGCATGTAAACTGACCACGGTGTCAGGGCTCAGCAGCCGTGATACACCATGGTCAGTTGACAGAGGGGCGGGGAGAAACTGGCAGGATCAGCCAGGTTTTTTAGGTGTTACGGGGGCCAAATGACACAAGACAAGCACTGTATCATAAAACAAGCTTTAAAGGAGCAGGATCCATTTTTTTTTTCAAGGTTAACAAATGCTTTAAGTTGCCTTGTGATTTCTCACTATCACCAGTACATGTCACTGGTATTACTGGTAATAGTACACGATTTCATAAGCAAAACTAAGTTATAAATATTTATATCTTCTTTATCCAATCCAGTAGAATATTTATACCACTAGTGCATACTGGGGGAGGATATAAATATTTGGGACAAGCCATGTACTCACTCTTTTCCCCTTTGCAAAGCCTAGGAAGGTTCTGCTGCATGGAGCTTGTTTTGGGACATAATGTGTGCTTAAGTGCCAAGGAGGAGGAGACCCAGGGAAGGCCCTTTGCTGGAGAAAGCCAACGGGAAGGCTGGTCTCTCAGAAGGGCCTGGTGAAATTTGGGAACATGCTTACAGTGTTGCCAGGTCAGCTTAAACGTTCTGACACTCTGAAGCTGGACATTGATCTGGAGAGTCTGTAAGTGATCTGCTACCATATCTGGGACCTCTAACCCTCAACTCTTTAATCATTTTGCAATAAAACTTTGCAAAGGCAAAAGTGACGGACGCCCAATATTCTTTCTAGATCCCCCATTTTAGCCCTTGGGGTGAAATGATAGCCAGCTCTTGTCCCTGGTGGTGCTATTATGCCTTTGGGGTGTCAGAGAGGTGCTACATATCTAACAATTGAATGAGCTGGAATGCATGTATTACTAGTGTAGCGCCACCCCTTAAGGATTCGCTTGGTGAATTTGGATTCTCTGATCCCGCCTCAACCCCAAGAATGACCTCAGCCCCTCTTGAACACCTAGTTAAATAAAATGACTGCAAACACATTTAAGGACACATGTGGAAAATACTGTTATCCTGACTGTGGATTATCATCAAAAACAGACACACATCTGGTAGTGATAAACAAGTTAAATATATTATCACAGTTTTAAGAATATGGAATCTTACAGCATAGTTAAACCTTGCTGCAGAAAATCAATACAATAGAAGCAATAACCTTCAATATTTAGCAACTGTAAGTATAGGAAAGACAGTAATCTATATGCCCACCCCCATCAAATCATTCTCTGCAGCTATTACCTTTTGTACCACTACTCCCTCCCTTTAGAATGTAAGCTCTATGAGCAGGGACCTCCTGTGCCTTTTGTATTGTTCTGTAATTGTGTTGTCCCCCCTATACATTGTAAAGTGCTGTGTAAACTGTTGGTGCTATATAAATCGTGAATAATAATAAATAATAATAATAATGCCCATAACACAGGCCTCCTGTAATTGGTCCTCAAGTCAGCCAATGGGGAGGAGTTAGAGTGGGCAGTGATCCATGTGAGCGCCCCTCTGTCTTCTCCTGCACTGCTTGACACAAGAAGGGGGGCAGGGCAAGCCAGGGAAATGGGCAGTGGTGGAGGCTGGCACCTGCTACACTAGCCATTAGTGAGTTTTAGCAACGTGCATATAATTCTATAGCAAACACTGGCTTTTATTGCTGGAGTGTTGGGGGAAAATATATTTTCTGCACTGGGGCCCCTAGTTGACTGCATCTGCCACAGGAACAGAGTATATATAATTTGGCAACCCTGCTGGCACAAAAATATAAGATTTTTTATTTTTATTTTAAATGTCAGCATTATAACAGGTTGTGGGTGCAGTCTAATCTGGCAGGTGGGGAGAGCTCATCTGTTTATTAGGAAGCTGGTAAGTGGTTAAATCTGTTAGCATCTACTCTATGCAAAATAAATATTTTTAATTAGAGGGATATCCTCCTTTATAAATCTGCATTGGAATATGTGTGGTATTTCACATCAAGGAAATTACCATTATTTTCTATGAGGACTGTTCACACTTGTGTGTTTCTATTACAGTGCCTTGAAAAAGAATTCAAACCAGGGAGGTACAATCAGGGGAGGCAGGTGAAGCAGAGCCTCACCTGCCATGAACATTAAAAAAAGAAAAAACATTTGAGCTTTGAGGGTCGTAGCTCAGCGACCTGAGGTCACAGAGACCCCCTAGGTCCTATCCCACCACTGGTAAAAAATGTGGGGGACCCTTTAATTTTTTTACAGATTACATGTTTAGAGTTACAGAGGGGGTCTAGTGCTAGAATTATTGCAGCATATGTAACCTGTGTGTATCTGGCTATGATAAGAGCCAGTGCCTCACCAGCCACTGACATCTCCGTACATCCCTAATTCATACCCCTTGACATTTTCCACATTTTGTCATGTTACAACCAAAAATTTAAATGTATTATATTGGGATTTTATGTGATAGACCAACGCAAAGTGACACATAAATGTGAAGTGGAAGGAAAATGATAAATCATTTTCAACATTCTTACAAATAAATATGTGAAAAGTGTGTCGTGCATTTTTATTCAGCCCCCTTTACTCTGATACCCCTAACTAATATCTAGTGGAACCAACTGCCTTTAGAAGTCACCTAATGAGTAAACAGAGTCCATCTGTGTGTAATTTAATCTCAGCATAAATAAATCTGTTCTGTGAAGCCCTCAGAGGTTTGTTAGAGAACCTTAGTGAACAAACAGTATCATGGAGGCCAAGGAACACACCGGACAGGTCAGGGATAATGTTGTAGAGAAGTTTAAAGCAGGGTCAGGTTATAAAAAAATAGACCAAGCGTTGAACATCTCATGTAGCACTGTTCAATTCATCATTGGAAAATGGAAAGAGTATGGCACAACTGTAAACCTATCAATATATTGCTGTCCACTTAAACTGGCAGACGAGGCAAGCATTAATCAAAGAAGCAGCCAAGAGGCCCATTGTAACTCTGGAGGAGACATAGAGATCCACAGTTGGGAGAATCTGTCCACAGGACAACTATTAGTCGTGCACTTAACAACTCTGGCCTTTATGGAAGAGTGGCAAGAAGAAAGCCACTGTTGAAGGAAAGCTATAAGAAGTCCCGTTTGTAGTTTTCAAGAAGCCATGTGGGAGACACAGCAAACATGTGAAGGAAGGTGCTCTGGTCAGATGAGACCAAAATTGAACTTTTTGCCTAAAATAATCCAGAACACACCATCCACACCATGAAACTTGGTAGTGGCAGCATTATGTTGTGGGGATGCTTTTCTTCAGCAGGAACAGGGATGATTGTCAGAGTAGATGGGAAGATGGATGGAGCCAAATACAGGGCAATCTTAGAAGAAAACCTGTTTTCTGCAAAAGACTTGAGACTGGGCAGAGGTTCTCCTTCCAGCAGGACAATGACCCTAAACATACAGCCAGACCTACAATGGAATGGTTTAGATCAAAACACATTCTTGTGTTAGAATGGCCCCGTCAAAGTCCAGACCTAAATTCAATTGAGAATCTGTGGCAAGACTTGAAAATTGCTGTTCACAGAAGCTCTCCATCCAATCTCACAGAGCTTGAGCTATTTTCCAAATAAGAATGGGCAAAAACTTCACTCTCTAGATGTGAAAAGATGGTAGAGACATCCCCTAAAAGACTTGCAGCTGTAATTGCAACAAAAGGTGGTTGTACAAAGTATTGACTCAGGGGGGCTGAATACAAATGCACGCCACACTTTTCAGATATTTATTTGTAAAAAATCTTGAACAATTTATCATTTTCCTTCCACTTCACAATTATGTGCCACTTTGTGTTGGTCTGTAGACATTCTTATACTACAAGGTTGCTGAATGGGGGCTAATAATGTTTCTTATCTTAGGGCCAATATTTTTATACTGATATACTGCAACAAATATTTGATTTAGTTTAGCATTTTTTTATTGGTGCTGTAATCACTGCTGAAATGCAGGAGATGTACCAGTGCCAAATAGACATCAGTGAAATGCACTTCAATTTATTACTGAAGGCAACAATTAGTGTGCGGGAATTTCTGTTGCCAAAATATCTATATCCAGAAAACAGTGCCTAGATAATCACTACTTTACAGGCTATAGTAGCAGTATATGGGAATATTGTACCTATAAATAACTCTTTATACATTGCACACATACATACATTTGTATACACATACATACACACATACATACATACATACATAAATATGTGTGTAAAATGGTCATCTGTGCAATGATAATTAAAGAGCTATTTTGTATTTTTGCACATTAAATAGGACGGTCTTATGTCGTGTACCCACTGAAGCTGATAAACAGAATTTTTTGGGAGTTTGGGCATTTTTTTTTAACTGCCCTTAACCACTTCAGGACCGCCGTATTGCCATTGTACGTCAGCACAATGGCACAGGCAGGCAGAATCACGTACATCTACGTGATTGCCTTCCAGCGGGTGGGGGGTCCCATCGGACCCCCTCCCGCTGGTTACGGCGGTCCGATTCGGTGCAGGAGCGCTCCGTGATGAGGGGATGGCCGTTCGTTTTCGGCCACCCCCTCTGGATCGCTCCTGGCCAATGAGAAGCTTCCTCCCCTGTGTATTGTTTACACAGGAAGGAGGAAGTGATGTCATTCTCCTCGGGGCGGTCTTTTTGACCGGACTACGAGGAGAAGAGTAAAAGTAAGTGTGCACGAACACTACACTGACATGTAGGTACACACAGGCACACAAACCCCCCCCGATCCCCCCCCCGATCGCCCCCCGATCCCCCCCCGCCCCCCCTCCCCCCCCAGTCACAGTGTCACTGATTGCATTGATCATTTCTTTACTGATCAATGCATTCAGTGTCAGTTGTGACAGTAAAAACTGTCAGGACAGTTAGTGTTAGGTCCAGGGTAGCCCCCTATCACCCCCCAATAAAGATTTAACCCCCTGATTGCCCCTAGAGTTAACCCTTTCACCCCCTTTTGCCAGTGTCACTAAGCGATCATTTTTCTGATCGCTGCATGTGTCGCTAGTGTCGCTAGGTAGCTAGTTATTTTTTTAGGTTCACCGCCAGGTTTTTATATCGCTAGGTACCCCGATATACTACCCAATAATGTTTTTAACCCCCTGATTGCCGCTAGTTAACCCTTTCACCCCCTTTTGCCAGTGTCACTAAGCGATCGTTTTTCTGATCGCTGCATTAGTGTCGCTACAGTTGCTAGGTAGCTAGTTATTTTTTTAGGTTCACCGCCAGGTTTTTATAGCGCTAGGTACCCCGATATACTACCCAATAATGTTTTTAACCCCCTGATTGCCGCTAGTTAACCCTTTCACCCCCTTTTGCCAGTGTCACTAAGCGATCATTTTTCTGATCGCTGCATGTGTCGCTAGGTAGCTAGTTATTTTTTTAGGTTCACCGCCAGGTTTTTATATCGCTAGGTACCCCGATATACTACCCAATAATGTTTTTAACCCCCTAATTGCCGCTAGTTAACCCTTTCACCCCCTTTTGCCAGTGTCACTAAGCGATCGTTTTTCTGATCGCTGCATTAGTGTCGCTACAGTCGCTAGGTAGCTAGTTATTTTTTTAGGTTCACCGCCAGGTTTTTATAGCGCTAGGTACCCCGATATACTACCCAATAATGGTTTTAATCCCCTGATTTCCGCTAGTTAACCCTTTCACCCCCTTTTGCCAGTGTCACTAAGCGATAATTTTTCTGAACGCTGCATCAGTGTCGCTAGTGTCGCTAGGTAGCTAGTTAACTAGGCTCCCAAAAAGTCCCCCACATGTGGTATCCCCGTACTCGGGAGAAGCAGCAGAATTTATTTTGGGGTGTAATTTGACTTCTGCCCATAGCATGTGTGAGCAATATATCATTTAGTGACAACTTTGTGCAAAAAAAAAAAAGTTTGTAATATTCCCGCAACTTTTGGCAAAATATAAAATATTCCATGGACTCAACATGCCTCTCAGTAAATAGCTTGGGGTGTCTACTTTCCAAAATGGGGTCATTTGGGGGGGTTTTGTGCTATTTTGGCATTTTATGGCCTTCGAAACTGTGATAGGTAGTGAGGAGTTAAATCAAAAATTTGCACCCTTAGAAATCCTGAAGGTGGTGATTGGTTTTCGGGGTGCCGTGCGCGACTAGACTCCCAAAAAGTCCCACACATGTGGTATCCCCGTACTCGGGAGAAGCAGCAGAATGTATTTTGGGGTGTCATTTCACATATAACCATGGCATGTGTGAGCAATATATCATTTAGTGACAACTTTTTGTAAAAAAAAATTTTTATTTTTTTTTTTGTCATTATTCAATCCCTTAGGACAAAAAAAATAAATATTCAATGGGCTCAACATACCCATCAGCAATTTCCTTGGGGTGTCTACTTTCCAAAATGGGGTCATTTGGGGGGGATTTGTACTGCCCTGCCATTTTAGCACCTCAAGAAATGAGATCGGCAGTCATAAATTAAAAGCTGTGTAAATTCCAGAAAATGTACTCTAGTTTGTAGACGCTATAACTTTTGCGCAAACCAAAAAATATACGCTTATTGACATTTTTTTTACTAAAGACATGTGGCTGAATAAATTTTGCCCTCAATGTATGACTAAAATTTAGTTTATTCGATTTTTCTTATAACAAAAAGAAGAAAATATCTTTTTTTTTCAAAATTTTCGCTCTTTTTTCATTTATATCGCAAAAAAAAAAAATCGCAGAGGCAATCAAATACCATCAAAAGAAAGCTCTATTTGTGGGAAGAAAAGGACGCAAATTTCGTTTGGGTGCAATATTGCATGACCGCGCAATTACCAGTTAAAGCAGCGCAGTGCGAAATTGCAAAAAGACCTCTGGTCCTTAAGGTGTTTATTGGTCCGGAACTGAAGTGGTTAAACTCCCCTCTATGCTATCTTATGTGTCCATGCAAACATGGATGTTTATTGAAAATTATCAGTAGGGGAGTTTATCGGTTGTTGTCAGAACGCCCTAAAATTCCATTCAAGAGCAGTTCTTCTGACCACTAAAACCTCTAAACGCCTTTTTTTTACATTGCAGAGCTGACTGCAAACTGGGTGTAATTAAAAAAAATGCCCAATAACGCTGGCACAGAAAAACGCTCAAAATGCACGCTAGTGTTTGCATAGGACTTGGCACACTCCCCCACCCAACGTAACAGATCTTAGGTTTGGTGATAGTACACAGAAGCTTCCTCATCTCAATTTTCTTTTAGCCTGAAAACCCTTCTAAGGCAAAACAGTGGTAGAATTGGTATGTAGTTCCAGAGGACTGTCAGTGCAGTTAAATGTATGTTTGTCCTAGCATGTCCAATCAGATCAACAGCTCTCTGATGAGAAAAAAAATACCCATATGCTGCATGTTAGGGGAACCAACCTGTATTTATTCATTTAGACCATTTAAAAATTGAATATCTTTTAAATACACATGTTAATGCAATATGTGAGATGTGTACTATGGCCTGAAAAAGGAACACTTTGCATACAGCAATCAGTGTTTTCATATTTTCATCCTCCTTCATCTCCCAGTGCAGAATGAATGAATGAATGAATACATAAATACATAGCAGCATTTGATTGGTTGCTGAAGGCACATCATTTCATAAATAAGACTGAAGATCTAAAAATGAGTTTTCCATGCATGAGACTTATGGAAGCTTAGTTGTTCTGGGAAGATAAGGTTATTTGTTTAGGTTTTTTCACTCACATACAGTTTTTTATGAATTTTATGTGCCCATATTCTGCATACATATTTGAATTAGTAGGCGCACAGGAGATTTTAAATCTTCCATGAAGTTAAAATGCATTTGATTTAGCTTTACAAAGACATGTAAATAAAGTCAAAGGAGCCATTAGGGTTTTTATTAACATGTATTACTTTGCTATAAGAGCTCAGGAAGCCAGGCTGTAGGGGTTGAAAGATTCGCCAAGTTCCTATCTGTTTTTGGCTTTGGGGCAGTGGCCTAATCCAAATGTAAGAATAGGTTTTGATTAATGGCTTTTCTGCTTGAATGACCTAAAGGGCAACCTAAATGGTACATTCATTCTTTATACAGTTATTAGAGTAAAGCTACAGCTTAACTCCATACAGCTCTAATACATATGTGTATATCTTTGCATTTCCTACATTGGGTGCCCTGATGTATTTTTTTTCAGCAATTTTCAGCATTATAGTTCTTAATAAATACATTAAAAAACAGATCTAGTGTTTTGGTAAAGCAAGGGCTTTAAATTCATCATACATTTTATTATGTATAAGCATATAAGCATATATTGATTGGTTTGCATAAAAGCTATAGTGTCTAAAAATGATGGGATATATATTATGGAATTTGTATTTATGATTTACTAGTAATGGTGGCGATCAGCGACTTATAGTGGGACTGCGATATTGTGGCGGACAAATTGGGACACTGACACTTTTGACACTTTTAGGGGACCAGTGACACTAATACAGTGATCGGTGCTAAAAAAAATCTGCACTGCCACTGTACTAATGACACTAGCAGGGAACGGGTTAACATCAGGGGTGATCCAGTGGTTAAATGTGTGTTACTATAGGCTTCAAAATATTGTGGGCTCGTGTTGCAGAGCATTGCGCTACGAGCCCACCCAGGTGTTACAACAGCAAATTTATATTCGCTGTTGCTACACCGATCCTCCTCCCATCCAAATGGGAAGCGGGTCTGATACCTGTCACCCGATTGACTGAAAGGACAGGCGATCCTATTGAACACCTAGGATGAGGGGAGGAGACGAACTGCAGAAGCAAGAAGGAGGGAGGAGGAGTAGACACAGGAGCTGCTATCCAATGCCTGCCGCAGGTTGATGTCTGCCGATGCCCCAATCTCCGTCGCTTCTTGATGTCCACCGCTGCTTGATCCCTGCCGAGCGTGGGGGGGTGTTGTTTTTTTGCCACCTTCCCAAACAAAAAACCATGAGCCGTCACTGTTCAGAAGAATGAATGCACAGCATTCTCTAATTGGATGAGGTGGGGAGCGTGTAAAAGGGGCGCAGAGTGTGCAGCGGCAATAGTTCACACAGAATCAAAAATGTTGGCTGCACCTATCCGTGTGCATTCCAGTTAATGTTTTTAAACCAAAACCTTACTTTCAAACCAAAAAACTTTCTCATGTACAATAAAATAAAATAAATGTGATAGTCCCAGATGACTATAATTCAATAAGTAGTGTTTTTCTTCTTTCAAATATTATTTTCTTTAAATGTGCTACTCATGTCCTGCATTTCATCCACCTTCAGCCTTGTGGATTTCAGTTAATACAATTGTGCAGTCACTCCCACCACCCTTCACCACTTCGTTCAACTCCAGTTAGTGTTTCCAGGTCTAAAATTGCCTTCCCCTTCTGTGGTTAATTACAGGCTCCTCAGTCCTCATCTGTTCAATCTCCTTTCACTCTCCTCTCTCCTCACATTTATTGCATAATATCCACTTACATTAAAACTTGAAACTGTGCGCTTTAAAAGATCATCCAACGGGGCAGCAGCTCCCGCATGCTCTCGTATGTTCCACAAACACAGTACTCTGTCACCCAACTCCTCCAACGTGTATCATCACATCACTTGACTTCAATAGAAGGGATTTTTTCATATAAGGTGTTTTAATACGGTGTTGGGAGTTTTAATCAAATGATGTGATTGTTATGCCATATGTAAAACCGGCAGCAAGAGTAGTTGCAGTTTCCTGGACAACCAATCGCCTCATGTTATGTTAAAAGAAGTCACCCAACACCCGAACCCTAATCCCTGAGGAAGTCACGTGATCGTGACATATGCGTGGGAAGAGTCCGGTCACAGAGCACTGTGTTTGTGGAACATACCAGAGCATACAGGAGCTGCTGCCCCGTTGGATGATCTTTTAACTAACTTCCCGACCAGCCGCCGTCACTATACGGTGGCAGGTTGGCTCCCCTGCGTGAATCGGGGTGTATAGGGGGTGCATGCACGTGCCCGCTGCGTGACGTGAGCCGATACACATGGCCAGGATGTCCTCTGGTGACCCACAATAGCTTCTGAGAGAGATAGAACACTGATATGTCAATGTAAACAGACCCCAGTTCTGTCAGGGAAGTAGAGAGAGAGATCTGTTGTTCCTAGTAATCAAGAACAGTGATCTCTCTCTCTAGTCCCTGTCACTACACTGCCCCCACAGTTAGAGACACCTCCCTAGGGAACATTTAACCCCTTGATTGCCCCCTAGTGTTAACCCCTTCCCTGCCAGTGCCATTTATACACCAATCAGTGGCCATTTTTAACTCTGATCGCTGTCAATGGTCCAAAAAAAGATATATATATATATACGCTTACTGCAGTTTTTTTTTTTTACCAAAAATATGTAGAAGAATACATATTGGCAGGGCACCCCAAGTTTAGGAGGGAATTTTAAGGGAAACAACTTTTAGGAGTGAAGTTTAACCACTTCCTGACCAGCGCACGACGGTGTACGTCGACAGAATGGCACGGGCAGGCATATTGGCGTACATGTACGTCCAATATTCGATGCCGCCCTGCCATCGGGAGCGCGCCACCGGCGGCGCACTCCCGCGCTGGTCGGGACCCCCGTGAGTCCGGTCGCGGGACCCGCAGACTTGATCGCCGCGGGCGTCCCCGCGATCGTCTCACGGAGCGGCCGAATGGAGGAAATGCTGTATAAACAACATTTTTCCATTCTGCCTAGCAACTAGTGACGCTGATCTCTGCTCCATGTGATTGGAGCAGAGATCAGTGTACACTAAATGAAAGCCCAACCCCCCCACAGTTAGTAACACACCCCTAGGAACACTTAACCCCTACACTGCCACCCACTGGTTAACCCTTTCACTGCCAGTGTCATTTACACAGGAATCACTGCATTTATATAGCAGTGATTACTGTATAAATGACAATGGTCCCAAAAATGTGTCAAAAATGTCCGATGGGTCCCCGACAATGTCGCAGTCACAATAAAAATCGCAGATCGCCGCCATTACTAGTAAAAAAAATAATAAAAAATTATTAATAAAAATGCTATAAAACTATCCCTATTTTGTAAACGCTATAACTTTTGCGCAAACCAATCAATAATCGCTTATTGCGATTTTTTTTACCAAAAATATGTAGAAGAATACGTATCGGCCTAAATTGAGGGAAAAAAATGTTTTTTTATATATTTTTGGGGGATATTTATTATAACAAAAAGTAAAAAATAATACGTTTTTTTCAAAATTGTCGCTCTATTTTTGTTTATAGCGCAAAAAATAAAAACCGCAGGGGTGATCAAATACCACCAAAAGAAAGCTCTATTTGTGGGAAAAAAAGGACGTCAATTTTGTTTGGGAACCACGTCGCACGACCGCGCAATTGTCAGTTAAAGCGACGCAGTGCAGAATCGCAAAAAGTGGTCTGGTCTTTGACCAGCAAATTGGTCCGGTCTGAAAGGGGTTAAGGAAAAAACTTACATTTAAATGTCCATCAATGTAGCCTGATCGGTGTCCATCTTCAGCCTTGCCCATCCATCTGCAGCCTTGTACAGTGTCCATCTGCAGCCTTGTCCAGTGTCATTTGCAGCCTTTCCAGTGTCATTTAGAGCCTTGTCATTGCAGTCTTGAAGTTTAAATATGGCGCCGCCGAGATACAGAGTCCTGTGTATCTCGGCGGCTCTCGGGTCCTCTTGCAGTCCCGAGAGGAGCCGAGTGTATTTGGCTCAGCTCACAGTCACGTCCAGTCCCTGTGTTATGTCCATCATAGAGCGGGACTGGCTGTGAATGTGAGCGGAGCGGAGCCGAGTACTAGTATTTTGGGGGACACTTATAGCAAAAAATAAAAAAATTGATTTTTTTTTCAAAATTGTCGGTCTTTTTTTGTTTATACCTAAAAAAATAAAGAGCGCAGAGGTGATCAAATACCACCAAAAGAAATCTCTATTTGTGGGGAAAGAAGGAAATCAATTCTGTTTAGGTCCGAATGTGCAATTGTCGGTTAAAGCGACGCAGTGCCGTATTGTAAAAAAATGGCCTGGTCATTAAGGAGGCAAGTCTTCCTTTCCTTAAAGCGGTTGTATAGTCTTTTTTATAACTTTTACCTACAGAAAAGCCTATAATAAGGCTTACCTGTAGGTAAAAAAAAATCTCCTAAACCTGTATGGTTTAGGAGATATTCCCCTCGCAATGCACCGCTGACTGCAGTGGCGCATGCACACAGAGGATTCTCGGCTGAAAGTCTGGCAGACGTTGGACCCTGCCAGAAAGAAATCTCCGTGCACGCATGCGCGGGAGTGACGATACCTGGAAGACACGCTGAGGGAACATGTCAGCTCCCTCAGCGTGGATCGGGCGAGATGTCGGGGCCTCGTTCAAAGGTAAGTATTTCATAATGAGCTAGTATGCGGTGTATACTAGCTCATTATGACTTTTCCCTTGCAGGTCAGAAAAAAAAAATGTCATTGGGTTTACTCCCGCTTTAAGTGGTTAAAGCACATTGTTTCATGTTTTAATGTAAGTGTATTTTTATGCAATAAATGTGAAAACTTTATATACTACACAATGGGAGTGTATCTTTTATACTGAGGGGACGTGGAGGAAAGGAAGTGCATACAAAGCCAGCTCAGCGAGGAGAGAGAAGAGTGGAAGGCTGAACAGCTGAGGAGCCTGTAATTAACCACAGAAGCAGAATTAACCTGGAAACAGGTCTATACTGGAGGTGAGCGAAGTGGTGAAGGGTGGTGGGAGTCACTGCACAATTATTTTAACTGTAATCCACAAGGCTGAAGGTGGAAAAACTGCAGGACATGAGAAGCACATTTAAAGAAGCACATTTAAAGAAAAGAATATTTGAAAGAAGAAAAGCACTACTAATTGAATTATAGTCATCTGGGACTTTCACATTTATTTTAATTGTATTGTACACGAGAAAGTTTGTCACTGAATAATGAAAGCAGTTTTGTGGTTTGAAAGTAAGGTTTTGGTTTATTTTTTACACTTGGTGTGTGGTTACAATCTGTTTTTTTTTTTTTTTTTGCTTGAAAATTACTTAGAGCTCCCATACATTATATATATTTTTTCAGACACCCTAGAGAATAAAATGGCGGTTTTTGCATAAAGCGGTCTTACAAATGCAATTTTTGGGGAAAAAAATACACTTTTTTAAAGTTAAAAATAAGAAACCGGTAAAGTTAGCCTAATTTTTTTTTATATTGTGAAAGATAATGCTATGCCAGGTAAATCAATACTCAACATGTCATCCTTCAAAATTGTGCCCGCTCGTGGAATGGCGACAAACTTTGACACTTACAAATCTCCATAGGTGACATTTAACAATCACTACAGGTTACACGTTTTGAGATACAGAGAAGTTTTTTTCTAGAATAATTGCTCTCACTCTAACGAGCACATCAATACCTCACATGTGTGATTTGAACACCGTTTACATATGCGAGCGTGACATACGTGTGCTTATTTATTTTACTTTTTATTTTTACACTGTACCTTTAAAAAAAATAATTGGCTCACATTTATTCCTATTACAAGGAATGTAAACTTCCCTTGTAGTAGAAAAAAGCATGACAGGACCTCTTTAACATGAGATCTGGGGTGAAAAAGACCTCAGATCTCCCATTAACTTAAAAGCAATAATAAAAAAAAAAAAATTGTTCCTTTAAGGCCTTTGGGTGGAAGTGACATTTGACGTCACTCCTGTCATCCAATGGCATAGAGAGGAATACACTTGACTTCTATGCCTATCAGGGGGAAAGCACCGGATGGATCCAGTAAGCGGCGGAGACGACCAGGATGTGATGGGAGGGGGATGGGCACCTCTCCCGCTGCCGATAAAAGTTATCTTGCAGCGAATGAGCCGTGGAGACCACTATTATCTTAAAGCGAATCACCCGCTGTTGAAAAAAAATACTGGGATTATGGCAGCTATCTGCTGCCATAAAAATGGTATTTAACATCAAAGTAGCAACGTATATCCAGGGTAGATGGTCCGTAAGTGGTTAAAAACATGAATTGGATTACACACGGATAAACGCAGCCAAAATTTTAGATTTTATTTTGTTTGCAGTGTGAAAGGGCTCTTAAAGCACTTGGGCTTTCTTATTGGGATTGCAGATGAGGCTTCTTTCAAGCGCTTTACAGGCACTTTTTTTTAATGCTAAAGCACCTGAAAAATGCCCCAGTGTGAAAGGGGTATTGTCAGGAAGGTGCCCAGAAGAGTTGTGACCCTATGTTTTTTCTCCTCATCAAGAAGCTTTACCTAACACTAATACAGTCCCTAACAGGTGGGGTACCTGTGACTACTCTACCAACTCGCAAAATGTGCACCATACCTGGGAGCCAGGGCCTTAAATAGGCTCTGCCTGACCCAAGATGGCTGCTAGAGTCACATAGGATTGCAGTATCCAATAGTATAGCTTCCCCAGTGGCTTCCCCAGAAATCATACAGAAACCCTGTTCCTCTTGACTTCCTCTCAAAGAAGACCTGTAGTGGAGAAAGTAGACTGCACCTGCCTACACGCGGTACATCACTACACAGCATTCTCTGAAGGGTGCCCATGTTGAGCAGCTGACCTGTGCTTAGAATGCAACAGAGCAGCCGCTCAGCACAGAACCTGGAATCAAGTGCAAATCCCTGGAGTAGTGGAGTCTACTCCAGTAATTTTCAGTTTCCAGGGGCATCATCCAAGTATGGTATATGCATAGTTACATTAGTTCAAACTAGACCAATGTAACTATGTAAAAAAATACCAATAGCTGAAATTCCACCTATGAAAATTGAAGGAACCTTGGTAATACTTTCATAGATTTGTATCTCTTAGCCCATGCTCTTTTATTGACATGTACATTTCCATAGTAGTACACCAAGCACTTTACAATTTGATAGGGAAAAGCATATTCTCCTCCAATAATAATAATAAAAAAATACACATTCACACTGTGACTGCGGCAGAATCAGTTAGTAACCTTGAAGATCGGTCGTAGATTGTAACATGTGTGAGTAGTATTGATCAGATAATACTCCAGATATTGTTATAGTTACATACACAGATATCTGCAATTCATACATTGTTTTGTTTCTATTTTAAATGTAAAACTTAGCTTTCAAAATCAAATACCAGACGAGGATAAGACTCTCACACTAATAGGCAATACATTTCAATTAATTTCTGTGATTTATTTTAATTGTGCACATTTAATGTTTTAGCTAAGGGCTACTTTTTATTCTGTCTGGCATCTGGTGCTCAGCGGCATTCTGTAAATGAAAATAAAATCATTTCATAATTCACAATGATTGTAAAATGTAGCCATTGTTATCTGTAACTAATTGCTTTGTGGACAGCACAGTTCTATAATGCAGATTTATCTGGACACATTTCTGAGCCCACACTGCATTATTTATCTGAATTACATTATGTTTCTGTTACCGGCATCCTCCTCTATTCAAATTATCGTCATTTAGTAAATCAATCAAAATTGAAATCGTTATGTAACTAAAAACTGAGCTACCAACAAATGGCTAAATACACAGATAAAATAAATATAAAAGATTTGTTACCTTCCAAAGACCTTTTTTATTTCTGTCCACCCAGCCCTAATAGTTTCAAAGCTTTGCCAAACAATACAACCCTGTCTAGCAGAAAGAGGGCCAAATATTTCTCTGCTTCACTTTCACTTTCGCCTACAGTTCCCTATCTCACCCTATGACTGGACAGTAAAAGAGAACCAGCACGCTGATGAGCTCATCTTTTTATCACTCTGAATGGTCCCTTGTAGCACAGCACATCCGATTGACTCCTTGAGCTGCTTCTCCTTCCCTCTCTCAGGGCTCTGCTGTACAGACTGCACAGCGATTGCAAGAAGCTTATTTACATTGTTTGCATTTAAAAATATACTGATTATATTGTGTTTATATATATATATATATATATATATATATATATATATATATATATTGCGCCAATAGTTTGTGCAGTGATTTACACCACAAGGGCAGACAGTACAGTTACAATACAATTCAATACAGGAGGAATCAAAGGACCCTGCTCATTAGAGCTTCCAATCTAAATGGGAGGGTCAAGTGATACAAAATTAAATAACTGTGGGGCATGAGCTGATGGAGAAAGTGAAAATGCAGTTGTTAGGTGGAGGGGGGGATAAGCTTCTCTGAAGAGAAGGGTTTTCCAGGGATCACCTAAAAGCGGACAGATCAGATTGGGGTTGGGAGTTCCATAGGATTGGAGAGGCTCAGGAAAAGTCCTGGAAGTGAGCATGGGAGGAGGCGAAAAGGAATCTAAAGAGCAGGAGCTCTTGGGAGAATGATTTGGTTGGTATTTTTAAACTATGTTAGTGATGTAGCTGGGGGCCAAGTTGTGAATGGCTTTATAAGTTATTGTTAGTATTTTTCATTTAATTTGTTGAGTGAGCGGCAGCCAATGGAGGGATTGGGGTAGCAGACACTGAACGGTTGGTATGGTGGACGAATCTGGCAGCAGCATTCATGATGGACTGAAGGGGGGATAGCCTATGTATAAGAAAGCCAATGAGGAGGAAGTTGCAGTAGCCGAGGCGAGAAATAACCGGGGAGTGCATTAGCAGATTTGTGGTGTCATTGATTAGGAAGGGACGTATTTTGGAGATGTTGTGGAGGTTGAGGTGGCAAACTTTGGACAGTGATTGGATATGGAACCCAAAGGAGAGTTCAGAGCCCAGGATTACCCCTAGCACCTTGGCATGGGGGGGCGGGTTAATTGTTGTGCCATCAATCTTGACAGGGAAAAAGGGACATGGGGGGGAAATAGATCCCCCCCATGTTCTTGGATAGATTGAGTTTGAGGAAGTGGTGTGACATCCAGACTGATATGTCTGTTAAATGTGTAAATTAGTGATGCGTGAGGAGAATGATGGGGTGAGCTGAGGGGTAGAGAGATAGATTTGGGTGTCGTCTGCATAGAAATGGTATTGAAAGCCATGTAAGGCTATCAGCAGACATAGGGAGGAGGTATAGATTGAAACTAGGAGAGGTCCAAGAAAAGAAACTCGGGGGACCTCGACGGAGAAAGGAAGAGGAGAGGAGGAAGTTGAACTGTAAGTGACACTGAAGGTGATTAAATTGCTGCATTAACTTCTGCATTTTATATCTGCTTAGAGTTTTGCATTAAAGCCTATCTTTATAATATTTATTTATTCTGTGCTATTTCTGCATAAAACATTCTTATATTGCATTATATTGGAAATATTGCATATATTAACCACTTCAATACCGCACACTTTCACCCCCTTCCTGCCAAGGCCAATCACAATTACTTAGTCTAGTAACACTGTACCCATATGAAAACACTGAGCCCATATGACATTTGTGTAATATTTTTCACACAAATAGAGTTGTCCTTTGGTGGTATTTAATCACCACTGTGTTTTTTTATTTTTTTGATAAACAAAAAAAAAGGCATAAATGTAGGCTAAAATCTATACTGCTATATTTTATTTGGTAAAAATAACCCAAATCAATGTATATTAATTGGTTTGTGTGAAAGTTTTAGAGTCTACAAAAATCGATCATTCCTGATGTACTGACGACCTATGTACCGTATTTATCAGCGTATAACACACACATGCGTAAAACACGTACCTTCACTGTAAGAGGGACGTTTGAGGAAAAAAACGTATTTTTTAAATAAATAACTTTGAAGAAAAATAAGAGTCAGAGCCCGTCAATGCAGCCTTATCAGTGCCCATCTACAGCCTCACCCTCTCCCATCAATGCAGCCTCATCAATGCCCATCTGCAGACTCAATGCAGCCTGATAAATGCCCATCTGCAGCCTCAATGCAGCCTGATATATGCCCATCTGCAGCCTCAATGCAGCCTGATAAATGCCCATCTACAGCCTCACCATCTCCCATCAATGCAGCCTGATCAGTACTGGAAGTCACAGAGCCATCATTTCCAGTTCACTCTGCAGTCACACACAGCCCCGCCTCTGCCACTGGCATTGGACCAGCTCCTATGATAGAGAGAACACTGGTCCAATGCCGGTGGTGGAAATGGGGCTGTGTGTGACTGCGAGAGCCAAGTGAGAGGAGAGTAAACAAGAGATGACACCTCTGTGAATTCTGCCCCCCCCCCCCCCTTCCCTTCCGAGGTAACATATCAGTATTTAAAACACACCCGTGATTTGCCCCCTATTTTCATGGAGGAGCAGTGTGTGTTATACAGCGATAAATATGGTAATTTGTTGAAGCCCATGAATGCTAGGACTGGTACAAATATCCCCCAATGACCCCTTTTTCAAAAGTAGAGGCACAGTGAGTTTTTTAAAGTTGTAATTTTTTTTGTCACTTTTTTTTTTGAAGAATGAAGAAATAAAACCAAAAAAATATTGGTGGTGATCAGGAACACTGACTGGTGACAGCATGTGAAATAAAAAAAAAAATATATATATATTTTTTTAAATATATATATATATTTTTTTACATACTGGCACCAGAACAATACGGTGTTACCATAGTGACCCTGTACTACTCTGGAGAGGGGATATGTATATATATTTTTTACAAGCTATGGTTGCTTATAACAGTGATAACAGTAAATCAAACAATAATAACACAAACAAAGATCTATTGAATGCCACAACTCTGGAAAGTAGAATTTTCACTAACCAAACCTATACCACTTTTGGGTTACATTCTATGGGAATTGTCCACCAAAATGCATTTAATAAACCCCCTGTCATATGTCCCAGATTTACCTGTCCCTCTTGGGTGCCTGGGACCTCAAAGGCAAACAGCAGGATGTATAGTAGTAGGAGATCAGTGAATGGATTTACCCAGGGAAGTATGGTGAGCGGTGTATTATTTTAATTAATACAATGCTTGCTTGGATTGGCTTGGATTGGCAGAGGCTGTAGCATTATCAGCCCTTGCCCTATTAGCAGACATTTGGGGGCTGACATCCATCGGGCAGCATTGTATAACCGGCGTATAAGACGACCCCTGACCCCTGATTTTTGGGCATTTTTTTTATGTTTAAAAGGTAGTCTTATACGCCAGAAAATACAGTATGTACGCTTCTGTGATCATTCAGATTTCATTTGCAGGTGCATTCGGTCAGAAGTTGACCTCCTTCTGACATGTGTTTGATATTCTTAGCTGCATCAATCTACTTTAAGCTGCTTTGTATTCCCATGGACTTGCATTAAGAGAGAAGCAGTTTTAAATATCTACATTGGACCTAAGGCAGGGGTATGCAATTAGCGGACCTCCAGCTGTTGGAAAACTACAAGTCCCATCATGCCTCTGCCTCTGGGTGTCATGCTTGTGGCTGTCTGAGTCTCGCTATGCCTCATGGGAGTTGTAGTTCTGCAACAGCTGGAGGTCTGCCAATTGCATATCCCTGACCTAAGGGCTTCAAAAGCACCATACATTACAAAGCCCCCTTTTTTTTTTTTGGAATTTGAGAAGTTCAGAAGGGTGAAATTGAATCACATAATTTCCCTACTCCCCTGATCTCTCACTCTCAGTGGTCGGTTAAGTCCTCACATGGAGGTCAGAGATTCCCTACAGGTTTATAAGGTACTGACACAGAATGGAATTACCAAAGCTGACTGATGGACTCACACTGACAGGGACAAGCTTTTACATCAGAGGATCCCCCAGCTCTGTGTCTTCTATTTGCTGTTAAAAGTGAATATTACATTACCTTTGCAGCTTCCTTTGGCAAAAAAAAAAGTTTTTAATGACTTGAGTTATTTTGTAGTGCAGGTGTTAAAATCATCTTTAAATATCACACTATAAAAAATCTATAAAATATTCAGAAACTCATTTAACATAGGGCATGATCTATTTATATAAACAGAGTTGCCTACAGAGAATAGATGGGCTGTTATCAGAGATGGACTATTGTACTAGCCTCAACCTTCAATTTATGGGATACGATAATTCATTATGGATGATCTGGCTCTTGTGTGTTTGGCATCTATTTCACACACTTCCAGGCTGGAATGAATCTCATTTAACACACCTACTAGAAGGGATAAAATTTGGTTGAGGAGGCATGAAAAATCAGGTACACAAACTAATAAATAATGAACAAACGGAAGGTCAGCAATTCATTATTTATTAAATGAGTCATTTCAGGGCCATTCCTACAGTGAAGAAGGGTGTGAATTTTGTCTCAAGCAGTCTCTGTACTGTATGAATATACATGAGGTCTGTGCTCTTATTACTAGACTTTTCTTAGACTTAAAGAGGCGCATCCATTAAAAAAAAAAAAAAATGGCACAGCTGTTCATCCATAGAAACTGCATGTACATTTGTTCTGTGTGAGTGGGGCAGTATAAAAGTGTTCACAAACTGTATTCTGATTGCAGATTAGAAATAAATGAATGGGGGAAAAATATATATATTGCATTATGGCCACTGGCTATCATATGAAATAATTATGTTCCTCAGCTCCATTTATTGGCCGGAATGAAGCATTTACTCAGCATTCAATTTTGACACGATACATAGACAGGGGTCAGCTCACTGGACTGTAGACAGAGGAAGTAAAAATTGTTCCAGCATTAGTGGGAGTAGACGATGTCTTGGGAGTGGGAGAACGGCCCACAATGCACTACACCATCACAGTGCATTGCTTGCTCATGATTGGCCAAGCATGCACTGTGACCCCGCATGCTTGGCCAATCACAGCGAAAGCAGCTAGGATGCCTGTGGCCAATTATAGCTCAGGTGGTTTAGTACACGCCTCACACTATATAAGGCCGCCAGTGAGGCGGCCTTGTGTAGTGTGTTCCAGCGTGCAGGGAAAGAGCTAGATAGGCAGGGACAGTGTGTTCTTTTCTCAGGCATCTGCAGGAGTTAAAGTGGGTGTTATGTGCCTCCAGCACAGTATACACCTATATCTACCCTTTTTTTTCTGATGTTCTCTAATACAGGCATCTGCAGGAGTTAAAGTGGATGTTGTGTGCCTCCAGCACAGTATACACCTGTAGCTACCCTTTATTGCTGGTGTTCTTTAATACAGGCATCTGCAGGAGTTAGTGGGTGTTGTGTGCCTCCAGCACAGTACACACCTGTATTTACCCTTTTCTGCTGGTGTTCTCTAATACAGGCATCTGCAGGAGTTAAAGTGGGTGTTGTGTGCCTCCAGCACAGTATACACCTGAAGATACCCCTTATTGCTGGTGTTGCCTGTTGCATATCTTGCATATTAGCCTTTAAAATTAGCACTTTTGATTTTGAACGTTCGAGTCCCATAGACTTTAATAGGGTTATAAAGTTCTTACGAATTTTCAGTCCGTTCGAAGGTTCTGGTGCGAACCGAACCGGGGGGTGTTCGGCTCATCCCTATTGGTGTCAATGGAAGGAATTGTGCCCCATTGTTCATGTAAGTGGAGGGTATAGTTCCCCACTGCTAATGTTAATGGGAGGAATGGTGCCTCATCATTGGTGTCAGTGGGAACAATAGTGCCTTGTATTAGTGGGAAAAATATTGCTGCAGTTTGAAGACCACTGATATAGATGTATGGATAGACAAGAACAGAAAAAGTACACAAACAAGAGATGGGCAGACAAGCAAAGATAGATAGATAGATAGATAGATAGATAGATAGATAGATAGATAGATAGATAGATAGATAGATAGATAGATAGATAGATAGATACATAAGATAAGATAGAAAGATAAGATAGATAGATGTGGTCCAAAGCATCTGAATGGCCAATGATAGTATCTATTTAGTTTACAGAGGTTTATATGAACATTTTAGAGAGGGACATTAAGAATATCAAGTCTGTATCACTTGTCCTCCTTTTATTATTTATTAAGATGAAAGCTCATCTTGGCTTTGAAATCCATTATCTCATTAAGTGAGTTATTCTCTTGTGGGCTCATTTGTGTTATTATACTGCATAAACTCATTTAATGTCCTATATTAGATTGTCTGCAGCCTTTATTGCTATTTTGATTTAATGTTTTGTGCCAAATATTAACAGATTCATAGTCTTAGGATTTTATGGGTTTGTGTTAGCTGGGTGATGTACATTTAATTTCCAATTTCCACTGAATAGATTTTTTAAAGGTTAAAATAGTTCACATAATTTATTTTTGACATTCTATTTTTATTATAGTTTAAGAAGCGATTCAAACAATGTTTCATTCTTTTTTTTTTTTTACACTTTTTTGTCCAAGCAGGTATTCACAGTTTTTTTTTTTTTTTTTATATGATTAACTCCTATGATTGTCAGTTCAATCTAACGGCCTTAATGCAATACTTTTTCTAAATATTTTAATAAAAAAGATAGGACTTGGGTCATAGTTCTGTTTAGAGTAAAAAAAATAATGTCCCCAGGCACAAAAATTTGTGTCACAGAATTCCATTCATTTTGAATAGGTTGTCAACATACCACATTGCTGGAAATAGCTTTTTAAAGTACAGTGGACCACAATACATGGCATGTTTGTTGTGGTGTACTACAGTTTAAGCATATTGGTCATTAATGTATTGCTGTGTTGGGGTACCATTCAGCCCAAAGTGACAATGCCTGTTTAAAGACACCCCCCATCCTGACTTACTAATACCACCTTGCCAGCAATACTACTGCTTCTGCTTCTAACGTAACTGGTTCGCCCATACACAGTGCTTCTGAGTATGGTGAAGCATGTACCTTCTCTATGTGAAAGTACTAGTCTAGTGGCCAATCAGTAAGCCTGAGTGCTTGGCACTATTCCCTTAGGCTCTGACAATATTCAGCACTGGGTATTTTTGTAGCTGCTGCAACGGAGGAAGGACCAGTGGTGGATTGCTGTATATGTGAGTATCGGTGGGTCAGAGGGGCCTTTTCACAGACACTGTTACTTTCCCTGAAATAAAATAGTAATAGTGTCTCAATAATGTTTGTTAATGCATGAACATATATATTTTTTTAGGGTAAACCACAGAGCACAATGTGAAACATTAAACTATTATTTAATGAAATACACTGTGACCCCTGCATTAAGGTACACTGGGTGCCATTCAAAATCAATGACACTGCATCTTGTTATGCTCTGGATCATTCCATTACCAAAATGCATATGTGAGGCCAGCCTCAAAGTTTCTTATTTACAATTTTGTATTTCTTTGATTTTGGTAAAAAAGATTTAAAAGATACAAATATTTTTTTATTAAGTGCCCATTTACACTGGTACATGGTGTGGGAAACTTATGTTCCATGCATGTTTCCCCAACTGCATTCCAATCATACTGGGTGTGCAATCTGGTGTGGGTTTCAATAGATTCCTAATGACACTCCAACTGCATATAGCAAACACACTGTCTTTGCTTGCAACAGATTGCATGGTACTGCAATGCGATCCAGTTGCAGTGTGTTTTTGAAAGTAGGGCATGCACTATGCACACTCTAGTAAGATTTAAGCTCATTCATCTGATGCTAGAATTATTGCTCTCCCTGAAAAATGTGCGGCAATAGCTCACAAATGCGTGCTTGACCTACGTATGCATTCACCTTTGCGTGCAACCATGGTGGACACGGGCGCTTTAATTTTTTGTTTTTTCTTATTTTATTTAAAAAAAGAATCTACACTGTCTATTTAATGCTTTTTTTTCAACTTTTAACTTTATTGCTATCACAAGGGATGACCAACATCTCTTGTGATAGCACGGGTAGTGACAGGCACTCTTTACTGAGACATCTAGAGTCTATTAGACCCTAGATCTCTCCTCTGGCCTTAAAATCATCAAGATCAGTTTGATCAGATGCTTGTTCAAACCAGTAACAGCTTGTTCACATAAGGCCAAAAACAGAAGTGACAAAATCCTCATTGTTTCCAGGTTCTGACGTCACCCAGCGGAGGAACATCATAAGTTCCTCTCACTGTGTCCCAGGAACTGGATGCCGCCGGTCCCATTACATGGTAGAGCCCAGTAAAGCGGTGGTAGCTGCAGTGGAAGGGGAGGTGGGATCACCTTCCACAGCTGTAGAAGTAATCCAGAGGCTTCTTAGTCACTAGGATTACTTTTACATTGAAGGGAATCATAAGACCTAAACAATGACATCTTGAACACTCTTGTAGCTGCAACAATGATAGAGATATCACCTTTCCAATCCGTAGAGTCGGCAAGTGGTTAAATCACTCTGGTGTGAGTATGGCTAAGCTACATCAACATACAGTATTTCTAGCTGTTTTTGCATTGCCAATGATATAAGAAGAGAAACAATTTATAATGTGGACCAAAAACTCAGCAAACCTGGCAGATAATGATTTATATCTGTTTTCTTAAAGAACCAGAGAATCTAAAGCACAAGATGTGTTAATATAAAATATAAGATATTTTGAGATATACAATCTATGTAAACACATTTGGCATCATTCTCCAAAAAAATGAAATAAAGTTATCTCTGTTATCATTCATCATAAAAGCCAAATAAATAAATAAAAAGGAAAACAGCTGAAGTTGATACAAAGAACACTGTTCTATAATGTAGTACACTGACAGTATGATACTTATCACTTAAAGCCCAGCTGCAAACAAAATGTTATCTTTTTGCGGAATCAAAGTACAATTTTAAGTGCATAAACTTAAGTACATAACATAAATATACTGTAGTTAAATTGTATATAAACAGGTTTTCTGTGTCACATATTACTATAATAAAACTTCAATGATGTGTATTTGATAATACTGACACCAGCTACACATCGGTTATTGAGGCAGACTTGGTGTCTAAAGGCTTTGTTTCCCCAGCGTTAAAGTATATATTTTTATGTCTTACAAACCAGATGTCAAGTTCCTAGCTCTAGGCCAGTTTTAATATATAGAGTAGAAGGAAAAAAAGTAAACATCTACCTCCATGTCAAGTGCCTACAACAATTGTACCACTGCTTTCCCTGATAATGAACAATAACCTTGTGATAAAGATAAAAAACTGATCAATGGGTATTTTTTCCAAACCTACAGCATTTTTAAAGGGATACAGGCCAGGAAGCCTGGGGAAGTGTGCATGTATTTGAAAAATCTACTTAATATATATATATATATATATATATATATATATATATATATGTTCTTTTTTATATTTTGACCTTACATACACTTTAAGATATTTTTCATGTAACCTGAAGTCACGGGAAACCAGTCAATATCGGATTAGCATTTACAGCATGTAATCAGAAAGTCATCTGTTAAGAGCTCTTTAGTTCCATTAGATTGTACCTTTTGAAGATGCACACTGCAGCAATTGCTCCAATTATCCTAATTAAGTACTGATCCTACAAAGTCACAGCTCCTTTATGCTTGTAAAATCACACAGTTAAGTTGCTGTGACTACATTAGAATTTACAACATTTGGTAATGACTTTTCTAGAAAGAAAATGCCAGTAGCTAATTTCGGGTTGCTTATTTGCTCCATGTACTTTTTAGATTTTAAAGGAACACTATAACAGCTTTTGATCAGTTTATTTTATTATTTTACAAAGTGATTAATTTTTAAACCAGCATTTTATCTCTTTTTAATTATTTCTATTACATATTTGTTGTCTTATTCTGTTACAGTACCCTCACATTTTTGTTCCATGTTTAGTTCAACATGGCACCTCAATGAACTCTCTGAGAATCTGAAAAAAAAGAATTGTTGCTCTACATAAAGATGGCTTAGGCTATGAGAAGTTTGCCAAGACCTTGAAACTGAGCTGCAGCACGGTCGGTTGGCAAGACAATACAGTGGTTTAACAGGACAGGTTCCCCACAGAACAGGCCTTGCCATGGTCGACCACAGGCCTTGCCATGGTCGACCACAGGCCTTGCCATGGTCGACCACAGGCCTTGCCATGGTCTCCTGCATTGCTGTAGAGATAGAAGGGGTGGGGGGATGCCTGTCAGTGCTCAGACCATATGCCGTACACTGCATAATATTGGTCTGCATGGCTGTCATCCCAGATGCACAAGAAAGCCTGCAAACAGTTTGCTGAAGACAAGCAGACTAAGGACATGGATTATGGGAACCATGTCCTGTGGTCTGATGAGACCAAAGTAAACTTATTTGGTTCAGATGGTGTCAAGCGCGTGTGGGGCAACCAGGTGAGGAGTACAAAGACAAGTGTGTCTTGCCTACAGTCAAGAATGGTGGTGGGAGTGCCATGGTCTGGGGCTGCATAAGTGCTTCCGGCACTGGGGAGCAACAGTTCATTGAGGGAACCATGAATGCCAACATATACTGTGACATATTGAAGTAGAGCATGGTCCTCTCCCTTCAGAGATTAGGCTGCAGGGCAGTATTCCAACATGACAACGACCCCCAACACACCTCCAAGATGACCACTGCCTTGCTATAGAAGCTGAGGGTAAAGGTGATGTCTCTAGACCTAGACCCTGTTGAGCATCTGTTGGGGCATCCTCAAATAGAAGGTGGCGGAGCACAAGGTCTCTAACATCCACCAAGTCATAATGGAGGAGTGGAGAGGACTCCAATGGCAACCTGTGAAGCTCTGGTAAATGCCATGCCCAAAAAGGTTAAGGCAGTGCTGGAAAACAATGGTGGACACACAAAATATTGACACTTTGGGCACAATTTGGAAATTTTAACTAGGGGCGTACTCACTTTTGTTGCCAGCGGTTTAGACATTAATGGCTGTGTGTTGAGTTGTTTTGAGGGGGCAGCAAATTTACTCTGTTATACAAGCTGTACACTCACTACTTTACTGAAAAGTGTAATTTCTTCAGTATGGTTACATGAAAAAATATAATAAAATATATACAAAAATGTGAGGGATGTACTCACTCTTGTGAGATACTGTATGTGTAAATTACAGCTTTGCCCGTTTAGTTCCCTAAACTAATTATTTCCCTTTTTAGCAGTCACTTCATCTCTTTCTACATGTCCGCCATCCATGGCTGCATAGCATGAATTGTTTAAAAATATAGAAAAGTACTTTCTGAAACGACATTAACCTATTAAAGCTTATATGACATTTTTATTTGAATAAATTAATTAATTAAAAATTTGCTTTAAACAGCAAAATTTTAATTTGGAAAATTAAGATAGGTAAAAGGAGTACATTTTCCAATTTTACAGCAGGAATTGTTTTCCCAAAAATGTACATTTAATTTTGTCTACTCATCTGATTTAAAAATATGTTAACTCTAATGTACCTAAAGTGATGCTCTCCTGATAAACATTTAGCTGGATTTTACAGTATGTTGAAGAGGGCACTAACCCTGTAGAGCAATCCTTTAAATATTGATCTAATGACTCATACGAGTGAAGGACATTTTAAATAGGCTTTCGAAATATAAAGAGAGAGAGCAAGCGAGAGAGAAATATTTTTAATAGACACATTTCAGCAGATGCTGCATTCTTTCAGACATTGTTTTTTTTTTTAGGGATGTCAGGGAGGGAGAGTCAGGGTGGGGAGTCACTAATATATTTCCTTGTGTGTGTAAAGTTAAGCTTGAGCTATTGAGCTTGTGAACAATGTGTGCACAGTTGTAAGTGTAACAGCCAATTTACCCTTATTTACCCAGTGCCATTTAGCCATTGGGGAGCCAATCCACCAGGTGATCGCTGTGTACCCAGCCATCTACTGTTGGCTGGGTACACAAAGACAATGTACCCATTCATGAATGATCACAAAATGAACAGATCAGCACCTGCAGATGCTGATCCATTCATTCTGTTGCAGTGACAAAAAGATTTTTTAACCTTTTCCTGCCCCCCGGTCACACATACTAGATATAATGCTGTCTCTAGTGGTCTGTAAAATTAACCCCTCACCTCCCATTATCATGCCCATCTGAACATTAACCCCCTCATCTGCATCCTTCCACTGTATGTAACTAGTACATTAACCCCTTCACTTCCTCCTTCCTCTGTATATGGCCTGTACATTGATGTGTCTAGTGCCCCATTCTCAAGCTCCTTGTTTGACTCCCTCAGTACCAGCATGTTTCTTAATTTCCCAAACATTTAATGCAGAAATAAAATCACCTCAGGGTGATTATTTACAAAACATGGTAATTTAGTTGGTTTTCATACTATTTTGGCATTGTCATTTTAACGTAAAGTAAACCTTTTGCCTTTTTTTCCTTTTTATAGAAAAAAAGGGCTATGATATAAAACTCATTGGGTACACAGTTGTATGATGAAATAATTGATGGTCAAAACTATCACAGCACTTAAAGCTGAAAAATGGCCTGGTAAAGAAGGGGTATTACAGGCTGTTAAGCAAGTGGTTAATCAGCAGGCTTGTTTTGGAGCTGATATGAGTCTGGAAAACATGTGAAAAGTAGACAAGAACTCTACCTTGTTGCTGCATATAAATCTAAAATATATTAAATATACAATACTTTTGTCAAGAAATGTAATGCTCCTGCTCCTCATTCCTGCATCCTGGGTTTGGTCATGGCATTTTCCTTGTCTGTCTGTCCACCAGCAAGGTGGCTGATGTGGCCAGTCTCTGGGTGGAAAACAAACCTGATTTAAGCCAGCCAAGACCGCAGTCTCATGCTTGTAAAATTGTGTTTGTAACACGTGCTCCAAGCTCTCTGTCTATCCTGCTTTGCTGTTTAGATTCCCTCATTGACAACCTCAGATCAGATATCGCCTACTATCTGAAGTATGCCTGCCTTTTGGCTACAGATTTGACCCTAACTATTCTTAACCGTGCCTGTGTTGTACCTGGACTGTCATTGAACCACTCTGCCAACTGGAAGCATACCTGTTTGCTTTGCTCACTTCACACCTGCCCCGTCATGGTGGCCAGGCACTATAGTATTGTGTATATGGAGGACAACCGAGTACCGGTAGGCCTGCTGTCAGAAACCATGAATCAGGCCGAAACAGAAGTACAGTTAAATCACACTTGTTTAATAATAAAAGTAAAAAGAACAAACCTAGCCAAAGTTCAGTAACTGGAATGGATAATAAGCCAAGCCAGAAATCAGGGATCAAAGTAGTGGAACAGCAAGCAGGCTATGAAACCAGAAGGGATGTCAGAAAAGCAAGTCTTTAACAGGATTGCAGAAGATAGTTTCTGTGATGTGACCATGGTGAAGGCAAAGCTCCTCTGGACTGGACGGCTTAAGTAGGCAGGACTGACG
The DNA here is from genome assembly GCF_037356315.1 of Lithobates pipiens. Lineage (NCBI taxonomy): Eukaryota > Metazoa > Chordata > Amphibia > Anura > Ranidae > Lithobates > Lithobates pipiens. The sequence continues at coordinate 486,098,055 of NW_027507764.1, read as the reverse complement.
AGCAGGATATCATCAACAGCTGAGTAACTGAGGAGAGCTGGCAATTAGCCGACAGCTGAGTGGCCAGCTCAGAGAAGGAAGGGCTGAGCCCAGCCCTGACGCCTGCTTGCCCTATGGGAAATGGGGCTAGTACAAGTGAAGAATACAGAAGCTAGCTATAGTGTCTGACCACCTGCGTTACAGGTAAGCATGACAACTTTATATATGCCTAACTAAAAAAAAAAAATTTTTTTTAAAGTCCTGAACATAACAAATAAAATAAAGGAAAAAAATAACATTTTGAACGTTAAATGGAACATTAAAATTTCAATTATTATGTAGGTCAAAATTAAATGTTGAGCTAACTGGTCTATGCTACTTATTCCCACTCAACTTTTCTTTTGTTCATCAATAATAGTTCATCACTATAGGTAAAGACCGAGTGCCAAACCTCAAAGTTAAACCCCCCCCCCAAAAAAAGCAGAAAGTACACAATATGAAGTCTGATTTAGCTCAGCTTGGCATATGTACCATATATTTAAACCTGAAATATGCTGAATTTCATGAACTGACTTCTGCTATTATAAAAGGCACACACATGTGGAATGTGTGGATAGACTAAAGTTAATTGTAGATCAGCTTCAAGATCCGGTCCCCCGGCTGTTCTTGTACTTGTGGACAGTTCCTTTTCAACCCTAATTACAGTTAATTTTGCTGCAATATATATATCAAGTGAAAAGTAAGTTTCACAGACAGGCATATCAAATGGATGAATGCACCGTACTACATACTTAAGGTGTAGTATAATTTTACATAAAGGTGACAGTAAGCCTAGGAAAGGGATTGTGAAAATTTCAGAAGATGAATTTGATTTTGTATGTATTCTTAAATAATTATTTTTTTAAAAACAGCGCTATTATTCATATGTACTTGAGAGCTTCTGAGAAAATGAAGGGACACCTTTTACTGGGGATAATTGCTGTTTCCAGCAAAACTGTTGGAGTACATCCTGCTGTGCTCTGAAAACTCTGCCCCAGGAGATGGATTGCTCTTTTGGTGTAATGCAGGGCAGACCTCCCAATAGAATCCTCTAGTAGTGCCTAGGCACACTTTGTTTTCAGTGAAGATGTATGCAAACACAGGGCCAGGCCAGCATTCGTTCAATTAAGGTAACTCATCTTATTAGCTTTTTTCCTGTTTGCTGCACAAACAAGAAAAACGCATAATGCCAAGTAAAGCTATACTTTATACCAGCACATTCAACCTGTGAGCTGCTGAAGCCATCCAGGAAACATTAGTGTAGTTATGACAGGATATGCACTCAATTTACCTCTAGTCGTATTTTTACATGATACATTTCAGACACATTCAGCAGACTTTTCACAGTGCTTCTCGGTGAGACTGCCATCATCCTCTGGGCCTCTAATTAGGCACTGTGCACTCACAAAGTTTATCAATTACTAAAAGACTTAACAGTAGTTTTAAATCTTCAGTGTTTTTAGATTAACACATTGAACACCATAAAAGAAATATTCCATAGTAAACTATTTGTTAAATTTCTTACCCCAGCACGTTCCGTTTACAACTTACAAAGCTGCCCGCTTCTGCCCTTTCATTTCTGCCTCCCTGAACTTTTGGACCTCATAGGTAAAAGTTAGCAGTGAACAATGAAATCTCCAGTCTGTTAGCTTGGAGAAAGTGGGTGGAGCAAGAGGGTTCCTTGATGCACACAATGTAGGGAGACACAACTGTAGCACTGACCCCCGAAGGAGCTGCTGGTTTGATTTGGGCCTGCACTCTGCTAATGAACCCCCACTGAATTGGCTTGGTCCCCTTGACACAGCTGTGATGCAATACAATACATTACAATATAATATAACACAATATACCTGTATTGTAACCTCAGGAATCACTGGCTCCACCTGCTGGGAGAAAACAATACTCCACACAACTGGTTACTTAACCAACGTATATTTTACTGTAAAAATATTCAAACAGGTGATTACAGTAATTGTGCCGTCATCCCAACAAAGAATGACAGGACAATGAATTTTGATAAAACAATTACAAACAATATAAATACACGGGATCTCCCCCTACTTTTATAGCTATGCGTGAGATCTCACTTAAAGTACTCAATCTTTAGTCTTCTTGTCTTCGCTAGCTAGGATAATTCCTTGTGATTTGTAATCCAAGGGTTAAAGTAATTCAAGTTGAGATAAAGATGCTCCTGGTGTAACTTCAGTAACTATGATACAAGGCGTGAGATGCAATAGCAGATAGGCCTTATGCCTGCCTAGTGTCAGTTGCTATACTTCTCCTCCATAGGACTACAGATCCCAGCAAGACCTGTACATAAGTCTGACTAGGTGCAAAAGTTAATAAACTGTGGGCCGCAACCCACTCACCAACTGGATCGGAGCTCTGCATGGTAGCTTTGGTCCGGTGATTGCAGCTTGCTTCTCTGTCAACTAGCTCCATCACTCCATTCCACTATGCTGGGATAACCCGGGCCTTCAATGCTCAAACGAGTGTCTCTGGATCTCTCCAATCCGGTCACTGTGTCTCTGGCACCATCAGGTCACTCACACAAACTGTTGGAGTTGCGCTCTGCAATGGCTGTAGGCCGCTTCTTCTGGGAGGTCTCCTCACAAGTCCTCACAGGCAGGTCATGCATTCAGAAGAGACCTAAAATGGCCACTCAGGCTCCTTTTATGTCCTACCCAGCATGCACTGTCAGAGAGGGTGTCCATGGGTAGGTCACCCAGCATCCTGGATAAAGGTCATCCTTCCAAAGTAAATAACAGTCACTTCCTGTATTCAGTCTTTGTGCTTTGTGAAAGATATATTCGTTTCAGTTCACTACCTGTGTTTGGCCACTAGATGGCGCCAAATACTAAGCTATAGAATTGTCCATAGGCTTACATTGTAAAACATCAACATTACATTAGCAGACAAAAATTATCAGCGCTACACAACTCTAGTCTCTGCTTGCAAAGGGTGACTCTATAGGATGCTGGAAGTGAAAGGAGCCACCCTGAAGCAGGAACATTAGGGCAGCATTTATGGTACCAGTTTAACCCCTTTCCACCAACATAACACATATATGTGGCCCCACTGCACTGGGCTTTTTTCCGTGGGGCCACATATATGTGTATCTCGATTAAAGGTCACCCGATTTCTGTGGTATCCTCTGATTGACTACCACAGTGACCAGTCACTGTGAAGCCTGTCCCCCGTGTTTTTCTCTCTCCATGAATGGAGAGGAAAGATATAATGTAAAAAAAAAAATGTTTTTTTACTATTTTGGGCCAGTTTTCCTTTGATAATAAAAATAAATAAAAGCCCAATTTGTCTTGAAAAAAACAAGGTATAATCCACCTGAATGCACAAAATAGTTGTGGTGGGCTGTACGATTTTACTAACACATGTCAAAGATCCAAAATTGTGCTTAGGCATTAAGATTCGTTTTATCCCTTAGGTGTAAATGGGTTAAACAGGAACAAAAGCAAAGATCAAAAGTTAAAGAAGCTGCATCTCAGTTAGTGAATAAATCAGCTGCCGAACGTGCTTTAAAAGTGAGGGTTTAATATGACTTTAATTTACAAAAGAAGCACATTTTTATACTACTGCAGTAAAGTTACATTCATACAATCAAGTGAAAAGGAATTGCACATTTGTCAGATATAAAAAATGTGCTTATCCATTCTGACCATGGTTGTTAAGAACGATCTGGTTACAGCAAATGTACAAAGCATATTCATGTTCGCACTGCTGCACTTCATGTTCTCTTATGGACAATTAAGCGTTATAGTAAATTTATGTCCTGATGCCCTGAAGCCCAATTGAACCTTCAGATTAAATCAACTAAATATACCAAAACAAAAGTTTTTCAATGTATTAACGTTCATTTTCTTTCAGGGGCAGCCACAATGTGAGTAGAAAAGACGAACCTCTGCCAGCAGTCACAGAGTGGGACTCTTACTGTCTGTGTGGAAGCAGTGGTCTCTTTATAGAGGTCTGATACACCCCTACTGAGTTAGACTTATTGAAAAGCTCATGCAGCCAGCTGATTGGAGAGCTCTTGCTCTAATGTAGCAGTGGACAAGTTAGCCCTCTGCAAAGAGACCACTGCTTTCTCACAAACAGATGAACCTAACTGATTATATAATATAGGCCACTGGGCTGGCCACTGTATGTGTACATGTGCAAGCTTCACCCTTCTCTGTTGAAGGGGGGATGCACGTTGGCATTTTTGCTTTGGATGTCAAAGAACCATGTCCTGGGACTGCTTAAATATTTAGGCTGCTTCACACCTGAGCAGAGTGATTTTCAGGCTTTTTTGACCATGTATATGAGTGGTTTAGAAGCGTATTTAAGCTTCATATGTTTCTTTTTTTTAGCTAAGGAGATGCCCAAAAGAAAAAGATTATAAACATTTGATTTGCAAAGTTTCAGGCATTCCTAGTAAAGTCTATGGGGTCAAAAAGTAGCTATTGTAGCTTTTGGAGCATCAGGTATTGTGCTACAGGTGTCTGAGTGCCAGTGGTGGCTGGTGTTTTTTTGTTTGGGGGGCAGCAAACAACCACCCCCCCTCCGTGGCACCTCAAACCCCTCTGCTCTCTGATAGTCCACCGACACCCCATCAGCAGCGGGGATCAGCGGGCACACAACATCGGGAATTGGCAGGCACACAGCGGCGGGTATCGGTGGACACATTGGGCAGGGGATCAGGCTGTGGCGAGCATCTGGCAGCGTCTCCTGTGTCCTCTTCTCTTCTGAGATCACGGCGGCTTCCACCGTGCGTCTCCTCCCCTCCACCAAGCAAGCAATAGGATCGCCTGACCTTTCAGCCAATCAGGAAACAGGTATCAGACCCACGCTTCCTGATTGGCATAGAGGCGATGTGTTAGAAAAGTGAATATCCATTTTTCTTCCTTCCACCTGCACACACTTGGTTTCTATGCAAAGCTGCTGCTGATTCACTCCAGAGGATTTAACAGTCTCTTTAGTTAATTGAGCAATAGCCCATTACAGGCTAGGAACATCCTGTCCCTTTGTGGATAAAGTAGCAACATATGGAGTGATCAGCAACACTTTCTGCCTACCTGTAGATCAGGACTGGACTGGAACAAAAATTTGGCTGTGGACTTCATCCAAATAGGCCCACTTTAATTTTGATTGTCCCCATCAGCAGCCAACTTACATCAGAGTGGTCCCCAACAGCGTCTCCCTTACATCAGAGTATCCCCATCAGCACCCCTCCACTTCAGAGTAGCCCCATCAGCACCCATTTACATCAGAGTAGTCCCCATTAGCACCCCCTTCACATCAGAGTGGTCCCCCAGCCCCCTTACATCAGAGTGGTCCCATCAGCACCCCCTTACATCAAAGTGGCCCCATCAGCACCCCCTTACATCAGAGTAGTCCCCATCAGCACCCCCTTCACATCAGAGTGGCCCCATCAGCACCCCCTTACATCAGAGTGGCCCCATCAGCACCCCCTTCACATCACAGTGGTCCCCATCAGCACCCCCTTCACATCAGAGTGGTCCCCCAGCCCCCCTTACATCAGAGTGGTCCCCCAGCCCCCCTTACATCAGAGTGGTCCCCCAGCCCCCCTTACATCAGAGTGGTCCCCCAGCCCCTCTTACATCAGAGTGGTCCCATCAGCACCCCCTTACATAAGAGTGGTCTCCATCAGCACCCCCTTACATCAGAGTGGTCTCCATAAGCACCCCCTTATGTAAGAGTGGTCCCCATCAGTACCCACCCTTCACATCAGAGTAGTCCCCATCAGCATCCCCCATTCACATCAGAGTGGTCCCCATCAGCATCCCCTTACATCAGAGTGGTCCCCATCAGTACCCACTAACATCAGAGTGGTCTCCATCAGCATCCCCTTACATCAGAGTGGTCCCCCTCAGTGTCCTCTTACATCTGGCATCACCCCTCTTCTTCCTATCCCACGTGTACTCACAGCTCTCCAGAATGAAGGCAGCTTCTCTCCCTCTCTTCAGTCATGTGATAAGTGACAAGTGATAAGGGGAGAGAGGAAAGAGAGCCTGACGGCTGTCTATCTCCCCAGGTTGAAGGACGCAGAAAGTCTAATCCTCACTCCAGCAAGTGTTGGCAGCTGCTCCTTGGTGATAGGAATGAAATAGCAATCATTCCTATTGCCTATAAGTGAGGAGCAGCTTCAGGACTGCACCTGACTCGCCCACTGAGCCATCGGCCCACCGGGAAACTCCCGGTAGTCCCAATGGCCAGTACATGCCTGCTGTCGATTTTGATCCCAGTTCTACTGCTGCAGAAGATACCAGCCCACCTGGCTGCTTGCTTTCCCCAGTCCTCCTGTCTGGCACATTTACCCCAGTCCTGCCTGGCTGGCACACACCCATGGAGATCTCCCAGGGCAAGATTAGATGAAGACTTGGCAGACTGTGGTCTTCTTTCCCCTTGTCTGTCCCTGCACCATGCTGATCTGCTCACTGTCTCTGCTTACTCCTTCCCACTGCCTCTTCAGTCTTAATCCCTGCACTGTTTGGTGGAATCCTTCCAGGCCAGCTTTCCTGAGCTCCCAGCGCGAGGCTCAGCCCCCGCCAGTAGGGGGTTCCTCAAGGGCCTCCAACAGCCTCCCTCAGCACTGCTTCTCCATCTTCCACCCAAACTCAGTTCTGGCATGGCTCATGACTATTTAAAGGCTCTTTGGTTACCTGCCAATCCCCCGTTGCCTAAAGGCCTCTAAATATTCAACCCTCCACTCTCTACTTAGAACATTCTCCAGTATTCTAGACACCAGGAGGAGGTACCAGAGAGATGCCAGGATGAGTCATCCAACCCTGACCCAATTAATTGACTCAGGTTTAGTCCTAGAGCCAGACAATGCTTTTATCTACACTGCCACTGCTAGTAGCACAAACTAGAGGGTAAATATATATTTGACAGAGCCTGGCTGTAGTTCTCTTCCTGATGAAGTAGGCAGTGACCTGTGAAATGCATCAGTAGTCCCAGCAAGCAAGCCATCATCCAACTTTGGCAAGGGATGATGAGGAAACTACTATATGATGTCTAATACAATCTTATGTACATGTGCATATTTTTAGTATTGGTATATGGGTGTTCTTTTTTTAATAATATGCACAATATAGCATTGCAGGCTTTTCTGGCTTGGAATGCAAAATTGTTAAAAAATAAATATTTATTATATGAATATCTATATTCATATTTATAATAAATGTATTATTTATATTGTAAACACAGTTTCCAAAAAGGGTTAATATTTAGAAAAACATAAAAGCATAGATAGAAGCAAGATAGATAGATAGATAGATAGATAGATAGATAGATATTTTTAAAGAGGCCAATCTGCTTTACAACGTTTTTAAAAATGAGATCAAAAGTAAAAGCACATGTAATTTCATTTTAACCACTAGGGAGCGCCATAACTTTAATTTTACACAACCACTTGTTTATGCTTTATGCGGAATGTTCCTGTGCAAATGCATAAAAGAAATGTATTATACATTTCCATGGAATGCTTAGCACAAATGTAAATCAATAAAGATAAAAAAAGTAGAGACACTTACATGTCATAGGATAATACGACAAGGAAACACGTTAGTGTCTTTTAGAGATTCTCATGTAGTGTAGCCAATTGGGTTGTTAAGATTTGAGGATCCCTTCAGGACATTCCTGCCTGCCATGAAATTGTACAACAGAGTGTGCTGTCCAAAGTAATTATCTATAAGGCACCATAACCTACCTAACACAACGTATGTGAGATTATTTATTGTATTCTCACTGTGATAATCGAGAGCTGCACTGTACTATAAACACGCCAATCTATCTATCGCCATCTCAAAGGCCTATTACAGGGGGTACCTTGTGTACACGCTCACCAATGCCTAGGACCAGGCACCCTTAGAAGTCTATCACACAAGGACTGTATTTATTATTTTATTATTACATCAGCACAGCACTTTTTTGTATAAATATTCAGAAAATCTGTCTAGGAAGGACAGGATGAAACAAGCAGCTACAGAAAAAGGTAGCAATCTGCAACAAATCTTATTAAAATAAATACATTAATCACCCTGAGAGGATTATTTTTTTTTTTTTTTTTTTCTTAACAAAAGTAGAGTTACACTTTAAGCTCAGTGAACATTCACTTTCAAATGTGAATATTCCTTTTGAAAAGTTAACAATCTTTATTTACAAAATAAATCCTAGTGTGTCTATTCAGATGAGGCTTGTGTTAATAACCTATGGCGATACTGCATTTGTATGTTTCAGGTTGGATGCCGGCTTTTACTTGCTTCTTTATTATGCATGTCTGATCAAATTGAGTGGTAATCAATAATTCACTACACGAAGATTACGCATGTTTACTTTGCCTGGCTGACATGCTGACCCAGTGGCTTCAATATGTATGCATCTAAAACAACTATGCAAATTAGGTGTTCTAGTATTACAGGTTGCACCAAGATAGTAAATAGTATATAGTAAATCCAGGGAGCCAGGCAACTAGCATTTTAAAAAGGAAGTCAGTAATAGAACCCTATAACATGTCTAAAAAATGTATATTATATATATATATATATATATATATATATATACTGTAATTACAGTATCTCACAAAAGTGAGTAGACCCTTCACATTTTTTCTAAATATTTTATTACATCTCTTAATTTTTCACTGAAGATATGACACTTTACTACAATGTAAAGTAAGGATTGTACAGCTTATATAACAGTGTAAATTTGCTGTCCCCTCAAAATAACTCAACACACAGCCATTAATGTCTAAACCTCTGGCAACAAAAGTGAGCACACCCCTAAGTGAAAATGTCCAAATTGGGACCAAAGTGTCAATATTTTGTGTGGCCATCATTATTTTCCAGCACTGCCTTAACCCTCTTGGGCATGGAGTTCACCAGAGCTTCACAGGTTGCCACTGGAGTCCTCTTCCACTCCTCCATGACAACATCACAGAGCTGGTGGGTGTTAGGGACCTTGCACTCCTCCCCCTTCTGTTTTAAGAAGCCCCACAGATGCTTAATAGGGTTTAGGTCTGGAGACATGCTTGGCCAGTCCATCGTCTTTACCTTCAGCTTCTTTAGCAAGGCAGTGGTCATCTTGGAGGTGTGTTTGGGGTCATTATCATGTTGGAATACTGCCCTGCGGCCCAGTCTCCAAAGGTAGGGAGGGGATCATGCTCTGCTTCAGTATGTCACAGTACATGTTGGCTCTCATGTTTCCCTCAATGAACTGTAGCTCCCCAGTGTCGGCAGCACTCATGCAGCCCCAGACTATGACACTCTCACCATCATGCTTAACTATAGGCAAGACACATTTGTCTGTGTACTCCTCACCTGGTTTCCGGCACACATGCTTGCACCATCTGAACCAAATAAGTCTATCTTGGTCTCATCAGACCACAGGACATGGTTCCAGTAATCCATTTTCTTAGTCTGCTTGTCTTCAGCAAACAGTTTGCGGGCTTTCTTGTGCATTAACTTTAGAAGAGGCTTCCTTCTGGGATGACAGCCATGCAGACCAATTTTATGCAGCGTGCAGTCTGAACACTGACAGGCTGACCCTCCACCCCTTCAACCACTGCAGCAATGCTGGCAGCACTCATATGTCACATATGTCTATTTCCCAAAGACAACTTCTGGATATGATGCTGAGCACGTGCACTCAACTTCTTTGCTTGACCGTGGCGAGGCTTGTTCGAGTGGAACCTGTCCTGTTAAACTGCTGTATGGTCTTGGCCTCCATGTTGCAGCTCAGTTTCAGGGTCTTGGCAATCTTTAATTTAAATTTAACAAGCCTGTTCCCCATTCACACATGAGACCTTGTAACACTAATGAGTCACATGACACAGAGGAGGAAAAATGGCTAATTGGGCCCAATTTGGATATTTTCACTTAGGGGTGCACTCACTTTTGTTGCCAGCAGTTTAGACATTAATGGCTGTGTGTTGAGTTATTTTGAGGGAACAGCGAATTTACACTGTTATACAAGCTGTACACACTACTTTAAATTGTATCAACGTGTAATTTCTTCAGTGTTGTCACATGAAAAGGAATAATAAAATTAGAGCTGTTACTGGTTAAAATTTCCGTGTTCGATTAATCGATTTTCTTTTTTAATCGATTAATCGACTAATTTAGATTAATTATAACACACATACAGATCCAACTACTTTTAGCTGATCTCCTTGCATTGCAACTCTGCAATAGTCAGTGGTAAATGTGGTATACATTATATACAATCACCCGACACTAGCTAGTTTCCACAATCCATGACTTAACTTCACAGTTCACACAAATACGTTTTAAATTCAAACTGTAGCACTGACATAAGTCCTTTGTTTTTCACAGTAGCGTGACAATCCCTTCACCTCCGATCTAACTAATCACTCTCACCTTATGGCATGGACCCCTGTGCAAACAGGTGGTCATGCAAGCGGGTATCAAAAGGGTTAATACAGACCATAAAATTCTCTCACATCTCCTTAGATCTCAGCAAGGACACCAGGTCATGGGTAGAAAGAAAAGATCTAAGTGCTCACCGCTTAAGTATAAGATTTAATTTTTGTGTTCAAACACAAATTACTCACATAAAGATGATAAAAACACAGAATGTAAAGCCAACAATCGTGTTAGTTCCGTTGGGCAGCAGTGGGTGACGTTATGGGTAGCTCCTCCCCTGTATGTGTTATGTTCAATCAGAACTATGATGTCACCGGACTCCTCCCCCTTCCCTTTGTTAGCAGATGTAGGTACTTGGGGACGGGGGGAGGAGTCCAGTGACATCGATGTCCGTGGCATCACTGGATCTCTGCCGGAACTCCCTGAAGACCCGTAGAGGTGAGTATCGATCAAAAGAATCAAAAAAATTTATCGAGGAATTGATCTTTAATTTCCACAGCCCTAAATAAAATACTTACAAAATTTGAGGGGTGTACTCACTTTTGTAAGATACTGTATATACAGGGGTTTGACAAAGATATGGAAACACTACATGATTTGCAGGTGTAAAAGTGAAGAAATGTTTCGCTTTGAAAGCGAAAGTGATGTAACATTCTTTTGCTTCTGCTGTGTGATGAGACACCTAGCTAACAGGTGGGAAGCCTCACTTTTTATCATTCAGTGCCTGGGCTGATAGTAATACGGATCCCTGCTTAGCTGGTGCCTCTGTGACTAAAGTTGCCAATGCATTTGTGGTGTCGCGAGGTACAGTATCAAAAAGTTATGATGGCTTATACAGTTCCTGGGAAAACGTCATCTGATAAGCATAAACGCGGTCGTCGCGATTCCCGAAGACAGCGTCATTTACCGAGACAGTAATGCTTTGATTCACACAGCTGGTGTTGTCGAAGCAGGGTCTGACGAACATGCAGATGAAGCCTCTCACCTTCCCTGGGAGCTGGATTTGCCGGACCTCGATATCATCAATCCACTATGGTAAATTTTGGAGAAAAAGATTCAGGCTCGTTTTCTTGGCTCCAGCATATCTCTGCAGGAACTCGAATGATTTTTGCATGAAGAGTGGTATCAGATTATCCACCATCCGAGATGTTTTTTTTTTCAATTCGCAGGCGAATTCAGGCCGTCTTGAATGCCAACGGTGGTCCAACACCATATTATGTAACAATTTAATTATTTTACTGGCTGTTTCCATAATTTTGTCCAACCCCTGTATATATGTACAGTGTGTGTCTGTATATTACCAAAAGTATTGTGACACCTGCCTTTACACATGAACTATAGTGGCATCCCAGTCTTAGTCCATAGGGTGTGTCTATGGGAATGTTCCAGAAGTGCATTTGTGAGTTTAGGCACTGATGTGCACTTATAAACGAGAAAAGAACTGAAAATGGGTCAAATAACGGTGAAGTGGTCCAATCCCTATATACTTATCAAAAAAAAGGCTTCCCCCTGAATGGGTGGGATTTTAAATGACCATCAACTCCGGACACAAATGGACACAATAATATACAATTTTTATTCATAAATTACACAATGTACATAATATTACCAGGAAGTACAAATGGGCTAAACAATGTCCTCCTGGTGTATTAATAAACAAACATATATACAGAACAAAATATGATTAAAACAATGCTTGTCCTATATCACCCACACCCGACGCGTTTCCAGTTGCTGATAATTCAGAACCTTCATCAGGGGTGAACAAACTTGATGATATAGCAATCTAGTGAGGTGTAAGTTCAAGGATCAAAATGCCTGCCATTTAGAAAAATATAAGTATGTCTGAAGAGTACTTCAAATACTATCGAGATGTCAACCAAGTACAGGATGTCCTGCAAATTACTTCCAGATCAGTTAGACGGATTCTATGGCAAGGGGGGTTTTTGTTTCTATGTGAGACATTAATTGGAACAAACAATGGCTATCTGGATGTTTCAAGTCCACCTTCATGTGTGTGTCAAGCTGAATTAGCATGTATATGACTTGCACCCAGGGTTGCCTTGTCCCATTCCCAGGAAATAAGCCCAAAAGGAAAACTGGAAGCTGTAGTCCAACCACAAATTACAAACGGCAAAGCAGTCCTCTATGTGCAGCGTATGGATGGCACTGATGTGCACTTATTCATCCCACAGGTGTTCTATCGAGTTGAGGTCAAGATTTTGTGCAGGCAAGTCATGTTCCTCCACCAACTCGCTCATCCATGTCTTTATGGACCTGCTCAGTGCACTGGTCCAAATCATTAGGTGTAGGGGGATTATGTGTGGGGTTGTTTTTTTTTTTTTTTTTTTCCAATAAGGTTTTTATTAAAGTGAATTTAAGGCATCACATTTGAGAAACAAAAAACACTACACGCATAAAGAGTATACGTAGTACAATACAATGATAACGATGTGACGAATCAATAAAATATATGGCAAAGTATAACAAATAGAAAGTAAACTAGATGATCCTGTGAACAAACAGAGTTAGGCAAGATAATATATATGACACAGAATTGTGATCAGGTACACAAGGGATTATGCAACAGAGAGCAATACACTAGTTGGGGGGCCCGTCGAGTCTCCCATGCAGCCGTCCACCCCAAATGGGATCACACTGTGGACGTTTGAAGGGCATCAATCTCGTAAAGTGGTATATGAGGAGACTCAGTTCGGGACATGCGATAAAACATATGGAATACCTTAGATAACATAAGAACAGGGGTAGGGGAGGGGAAGTCAGCCTCGGGGAGTGTCAAGAAGGAGGAAAGAAGGGGGCATAAAGAGGATGGAAAGGGGATGAAACGGTGTGCGAACACAGGGGGATCATTGCGTAGGAAAGACATTAGTCTAACAGAGTTCCACCAAGGGGAATATCAGGATGCATTTCTAATTAAGTATGAGTGGGGGTATTGGTGCGTGATACAGAGGTTCGAAAATGTATCCAACAGGCCCATTTATTTGAGAATTGTTCATGTTTGTCATGTACTTGATGGATTAATCTCTCCAGTTCTTCTATTCTATCCATCTGCCGGAGCCATTCCTCAAAGGATGGAGGAGTATCGGAGCGCCAATGACGTGGAATGCATTGTGTGGCTGCGTTTATCAAATGTGGGACTATTGAGGATTTATAAGTTTTATATGAGAGTGGGGTGTGGTGTAACAGGTATTGTGTGGGGTTGTTTTTAAGGGGTTGGGCTTGCCCCCTAAATTCCAGTGAAGGGAACTCTCAAGATGTCAGCATACCAAGACATTTTGGACAATTTTCTGCTCCTGAGTCCTGACCTCAACCCCAGAACAATTGAAGCTGTTATAGATGCAAAGCGTGGGCCAACAATATTGAACAATAATGAACCCTATGGACTAAGACTGGGATGCCAATAAAGTTCATCTGCGTCACGGTAGGAGTCCCAATACTTATGGTAGTATAGTGTGTGTATATGTATATATATATATATATATACACACACACACATATATTTTATATATATATATATATATATATATATATATATATATATATATATATATATATATATATATATATATATATATATATATATATATATATATATATATATATATATATATATTCATTTTTATTTTTTTATTTTTATTACAGCATTCAACCTCCTACATTGTATAAATATGTTACCGTCACTGGGGATAATGCAGTGGGGTGTATATGTTCATTGAAATTCTCTTTGTTTGATAAATTGTGCTTGACATTTTACCCATCAGATCATCTTTCTTTAGGGAAGTTTATTCATGCATTTTTTGACAAGTGATGTTACATGCTTTAATACATACATAAACTAATAATCATACTCATATTTGCTTAGCTATAAAAATACATCAACCAAATTGAATATATTGAACCAAATTGAATAACCGGAAATAATCAAGCCAAGATGAGCCAGAAACCTCCATTTTCATAGGATAGTTTTCAGTCTTTTTTTTATAAAGGTTCACACTGCCTTCTGGAATTGGAATAAAAAGTGTCATTTGTGCCAGTCAGCAAAGCACTGGATTAACGTGTCCTGACAGATCTGCACAAATGTGACCATTGGTTTCAAGTGATGGATGATGGATCTTACTAAAACTAAAATGATATATGAGATGAAAGTGTTCATAACTACATATGTGCAAGTAGTCAAAGCTGAGATAATTAACATGGATGCACCTTGGCTGCACAGTGGGTGAGCTTGTTTACACCACAATCCCTATGTTCAGTACACAGTTCTACATGCATTTTAGGCATTTTTATTTTACTTGGGTTTACCATGCATTCATGTGTGTTTATATGCTTTTTTTTTTACTTGTGTTTACAGTGCATTTATGTGCTTTTACATGCTTTACAGAATATACAAAAAATGCATGCTATACTTTTTTTGTAAACACATATGGAATCACCACAATGGTGTAAACTAGGCTCATTAAAATACATTCATGTTGCTTATACATGCCCGCAGCTCTAGTCTTTATATAATAGAAACTATTTTAGAAATAACCTACAAAACAATTTAAAATATAATAATTGTGTTTCTTTCTTAGCCTATGGCCTCTAAGATGGTTGCTGGCACCCCTACTGCATGCAGGCAACCTATGGAAGTGGATGCAAACATATCCCTGTCCCTGATTTCTAGGGATTGTCCCTGATTGGGAACAAAGTCCCTCTGTCCCTCTTTCCTACTTATTTGTCCCTCATTTTGATCTGATCTATATAGTTGTATATAAAATGCACTTTTTATCTTTCAAAGAGTGTTTTTCAGTGCTGAACCTTTCATCCAATTTCTAAATTGCTTCATTTGTAAATTTTAAAAGCCAATGGAATAGTAGTGGTAAAAAAAAAAGCCTTTGTGGATTTAATTTAACTTTTTTTGGTTAATTCTCCTTTAAGGGAGTGTGACGGGGGGCATGTCCTATGCCTATATACGTTTGCTAGTAGGTGTCCCTCATTCCCATCTCAAAATGTTGGGAGGTATGGATGCAGATGTAGCGGTGCAGGTGCACAGCCATGAATGCAGCTGCATCTACTTTCATAAGCTGCATGCACCAAAACAAAAGCCTCCTGTATGCAGTAAGGGTTCCAATACCTATTTTAATGAGGCCTATAAAATAAAATAAAAATCAAGGTATTTTTTAAAGCAATAAAAGCCCCATACAAATGTAGCAATGACAATGTAGGCAAATTAACCTAGCCACACCGACAAAAAACAACACAAGGGCAGCTATTGGCTACTGGCTATTGAACTTCCTTTTTCTAGTCCCATCGTACATGTTGTACATCACCACGTTCTAAACGATCGGACTTTGGTGTGACCGTGTGTAGGCAAGTTTTTTTCAGTGGAACTCCATCGGAACTCTGTTGGAAAAACTGTCTGGATGGAAAAAACAGGTCGTGTGTACATGGCATTAAGGTTTGACCTCATATTGAATGGTTTTGGTAAATCTGAAGACAAAAATCTGCAGAAAATCTAATAGTGTGTATGGGGTCTAAAGCCTCGTACACACGATCAGATTGTTGGCAAACAGAGCATCAGACTTTTGTCCAAAAGGTGTGTGCCAGGAAGTTGTCTTGCATACAAACGGTACACAATTGTCGGCCAACAAACTTGAACATAGTGACGTACTACATGGAATTTCAGCTCCTGAGCGACACCCTTTGGGCACCTTCTGCTAATGTCATATTTGGTGATCACTGATTCCGATCATGCTTGTTTGTACTTTGGGCTTTTGTGTGATGGACTTGTGTACACATGATACGAAAATCTAACAGACCATTATCCACTGCAAATTTACTAGCCTGCCATTCAACATTTCTTGGCGGAAATTTGGACAACAATTGTCTGATGGAGCGTACTAACAGTTGGATTTTAGGCCGTCTGTCATCACGCAATTCCCTGCCGAAAATCCGATTATGTGTACAATGCTTTAGTCTGTTCATTAATGTAAGTCCCAGAGGAATGTTAGTACTGTTCTGTCACTATTGTGGCATCCAAACAAGTCAGTATGACCGGGTTCCTTGAGCTCTCAATATCTCAAAAGAGGTCCAGGAAGATTATCCTTTTTTACTTCCAAGATAGAAAAGAAAATCTACAAATCCATGTGTTAAAAACCCCAATAGAAATCAGAATGACAAGAAGTTGCAGATGAAGGTGGCACTCTTTCCTCCTCCAATCACAGAATGCCTCACATTCATTGAAAAGAATCAAAGACTTTTTGGAATGGACAGGAGGGAGCGACCCACTGTGATCTGTGTACTCCAGGCTGAGTTCTAAGCTTCAACATTGAATGTTTAGCACTGACTATACTGTATGTTGGGAAGGAACGTAAGAGTATTACATAATGCTGAAGCGCCTGCACTATGCATTCACTTCATTGGTCTTCATTTATTTTTAAAGTGCAAATGGGCAAAATGGGCATTTTAGCTATCTCCCTTTAAGTCATGCCTACTGTTCAGTGTGATCTGGCTATATCCATCATTTGCTAAACCAATACTCTGAAAGGCCTCATTGAGATAAAGTTAAACCAGTCCTCAGAAACGAGAAATGCAATATAGACATTTGTTCCCAGTGCAGGACCGTATTTCTGGGGAACAAAATGCATCATATCCACTAGGTGGCACTGACAATACAGGAAATACATAGTAGAGGAAGCGCATCAATTTTCACCCTGACAGTGTAAATGTTTGTTATATGCACCCAGTATATATATATATATATATATATATATATATACAGTATCTAAAGTGAGTACACCCCTCACATTTTTGTAAATATTTTATTAGATAATTTCATGTGACAACACTGGTGAATTGACACTTTGCTACAATGCAAAGTAGTGAGTGTACAGCTTGTATAACAGTGTAAATTGGCTGTCACCTCAAAATAACTCAACACACAGCCAATAAGGTCTAAACCGCTGGCGACAAAAGTGAGTACACCCCTAAGTGAATATGTCCAAATTGGGCCCAAAGTGTCAATATTTTGTGTGGCCACCATTATTTCCCAGCACTGCCTTAAAGTGGTTGTAAACCCTTACAACCAACTTTGACCTACAGGTAAGCCTAGATTAAGGCTTACCTGTAGGTCCAAGAAATATCTCCTAAACCTACACGGTTTAGGAGATATTTGGCAAAAGACAGGCACCGCTGTCTATGGCGCATGCGCCGTAGATAGCGGCGCGCAGGCGTACTGAGTGCGCCGCGGTCAACGGCGATATGGCACTAGTGGCATCTCCCGTGCGCATGCGCGGGAGTGACGTCATCGCGGCTTCGCCGAATGACAGCGGCGGAGCGGCGAGACCCGCCGAGAAGATGGATGCGCCGTACTACAGGGGACAGCGGTGACTTCGCTGGCTCCTGTGTCAGGTAAGTGACACATAATGGACTACTATGCGATGCATAGTAGCCCATTATGCTTTACCTTTGCAGGGAATGAAAGAGGAAGTAAACCCATCAGGGTTTATTTCCTCTTTAACCCTCTTGGGGATGGAGTTTACCAGAAATTCATAGGTTATCACTGGAGTCCTCTTCCACTCCTCCATGACGACATCACAGAGCTGGTGGATGTTAGAGACCTTGCGCTCCTCCATCTTCCATTTGAGGATGCCCCACAGATGCTCAATAGGGTTTAGGTCTTGAGACATGATTGCCCAGTCCATCACCTTTATCCTCAGCTTCTTTAGCAAGGCAGTGGTCGTCTTGGAGGTGTGTTTGGGGTCGTTATGTTGGAATAGTGACTCATGCAGTTAGAAGACAAAGGTAAAGAGAAACTAGCCGCACAGCACCATGGAGCCATTGCAATTTTTTTTTTTCTTGTCTTCATAGCCAGAAAAGCAAGACAGGACAATTTTTTGCTTAATCATAACCATTATAATGAGGCACAAGATTTCAGTGTGAAACATTTCAACAAATTGTCCTGTCTTGCTTTTCTGGTTATGAAGACAATAAAATGATTCATTTTTCAATAGCTCCGTGGTGGTGTACGGCAAGTTTCTCTTTACCTTTGATGTAAGCGGTGGCGAGCCGGGGTGGGCACCTATGCTGGATTGCTATTCAATACTCACCTGAGTGGAATACACATTCTACTTGGACAGATAGCAGAGGAAGGAGAGAGCAGACAAGATTCAAACTAGTTGCTTTGTATTGAGGCAGGTATACACTATAGAAGGATATAGTTACATAGTAGGTGAGGTTGAAAAAAGTCCATCAAGTCCAACCTATGTGTGTCTGCATGTGTCACCGCATGTGGAAGGGAATTCCACATCCTTGCAGCTACTACAGTAAAGAACCCTCTACGCAGTTTAAGGTTAAACCTTTTTTCTTCAAATTTTAATGAGTGGCCACGTGTCTTATTAAACTACCTTCCGCGGAAATTTTTTATTCCTATTGTGGGGTCACCAGTATGGTATTTGTAAATTGAAATCATATGCCCTCTCAAGCGTATCTTCTCCAGAGAGAATAAGTTCAGTGCTCGCGACCTTTCCTCATAACTAATATTCTCCAGACTCTTTATTAGCTTTGTTGCCCTTCTCTGTACTCACTCCATTTCCAGTACATCCTTCCTAAAGGACTGGTGCCCAGAACTGGGCAGCATACTCCAGGTGAGGCCGGACCAGAGTCTCATAGAGTGGGAGAGTTACCGCTTTATCTCTTAAGTTAATCCCCTTTTTAATGCAATCCCCTTTTTAATGCATGCCAATATTCTGTTTGCTTTGCTAGCAGCAGCTTGGCATTGCATGACATTGCTGAGTCTATCATCTACTAGGACCCCCAGGTCCTGTTCCATCCTTCATTCCCCCGGTGGTTCTCCCCCCAGTGTATAGTGTGCAGTCATATTTTTGCCACCCAAATGCATTGTTTTCAATTTTTCCACATTAAGCCTCATTTGCCATGTAGTTTCCAACCTCATTAATTTGTTCAGCTCTACTTACAAGGTTTCCACATCCTGCAGAGAAGTGATTGCCCTGCTTAGGTTAGTATCATCCGCAAATACAGAGATTGAACAGTTTACCCCATCCTCCAGGTCGTTTATGAACAAATGAAATAGGATTGGTCCCAGCGCAGAACCCTGGGGGACCCCACTTTCCACAGAACGCATACATACTGCAAGATGTAGACCGAGTCGCATCTCCACACCCGCCGGTCATCGTACATACTAATTTAATGAGGATTGGGGATTATACCCTGTCCAAAATTACCTAACAACTAGCTTCCTGACACTAATACCCAACAATACAGCCCACGTGCACTCGCAGCACTCATTTAAGGAAGTTATGCTTTGTTCATTTTTCATTTCAGAGGTTTACTATTACTTTGAAGTAAAGGACTGTTACCCTTTAAATATATGTGTGTGTACGTTTGTGTGCAAGCATGTGTGTGTTGATTTCAAACTGGATTGAAAGCCTTTTTTAATTAAATCTAGGACTCTCATTTACAATTCGCCCAAATTAGTGAAATGATATGCCAAGGTCTGTAAAATATCCAATCTATTGTATTTCAACATTCACTTTCATTTAAAAACACCTGAATCATTTATAATGAAGTTACAATATAACTATAAAATTAATATCTATAAAATTCAATTGTAATAACACAGTGCTTTATTAATAAAGGTAGTTTGCCAGGACAATTTTTTTTTTCTCCCAGCCAAGAATGACTGCAGCATTGCAGAACATACAGCTCTGCATTGAGAGAAAGGCTATCAAAGGACAGAACAGAGGTAAAGGGAGACAGTTTTTGTGGGTGGCAAATATTCTTTATACATTTCATATTAACAGCCTATAAGCCACACTAAACAAGCTCAAGGACGTGCTGTGTATGTCCTTGCATTTATGTAGCTGAACCACCAAACAGTACTAAGCATATCACAAAACACATAAAGCAAGCTTATTAGGTAGCTGAAAAGAAAGAAACCCTATTTCTATGCAGCTATTGAAGAAGACTGTTGTATTTGTTTGGTAAATGGCGTACATAATCATTTTTTAAAGCTCATGTCATGCAAAAAAAAAAAACATTTAGCACATCTCTGCAATTCATACACATTTCTTCATGTTTTATCACTTTCAACATACTGGGCAGAGAAAAATAACTGTTGATGTGCCAGAAATATAAGGTCACCTACATTTCTCTTTGAAATGACAATGCAGATCTGATTCCTTAGTACGTGGCGTCAGCCCTGCCTACTTAATTTCCAATGGATTGCAAAAAAACACCCAAAAAAAACAGATCACTCTTCATCTCCATAACCACCATTAGAGATCACCAAAAATGATCAGCTAACAAGATCTCTGGCAAAATCAACAAGTATTTTTTGTACTTATCCAACGGTTAAAAAAACCCTCTTCCGATGGTATATGCAGCATCCCAAAAGAGAGTAAATAAGTAAAATTCATTGTTGGGGTTTACAAACACTTTCATGTGTAACCACCCAGTATAAGTGTTTTTGGTACGTGTCATTTAAAGCACTTATTGTTAAATAAGCCAATGGACAGATTTCCTCAAGCTTTGAGTTGTTACAACAGCATGTATATTTCCAAAGTAATAGAAAGAAAAATCAAACTTACATATTTCTAATGTTGATCTGATAAATGAATGTTGATTAAAGAAATAGATACATCCTCACTGATACATAAGCTCTATTTGGGAAAGTAATGCTAAACTGATGTGTCCATTCTGAGTAAATTAAAAACTTGTAGTATATTTTTAGATTACATTATTACTCTCAAAAGCACTATAAGCACATTTTTTTACCAGCAATTAGGGGTCTACTGTATAATGAATATTATTTTTTGTAAAATGAATAGAGCATTTATATTTTTTATAAGAGACATACAGTGCAGCAAATAAAATATCATGTGTATATAACATGCAAGTGTAACATGCAAGTATATTAAAGTATGTTTATAATGAAAAATCCATATATCAATGTATAATTAAATGTACAGGGATATTTAATAACATATTTTAGGTGTTCTTTGTCTCCTTTTAATAACCCTTGCCTGTGTTGAGCTTCACCATATTCTATATAGGCTGTAAGGCTGTGTGTGGATTGCCCTTTGGCCCTTTGAGGTCTCTCCTTGTGAGGGTCACTAGAATCTGGTAAGCCCCCACTCATTAACTGCAATGGTTTTCTGTGGTGGGTTCTTTCTGCTGAAATGCTTGGGGATTTTTGTTGAGATCTACAACTACACATTTTTTTCAATTCACAAATACACATGTGAACTTATTGTTTTTTTTAACCATTTGACGTCTGCGCTATAGCCGAATGACGACCACATTGCTGACCTGAATTTCTGGGAGGCCATCATATGGTGGCCTCCCCTGTGCACGCTCCCTGTGCGCTGTGATCACCGAGTCACGGAGACTTGGGTGATCACCAATCCGAGTAAGGGGCCGGTCCTGGCCCCTTACCATGTGATCAGCTGTCAGCTAATCAGCTGATCACATGATGTAAACAAAAGCTCAGTAATCCTTTTTTTTTCTCCTCACACTAACAGTGTGAGGAGAAAAAAAAGCCAATCACCGGCTCCTCTGCAAGGGACATCGGTCCCGAAGAGGAAGAGGCAATTATCCCTCATCTTTGCACACCAGTACCTCCTGCCAATGCCAGCTGCCATTTCCACATGCCAGTGCCCACAGTGCCCACCAGTGCCACCTATCAATGCCCACAAGTGCCACCTATCAATGCCCACAAGTGGTGCCAATCAGTGCCACCTAGCAGTGTAACCGATCAGTGCCCATTATTGCCATCCATCAGTGCCCATCACTGTTACCCATCAGTGCTCATCACTGCCACCTATTGGTGCCCATCAGCGCCGCCTCATCAGAGTACATCAATGGAGAAAAATTACCTGTTTTATTTTATAATAAAATATAAAAAAGATTTTTTTTTTTTAATTCAGCTTTTATACATTTTTTTAACAAAAAATAAAAACCACGGAGGTGATTAAATACCACCAAAGAAAGCTCTATTTGTGGAAAAAAATATATAAAAATTTAATTTGGGTACAGTGTTGTATAACCCCACAATTGTCATTCAAAATTCGACAGAGCTGAAAGCTGAAAATTGGTCTGGACAGGAGGGGGGTTTAAGTGCAGTAAGCAAGTGGTTAAAGGAACTTTATTTTTCACTTAATTTAATTATACATTGATATATGGGTTTTTCGTTATAAGCACACTTTAATATATGAAATACTTGCATGTTACATACACATGATATTTTATGCGCTACAATGTATGCTTCTTGATTTATGTATACCATGTATTGGGTTATTGTGTCAGCTGCTTTAATACATTGTTGTTTAGGTGCCTTAGCACATTTTTTTCTTTTGTTTCACATTTATATTTTTTTACAATATAAATTCAGAATTGTAAATTAAAAATCTGTCAAGACTGGATTTTACAAAAAGCATGGTAGGCCTGGAGGAAAACATGTGATTCTTACACCTGTATACAATTTCATCAGTCCAACCACAACAGCCTACAAAAATTCTGAAACAATTACCTAAGAAGCACATGATACTAAAGGCAGCTAACTCTATTTGTATTTGTAAAATAAAAAAGGCAGCAAACTCAGCAGACAGACACCAGACACCAAAAAGGCTAAAGGTGGTTTCCAAAAGAATACCTCTTTCACATTGTTAGATATGATAGGGGACAAACGGGAGATTTTTTTTTTAGAAAAGGGCTAAGGGCTTTTAGAAAACATTCAGTGCCTTCTTGCTAATATTTACTGCCCAAATCAGGGTCAACTTTCATCTCCCAAATTATTATACAATTAAAAGATTTTGCCTCCAGCCTCGTAACACTGACAGGAGATAATAACATGGCCTGGATCTTCTCTCTCAAGGTATCTGCAGCTGTGCATGTGGGTGCCATTGTAAATGAATGACACTGTGTGCCAATGCACAAAGTTGTGGGCTTTATCATGCATTGTGATAACACATGCTAAGGTTTGCAGTACTGCAGTGCATATGTATGAATATGCCTTTAAAGTTTCTATAGAATATTTGAGAAAAGTTACACAGCCGATGCTGTGTTGGAAGTTAAGAAAGGGCACAGAGGTGACAGATGTAGAATTAAAGAACCGCTTCCTGTCCATCAACAAATGAAAATAAATTCAAAGAAAATATAAAACATCTCTGCCACGTCCAAACATGATCTTTGCATTCAGCTCATGATAAATAGGGGCAAACACAAAAATGTTGCGTTTATAATTTTGCTCAGTGTAAATTAGAATTTTATCTTGGTAAATAGATTATACAGTAGGTCCATTGCTTCTTTTATTAAACCATTTTGCATCAAGGTGTAATAAAATAAAACACAAAAGCAAAAACTAAGCATGGTGGTATCAATTAAAAATGGACTTACCGAGCGGTTGACCCCCTAAAATTCGTGCATTTTCTCCAGCCACTGCAGCTCTTGCATGTCTTTCACTGACATATTGTACAAAAGCATATCCTTTGTGCACCGAGCATCCAACTATTTTCCCATATTTGGCAAATATACCTTCAATGTCACTCTTTTTCACAATACCAGTGTTCAGGTTGCCAATAAAGACCCGGGAATTGATTGACCTCGGATCATTCTTGTTGGTGACGTTGCTAGTCTGTGTTTTGCCGGTCATTATTGTATGTCACTTCTTCCCCTATTAAGTGAATGCAAAAAAATGAATTACAATGGTACACACAAACATGAACTTTGTACAACCTATAAACATACAAAGGATTTTGAAGCTGGACTGCATGTAAATAACAGTCCACAGGTAAAACACATCTAAAGCTTCAGCGTATACTGTTTCCAGTCAGCCAAGCCCAGAACCTCCAATGCAGCTATGCCGGCACATGTGCACTACTGTAGAGCCTGATTAGTTACTAGTGCCGGCCATCCAACTTTCAGATTGTTACCATACTGGGAATTTCAGGACCCATCAGATGAAGTGCTTCTTCTAACCCTTGTTCTCCTTTCGCAATCTACAGCTCTACGTTCTCAGTACTGTGCACTGCAGGAATCAGCAGTGATGTAAGGGTTTGGATGAAGGAACCAGCAGGTGACACAGGCAACCAATAATCTGGGAAGTAAGAACTGCCAAGGAGGCTTTCTGAGGTTGCTGCACTGGAACCCAGAAGAGGTAGGGGAATGAGCCATTGGCGAGGTGCGTATACTGTATGTTTTCTTCTGTTGGGACCTGTTAGCTCAAAAAATTTTGAGACCTGACAGGGTTTCGTTAACAATTTTGAAAAGTGAAGAAGAAATTATTGCGCTTGTCTGGCAAAAACATTTAGTATGCTAAAAACTGGAGACAATATATAGTATATAAATATTTGGGCGGCTCAGTGGTGTAGTGGGTAGCACTCTCACCTAGCAGTAAAAAGGGTCACTGGTTCAAAACCTAACCACAGCACTACCTGCCTGGAGTTTGCATGTTCTCCCTGTGCCGGCATGGGTTTCCTCCAAGCACTCTGGTTTCCTCCCACACTCCAAAGACATGCTGGTAGGTTAATTGGCTTCTGTCCAAAAATTGGCCCTAGTATATGAATGGGGACCTTGGATTGTAGGGACCAATGTGAGTGTGCAAAGTACAGGGATAGGGACAATTGTAGACACTCACTCAGGATGGACTGATATCTTTATTCAACCTTACTAACTAACTAACTAACTATATATATATATATATATATATATATATATATATATATATATAGATACATATATATGCAGTATATTATCATTGGCACATCAAAATGTCACATTTTGTTTCTGTTTATTATTTTTGGTCATTTCTGAACACATAAGCATAAATTCAGCAGCAAAACTAAGTTAGAAGAACACATCTAGTTTCAAATCATTAGTCAGCATCTTTATAAAGTGGTATGGTTGTAGGCTGCCACATGGCTCATTTAAATGTGGCCACTGTGTGCATTATACGTACATTTATATGGAAAAACAATAATGCCAAATGGTAAAAACATGCCACAACATTGTACAAACTGTTATGCAATTTGAATTGTCTATATATTAAGGTGCCACTGAGGAGCCTGCTACAAAACAAAGTGAAATTTCTGGAAGGAAATACATAATCATAGATATGCCATTTCTGGTGGTAATCTTCATACACCAAATGTTAGACACTTTGCCCTCCACTATTGTTATAGGCATGTGGTTCTATCATTTACAGTCCTTGACAGAATCAACCCAATTTTAGGGGGGGGGGGGGGGTATCAATAGAATCTTACAAAAAGAGATTTTCAACCTGAAAGGTAATATTCCTCCACGCTTAAATGAGCAAATTTGTTTTAAACCATTTGTTTTAACAATATATATTTTATTTATATATGATAATTAGATAAATGTCACAGGATGAGTATGTTAGTGTATTCTTAAAGTGGAGTTCCACTAATTTGTCTCCTCCCCCCTCCGGTGCCACATTTGGCATCTTTCAGTGGGGAGGGGGTGCCACAAAGATGCCACATTTGGCATCTTTCAGTGGGGAGGCAGTAGTGGATACCTGTCTTTGACAAGTATCCTGTTCCCACTTCCGGGAGCCACAGCCACAGCTCTTGATGTCACCGCTGGGCTCCCTCCTCCTCCCTCCTCCTTCTCCGGCCACTGGGCCAGTAGGAGAGAAGACCGGAGCCTTGCATATGCACAGTAGGGTTCCCGGCGTGAAGCTGTAAGGCTACACTGCCAGGTTCCCTTACCTGCAATGCGGCAGCAGCACAAGTACATGGTACAGCAGGGACATATGAGGAATATGAAATGTTTGGTTTAGAAATGCTTTAAAGGTGTACTTTTACTCATTTAAGGTGGGAGCAGAATTCAGGATGGACTCTCTGGCAGATTTCCTGCCATGCAGCTGTGGTATGTTCTTAAAGATTAGGTTCCAGATGCACTTCAGGTTGAAATGTGGATACCACATCTGGGACCTTGATCTTGGGAAAATCCAGAAGTAATGTGGTTTCATCACAATGGAGCGCATGGTGCATTTGGTGGGAAGCCACCCATTTCCAGAACCGGCAATGATGTCATTCCATAGTGGGATAGGATGGGGTTTTAAAAGGAAGAAGTGCAGAGAAGTGGGTGATGGGAGTTCCCTGCCGCATAGACCAATAAATGACCATTAATTTAATAAATGCTCAGATAAGGGTCTGCTATGGATTTTGGTGGGGACCCCCTCCACGCTTTTGTTTACATTTTGGTGTGGGGTTCCTCTTAAAATCCATACCAGACCCAAAGGGCCTGGTGTGCATTGGGGGGGGTATGCCATTTTTTAAATAAATATTTAATTGCTGGCAATCATTTTTTAACATTCAGCTGTAAGTAGGGATGAGTCATCAGTTTTATGAACATGGCAGCCGGCTTCCCAGCCCTCTCCTTAACAACCAGCTATTCAAATCGGTCGATCATTTTTGACCGATCTGAATTAGAATCGTTCCTAAAATTTGGAATTCCTTAAAAGCGTACAAACAAAACAAAATTAAACAAATTTCAACTAAATTTGTTATTATTTCATTCAGAGATTTGGTTGCATAAGGAAAAATGTGTCAGAATTAATATTTGGACCAAAACAAATTGCACATGTCTAGTTCTGCCGCCGCATCCCTTCTAGGTGCCAAAAGGCACATACAAAGCATTGAGATCGTTATGATAACTTTGCTGTACATGTGCTGTCTGTGCACCTGTATTTGGTTATTACTTATGTATATGTAATTAATAACTTAGGTTGTACTGTTTCTTTGACCATTTAAGTGTACTTACAGATGTTGATCTTGCAAATTACCCTACAAGTATACATCCTGTTTGTGACAAGTATGGAAATGAATTCACCATTAATAACATTGTTATGAAAAAGCAGACGTTGTAGATGTCTAAACAAGATCATGTACTGTATTAAAATTCATCTGAGAAAATTCAGGATGGTTAAAAATGTGAGATTTTTCACTTTTACGAGTATATCGTGTATGTCACTATACTTTTGGAATTGATAATTGTGTAAATAAAAATAATTGTTCATTTTTGACATTAATGTATGGTACATGTTTAAGATATTGTAGATACATGTTTGTCTTTCCTTTTGCATGGGTCGATCTTTAAAGCCCCAGATTGTCCTCTTTCGTGTGTATTGCTAAAGTGGCATCAGAAAGGGTGATCTACATTGCAAAATAATCTATTACACAGGATCTATTGTATACTCAGTGCCTAATATTATTCAATATTATTGCAATCATCTCATCCTTTTGGAATGATACACATTACATGCTCTGAAAATTTGCCCTGTATTTTTTTTTCACTGTTATGGTTAGTAAGAAAAGGGATGGAGAATGCATATGTATCTAGAGCAGCATTGGTGGTAAATAAGGTCCTATATATAACTACTGTATAGTGTAATATACTAACAAACAAATGTTCTCAAAGTTGAGAAATAACGTAAGCCCTTAAATGGGCCCTAGAACAAAAATGAATAGACCCCTTTCACACTGTGAGCCCCGGATGTTAGCGCTAAAGCGCTGCACGTTTTAAAGCGGTGCTTTAGCGCTTTAGCTGTTTAATCAGCGCTAGAGCTCCACTTTTGGCAGCTAGCGGGGCACTGTTAACCCCAAATAAGGGATTAAAAAGCCCATTTTGCAGCATTTTTTTCAAAGCTCTTTTCAAGTGCATTGGAAGTGCTGCACATTCATTTTAATGGGAGCGCTATATACAGCACTCCTAAATGCCCCAAAAGTGCTGCTTGCCGGACTTTTCCTAATGTCCCCAAAGCACACCGCCCCACTGTGAAAAGACACACTGAAATGAAATGAATAGGAGGTGGTTTTCAAGTGCTATTTAGAGGCTATTACTAGCACTAAAATGCCTGAAAAGCATCTCAGTGTGAAAGGGGTCTGAGAGTTCCACCCAGTCAGAAATGTGGTATAGTAAGGAATCATAAAGTTATGGTCAATCTTCATACAGGACAAGAGCTTAACCACTTGCTTACTGAGCACTTAAACTCCCCTCCTGCCCAGACCAATTTTCAGCCTTCGTCGCTGACGCACTTTGAATGACAATTGCATGGTCATACAACACTGTACCCAAATTAAATTTTTATAATTTCTTCCCACAAATAGAGCTTTCTTTTGGTGGTATTTAACCACTTTCAGACTGGACCATTTTGCTGGCTTAAGACCAGACCACTTTTTGCGATTTGGCACTGCGGCATTTTAACTGACAATTGCGCGGTCGTGCGACGTGGCTCCCAAACAAAATTGACATCCTTTATTTCCCACAAATAGAGCTTTCTTTTGGTGGTATTTGATCACCCCTGCGGTTTTTATTCTTTGCGCTATAAACAAAAAAAGAGCGACAGAAGAAGAAGAGAAGAGAAGGGGCGGCGGCGACGACAGAAGACCGGGCCACCGCTAGTAAAAGAGCTATAGTAAGAAAGCAGAAGCCCGGCAAGAAGAACCGAAGAGGGGGGCAAGACCCCCGAAGGCGGAAGAAGAGGCGGCGGCGACAGAAGACCTGGCCACCGCTAGTAAAAGAGCTGGGAAAAGAAAGCGGAGGCCCGGCAAGAAGAACTGAAGAGGGGGACAAGACCCCAGAAGAGGGGGACAAGACCCCCAAATTTGGAAGAAGACCCCTGGCAGTGGTGGCGACAAAGAAGAAGAAAGCCGGGGTCCTAAAAATAGCTAGCAGAAGATAACGGAGGAGTCCGACGAGAAGACCCCGAAGACGGAAGACCACCGGAGCTGTACAATAAATTATTTTGAAACCTTTTGTTGTTATTTTTCACTTTTTTCACCAGGTGAATGTGTAGGGGTACATTGTACCCCATACTCATTCACATAGGGTGGGGGGCTGGTATCTGGGGCCCCCTTATTAAAGGGGGCTCCCAGATTCCGATAATTCCCATGCCCACAAACCCCGACAACCAACGGCCAGGGTTGTCGGGAAGAGGCCCTTGTCCTCAATCAACATGGGGACAAGAAGCTTTGGGGTGGGGGGGCACGCGGCCTGGTATGGCTCAGGAGGGGGGCACTCGTTCATCCCCACCCCCTTTCCTGACCGGCCGGCTTCATGCTCGGATAAGAGTCTGATGTGGATTTGGGGGGGACCCCACAATTTTGAGTCAAAATTTCTTTCTAAGTCCGCCAGACTTTTGGGGAAAAAAAGTCAGCTGGAGACACAAACGGGTGGATTGTCTGGCAGACACTGGTCTGCCGGACCAAGTCATGGCATAAAGTCATGGCATAAGAGCTACTTTTACTGCACAGCTTGCTTTGTTAAAACTTGGTAAATGGACTTACTGGCTGGATAACCAGGTTAATATAAAGGAAAAAAGCCTAAAAATAAAATGAATGCAGCCACCACATCTAAGTATAGCAAGCTTCAATATTTTCAATTTTTTCTTTTGGGTTTAGATATGCTTTAATGAAGGCATACGGTCACTATCCCACACACTGCATATCAAAGCTGTTGTATACTTGATGCAAGCAGAGCATATTGAAAAGAGCAACGGCTTCATCTCATCAGTTAATCGTGATCTGGCACAGTTACTACCAATAATTTTTCAATTATCAACATTTCTGATTTTTTTTTCCCTTCTTATTTACTAGGATGGTGGCTGTTATACAACAGATTGACATTTTTTTACTGGCAGGGCCCTGCTGAGGTTTCTAATCTTTTTTTTTTTTTTGAAGGTATATTTACTGTATGTCTTGTATGTCCTATTTCTTATAATATATTTTGGTATTTAAAGAGTAACTCCACTTTTATTTAGAAAAAAAAAAAAACATTCTCCTCTGGGTGATCTATGTACATTGGATGTGCTTTAACAAACTTTGTTGCAGATTCATGCCTTTTGTTGCTCTGAAGAAATAGCTGTTTATTTGGTTATGTCAATGTGCAGAGTGAATCTGAATGGGAGAGACGTTCATTATTATTCAGTTGATGCACTTGCAGGGTTCTAATGAGAAAAATGTTGGTGTTTGAATGCCTTTAGACATGATTAACTCTTTGGGAGTATCCCACCAAAAATTAAATATTTTTTACAGTGGATGCCTACAATCTGCCTTGTATTCTAGTGCAGACATTAGAGAAAATCAGTGAGCCAATCACAGAAGCAGGAATTTACATTTCCGAGCAACAATGTTGTACGGTGTTCCAGGTAGCCATATTGCATTGAATTTTACAGAAAATTACAGCATTGCAGATTGAAAAGGAAAGATAATTTTTTAACAACATTAAAGAAGTACATTAAAGAAGTACAGCCAAAGGTCTTTGGCTGTAGTTCTCCTGTGGATCAGTTTGTTCTGCACTCAAGTGACCCGTTTTCAGCAGACATCGGCTGAAGCTTGCTGTCGGCTGAAGTCACAGAGCCTGTCCAGGCTTGGGAAGGATCGTGACCATATGGTCGGGATCCACCCACAGGCCTAGACTGGCAAGCCATTGAGAGCCTGAGCCCGCCTTGCCCCCCCTTCAGAGCCCAGCACTCTAGTGAGAGAGGTGGGGGCAGAGCAGAGAGTTGGTGACTATCAGGGAGCTCTGAGAACTAAGCGATTGGCAGTGTTAGATCACTTGGTTCTCAGTCTTATGCCGCGTACACACGACCGGACTTTCCGGCAGAAAAGGTCAGATGGAATCATTTCATCGGATATTCCGATCATGTGTGGGCTTTATCTGACTTTTTTTTTTCAAAAATTCTGATGGACGTAGAAATAGAACATGTTTTAAATCTTTATGAGGGAATCAATTACTATCGGGAAAACTGTCTGTATGCCATTCCAACGGACCAAAAACAACGCAAGGGCAGCTATTGGCTACTGGCTATTGAACTTCCTTTTTCTAGTCCCATAGTACGGCATCGCTTTCTAAACTAATGGACTTTGGTATGATCGTGTGTAGGCAAGTCCGTTTCAGCGGAACTCCGTCTGAGCTCCATCGGAAAGACCGTCAGAGTTTATTCTGAAGGAAAAAAAGGTTGTGTGTATGGGGCATTAGAAGTGCCGGGGACAGATGCAGCATCAGACCAATGCTGCATCCACCTAGGTAAGTAGGTTTCTGGAAGAAAAAGAGAAAACCCATACTTCTCTTTTAAATTACAATATTGCTTGCGCAGCAATTGTATATGCTATATTATTATTTATTTTTTTATTTCTGTATGTACATATATTTATATGTATATCACACAGCCTAACCAGGGTTTTCTACTTGTCTTTGGTTTAGAAATAAAAACCTGAAAAATTTTGACTTTTCTCCACTCTATCCAAAGCTACAAAATTTTTTTTGGTGGAAGCTGAGCTTTAAACTAAATTTGATAAACTACTATGATTCTTGAATTCATTATAGATTATGCAGTTTCACAAATCTGTTAAATCACCACAATGTATAAATGAGTTCTGATTCCGGTGATGTTTAATAGCACCACATGGGACATTATCAAATCATGAGAGCATGTCTTCATGCAAAAATATCATATATGGCAATATATTACAATCCAAGAGAGACTAAATGGAGAACTGGCAGAACTAAACTGTATGAATAACCCAACAGAAATTCTGGTAAATGACCCAGAGAGAATACAACTCACTTCTAATAGAGTAAAACTAAAAGGAAACAAACCTTCAATAAAGACGTTTTGCGCTGGAAAACCAGTCAGTATAACATAAAAAAACAAAAATAAAACAACAACAAAAAAAAAGGAACCTCGGCAACAGACTACATAAGGGAAGCTGATGGGACATTGGGTAAAAGCAGTTCAGATATTCGCAAACTGCTTTTAAGAGTATTAGACCAATTTATACTCCTTACAGTCAAAAATACTCTGTTCACTTTGTGCGGGAATTAGATGTGGGACCTGCTGACCTCAATCATCCAACCAAGTGCAAGAAAAAATACTGTTTTAAAAAAAAAAAAATTCTTACATGTGGATTCTTTCCAACGTCCATTTTCATCACATTCACTAAGCTAAGGGAACATTCTCTTGCAAAATGAACAGCCAATTTGCCTTCATCATTGTTAGTACTAATATTATTACTGTACAGGATTTAGTATATAGCACTAACTTTTTGTGTGGCACTTTACAAATAAAAGATAGTACATTTACAATACAATTCAAGACAAGAGGGTTATGGCTGTTTAAATGTACTGTTAACCGTCTCTTTTGGATGTCAGTGCCTAAGTAGTTTTTTCAATGAATTTTTAATTGGAGTATAGCACCGTGAAGCCTCTCTTTTCTATCATATGATTTACCCCACTGCTGGAGATTTCCTGGATATAGACATTGTTGCAGCTACAGGACAGCTATACCTCTGGAGAGGTAGCAATACCATTCACTATTGGAGCACCTTGTTTTGGACTTTTTGAGTTTTAAAGTATATTGTTATCACATATCATTATCACCCTTCCCTTTTATATTAAGGGAGTATAGTGTTTTGGGTGCGCACTTTTTCTTTTTATACACAAAGGGCGTTAAGAGAGCCTTTAGTACATCAATCCTATTGTCTTCTCCACCCTGACAGAGGAGCAAGTTGACTTGCTTACATTCTGACACAACCAAATTAAAAATCCAAGCTGCTATTTAATTGTTAATGATCAATAAATCTCCTGGACCATATGGAATCCCAGACAAACTATATAAATGCTTTATCGACAATTTATCCCCACTACTCAAGAAATATGTAACAACCCTTTGTGGTATGAGATTGTACCATCATTTATTTATGAAGTTAATCATTGATTTGATTTCAAGTAGAGATCCAACATATTATGGTGCTAATAGAAATATCACCTTTATAGTATTATACTGTAAAATCCTGGCCAAAATAATCTAGAAACCACACTCCAGATTTATGTGGGCATTTGACTTAAAGATACATAAATAAGGACCCTAGTTCACCTTCAGATTATCCATGATAACACTGGAGAAGATTGACAGCTCTGGATACCACATAAGCATCTGATTTAGTACGGTATGTGGAAATTTTCTGTGGAGCTTATATTCTCATTGTGACTTCAACATTTTTTTCATTAACTGGATTAAAGGAAATTTAACATTTAGGTTGACATTAGGTTCTTGAAACAGTATATATTATAAACAAGTGCCATTTTTTGTTTTTGTTTTACTGTAAAGTACTGGTCATTTTTCTACCTTTTTTGTGCTGCTGATCGCCTCAGCTTTTTCCAGTCTCCTTGCTGTCTGCTTAACATCACTGCTCTGGACCAGATTACTCGAAGGCAGGTAGAAGTCCCTAATGGGTTGCACTGCTTACTGTTGGAGTGTTCTACATGGGTGCCCATATAAAAGGTGGGCGGGGCTAGATTTAGAAAGTTCTGGGACAGAGACCTGCAAGAGAAGCTGAGGGCTGATGTTTCCCCTTACTCTTTGCTTCAGAGGAGCGGTGGGCAGTACATTGTGAAGACTCATCTAAGAGGACTAGAGAGGGAGTAATATCCTCAAACTAAGTGCCACAGTGTTTTGGAATCGTAAATTCAACTATTGGATGCTGAACTTATGCAAGTCATGATTTGGAAATTATTGACACCATTATCTGGATTCTGTTTTGATGTCTTATGTAAGTGATGAAGTTTTATTGCAACAGAGAGTCTCTGTGTCATGATCTGATGAAGTAAGGCACTGTGTATAGCCAATACCTGAGAGGTGGAGTGAGATATGTGCTTTACTGGTGCAAGCCTGGTCTGCCACTAGAGTGGGTGGTGATGGAGGAAAAGGAGACCCCTGCCTGGCAGTGGAAGAGAACCCTCTCATATAGCACATGTTGTGTGGCCTGGACCCCGAGCATGGGCTCAGGGTGGATGGCTAGATTTCTGGAACTTCTGTTTGGACCACAAGTTAAAGCGAGAGTAAACCCCCATCTCTGACTTTTACCTATAGGTAAACCTATAATAAGTCTTTCCTATATGCACTGTAACTATCTCCTAAACATGTGCCGTTTAGGCGATATTTACTGTACATGCAGCCAGTGACGTCACTTGTGCATGCACTATGAAGGAACGGCCGCCTGGGCCATTCCTTCAGAGTCCTGTGCCATAAACGACAGCTTCCATGTGCAGGAGTGAGGTCATCACAGCTCTGGCCAGTCACACAGCGGCTACAGCTCAGCGCTGGAAGGCTTTGTTTTCAGATAAGTTTGACATAATGTGCTAGAATGCGATACCTTTTCAGGTTAGGAAAAAAAAAAAAAGAAAAACACCCAGTGGTTTTCTACCGCTTTAACCATAGGCCTATGTATGTTAATACTCCAGGTATGGAGGGATTAACTGTGAGGTGACCAGGAGATTGGGAAGAGGCGGTCTAGGACCAACAATTGTACAGGTACAGTATGTGGTTTGGGCTGAACAGCCTGAGAGGTTCTTCAACCTTTATATTAGAAAAAGACATGGCTGCACATGACGACCATGTGGAAATCAGCTGGGTCCCTCCAACATACTGATATTGACAACTGCAAACTATACATTTTGCCAGTGTATGGACAATAAGCCCTATCTAAAATGCACAGTATATACTTGTAGAGAACATATAAAATACTCCTACATGCTAATATACCACATACTACCTCCTTCTGGGGTAATTGTGCGTGTCCTACATTTTTAGTTACCATGTATCATCATCAGCCTTGATGCATGATCAAGTACTTTGGTATTACACATTGCTTTGAGACTGTTGAAAATCAACACATTTGAAGAATTTCAGACTAGAAACAATAATCCATAGACTTTCTTCTGTATATATCTCCTGCTAAGATATTTATTTTCATTTTCTAAATACTATTATTCCACTTAATAGCAACATCATAAGAGAAGCATAATGTAAAAAAGGCAAAGGGCATAAAAAGTTTCGACACATTATACATTAGCCACTAACAATCCCTAATAGGGATGAGCCCAATGTTCCGAACATTGGCTGTTTGCCCAATAGCGAACATTATGCGGTCTTCACTGCAAATTTGAAAGCCGTGGAACCCCGTTAAAGTCTATGGGACACTAACATGAAAAACCAAGAGTGCTCATTTTAAAGGCTTATATGCAAGTTATTTCCATAAAAAGTGTTTGGGGGCCAAGGCCCTGCCCCAGGGGACATGTATCAATGCACAAAAAAAGTTTTACAAACTGACGTTTTTTCAGGAGTAGTGATTTTAATAAAATGAAACAATAAAAATTCTATTTTACTTTAAATATTGTGCCGGGGGGGGGGGGGGGGGGCTTAGCATGCCTGTAAAATAGCGCATTTTTCCCATGTTTAGAACAATACCACAGCAAAATTACATTTCTAAAGGAAAATATTTAATTCAAAACTGATCACAGCTGTAATGTATTGTCGGGTCACCCAAAAAACACCCTGTCCCCATGTTGTCCCCACAACCCTTGCTTGGTGGTTGCGGGGGTCTACGGGTGGGGGGCTTATCGGAATCTGGATCGGGGCTCCCAGATCCCGCCCCCTTAATGTGAATGGGTATCGGGTACATTGTACCCCTACCAATTCACCAAAAAAAGTGTCAAAAATAGTAAAAATGACAGGAGAAACTTTAGGCCCTTTATTTAAAAAAATAAAAACAAATAAGAATGTCCCGCAATGTAAATCCATCTTCGATGACAGCGTCCAACAGAAGTCTTGGTAGTCTTGCCTAGAGCATGGGTGCCACTGCCTACAGCCGGGTGCTGATTGTCAGAGCAGACTCACTGGGGCAGCAGAACGTCTCCTACATTCTGAGACATCGTGCCCACCTCTTCCGCTACCCCAGCTGTCCTTCGGGAGACGGCTCAGTGTTGCTCTTCTCACAGGCTGAGCTTCTGCTGACCTCATCCACAGAAGCCATGACAGATGTCCCCCAACGGCTGCTGCTTTCTCTGGATTGGCCAGCAGAGAGTCAATCAGCACCCCAGCCCTGTGTAGTGTGGCGGTCTTCAGCCCCTCATGTTCCCTGGCCAGGCTAATAGGGAGGTCAGCAGCCATGGCTGTCTTCCCCAGGCAGAATACAAAGTTCTTTAACAATATGTAAATCTTTGCGTAAAACAAGCCATTGTTTTCTTAGTGATGCTCAACACATTTCATCTGTAGGACCCTCCTAGCATAGGATGCTAGGCAAATATAGTGTTTGACTCCTTCTATAGTCAAGGGAGCAGTGATCATTTGCTTTTTGGTCTATTCAGAGTTTCACAGGCTAGGAGATTGATTGCTTCTCACTGCCCCTGGAAGAGATTCAAATGATCAACCCAAATATTTATCATGTTCTAGTCAATCTCTGGAGAGGATGGTCCAGAAGGTGGCTGGAGAGGTGATAAATAGTTGGAAGCCCTGAAGAGTGTGCTCTTTTTTCTTGTTACAGAGGGTTCAAAAGCCTCTGAGGCTGCTGCCCCCTGAGGTAGCCTGTGGAATGTGTAGCTGTTCTTTTAGGTCTGTGACAGAGTTGATAGACACAATAAGGGACTGGGTTTGGTAAAGGATTTTCTCCACTAGACCATTTCCAGAGGAAGCTGGAAGGTGTGCAGAAGTCCATAAGACTAGTGAGTACTGACCCTGAATTTTGATCCATGGTGACTGTGTGCATTTGGGATGTAAATGCCAGAGGTAGCTGTGGACTGAGACAGCTCTCATACGATCCCAGAATACTGCCAATTCCCTAGTCCTCAGCAGAATCCTGGAGTGGGAGCCTAAGCTAGGACAATAAAGGAACAAAACTATACCTCTGCTCTCCCTCTCTTAAATATAGTCACAGAGAACACTGTACTGAGCGATAAACAAATAAGAAATAATCAGGGTCAGCTGAATTGTGTCATGCTTCCAATATCCATCTAAGTTATGAAAAAATATCAGCTGCACTCCAAACTTATTTCGCCCTGCTGTATTTATTGATTGTCAGCAAAGTGGCTGCATCTAACAGTGTCTCTACTCGAAAAAAAAACACCCTTCCTTGGAGGAAGGGTGATTTTCACATGGAGATACTGTTTTAATGCCGTGACTTGACTGACAATCAAGAAATACAGCAAGAGGAGCTAATTTTGAGTGCCACTGATATGTTCTCATATGTGTGATGGAGAGTGGAGATTGACTATAATAGCCAGCACCCAGGTTGTCCCTGTAAGATAAGAGGAGCAGGTCTGGAGGGGGGGCTATCGATTTAAGTATGATCCCAATCTAACACACACAGCTTTCTGATAGGACAAGAGAGCATAGAGATGACCTTAATAAATGTACTATTGCAATCACATACTGAAGAAGGTATTTGATCAAGCTGACCAAGTGAAGGCAGAGACCTAACTAGGATACACAGTACCTTCTATTTAATATTTAATTTCTGCACTTCTGCATGGAAATTGCATATTTTAGGTCTGCCATGTAACCTAAGGTCTATCCTGGCTTTACTGCCATTTGAATGATACTGCAGTATAGGAGAAAACTTAATAAAATAAATTTTCATTGTATCAGCTACTAGTCTGCACATCAGGGGAACAGTTATAAAAAGAATATGCTGCTTTTTCAATAAAACTTCTATATATTTTTAGTTGATTTGTGCTGAGATATGACAAGTAGGTTGATCAGCAATTGTGTGTTACCTGATGAAATACTCTCATATAGCAACAAAGAATGACTCCTAGAATACAATAACAGTAATATAATAATAAGTTACCATCTATTCATTCGGAACAATGCTCATTTACAAATACCTTTCAGTGTTTCTAGAGGGCATGGAAAGACATTTAATGCTTAGGCGAATAAAATGCAGAATGAATGCATCTAGATTAACAAACTTAAATATTTACATATAAAACCTATGCCATAAAGTGAAATCGCTACTATTGAATATACCACAAAAAAATGGAAGCTGAATTCCAGCCATGGGCAATGCACAATAGGTAAATCCTAAAGTAAACCACCATGGTGCTAAATTACATATTTAAAGACTGTTTTACCTGCTAAAAGATTTACATTTGTGGCCATTTAGTCCTAGGATTTATAAAGCCCTGCCAGGCAGCACATCACCTGACTTTTCTCTGTTGTAGTTACGCAATTCAGCTTGGTCACCTTTGTCTGCCACCCTTTGATTTGTCAGTGGAGTCATCAGTCTGCTCACTCTGCTTTCTCCTTCTCTGTATATGCCCCATGTTAGCTCATGTATGAAGAAAGGGCTGACTGGCTCACAGGTGTGAATATTACTTAAATGTAGCTAGTATTCATTTTAAATAAATAGTGACATGAGAGCAATGCAAATGATGGAAGGCCACAAAATGTCAAGCAATGCAGGTTAGTAGCATCTTTACAATAACCTGACAAAAGTAATATAACAATGTACTGTATGTGTTATGCCGTATACACACAACCGGACTTTCCGGCAGACTAGGTCCGACGGAATCAGTCCATCGGACAATCCAATCGTGTGTGGGCTAGTTCGACCGTTTTTTATAAAAAAATAAAAAATCAGACGGACCTAGAAATAGAACATGTTTCAAATCTATCCGACGGACTCAAGTCTGACGGACTAAAATTTGGGAAAACTGTTCGTCTGTGTGCTAGTCCGATGGGCCAAAGATGACGCAAGGGCAGCTATTGGCTACTGGCTATTGAACTTCCTTGTTTAGTCCCGTTTGCATCATCATGTTGAAAAAAAAAAAAGTACTTTCAAAAGGACTAAGCCCTTGTACACACGGTCGGAGATTTCGACAACCAAATCCGTCGGATTTTGTCCGTCGGATTTTGTCAGAAACTGTTGTATACACACGTTCGGACAAAGTTGTCAGAAAATCCGACGTGATGACGTTATTTCGTTACGACGGGACTATGTTCAGGCTAGTAGCCAATAGCTTTGGTGTAGGAATTTGATCTGAGCATGCGTGGCACTTTGTCCGATCGGAATTCTCTACAGATAATCGGAGTATGTCCGATTGGAGCATTTTGTCGGAAAATATTTCCGGCAAGTTGGAAAAGTTGGTCCGATGGATATTGCGACGGAAACAGTCCGATACAGACCACACACATATCCGACAAAACGCTCCAATCAGACACATTCCAACAGAATCTCCAACCGTGTGTACAAGGGCTTAGTCCGCTCGTGTGTGGCCAAGTCCGTTCGTTCAGAAAGTCCATCGGACCTCCACCGAAATTCTGTTGGGAAGACTGTCGGACCTAGTCCGTCGAAAAGTCCGGTCGTGTGTACGCGGCATTAGACAAACGTAAAGACAATATAAACATTATTGTGGAGTCCCTGATTAATGAAATACTGTACATAAATGTAAATTGCTCAAAATTAAGCTATTGAATGATCAATTGGCACCAAGAAAAATGATTCAGTGAACTTTTAAAACTATGAAGGAAATTTGCCACTATGCCCATTTTAAAAAGTTCTGCTTTATCTGAGCACCACAAACTGAAAACATCATTTCATTCATGTTTATTATACCCACGCATCTATGTCTCCATGCTTTATTTTGCTGAGAAATCCCTTTGAAAAATAGAACACCCCCTACCATTTCTAGCTGATGCCATCTTAAGTAGAGGCAGATGATTCATGTATAGGGATTAGCCGAACACCCCCCCCCCCCCCCCCCAGGTTCGGTTCGCACCAGAACCTATGAACGGACTGAAAGTTTGCACGAACGTTAGAACCCTATTAATTACAATGGACGCGAACGTTCGAAATCTAAAGTGCTAATTATAACGGCCAATATGCATGTTATTGTCCTAAAAAGGGTTTGGGGACCCGGGTCCTGCCCCAGGGGACATGTATCAATGCAAAAATAAGTTTTAAAAACTGACATTTTTTCTGGAGCAGTCATTTTATGGATGCATAAAGTGAAAAAAAAGTGAAATATTCCTTTAAATATCGCACCTGGGGGGTGTCTATAGTATGCCTGTGAAGTGGCATGTGTTTCCCATGTTTAGAACAGTCCCTGCACAAAATGACATTTGTAAAGGAAAAAAATCTGTTTAAAACTGCTTGCGGCTTTAATGTAATGTCTTGTTCTTGCAATATGGATGAAAATCTTTGAGAAAAATGGCATGGCTACCTCATCAGCCCCCCTACCCCAGCCCATTACCAGCCCCTTTGGGTCTTGTATGGATATTAAGGGGAACCCCACACCCAAAATATGTTATGTTAATGTTAGGCAGATGCCTGTGTTGCACAAATCAACTACACAAAACCAGCAATGAGGGGGTAGATTCAGGTGTATGCTGTGCAGGAGGCACACTACACTGACTGAATATTAGGCAGATGCCTGTGTTGCACAAATCAACTACACAACACCAAAAATGAGGGGGGGGGGGATTCAGGTGTATGCTGTGCAGGAGGCACACTACACCCACTGTAACAGCGCTAGGTTAGGAAGCAAAGCAAAGCTGACACTGTCCCTGCCTATCCTGCTCTCTCCCTGAACACTACACTCACTGTAACAGTGCTATCTAAAGAAGTAAAGCACAGCTGACACTGTCCCTGCCTATCCTTCTCTCTATGAACGCTGCAACACACTACACAAGGTCGCCGCACTGGCAGCCTTATACAGTGTGGGGCGTGTACTAAACCCCCTGAGCTATAATTGGCCACAGGCATCCAACCTGTGGCCAATTATTGCTCTCCTCGCTGCCGGCGCTGTGATTGGCCAAGCATGCGGGTCACAGTGCATGCTTGGCCAATCATCAGCCAGCAATGCACTGCAACTGGCGCAGTGCATTGTGGGCCGTTCGTATCACACGAATTTGATGCGAACAGCCCACAAAGTTCTGGTTTCGACGAACGGACAAATGGCCGATGTTCGATTCAAACATGGGTTCGAATTGAACACCGGGCTCATCCCTATTCATGTAGTATTTACTTCCTAGAATCCATCTGCCCTTAGCTCAGGCATGTAACCGGCGGGTGTGCTTAGTTAAGAAAGCCCCTCCTCCAGAGAAAAGAAAAAGAATATGGCCATGAAGGAGGTGTATGACTTAATTTTGGCCTAGATCAGAAATCAGAAAGCAACTAAAAAAAGTAAAAACATGTAAATATAATATTCCTTCCTATCCATTTACTAATTCCAGCATAAGGATTACAAATTTTAGCTTTAATGTAACTTTATATAATGTTCAACAGACAAATATATATTTGGTTTAGGATAGA
Organism: Lithobates pipiens; assembly: GCF_037356315.1. NCBI lineage: Eukaryota > Metazoa > Chordata > Amphibia > Anura > Ranidae > Lithobates > Lithobates pipiens. The sequence continues at coordinate 486,056,504 of NW_027507764.1, read as the reverse complement.
GTGGGGAAGGGTTATAACCCTTGCCAGTTAATTTTTTGCAGTTTGTGTCCCGTTGTGGAGACTTCCCTATATTTCCTGTGCTAGAGATACAAGAACAGTGGGAAGAGATCAAAAACAGGTAATAAAAATAATGTATAGCCATCAGGCTCTCTTCAGCAGTGTCGCTGCTTAGACCTTAACCTTGGCTATTCACTGGTTCCTCAGATTGTCTCACTCAGCTCTATTGGCTCTCTGGTCTCTCCTGGCTCACTAATGCCCTGTACACACGATCGGAAATTCCACCAGCAAAAGTCCGATGTGAGCTTTTGGTTGAAAATTCCAACCATGTGTATGCTCCACCTGACTTTTGCTGGTGGAATTTCCTGCCAGCAAAAGATTGAGAGCATGTTCTCAATTTTTTGGTTTGAAAAAGTTCAGATCGGAAATTCCGATCGTCTGTACCAATTCCGATGTGCAAAATTCCTACGCATGCTCAGAACAATTCGACACATGCTCTGAAGCATTGAACTTAATTTTCTCGGCTCATTGTAGTGTTGTACGTCACTGCGCTCTTGACGTTCAAAAGTTCCAAGAACTTTTCTGTGACCGTGTGTATGCAAGCCAAGCTTGAGAGGAATTCCGTTGGAAAAACCATCCAAGATTTTTCAGATGGAAATTCCGCTTGTGTGTACGGGGCATTAGCCTTTTCGTTGCAGTACCCTGCTGCACAAGCCCACTCCCTGGCCTCTCAATAAGGAGTCTCCTGACACCCCAGACTCCTTTGAGACTTCTAGATTCCCTCAGTCCTGGACTCGCCTTGTCATTTCAGCTCTTCTAGTCTCACAGACTTGTTTAACCATCTCAACTCTCCCAGCCCTATGAGCACAGAATCTGTCCTTTCCAGCATGGAGTGCTGTCTCTTCAGTGGAGCACACCTGTCGCCTAAAGGGAGATCTGAGCTATGGTCATTTTAAAGTCTGTGTGCACCTGCACTCACAGTCTGCCAGTTTCCTGCAAGACCAGGACACTGGGTTGATTCTTCCCACCAAAAACCCTTTGAAATCCCCAAAGTCCAGAACCCAATGCAGGTATACTAAAACCTGAGAAACCCAAGAGATCAGCTTTCTCTGCTCTAAATCAATGTTCCAGAGCCCGCGCTCTGCATATGTGCAAACTCTGTGTCTAATTCCATTTTCCCAGTGGTAGGGCCTCACACCATCCCAGGAGACACAGATAGCAATAAAACTTGACAGGGGTTTTAATCATAATCTAAAATTAATAAAATAGTATATACTTCAGGCAATACTCCAAGAAAACCACAGTTATAGAACAATGGGAGTGTGAAGTATCTCTTTCTAATTGGCCATGAGTTTGCATTAAAAAAGCCTTGGTCCTGAACCAAAATATATTTATATATTTTCAGGCGATAACTCAAGGGGGATCACCTTCCCTGGGAAAAAAGTAGTCCAAACATCAGGTTTTCTGTAAAAATCTGACTTGCAGCCAGTTTTGTTTTAAAAGGTTGCATGAAGTTTTAAACAAACAATAAAGAGAATAAATCCTTGCCATCCAGGCACTAACTAAACATTGCAAGTTCCTAAGTCAGAGGTGAAGGGCTTCTTCCAGTCATTCACAAAACAAAGATACCGCAAACTTTTCTTTCTCTTTCAAACTTCACATAAGCAGTTCTTTCAAGTTTTGGCTTCCTGAGTCCCAGGCAAAGAGCAAACCTTTGCTCTAGTCTTGCTTTATTACCTAAGAACCGGGCCTATTTTTCAGACTTCTTGTTTTTTTGTTTTTTTTTGCTAGAAAATGACTTAGAACCCCTAAATATTATATATTTTTTTATTTTCTAACACTAGAGAATAAAATCGCAGTCGTTGCAGTACTTTGTTACACCTTATTTGCGCAGCGGTCTTACAAGCACACTTTTTTTGGAAAAAAAGTTTACTTTTGTAATAAAAAAAAAATAAGATAACAGTAAAGTTAGCCCAATTTCTATTATAGTGTGAAATATGATGTTACGCCAAGTAAATTGATATCCAACATGTCACGTTTCAAAATTGCACCCGCTTGTGGAATGGCTGCAAACTTATCTTTACAAATCTCCATAGGCGATGTTTAAAAAATTCTACAAGATGCATGTTTTGAGTTACAGAGGAAATCTAGAGCTAGAATTCGTGCTCTTGCTCTAACAATCGCGGTTACCTCATATGTGTGGTTTGAACACCGTTTTCATATGCGGGTGCTACTCACGCAAGCTTGGTGCGAGTTAAACATGCTTATTCATTTTTTTCTTATTTATTTTACTTTTTCTTTTTTTCTTTTTACACTGTTCTTTAAAAAATAAATGATGTCACTTTTATTCCTATTACAAGGAATGTAAACATCCCTTGTAATAGAAAAAAAAAGCATGTTAGGGCCTCTTAAACATGAGATCTGGGGTCAAAAAGACCTCAGATCTCATATTTACACTAAAATGCAATATAAATAAATAATTCTCCCTTTAAGAGCTATGGGTGGAAGTGACGTTTTGATGTCGCTTTTGCCCTGCAATGGTATGGACCCGGGTGGAGGACAGGAAGCCGGCAGCTCTGGTGAGCGGTATAGGGCGCTGCTTCTCTTGCTGAAGAAGTGGATGGTAGCTAGCTGCTGTCATAACAACAATATTCCACTTCGAAGAGCCACGGTATAATGATGGCGGGCGGTCCGTAAGTGGTTAATATATACCAGCTGTTGGTGACACAAGTGGACTCCAAAATCTGATCTGGAACCAACCCTGCAAAGGTGGCTAGTAAAACTCAGACTGGATTCCACCTTAGTTCTCTAAAAATGAACACATGTGAAATGAAACATAACGTCCATCAAGCATCTCGCCTTTCAAAATGTCACAACATATACAGTAATTACAGTATATCCAAAGACATTGTGAAGTTGGGACTACTGGACCTGCAGAACGATACATTAATATCTTCTCACAACACCAGGTTATTAAAGCGCGTACATTTTTATGCAATGCCTTTGTTTTGTTACATTACATTTTTCTCCCCTGTATTATTTCCCCATGACATTGTCTGATGTGAGCCTAAAGAGCTCATTTTTATATAGTATGAGATATCACATTAGGATAACTGTTCTATCTATATAATTCTACTTGGCTTTAAACATTTCTTGTTTCTGCAAAGTGAATAGAAAAAATATATTGGTGCTATTACTGCGTAAAATATTCTCTTTAATATAAAATGCCAAATGGTATGAAGCAACAAAGACCGCAATTGGAGAATAAACATTGGACCGATATCATATTGATTTTTATTTTTTTTTAAGTGCTCACATAGTCCATTTCCATCTGCCAAATACAAAAGACTTATTTTTTTATAATCAGTTGAATTGACAATCAAGGCCAAGTAGGGAACAAACAGCCACCAAAATGTCTTTTATCCTTTTGTCCAGTAAATGGCAGCCAGAGTGCACTATCTTCTCCATCTAGTTAGATACAATTGACTGTTGTTGAGAAAGCAGAAAAGGTTATATGTAGTTCTTTTCTGCAATCAATGCATCACTATCACAAACTAACATTTTCTCTTATTCCAATGTAGCAGAACAAAGAACAGAAAGGGAGGAAAAAATTGCCAGTTCAACCAGAATAACACAGCTTCCTAACAGAATTAAAGAGGACGATCTCTTATGGTCGGAGCCGTGTCCCAGATTTTGGCGTGTCATGTGACATGTCAGTTCCTGTAAACTGCATAGTATGCCCTACATTCTTTAGAAAGATGCATAAATACACAGATGCGCGCCCGCGTTATAAATATTCACAAACTAGGCACAATCCTATTCAGTTTCTTTTATGCGTTCTGACAATTGAAGTATTTTGGGTTATAAATAGTACAGCTTGTCACTTGATGAAGTTATTTAGCGGGAAAACAAGTTAGGTGCAAACTTACTGTACATATAAATGGAGTACAGGTTAGTATTTAAATAAAGAGCTGTTATTATTATTACAATTACTGTTGTCCTTAGGTTTTCACATGTTTAACCCCTTGATTGCCTAGATGTTAATCCCTTCCCAGCCAGTGTCATTAGTACAGTGACAGTGCATATTATTAACACTGATCACTGTATTAGTGTTACTGCCTGGTGACGTCATTGGCAGGTAGTCAGTTAGCGTTAGTTAGTGTAATATTTTCTGCCGCACTATCGCAGTCTCATTAAAGTTGCTAATCACCACTATTAGTAGTATAAAATAAATATAAAATAAAAAAAAAATTATATACAGTATCTCGCAAAAGCGAGTACATCTCTGTAAACATTTTATTATACCTTTTCATGTGACAACACTGAAGAAATGACACATTGCTACAATGTAAAGTAGTGAGTGTACAGCTTGTATAACAGTGTAAATTTGCTGTCCCCTCAAAATAACTCACACAGCCATTAATGTCTAAACTGCTGGCAACAAAAGTGAGTACATCCTTAAGTGAAAATGTCCAAACTGGGCCCAATTAGTTATTTTTCCTCCCGGGGTGTCGTGACTCGTTAGTGTTACAAGGTCTCAGGTGTGAATGGGGAGCAGTTGTGTTAAATTTGGTGTTATTGCTCTCACTATCACATACTGGTCACTGGAAATTCAACATGGCACCTCATGGCAAAGAACTCTGAGGATCTAAAAAAAAGAATTGTTGCTCTACATAAACATGGTCTAGGCCAGTGATGGTGAACATTAGCATCCCAGATGTTTTGGAATTACATTTCCCACGATGCTCAAGTACACTGCAGAGTGCATGAGCATCATGGGAAATGTAGTTTCAAAACATGTGGGGTGCCAAGGTTTGCCATCACTGGACTAGGCTATAAGAAGACTGTGAAGACCCTGAAACTAAGATTCCGCACGGTGGCCAAGACCATACAGTGGTTTAAAATGACAGGTTCCACTCAGAGCAAGCCTCGCCATGGTTGACCAAAGAAGTTGAGTGCACGTGCTCAGCATCATATCCAGAGGTTGTCTTTGGAAAATAGACATATGAGTGCTGTCAGCATTGCTGCACAGGTTGAAGTAGTGGGGGGGGGGGGGGGTCAGCCTGTCAGTGCATAGACCATACACTGCATCAAATTGGTCTGCATGGTTGTCATCCCAGAAGGAAGCCTCTTCTAAAGATGATTCACAAGAAAGCCCACAAACAGTTTGCTGAAGACAAGCCAACTAAGGAAATGGATTACTTGATCCATATCCTGTGGTCTGATGAGACCAAGATAAATGTATTTGGTTCAGATGGTGTCAAACGTGTGTTGTGGCAACCAGGTGAGGAGTACAAAGACAAGTGTGTCTTGCCTACAGTCAAGCATGTTGGTGGGAGTGTCATGGTCTGGGTCTGCATGAGTGCTGCCAACACTGGAAAGCTACAGTTCATTGAGGGAACCATGAATGCCAACACATATCTTTAGAGACTGGGCCGCAGGGCAGTAGTCCATCATGATAACGGCCCCAAACACAGCTCCAAGACTACCACTGCCTTGCTAAAGAGGCTGAGGGTAAAGGTAATGGACTGGCCAAGTATGTCTCCAGACCTAAACCCTATTGAGCATCTGTTGGGCATCTCAAATGGAGGAGCACAAAGTCTCTAACATCCACCAACTCTGTGATGTTGTCATGGAGGAGTGGAAGAGGACTCCAGTGGCAACCTGTGAAGCTCTGGTGAACTCCATGCCCAAGAGGGTTAAGGTAGTGCTGGAAAATAATGGTGGCCATACAAAATATTGACACTTTGGGCTCAATTTGGACATTTTCACTTCAGAGTGTACTCACTTTTGTTTATAGTGGTTTGGACATTAATGGCTGTATTGAGTTATTTTGAGGGTGCAGCAAATTTAAACCGTTATACAAGCTGTATACCCACTAATTTACATAGTAGCAAAGTGAAATTTCTTCAGTGCTGTCACCTGAAAAGGTATAATAAAATATTTACAAAAATGTGAGATACTGTATATACTATAGTTTGTAGATGCCATAACTTTCAGGCAAATCAATCAATATACACTTTTTTTTTGGGGGGGGGGGGGGTTTTACTAAACATATGTAGCAGAATACCTTTTGGCCTAAATTTATAAAGAAATTTGAGGAGTTATTGTTCTATTGGGTATTTTTTTTTTGAGCAGAAAGTAAAAATCAAAGTTATTTTTTTTTCATAATTTTTGGTCTTTATTATTATCGCAAAAAATAAAAAAGCCAGTGGTAATTAAATAATACTAAAAGAAATCTCTATTTGTGTGAAAGAAAATTATATAAATGTAGGCTACAACATTGACCCCGCAATTACCAATTAAATTAGTGCAATGCTAGATAGCAAAAAATGGCCTGGTCATGGATGCGGTAAAATCTTCCGAAGCTGAAGTGGTTAAAGAAGAATTCCAGGCATATAGTATATTTTTACACAGTTACATTGGTCTAGCTTAGACCAATGTAACTATGCACTGTATATACCATACCTGCTGGTTGATGTCCCTGAAAATAGGAAATCATTTAGGTAGACACTGCTACTCCAGTGATCTCCACTTGCTTCCAGGTCTTGTGCTGAGCAGCTGGCCTGATGCATTCTAAATACAGGAGATCCGCTGCCCATCCTGGGCACCATTCAAAGAATGTTTGTTGTTTTATGAATGAATGTAAAGCATCCTCTGATTAGACGATGTGGAGAGGTGGGGCGGTGAGGTCACGCTCTCCACCGTGTCCAATCAGAGAAAGCTTAGAATTCCTTCAGAAAATGTAAAGCATTCTCTGAATGGTGCCCATGCCGAGTAGCTGAACTCCTATGTTTAGTAGGCAAGAGAGGAGCCACTCACCACGGGACCCAGAAGACCCGATGCCCACTTCATTGATTACCAGCTTCCTGGGGCATCAGCCGGGTATGGTATATAAATAGATACCTCGGTCCACACTGGTACATTGTAACTACCAGTATGTAAAAATGTACCGTGCCTGGAATTCATCTTCAAAACCTAATATTTATATAAAACATACATATGGTATGTACAGAAAACATACATTATGTATATAAAGTTGCTAGTATGAATATATATCATTAAATGTTTTTAGGCAAAAAGTTTTGGAACTAATACTGACAATATCTGAAAAGCTGTCATGTGTGGCACATTTTTATTGTACTTGCACTCTTGTAAATGAGGAGATACCAAATCATCATAAATTTAAATATATTTGCAATTATTTGTCCAAAATATTCCTAGTACTTAACTTTGCTCCAATGTCCCTAATTTACTGCAGCTGCCACAGCAGGCCTTTAATGGAGATTTGCAAATTCTGCTTGCCTGAAGCTGCATACCCTTCATTTAAACCAGTTGTCATTTAAGAGGTGGTTGAGTAAGCAACATCACACCAATTTAAATGAGGCATATCAATATGGCTTCTGGGGAGGTTCAGCTGTTCCGAGAGATGCATTCTGTATGAAGAAAGATTTAAAACTGGCAAATTATTTTTGTGCCCATAGACAGCGGTCAGGCACCTGAAAGACGGTCTAGTTCTTGGAGATTAGCTCAGTAATGTTCACAAAGAATCATCAAAAACCACTCTACTGCTAATAAATGAAATATGAAACAAGAGGTAAATAAGAGACCTATAAGCATTAAATGGGATAATATATTGCAGTGATAATAGGGAAAAGGGATTGCTGCACGAACAAAAGTAAATTTATTGATAAAATTTACATCACATCAGGTATAATTCAGGTATTCGGGTGTGCATCTCACCTACTACTTTATATATATATATATATATATATATATATATATATATATATAATTACATTTATTAAAGCCTAACTTCAGTTTTTGTGTACCTCCCTTCTCCCTGAAGCCTGCTGTATCTATTTTCAATTTGTTTTATTTTATTTATTTATTTCATTTTATTGAAAAAAATATCATTTCATCCTGCCTTGTTGCTAGGATGTTTTCAAGAAACTTCTATCTGTTACTGTTCACCTCCAACATCACAGGAGCAAGCTCTTTCTATGGTTCAACTCTACTGAATGAGTAGCTCTGAAATCAGCATTTGATAGCTCACTCCTGTGATGGTGGAGGTGAACAATAAGAGCTAGGAGTCTCTAAGCAATGTCCTAGCAACAAGGCTAGGACGATGCCATCTCTGGGATTTTTCAGGCAGCCTTCATGAGCTTAGTACATGGTTTACACCTATAACAAGGGCATTATTCAAGCCCAGACCAGTGTGATGACACATTCCCAGGAAGAGGAGGATCCATGATGGATTAAGGGAAGTGGGTGGATGACGCTATGGGGTTGATTTACAAAATCTGGTGCAGCTGTGTATAGTAGCCAATCAGCTTCTAACTTCAGCTTGTTCAATTAAACTTTGACAATAAAACCTGGAAGCTGATTCGTTTCTATGCAGAGCTGCACCAGATTTTGGACTCTCCAGTTTTAGTAAACCAACCCATATACATCATTCAGTCCATAAGAAGACCAGCACTGGAATGCAAATGTATGATTCTATTTAAAGGCAGTGCCTTAGAGGAGCAGAATATAGTAACAAAATCTGCTCTCTTAATCTTCTGGGCAATTTGTTTTTCAATTAATGAAAGGTGGAGTTGGAATTTATTAACTCTAGACTGGTACGCTGTGGATAAATCTTGGACATTGGGGTTGATTTACTAAAGGCAAATAGCAGGGGTGGCCCATTCACTAAGGGTGCATTATTGCCGCCCCCAATCCATGCATCTGGCCCCCATGCAGGATACATGAATTCCAATGGGGGAGGGGGTTTGAAGCACATGATTAGAGCCAGAGGCTCTAATAGGCTTCAAAAAAGGGTGGGCTTGGGTCGCAGCCTTCACACTGAGAAGGAGAGTGAATGGGATTTTTTTGGTGCTAAGCCGAAAACCAACACCCCCTGCAACAAAGTTTGTTAAAATCCTTGTAATGTACATAGCTCACCCAGAGGGGAATTTTTTTTCTCAACGAAGGTGGAATTACTCTTTAGAATCAAAAAGTTGTATTACAATTCATCTTTAAAACCAATTTGGGGGGGCGTGTCCGGAAGTGACCGGCGGAGGACGCTTTCTTTGGGAGCTACGTGTACCCTGAGCTTCATCCATCGCCATCCTTGCTAAATAAGCCTTGACTAGTGCCTGAAATGACGGTCGGCTACTCCCTGGGGTGCCCTGCAGCGTCCGGTGCCCATATTTGGTGTGAATACCCCTCCAGGGACGGTCGACACCGGGAGCTCGCGGCGACTGTCTTTGGGCAGGATCTTCACGTGGTTAGCCCCTCCCCTTTTTCAACTTAGAAACCTGGTGCACCCCATCTCGCGTAGACTTCACACCTTTGAAACCTTACGTGACAAATATGACATCCCCAAGCACTTGTTTTACTTTTACCTACAGGTTAGGCACTTTTTCAGCTCCAAATCTCCGACCTTAACCCTTGCAAATCCCACGACTTTTGAACACATTTGTGCCCAGGGTCCCCACCAATTACATCTAATCTCTTCTATCCACCAAATCCTCCATGAGTCAACCCCCTTAAATGAAATTACACATCTGTACATGAGTAATGGTCTCAGTTGTTAGACAAACCCATCCCCCTACAGACTTGGGATAAGATTTGGGCCTCTACTTTTAAGTCCTCTAAGTGTGTCACGCAAACGGAAACGGCAATTAAAATTCCCATGTTCTGGTATAGGACCCCCGATGTCATCCACAAATTTGATCCCTCAGTCTCGCCACAATGCTGGAGATGTGGGCTCGACGTCGTTCATTGTTCCACATCTTCTGGAAGTGCTCCCTGATACGTCCTTTTTGGTTGGAGGTGGGGTCGTTGGTGATGGGGGTGTCCCTTCCGATCGACCCCCTACACTGTTTGTTGGGTCTCCCTCTCCCAGGCCTACCCAAAAATATCCACCGGCTGATCTCATATATTCTTTTAGCTGCTAAGAGGCTCATACCACTATGCTGGTTGTCTGGCGCAACCCCCCCTGGCCTAGATTTCTCCAATTGATGTCCGAAATACGGAGAATGGAGTACCTGGCGGCCTCAGTACATGACTTGGTTTCCCAGTTTGATAGAGTCTGGGAACCCTGGGATTGGTCGGAATTTGGGTCCCCCCTGTCTGTACACCCTTAGCGGCTGCAGTCGCCGGTGGTAGTGCCCTCTTTCCGGCCTTTGCGCCCACCTTTCCCCCTCCCATTATCTTTCTATATGTACCAGTCCGGGTAACTTTCTCTCCTTCCCCTGAGAATTGTCATGATGTTCTTTTGGCTGTTTTGCTGCTTTGTCTACCTTTGGCCTCCGGCCAATTGTCGTACCGACTTTTGTTTTTCATAAACTATGTTATTTACTTTAACCGAAACAGGTATGCAGTTCACTTTTGTGCCTGCATCTATGGACATTAATGTCTGACTTCTATGGTTAACGTTTATGTTATAATCTATGTTTATTTCTGCTTACTGATCATTTCATTGCTTGATTATTTTGTACTTGCTTTGAAATTTAAAAAAAAAAAATTAATAAAATAAAAAAAAAAACATTTTGGGCTGACAAGCCCCTAAAATGCATAGACATGTGAGAAACGGCTTAGCCTTACTAAAATATCATCCTCCCTCATACACAAATATCATCGCATAAAAGAGGTCCTCTGTGTGTTTCCCAGGCTTATACTAGAGACCTCGTGCTTCATCTATTTATTGCAAGGCTTCATACATTATTTTCTGTGGCTTACCACTGTCGTTGGACTCAAACACTGCTTGCATTTAAAGGGGTTGCTCATGGTCCCCTCCCCTGATGCATAGTCACCTGGCCCACAGGGCTGGAATTATGGGCACATTTCTCTCAAGCAACATTACCCTATATTGGGCTCTGCAGAGTTTATACCAGCTCAGATGACCTATCTTTCTGTCAACTTATTTTAATCATATCCTGGGAATCTCTATAGTCAACATATCACCAAAGACAAAATGCTCTCTTCAGCAAACATAAGGGCAGAGCAGGGGGATGCTTACAATTTTCCCTTAAAACGTAACTCCACTTTTGTTGGGAAAAAAAAAAACATTCCCCTCTGGGTGATCTGTGTACATTGCAAGGATTATAACAACCTTTTGTTGCAGATTCCTACCTTTTGTTATGCTAAATAAATCACTGTTCCTCTGTGCTAAGTGAGTCTAATGGGAGTGGTTTCATAATTATTAATCAGCTGTGCAGCTGCAGAGTACTAATGAGGAAAGCTGCTGGGTGTGCATCCCTTTAGCCTTGTTTTCTTTGGAAGTATCTCACCAAAAAAAAAAATATATATATTTTTGTTCCAGGGGATGCCTGAAATTGGACTTCTAGCTTAAGCGGACTTCTGGAAAAATTGGTGAGCCAATCACACAAGCAGGAAATTATGTTTCTGGGGGGTGGTCAGTATGTATTCTGTGTATAGAACAACTCCAAGTAGCCATATTGCATTGCATTTTCCGAAAAATCTCAGAAGATCCAGACTGAAAAGGAAAGATAGTCTTTAATAACATTCAACAACAATATGACTTGTGCCACAATTATTTACGCTATGTTATTTTTTCTTTATTTGATATTTTTTTCCCCCATGAAAGTGGAGTTACCCTTTAAACTCTGTGCAGACTTAAAAAAATAAAAAGACAGGAGACCAGTTACTAAAGCAATCAATTCGTTTTGTGGGTCATTCTTTGTATAAAGAGTGTATGTTATCACCTTTGCAAGGAAGCACAATCGGACTTTAAATGGGATTTGTAGAAAATTAGAGCTGGTTGAAGATTCAAATGGAAACTAATGTTTCAATAACATTAAATCACAAAGTGGCATTTGTTGTAATGAATGATATGTTATATCATTTTTTTTAAAGAAATATTTTCGTTTAAGACACAGAGAAGCACTCTCGTGTTTAAATGTTCTGCTGAAACATTTTCAACTTACACAACTTACTGTAATTAACTATCAAACAAACTTTCCAGTCTAGACCACAATCAATCTTCCGCAAAGAGCAGAGAGAAAATTACAAAGTTTCTTTCATAATGGATTAACTAAATAGCATAGTGATCATTCATTTTAATTAGTGTGCTACCTAACATAAAACGCTTTCCATTCCAAATTATAAATATTTATACTGACAGGATAAATTCATTATTAGACCACAAAACATAAAGAATGATCCGCTATGATGCGCTGTGTCACTTTGGAGCACGATGATAATCTCTGATTGGTTGACTAGAGAATACCAGTGTGTGGTGGCATATATTAATTGGCACCAGTGTTTATTAGCATAAGTGCAAAATATTACATATTTAAATATTTCCTAGATAGGAGGGGACCTTCTTCAGAATAGCAGATCTCAGGGGCATGGGGGGGCGCTGACCAGAGACAACACTTCATCCCGGACTGGCCTATGGTGGTTAGCTTCCAAAATACAGCCAAAGCTTTGTGCAGATTTAAGGTGGCAGATATTGTTTTGCTACAACTAAGCATAAAGAAGTGAAGCGCATTAGAGGGAGGACCTAGGGTGGAAGGTGCAGTGTATGTTGTCAATCAATAAAGCTGTATAATTTTGATGACATCTGATCATGGATGCAATGCTTTGCAGGCTCATGCAAAAAAAGTGCTAATTCTTTTTCCTGCAAAAAAATATGTGCATTTAACCACTTGCTTACTGGGCACTTAAACCCCCCTCAGTCCCAGACCAATTTTCAGCTTTCAGCGCTGATGCACTTTGAATGACAATTGCGCGGTCATACAACACTGTACCCAAATGAAATTTTTATCATTTTTTTCCCACAAATAGAGCTTTCTTTTGGTGGTATTTAGTTACAGCTCGGAGTTTTATTTTTTGCTAAACAAACAAAAAAAGATGCAAAAAAAAAAAAATCATGTTTTAATAGTTTGTTATAAAATTTTGCAAACGGGTCATTTTTCTCCTTCATTGAAGTGCGCTGATTAGGCGGCACTGATAGGCTGCATTGGTGGGCACTGATGGGCTGCATTGGTGGGCACTGATGGGCTGCATTGGTGGGCACTGATAGGCTGCACTGGTGGGCACTGATAGGCATAGTTAAGGCGGCACTAATAGGCACAGATAAGGCGGCACCGATGGGCACAGATAAGGCGGCACTGATGGGCAAAGATGGGCACAGATAAGATGGCACGGATGGGTGGCACGGATAAGTGGCACGGATGGGTGGCACGGATGGGCACTGATAGGTACCACAGATAGATGGGACTGATGGGCACTGATAGGTGGCACTGATAGGTGGCTCTGATAGGTGGCACTGCTGGGCACTGATGGGCGGCACTGCTGGGCACTGATGGGTGGCACTGCTGGGCACTGATGGGCGGCACTGGGGTGCAGCACCTTTGAGGCAGATTTTGGGTGGCACTGTGGGTGGCACTGCTGGGTGGCACTGTGGGTGGCACTGTAGGCACTGCTGGGTGGCACTGTGGGCACTGCTGGGTGGCACTGTGGGCACTATGGGCACTGCTGGGTGGCACTGACAGGGGGGCACTTACTTTATTTCAGGATGGCACTGCGGGTGGCAGGTGGGCACTGGCAGGGGGCAGGTGTCCGCTTAAATTGCTGGCCGTGATCGGGACTGATGTCCCGAACACGGCCGCCGGCGATCGGCTTTTTTTTTTTCTCCTCGCGCTGTCAGCGCGAGGAGGAATACTAGCCGATTACCGGCTCCGTTTTATCACATGATCAGCTGTCATTGGCTGACAGCTGATCACGTGATAAGGGGTCGGGATCGACCCCTTACACGGATCGGTGATCAGGCGAGTCTCACGGACTCGCCGATCACAGAGCGCGCCGCGCGCGCCCCTCAGGGGGCGCGCAGGCCGCTCGTATCCGGGACGACGTCAATAGACGTAGTCCCGGAAATGTGGGTCCGCGCTGTTGCCGTCATTTTGCAATAGCGCGGTACCCAAGTGGTTAATGAATTTAGCCTTTAAAGAGGAGCTGCACCTTTCAATTAAAAGTCAGCAGCTCCAAATACTGCAGCTTCTGACATTTAATAAATTAACATGTACCTATTCCAGGGTCCAGAGATGTTTAGGCCGATACGTATTCTTCTACATATTTTTGGAAAAAAAAAAAACAATAAGCGATTATTGATTGGTTTGCGCAAAAGTTATAGCGTTTACAAAATAGGGGATAGTTTTATGGCATTTTTTATTAATAATTTTTTTTTACTAGTAATGGCGATGATCAGCGATTTTTATTGTGACTGCGACATTATTGCGGACACATCAGACATTTTTGACACATTTTTGGGACCATTGTCATTTATACAGCAATCACTGCTATACAAATGCAGTCATTCCTGTGTAAATGACACTGGCAGTGAAGGGGTTAACCAGTGGGTGGCAGTGTAGGGGTTAAGTGTTCCTAGGGGTGTGTTACTAACTGTTGGGGGCTGGGCTTTCATTTAGTGAACACTGATCTCTGCTCCAATCACATGGAGCAGAGATTAGCATCACTTGTTGTTAGGCAGAACGGGGAGATGCTGTTTACAACGGCATCTCTCCATTCAGCCGCCCTGTGAGACGATCGCGGGTATGCCTGCGGCGATCGAGTCCGCATGGCCCACGACCGGACTCATGGGGGTCCCGACCAGGATGCGAGCACGCCACCGGCGGCGTGCTCACGGTGGCAGGGCGGCATTAAAGATTGGACGTACCTGTACGCCAATATGCCTGCCCGTGCCATTCTGCTGACGTACATCGGCATGCGTTGCTCGGGAAGTGGTTAATAAACATTTTTTTTTTTTTTAGGTTCAATAAAATGTTATTGTTTGTTTTAACATGTATATAGATGAAAAACAAAGAAGAGGAATAAAATAACAGAAACAGGACCAGGTGCCTAACAATAGGCCTACTGGTCTAATACAGAGCATGACATAAAATTATCACTATAGTGCAATCTGTTGGGTACAACTTGGTGGCTTGAAGTTGTGTCCAGAGGTATATTCACCAAATTAGTGTTAGTTTTTTGGGTAAACACAGGCTCCGTCAGCCCGGATGCCCCAATGGGATCCTGCTGCGTCCAGAGGCCGAGGGAGAATATTGTAATTTGTCTAAGCAGTGGGGATTTTCAGAAACACGGAGACAATGTATTTTCAAGTCTCATGAGCATTTGAATAAACCGTGTTGGGAAATCAGAATACAGAATCAGAAATCAGTTTCATGTGGTGGCTACAAGTAGCCCAGAAAGCATAGATAGAAAGGAAAGAAGAAGAAGTAAAGAGGGTGGAAAGCTGTGGAGACAGCGAGTCTCGACCCAATGGTTTAGTTGCTCCCTGGGTTTAAGAGCATGACCCAGGGAGTGTCGAGTGTCTCAGGGAACGTTTCCTGTTGAAAGTCTATTTTTCAGTTTGTCTGAAGTAGATTAGCCTCCAAATACTCCAGAGGAAGGAGAATTTTGCGTATTTGTTTAGTGATTTAGCCTGCATCTCCTCCATTATCATGATATTATTCATCTCTCCTACCCATTCTAGAAGAGAAGGGGGAGGTGGTTTTCCAGTGTCTAGGTATTAGTTGCCGCCCTGCACTGAGGAAGAATTTTAAGAGGTTATTTTTTTGTGATTTGATAGTACCAGGCAATATGGAAAGGAGAGCAATAAAGGGTGAAGGTGCAAGCGGTTTGTCCTATATATCTGGGTAGATCTGGAAGATTTGTGTCCAAAATGGGTGGATTACGTCACAGTCCCACCAGATGTGCCTATACGTACCTTTAGTGGAGTTACATCTCCAGCAAGTGTCAGGGGTTTTTTTTTTTTTATACCAATGGAAACTTGGCTCAATGCGGTAAAAAAATAAAAATAAAAAACAATCCTAAAATTTTGCTGTATATTCTGTATATGTTGGCACAATTACAATGATCCACCACCAAAAAAGAAAAAAAAAAGAAAAAGAACATTCTCCTACTTCTGAAAAGCACGAGAATAACACACATTTGTGCATTTGTTGTTTGCATCTGTATTAAGGCCCTAAAACAATATTGTTTTTTATTTTTAACCTTCCTAAAAAATTTTTTCAAAAACACACTGACCCTCCTGTTAAAGCGGAGGTCCACCCTAAAATGGACCTCCGCTCATCGGAATCCCCCCCCCCCTCCGGCGCCACAATCGGCACCTTTCAGGGGGGAGTGGGGTGCAGTTACCTGGATAATCCAGGTAACTGCACCCACTTCCGGGCTAGCTCTCTGCGGAACGAGCGTAGGTTACGCCCCCGTTCCGCAAGCGCCCGCCCCCTTCAGCAAGTGCCCCGCTGCCTGCTGGGAAACACACAGCTCCCAGAGGCAGCGGGGACCGTCCGGATTGTGCCGCGCGGCTCGCGCATGCGCAGTAGGGAACCGGGAAATGAAGCCGAAAGGCTCCATTTCCTGATTCCCATACCCAAGATGGCGGCGGGACCCGGCAGCCGAGCGAGCGATCGGCTTCGGGTGCCGACATCGCGGGCGCGCTGGACAGGTAAGTGTCACTATTTAAAAGTCAGCAGCTGCAGTATTTGTAGCTGCTGGCTTTTAAAAAAAAAAAAAAAAAAACGCGGAGTCCCGGTGGACTCCCGCTTTAACATCAAGATCAACCCCTGATCAAACTATTTAATCTGTACTTTTTTTTTGTTGACTCCCAGCACAAACACATATATGTGTTACATCTATTAGTGCGGCATATTTGTGCAGCCTCGTCAGTGTCTCCTTATCAGTGCCCACCACTGCTACCTCATCAGTGCCCATCAGTTCTGCCTATCAGTGCTGCCTATTAGTGACCTTCATTGCTGCGTATTAATGCCCATCAGTTCCGCCTATCAGCGCCCTTTAGTGCAGCCTTATTAGTGCCTCATTTTCAGTGACCATCAGTGCTGCCTAATAGAGCCCATCAGTTCTGCCTCATCAGTAAAGAAGAACAATTAACTATTTGTAAAATGTTATAACAGAAACTAAGAAAAAAGTTTTTTTCTTTGGTTTTGTTTTTTTTTTCATTCGTTTAGCAAAAAATATTAAAACGCAGTGTTGAAATACAACCAAAAGGAAGCTCTATTTGTGTGAAAAAAGAATTGTAAGTGCTGCATGACTATGCAATTGTCTTTTATTGCGTGACAGTTCTGTAGGCAAGTGGTTAAAGCAGAACTATCGGCACATTTTTTTTTGCTTTGGATAGAGCAAGGCAGAGTTATAACCCCTGTAATATTTTTTTTCACAATCTGTGCCCCATTGTGGAGATTTTCCTTAATTTCCTGTCCCATAGCCAAGCAAGAAGTGAGAGAAAGTTCCTGCAAATTAAAGGGAAATCCTTGGGTCCCCCCAGGTCACCAGAACTAGTGTCCCCATTGAAAGATTTCACCCTATTACTTTTCTAGGGACAACCCAAAATTTGGGATTTTTGTTATATTTACTTTCAATTATAATGGTAAACAGGACAAATAGAGGGTGAATCTCCTTAACAGGGGCACAGACAGCAATAAAAAAAAAATCTGACAGTTGTTCTAATTCCTCTCCACAGTTTTCACAATTAAAAAAAAAGGTTTTTCCTTTAGTCATATTTTAAGAGCCAGGAACAGAGTGTTGTCACCCTATAAAAGCATTGCAAGAATCTTCATTGCACAATTACCAAGTTTCATTTAAATAAAAGCTGTTAATTCTTAAAATTACTTTGAAAAAAATTAATAATTATATATATATATATATTATATATGTGGTGGATGCGTTTTCAGTGAGTGCACAGCCAACAGGAACTTCAGTTTAAGGGCGCAGTAGCCCACTTTTATTGAAAGTAACAAAAATGAAAGTTCAGACATGCATGGGTTGTCCACACAGGGGTTCTTCTCCCAAAAATTACAAAATAGACTAAAATGCCAAGCCACCTGGCTCTCAAGGCTCACTCAGCCTTGGTCACAGTACAAAGCTGCACAGGCCCACTCCTGGCCTCTAGGAAGGAACTCTACTGACACTCCAGGCGTTGACACTCCTCCAAGAATCATAGTTCCTTCTGGTCCCCAGGACTTTCTCTTCCAGTTGTCTTAGCTATGGTCTCCCCAACTCTCTCAGTTGGCCCAACTCTCTGAACTCTCTCTTCCACTGACCTGGAACCTCTCCCACATGGAGTGCCATCTCAAGGATATTGCCTGGGTTCTTAAATGGTAGCACACCTCCCTCCTGGCAGAAGCAACTGCTCCAACACCAACTCCTTTCCCACCTCCTCTGAGCTATGCTCAGCTCTGCCTTATAATGGGTGTGTGCACTTGGACACACACACAACCTGCAGAACTTCTGGAAAGCCCGGATACAAGACTGAAGACTCCGTTCCTCCCAATGCTCTTTGAAGTCTTCAAATTTTCAGTCCCAATCCAGACTTACAAAATCCAGAAAAAACTTAAACCATACAGTAGCTTTCTCTGCTCACAAATCTGCTGGAACTTCTCAAACTGCCTCTTTGAGAGTCCTGTGTCCATTTTACCCTAATTTTCACCAAGACAGGGGCTCTCACTCACACAATATATATATATATATATATATATATATATATATATATATATATATATATATGTTACATATAATGTAATTAATGTACACCTGTAATTAGATAAATATTGGACCTGGAACAAGAATGCAACACATGTAAATTGAAGAAAAGTTGCAGTCTTTTATATTTAATGACTGTTCTAGGTCAGTGAGTAGAAAGGACTAAAGCTAAGATCAACATCACAGCCAGGGAACTGAATTTTTTGTCAGTAGCAGGTTTGCTTTCCTCTAAATCCATGTTGTCACCTTGTAAGCCATCCATCAATGAATACACTTTTTTTTCCATGAGACCAGAAAGGCTTGTTAATAGTATCCAGGGATGATGCGATCCCATAGCAAGGCCAGTGCTGAATCTAAATTGCTCCTAACACCATTTAAAAGTTTGGGGCTTTACAGACACTTTTGAATTTTTTAAACAATAAGTAAAGATATCCATAGAGGGTAACATGAAAGATCATTATAACTATCTGACAGTGTATATGCAGGGAAACGATAACAGATCAAAGCACAGTGAGATAGTGCCAAAAGATCAGAAGGGATCATTTGTCAACATCAATATCTTGCTGTTTGAAGGTACAGCTGACAATAAAGACATTTAAATGTGACTCTCTTATGTATTGATACCTGACTCAGAATGAAAGACATATGGAAATGCAATCTGCATATTGAAGAAAACCTGTCATAACTAGGCATATGTAAGAATCAGAATATTTCGGTTCACTAGAATTGTACAGGATTAATAATGAAAGATTTATATGTGGCAGCAGGGCCACTGTTAGAAGTCATGGGGCCCCATACAGCCCTCCTGACAGCCCCCCCCAACCTACTGCCCCCGGGGTGCAGCGAAAAAGCAGCACTGACTTCATTTGCTTACATCCCAAAAATAAAAAAGTCTTTCCTTTGCTCCCACCTTATGGGCCCCTCTGTTGATGTGTTGGGACCTAGGGAAATGTAATTTAAGCCCTGGTAAGCAAGTACGAGTGAGGATGTGGTCTAGTAAAATCCATGTATTCATTTAGGCAAAGATTACTAATAAAGCTGCCTTGGGTCCTCCTGTTTAGCTGATGGGGCATGGGCCTAGAACAACAGCACTTTCACCTTTCAGCTCTAGGGTAGTCAGCTTGTATTTTAGGAGACATAATGGAAGCCACCACCCACCTCCCATAGGAGCACTGCCTTCCCATGACCTAGATGAGGTAAGTGTGGGGCTGGATGACCGGCCGCCTATGGGTGGGGGGGGTTGCTGGGCGACCGCGGAGTGTTTTTTTTTTTAGGGGGGTGGTTGTTTGATGCCCCCCCCCCCAAAAAAAAACACCAGCCACCACTGATCCCAACCATGGCACAACCTGCCTGGAGATTGCATGTTCTTTCTGTGCCTGCATGGCTTTACTTCGGTTTTATTGTAAACTCCAAAGACATGCTGGTAGGGTGATTGGCTCCTGTATAAATTGGCCCTAGTATGTGTACGGATGAATGTGAGTTAGGGACCTTAGACTGTTCTAAGCTCCATGAGGGCAGGAACTGATGCTCTATTACATACAGTTTTTTTGCTAATTGATGCAAGATAGTTGTATATCATTGTGTGCATGGTTGACTCTTTGGATGTTTGTCCTGAAACTGTACTCCCAGCCCTAATACAAAAAAAAAATACATAAAACATAGTATTGCAATGATGCTTTATTTAAATGTAACTTAACTCAACCCACTTGCTACCTTTTACATTACTTAATTAAATAATCCACACAACTGGCTAGTTAGAAAGACAGATTTCATCAATCACTACATACTAGCTATAGTATAATACTACATATATGAATATGAGCATTGGGAATGGTTGAGCAATAAACCCATCTCCCAATTCAATTGTCTTGACTGCATTTTTAATAAACTTGTTGCTGTTTATAAAGCTTTATTTTAACAAGAAGACTGTGATAAATGAGCTTCCTGCAGCATCACAAGGATTGCATAATAATACTGACACTGGGTACAGTGCAGGAAATCCATTAGAACCAGACACAATAGGCTGCATTACAAAACTAGAACTGGAGCTTTCAACCATAGTAACCCATAAGATTCCTTATTATTATTATTATTATACAGGATTTATTTAACACCAACAATTTGCGTAGCGCTTTACAATATGAGGGCAGACAGCACAGTTACAATACAATTCAATACAGGAGGAATTATAGGGCCGTGCTCATTAGAGCTTACAATCTAGGTGGGGGGTGATCTTATGGAGAAGGTAAAAGTACAGTTGTTAGGTGGGGGCCAGATAGACTTCTCTGAAGAGAAGTGTTTTCAGGGATCTTCTAAAAGAAAGCATGGTAGGAGATAGTTGGACAGATTGGGGTAGGGAGTTCCATAGGATAGGAGAGGCTTGGAAAAGTTCCTGGAGGCGACCATGGGAGGAGGTGATGAGGGAACTAGAGAGCAGGAGGTCTTGGGAGGAACAAAGGGGACGAGTAGGTTGGTATTTTAAAACTAGGTTAGTGATGTAGCTGTTGGCAGAGTTGTGTAAGTTGTTGTTAGAATTTTGAATTGAATTTGTTGGGTGAGTGGAAGCCAGTGGAGGGATTGACAGAAAGAGATAGCAGACACTGAGTGGTTGGTAAGGTGGACAAGCCTGGCGGCAGCGTTCATGATGGACTAAATGGGGGAAAGCCTATGAAAGGTAATCCTGTGAGGAGGGAGTTGCAGTAGTCAAGGTGGGAGATGACCAGGGAGTGAACTAGGAGCTTCGTGGTGTCATTGGTTAGGAAGGGGAGTATTTTGGAGATGTTGCGGAGGTTGAGGGGGCAAGATTTTGAAAGAGTTTGGACATGGAGCCGAAAGGATAGTTCAGAACCTTGGCATGCGGGGATGGGATGATATTAATCCTATTGATTTTGACAGAGAAATCAGGGGAAGAGGCACCTGGGGGAGGAAAAATCATGAACTGAGTTTTGGATAGATTGAGTTTGAAGAAGTGGTGTGACATCCAGGCTGATATGTCTGTTAGTAAATTAGTGATACGTGAGGAGACTGAAGGACTGAGCTGAGGGGTAGAGAGATAGATTTGGGTGTCGTCAGCATAGAGATGGTATTGGAAGTATAAGTGCGGTACTTGCATTTGGAATCTATTGCTGTGAATCTACATCATGCATTCAAAGGATCTGCATATGCAAGTGAAACAGGTCATTGTAAGGCTTCAAAAACCAAACAAATCCATCAGAGAGATAGCAGCAACATTAGGAGTGGTCAAATCAACGGTTTGGTACATTCTGAGGAAAGAAGAACGCACTGGTGAAATCAGCAATGTAAAAAGACCTGGATGGCCATGGAAGACAACAGTGGTGAATGATCGCAGGATGCTCTATATGGTAAATAAAAGTCTATTCACAACATCCAGATAAGTGAAGGACATTCTCCAGGAGGTGGCCGTATCATTGTCAAAGTCTACAATCAAGAGAAGACTTCACAAGAGCAAATAGAGGGGGTTCACCACAAGGTCCAAACCATTCATAAGCCTGACGAATAGAAAAGTCAGATTAGACTTTGCCAAAAAACATCAAAAAAGCCAGACCAGTTCTGGAAATGCATTCTTTGGACAAATGAAACTAAGATTAATCTGTACCAGAATGACAGGAAGAAAAAAGTGTGAAGAAGGCTTGGAATAGGTCATGGTTATGATTCAAAGCATACAACATCATCTGTTAAACATGGTGGAGGCAGTGTGATGACATGGGCATGCACAGTCATTGGTGTTTATTGATGATGTGACCGAAGAAAGAAGCAGCTGGATGAATTCTTCAGTGTTTAGAGATATAATGTCAGCCCAGATTCAGCCAAATGCAACAAAGTTGATTGGATGGTGCTTCACAGTACAAATACACAATGATCCAACACACATTGCAAAAAGCAATCCTGGAGCTTTTGAAGGAAAAGAAGTGGAATATTCTGCAATGGCCCAGTCAATCACCTGATATCAACCCAATTAAAGTGGAAGTAAACTCCCCTATCATTTTCAGCCAAGGAAGCTGCCATCTTTGCCTCTGTTTAATCTTCAACTGCTATGGTGCTGCACATGTGACACCAGTCATTGGATGGTTTGATAGTTTGTCTGAGAGCACAGCCAATGTGCAGTTAGCATTCCCGGCATGCCTTTTTTTTTAAATGTTTAAATCCATGGGTTTACTTCCACTTCAAACATGCATTTCACTTCCTGAAGGCAAAACTAAAGGCAGAAAGAACAACAGACAAAGAACTGAAGACAGCTGCAGTTAGAGCCTAGCAAAGGATAAGAAAGGAGGAAACCCAGTCTTTGGTAATGTACATGTGCTAAAGACTTCAAGCAGTCATTGCCAATAAATGATTCTCAATTTTTTTTAATTAAATTTTTTTAAAAAAATCAACATTTTATTTATGATTATATTCAGTAGTCCAATAACATTTGAGCCCCTAAAAATGGGGGGGGGGGGGGCTGTGTATAAAAATGTTTGCAGTCCCAAAATTTGTACTTACAGTATTTATATTCAACCCCTTGAATTAAAGCTCAGAACTTCAAATTCATTGGGATTGTTTCATTTTCAATTTATTCTGGTGGCATACAGAACCAAAAGTATGGAAATTGTGCCTGTGTTCAAATATTTATGGACCTAACTGTATATTGGTTGAAATCTTTCTTAGATGTAGTCATACGTCACAGGTGCTCAGGAGCATGGCTATGTTTTTTTTCAGACTTCTAGTGACATCCGTTTGCCAAGGTGATAGGGGTCGTGGCTTGATTCTTTGTTTAGTGAGGAGGGCAAGCTTGTCTAGGGAGGATGACAGTGAAGTGCTGTAGACAAAAGTGGCTAAGTTGGGGTGGAACAGGGGTGAGATTTTGTCATAGAGATGGCCAGTAGCAGAGTAGAGAAGAGAAGGGTTGAGGTGGCGAAAGGTTTCTACGGGTAACTGTTAGGTGGTTGGAGGGAGAGGAGGGGGAAAAGAGGGAGAGAGTGTAAGGTGGTGGTCAGAGAGAGGGAAACGGTAGTTGAAGAGGTTGCACGGATCGCATAGGTGGGAGAAAACACATTTCAAGGTGTGAGTAGAAATGTGTACCCATTGCTTCAGGACAAAAGCGGAGGTTAGACTGAGAAGGGAGGTACTATGGGAGTGTGGGGGGGGGGTAATATGGGAGTGTGATTTATATGAATGACATACCCCAGTGTCCTGGAGGTTTTATTACTGTGGGGAATTTGTATTAGCAAGAGTTGGTGAGCACAGTAATATGGAGAGGACAGAAGTGAGGATGATACAGTTGTGCTCATAAGTTTACATACCCTGGCAGAATTTATGATTTCTTGGCCATTTTTCAGAGAATATGAATGATAACAAAAAAATGTCTTTCACTCATGGTTAGAGTTTGGCTAAAGCCATTTATTATCAATTAACTGTGTTTACTCTTTTAAAATCATAATGACAACAGAAACTAGCCAAATGACCCTGATCAAAAGTTTATATACCCTGGTTATTTTGACCTGATAACATGCACACAAGTTGACACAAAGGGGTTTGAATGGCTATTAAGGCTACTTTCACACCGGGGCGGGCGGGCGCCAGCAGCAGAAAAAGAGTTAAAACTACCCGCAACAGCGGCACTTTGCTGGTGGTTTGGCGGTCCTGCCCCACTGTTTTCAAAGGGCAGGGGCGCTTTAGGAGTGGTGAATACACTGCTTCTACAGCGCTGCAAAGATTCGGCTTGCAGGATTTTTTTGACCATCCTGCAAGCGCGCCGCTCAAGTGTCAGCCCCTTGGGCTTTCATGCTGGAGAGACAGGTGAGACTCTTTACAGGCACTATACAGGTGCTATTTTTAGCGCTGTAGCGCCTGTAAAGCACCACAGTGTGAAAGTAGCCAAAGGTAACCAACCTCACCTGTGATCTGGTTGCTTGTAATTAGTGTGTGTGTATAAAAGGTCAATGAGTTTCTGGACTCTTGACAGATCCTTGCATCTTTCATCCAGTGCTGCACTGATGTTTCTGGGTCGCTCTTTCTAAGAACATATACAGTTTTATCTAGCATGCTGTTTTTTAGTTTAAAAAATTAGCATGTGCCAGCATGTGTCAGTTAACTTAATAATCTAACAGCATCAATAAGCAAATAATTTTATGATAAAACTACCATACAGTAACAGTTATTTAAATTCCAACCATAATATTTGTACGTTATTTTACAATATCTTTAAAAATTAGAACTTTTTTTTTTTTTTTTTGAGCGTAAAACTCATTTACAAAAAGTGTATATTCAAGATCCTTTGACTATACAATGTCAATGAGACCAGGTCAATTTGTCAGTTGGTGTTATTCCAATGAAAAATTCTTAGAGATAAAAGATTTCTCTCAAAAGATTACTCTCTATAAGAAAACATATTGAACTTTTCTCACCATTTCTCAGACATCACCTTTAAAAGCTATTTAAATTATAAGTTGTAATAATAACCCAAGCAGAAGAACATTTAAACTGCTGCGTTCATAATGCTCTTTTATTTTTTTTCCCTTTAAAATGTTTCCATTTAATCTAGCTTTCAAGTGCCGCATTTTAGAGTTCTATCATTTCAATTTTAGCAACTCAGTCTCTGGTTTAATTTGTTTATAGCACAGTGTTACCAAAGGAACCTTAGGAGGAGCCATTTATAGCTTTATTTTGCACTGAGGACAATTCTAATGAAGACTATGTAACATTTTTACTGTATAGTTAGCTTTTTATGTTTTAATATACAAATGCTGAAGTCAATTACATGAGAAGCAAAGTCACAATGTCGCTGAAAGGTTAAAACTATGTAGGCATTTCTGTTACTTTTTACATTTATGTTGCCATTGAAAAATCTGGAGTGGAAAGTAAGCATTTTAAGAAAATCATGAACTCAGGGATTCTTGACGCTGGTCTTTGCCTGCAAACTACAGATAATGGTTCTCCATGGCCACACCCAAGATGTAGTTTTACACTGTAACAATAATCTGTATACTGACAGATTCCATATCTAGTAATGATCTGCATGCTGTTTCTTGGTGCTAGATTGCCTTTGAATTTGAATATTCTGTTCTGTGACTTTTTTTTTGCAAACTTATAAGTTTATGAGGCTAACTTCTTCAACATTTTCCAGTAGCCCATAATTAAACTAAAAGAGACATTACACACCAATCCACTTACAAAACTGCATGTTGAAAACAAACAAAAGAAAAATCCCATTAGGAAAAAAAATCTAAAAAATATTTATCTTGGACACTACATTAATTCCAACTCACCTAGGTCAATCCTGGGAAAGTTTAGGATCTGAAATGCATTCCTGAATTGTGCTGAGAAACGTTCTCTTGAGATTTCCGATTCTCAGCTATCACAGAAAGAGGGCGAGTAATGCCACTGGCACTTAGGTGAGCTGACTTTAATGTAGTGTCTAAGTATTATTTTGTAAACATTTTTCCTATAGGGGTTTTTCTTTTTTTGTTTTAACCTAGCAATTTTGCAAAGGGATTGGTGCTACCATATAACAGTTGCTCATTGGGGCACTTCACCGGCACCTAGGTGAGATGGTCTGAAGTTGGTAATACGAAAGACACATCGCAGAGGAGAGCAAAAAAAAACCCCAAGAAATTCTTTAAGTATGTAAACAGTAAAAAAGGGAGGACAGACCATATTGGCCACATAAGAAATGAGGAAGGACATCTGGTTACAAAGGATGGGGAGATGGCAAAGGTATTGAATTTATTCTCCTTCTCGGTCTTTACAAGGGAATTCAGTAACCAAAACTGCAGTCCTTATGACACATCACAGGAAGCACCTGCATGGTTAACAGAGGACAGAATTAAAATTAGACTCGGTAAACTTAACATGATAAATCACCAGGATCAGATGGCTTGCACCCGAGAGTACTTAGGGAACTCAGTCAACAGGGTCTACACGGGCGAGTTCAGAGGGTGGTGATAAATAGGGAGTACTCGGAATGGTCAGGGGTGGGTAGTGGGGTCCCCCAGGGTTCTGTGCTAGGACCAATCCTATTTATTTTGTTCATGAATGACCTGGAGGATGGGGTAAACAGTTCAATCTCTGTATTTTCAGACGATACTAGGCTAAGCAGGGCAATAACTTCTGGTTGTGGAATGTGGAAACCTTGCAAAAAGATCTTAACAAATTATTGGGGTGGGTGACTACATGGCAAATGAGGTTTAATGTAGAAAAATAAAAAATAATGGATTTGGCAAAATATTAATGCAGTCTATATACTGGGGGGAGAACCTCTAGGAGATTCTAGGATTGAACAGGACCTGGGGTCCTAGTAGATGATAGGCTCAGAAATGGCATGCGATACCAAGCTTCTGATAACAAAGCAAACAGAATATTGGCATGTATTAAAAAGGGGATCAACTCCAGAGATAAAACGATAATTGTCCCACTCCACAAGACTCTGGTCCAGCTGCACCTGGAGTATGCTGTCCAGTTCTGGGCACCAGTCCTCAGGAAGGATGTACTGGAAAATGAGCGAGTACAAAGAAGAGCAACAAAGCTAATAAAGGGTTTGGAGGATATTAGTTATGAGGAAAGGTTGCGAGCATTGAACTTGTTCTCTCTGGAGAAGAAATGCTTGAGAGTGGATATTATTTCAAATTATAAATACCATACTGGTGACCCCACAATAGGGATAAAAAATTTTCTTTGGTAGAGTTCACAAGACACGTGGCCACTCATTAAAATTAGAAGAAAAGAGGTTTAGCCTTAAACTATGTATAGGGTACTTTACTGTAAGAGGGGCAAGGATGTGGATTTCCCTTCCACAGGCGGTGGTTTCAGCAGGGAGCATCGATAGTTTAAAAAAATTACTAAATAAGCACCTGAACGACCACAACATACAGGGATATACAATGTAATACTGACATATAATCACACACATAGGTTGGACTTGATGGAGCTGTGTCTTTTTTCAACCTCACCTACCATGTAACTATTTTTTTTTATTTGTTTGTTTTCCCCTAGGGGTTTTGTCGGAAGTGGGGGCTACCATATAATGGTTACTTTCTTTTAGACTCCTTTCACATGGGTGGTCTGATCAGATCTATAGATATGCTTTACCAAAAGCTCCATAACGGTCTATTGGCAGTCAGCTGAAAACAAAGTGTCCATTCACATACTAGAATCTGTCTAGGTCCAAAAAAAAAGAATGAAAATAAACAAAGCCTGCATCTTTTTCAGTTTTTTTTGGACATAAGGGACAGATCTGTGATAGTCAGATGTAAACTCATAGTCCTAACATGGGTTCATTGAGCTCCAAGAGGGCAAAGCTGAACGCACAGAGAGGGACATCTATACTGTTTGGTTCAAATTCAGCAGGGGATATGTTCATAAACTATTATGGGACAATATAGGACCACCAAATATCATTCTTTCAAAGCACCAAGAAGTATTTGAAATAACACAAAAAAGTCATAGACAAACGTATTCAACTTTAAAGGCAATCTAACACCAAGAAAGAGAGCTAGGACATATAGATCATTCATTAGATAACATGGAATCTTTTTGCAGAGTCTGTACTCTGTAAGTATACAGATTATTGTTACAGTATGCATTTTGGGTGTGCTGTTATCTGCAATTTTCAGGCTGGGTGACATCAAGGAAAGCTAAATGGAAGCTAGGGTCTATAGTATCTTTTACTTTTTTGATAAGCTTTTCTTTCTCTCTTTGCAAATTTTGCAAGGGCATGGAGGATGCTACCATATAATGATGGTTTAGTTTAATATGAATGATCTGCTTTAAAGATTAAAGGGGTTAAAAAGGCAGTTTTGTTTTTTTACCTTTGACTTAGTGATTGGTTGCTAGAACTGTCACACAGGATGAGGTTACATGATCCCCCATATTCAGAAGCATCTGGTATTTTGCACCAGATGAGATAGAAGAAAGATCCATGTGGAATTGATGAAGAGATAAGTAATGTAAAATAAACCCCTATGCTATGGTACCATAGAAAAAGATTGTGTATGTACTGTATAGGTATTACTCACTGGAATCTCCATTCCAAGCATGGAAATGTATGCTCTGGCAGGTGCCTGCACTTAAACACACAGGTGTAGTATAATGCAACCCCTTTAACCTCCTTATATTGTTTGCAATCTCTTAAAATGATAATGAGCACTTAATGTGACTTTATTCTTACATGAATTTTGAAAATATATATACATTTGAAAATATTAACAGCAGTTAGACCCACAAATCACATTTTCATTTTAGGCTCAACATCTATTTGATGGCATATGTTTATTTGATTTTGAAGCAAACATTGCATCAACAAGGACATTTCTTTACAAATCTATATATACGCTGTAGCCTGGGCCCACTGGTTCACCTGCATGGCAGGTATAAAGTAAATACCATGAAATATGAGCCTTAGTAAATCAGGCCTTTTTTTTTGGTACAACCTCACAACAACAAATCTAGTAATAAGCACCCAAGGACTTTGGGTAAAGGAGTTATATCGTGCGTTTTTTTTATTTTGTCCAACGGACTTGTGTAGACATGCTCGGACCAAAATCTGACAACAGACATTTGTCCGTGGAAAAAGCCTTCTATCCAACATTTGTCCTTGGAAAATCAGACAACAATTGTCCAATGGAGCGTACAAACGGTCGGATTTTCCGCCAACAGCCTGTCATCACACATTTCCCGTCAGAAAATCTGATCGTGTGTGCACGGCTTAAGTTAGCACTTAGTTTCAGAAAATCCAAGTGATTTAGTGAAGCAGGATTCCACCTGGAATAATAAAAAAATGAGGGTATAATATTCTCTGCTCAGTCCTGGTTTACAAATTAAAACACAGTAAAAATTAAAAAATATAATATAAAAAAAGTATGTTTACCTGCCAATAAAAAATTATCAACTCAGATATAAAACAGCATATTTTATATTTAAAAAAACTGTGAATTTCAAAACAACATGTCCAAACATTTTAATTCAATTGTTTTATGTTTTCTTATAATCAGTTAATGTTTGGCTAAACCATGCACAGCTGAGAGGTAAAATTGCCTTTCTTGAGTGAGTTACTGGCTCATGATCTGCTTCCTTAATTGACGCTTAGTGTAAATTGCCTGATGCTAAAAACTCTGAACACCACATACAAGTTGTAATTTGTTATTTCAGTTCAACTTTTTTTATCCAGGGAATCATGCGGTGCCACATAAATAATGTTAGTTTTCTAGCTCCATAAAAGTTTCCCCCATTATTTAGAAGCAAACTATTATTATTTTGAAGGAAGTGCTCCAAATAAAATAACATGACCTTTAACAGAATCACAAGCATGAAAGTATTGAAATAGAAAAGTCACATGTTTTGTTGTCATTCTATTCCCAGATCACTTGCTGAGCTAACCTTTCCCTGCAGAAAATCATTTTGGCTAACAGCTGACTTCACTGGAAATTTGGCATTTTCCCCAGCTACTATTCCATTCCAGAACCAATTGATTCTATTGGTGGAATGGGCAGTAATCCAATTAGGAAGCGTACAGCATCGTTTTTCATTCAAGCCACTCATGGCATAAGACAATTCAGATATCCTTTGTGTTCTATGAGAATCTTTAATTGCTTCAAATAAATGAATCACCTGCTGCAAGACAGCCGAGAGAATCTTTAGTGACAAGATCCAATTTCTTTTCATCCTTTCTGACACTGGACCATTACTTTAATATTTCTAGCTAATATAAACAACACTAAGTTAGATGTGTGGCATGTTTTGCATTATATGTAGATTATATGTGCTGCTTGATCACAACTAGGGGTGAGCTGAAGACCCCCGGTTCGGTTCGCAGCAGAACATGCGAACAGGCAAATAATTTGTTTGAACACGTGAACACTGTTAAAGTCAAGGGGACACAAACATGAAAAATCAGAAGTGATAATTTTAAAGGCTTATATGCAAGTTATTGCGATAAAAAGTGTTTGGGGACTCGCGTCATGCACCAGGGGACATGTATCAATGCAAAAAAAAGTTTTTAAAAATGCCCATTTTTTCAGGAGCAGTGATTTTAATAATGCTTAAAGGGAAACAATAAAAATGAAATATTCCTTTAAATATAATGCCTGGGGGTGTCCTTAGTATGCTTGTAAAGTAGCGCATTTTTCCTATGTTTAGAACAATACCACAGCAAAATTACATTTATAAAGCAAAAAAATGTAAAAATACTCGTAGCTGTAATGTATTGTCGGGTCCCGGCAATATAGATGAAAATCATTGAAAAAAACGGCATGGCTCTTTGGGTCTGGTATGGATATTAGGGGAACCAGCACCCATATTTTTTTTAAAAATGGCGTGGAGGTCCCCCAGGCACTATATACTCTGAAGAGAAGTATACAGGCATACCCCACTTATAAGTACACAATGGGGTTTATTTACTGAAGCTGAAAAGTATAAAATCAGGCTCACTTCTGCATAGAAACCAATGAGCTTCCAGGTTTTATTACCAAAGCTTAATTGGACAAGCTGGGGTTAGAAGCTCATTGGTTTCTAAGCAGATGTGAGCCTGATTCTGCACTTTTCAGCATTGTGTACTTAAAAGTGGGGTATGACTGTATATACTATATGGCCTGCCCTATATACTCTGCAGAAAATTGGGCCTTAGCTGTTGGTGGTACCAGAACACTGTAAGCCCTCACAGTTACTCTTGGTGGGCACAGGAACAAGCCCTGCTGTGAAATATTAGGTAACAAATTGTAATTACATGCCAAATTGAGCCTTGGGTGGTGGTGATGGTGCCAAAACACTGTAATCCCTCACAGATACTCTTGTTGGGCACAGAAACTGGCCCTGCTGTGAAATATATGATTAAAAATTGTAATTACATGCCCCTGTTAAACAGGGGCTGAAAAATTGGGCCTTGGGTGGTGGTGGTACCCTTAATCAAAAATATTGTTGGAAGCTAGCATCATCAAGATTGAGGAGGTATTGGATAGACAGCATAGGCAGTCTTCAAGGGATCCCACATCCATAGCAAATTCAATCAGATACATCAGCATCAGGTGCTTGATAGCTTCTGATCCAAGACTGATTCATTTTTATGAATATGAGCCTATCAACAGAGTCTGCGGACAGGTACACCCTTTGATCTGTTACATACCCTCCAGCAGCACTGAATGTGCATTCAGAGAGCACGCTGGATGCAGGACAGGCCAGTAGCTCAATTGCATATTGTGCAAGTTCTGGCCAGTGGTCCACCCTCAAGACCTAGTAACCCAGTGGATGCTCTGTTGGAAAGGTCTCCAAGTCTACTCTTGCCCGTAGATATTCCTGCACCATGTAATGCAGATGCTGGGTATGGTTGCTTGAACCAATCAGACCTTGGCGCTGAGGACTGAAAAATCGTTTAAAGGTATTGGTCAGCCAGCCACCTTCTACACCGCTTGTCCTCTGACTAAACGAAGCCTCAGCAACACGTTGTCCAGCACCAGGAAATTGTAACCTCCCAGGGTCTGGAAATACATTGCATAAACCTTTCTTCAAGGCCTCCTGAAGATGTTTCATCCTCTACTCCCTCTGTGAAGGCAGGATGAGTTCTGCAACCCTAGTAACGTAGATCAAGAAGGGTCGCCAGCCAGTAATGATTCCTGTCCTTGATACCAGGAATCCTAGGGTCCTTTTGCAGGCTTTTCAGAATCAGGGAGGCCATGCAGCATAATTTTGCAAAAGCATTAGCTTCTGAGTCCTCTGGGTCACTAAGGATCACATGATCCATAACTACCTCCTTCCAGCCATGTACAACTCCTTGGGTTTCTGGGGATTGAAAACCATCTCATGAAGACTGCTGCTGAGTGTTATCCTCAACATCCATGCTGACACAATCCTCCTCCTCCTCTTCTTCCTGTGTGTTTGGTGGGTCCGCAGGAATGCTATCTGGATAAAGGGGGCCTTGAGAGGTAAGGAAGTTCTCCTCTTCCTCCCGCTGTTCTGTCTCAAGTGCCCTGTCCATGATTCCACAAAGCGTGTGCTCCAACATGAAGACTAAAGGGACAGTGTCACTGATGCATGCATTGTCGCTGCTCACCATCCTTGTGGCCTCCTCAAATGGTGACAGGACTGTGCATGCATCCTTGATCAGTAGCCACTGGAGTGGCGAAAAGAAGCCGAGCTCCCCTGACCCTGTCCTGGTGCCATACTCGCACAGGTACTCATTGATGGCCCTCTGCTGTGTGTGCAGCTGCTGCAGCATTGCCAATGTTGAGTTCCACCTGGTGGGTATGTCACAACTGAGGCAGTTGGCGGGCAGGTTGCATTCCATTTGAATGTCAGCCAGCCAAGCACTGGCATCGTATGACTGGTGGACATGACCACAGACTTTTCTAGCCTGCCTCAGGAGATCTTGTAAGCCTGAGTACCTGCTCAAGAACCACTGCACTACCAAATTCAGGACGTGTGCCAAACATGGAACATAGGTCAAATGTCCCTGTCAGAGGGCGGAGAGAAGGTTGGTGTCATAGTCGCATACAACCATTCTTGGCTGAAGCCGACATGGCTTCAACCACCTCTGAGCCTGCCCCTACAGAGCTGATGGAATATCTGCCCCAGTGTGGCTCCTGTCTCCTAAGCAGACCAACTCAAGCATGGCATGGCATCTTTTAGCCTGATTGCTCGCGTAGCCCCTAGAACGCTTACAGAGCACCGCTGGTTCAGAGGACAAATCTGCAGAAGAGGCCATAGAGGAAGAAGAAGTGGCAGAATCACCACTAACATTTTGGAGGTGTGGTGGTGGAACAAGCTCCAACAACACTGAACCCTGTCCTACATCCTTCCCAGCTGCCAGCAGAGTTACCCAGTGCGCTGTGAAGGAAAGATAACCTCCCTGCCCATGTCAGCTGGACCATGAGTCAGTAGTAATATGCACCTTACTGCTGACTGCCCTGTTCAACGAGGTCAAAACGTTGCCTTCCACATGCCGGTCCATTTTGGAACCTGCCACTGAGGTACAGCACATTCCACAAATTCACAAAAGGGGGTAGAGTCTACCAGCTGAAAAGGCAGCCGTTGCAGTCCTAGCAATTTGGGCAAGCTAGCATTTAGATGCTGAGCATGGGGATGGCTGGGACTTTCTTTTTATGGTTCAGCAATTGGGGTAGGGAAATTTTCCTGCTAAAATCAGATGGCGGTGTACTGCTAGCAGATTGGCTGCAAGTACTTGGGACACCTATTGCTATACCTTCATTCCTCTCAGTGCAGGTTTTTGAGAGGACTGGAGGTATATTAGGATTAGAGATCCCAGATAAAGAGGAAGGAGAAGTCCACCTTTTTGTTGTCAGTCTTTCAAGCACTGTTGCCAACAGACTGCATGGCAAGTCATCATATGTCTGGTCAAGCATGTGGTGCCCAAGCGGCTGCTGTTCTGGCCTCACTTTATTCACTTCAGACATAGGTTGCAAACAGCAATGGTGCGACCTGCTGCACATGTGTCGAAAAAGGCCCACACCAAGGAACTTTTAAAAGCCAGCGGGTAGTCAGCAGCACCCTGCACCTGCGGAGCTCTGCGGTGTGATGCAATAGGGTGGATGCTCTTAAGCTGCCCCCTAGAGGACATCCTGCCTCGTTGGAGTTGTGCCTCCACCTTTACCTCCTCCTCGCTTCTCTCAGGCACCCAAGTAGAGTCAGTGACCTCATTATCCCCTCCCTCCTCATCACTGGAGCAAACTTGGTGGTATGCTGCGGCTGAGGGAACATGACTGCCAGTTTCTTGTCCTCCTTGGGCACCCCCTCTCTCTAGGCTCACGTTACTCCCTTCCACAACCTGGGTACCAACATCGAAGCCTTCAAATTGCTGCACATCCTCCAGCAACATGTACCCGACACTGTGGTCGAATAATTCTGGGGACTCCTCTATGCATGATGGTGGGGCTATGGAAGATGTGACTGTGAACTAGGAGCCAAGGGAATAGGCCGATTTGGCAGCTGCGTTGGAAGGCAAACTACTCTGGGCCTGGGTGACAGAGGATGAGAAGGATGAGGATGGCTTTGTTATCAACTCCACCAACTTTTCTGCAACTATACACTGTACACACACACCGCTTAAAGACCGCCTCCTGCACATTTACGTCGGCAGAGTGGCATGGCTGGGCACATCAACGTACAGGTACGTTGCTCTTTAAGTGCCCAGCCGTGGGTCGCGCACGTGACCCGCTACTGAACTCTGTGACCAGACCCGATCGTGTCTGTGATTGGGTCACAGAGCTGAAGAATGAGGAGAGGTCTGTGTAAACAAACCTCTCCCTGTGCTTCCTAGTGTGGTTGTCACCAATCGTCTGTTTCCTGTTATAGGGAAAGACGATCGGTGACATCACATGCCAAGCCACGCCCCCAACAGTAAAAAACACACATGTCACACATAACCCCTCCCCACCCCCTAGTGGTTAACTCCTTCACTGCCAGTGTCATTTATA
Source organism: Lithobates pipiens (assembly GCF_037356315.1). Lineage (NCBI taxonomy): Eukaryota > Metazoa > Chordata > Amphibia > Anura > Ranidae > Lithobates > Lithobates pipiens. The sequence goes on along the minus strand of NW_027507764.1, from coordinate 486,021,561 downwards.
CAGGAATCAGTGCATTTAAATAGCACGAATTGCTGTATAAATGACAATGGTCCCAAAAATGTGTCAAAAATGTCTGATGTGTCTGCCATAATGTAGCAGTCACAATAAAAATTGCTGATCGCTGCCATTACTAGTAAAAAAAATAAAATAATAATAAAAATGCTATAAAACTATCCCGTTTTGTAAACGCTATAACTTTTGTGCAATAATCGCTAATTGTGATTTTTTTACCAAAAATATGTAGAAGAATACGTATTGGCCTAAACTGAGGAAAAAATGTTTTTTTAAATATTTTTTGGGGATGTATATTATAGAAAAAAGTAAAAAATATTGCATTTTTTTCAAAATTTACGCTCTCTTTTTGTTTATAGCGCAAAAAATAAAAACCACAGAGGTGATCAAATACCACCAAAAGAAAGCTCTATTTGTGGGAAAAAAAAGGATGCCAATTTTCTTTGGGAGCCACGTCGCACAACCGCGCAATTGTCAGGTAAACCGACGCACTGCCGAATTGCAAAAAGGGGCCTGGTCCTTTGGCTGCAAATTGGTTAGGGGCTTAAGTGGTTAATGCACTTCCTGCACTGACTGAATATAGAGTAAACACTGAATATATAGTCTATGCTAAATGCAGAGTGTGTATATATATTTATATTTGTTAGACTGACTGTATATATAGCTTAGGGTGTAACATTTTTGCAGACTTTGCTTACGCCCCGAGTCTGAGCGATGTAAAAAATATATATGCTAAATTTCAAGAAGATTGGATAATATTTAGGTTGCACACTTTCATCTGTTTTGCAAAAGTAGGCAAAAAATAAGATTTTTCAATGTTAATTACTTTCATTGGGAAAACTAGAAATCACAAACTTAAAATACTATTAAAACTATACACTAAGATTAATAGGTAATATGATAGGCAACATATGTGATATATTAAGCAACTTTGAACGATGCAATCCCTTGTATTCTGTCACGTCGTGGATCCCAAACAATTCAAAGAACGTCTTTGTTTAATTAGTAACGAAATGGCTCAGGTCTTTTCCTTCAAAAACCATGTTTTTACCCTCTAATCGTTTCTCTTCCTCTTTCTTTGCAGATTTGGTTTCTAAATGTATAGTCAAATTTTCCTTAAAGCGGTAGTAAACCCGCTGACATGTTTTTTTTTTTTTTTCACACCTGCAAGGCAAAAGGCATAATGAGCTAGTATGTACTGCATACTAGCTCATTATGAAATACTTACCTTACAATGAGCCCCCGACATCTCACCCGATACACGCCGAGGGAGCTGACATGTTTCCTCGGGGTGTCTTCCGGGTATATCGCGCCTCCACTGCTGTGAGTGGCTGGAGCAGCGATGTCATCACTCCCGCGTAAGCAAAGTCATATGAAAATCACATCTTTGGAAAAATGAAACACATTATCTCATTTATTTATCTACAGTATTTTATTTTCTTCTTAAGATATTATTTTCTTCAGTCGAGATCATATCTTCATGCTACGGAGCTGAGCTCTTCAAGCATCTAGCCAGCTACCTGCATTTCCTCAGCGATGCCTTGGAGACTGGACACCACTGTAATGAAGATTATGTGGCCTGTCTGGAATGTGACCTTTAGGCACAGGTATTTGTCTGTGGGGTTTCTCAGACCTTCATGTACTTTGTTATTTTGCTATAGAACTTTTTCCAGGTCCAGAGCTGTAACACAGCCTCTGGTGTGACCCCGTCTCTGAAGAATAATGAATGCATTGTGTGTGCTGAGCTTTGGGAGCTATGACATTTATTGGTAACAATGGACACCACCATTACTCCATTGTTTTTTTGGTTTCCATGAAAAGGGTTAACATGCTGAGTACGGTAATTACTATAAGTGCTACATCACTAGCCAATGTCACTCTGTTCTTGCCTTTTAAGGGCTCTTGTAAATGGATTAGGATAGCTTATTGAACACAGTGCCTGTCATATTTCCTCCACATGGGCAACCCAGGTGCAGCAGTCTGTCATTGACATGAAAGGCTTTGTGCCACTGTACTTGTGTATACAGCAATGGTAAACATGGTTATATCATATAGATGTATACAAAAATTTTGAAGAAAAATCTATTCTTTCATACACCTGCAGGCTGTACTCATGTTTGCTACAGCATCACTATATACATGAGTACCGCAGCTCACAGACTTTCATGTCATGACAGATTGTACACTGCACCTGGGCTGCCTGAGTGCAGGTGCTGGGTATTACATTGAACAAATTCAGCTGGCTCATGTGCAGGAGCCCTTATCATGAGGCAGATTCTTCCTGCCGTTGCAAGAGACAGGTTATTTTACAACTTAGTCCCTGCTGCTGTCTACAATAACCTGGTCACCTCCGGTCATTATACCTCTCCTTGAGGTTCCCTGGGTTTTTACTTGGTATTCCCTATTAAATTGTGGGATCCCAAGTCCAAGCTGCATCCAGCTTGGGCTTGGGATCTGACAATTGGGATTCAGGTCCAGCTCATGAGCCACTAACAGTACTGAGATGGCGTGCAATGTCCCTGCAGTTATGCTAGATTTTAAGACCAACTTTTAGGTGGGGTGTAGCGGCAATAACACACACAGCCCCAGTATGATTAAATAATTTCTACTGAAATAATGCAAAGATAGTTCACAAATACACCATGGGAAAGCAACCCAGTCGGAAACACTCACAATTCCAACAGCGTGTAGGAAGCAAGTTTCAGCTGATTTGACAGTGTCTGTAGAGAGGGGCAGAAGGAAGCCTGGCTGTCATAAGCCTAAGCAGGCAGATGTACAGAGAGGTTGCAAACCCCATGCTTTCTCTCCTCATTAGGAACATTTTCCTACCACTAGTACTGTCCCTAACAGACGGGGCACCTGTCCCTACTCTACCCACTTGCATGAAGCACACCAAACCCAGGGGCCAAGGTATATATAGACTCTGCCACACTTAAGATGGTCACCACAGTCACATGGGCAGCCAGTATCCCATCAGATAACTGCCCTAGTGACTCAGGAAACAATAGAAGAAGCATGTTCCTCATGACTTCCTCTCCCTCTGCATTTCCACTGCGGTTGAGCTCCACCTGCAGTGGAGACAGCAGACTGCACCTACACATAGGCTTGCAACTATGATTAGAGACTACAAGTATATTTCTATGCTTTTTGAGACGTTCTTGTAGTTGTAGCTACCTGCGAGCCTCCCACCAAGGAAGCTCTGTTTGCAAATCCATGGTGGATATATTTGCTTCTGAGGAGCCTCAATCATATCTCCAAAGACATGCAGGTAGGTTAATTGGCTTCTGTCCAAAATTGACCCTAGTATATGAATGGGGACCTTGGATTGTGGGCTCCTTGAGGGTAGGGACCGATGTGACTGTGCAATGTACAGGAATAGGGACAATTGTAGACTCACTCAGGTTGAACTGGATGGACTTGTGTCTTTATTCAACCTTACGAACTATGTAACTATATGTAACTATGTATATCTGTTAGCTCCCAAGTTTAAAGATACCATAGCAGTCTTTATTGATGCTGTGTGAGTCACATTTAAAATAAAACAGCCTTTTGGTTTTGCTAGTGCTGTTACTAGTCTGTGATCCCAAATGCCTTAAGATCATCAAAACCTTTCTTGCACACTTCTTACTTCAACTATTCTGTAAAGAGTAAAAATAAGGGGAGGTTTGGGACTTTATATGAAGAGCATGTTAACCAGAGCATATTCCACCATCCCTAAATTATTGAAAAGAAGGGGGACGTTTGGGACTTTAAATAAGACGTGTAACACAAAAGGGGTAACAGTGGCACATTTATTGGTACATAAAAATACAAATATAAAAAAACAAACAAACACATATGGTATGTAACAAAAATAAGGAATGTTAAAAAGAAGTGGCTATACATACATGCATAGCCGCGTTTACTTCAGGTTAACATTAATGAACTTTAGAAACAATAATAATAATAGGCTAGATCAACAAGATGTATAAGATCTGTATTTTTTTGATTTTTTTTTAACTGTCTTTTATAGTTATAGTACACACTGTGCTGAACTGTCATGTGCTATCACTTGTTAAATAAAGCGAGTTTAAAAAATATATATTTTTTACTCTTATTTTGATGTAGTACATTTTGTACCTGTCTGGAGTTGCTTTGTTTTAAACTTTGTTATGTAGCTGAAGTTATCTTGCTGCTCAAAAACAAAGTGTTATGTGAATCCTCGGGGCTGAATATATAAGGCTGGTATTTATTTTGGACATTTTCTTCTTTTTCTGTTCACGGACAAATTCAGTTCCCACTCAGTGACTTAAATCTCTACAGGTGTTCATACCACTGGTTGCCTTGGAAACCTTTTTGGTGAATGGTTAGTGGTTGCATTTGTAGTTTTCATTTTTTTTTTAAGGTTTCTATATTTGTCTTTTCTCATTTCAATGAATGTTCATTTCAATTAATCTTTTTAAAAGATTTAACTCAGACTGTTCCTCTAATTCAGGGGTGTCAAACTCAATTTCACTTAAGGCTCAACAGCATTATGGTTGCCCCCAAAGGGCCGGTTGTATTTCTAAGACTATTTAAATGTATCTACTAATCATATTAAATAGTTGAATCTGCATTCAATTACTACTGGTTTTAGTAGTAACTTAAGACTAAAGCTGTGAAGGGCAGGTGCAGCCGGGCATGGAGCACACTGACACTCCTAGTGCAGGTGATGCCAGTCTGAAAAAGAGGGTCACACACTGCTGCTATCATCCACAAGAAATGTTATGGAGCCTGGTCAGACAGAGCAGTGGTGTACGACCTTCCCTTTCAACTTACATAGAATTGTATTATTCTCTTATTAATTGTAAGCAGATGCCCAGAGCCCCCTCCCCTTACATTAAGTGTCAAGAGTCCCCCACCCTTCCTTACATCACAGTACACCCCCCTTAACATGTACTGCTGCCAGGAAGAAGCTGGGGGCAGAACTGGGAGACAGAAGGTGCAGGGTCTGGAGGAGGACCAGAGGAGGGCTAGATTCAGGTGCCAGAGTATTCTGAATACTGAGAACCAGGGGAGCCAAAGACAAGGGGGTGCTGTGGCTGCACAGAGAGGTGCAGGGTCTGTAGGAGGAGTTCTGGCCTCCTCTCTGCTGTGAGTGCTGAGATGGGGGGCAGATACAAGCCTCTCTACAGCTGCAAGGAGAAGCGCAGCATCTAGCGGAGGAGTTCTGTTCCCCTCTTTGCTGCCAACTACTGAGACAAGGTGGGGGTGGAGATGAGAGGAGCGAGGGCCACATTAAATGGCTTGGGGGGCCAGATTCGGCCTGTGGGCCTTGTGTTTGACACCTGTGCACTAAGTCCTTAAAGTGTGTACTGTTTGGTTTCGATATGCAGCAAAACTCTAGACAGCAAAAATGCTGGACATAGACTAACCCTGGGTGCTCTCCATGGCAGAAAGTAGCAGTACATAGCCCACAATGACACACGGCAGGTGTAGTTAAAACATACATATAGTTTAACTACTTGTCTACCAAGGTACGTTTTTAAATGGCATCATAGGCAAGTGGTTAAATCAAGCTCACAGCTGCAGCAACTTTAAGAGCCAGCAAAGGGATTTCCGATAAAAGCTCTAGACCACCTAAGCATTTTTATGGGGCTCTCAAAGGTGCCCCCAGCCAGCGGGGTTCCAAGGCTCTTCTGTTACATCCAGGGGCCTGTGAACATGAGAGACAGTTTCTCCACAGCAAGAAGGAGGAACTTGGGGAACATTCATTCCGTGACTCTCCTGCAACTAATGACCCTGGAAGCATCACTTCTGGGGGCCCCAGCTGTTATTCCTCGGCTAGGGTAGCTAAAGATGCAGTTATTCATGATCTATGTTTGAATACCTTTCACCTGCCCATGCTATCCCATAGGGGTTTGTTAGCCCCCTTATTATAACAATAAAGTTTGAAAAAAGTATAACAAAAAAAGATAGGAAATCATTTAAAAAAAAATTAAACTTTTTTTAAGGCACCTCCATTACCCATGGACACAACCATTAAAAAGAAAGCACCGCATAGGGTGAGTATGTGTGTGCAAACATAATTTGTGTCACACATGTAAGGTATCACCAGGAATGTCAGGGTGAGTGCAATAATTCTAGGGCTATTGTTCACGATTAACTGTAAACTGATGACCTGTAAAAGCTTTTAAATCATCGCCTATGGAGAATTTTCTTATCTTTTATATTTCAGCAAAGAATTGGGTATAATATTGTGTTTTTGTTTGCATTCAATAAATTTTAGTGTTTATTTTTTTTTCCTAAAAATATGTGTTTGATCTATAAATGCACAAATATTGTGCAACATAAAAACTTGTAACTATCAACATTTTATGCCCAATATAAAAAGGCCATATCTTTAGTTAATGGGGCTTACTGAACAGATGCACATTTCTTATATGTCAGGTTCCTTTGTAGTGAGTGATAAAGGAAAATTATCTTTGTTAACTATGTTTAAGTGGTTGTGAACGTGTGTTAACCCTTTCATGACTAAGCCTATTTTTGACATTTGGTGTTTACAAGTTAAAATCCGTATTTTTTTGCTAGAAAATTATTTAGAACCCCCAAACATTTTATATATATATATATATATATATATATATATATATATATATATATATATATATATATACATATTTTTAGCAGAGAATCTATAGAATAAAATGGCAATTGTTGCAATATTTTATGTCACAAAGTATTTGTGCAGCAGTGTTTTAAACGTGACTTTTTGGGAAAAGGGACACTTTCATGAATAAAAAAAAAAAAAACAGTAAAGTTAGTCCAATTTTTTTATACAATGTGAAAGATGATGTTACGCTGAGTAAATAGATGCCAAACATGTCACGCTTTATAATTGCATGCACTCGTAGAATGACGACAAACTACGGTACCTAAAAATCTCCATAGGCGACACTTACAATTTTTTTTTCCGGTTACCAGGTTAGAGTTACAGAGGAGGTCTAGTGCTAGAATTATTGCTCTCGCTCTGATGATCGCAGAGATACCTCACATGTGTGATTTGAACACCGTTTACATATGCGGGCGCAACTTCCGTATACGTTTTCTTTGCTGCGCGAGCTTGTGGCGATGGGGGCGCTTTAAAAAAATTCTTATTTATTTTAATATTAATAAATAGTTTTTTGTTTTTTTGTTTTTTCATTGTGATCACTTTTATTGCTGTCACAAGGAATGTAAACATTGTAAACAGTGACAGTAATAGGTGGTGACAGGTAGTCTTTATGGAGGGATCGGGGGTCTAAAAGACCTCCGATCCTTCCTTTGCACTTCAAAGTATTCAGATCGCTGTTTTCGGCGATTCTGAATGCTGTATATTTTTTTTAAACCGGCACCATTGGCAGCCAAACGGGAAGTGATGTCATGACATTGCTTCCGTGTTTACAATCAGGAGACTGGAATGAAGCAGCTTACGTCTTCATTCCAGTCTGTCCCTAGCTGCCAGAGGCATCAGATTGTTTATCGGGCCTCCCGGGGGAATGGGAGGTCTAGTAAAAGCGACGGGAGGCAGAGGGAGGGCGGATGTCCCCTCCCACCCCTCCGGTGTAACAGCCGAGTGGCTTTTAGCCACATCGATTGTTATCGCTGGAAAGCCGATTGCTGGCTCTAAAAAACAGTACTGGGATGATGCCTGCAGCTGGGGGCGTCATCCCAGTATAACCCCCGAAAACCGAGTAAGCACATCTGCGAACACTCGGCGGCAAAGGGGTTAACAAGTACCTCAACCAACTGATACATGATTCAACCAATAATTATGTGAGGAATGCCATGCACGGTCCTGAGCTCCGTGACCGTGACCGCAGGATCGGATCACCGCCAGTGTCCTGCAATCGGGTCATAGAGCTGAAGAACGAGGAGAGGTAAGTGTAAACAAACCTCTCCTCTGCTTCCTAGTGAGCCTGTTACCGATTGTCTGTTCCCTGTTATAGGGAAAGACGATCAGTGACGTCACATGCCAAGCCACACCCCCCAACAGTAAAAGAAAACACACACTCACACGTAACTCCTACACTGCCTCCTAGTGGTTAACGCTTTCACTGCCAGTGACATTTTTACAGTAATCAGTGCATTTTTAATCGCACTGATCGCTTTATTAATGCCAATGGTCCCAAAAATGTGTCAAAATTGTCCGACGTGTCTGCCATAATATCGCAGTCACAATAAAAATTGTCGATCGCCGCCATTACTAGTAAAAAAAAATATTAATAAAAATGCCATAAAACTATCCCTTATATTGTAGACGCTATAACTTTTGCGCAAACCAATCAATAAACACTTATTGTGACTTTTTTTTAACCAAAAATATGTAGAAGAATACGTATCAGCCTAAACTGAGGAAAAAACATTTTTTTATATATTTTTGGGGGATATTTATTATAGCAAAAAGTAAAAAATATAGCATTTTTTTCAAAATTGTTGCTCTATTTTTGTTTATAGCGCAAAAAATAAAAACCGCAGAGGTGATCAAACACCACCAAAAGAAAGCTCTATTTGTGGGAAAAAAATGGACGCCAATTTTGTTTGGGAGCCACGAAGCACGACCGCGCAATTGTCAGTTAAAACAACGCAGTGCCGAATCGCAAAAAGGGGCCTGGTCCTTTAGCTGGAAAATGGTCTGGGGCTTAAGTGGTTAACAGACAATCCACCAATCAATGTTAACAATTTTGGGCCAGCCCCACCCCTTGGTATCATAATAACACCATAAACCTGCCATTATGCCTAGTTTAAACTTATGACATAACTGCCAACTATGCAGTATTAATTGTTAGAGAAATAGTAATATAATGCTCAATCCGGTATTCAACAAATGCAAAAAGATACTAGTCCCTATAAAAAATAACTGTTGTAATAGAAAAAGTATCTCATAGAGTGCCTTGAAAAAGTATTTGTATCCCTTGAAATTTTCCACATTTTTCCATGTTACAACCAAAAAGGTCAATGTATTTTATTGGGATTTTATGTGATAGACCAACACAAAGTGGCGCATAATTGTAAAGTGGAAGGAAAATGATAAATGGTTTTCAAAATGTTTTACAAATAAATATGTGAAAAGTGTGGCATGCATTTGTATTCAGCCCCCCTTTACTCTGATACCCCTAACTAAAATCTAGTGGATATGGAGATACTTGGTGATGTTCAAAAGATCTGACATATGATTTTCTATTACACAAGTGAGCCATGCCAACATGAGAGTGGGAGGCATGGGTTTCTGATGAGTGCCTTTCTGTAGGGGAGAGGGATCACTTGTGTACGCGAGGTGGTGTGTGGATGAAGCATCTTCATTTGAGGAAGATTGGATCAAATTTTTTTTACACTATATTATGGTGGATTTATTTACAAATTACAATGGATAATTAATGTTATTTTTTTAACAATATCACAGTACTACTAAAAAGTGAGTATTTTGCACTTTGACATTATTGGATGACATGTTTATTGTTCAAACTAAAAAAAAGTTTAAGCTTTACAATCACTTTAATAACTTTTCCCCACAGGTTTTCTTTTTAAACTTTAATGCCACTGGTTATTAGGGGACTGGGGACCCTGACATATTTTTAGCTAAAGTAATGCAGCTAATGCTTAAAACAAGATTTCACCAACCTCTGTAGCTGCAGGTGCTGTGATGTAATTTAGTCTAACTGAGCTAAAACCTGCTCACACTTCCATTCTAAAGTCCCGTATACATGGGCTGAATGTCGGGGGACATCGGTGATACGATCCGTGTGTAAGGCATCTGGTCCATTTGGCTGTTTTTTTCAAACGTGCATGCTAGAAAACCAGCAACCAACCACATCCCAATCAATGCTCTCAGCCAATGGCTGACCAGAGTTTTTTGGCAGGGGAGCGGTCCCCCTTTCAGAGCAGAAATTAACACTAGGAACTCTGACCGGAGCTGTCGGGTTTTTTTTTTTTAACCCAAAAATAACTAGTGGTGTGTACCAGGCTTTAGCCATATACAAACTACCCTGGAGATGAAGAAATACAGTGCTGTGAAAAAGTATTTGCCCTCTTTCTGATTTTTTATTTTTTTGCATATTTTTCACACTTAAATGACTCAGATCATCAAAAAATTGTATTATTACACAAAGATAACCCAAGAAAATACAAAATGCCACTTTTAAATGAGGATTTAATTTATTAATGGCAAAAAGCTGTCCAAACTGGCCTGTTCCTGTGTGAAAAAGTAATTGCCCCCTTGCTAAATCATGAATGAACTGTGATTAACTAAACTATTTGGAAAGCAGAGTTAGATTTCACTTGGTACACCCAGGCCTGATTACTTCCAGACCTGTTGAAAGAAATCACTTACATAGAAGCTGTCTGACAAATTGAAGCATGCTAAAAGATCTCACAAAGGAACACATCATGCCGCCATCTAGAAAAATTGAAGAACAGATGAGAAACAAAGTAACTGGCATGTATCAATCTGGAAAAGGGTACAAAGCCATTTCTAAGGCTTTGGGACTCCAGCAGTTATCCACAAATGGCCTCCCAAAATCGATCCAAGAGCACGACGACTCATCCAGGAGGTCATAAAAGAACCCAGAACAACATATAAAGAACTGCAGGCCTCACTTGCCTCAGGTAAGATCAGTGTTCATGATTCAATAATTAGAAAGAGACTGGGCAAAAATGGCATCCATGGGAGAGTTACAAGGCCAAAGCCACTGCTGACCAAAAAGAACACAAAGACTCGTCTCACATTTACCAAAAAACATCTTGATTATCCCCAAGACTTTTAGGAACATATTCTGTGGACTGATGAGTTAAAATTTTTACTTTATGAAAGGTGTGTGTACCGTTACATCTAGCGTAAATCTAAGACAGCATTTCATAACAATAACATCATACCAACAGTCAGACATGGTGATGGTAGTGTGATGGTCTGGGGCTGCTTTGCAGCTTCAGGACCTGGACTACTTACCATAATTGATGGAACCATTAATTCTGAGCTCTACCAGAAAATCCTAAAGGAGAATGTGCAGCCATCAGTTTGTGACCTCAATCTCAAGTGCACATGATCCGAAACACAACAGAAAGTCCACCTCCAAATGGTTAAAAAAAACCACAAAATGTAGGTTTTGGAGTGGCCTAATCAAAACCTGGACTTAAATCCAAATGAGATGTATCATGACCTTACACAGGCTGTTCATGCTGGAAAACCCTTCAATGTGGCTGAATTTAAACAATTCTGCAAAGAAGAATGGGCCGAAATTGCTCCACAGCAATGTGAAAGACTCATTGCCAGTTATCGCAAATGCGTGCAGCTGTTGTCGCCAAGGGTGGCACAACCAGTTATTAGGTTTAGGGGGCAATTACTTTTTCACATAAAGCCAGACAGGTTTGGACAATGTTTTTGACTTAATAAATTAAACCATCATTTAAAAACTGCATTTTATATTTACTCATGTTATCTTTGTGTAATAATAAAATTAGTTTGATGATCTGAGTCATTTAAGTGTGAAAAATCTGCAAGAAAAATCAGAGAGGGGGCAAATATTAATCTAAGGGTGCCCTGGGCCGGTCACATAATTGGGTCCCAGAGCTGGCTTCAGTGTAGAGGAGGGATAGTAGACAATGGATGCCCCATAGTAAGTCTATGGGTGATGTTACCATCCAGAATCTGCAGCCATGATCATTGCTCTCTCCTCCCTTAGATTAAGGGAGTATACACATCTTTACTTTACAGGGTAGCTAGCATAGGGCTTAGAATGGGGGTGGGAGTAGGTTTAAGCTTAGTTAGATTTTGACTGGACTTCCACTTTAATACATCATGAAATGCCTTCTTATAAATATGGCTCAATATAAGCCTCTTGCATTCAGATTAGGAAAGGGGAGGGTAGGACTGGGAGCAAATCAGGTGTGCTGAATGCAAATGTGCTAACATGCTAATAGGAGGACAGCAGAATGGACAGAGGGATGACTTATTGGTTTACTACTGTTTTCTCACTGTCCATTCATAAGGCTAGCAGTGGAGAGGGGACATTGTGGTATTCCTCAACTGTAAGTGATGTCATCCATTTAACTGTGCTATATGATTGGGCTGAGGAAATCTCAAAAGTTAATTGACAGGAATACAAATCATTTAGCAGGTAAGCCAGCTCCCATGTATGTTTTTTATTTGTCTATTTGCCTTGGGTTCACCTTAAAAGCCAATAAAATATAAAATCAAACAATAATCATTTTGCAAATAAAAATTGTTATAATTGTGTTTCCTGACCAAAGTTTACTCGATGCAAACATATTCTTCTACAGTAAATGGCCACACATAATAAAGAAACTGAATAAAAAGCTTGTTATTGCCATAAAGCTGTTCAAGCATTACTCCCTTTGAAAACAAGACTCATAAATATTGAGTTTCATTAAACTTAAGGGATTTTTGCTGTTTTATTGAGTTACTTTGCTAACTTCAAAACTATATTATTTGAACTTTTTTTTCCCAAGAGTTTTATGTTAATTAGAAAAAAATCTACCAACATATACAGTACATCAAAGAAGCAAAGATTTCAGAGCAAAACTAGCCTAGACATAAGCTGTTCCATAGTTCCTAATGACAAAGGTATTTAAATATTACTTAGTACCATGTTGTCTACATTTTGCACATTAGCTTCTCTGTTTTACCAGCCTAATGTGAGTTATTCTTCTGCTTTGCTTTAAAGGGAACATCCAATGGTTTTAAAGAGATCGATCACTTTGCCCATTCACGGCCAAGGAACAATGTCTGTCCTCCCTCACCCCTGACTCTGCAACTAAGTATCTGATAACAGTGTTCAGTCACTACTATTTCTTCTGTTGAAAACTACCCAGTACTTCCAGGTATGGAGCATGTGATCCTCACCCATGATGCAGTGCTTGGGCCTAGCAGCCAATTGATCCAGCCATTACATATTTCTGCCTGTCATAAATTTTGACAAGCTGATGGCAGCAGGACAGAATACTGCATCTGTTCCTCCTAGGCCCCCCGAAAATGTAACAGGCTAAACTACCTATGTGCATGCACAGTCCTACCCTGAATAAGTCAAATAATGGTGTCTATTTAAGGTAAATTTTTTATATGTTTGTAAACTGAAGCTTTTTTGATTATTTTTTTATTTTTTATTATAGTATATCATTTTTATTCATACAAATTCACCACACTTACTTATGCAATGCTTTTTAGCGTGTTTCAAATGGATTTTATTAAAAGTAATAATACATATATGTTTAATTTTATCAACAATTTACACATTAATTCTTGAGTGTAGGTGTGTAAATTGGGACAGGCTGGTATTAAAGTAATGCACTGGGCCCCAGTTGAAGACCCCTTGAGTCAAAACGATTCAGGCTTTCTCATTTGAGACTCCCACATTTCTTTTTTGTCCATTTGTTATTTATTGGACTTTTGATTTTTATTCGGTATGATCTTGCAAGCTGTTGTGAGAATTTTACTCCAATAAAATTGGTTGATCTGCACCATATGGAGCTTTTCTCCTTCCCTTTTTCATATCATCCTGCCTTTGTTTTTATCCGGGCCTGTCTATGTTCCTGTGGACGCTTTGGAGACGTACTTGGGTGATGTATCTGCGGTCCTTCCTACACCTTCAGTGGCTGTGGATTGTGAGCTGCTCCTCCATCCATTCCAGGCGATTTTCACAGGAGAACTACAGGCTTCATTGACTCACTGCCATTGGTATGTGTGTCCACCACATGTGGTAAGAGAACCCTACCATGTGTGCATCACCTTTGGGATTCATATGATCCACTTATACCTCCATCAAGGCTTATAGGAAGGAAGATCTCTCGAGACTCTTATATTGGCGTATGTACGGCTTTATACATTTTTTCCAGCACCCATGGGGCCTTTCCTTGGGACTTTGGATTTTATACACAAAACATTCTTTGTACACTTTTATGTTTCATATTACATTTTATATCATTGTCACTTTTCACCAGTGTTCTTGTATATGATTATATTTTTTAGCGATACACATATTGTTTTTCACGTTTGCTTGACTTTGTTTGTCTGAGTGTTGGCAGCTTTTTTCACTATATTTGGGTTTAGCGCAGTATTTCCCCCCTTTTTCCAGTGCGTTTCTTTGCCCAGGTACCCATGTTACTATTAAGACGGCCCTGCAGTTTATGGACCCTCTGAGAAATGGTAGCATCTGAAGAAATCTTTGGTCCTCTTGACTGCTAGCCCTTATGATGGGACTTCATCACTCAAGTGTTCATAGGGCAGCACAGGCTTTCAATATAGCTCTGTGTGTCACATTTTTGTTTTTGGAGCTGCCAATACAAACACTTTAATTTGACATTTCTTCTTGATGTTTCCACTATGAAAACAATACCTACTGGCACCATAAAGAGCTGTAAAGTCTTTGTAATATGAAAGTGAAAGAAATGCCCACAAGAAATATATCACGGGTGTTTCCTTTTGATGGATCAATCAAATTAACCTAAAGAATCAAACAAATAAATGAATACTCAAAGGACATAAAACACACACACGCACCTTTGAAACGGTAGGAAAAAAAAGCAAAGAAAAAAACAAAAAGGAAAGATGGCTATAGTTAAATTTTAGTCTCAAAGCTGTAACATGAAGCTAGTTGGTTCTGCTGCAATAAATTACTAAACTAATTATCTAGTCGCAGGCTAGCTGAATCATTTAAAGGGGTAATTAGCAATCAGATATAATGAGTACTTCTACTATTTCATGTCATACTGTATTTAGCTTTTACACAGCCTAAAGCAACTAAATTATATCTTCTTCTTCATGGAGGGCAGTGGAAAGATATTGAGTGCATCAGCCCATATTATTATTCTGCATTGTTTATTTCTTCACTGGACTGAGCACTGAGAAGCCTTCTGTCAAACTTTTCAAGTCTTATAGGCACTTTTAAGCACATAACTATTTACTAATGCAAATGTAAACTACCAGATAAAAGAATAATTGGCCTATTGTATAAACATTATTGGGTTCTTAAGTGGCGGGAGTGTAATATCCTTTTTAAATTAACTTATGGTTCAAAAATAAACATAAATATGTCAGCTACTTCTACCGTCTTGCCTTGCTTGCTTGAAATATCAAAAAAGAACAAGGCAGTTACATTGTTGGTGCCATCCATACAGGGATATATTTCTGTGACCAGAGATATGCATGGATGGATATTTTCTGCAATTGCCATGGGGAGTCCATTAATTAAACAACTATTTCACACAGCAGGTTGATGCAGAGAGCCAGTACTGTGGGGAAGGAGAAAGCCAGGAGAAGGTCCTGTCTGTTTTCTTCCCACCCTCCAGTATCACCCTTTGAAATGACTGCCTACAGGAGTACCTAGAAATGAGGTGGAGGGCAATTGACATATTTTAATGACTGGGTACTAATACCACTGTCATGCGTTGGCATAGTTGCCCATTGTTTTGCCCACATATTGTCATTATTTTCCATTTGGTGCCCACAAAATACCACCATTGACCATTTGTTGTCCATGGATTGTCACAAATGCCAATTTATTGCCCTTATTGCCATGCTTGCCTATGTATTACTACATTTGCCATGTACTGCTGCGGTCGCGGTGCTGTCTGTGTGAATGCTGAGTGAAATCCAAACTGTTTGCTTTGGGGACAATATTTTTATAATTTAACCCCCTCTCCCAGCCAAGACCTCTTACTTTTAACCACTTGCTGACCAATATAAAGAAGTTATACTGCTACAGGGTGGCAGCTGTGCACCGGATCACGTATAAATACATGTGATTCCGAACTTCTGCCTGTAGGGAGCGTGTACGCCACTGCTGGGCCGCTTCTGCTGTGAAAATTCACAGCAAAAGCCGATCTGCGGGTGACGGGCACTCGATGTCCTCCAGCAGCTGTCGATCCTCAGCAATACACAGACAACTGAGATATGCCCATGTAAACAAGGCATAACCCAGTTCTGAGGGGAAGGGATGGATTCTGTGTCTCTGCAAAGCAAGTACTAGAATCCATTACTTCCCTTAGTAAAAACAGCACACAATTATCACACAAACACTGGCTAGGTTAACCCTTTCCTAGCCAGTGTCATTAGTACAGTGACAGTGTATATTTTTAGGAAGCTATAATGTTCACGTAAACCAATCAACATTCGCTTATTGGGATTTCTTTTACCAAAAACATGTAGCAGAATAGATATTGGCCTAAATTTATGAAGACATTTGATTATTTGATTTTTTTTATTGGACATATTTTTTATGATGTCATTAACCACCAGCCCCGGACCATTTTGCTGGCCAAAGACCAGACCACTTTTTGCGATTCGCTTTAACTGACAATTGCGCGGTCATGTGACGTGCCTCCCAAACAAAATTGATGTCCTTTTTCTTCCCCACAAAAAGCCACAGTTTTGTTGTCAGAAAGTCTGATCATGTGTACAGGGCATAACACTTTAAATGTATGATTTTTTCCATGAATATTTCCTGAAATATTTCTTTCCACGCAGATATCACACAATTCAAAACTGAAAATGTTGTTTGCAGTAGGACATCCTGCGCTGTAGACTAAAAAGCTTTCTGAAGTGGCCTTAGAAGAAGAGAGCTTGTAACAGGCATTATTAGTGAAGTTACAGTTAGCCATAGGAATATGTCAATAAGAAATGAGAAATAAAGGTGGCTTTGGTGGTTTTTAACAGTTCAGTGGACTTTAAATAGCTCCTGAGGACTATTGCATCTCCTTTTACCTATCCTGTTCTTGTGCCATAAAACTCAAACATGAACCCTAACCCTTATTGTAGCGTTAATTCTAAGGCCTAATGTACACGGAACGCTGAGGCAACCTCTTCTGAGCGATTTTTTTGACAGCTTGAAACCGTAATTTGAAAACGGCCGTTTAGCCGCGTTTGTATGCAGCATTTAGCCACGTTTAGCTGTGTTTTTCCACGCTCGAGTCTAGGAGCATTTATTTAAAATAACATCATAAGACCCTCACAAAGCACAAAAAACAGTATTATTTAACAATTTCAGCCATTCTGTGAGACCAGAGTGAGTAGCAGCAGCTGAGAGAGGTAGCAGTGTACTTGTATCTACCTCAATTGTGGTGCTTTTACTATGGATCCCAAAATGAGCATATGTAAGGAAATGCTCCAGGCGTTGCTGTTGATGAGGCTGGAAAGACGTTGGAAATTGCGTGCAAGGACCAGAGTTCATCTGGTTCAAATCTAACAACATATAGGTCAAATTCCAATTCTACTTTGGCTAACAGCAACGCTAGTGGTGTATTGGATTGGATCATGGGTTCATTAGACCCCTTTCACACCACACCGCCCATAGTGTTACCGGCGGATTTGCGGCGCATTTTGGCCACTAGAAAGGGTTAAAGCCGCCGGCAATACGCCGCAATAGCGACATTTTGCCGGCGGTATTACAGCGCTGCCCCATTGATTTCAATGGGGAGCAGCGGTGGAGGAGCGGTAAACACACCGCTCCTTCACCGCTCCAAAGAAGCTGCTGGCAGGACTTTTTCCTGACGTCCTGCCAGTGCACCGCTGTAGTGTGAAAGCCCTCGGGCTTTCACACTACAAACAATGGTGCAGCTTTTTTAGGGCGGATTGCAGGCGCTATTTCTAACACTATAGCGCCTGCAAAACACCCTGGTGTGAAAGGGGTCTTAGGGGTATATAAATGGTGTATAAAGCATTGCAAGCAATTACAAGTTTACATTTTTTTTTTTTTTTTTTTTTCATCATTTTGTATCATTTTTAAGTTTTGCAATGTAAAAAATATAGGGCACCTTTAAAAAACGAAAACGTTTAGCCGCTCTTAGGCGTGTTTGGCATCTGAAACATTGGAAACTTCGGCGGCTGAACTAATTTTTTTGCCTTCAAAGAAAAGCCTCTAAACGCAACTGCCTAAATACGACATTAAATGAACCTGTGTACATGTACACATAAGATAACATTGGATAAGTTCAGGCAGCTGAATAAAGCATCCAACTGTCTCTGAACGTCCTTTACCAGCAGCAGTGTATATGAGGCCTAACAATAGCCCTAATGCTTTGTTTTATACATAGCAATGCGATTGTCATGCCAGATCTGTCATACCAATTAAATGACTTTTTATCAATAAACCAATATTTTTTTTTTATCACACAGCAACATGGTCTCAAAGCTAGAAGTGCACCGTGGTGACCATTTTTTTTAAATTATAGTTTGCTTTGCAGTGAAATTCAAGCCTCATTTGAATATGGCAAAATCATTAATTTCACAATTAAATCAAGTTCAGTAAAATTGTCCTTGCATCCCTATTCAACAGTGGTAAAAAGCAGCCAAGTCAGTGGAAAATTGGGACTGGATCCCGCATGATATACAGAGGTATAACACAGCAGGGTAGTGTGAACCACAAGAGTAGGAACATGACTTTACAAACCTTTTGGCTTAGAACATTTTTCTTTTTGTGTCAACCTTACCATTAAACACTCTGTGGCTGGAGGAAATGTAGAATGCTGTTTTGAAGTAGCGCTAGCACACAAAATACAATAAAAAGTATTAGTTCAAAGTGAATCCTTGTAGAAAAGAGGAATATTTAAATTCAATGTACCTCCATAAATAGGAATCCCCAGGGCTATCAGACATAAATTATTTTGTTACGCAAGACTTTGCTGTTGAAAGAAAAATTACCTTTAATATTTTGTATTTTTAAACAGCTGTCTTCAGATCTGGATGCCCTAGAAATTAGCTTTTGTAGATGCCAAATTATTATTTTAGCTTCACAGTCTACACTCCATGGAATGCTCTTGCATAATATTTTGTGCATTTCTCCGAGGATCAATGTCATTATTTCAGCACTGCCCGAGTACTCTGATTCTGGACCCCTGATAGCAAAATATCAATAGAAGCTCAGTTAGATCATACCAATAAGCCTATAACAGCTTCTATGTCTTTTAAAATCAAACGTTCAGCCCCGGGTATCATGACTTTTTATAAATATATCTCCTGAGCCATTTAGTTGTGATATTCCTCATAGTATCGCACAATTCTTACTGATTTTATAAGATAAGCATAAAGTGAACCTGCCAGACTTTTAAAAGGTCAGTCCGCTCACAAATTATGTTTTAATTTAAAGCTGTATTAAACCCAAAAACGAAAAAATAATTTTTAGCAACTGTAATCTGGGGAACAGGTAGCAGGTACAAATCTCCCTGGGATTAGCAGTCTCCCAGACACAGATACCAAATCCACAAAGGTAGTGATAAAACAGTTTGGTGTTTATTTGGGATATTTACAAGTCTATATACAAGTCTATATACCGCTCAGACAGCAACAAGGAAAATAATAGCAAAACAAAAGCCTAGCCGTGTCTCGGCACTAACTATACAAAATATACAAGTCATAACTACCAGGCTGAGAAAGCCTACACCTTGTCAGCTTGCACATATACGCAGCTTGTAAGTTTTCACCAAAACTTCCCAAAAGTGTATTCCCTATCCCTAACATAAATCATCCCCTCTGTAAAGCAACCCCTCCTTAGCAAAAAGCTCCAACCACAAAAAAAAACCCAGCTAAGCGTTCCTTCACAAGACAATACCCTCCAATAGACATTCCACAGCAAAGAGCTCCTCTCTACAAGAAATCACCCCCAGAACAAAAAAAAAAAAAACCCACTCCATACAATAATATACCTCCAAGCAAAGACTACTCTCTTAAGAAAATCCCCCCAGCAAAGAGCTCCTCACCACAGGACCCCCCCCCCCCCCTCCAATCCTTCTCAGCAACCTCCCCCTCACTTTAGGCAAAGAGATCCTTCACTCCTCCCCACAAGAAAATGTCCTCAAGAGAAGTCCAGTAAAACTATGCACTGCATATTTAACTAGGCTTCCCAACCTGCCGGACAACTAATATATCCACTTATCACTATTGCTCCTTACAAAGTGATTCAGTTTAATTAAACTATCATCAAAGCACCAATGAAAAGTAAAGAAGAAGCTGATAATCAATGTAGTAGTCTGTGGTGCTACAATTATTGCTGCATTCCTCTGGGTCCTGTGTAGATTGGTTGCCTTACTGCAAACTAATCACATGAGATCTCTTGCTTGACACTTCTGTCATTTACAGAATACCTTGTATTTTTTCAGTGGATATAAGTTTTTTTCTGATTGGAAAATTGATTGTAAAGAAAGGCAAATCAGAGAACAACTGATGTGCCCTGTACACACGGTTGGAAATTCCGTCGGAAAAGGTCGTAGGCTTAATCAGACTTTTTCCGTTGGAAATTCCAACGGAAAAAATTTGAGAGCAGGATCTCAAATTTTCAAACAAAAAAATCCAATCCGACTGTCTCCAATCATTTGTAGAGAATTCCGATCGAACAAAGTGCCACGCATGTTCAGATCAAATTACAAGACCAAAACTATTAGCTACTAGCCTCAACGTAGTCCGTCATAATGAACGAACGTCATCACGCTCCGAACGATCGGATTTTCCGCCAGCTTTGTCCAACCGCGTGTAGGCAACCTCAATCTAGGACAGAATCCGTCAGAAAAAATCAGACGGATTTTGTGGTCGGAATGTCCGACCGTGTGTACAGGGCATAAAAGGTTAATATTTTCAACTTTTTTTTCTTAGAAAGGCACAGGTTCTCTTTAAAGTGGCATTATGGGTCTATTAGAACTGTAATATCACTTCTGCACTCCATTGAAGCAAATCAAGCAAAGATTGTGCTTGTTTAGTTGTTGCCCTGATCACAGCGGCTGGGGAATAAAACTCTGAAAGCAGAATTGATAAAAAGTTTGCTACTTCTGACTTCATTCATCTGAGAGATGATCAGGGAGTATATATTTGCTGATCTCCTTACGCTCTCACTGCTGACACCAACCATGGATCTATAAATTTGGAAATAAATTAATGCACAAACTAGTGTGATGTGCATTCAATGAGTAGCTGCCAACATGAGATAAATGTTCCCACACAGTGACAATGTATAAAACAAATGATGTGGCACTTCCTCAATAGAGTAAATACAATAAAATGCATAAACTTCAAAAAATAAATAAATATTTGTGTAAACAATACTCAAATGAAGTGTCTGTTTTCTGTATACACAATTCCAATAAAGTATACAAAGTGTTCTATGCAAAAACTTCTGCATAGACAATTCCAACACAATGTTAAAGTGCTCTGTACAAAAAATGTCAGGGCAAAAATGAATGTTCATATAGTGATGTCACAATCCAAAGTGCACACATAAATAATTTTCAAATTCTTTCAAAGTGTAGAACTTCCACCATCCATGATCATAGTGTGCCCCAGCTTCTCACCTCAGGGAAAGACCCCTACAGGTCTAGTTGCTACTTCTGGTATCACTCTTTAGGTGTCAGTAACCACAGGCTCCTTCTCCTTAAAAATCCCTTTGAAACTTCTCAGTAAATTCAAAGGGATACTAAATATCTTATCACCTCCACGCTCCTCTGTAGTAAACTCACATGCGATAGAAATTAATCTCCATGTGCAGAATCCCAATAAAAATATTTTATTAAAAGCATCAACTTACATCTAAAATAACACTGTTCAGCTTCATGAATATCAGGTACCGTGTTTATCAGCGTATAACACGCACCTTTTTCCCCCCCCTAAAATCAGGGGGAAATCGGAGGTGTGTGTTATACGCCGATCCTCCGCTGTTGCTAACTCTTTCTGCCGTTCTCTGCGGCCCCCGTGTATTTTCAGCCACACTTGGCCATTCTCGGCTATCTTCGGCCGCACTCGGCCGTTCTTGGCAGCTTTCGGAAAGCTGAAAGCCACCAAGAACGGCCGAGTGTGCCCAAAAATAGCCAAGAACGGCCGAGTGCGGCCGAAACTACCCAAAAGCCACCGAGAATGGCCAAGAACTACCAGCGCCATTTTTAAATGGCAAATGACTGACAAGGCTGCACATGCAAGGCTGCATACGACTGACAAGGCTGCAATTGACTGACAAGGCTGCAAATGCAAGGCTGCAAACAACTGACAAGGCTGCAATCGACTGATAAGGCTGCAATGCAAGGCTGCAAACGACTGAGAAGGCTGCAAATGACTAACAAGGCTGCAAATGGCTGACAAGGCTGCAATGCAAGGCTGCAAACGACTGACAAGGCTGCAATGCAAGGCTGCAAATAACACTGGCAAGGCTGCATTGATGGGCATTTAAATGTACGTTTTTTTCCTTAAAATTCCCTCCCAAAAGTTTTTTTCTTTTAAATTCCCTCCTAAACTTGGTGTGCGTGTTATATGCCACCACGTCTTATACTCCGATAAATACGGTACTTATGGTCTCGGCCACGACCAGAAGTGGTGTCATCCGGCTCCTCCTGTCATGTTGCATCAATGATCATGTGACTTCATCAAGGGTACCTTTTTGGAATTGTATACGCAGAAGTTTTTGCATAGAGCACTTTGCATAAAGCACTTTGTATACTTTATTGGAATTGTGTATGCAGAAGACACTTCATTTGAGTATTATTTACACAAATATTTATTTATTTAATGAAGTTTATGCACTTTATTGTATTTACTGTATTAAGGAAGCACCACATCATTTGTTTTATATATTGATACCCACCATGAATGCCAAAGGCACTCAGGAGGGATGGATGAGCTTGGCATATGCGGCGGGGAAGGGGTCAGGCAAATTACTTTCACTAGAAAACTGACAGTTGGCGGTCTTACATCCTTACATTGGTGAGAGAAAATAGATTAATATTCCTAGAGAGTTTTTACTTTACTGTGCAACTTTCAGACCTCATATGTAGCACCACAGAAATTCAGGGGATATCATTTTTCCTGGGCTTCTCCTTGGCTGTGTTATATGACATATCAGGGTGAAAGAAGAGCCTAGGAGAATCTCCATTAGTTTTGAGCCACAACCATGTTATTTGAGCTCTGTGCACATACTGCAGAGAATGCAGAAAACAAAAATAGCTTTGCAGCACAGGCCAGGATCCAGGGCAGGAGATGTTAGGTATGTGCCCCGGGTGCCCGGCACTAGTTATTGCCTTGCTAAAGAAATAATGCTCACCAAACAGCCATGATGTTTTAGACAGAATACTGAGTGATAGATTACCTGAGGATTTTCTGCACTTAACCTCCTAAAAACAACCCATGCACTCACAGGCAGGAGGAATGCAAGTAAACACTGAAGTAAATCAAAAAAAGAAAAGCACTGATGTTGATGCCCAACTGAAAATTCAGTTAAAATTAGAGAAAAAAATCCAAGGTGCATCAAAAAAAAAGTTGTTCTAAGTTCTTCATATTGTTTTCTTTAGAAAGCAGCGAAGTTAGTAGAATATGTATTTTACCCTTTCCTTATGCTTTTTATACCCTCATACACTTCTTAAAAGATCTGCTCTAATCAGCTTTTGATAAAACATTTCTTCAAATAACCATAAGGGTCAAACATCTGCAGTGGTGCAGGAAAGACATGGAAAAGGGTCAAGTGCTTTCAAACACCTATTCACACATTCCAAAGCAAAAATGTATTGTGTTGCAAAAACTGGCAAAAAAATTAATCAATTTCTTAATGGATAAAATCGAATTAAAAATGAGCGACAGAGCTGCTGAATTAATGGCAAATATAAGAAGTATATAAAATGTGATGACTAAGCAGAGCTTATTGTATCAAATATTGAACCTAACATATGGCCTGATGAGCCATAAAAATAATAATTGCTGTGCTGAAGGAATTACACATTGAACCAAGCACATCTTCTGCTGAGTCAGTTTTCTTGCATGATAAATCAGGTAAGAAAACTGACCAATAAACATGCTCAGCATCTGCAGAATAACTGTGTGGACTTCCACAACAACTAACCAAAGGCAATATGTAAAATGAATTCATGAAATGTTATTGATAGCCAGGAAGCACCGCTGCTGTGCTAAAGTCACAGCGGCCTTTATAATGTGTTGATGCTTTTCCGGGGAGCCATAGCAACATTTTAATCCCCCCAATAGCAAGTGTTTATTGTGCAGAACCCAACTGTTATAATTCTTATTCCTAAACCAAGATAAAGCAAAAGACAATGGGCAGTAGGTGGAATGCCCCAGTGTCAGAAATCAGTAGGAGGAACACATGCCATGTGTCAGTGTTCAGTAGGAATGTAAATAAAAACTGACAGACAATGAGAGGACAGAAAAGTCAGTAGGAAGAAAAATGCCCAGTGTCAGTGGTAGAGAAAAAAAATGCTAGTGTTACTGATCAGTAGGAGGAAAAATGCCTCGTCAGTGGCCATTAAGAACAAATGAACTGTCGTTAATGATCACTAAGAGGCAAACATGTGTGGACATCAATGGTCAATAGAAGGATAAAAATTACTCGTCGGTGATATTAAGGGGGAAAAATGCTTTGTTTAATGGTCGAGAGGAGGAAAAAAAGCCCTGGCATCAGTGGTCAGTAAAAGGAATAAATGCTTTGGCAGTAGTGATCTGTAGGAGAAAGAAATGATCCATGATCTGACATTGGTGTCAGTGAAAGGAAGAATGTTATAGAATCGTCAGGGGGCTGAGGGGCACTGTTGAGAACTATGTAGGGGCTTAAGGATTCCAAGGGTAGCTGAGGTGCACTATGGGAGTCTGAGGGCACTATGGAGGAGTCTTCAGGTGGCTGAGGTTCTGAAGCACGTCACGGAGCACTGTGGGAGGCTGTGGTGCCTTGTGGATGTAGAGGAACCCTGGCTTTGGAGACACTATGAGAGACTCAGGGTTCTGCAGAAGCCTACAGGGCCATTGAGGTGTGGGGATTGAGGAGCTCTGTGAAGATGGGGCTGATTTGGCTGATAGGGGGTATTCTGTGAAGAAGAGGGGCTAAGAAGCACTGTGAATGACTAAGGGCTTTAAGTAGGGGGCTAAAGCGGAATTAGAGGAATTGGAACTTGCAGGGGACAGTGTGAACAGAGATTGCCCCCCCCCCCTTACACTTTAGACCTACTGCCAATACATGTGCCTCAATAAGTGATGAAAGTGAAATTTCTCCTTCATGTCTCTCCATTCATGTGACATATTACATAATCGAGAGAAGAATTTAGGGCAGTTCCTGGATCAGAGGTGGGCTGCAATGGCGGTAGTTCTGCCAGTAGAAGTGGCATGTACTAATGCTATACAAAACCTTGTTGCGTGTGCACTATTACCATACCAGACCTGGATTGAAAATATACCTTCAAAGTGTTATTAAACCCACAGCCACCAGCCCATGTGCCTGATAAAGCAACATAGCAATATATACAACCCATAAATATTCTTTATTCAAATATCTTTTTTTCTTGTTTTCTTTTTGTCTTGCAAACATTATATCACACAGAACGGATTGGTGCTGTTGTGGTCATGTGGGTTAAAAACAATCACATGGGGTAGATAGCAAGGGAAGGGAAGCTGTCATTCAATTAGATGGAGCCATCCCTTAAACATCTTGAAAAAAAGTCATGTGGGAGGAGGCAAATTAGGAACAGCTTACCCACAGCAAATATCAGAGCATTGAGAGTGGCAACTCAGGGGCCAGAAGATAAGCTGCTATTGGGTTGCCACTGACAATTAGGAGGTCTATGGAAACTGCAGGATCAACAGGGTATTTACAAAAAAAGAGGAGATGCATGATGGAAAGCTTCAGCACAGGGGTAAAAGACATAGGGGAAGATTTACTAAAACTGGAGCACTCAGAATTTGGTACAGCTGTGCATGGTAGGCAATCAGCTTCTAACTTCAGCTTGATCATTTAAGCTTTGGGCTTTTGACATTAGGCATGCAGCATGGCACCGCAAAGGCTAATGCATGACCTCTGTCTGTAGTCTAAAAACTGCCATTCACTGAGCAGAAACTATCTATCCTAAAATCCCTGGATCTCTCAGCCTAGTGCTGGTGCAGGTCAGATCCGGCTATCAGTAATTAGATCTGACACAGACACAAGAAAGTAGAGCATTCAAAGATAACTCACTGAAGCAGCTGGAAAATGTTTTTCATTACATTAGCACGTCCACCATTGTGATGTGACTCACAGCGGGTGGCAAAGCATTGAATGCCATGTGACCAGGAACAGGAAGTTGTCTTGTCCTTTGGGACAGGTAGCAAACCATGGAGATAAGGGAGTTGGTTAGCTATGACACTACAATCTGCAGCCACAACATTTATTACAAGATAAGGCAAACAAACAGCACAGGTAATACACCTACATTAATTCTTTGTTAAAACAAAAAAAAAAACAAGTGAAAGTATGCAATGTCTTTAAAATCTCTGTTTACATGGAAGTGATGTCTCTACTCTCGCTGTGCTGCCACCTGAATAAAAAGAGAGACCTGAACTACAAAATGTTTTTATTAGCTGTGTTCCCATTGGGAGAAATTTTCTTTCACTTCCTGTTCACCCTTACACATGTCAAAGAGACAAGAAATTAAATGAAATCTCCCAAATGGGGAAAACCTGACAGAGGTTTAAAGGTCATTTTCACAGGTGGACTGCATTGGCCAATTCAGTCCAAACAAAATTGATTTATAGCTTCAGTGATAGGTCTTTAATTCATAAAATGTGCATATAGAATTTTGCAATTGGTAGCGTAAGGTAAAAGCACTAGTTAAAAAAGAAAAAAAGAGGAAAAAAAAAAGAGCTTTAAAAATACCTTGCAACACCGGCATTTCAGTGTGGCACAGGGCACAGGGTACCACAGCACAAGTTGAAAATGCATGCCAGCACACACATGTTATGCACATGTAGCCCTGGTCCACAATGCTAAGCAAGAGGAGCGTCTGCAATTTCGTTGCTTCTGTTACTGTCCCTGTTTTTACAGAGGAGCAGGCACAGCTGTGATTGGAGACCATTATTACACAGCTACGTGTAGCCTGTTAAGTCCACCCACCACACAAAGGAAGAGGATGTGGACTACTTGAACTGCTGTGAATGCTGGGAGGAATTGGGGATTGTGGGATAGTTAGTTCCATACAGATTAAGCTTGTTCTGTGGACTGAGCAGTGGAACTACATGTTCTAATGTCATTATAGCTCTAAGGATAGGAAAGGGGGAGGTTTGCTCTTGGGCTCAGGGTGATACATTTACCACAGCATTTGAGACCATAGAGGATACTCCCGGGTACCTGGGATTGTTACTGACACTGACTAAACCCACTGTCCAGTTGTTTGGAGAGAACAATGAACACACTGAGTTTATTGAACCACTGACAGGGAATGAAGTGAGGTGTTCTGTTGCTATAGGAGTCAGTAAGAGGCCACTGGCCAGCCCATTACACCCTGTTAAAAGGGACAGCATTACCTGTGTGGGTCACAGTGCAGGCGCTTTAACAAATTTTTGGAGGAACTTTATCCTGAGTGCTCCAACGTCAGATTTGGGCCCCAACATGCTGGCCATTAAAGAAAGTGGTTTAATATAGACTGCCGGGGGGCGTGGCCAAGCGCATGGAGGAGAAGGACGTGTGAGAGCTCAGCTCCCGCTCCATTGCACCCACCGGCACACAGCGCCGCCAGACCGCACCGACCCGAACATCTCCATGAGCAGGAGAGGAGGCACCAACACCCCCCGCACCTCGGGGACCCAGAAAACCGGGGACATCGGCAGTTTTTTCCCCTCGAGGGGACCGAACAACAAGGCCGCGCCGGAATCCAAGATGGCGGCGACCCGCTCGGCAGCAGCACATGCGGCGCACGCCGCATCTAAGGTACAGGCCTCTCGACCCCCCTCGCCTCGGTCCTCTCCCGGATCCCCGGAGCGGCATAGTGGGAGCCCTGACAGCCCAGCACACTCAAGGAGCCCTTCCCCGGCCCCTGGCACACAACATGGAGGCTGGGACATGGAGAGCTACATTAAAGCTCTCCCAACTAAGAGAGACATTGAAGCATATATCAGCAGGCTAGAGAGGTCATATCAGAGGGAGATTAAGGACTTGCGCCAGGACATAGGCCACCGCATGGAGGACATTGAGATTCATGTGGAAGAGTCAGCACTTAGACTCAAAGAACATGACCACGTCCTGCAGCAGCATACCAATCAAATTCAGCACTTGCTCTATGGTCTCGACGACCAGGAGAACAGAAGTCGCCGCAACAATATCCGCATCCGCGGTATCCCTGAAGCGATTGAAAACAAAGATCTAATGTCAGCCGCCTCCACTATGTTTAACCAGTTGCTGAACAAACCCAAAGAAACCCCGATCGAAATTGATAGGATTCACAGGTCCCTTGGCCCTCGCAACCCTAATCCTGCACACCCTAGAGACGTCATCTGCCGCGTCCATTTCTTCAACGTCAAAGCTGAAATAATGCATGCTGCCCGCACACAAGACTCCATCCTGTTTAATGGGTCACCGGTCATGCTCCTGACGGATCTATCAAAGCAGACGCTGCTGATGAGGAAAGCCCTGAAGCCAGTAACGGATGCTTTGCATGCTAAACAGATCAAGTTTCGATGGGGGTTCCCGTTCCACCTTTTTGCATCCCATGATGGTAAATCTGCCACCTTCCGCACATTGGGAGATCTACCCAACTTTCTTGGCACCTTTGAACTACCTCAAATCAGGATTCCGGACTGGCCACTAACGGCCGTCACCCCTGGCCTACCTACCACTTCAGCCTGGGTTACACAAACCAAGAAGAAGAGGTCCCGCTCCCGTACCACCAAATCCCCTCCCGGATGAACGCATTGAGTACCACTGATAAGTGGTTGTCTGACCTCCACATCTCTGTCTCTATGTCTCTTTTGAGACATATGCCTCAGGTTATCCCCCTGCACTTTGTGACTTGAAAGTCCTTCACTCGACCCCTTTCCTGCTCTTATTTGCTCTTATTTTATTTCATCTTATTTTATCTCATTGTTTTTTTTTTTTTTTTTTTTTTTTTTTTTTTTTTTTTTTTTTTTGGTGTGGATCAATCCCCACCACTCCTCCCCCTAGCTATAAGTTTTACGAGCTTCTTCTGTTGATATGAGCTCTCATGGTTTTGGATCTGTATTATGTTACGCTATTCAGGTGTAGGGGTGGAGGGTGGGGGGACGGTTCATTGGGTCTTTGTACTGTCTAAACAGATCTGTATGTCATTTGGTAAACTTTTTCACACTCTTTAGATTCAATATGGTGAATGGTAAATGACTATATGCTAGACCCACTTGATCTCTCCATTGATACAGATGACGTGCACTTTCTCTGCCCCTCCGGATGGAAGGCTGCCTTGTTGGCTAGCCCATTGTTAACTTCTGCACACGCCATCGTATGATCCCTACATATATAGACGCTGTGTGCTACATATCAGCTTATCCAGTTTCACAGTTAACTACAGTTGGGGCGGAGCCCTTGAGTTCAGCTTGACCGCGTATCCCCACGTTAGGGTGTACAGAGTCGATTTCTGACTTTGTTACGGTTGTACCTGTTAGTTTTTCACTGTAGTGCTCATAGATTTAACCCCCCTATGGACACTAGAGGGAGTTTTCTCCCTATAACTTTACATCCTCAGCTTCCTAGAAAGCATTGCATCACGCTGTTGCAGGAATTAGTTTCCCACCCTCTTTTGCACTTAGCACCCCAGGCTCCTCTGGAGGAGCACACACGAATTTTCCTACTTCAGCGCTCTGATCTTCTTCTTCCCTATCCATCCTTGACCTCCCCTTCTTCCCTTTTCCCCTTCACCTTTGTTGCACAGCCTACCAGTACACTCGCCTACTCAGTAGCATTCAGTAGCACCCAGGAACATTCCTCCCACCTCTCCATTCAATGGCCGCAGCTCTAGACCTTAAGTTTTCCTCTCTTAATTGCAGAGGCTTTAACACCCCGGAAAAACGTAGACAGATTCTACACCACTTTCACAAGGCCGGATCGCAGGTTCTTTTACTACAAGAGACTCACTTTCGATCCGACAAGATACCTCCCATTCCAGATAGACACTACACGACCTGGTTCCACAGCACGAACCCCCTAGCAAGATCCAAAGGGGTTTCGATTGCTTTTCATCGTTCCTTTACACCACAAGTACTCGAAAGTGTCATAGACCCAAAAGGGCGGTTTTTATTTTTGAAATTGCAGTATCTACAAAATGTACTAACTGTTGCCAATATTTATCTTCCTAATCAGAACCAACATCAGTTCCTCTGCTCCGTGACTGCGCGCCTTAAATCTTTCCGGACTCCTAACCTGATCCTAGGAGGTGACTTAAATGTTCCCCTTGTGCCGAGACTGGACTCCTCTACCGGTAAGTCTCACCTATCACCCACCTCACTTAACAAAATCAGGGCTGCCCTAGCTGACATGTCTCTAGTAGATACCTGGAGATTGCTACACCCCTCAGATAGGGACTATACCTACTTCTCCCCTGCACACAACTCTTACAGTAGGATAGATTACATCCTTCTAAGCCAAAACCTACTGGACTTTGAACCTCAAGGCGAGATTGGGATGCGACTATGGTCGGATCACGCTCCGGTACATTTGACACTTGGGAAGCTTCCTCGCTGCCCCCGTCGGGGTACGTGGAGGCTGAACGACAACTTACTGACTGACACGGTGTGTGTAGCGGCAATCTCTCAAGCGATCACAGATTTCACCAAAGACCATGCCCAGGACGAGACTAGTAATATGACTAAGTGGGAAGCCCTGAAATGCGTTATTCGCGGGATTTTTATCCAACACGGGTCTAGATTGAAGCGAGCTCGTACAGAGGAGGTACACCGGCTTTTCTCTCAGATAGCTCTCCTAGAGACCTCCCACAAACGTTCTTTAGACACTCGGACTTTGGCGGAGCTCTCTAATGCACGGCGGGAATTGCTTCAGATATTTTCAGATAGATCACTAACCGCATACCATAAGGGCCGCCATACCCACTACTCACAGGCTAACAAATGCGGAAAACACTTAGCACGAGTTATCCACCCTAGACAACAGAGACAAACCATCCCTTGCATCTTATCGGCTGCTCAGCAGAAGAGGTTCAGGAACTCCGAGATTGTTTCGGAGTTCAGGGACTTCTACTCCTCCCTCTATAATCTTCCCCCCTCGGGTGCCTCGAACCCCACTTCAACGCCCGACTTAAACTGCTACATTCAGGACACTGCCTTGCCCTCTATTCCCTTAACTGATAGAGCTGATTTGGAGCTACCCCTGTCCACTTCTGATTTTCTGACAGCGATTAAAGGCCTAAAGAATGGCAAAAGCCCCGGCCCTGACGGTTACTCCCCACAGTTCTATAAAACATTTGCACACCAACTCGCCCCGATTTTGGCCAAAACATTCGAGGACATAGATGATGCACATCCCCTCTCACTCCAAATTCTCCAGGCACAGATAGTTGTTATACCCAAACCGGGTAAGGACCACATGCAATGTGGAAATTATAGACCCATATCCCTACTGAACGTAGACCTCAAGCTTTACTCCAAAATCTTGGCAACACGTCTCGCTCCCCTACTCCCCTCCATCATTCATAACGACCAAGTGGGCTTTGTCCCGGGCCGAGAAGCTAGGGATAACACCACTAAGACTTTACATCTCATTTCATACGCCAAATCCCACAATATCCCTACCCTTCTACTACCCTGCGATGCCGAAAAGGCGTTTGATAGGGTGAGCTGGAAGTTCCTCCAGGCCTCCCTGCAACAGATAGGCTTAGGCCCGCGAATGCTCTCTAAAATCATGGCCCTATATACGAGCCCATCTGCCAAAGTCTTAGCTAATGGAGAATCGTCGGGGGCTTTCGGAATCCGGAACGGCACCAGGCAGGGATGCCCGTTGTCGCCACTCCTGTTCGCAATTGTTGTAGAACATCTGGCTCAAGCCATCCGAAACAATCCCTCCATTCATGGGATCAACACCCCCTCGGCTCCTCGCAAGCTGTCACTCTATGCAGATGATCTGCTCTTATATATCACTCAACCCCGCATTAGTCTTCCAGCCATCCTAGAGGAGCTTGCCCGGTTTGGCACTCATAGTAACTTTAAACTTAACCTAAACAAGACGGAAGCTTTAAATATCTCTTTACCCCCGAAAGATCTGGACTTTGTTCGGGAGCGGTTCTCCTTTAAATGGCAACCACGCTCGATCAAATATCTTGGGACAGAGATTCCCTCAGCTGATCATGACGTATATACCCTAAACTTTAGCCCATTGCTGACTTCTATCAGACGTTCCCTCGAGAGCTGGCACAACCTCAAGCTCTCCTGGTGGGGGAGAATGAGTGTTATTAAAATGGATATCCTCCCGAAGGCATTATATTTATTTCAGGCTCTTCCCATTCTTTTACCGGGGACTTTCTTTCGGACGCTACGAGCTTTGGTAAACAAGTTCCTCTGGCAACACCAACCTCCCAGACTTAAGCATAAGATTTTATGTGCCCCCAAACTTAGGGGGGGTACGGGCCTCCCGGACTTCCAACTATATCATACATCAGCGGTATTTTCCCGACTTCTAGACTGGTTTCCGCAATCGAACATCAAACCTTCCACCTCAGTTGAGCAGGACATGGCAGGGGTGGACCTGCGTGCCCTGCTATGGGGGTATAACACCAGATATCGCACGATGCAGGGGCTCTCCCCCTTAACGAGGGCGGCCCTTACATTGTGGTACACTAAAGCTACTCCTTATGCCTTATCCACAGATCCCAGCCCATTAACGCCCCTGTTTGATAATCTGGCCCTCTCCTCCATAGCAGCTAAAACGTCCTGCGGGAACTACAAGCGTGACAGTTGGCCGACAGCAAACCAGTTTGTCCACCCCACCACTGGACATTTCCGTCCTCCCTCTGACTCACAAGCAGCCACCTCTTCGGACTGGTTGACCACGATTTCCTTAAACCAGCTATGCAGAGACCTTCACCTCTCGGGCAAAACACACAGACCACTCACGTTGTTTGAGGATCTCTGCAAACTAGCCCAAACCCCCAGACACACTCTGTCATTAATTTACAAAGATGTTCAATCTCGCTCATACGACGCCCTCCCGACCTATACGAGTAAATGGTCTAGAGACCTGAATTTAGATATCACCCCAACACAGTGGACTACCTCCTTCACCCACACGCATCACTCCTCTAGGTCAGGGTTTTCCCAAGAGAAGAACTATAAATTGCTCTCGAGGTGGTACAGGGTCCCGGTCTCGGTGCACAGGATGTTCCCTTCAACCACAAACATGTGTTGGCGCTGTCACGGAGCACAAGGTTCTTATATTCACATGTGGTGGGACTGCGATAAGGTTCGCCCATTTTGGAATAAAATATATGAAATTTATAATGAGGTATATCAGACCACGTTGCCTCCTTCGCCTTTGTCTGCTCTTCTATCCATTCTCCCAGGGACAATTCGGTCCCAGAAAGGTAGTCTTTTAAGATTCTTTCTTTCAGCAGCCCGTCACACCATTTCCCTGTGCTGGAAGAGGGAATCCGCTCCCTCTATTTCAACTTGGGTGGATAACATTAATGACATCATGCTCATGGAGGAATTGCAGGCGAAGGCGGATGATACTTATGATAAGTTTACTATGCTGTGGTCTGTCTGGCGGCATCACTCTCAAAAGGAAATATTTCTTAACAATCTTAAACTCACTTGAACAATCCTTCTGCCATGATTGAGCAGAGAGTGGTGGCGCCGGGAGAGCCACGGGTAACACCGGAAGAACATACATAATTGTTTCCACAACTGAAACTAGGCGACTGTGGTGCTTTTATCCTTCACATAAACCAAGTATTTTGATACATGTGTTGATCATTTTGTTTCCACTAAATGAATCTGCTGTGCACTCCCCCCTTTCCCCCTCACCTGTCTTCTTTTCTTTCCCATCTTCCTCTCCCCATCTCCCTGTAGTACTTACCTTCTCCCCCCCCCCCTCCCTTGATCTATTGTGTTTAACAATGTGCATTAGTAGTCGTTGTTGGTGACATGAGTTATATGCCTACTCATTATCAGGTACACTATGTTATCCCACCTGGCATATAGTCGTACACAAGTTTTCAATATTAACTTTGTAACCTTACCCTTCCCCATCCCCCCTTCCCCTCCCCTCCTACCTACCCTTGGGTTATACAGCATACTATGTCCATCTACTTGGACATGTTATACGCTCAGGAAAATGTTTGCAACTTTCTGCACTGTTAATCGCGTTTAAATGTTCATACGTTAAGTACCATCTGAGTGGTTGTAATTGTTTACCACTACCCCCCATTTCCCCCCCCCTTTTTCTTTATTCTGTACCCTTAATTATTTTTACTGCAAAATGATTAATAAAATATATATTCAGCCTTAATATAGACTGCCAATCTATTACTGCGGTACTAAATATATTTAAGCAGGATTACTCTCTAGTATAGGGTTTAATGGCTACTCTCCATTCCATTTGTTTGTCACCAACTGTATATCGTTCATACCATTGCTTTACAGATTTGTTGAGTAATTTCTACTGTTTTCATCTCCTTTAAACTGTTGGGGTACTGTATATACAGTATATTCAGTTCATATCCCCCCTTTAGCCTAGATGTGTCAGAGTACAGCACGTCATGCTCTATAACGCATGCATTAGCATGGTCGGCCTTCACTCTACACTTTATCTAAAGTGAAAAAACAAGAAAATTTGACCTGGAGTTGCGCTTTATATAATAAGCCAATACAAAGATTTGCAAAGTGCTGCATTCATTAGCAACTGACCAGATTGACCTAGTTCTCTTCAAAGGTCTTTTCTAAATAAAACAGTTTGTGGCATCACAGGGCACTCCAAACCAAAAACTGAATCTGCTAGAGCATAACAAAAGAAAAACAGATCTTTTAAGAAAAAAAACAATGTTTATTTGCCTCTAAACTTAATTCATCTCAGCTCCTCTGGGGAAGCAAGCCAAGGACTAACTAGAGCAAAAATCCTGTCAAAAGAAATTTAAGTCCACCAGAGTTTAGGTCAAGGTTAATAGCTAGTAACATTGTTTTAGATTTCAAGTGACAAACTGTAGAAAGCAACCATTTGTCACTGTGAAAGAAAGACAAGTGCATTACAGACTGACTAAACCTTTCTTCAATAACCTTTGTGCTGTCAGCTCCTCGCAAAGCTAGAAACTGCAAATACGTATTCATTCTTAATGTCAATGAAGAAGATGTTAGCCTTAATACTTCTAATCTGCTGTGATAGCAAAATATAAATGAGAGATTCAATTTTCCAAAAAAAAAAAAAAAACAATGTGTAATGTAGGCTTTATAGTATATTCTGGTATATTAAACAGAATAGATTAACCTTAAATGTTAAAAAAATGATATGGAATTGCTGCAGCTTTTAAAAATGTATGAGAAAAAACGTAAATATGACTTCTACTCTATCAGATACCCATTTTGCCCTAAAGCTTAGAGTCTGGTGTTATGTACATTTGAAACCCAGAGACTAAATCAAATAGCTCTTAGGCGCAATACCAGAGCCAAAGGCTGTCACATACAGGCAGGTTCCAGTGCCAATTCAATGGAGACGATAAGGCAGCTGACCAAACAAATTTAGAAATGTCTTGTCAGCTTAATGTCTAATCAGACAGGATGTTTATGTACATAGGCATTTTTAAGGCAATTTAAGGGTCAGTTCATCCAAACATGATATTTATAGGTGTTTCTATAAGTCAGCTCCTGGTCTTTTTTAAGCCATGAATACTCCTGACTCTGTTTCCATCCACCTGGGAGTTTAGGTTGTACACGCTCACCTTTGTGTGTTCCAGATGCGCCTGTGTATTGCCCATTATATCAAACAATTACAAAATGAAGCAGGTAGAGTGATATTATTATATACACACTTGTACATGAAGGTGTGCAGACTTTGGAACTCAGAAATAATCCTATCAGTAGAGCTTCCAAAAGATATAAGAAACTGTTGGATGGTTGAAAACCAACTTCAGCTACAAAATGACAGATCCCTGATAGTTTCTGTTTGTAAATAAATGGGCTGGACACCATGGGTGTTGTTCATGGCCACATATATCTAATGCCGCGTACACACGAGCGGACTGTATGGCCTACTTAGTCCGCCGAAACACATTTCAGTGGACAGTCCGCTCGTGTGTGGGCTTCAGCGGACTTTTTCAGCGTGCAGTACGGCGGACTAAGTATTTCGGAATGTTCGAAATACTGTCCGTCGTACTCGCATTTTGGCGGACAATCCGCCCGTGTGTATGCCAGTCCGCCGTACTTTTGAAATGAGCGGACTTTTCCCGCCCGGAGAAAAGTCCGCTCATTTCGAGCGGGTATCCAGGTAGGCGGGGCCCGCGAAGGAGACGTCGCTGGCCCCACCGCCTGGTATGGACTTAAAGGGGAACCCCAACGCCGAAAAAAATCGGCATGGGGTCCCCCCCAAGTCCACAACAGACCCTTGTCCGAGCACGCTACCCGGCCGGCTAGGAAAGGGGGGCGAGCGAGCGCCCCCCCCTCCTGAGCCGTACCAGGCCGCGTGGCCTCAACATGGGGGGGTGCCTTGGGGAAGGGGGGCCGCGCGGCCCCCCCACCCCAAAGCACCTTGTCCC
Organism: Lithobates pipiens; assembly: GCF_037356315.1. Lineage (NCBI taxonomy): Eukaryota > Metazoa > Chordata > Amphibia > Anura > Ranidae > Lithobates > Lithobates pipiens. The sequence goes on along the minus strand of NW_027507764.1, from coordinate 485,985,108 downwards.
CATGTTGATGAGGACAAGGGCCTCTTCCCGACAACCCTGGCCGTTGGTTGTCGGGGTCTGCGGGCGCGGGGCTTATCGGAATCCGGGAGCCCCCTTTAATAAGGGGGCCCCCGGATACCGGCCCCCCACCCTATGTGAATGAGTATGGGGTACAATGTACGGCTCAGGAGGGGGGCGCTCGCTCGCCCCCCTTTCCTGGCCGGCCGGGTAGCGTGCTCGGACAAGGGTCTGTTGTGGACTTGGGGGGGACCCCCACGCCGATTTTTTTCGGCGTTGGGGTTCCCCTTTAAGTCCATACCAGGCGGCGGGGTCAGCGACGTCTCCTTCGCAGGCCCCACCTACCTGGAGACGTGCTCGAAATGAGCGGACTTTCCTCCGCGTGTGTGGGCGAGTCCATTCATTTCAAAAGTAGGGCGGATAGTATGGCGGACTTAGTACGCCGTATTAGTCCGTTCAAAAAGTGGTGTGTGTGGTCAAGTCCGTTCATTCGAAAGTATGACGGACTGTCCGTCGGATTGTCTGACGGACTAAGTTGGCCAGACAGTCCGCCCGTGTGTACGCGGCTTAAGAGTGAATAACATCACCAAGCAACCCTAGCCTGTTTAGATAGAGAAACCGGGCAGGGATGGTTGCAGGTTTACATCATTGGGCAACTTGACATCATGTTGGCAGGTCACTGTGATTGACATGGATCTACATTGTTGGAAAGCATGATTGGAGTTTGAATAATGTGGAGGACATTGTTTATATTTTGTATCCAATAAAGGACTTTTCAACACCCCTTTAACACTGGGGCTGCCCGTGTGTTAGCGATAAAGCGCTGCTTGTTTTAGCGGTACTTCAGTGCTGTTTAAGTGGTGCTTTTCGGTGACTAGTGAGGAGCTTTTAACCCCTGCTAGTAGCTGTAAAAGGGGATAAAAAAATTCCCAGTTTGCGGAACTTCTGACGCGCTTTTTAGGTGTATACAGTGCTCCCAAACTGTCCCAAAGATGCTGCTTGCAAGACTTTTTCTTTCCCTTTTTAGGTCTGTGTGCCATTTCTGGCTCAGCCCCTCAGTGGCATGCTGAGAGACTGAGTCAAATGCTCTGGGCAGATCCTGACATTAAAGTTGGGATCTCTGCAGAGCCTGAACCAGCTCTGACGTCAGCTGACAGCCCTCTATCGACTCAAATGTGGTCACATGAGCATAGAACTAAGTTTACTCCTGTAACCCACAGCAGAAGTAGGGCCAACAGACCTATGTAAATGATCCTGTTTTGGTTGTGGTCAGTGAATAAGGACCTCCTAAATAAGTAGTCAGTGGGAAAAATATGCCTCCCCCATATGGCAACAGTGTTGGGATAGGCTGTCCAACAAGCTCATGTAGGTGTCATGGCCAATTATCTTCACAATCTTTTGAAAATATAGAGTATCTATGATATAAATATAGAATATATAGAGTATCCATGTCCTATCACCTCTGTGTGTGGCTGTGGCATTACTAGAATACATCTTTTTTTGAGGAACTCATTTGAAACCTTACAAAACCTGTGAGCCAACCATTGATTTATGTACACCGTATGTATAGGTATCTTTTGTTTAACCAAAATTTTTATTGATTTTCACAATGTACGGTACAAAGTAGGTTACAGTTAATGCAACAGGTTAGATATACAAAGTGATAACAAGAAAAAAAAGAGGAGCTCAAGGTTTAAACACTGTCATAAACATGCAGGCTTTTTATGGTGTAGTAGAGCATGGCTTCAGTAGGAGGTAGAACCCTTCACCCCGTCTAGGTACTTGCTGTGAGCAGGTTCTTGGTGGAACGTTAGTAAGCAGCCTGCCACTGACCCAAATGAGGGTCTCAGGAGCTCAATCTCGGAAGTGCATACTTATAATAGCAGTAACTAATGACCACAACAGACAAAAAAAAAAAGGAAAAAGGAATAAAACTTTATGGGTGTAGTGTAATACATAAAGTATAGCTATGAGTTGTAGTAGTGAACAGTAATAATCACTAACATAGTAACTGAGAGGGGCAACATGGATAAACAGGGTTACATCATTCAGATGTTGATGGGAAAGGGGTGTTAGTCATGTGGGAGTTCGTTCATAGGGGATTTGCATTCAGGGTGTTTAAGCCAAAGGCCCCAGTTTGTTTGGAAGCTAGGAAGTTGGAGGTGGGCTTTAGCGTGCATAAATTCCATTAAGCAGTGGTTATTTAGGAGTGTGATTATTTCCACGTTGGAGGGGGGTTGTGGGGATTTCCAGTTTTTGGCAATGGCTAAGTGCGTGGCGATAAGAACATGAGAGATAATTTTCCGGGAGGGTCGAGGCCAAGATTCCAAGTCATGACCTAATAGTACCATTTGTGGAGTCAGGGATACAGGAACCAATAGGATGGAGAGGAGAAGTTTGGATAGCATAGACCAGGGATCTGCAATTAGCGGACCTCCAGCTGTTGCAAAACTACAAGTTCCATCATGCATCTGCCTCTGGGTGTCATGCTTGAGGCTGTCAGAGTCTTGCTATGCCTCATGGGACAGCTGAAGGTCCAGTAATTGCATATCCTTGGCATAGACCATAGTGTGGTAAGGTTCAGACAGTCCCACCATATGTGGAGTGGGGTACCCGGGGATCCACAGTTCCATAGGTATCTTTTTTTTACTAGACACAGAAAGTCACTGCAACACACGCTACATTTTTATGTAAGGGCTGCAGCACAAGCGTGCTTAGAAACTGCCTTCCTGCTTCCAGGTTTATTTTATTTTATAATTCACAGTTTCTAAAAACCGAGTCATAAAAATAATTACATAAGCACAATTGCATATTTTGTAAGTAAGTACTAACCTTATTGCAATAGAATTTACATCTAATCAACCCAGCAAGGAATCTTTTCAAGCCAGAAGCTATAGCACAATCCCTAGCACATATCCCACTGTGTCCGTCCGGTGTATTATATTTACAAACAGACAATACATCACCATTTAAAACAGCAGTCTAGCCTACTGGAGATCAATTCGGCAGGTCTGCAGCACAAGTATCATTGTTCGCCTTTTCCGTGTATTGTGCTGTTTACCGATTGAATAAATTAGAAATGCACTGTGCTCTGGTTATTTAAAATATAGATTGCACATATTTTATCTAGCAAGACTTATAAATATTTTTCATCTCAATTTCATTATGCAGTCTTTCACTTTTTATAGCTGCCTAATCCAATTACCAGGCAAAATTTTTGTTTGAGGCCCGAAGCTTACAAAAAAAAATGATTTAGTGATGCAACGAGAATATTGCCTTTGATCTCTTACACTTTCCTGTATAGAGCATCTCAAGTAGACCTGTCAGCGAGCTCTTGGGTCATGATATTTATTGTGCTAATAGAGTTGTTTAGCAGTATCTGCATAAAGTGGTAAGATAATAATGTTTACTAAAGCGCTTACTTACAGCTTCATCCGGCTTGACTATTTTACTAACGCGGTTTATCCACGTCTCCATTTCTTCTGGAAAAAAATGTTCTAGCTTGTATTGCACTGATAAATAAATACCATATTTCAAAAATAATAGGTCTTTTTTTTTTTTTTTACACTAAGGCCGCGTACACACGGGCGGACTGTTCGCCCAACCTTGTTCGGCAAACAGTTTCATCAAACAGTCCGCTCAAAATTTGCATGAGCGGACTTGCCCACACACGAGCGGACTGTTTGACGAACAAGGTTGGGCAAACAGTTCGCTCAACTTTTGAAATGAACGGACTCGCCCACGTAAGGCGGAGGCAAATCCGCCCATTTCGAGCGCGTGTACAGGTAGGCGGGGCCCGCGAAGGAGACGTCGCGGGCTCCGCCGCCTGGAATGGGCTTAAAGGGGAACCCCAACGCCGAAAAAAATCGGCGTGGGGGTTCCCCCCAAGTCCACACCAGACCCTTGTCCGAGCACGCTACCCGGCCGGCCAGGAAAGGGGGGCGAGCGAGCGCGCCCCCCCTCCTGAGCCGTACCAGGCCGCGTGCCCTCAACATGGGGGGTGCCTTGGGGAAGGGGGGGCCGCGCGGCCCCCCACCCCAAAGCACCTTGTCCCCATGTTGATGAGGACAAGGGCCTCTTCCCGACAACCCTGGCCGTTGGTTGTCGGGGTCTGCGGGCGGGGGGCTTATCGGAATCCGGGAGCCCCCTTTAAGAAGGGGGCCCCGGATACCGGCCTCCCACCCTATGTGAATGAGTATGGGGTACAATGTACCCCTACCCATTCACCTGTGAACTAAAGTACAATAAAAAACACAACACAGAAAAAATATTTTATTGCACAGCTCCGGGGGTCTTCGGGGGTCTTCTCGCCGGACTCCTCCGCTATGTGTGTGTAGCTCTTTTGCTAGCGGAGGAGTCCGGCTTTCTTCCTCCCCGCCGCCGGCCTCTTCTCCCGACTTCGGGGGTCTTGTCCCCCTCTTCGGTTCTTCTGCCGGGCCACCGCGCCTGGTCCGGTGGCCCGGTCTTCTGTCGCCGTCTTCCGTTCTTCTGTCGCCGCCTTCGGTTCTTCTGCCGGGCCACCGCGCCTTCTTGTAGCTCTTTTACAGGCGGTGGCCCGGTCTTCTGTCGCCGCTGTCGTCGCCGCCGCCTTCCGTTCTTGTTCTTCTTCTTGTTCTTCTTCTTCTCCTGGAGATGTTGACTCGACGAGCTCTCCGGCCGGAATGCCAGGGACACGCTCCGCTGCCACTTATATAGTGACAATGGGGCGGTGTCACATGGTATATGTCACATGGGTTGGTCACATGGGTTGATGTCACATGGGGACTATGACATCGTAAGGGGGCGGGGACACCATGTGACCAACACATGTGACATATACCATGTGACACCGCCCCATTGTCACTATATAAGTGACCGCACAGCGCGGCTCTGGCATTCCGGCCGGAGAGCTCGTCGAGTCAACATCTCCAGGAGAAGAAGAAGAACAAGAAGAAGAACAAGAACGGAAGGCGGCGGCGACGACAGCGGCGACAGAAGACCGGGCCACCGCCTGTAAAAGAGCTACAAGAAGGCGCGGTGGCCCGGCAGAAGAACCGAAGGCGGCGACAGAAGAACGGAAGACGGCGACAGAAGACCGGGCCACCGGACCAGGCGCGGTGGCCCGGCAGAAGAACCGAAGAGGGGGACAAGACCCCCGAAGTCGGGAGAAGAGGCCGGCGGCGGGGAGGAAGAAAGCCGGACTCCTCCGCTAGCAAAAGAGCTACACACACATAGCGGAGGAGTCCGGCGAGAAGACCCCCGAAGACCCCCGGAGCTGTGCAATAAAATATTTTTTCTCTGTGTTGTGTTTTTTATTGTACTTTAGTTCACAGGTGAATGGGTAGGGGTACATTGTACCCCATACTCATTCACATAGGGTGGGAGGCCGGTATCCGGGGCCCCCTTCTTAAAGGGGGCTCCCGGATTCCGATAAGCCCCCCGCCCGCAGACCCCGACAACCAACGGCCAGGGTTGTCGGGAAGAGGCCCTTGTCCTCATCAACATGGGGACAAGGTGCTTTGGGGTGGGGGGGCCGCGCGGCCCCCCCTTCCCCAAGGCACCCCCCATGTTGAGGGCACGCGGCCTGGTACGGCTCAGGAGGGGGGGCGCGCTCGCTCGCCCCCCTTTCCTGGCCGGCCGGGTAGCGTGCTCGGACAAGGGTCTGGTGTGGACTTGGGGGGAACCCCCACGCCGATTTTTTTCGGCGTTGGGGTTCCCCTTTAAGCCCATTCCAGGCGGCGGAGCCCGCGACGTCTCCTTCGCGGGCCCCGCCTACCTGTACACGCGCTCGAAATGGGCGGACTTTCCGAGCGGGAACAGTCCGCTCATTTCGAAAGTACAGCGGACAAGCCCACACACGGGCGGACTGTTCGCTCAAACACAGTTTCAGCGGACAGTTTTTCGGAATTTCCGAAAGACTTTGTCCGTCCAACTGTCCGCTGAAACTGTCCGCTGAAAGCCCACACACGAGCGGACTGTCCGCCCAAACACTGTTCAGCGGACAAGGTTGGGCGAACAGTCCGCCCGTGTGTACGCGGCCTTAGGCCATACCCCCATCTTTCTTCTTGGATGTGACCAATAGCAGCACTAGCAAGTGGAAGAGTTAAGGTATACCTAAAACTTTTTTTTTCTTTGGATAAACTGGTGAGGGCTTAGAACCACTGTCAGGATTTTATTGCTGTCGGCATCCCCGAGATTCACTCTCTCTAATTGTTTTATTTGCCAGTGTCACTGGAAATTAAAGTGATCTAAAATTCAATATTGTAAACTTCCACCAGAACCGGTATTGGCAGATAGAGTTCCCCTTTAAGGGTTGCTACTCCTAGCGTTGGAGTGGTGACACAGGGTGCCCTTTTATAACGTGGGAGGAACCAGGGTCTAATTCCTGGGATGATGGTCTGCTAAGCAGAAAGGTCACAGGGAGGGTTTCCCATGTGCTTTCTCCTCAGGGGAGGGGCAGCTGGCTTTCTGTTGAGCAATAACTGATCAAGATTGATGGGGAAGTATACCCTGAGTTTACCCTGAGTGCCAAAATGCTCTTACTAATTAAACTTAAGTGTAACTTCACCCAAAAGGGGACATTCTGCTTTTAAGCACTCATCCCCCCGTCACATTTGGCGTGTAATTTTTTTGGAGGGGAAGTGGGTACCTAGTTTTGACAGGTACCCACTTCCACTCGGATCACCTAGGCGATCCGAGCGGAAGTTCTACTATACCCCTTCCTTCCCTGCACTCTTCTGGGACATGTCACAGGTCTGCCGGACTATTCAGAAGGCGACTTATGCATGCGCTGCACACACCTTTACCAATGCTTTAAAGCCAAAAACAAGAATGTAATATATTGCAGCTTACTATTCCTTAGTTGTGGTGGCTACATTTGTCTTTTTTTTTTCCTTTCCATTTGCCTGGTGACCCTGCTGGTAACACATCTCCTGTCTTTCAATTACAATATTCGCTCACTATTCTGTATCTACAAAGGAGCAGCATTGTCACCCTAGAATAGGAAAGTTTTGAGACCGAAGAACACCTCTACTTTTTATCACCACATCCTTGTGGGAGAACTGGGCATGGCTGATATTACTGATTGGGACTGCAGTGAAGCACAGTGCAAAGGAAGTTACACGTTTACTGGATTCCTGGCAGGATTAATGAGATTGCACTTATTAAATAATGTAGATAGCTATAACAACTGTTAATGTAACTGGCCAAAGAAGAGTTAGTGTACATATTCATTCATGTTTTTTTCCGATGAGCCTGCAGAGTATTGCACCTCTGATCAGCAGATCGAGGGTACAATGCCAGGCTCCTGCAGACAATGCCTCCAGCTTGCATGGCCTTATCTCCACTCTACTGTGTGGGCAGAAATGGTATAACAGTGTTTTAGAAAGATGACAGTGGGTACAGGAAGAATGACCCCCGTTCGCCAACAAAGGGGGTCAAAGGGGGGGGATAGAGGGGTGCAGAGGAGCATTATACTCTAATTATGGTGAACCTATCCTTTAATGAAAGGTATACTTTGTGTCCTGGTAAATTTCAGCTCCAATATCAATTAATTCCATGAAAAACAACTCTTGAATACTTACTTCACACGGAAATTGGATTCTATGGAATAAAATGTTGCAGCTTTAAAGAATGCACCTATAATAAGAGCTGCCGAGAAATCATGCCTAAACAAACAATAGGACAATTTTTAGAAGCACTTAACGTCCTCTCTGAGGAAAAACAAATATGCTTTGCTTTCCTAGCAGACACATATTCTATTACCTTACATGGAAGGTGATTTATTTTTTCAATTACATTGAAGCATTTTTTTTCTTCCATATCTTTATGATGTTATTTATTTCTAGATCCCATCACTGTTTCTATTTTATTGATGATTACAGAAGCACTTTTACATGTGTGTACAAAAATCTAAAGTAGTTTTATGTAAACTCTGATTCTGTTATTAAAGGGCTCCTCCACCCAAACGTGGGTGTTTCCATTAAAGGTGGAGTCTGTTGGTCAGGTTCAGCTACTTGTTTCCTCTATCTCTTGGAAGTGAGACCTCCTTGAAAACATTCCAGAATTTTAGGTGTTCACAACCATCAAGGGGTCTTCTCATTGCATTCTTCGTAGTGTGAATTCAAATTTAAAGAGACATACAGTAAGTAGTTTGCCATCTAGCAAAAATCAAATGTCAGTTTTAGATTGGCTGACTGCTATCCTTTAAAACAAAACTGACAGAGTGATATGGAAACTGCCAGGGAAAGCAGTATAGGCGCTACAACCTTTCCACATAACATCTCCACCCGGTGCTCAGACCTTGAAGCTGCTGACACTTCCAACGTACCAGAATAAGGAAAGCAATGGTCATCACTCAGGAAGACATCCAAAAAATAGCATTCTTTTATGAAGTAGACATGTACAATGCTGTAAAAACAGCCAGTGCGTTTCGGATGTTAGTCCTTAGTCATGGTTAGGTTATACGGTTTAGGAGATATTTACAAAAAGACAGGCACCGCTGTCTACGGCGCATGCGCCATAGACAGCGGCACGCAGGCGCACTGGGCAGGCCGTAGATCACGGCGATATGCCGCTCGTGTCGGCCCCCGTGCGCATGTGCGGGAGTGACATCATCGCGGCTCAGGCGAATCACAGTGTCGGAGCAGCGAGACCCAGACGTCACTCCGGGATACATGGCAGCAACGAAGATGAAGATGGAGGACCGCTTCGGGGGCTTCGTTCTCAGGTAAGTTATTCATAATGAGCTAGTATACTATGCATACTAGCTCATTATGCCTTTGCCTTGCAGGATGCATTTTTTTTCTTTTTTTTTACTTCCTCTTTAATAAAGGAATACTATTTTTTGGATGTCATCCTTAGTGCCGACCATCCTATTCCTTAATATGGAAACTGCCATTGCTGACCTTCTAAAAATACCAGTGGCTTTGCCTATTACAGCATCAAAACTTCAAGGCACAAAGAGCAGGTGAAGTGTTTTTGGCAAAATTGATTTTTCAGTGAAATTACCAATTTCGCGGTCAGTGAAGTTTTGCTGAAGCAGAAAACTCTCAATGTTTCAACCATTGAGCTGCCTAGGTAAAAATTACCTTTTCTGTTTGTTTGATAATTATTTGATATTGTTGGTTGAAGTGTTTTTTTTTTCTGTCAATTTTATTCTCTATAAAAAAAGATGAAGGTAATAAGAGTCCATTTTTTTTTTAACGAGAACAGTTCCGGATTAGTTGAAATTAGCTTATCCTACCCTTAGAAGCCATTTAAACACAAAAAAAAAACACCTTGATTTTGCTGTCCTCATTGACTTATATTGTACTAACTAAAAACAAGTTATCGCAATTGTTTTCTAAGAATTTTCTAGGAATTTTCTAGGAATTTTGCTTATCCTCAATGCTGATCACAAATGTTTGAGTGACTCTGCATACATGTTCTAGGGCAGCAACTGACAAATCTCTGAAGTCACAGGACCTGCACAAGAACAAGGGCGGAAGCATTTAGAAAAATAAAATCAATAGTAATCTCCATACTATCTCAATAGCAGTTTCCATCCATAGTAATATTTTCATGAACAAAGTACAGCCAACACTGAAAAGATAGTTGCCTATATCCGTTCCTGTTTTCATGTCCTTTTCTCAGCAACAGAATTGGCTATGAAGAGCAAACTCACATGCAGTGTATCATTTTTCTGCAACGATAATATTTTCCCTAGCCCAGGGGTCTCCAGACTGCGGCCCGTGGGCCAGATCTGGCACTTTGCTTCCCTTTATCTGGCCCTTGGGGCATGATTAATTCCACTGACACCAAAGACAGGACACTCATCCTCCCACAGACACCAACAATGGGGTACTATTCCTGCCACAGACACAAACAATAGGGTACTATTCCCCCCACAGACACCAACAATGGGGTACTATTGCTCCCACTGACACCAATGATGGGTCACTATTCCTTCCCCTGACACCAATGATGGGTCAATATTTTTTCCACTGACACCAATAATGGGGTACTATTCCTCCCATTGACATAAATAGTGGGGCACTATTCCTCCCACTGACACCAATGATGTCATTTTTTTACTCCCATTGACCACTAAGCCTTTGGCATTGTCTCCTACCACTGGCTACAGTCCAGCCCTCCTAATATTTGAAGAGAGTTAAACTGGCCATTGGTTTTGAAAGTTTGGAGACCCCTGCTCTAGCCCAACATGACCTGTTTCAGGGAATATTAGAATATAAAAGCACACTATATGACTGCTCCCACGGAAAGCAGCATTCTGTAGGGGCATTCACCAAAAACTAGGAGTCAGGAGCACTGGCAGGGGACCCCTGAAAAAGAGGATCAGTGCTGCTCTTTGCAAAACCATTAGCGGGTAAGTATAGCATGTTTATTATTTTAATTTTAAAAAAATGGAAGCTTTGATATCACTTTAATCTCAATACAAGAATTCTGGAGCTTGTGAAATCTTTAATTGAAATTTAATGTTTGAATCTTTAGTCAATGGTAACACATTGCACAATACCTTAATGTACAATTCCCATCAATTCCTGCCTGAAGGAAGTTTAAAACCTAATATCTACCAAAGCCAAATAAACTTAGTAATGATATAGCGCTGACATATTCTGCAGTGCTGCACAGAGAATTCCCAAACCAATCACATCGGTTTCTCACCCAGAGGAGTTTAGACTCCTAATCTTCCCAGCACTGCCAAACACATTATTAATACTATTACTCATGTGTATAGTGCTGACATACTCTGCAGCTCTGTATTATATAGTAAACACATCTCTGCACGTTAGTTCCTGCTTCAGAAAAGTTTGTATATAATAATATTTCCACCGTTATACACACAGTGCTGCTTTTACACAAATTATGTCATAAAACAGGTAATATACCAAAGTCTGTGTTTTGGGGATGTGTGAAGGTAAAGACATACCCAGAGCAATTTCCACAATTATGAGGACAGTGATACTGTTTGATGATGTTTTTAAAATGCATTGCTAATCCTTGTTCCTCTATTGTAGTGACCCACTAACTTTAAAATGTACTTGTGCATTGCCCATATAAAGCAAAGCATAAGGTTAAATTAAACCACCGTATATACTGGCTTTCCCTTCTCTCCTTCATTCTTCTCTTCATTTTATGGAGCAAAGGGAATAGAATTAGGCACAGGTGACTACTATTCTTCTTTCCTTGCCCCCATGTGACAACAATCCTGGGTCAGGCAATTAGCTCAACATTGCATTGTGGGTGAAAGGTTAGAGAACCATATGCTCCTTTATACCAGGAAATATCTACAAAAGCTGCCTGTGGCAGCACTGGGATCCTCGGCTCGAATCCTGGCCAGAACACTATCTGCATGGAGTTTGCATATTCTCCCTGTGCTTGGGTGGCTTTCCGCTGGGTACCCTGGTTTACTATCATACTCTAAAGACATGCTTGCAGGTTATTTGGTTCTTGTCTAAACTTGTTCTAGTATAGGAATATAAATGCATATTGTAGGGACCTTAGATTTTAAAGTGGTTGTAAAGTCTGAAGGTTTTTTACCTTCATTTTATATTTTATGCATGAAGGTAAAAAACCTTCAGTGTGCAGTTCCCTCCTCAGCCGCCCCCCCCCCCCCCATACTTACCTAAGCCCAATCCCAATCCAGCTATGTGCATGAGACCCGAGGCTCTCCCGAGTCTCTCCCTCCTGATTGGCCATTGGCTCCTGCTGCTACCAATCACAGACAGTGAGGCCTGAGTGGGGGGCAGCGCTGACACCTATATTGAAGAAATGGATTCTGGATAGCCGCACGCCGATAAAATCCTTTTTTGTAATAAATAGTAAGCGTTCATGTGACAACAGAAGCAGGACAAACATTATGCCAGAAGGTTTCTGTCAAACAGCATAGCTATGACTAAGCAACTACAGGCATACCCCACTTTTAAGTACACAATGGGGTTTATTTACTAAAGCTGGAAAGTGTAAAATCAGGCTCACTTCTGCATAGAAACCAATGAGCTTACAGGTTTTATTACCAAAGCTTAATTGAACAAGCTGGGGTTAGAAGCTCATTGGTTCCTATGTAGAATTGAGCATGATTTTGCACTTTCAAGCTTTAGTAAATAAACGTTATTGTGTACTTAAAAGTGGGGTATGCTTGTATGATGTTGTGAAACGTCTCAGCAGTTTGTCCTGCTTCTGTTGTCACATGAACATTGACTATTCATTACAATAAATGATTTTATCGGAGTGTGGCTGTCCAGAATCCATTTTTTCAATATTGCTCATGCTGAGCCTGCACCTGGCTTCCACTTTGAGGAGGGCATTTTTTTCAGTACACCGCCTGGGGCCGCTGTACCAGCAGGGGCCCAGAGTAAAGAAGGATTGGGGCTGCTCTGTGCAAAACCAATCCAATTGGATGCCTAGAATCAGGAGAGAAGAGATGCAGGGTGGGAGCCACCTTGATCTAAGAGAGGACACAGGAGCCACTGCCTGAACCTCTGCTCACCGATGTTACCCGCGCTGCCTGACCCACAGCCCATCACCTGCCACCAAGATGGGGGTAAGTGCTGGGCAGACAGCGGGTGGGGGGTTGGTGGGGGTGCTGGTTAAGTGCCCCGTTAGCCGCCTGCAGCCTCCCTATATCTTTAGTGCGAGTTTCCTTTGTTGCCTGTCTTTCCTTTCATTTCTCATCATACAAACTCTTTTCCCTGCAGCTTAAAGACAAACCCGGACAGCTAGGAAATGATGGATCAAACAGAGCATGCAAATGGATTAACAATAATACCTCCTGTCTGCACAAGCTCTGCTCAGGCATCAGCGTGGTAGAAGAAATAAGGGAAATAAATACATAATAACTTCTGCTTGGCAACTTAAAGAAAAAAATCCCAACATACAACTTAATTGTAAATTTTTCCTTGTTCGTACTGTATATGTTTTTCATTTAGAGCAGAAGCCTATTAATTCAAGTTTGTTGATGGTTTAGTGGCAATCCAGCTGTGAATCATGGCAATCCTAAGTCGTCGTGACTAACAGGTTTTATGGAATGATGATACTTTTAAAGAGAAGTTTGGGATTTAAAAAAAATAAACCTACATAATCACTTAGGTGGGTGCAGCATTGATCTGATTCTGAATCTGTCCCCCGCTGCCTTTAAGACAGAAAACTGAGCAATCAAAGACCACTGTTCGCTCCGTACTCAGTCTTTACTGACAGCCACCAGCAGAGACTGCTGCCGGTCAGGTATCAAGGTGGATCCTGGCATTAAAGTCAGGATCCCTATAGAGCCTGGACTCATTGAGTGATGTCAGCTGGCAGTGGGCTTTAGCCCACTGTCAACTGCTTCTGGATCACAGGAGTGCACTTCGTTCTCCTTTGGCCCTATGTCACCTTTAAAGTTTGCAGGTCTGTTTTAGGAGTAGACTATTCTGTGGTAGAATTGTGCAAGTATGTAACCCTATTTTATACACTTTCCAGTGAAAAGAGATACAGGAGTTGGTAGAGACTGTACAGAGCAAAGTGAACAAGTGAATGTTCAGCTTGGAAAAGGTGAAGCTAAGTTCAGTTAAATAATTTAGCCATAAGCAAGCAAATAGAAAAAGTGACAAGGGACGCTAGATAGCGAACCCATTGTGTGAATGGGCCGGTGGTTAAGCTAAATATAGCAATCAAGACCACATATAAAACATGGAAGACAAGTGGTTGAATACTTCTGAAACAATAAAATCACAAGTGTCTTTAAAAGTCCATAAATCTTCAGTGAAATAACTTCAATTAGCAAATAACGTGCAATGTAAATCCTCCACCACTTGACAATGGATTCAAAAATACACCCAATGTGCTCAAACAGAAAGTCCTGCTGACAAGATGGCCATGCCCTCTTTAATTAAAAAAATGGTCTGGAAGTACATGGTTGAGAAATCCTGTGGTTTGTTTAAAATAGGGATGACTCAGGAGACTTGTTTAGCTGCATCCTCCTTTCCACTATGGTGACCCATTGGGAATAGGAGACAGGAAGGGAACCAAGTAATGTAAAACTGCTTTAAAACTGAAAATGAGGTACATACAATGCCTGCTTACATTTCCCAGTGCCAAGGGATGTCTTGCATGGAATGCTGATGGGAGCTGCACACCGCCCAGTTTGTGCTCAGTGACTGACGTTGGGAGACAAAGCCAGAATCAAGGACCCGGAAGTGACGTGACGCGAAAGAGCTTCAACACGTTTCATAAGCAAGAAAATGTTCTCTTTTTAAATTTCTTTTGAACATGGTTAAATATTCAAAGAGAACACAGCTGGACTTTTTGGACTAAGTGAAATGACTATTCACTTTGAAAAGTGATCAGCCTCAACTTCTTCAGTAAATCAGCGTCAATGTATTACCAAAAACCATCCATATATATGACATGGTGTTCAATAGATTTTACGCTACAATTGTTTCATATGTCAAGAAGATCAAAATGTCACCCCCAGATAAAAAAATAAAAATAAAATAGGCAACACACTAAATAGTCCTACTTGCAGGGAGGCCCAAGGGGGCAAACCTCTGACATAGTGGTGCCACTATGAGGTGCCTACAAATAATGTTGGAGACACTGAACATCTATACAGGCAATCTGGGAAGTTTCATTGCTAACTGAGGGGTTGATGGCCAATGGGACTTCTGCAGGATCCAATGCAATCATAGGGTCTATAGGACCCTGGGATTTGATTGCATTTACCCCTGGATTGGATATGGTTGGGGATATAAGTGTTAATTTATATAAAAATGTAATATAAAGGGCAAGGGTCATATGACCATTTTATTTTCAGAAGTACAGTTACCATTAAGTGTGACGTAGTATGGATTCCAGTAATTTACTTTGTTTGTATTGATATTACCTGGCACAATGGTTTAGCTGATTGCTTAAACCAACCTGCTATTTATATATTTTACAGCTGTGAAAATGTACCCACAGCAGCTGAAACTGTACAGCCGCTCACCAGTTTTGTCAGCTTAGTCAGACTAATGATACCTAATTGTAGGCGATAATGATTAATTTATTAATGTTACTATTCCTGTAGTCATAACTACTTGTCTGAGTTTTTTTTTTTTTTGACGGTTTTGCTTCCCAGATGCAGGTTTCTTTAATTAAATGCCCAAAAATATACATTCTGCCAGAACTCAGGTTTCTGTTAAAAGCTTTGGCATTGAAGGTCCAGTGCCATTTCATGAACTCAAATGAAGAGGCTGAAAGGGGAATGCTTCTCCATTCTTGTGCAGGGCCGCTGATAAGGCAGTACAACTGGTCCTGTTGTCCTGGGCCCAGTCCTCATTAGCTAAACAGGGGGGCCTGGGGCAATTTTATTGTTCATTTCTGTCTAAAACGAATACATTGATTTTACTAGACCACACCTCTGTTACTACTTGCTTACCAGGGCTTAAATTACAATTCCCTTGGCCTCATCACATCAACAGAGGGACCAGGGAGGTGGGAGCAGAGGAGGAACTTTTTGTTTTCATTTTGGGGGTGTAAGCGGATAAAGTCAGTGCCATTGTCCAGCTACACCTCAAGGAGTGGTGTAGGTGGGGTTGGGGGGGGGGGAGCTATATGGGGCCCTTGATTTCTAACAGGAACCCTGTTCCTGTGTAAATGAGTGACCTAGGTGTTAGGGAGCACATTTCAATCAGAGGATTCTACATCCCATTAATGTGCATTGGTGTCTGTGTCACTGTTATACACGGGGCTGCTATCCCTACATTTCACTAGGTGCACATTATTACAGAGCTAAACTCTCAATCAACATGAACTATTTTTAATCCTTATACTACTAGTATTAATAAATAGATAGGAAATTATAATGCCTTTACTTGTCTTTAACATTTTTTTACACATCTTCAGTTGCTTCCTGGTTTCTGGCCTAGTCCAAAATGATGTGATACATCCCAGGAGTCTTCATAGGCCTTTCTTTTTTCTTTCATCTGGAGGAGGGAAGGAGGGGGTTTTCTCAGCTAAGCACACCCTCCTGCCTAAATGCCTGAATGAGATATTTAACCCCTTCCCAACCAGTGTCACTACTACAGCGATAGTGTCTGCAGTTGACCTGATTGGGGGGGGGGGGGGTGTTGACTGTGGGTGCACTGTTTGCCACCCTCCCCAGAAATAGACCACCAGCCGCCACTAATAAAACCCCTAATTAAGATAAAAATATCTGTTTGAATACATATTGGCCTAAATTTATAAAGACATCTGATTTTTTTTTCTTCAATTATTTTATTAGATATGTTTTATAACAGAAAGTAAAAAAATAAAAAATGCAGAGGTTATCAATTGCCACCAAAAGAAAGCTCTATTTGAGAGAAAAAAAAGGACAAATTTGACTTGGGTACAGCATTGCATGACTGCGCAATTGTCAGTTACAGAGGAAGTAAACTCTCCCACTCTGATGCTTCTTTTCATTTAGTCCATTATAATAAATAATATAATAAGCCCAAATCGCATATTACTTACTGTTTAAAGAAACTTTAAAAAACTTGTTTCCAGGGGTTAGGCAGCGCCATCTTAAGTATTGTTTTCTGAGTCCACAGTGGGGTGTATTTCCGCCCTTACATTGAGCACTTCCTGTACAGTTAACCAAGCCTCCTTCTCAATCCAATGTTTCTATGGCAACCCTGCTTCCCTGTTCATAGCTGACTTGTTTTATTTCATAGTATTTACTTGTGCCAATGTCTAATGTTTCCCTTTGTCAGTCTTATCAGCTTGTCAGTCTTATTGCTTCACAAAACGCTAATTGGTTAGTATGCATAGTTGCACCAGATTCTACCCCATTGTATTCTGACAGCTGGGACTCTGCACTGCCAGAATACACTGATCAGCGGTTGCAGACTATTGGCTTCAGCCATTTATTGAGAAAAAAATTCCAACAGACACACCTACTGTCAAGCAGGAACAGATAAAGATTGATTGAAATTTCAATCCATTTATGGCCAACTTAAGATGTAGTGCTTGTGTAGATAGCTTAGAAGATAAACACTGCATTTTGTATTGAAATGCAGTGATACTCTGAGGGAAACTTTTCCTGACAGAAACATAAAGGCCGCCATTGCTGATGCCTAATGTCCCATACACATGATCAAATTTTCTGACAACACAACCGTAGATTTTTTTCCGAAGGATGTTGTCTCAAACTTGTCTTGCATACACACGGTCACACAAATGTTGACCAAAAATGTAGAACGTGAGAACGTGGTGACGTACAACACGTACGACGAGCCCAGAAAAAGGAAGTTCAATAGCCAGTGCAGCTCCTTCTGCTTGATCCAGAGCATGTGTGAACTTTTGTGTGACGGACACACGATCAGACTTTCCAACAACAAGTTTTGTTGTTGGAAAATATGAGAGGCTGCTCTCAAACATTTGTGTGCGGAAATTCCGACAGCAAATGTTCGATGGAGCATACACACGGTCGAACTTTCCAACAAGCTCACAGCCAACATTTCCTGTCAGAAAGTCAGATCGTGTGTACGAGGCATTATTTTCAAAATGCTATTTGCCTGGCTATCTTGCTGACTCTCCATCTGTAGTACTTTGCGGCATTGACCCAAAACAAGTTTACAAATAAGGAGTTCTGACTATCTGGTGACATTTTTTTCTATCTGTATATTTGTTTCAAGCAATTGACTCAAAGTATTAAAGCTAGAGAATCGAGAAAATAACCAAGTAGCTAGCATTTTCAGAAGTCATCAATAACAGCCTTCACATTTCTCTCAAAAAATTATTTACTTTAACAAGGTGCTTCCTGACAGACACCACATAGAGACTGCAACATAGAAGAGAAACTTATATACACAAAGTAATGAGACATACGAGCAAGGAGACAGAAAATCAGACAAAACAGGAAGAAGAAATTGCGGAGGCAGGAGCTCAGAAACACAACGAAAGGTGACAAAAGAGGGAAACATAACAGAATGCAGATAGATCAGCACTTGCAAGAAAAAAAATGATACAGAAAGAAACATGGAAGCAAGCGATAAAAAAAAAAGGAAGCTAAAGGGCTCAATTTACTAAAGAATATCTCATGAGATAATTGAATCAGGAGACACATTTTCTCAAATTATCTCATGAGATGCTGACAGTGTCAGTTCACTATCATCTTGCAAGTTATTTACCTCACATACCAAAAACATTAGGTAAATAACTCATAAAACAGTGTTTAACCACATCAATACAAGGCACTTTCGCCCCCTTCCTTCCCAGACCAATTTTCAGCTTTCACCGCTCTTGCACTTTCAATGACTATTACGCGGTCATGCTACACTGTACCCAAATGACATTTTTATCATTTTGTTCACACAAATAGAGCTTACTTTTGGTGGTATTTATTCATGACTCCGTTTTTTATTTTTTGCGATATACGCTAACAAAGAGCAGAAATTTGGTGAAAAAAAACAATATTTTCTTCTTTCTATTTTAACTACTTCCCGACTGCCGGTCGTCAAATGATGGTCAGACGCCGCACCTATTGTGGCGGGAGGGCATCATATGACATCCTCCCATTTAAACAGGGAATGCGTGCGATCGTGTGCACGCATCCCTGTTTCTTCAGTGGCGGCGTGTCACAGAGACACCACTCACCACCGAAGGGGGTGAACAGCCATTGGCTATGGCTGTTTACCACGTGATCGGCCGTGATGAAGTCACGGCCAATCACAGATGGTGGCACCCCCACTGTGCACGGTGTGCACGTCGGTGGCGGCGCGTTCCTGGGAACACTGCTCGTCACGGACGCTGGTAAACAGCCGTTGGCCGGCTGTTTACCCACGTGATCGGCTGTGATCGTTTCACAGCCGATCACTAAAATGTAAACAAACCGCGTTAATGGGATGTTACTGGGTTCTCCTCCTCACACACCGACCGTGTGTGAGGAAGGGATTTCGGTAACACCTCGTTACCGCTTACAGTGTACACCAACACATTGATTGCCCCCCTCAATAAAGAGGATCTGTCACCACCCCCCATAGTACCTGTCACTCACAGTTCATCAGAGTACCTTTCATAGTCCATTAGAGTACCCAAGTACCTGTCACAGTCCATCAGAGTACCCAAGTACCTGTTACAGTCCATCAGAGTACCTGAGTACCTGCCACAGACCATCAGAGTACCCGAGTACCTGTCACAGTCCATCAGAGTAAACGAGTACCTGTTACAGTCCATCAGAGTACCTGAGTACCTGTCACAGTTCATCAGAGTACCCGAGTACCTGTCACAGTTCATCAGAGTACCCGAGTACCTGTCACAGTCCATCAGAGTACCCAAATACCAGTCACCACCCTTCAGAGTACCCAAATACCAGTCACCAGGCCATCAGAGAACCTGTTACCAGGCCATCAGAGTACTCAAGTACCTGTCACCAGGCCATCAGAGTACTCGAGTACCTATCTGCAGCCCATCAGAGTACCCGAGTACCTATTTGCAGCCCATGCCTCATAGAATATATACATTGGGGTGTTTGCTTTCCAAAATTGGGTCATTTTGTGGGTAATTGCACTGTCCTGGTGCTCAAGGACCTTCAAAAGTGTGATAGGTAGGAATGAAATGAGATGTGTCATGTATGCTCCTAGAAAGCCTGAAGGTACTACTTTAATGTTCGGCCTCTCAATGTGACCAGGCTGTGTAAAAGTCCAATAATGTGGTATCGCCATACTCTGGAGGAGTAGCAGAATGTGTTTTGGGGTGTAATTTTTTCTATATACATGCTATGTGTTAGAAATATCTTGTAAATTGACAACTTTGTGTAAAAAAAATGTGTTTTAATTTTTTTCCACATTTTCCAAAAACGTCTGGAAAAAAATTTACCGTTCAAAAGACTCATTATGCCTCACAGATTATACATTGGGGTGTTTGCGTTCCAAAATGGGGTTATTTTATGGGAAACTCCATTGTCCTGGTACTCCAGGGCCTTCAAAAGTGTAATAGGTGGTTGAGAAATGAGATGCGTCATTTTTGCTTGTAGAACGTCTGAAGGCACTACTTCAATGTTGGTGCTCTGTATGTGACCAGGCTGCATAAAAGTCTCACACATGTGGTATCGCCATACTAGGAAAGAGTAGCAGAATGTATTTTGGGGTGTAATTTGTTGTATTCATATGCTGTGTGTGAGAAATAACCTGATAATATGACAATTTTGTAAAAAAAAATAATAATAAAAAAAATTTGCAAAGAATTGTGGGAAAAAATTACAACTTAAAAAAAACTCACCATGCTACTTACTTAATACCTTGGAATGTCTACTTTCTAAAAAGGGGTCATTTGGGGTGTATTTGCACATTCCTGACTTGTTAGTGTCTCAATAAATGAGGTACACCTGATGTACTGAAGGCCTGATCAGATGTGATCAATTTTCAGTGATTGGCACCATAGTTTGTAGACTCTATAACTTTCACAAAGTCCAAATAATATATACTAATGTGGGTTATTTTCACCAAAGATATGTAGCAGTATAAATTTTGGACAAAATTTATGAAGAAAAATTACTAACTAGCAAAAATTTATGAAAGAAACAAAGAAAAAGGTATTTTTTTCACAAAATTTACGTTTTATTTTATTTATAGCACAAAAAAAAATCCACTAGTGATTAAATACCACTAAAAGAAAGCTATTTTTGTGTGGAAAAAAAGGGCGCAAGTTTCATATGGGTACAGTGTTGCATGATTGAGTAATTGTCATTCAAACTGTGAGAGTGCTGAAAGCTGAAAATTAGTCTGGTCAGGAAAGGGGTGTAAGTGCACTGTATTGAGGTGGTTAAAAGAAATCCAATAAAATCGAATTTTGTCATAAATTTAAGCCAAAATGTATTCTGCTACATGTTTTTGGTAAAAAAATTACTGTTAAGTGCATAATACAATAATTGGTTCGTGTGATCACGGACAAATGTACGCAAATGATCATGTACAGATGTGTGCAGGTGATCACTGACATATGTGTGCAGTTAATCATTGGAACATGTAATTTTAGTGGGGCATATGTGGGGGACATGTGTTTTTTATTATTTGGGGACATGTGTTTTGGGGACATGTGTGTTTTACATTGTGTGTTGACACTAGGTTGGTGATCAGTGAGTAAAAAGCTGTAAAAAACAGCACATACGCACTGATCACCAGCCGGCTGCAGCGATCCGCTCTCCTCTCCTCACCGACAACTTCTGTGTGAGGAAAGGAGAGCCAATTGCCTAGCAACCGGCTCTCTGTGTTTACATCGCATGATGGCTGTGATTGGACACGGGCATCATGTGATCAGGAGGGCCAATCACAGAGCCTTCCTGCTGATCGGAGATGCGCCATGTCTGGATGACACAAGCGCATCGGGATTGCGCCGGTGCACGTGCCCACGCGTGATCCCCCTCCTTCTGCGGGATGTTCCTGAATGTCCACTCAGAAATAGAGAGTGCCTGCCCAGCCGTTATGTGCATTGGCCGGGTGGGAAGTAGTTAAAGTCAATTTACTAGGAAAATTAATCAATAAATGCATGAGTTAAAAAAAGTAGTGGTCCAGGCATGCTGTATTTATGGAATGTAAAAATATACTAGCCAATTTATTGTAGTCTCTACCTTTTTGGATCAGTTTCTCAACAGTATTTAATAGAAACCTAAATATGGAAAAACACAGAATTATCGGGCTGATTCACTTAAAGTAAATCTAAAGGCAAAACTTTTTTGTTTGTTGTAGTTTTAGGCCGGGTTCACACTATAGCGATGCGGGAACGCCGCGAATCCGCGGCGTTTACCCGCATCGTACACCTCCCGCCGGCAGTTCACACTGCCCTATGCGGACGGCTGGGAGTGTCAATGTTATGTTAATGACACCCCCAGATCCGTCGGCATATCGCAGTGCGATCTGCCGACTCGCACAGGAATCGGATCGCATGGTGTGAACCCCCAATGCGATCCGATTCTGTTGCGGACCCAAAAAAGGGTCCCGTGCGAGTTTGCTGCGGGAGCGCTGCGAATTCAGCCATACTATCTGTATGGCTGAACTCGCATCGCTACGGAGATCGGATGTGATTTGCTGTGCGAATCACATCCGGATCTCCCCTCGCAGCGGTGTGAACCGGGCCTTAGGTAAAGTGTAGATTGATTCGCACCTCTGTCAGGTTTTTAATGCTGTTTGTAACCCCCCCCCCCCCCGATTAGGGAGATTCACTCCCTAATTCATTCTCTATTTAACCTGTTTACCATTATCATTGAAGGTGAAAGAAAATCCCAAATTTTGGGTCACCACCAGAAAAAGGATTCTTTTAATTTGTTTTTAACTTGTTTTGGCCAACATAAGTGAAGGGAAATCTCCCCAATGACAAAGCTGCCTTTTTTTTTTATTCATGGAAAAATTGTATTTATATAGGTGTGTGCTTTTTAAAACTATTTTCATTCAATATTTTTATAAATATATTTCGTTTTTCAATACATTTATAAATATATTTTGTATTTACTTAATTTAACTTGGTTGTTCTTGATACGCCACACGTGTTCTGTTAAAGCAGCCTCCCTTTGACTGGCATTATAGTGATCTTTTTTCCTTTTGGATTATTTCATATGCTGCAGGGAGCACACTGACTTGTGAGTTGGCACTTTCTACAGTTTAAACCATTTTACCTCTTTATTAACACTAAAAAATGACAGGGGTTCTAATTCTTCTCCACTGTATATCATGTGATGATGAGGTTTCATGAGTAATATACTTCACATTTTGATTAAATAAATCATGCCTTATTTTAACCACTTAACAACTGGCCCAGAGCCGAATAACAGCTACAGGGCAGTTGCTTAACTCTGGGAGGGCATACAGTGACATCCTCCCAGAATCCCACTCTCGCACGCCCCCTGGGGTGCGCACCCGAGAACATCCGTGACTGCCGGGTCCAGAGGCAGAGCTCAAACAATCATGCGAAGTAGTATTTATTCCATATATATCCACCAATTGATATGGTAATCCAGTGATGCTTATAGTTTGTATTTGGGAAAAAATTTCCAGGATGCAGGATCAGTACATATATCTGCCACTAATCCTCATATAAACCAAATTTCCATATGTGCAAAAAAAACTAAAAAAGTGCAAGTGCTTTCAAGTGCAAAATTGGTGCCAAATATTTCATTTGTGCAACCGTGTCCTTATCCTCTTCGTGCCATACCACACCAGTAAGCAATGGCCCCTTACCTTGCGGTAAAGAGGTAACCACATATAAGTATACTGGCTATTCCCCTTCCTTTTCTTCTCCTTGTCCTTGGTAATGAATAGACCTGGACCCTCAGGGTGGGCTATATCCCATCTTTGTTTCTAAGCAGCAGCAGGAGCAGCTCAAAAGAAGGAGGAGTGCCACATGGTGTAGTATGTTTTAGATCCACAAATGTGTTTATTAGTAAAAAAGGTACTCACATAAAAACAAACCCGCAATGCCTATCTCTGACGAGCACTGAGCTCATATTGCCTGTATCAGTTTAGAACGCCTATCCCGTCCCTACACGTGACGTCACAACCACATGACTTCATCAGGGTACATATTGGTTTTTAGTAGATCTATCCCCTCTAAGCAGCACAACACCATTCTCTGCTATAGCATACTCAGCGATACCTTGCAATACCCAGCCATAATCGGTGATACTCTGCAATACCCAGCCAGCCATACTCTGTGATACCCTGCAATGCCCAGCCATACTCTGCAATACTCAGTGATACCCAGCCATACTCTGCAATATCCAGCCATAATCTGCAATACTCTGTGATACCCAGCCATACCCAGCCATGCTCAGCTGTACTCGGCCTCTGTATGTGGCCAGGCTGTGGAAGTTTTACACATGTGGTATCGCCATACTCAGGAGGAGTAGGTGAATCTATTGTGGGGTGTCATTTTTGGTATGTACATGCTATGTGTTAGAAATATTGTATAAATGGACATATTTGTGTTAAAAAAAATGCATTTTAACCACTTCCCTCCTGCCAGCCATCATATGACATCCTTGACTTTGTGCGGGGATATCTGAATGATGCCTGCAGATACAGGCATCATTCAGATATCAGCTTTTTCAGCCAGCGATTCCCTTAAGATCATAAAACTTATCATAGCGGCTGTTCCGCTGCTTGATCGTTCTTATGGGAGGCGAGAGGGGACATCCCCCCCTCCTATCACCCTCCAGTGCTTCTACCGACTCACCGCTACGATCAAAGCCAGGATTGTTTTTTTTTTGTTTTTTTTATTTCAGGCTTCTCAGCCTAGAGGTGAGATGTGGGATCTTATTGACCCTATATCTCACTGTAAAGAGGACCTGTCATGCCATATTCCTATTAAAAGGGATGTTTAAATTCCTTGTAATAGGAATAAAAGTGATCAAAAAATGTATTTTTGGGGAAAAAAGTGTCAAACTAAAATAAATAAAGTAAAATGAACCAAAAAATTTATTTTTTTTAAGGCGCCCCTTTACCCGTGTGCTCACATGCAGAAGCAAATGCATACGTAAGTCCCGCTCACATAAGAAAACGTGTTCAAACCACACGTGAGGTATCGCTGTGAACGCTAGAGAGAGAGCAATAATATTGGCCCTAGACCTCCTCTGTAACTGAAGACATGTAACCAGTAAATAAATTTAAAGCGCCACATATGGGGATTTTTAAGTAGCGAAGTTTGGCATCATTCCACGAGTGTGTGCAATTTTGTTAGGTATCTATTTACTCGGCGTAACTTAATCTTTCGCATTATGCACAAACATTGGACTAACTTTACTGTTTTGTTTTTTTAAAGCACAAAACTTTTTTTTCCAAAAAAAAGCGTTCAAACAATTGCTGCCCAAATACTGTGTGAGATAAAAAGTTGCAACGACTGCCATTGTATTTTCTAGGGCCTTTCTAAAAAAACACATATAATGTTTTGGGATTCTATGTAATTTTCTAGTGAAGAAATTATGATTTTTACATAAATGTCAGAGAGAAATGCCAGAATTGGCCTGGGTGCTCCAGAATGCCTGATGGTGCTCCCTGCATGTTGGGCCTCTGTATGTGACCACGCATGTGGTATCACCATACTCGGGAGTAATAGCAGAATGTGTTTTGGGGTATAATTTGTGGTATGCATATGCTGCGTGTTATAAATAACCTGCTAATATGACAATTTTGTGAAAAAAAAAGAAAAAAAATCTTGATTTTGCAAAGAATTGTGGGAAAAAATTACAACTTCAAAAATGCCTATGGACTGACTATTGATATTGTGTTATTCATTTGATTATTTTAACAGACTGATTAATTTTCACATTTTTTATTCACTTAATCACTACATATGAATTTTATGTTAATGGTATACTAATTTTCACCTGTGAATTTGTTTATAATTTTTAACTTTCACTCATATAATCACTGTATATGATTTTCATGTCATTGTTATAGTGCAGCTTTATTTCTTTTTATTTCTTGTTGGTGTGTATCTCACTTTCTAGCTGCAGCTTATTTTTAGAGGTTGACCTGTGTTCTTTATTTACTATTTCTCTTACATATGGATCAGTTTGTGCTGGCCTGCTACTGTTATCACAGTATCAAAAGACAGCATCAGGAGGAGAAAACAGATAAGGGGTACATTTTGATATCTATATATCAAAATAAGTATCTTTTTTTAGGTATTTGTTTGATGTTGAGGCAAAGTTTTGCTTTTGGGCTGTATGATTTTCAGTTATGCTTCTGGCAATTAATCAATGATTAATTGATAGTCTGAAACCTACTACTAAAATAAAAATGAAATAGTTTCACATTCTGTTTAAAACATTTTTTGAGGAATCATTTGAACAAAAGAGGTTTAAATAACCTCCTGCTTCAAGCAGGAGACTGATAATGGTGTCTGCTATCAAAATTCCTGTTTGAAGTGGAGGCAAATGAAAGAGTATGAAACGTATTGAGATGGACCTGTACAGGCCTTGTTCCATGGTTCCCTTGGGTGACACATGAATTTTTGATTGTTGCCACTGTAAAGCATGAATTTCATATTAAAAGACAACTGCTCTTGGTATTGTATTGATATATGTGATAAAGATAACCACAAGGAATGCTTGCTGATAAGGAACAGTATAGCTAAGCTGCTAAACAGTGAGTGTTGTGAATGACAGTAACAATGAGTCAGCTTCTCCACCCAAGGAGATATGGATGATAATGATGAGACAGCAATACCTCTAAGAAGAGAGAACAGAGAGAAGTAAAATATATACAATATAATTGGCAAATAGTAATGATATATGTCCTCCCTTACTTTCCTAATCAAATAACTAAACATAAATATGAACTCAGATGCAGATGTTTCCCATTTCACCCTACTTTAGCTTGCCCAGGGACAGGACTTAGCAGCCTTTACAAGTATGCAAAGGCCGGCATTTCAGAAACAGGATAAAATCCTGTCTTATTAATCCTTACAAATTCTCCTAATCCACCAGACACCACAGGGTTGATTTGCTACAACTGGAGAGTGCAAAATTTGGTGCAACTCTACATAGAAACCAATCGGCTTCCGAGTTTTATCTTTAAAGCTTAATTGAACAAACTGAAGTGAGAAGCTGATTGGTTACCAAGCACAGCCGCACCTGATTTTGCACTCTTCAGTTTTGGTAGATCAACCCCCAAGTGCCAATTTGTTGTATGGGTGTTAAAACAGGGATGGAGGGTGGGATCAGGGGCATCTGACCCCTTGTCTGGAGGTTCAGAAATAAACAAGCCTAGCCAGCAACCGTGCTCATAACCCTTAACAGTCTCAGGGTCACATGGACTACACAATTACTGGTTCCACATGTGTTCCCTGACAGCTGCCGCTTCAAACGCTGGACTTGTAGGGTTCAGCTGCCTCTGTTTCTGCCACTTACAATGCTTAGGATAAGAGTTCACATGATGTGACAGGGCACTAAAGATGAATGAGCACAAGTATGGGGGATCATGATGGGTTGTAAAAACTTCTCAGATGACTTTGAGGTGTCTATGATCACATGCCATTCACACTCAGAAAATTCAGAGGGAGCACTCATACATGAATCCATGTGGTGACAAATTATACTACAATATCATGCTCTGGATGTAAGTCTTAAGACTGCTGTGACGCTAGTGTTAAGCCATGATTGTGGCCTGAGATCCACTGGGAAATGTGTTGGAGATTTGTAAGATCGCTCTTTTTAAAGTCTTCACCTAAGAGGAGTGCATATAGAAAACGTGTTTATTGTTGCCACTGTTGCTATTCAATACAAATTTCTTTGAATACAGTAGGACTTTAAATACTCATAAATTCAAGTTGACTAATGTCTTCTTGCTACAATTATTCTTCTGCTGCTAAAATAGTCTCCTGCTATAATGATATATGAGTAGACGTGTAAGGAGCTGTCATTTTGTTCAATATTACATAATATAAATATTCAAGACATAGGATTGTGGTTTAAATGCACAAACTTAAATGAACGGTCATGTAAGGGTCCATTTTTCTAGGAATGGTAATATCAGGCTTAACTTATGAACTGCTGTTTACAGCAACAGAGGGGTTTTGCTATGTTTCAGACTATGAAGCGTGTATGACTTTAACAGTTTTGTAATGTTTGATGTGTGAACTGGTACATATCCATATATGTAGCAGATTATATATTTGATACTCACAATCATAAATAAATACTATATTAAAAGTGCATAAGTGGCACTATTCTCTCACACGCATCAAGATGTAGCTGCCGGGTAACCTAGACTTGGCCATATAACAATTGAGGTGGGGGGAATAGGTGAGTTCTCACCTACCACCATCAGAAACTCCATCACCACTCCTGATGAAGGCGTTACGTAGAAATGAGTCAAGGTCTGATGTTGTTGCATTTACTTGTGACTGGCTGCGGTGGTCCTGGTGGCGTTTTTTTGATGATAGTTGGTGAAAACTCATTTATTCCTCCCACTAATGGTTATTTAGCTAGGTGGTTAGACAGCAGCATCTTTCTTGTGAGAGCACAGTGCCACTCATGCACTTTTTATCAGTTAATTATTCATGATTTTGGTCATGCACTAGCAATGTATATGATTGACCTTATCAGATTAGATGGTGTATGGGAGTCTGCATGAGTTTTTGGGAATTACATGTTATTAATGCATTTTCACTTTTTAAACGTGAGTGTTTTTTTTTTCTAATCCTTTGCTCTAAGATCAACGTTACTAGACACTCTACTAGAGTTTTTCTTTTTCTTTTTTTGGGTGCACAATTCCAAATTCTGAGGCATACCTGATACACCAGTTGCAACAGCTAAAGGGACATTACTGGAAATGTATATGAAGAAATGTATATGATAGGCTCCATTGGATGATGTATGAAAGTTTTCATGAATCTAATTATTAAAACACATTTATTTTGACCTTTCGATTACTTGGAAGACTATATTTGTTGAATGATGTTTTGTGAGGTGATAGCATAGTGCTGATTGTGATTTGAGAATGCAAATTTCTACATTTCATCATGTTTGGACAATACTTGTTTAGTCAAAGGACTGCTTTGCTTATATTCATTATTTTTTGGTTAGTTAAAAGTGTTGCTCTAATATATGGTATTTTGATTTATGTCATTTGAAGTTTTAAGTAGCTGCTTTGAAATTTATGTCATATTTCAGTTGATACAAAATTTACATTAATTGGAAGATTTGTTATCACAATTTGATAGCATTAAAACCTTATAGAAGTTCAATCATTTTCCAATTCTATCCAAAACTAGAAAAAAAATTAAAAATAGGAGTTGGGCTAACTCCAAGAGGGCTTTTCCTTAGAATTTGTCAATGATACCAAATAAAACACAATAACAAATGACAGATTTTCTATTTTTCTCCCAGATTCCAGAATTGATGCTAAAACCCCATGCACACTATCAGATTTTCTGCTGATTTTTTCCTTCAGATTGACCAAAACCATATAATATGAGGTCAAACCTTACGAGTTTCAATTTGTATGCAATCAGGTAGGCCCTTCTACTACATGGTTTTGGTAAATCTGAAGACAAAAATCAGCAGAAAATCTGACAGTGTGTATGGGGCTTTAGTGTTAAATGTGGCTAAATGTGCCCATCATTACAACATGATCTTGATCTTGATGATTTTCCAGTGAGTCCAATCATCAGTGACTTGACACCAAGATCTATGTTCTGAGTGGTTCCTAAACAATACCTGCCAAACTCCTGTGTCCTATATCCTTTGAAATCCTTAACCACTTGCTTACTGGGCACTTAAACACCCTTCTGCCCAGACTAATTTTCAGCTTTCGGTGCTCTCACAATTTGAATGACAATTACTCAGTCATGCAACACTGTACCCAAATGAATTTTTTTTCCTTTTTTCCCCACAAATAGAGCGGACAGTTTTACGGAATTTCCGAAAAACCTTGTCCGTCCAACTGTCCGCTGAAACTGTCCGCTGAAAGCCCACACACGAGCGGACTGTCCGCCCAAACACTGTTCAGCGGACAAAGTTGGACGAACAGTCCGCCCGTGTGTACGCGGCCTTATACGTGGCACTGATGACAGGTGGCACTGATGACAGATGGCACTAATATGTGGCACTGATGACAGATGGCACTAATATGTGGCACTGATGACACGTGGCACTTTTACGTGGCACCGATGACACATGGCACTAATACGTGGCACTGAAGACACATGGCACTTATACGTGGCACTGATGACAGATGGCACTAATACGTGGCACTAATACATGGCACCGATGACGCGTGACACTGATGACAGATGGCACTGATAAGTGGCATTGATGACACGTGACACTGACAACAGATGGCACGTGACACTGACAGGTGGCACTGATGACAAATGGCACTGATACGTGGCACTGATGACAGATGGCACTAATACGTGGCACTGATGACAGATGGCACTATGTGGCACTGATGACGCGTGGCACTGATGACAGATGGCACTTATATGTGGCACTGATGACAGATGGCACTGGGGACAAATGGCACTGACAACAGATGGCACTGGGGGCAGGTGGCACTGGGGGCAGGTAGCACTGGGGTGGATGGCACTGGGGCAGGTAGCACTGGGGTGGATGGCACTGGGGTGGATGGCACTGGGGCGGATGGCACTGCTGGGGGCGGATGGCACTGCTGGGGGAGGATGCACTTTTTTTTTTATTATTTTTTTTTTAATTATTTTTTATTTTTTTTACTCGAGGCCGCTGCAGCCGTTCATCTCTCCCCTCTCACCCTGTCTGTGTGAGGAGGGAGAGCGGCGCTGAGAGATGATCTCATATGTTTACATATGAGATCATCTCCCATTGGACACGCCGATCACGCTGTAAACGGCCACTGTGATTGGCTGTTTACAGTGATCTGTGTTTGCCTGTCCCCAGGGGACACGGCGAACACAGAACTTCCGCGATGCGCGCCCGCGGCGGCGCGCATTGCGGAAGTAAACATCAGGACATCCAGGGACGACCACCCGGATGAACGCGCCTGCTCTACGGCAGTCATTCGGCTATAGGGCGGGCGTGAGGTGGTTAAGTAAAGTCAGGCTATTTTTTATCCCTCTGTTAGTACCAGTTGTGTCAGACATATACATTTAAGTTTACATATTTCTCTCATCACATGAGAAGCACTGGCTTTCTTAGATTTGATTCAAACTCAGCTTTGGTAACAGAAATTTGTTTACCAAGGTTGGTGGCAATGAAATAAAGAAACCAAGTAGTAGTAGTAGCCTCAGGCGTGCTCAGCAGCAAGTAGGAAGACTAGTGTTGCATCACTACTGATACAGGTATCGGTGCCGATACTAAGCATTTGCACAAGCACTTGCACAGATGCTCTGACACCTAATTCTTTTTCATGTGGTATGGTGCAATTTGAGCCCATACAAAATAAATGGGCTCAAATTGCACTGCAAAGATTCGCATGAGATTTGAACAGGAATGCGGTGGAATTCCTGTCTGAATCACATCTAGTTTCCTGCACCTATCCTGTCTGAATCCAGGCTTGTCATAGTGATTTCTGGGTTAAAACAGGAGGTGCCTATTCCTGCTCAAATCAAATGCGATTCTTTGCAGTGCGATTAGAGCCTATTCATTTTGAATGGGCTCAAAATGCACCACACCAAACGAATAAAAAAAGTATCAGTAATTGATATTGGTGAGTACTTTAGGAAAAGTATCATTGCTCTTACACATTTTGAAAAAACTGGGATCGGTGCATCCCCAAGGAAGATCTTGCTGATCAGCATACCATACAACAGTTTTGGTTTCCGTTGGGCTGTCCCAGGGGGTTTTAAAAAAATCTCAGTGTTTTGTAGATCTGGGTTCCACTGCTGAGCATCATTCTGAAACTGTGCCCCCCCCCCCCCCCGCCTGCCTGAAAAGAAGGAGGGACCCTTTACAGCTATTTGGGAGATGGGAAGGGGCACAGACAGAGTCCCAGGTACAACAAGACTTTCTAGTGCTTTAGTGCTGTTCACTACTATATGTGCTGCCTGGCAGACCAGCAAAAATCTAGAAATCTTCCCCCTTGGTGTGTTGATTGCCTGAATTGAGCATCTCTTCAGCTGTATGTGAGCTGTTGTTTAATGCATGCTTCTCCTCTTTGTCTATCATCACGTACTGGGTACCACTCTGCCACTTGTACAGCAGGATGCCCAACTACAGGGCCACTCAGATCAATAGATGTCTGAAGCAAACAGAGCAAGTGGCAGCTAGACAGCTTCATCGGCATCATGCTTCAGTCTGAAATTGTAAACTGGAACAGATGCTGCTCTACAGTGGCTCTTTTCCTTGTCAAGTACTGTAAACCCTCTCACATACTGTATTCATGAAAGCATTTACATCTGGCTGATCTCATGCTTACCTTATCCCTGATGGACAGCTAAGGAACTAAAAATGGTCATGTGAGAAGAATAAATGAACACGAAAAGCCCCAGAGAAAAGTAATCTGTTTGGGCAAAAGAATGACTCATACATTTGCAAAACTATCTGGTTAAAAACATAGCTTGAGTGTTAAAGAGCTTTTGTCATCAGCCTATTGATCATGAGCCCTGATATGCAATCAGGGGGGGGTGCAATCTATTTCAGTTTACACTATTTTATACATATTTCCTAACATGGTTTGCGGTGGTGCTGCAAAAACGTTTGGTGTATTTATTAGGGAAAATACCTCTTGGGGGGGGGGTACCTTACTCTTTAAAAAAAAAAAATTCCCCCTGATCATCCCTGGGCATATTTCCATTCTGTAACCACTGACAGCAGACATTTTCCCTTCCTTGACCATCAATGCTGGGCATTTTTGTCTCCCACTGACCACCTATGCCATCCATTTTTACTTCCATTGCTGATGTCCATATTTTCCACTTGCTGCTAACCGATATAAGGACAGAGCACTATGACACAAAATGCTGACAGCTGCACTCTGTACATTGTGTTATACATAACAAATAGCTTAGAGTTGCTGGTTGCTAAGTAGTTGCCTACTATTTTATTTGTATCTTCTTTAGGATAAGCTCAGACAAAGTGTTAGTTCTTTGTCCAAATTCTGTTCTTTTTTTTTTTTTTTTAAAGATGATACTTTATGTTTTGTGTGTCTGAAAAATTCTCACTTGTAATATACGGTAGTAGTTACAGAATATTTTGTGGTTATTAGGACTACGGCATATGTGTGCAGTATATACTGTGAGTTGTCTTAAGCAGCTCATAGATTACTCAACGTGAAAATTGGAATATATAGTATAATATATAATATAGTAGTTACAGAATATTTTGTGGTTATAAGGACTATGGCATATGGTTGCAGTATATACTGTGAGCTGTCTTAAGCAGCTCATAGATTACTCCACGTGAAAATTGCTCTATTCCCCCAACAACACAGTCAGTGTTGATTGGGGATGGGGAATGCCTCCCGCAGTGCTATTGTTTTTTGCCGGAAGGACCATGATAAACCTTCCCAGCTGGCAAAACACAATGGTTTCTGCTAGTGGCTATAGCCACTGGCAGTATTCAAATGTAAAAGATTCCAACAGGCTAGTTATACTTGGGTCGACTGATGGATTGGGTACAATCAGTCTGCCCATACATGGATTAAATCTCATCCAGTCCCTGCTGAAATGGATGAATTTCAATACACGCATGACTGGCTTTAGAATGTATTTAACCATATTTCTTTAGCCTGTGCCAAATATTCAGTGCAATTTAGCCATGGCCATTTTCCCACATTGTTTTCTCCTTTCCAGATTGTTCCTCTCTCAACTTCTGATGTTTGGAGGTATGGATCAGCAATGAGGAGACATGTAGACACAGCATGTAGGCATGTATATGCCTACATGCCTTTTTCTAGGAGAGAACACAAAAGAAGGCAAGCATCTTCCCAACCCCAGTAAATGCTTGCCAAAATAACACCAACGGACGGTATTTATAATACTAATTAGCTTTTTACCTAGATAAAATAAAGTAAACCATACCTATATACATTATAACGAACTTCTCGTGGATGAATATTGTCTAAAATAACAGGATTCTGTAGGGTGTCCCTATGAAGTCCCTGGGTTCCAGGCCCCCAACTTGTAAGTCAACATTAAGATTTTCTAAAATGGAAGCAGAGATGTGAATTCTTGCTTATATTGTCAACCTACAGTTAGTGGCGTAGTTTGGGGGGGCAGCCAGTACTCTCACCTCAGGCTCAACATTTAGGAAAGCGCAAATTTATTCCTGCACCATCCCAGAGGTCTGTGCTGCAGCTTATTGCCTCCCAGGCCCCTACACTTTCAATGAGGCATATCCCGGGAATTTCTCCGCAGCACCTTATTCCCCCTCACACCGCTTGGGACTTCTCCAGTTCAGCCTGTCTCACAGGATCCCTCTGTTGCGGCCTGTGTGTATGAGGACAGCGGAAGGGGAGGGGCAGTACTCGGTGCAGATGGGACAGGTACAGTGGCCGTTGGTTGACCTCCTGGCAGGGGATACCAAGGAGCAGAGTGGGTGGCAGGACTCTAGAACAATACTGCCCAAGTATCCAGTGCTGGGGGAGGCCTGATCAAATGGACGATGGAGGCCATGGAGAGGTAAGGAGGATACATCGATCTACATCATACTGTACATGTGTGAGTAGTGCAAGAAGTACGAATCAGGTCAATGTAGTGGTCAAGTAGGTTAGTGTAGTGGTCAGGTAGATCAGTATATGAAATAAGGTAGGTCAATGCAGTGGTCAGGTAGGTCAGTTTAGTGGTCAGCTAGGTCAGTACTACTGTACTGGTGGATGGGACTCAGGGAGTGCTAAAAGTCCCTGGCTTAGGAGACTTGGTTTGCCCTGGGTGCTGACAACCTACGCTACGCCACTGCCTACAGTTTATCTGTATTTACCTCCCTTGAATAGATTAGGTGATTAAAAGCAGCAGACTCTACTACTGAGCACTCCAATAGAAAGTGAATAGAATGGATGTGTATGTTTTAGCAGTTGGCAGCAAGTTGGACTGCAATACCATTTACTAAAATCCTTGCAATATAAATAAGTGACTGAGAAAATATAATTTTCTCAGTCAGTTATTTATAGTGCAAAATAAATGAAACTATAAGCCCTTGTACACACGGTCAGAAATTCCGACGGAGAATGTCTGACCGGACCGTGTTGACGGATAATCCGACCGTGTGTGGGCTCCATCAGCCTTTTTCCGTCGGAATGTCCGACCAACAAAGTTTGAGAGCTGGATATAAAATTTCCGACAACATGATCCGATCGGACTTTGTCCGATCATTTGTAGAGAATTCCGATTGGACAAAGTGCCAAGTATGCTCAGATCAAATTACAAGACCAAAGCTATTGGCTACTAGCTTGAACGTAGTAGTCCCATTGTAACGAACGAACGTCATCACGTTCCGAACGATCGGATTTTCCGACAACTTTGTCCAACCGTGTGTATGCAACACCAGTTTCAGATAAAATCCGTCTGAAAAAATCTGACGGATTTTGTTGTTGGAATTTCCGACAGTGTGTACAAGGGCTATTAGTTACATATGAGGCAAAATAATATTTTTCCTCATAAACTCAATTAAAAAAGCTTTAACACCAGCTCATGGAAAGTTCCAAATTTCACTGAGCACAATGTCATGTTTTTGGGGGATATGTATTCTTGTATGTTAGCTTTGTGACGTGAGCCTTATGGGTCACCATGACTACTTGATATTATATATTCTTTTGTTCAATATTGGAAAAGAATGCAACTCAAACAAGCCTATATGTGGTCATAAGACATCAGATGCCACCAGAAGCCAATAACAGAACCATTAAATCCAGAAAATGTAGGGAAACAAAATAGATATGCTTAATATTAACACAGCTAGAATGAAAGAAAACTGTAGATCAATACTTTCTTTGCCAAAAGCTTAACACATCTTTGTAGCCTCTGTATAAGAAAAAATAAGGCAACTTGCCGAAAACTACTAATTTTGGCTGACTTGATACCAGACACCAGCAAAGAACATGGAAGAAGCATAAAATGTAGGGGACACAAGGAATAAAGATAGGTGCATTTGAAGGAAACCCTTTCTTTTCCCCAAATATGCGGACTATCTATTATTATTATGAAGGATTTTTATAACGCAAACAGTTTGTGCAGTGCTTTGTAAAATAAAAAGAGAAAGAACAGTTACAACACAATTTGATCTTGGCCCTGATTTTGGAACTTACAATCTAAAAGAGTGGTAAAAAAGGTAATAGTTTTGGGGGATGAGCTGATGGAGAAAGCCTTGGAACAGTGTTTAGGCGGAGGTGGGGTAGGCTTCCCTGAATAGTTAAGTTTGAAGGGATCACCTAAAGGTGGATAAAGTAGGAGATAGTATTGGAACCAGTGGAAATACAAGTAGCCAAATAGCAGTTTTAGAAGATGACCAACAGTGACCCCACAGTAACCTTTTAGGAAATGGAAACCTTTTATGGTCAATTAAACAGGTAAAATTAAAAGATAAGTTAACCTTCGGGTTTTTTTTGGAAAACTCTTTATTTTTATTTTTATAGTATAAACCAGTATTTAAGTAATACAAACTCCCACATTCCCACAACCTATAAAGAGAATAACCAAAATGAGACCTTCATAAGTTCCACATAGGACGTACAGCGTATGCAAAAGTTTAAACATACAGGAGCACCATAATATACATAAATAAATAATGAATGCACATTTTATTTATCAGGTGAACTTATCCTTTAACCAAAACTAGAGGTGTGCACACAAACAGTGGCTTGCAATCTTTTAGCATGCTCTAAGTAAGAAAAGATGAAAGAAGGAAGAAATGTCATGTTGCTCCGGGAATGTTCTATCTATTATAGCCCAAGGTTTCTTATGCCCTCAAATGAAGAAGCATAGTTCTGAGTAAGTCCAAAGTTTGTGTATATTCTCAAAAATGATAGTGTGATCAAATTGTAGACACTAGCGAAGCGGCTGAAAAGAAAAAGACCAAGCTGTACAATTTTTTTTATTTTTTTTGTATTTTTGTTTACAAGGTTAAATAGTAAAGGTACAAATACTAAAACTCGGGTAAACAAAAAAAAAATATTTACAGTTAAAAGTCTGATTTGAGTGACACTTTTGGGCTACTTATCATTGTGATTTATTAAAAAATTCAATATAAGAACACTTCATTGACATAATGTATTGTGCGATTATTTTACATACAGTTTGAGAAACTAGGCATTTTCCATAAACAAGGTAGAACTCACTCATACATACATCAGCTTGCTCATTAAGTTTAAATACAAGGAATAAAGAAAAACTCATTCACTTACAAGGCGATCAGAGGCACACACTTACGGTAAGCCACATACACACTAGAAGTTCAATCCTTTTCCAATTCTAACCAAAACTAGAAGAAAAAAATTCAGAGTTGGGCTAACTCCAAGAGGGTTTTTTACTTAGAATTTGTCAATGATACCAAATAAAACACAATAACAAATGACAGATTTTCTGTTTCTCTCCCAGATTCCAGAATTGATGCTAAAACCCAATGCACACTATCAGATTTTCTGCAGATGTTTTCCTTCAGATTTACCAAAACCATATAATATGAGGTCGAAACTTAGGAGTTTCAATTTGTATGCAATCAGGCAGGCCCTTGCACTACATGGTTTTGGTAAATCTGAAGACAAAAATCAGCAGAAAATCTGATAGTGTGTATGGAGCTTAAGTCTGTGCTGCCATGCATGGATCCAAAAAGGGCAAGGGTCACAACATAGCACTTGGAGTCATTGCCACTAATAATATAATTTATCTGTAGTGGGATTGAATCAAAATATATATGCTTAAAAGAAAAAAAGTATATCTAAATAATTATTTATTTTTTTACTTTTGGACAGCGTTTATTTGTTCTGGTAACCACTATCATTAGGAAAGTCCTGATACGGTTTGTTAAACCTTATTGTTGTTAGACCACACTATCAAGATTTTAATTATTTTGTGGTTATCATAAGCCCATATGTGACAGGACAGGTCAGCATTATTACAGAACCATAATACGCCTCTGCTACATTTATGTATTCAGGAAGCTCATGCTCATATTTGACTGGAGGACTCTACCATGCTGGACTTCTGCAGAGGGACTACTTCCACACAGGAAGAAAGTGACCCTCTCTACAGAAGTCTGGTAGGGGACATACTTTTCTACTCAGGTTGTGACTGCTGAAACTGAACATTTAATCATGCTTTAAAGGAAACTTGTCATTAAAGAAACATGAAGGCTGTCATTACTGAGCTCTCCATTTGAAAATGCCAGTTGCCTGGAGGTTGGAATGACCCTTTTCTTTCATAATTGGAGTCACTGACCCTAAACAACTATGCAGAAAAAAGATTTTTACCTTATTCTGTCTTTCCTGTTTTGCTTACGTATTCCAGGTTGATGAATCGAAATTTAGAGTGTCAGCATAAGAGTCAATCAATTTCAAAATAAAGTCATCACTGGCAGTCCTGTGTATTTTTTCACATGACAGGTTTACTTTAACTGCTTCCCATTAGCCCACTGTCTATAGCATATATGGCCAGATGGGAGCAGTGCTTATGTGGGTGGACATACCCATATGTCCTCCCGCATCGGCCACTCTTATGTGTGCTCTAGAGTGAGCAGTGGTGGGATCTGTGACCACTGGACACAGCAGACCACTGTTTTTTGTCCAATGCTGAGAGCATCCCTGATACAATGTGATCACTGTCACCAATTACAGCAATCACAGTTACAGTAGTAAACAAGGCTGTCATTGCTTACTACTATGTGAACTCTGTGATTGGTCACAGCAATCACATGGTACCAATCAGAGCAGTCCTGTACAAATGTGATAGCTGTGACCAATCACAGCACCACAGTACTAAACAAGGTTTCATGAATGGAACCTTTAAACAGTATTACACATTGCTTATTATAGTGATCATCACTGAAAAAAAATATTTATGATCACCTCCCCAGAACACTACAATGTCACAATGGTAACACTGCACTGCTCTGGTGATAATTAAAAAAAAAAAAGTATACATTTTTGAACATTTTTTATTTATTTATGCTTACATATTGTCCGCAGTCATTGTCTCTAATCA
Organism: Lithobates pipiens; assembly: GCF_037356315.1. Lineage (NCBI taxonomy): Eukaryota > Metazoa > Chordata > Amphibia > Anura > Ranidae > Lithobates > Lithobates pipiens. Next base: position 485,946,594 of record NW_027507764.1, on the reverse strand, counting down.
CCGCCGCTTCAGTCATATTGTCCCTAGTCACCTAATCACTGCCACACCAGTTACAGTGTCCCTAATCATCGCTACTGCAGTGAAGGTGCCCCTGATCACCAACACACAAGTCCCAGTGACCCTGATTACTTCCACACCAGTTACAAGGCCCATGATCATTATTAATTACATGCCTAATTTATGCCCCTTGTTACCCTGAAGGTGCTCCTTTTGATTTTGGGCCTCTATGTATGGCTAGGCTGTGAAATGTCTCACACTTGGTGTTGGCATACCTGGGAGGAGTAGCAGAATGTGTACTGGGTTGTAATTCTAAGTATACCTATGCTGTGCGTTAGAAATATCTTATTCATTGATAACCTTTGTGTAAAAAAAATGAATTTTCAATTTCTTTCCTGTGTTTTCCAAAAACTTGTGGTAAAAAAAATGCATTTTTAAAAGGCTCACTATGCCTTTCAAGTGTTTTCTTTCCTAAATGTTGTCATTTTGTTGGTGTTTCTACTGTCCTAGTGCTCCTGAGCCTTCAAAAATGTGATAGGTAGTCAGGAAATTAGATGTATTATGTATGCCCCTAGAATGTCTGAATGTGCTTCTTGGATTTTGGGACCCTCTTTGCAGCTAGGCTGTGAAAACGTCTCACACATGTGGTATTGTCATACTCAGTTGAATGTGTTTTAGGGTGTAATTGTAAGGATGCCTATGTTGTTTGTTGTAAATAACTTGGTAAAATGACATCTTTGTGAAAAATATATTATTACATTATTTCACTTTGCACAAAATTGTGACAAATAATTACAACTTAAACAAAACACCACATGCCTCTTAATCAATACCTTGGAGTGTCTACTTTCCAAAAAAGGGTCATTTAGGGAACATTTGTGCTGTCCTGGCATTTTAGAGCCTCAAGAAATTAGATAGACAGTCATTAGATCAGAACTGATAATTTTTCAAATATATATTACTTAGCTTGCAGACTATAACTTTCACACAAACTAAATATACACTGATTTGGACTATTTTTAACAAATAAATGTATCAGAATACATGTTGGTCTAAATTTATGAAATTGTGATTATTTATTTGCACAATTATATAATAAAAAAAAGTTTTTTTTTTCACAAAATGTGGGGATTAAATGTCACCGAAAGAGAGCTCCATTTATCTAAAAAAAAAAAGACAAAAATGTAATTGCGGTACAGTATTGCGTGCCTTACTAATTGTCATTCAAAGTGTGACAGTTCTGAAAGCTGAAAAATTTCCTAAAATTGAAGGGGGTGAAAGTGTCTGGTCTTAAAGTGGTTAATCAGGCCACACAAGTGCCCAATAATTTTACATCATCTGGTTTAGTTTCACACTTGTGACATTTTGATTGAAAATACATCTGAATAAAAAGGAAAATTCCAGTTGAAGTACAAACAAATGGATGATGTCTCAAAAAGTAGCAATATGTTTATCCCTTGATTGTATAAAGTACCTAAAAAAAGTGTGCCAATTTCTAATACAAAATACATTTAAATTGCCTTTTGATAAATGTAATAATCTGTAATAGAACGACAAACTCAAATGGAGTACCTCTACTTTTTAAGTAACATCTAGCAATAGGGATTTTTCTTATATAAACATATAAAGTATAGTAACCAGGGCTTAGTACATAAGTCAGTTTAAAAGAATGAGTTACACTTTCAGCCAATAGGATTGCTCCTTTACCAATGTATTTTAATGCCCTTAAAAGTATCAAGGTCCCCCATTTTAGTACAGACCATTTAATTTTCAAGTGAATCTCAGGTTTGCCATACCAACTCTTGCTCGTCAAAAAGGTTCTCAATGCAAGTAAGAAATCTATCTGTTCCTTTTAGAACAATGGTCTCCAAACTGTGGCCGTGGGCCAAATGTGGTTCTTTGCTTGTCTTTATCCAGCCCTCAGAGCACTATTCCTCCCACGCACGTGAACAAGGTTGCACCATTCCTTGCACAGACACCAACAGCAGGGCCCTATTCCTCACACTTATATAAACAATTAGGCATTAGTCATTCCACTAATACCAATGATGGGGCACTATTCCTCCCACTAATACCAATGATGGGGCACTATTCCTCCAACTAATACCAATGATGGGGCACTATTCCTCCAAATGATACAAATGATGGAGCACTATTCTTCCCACTGTCCCACTGATACCAATGATGGGGCACTATTCCTCCTTCTTCTACTAACTACAGCCACTATAATTTTTTTACTCCCACCCATGCTGGGGCATTTTCTACTTTCATTGGTCACTTCAGCCCCCCTAAAATCTGAAAGACAGTAAACCGGCCCTTTGTTTAGAAAGTTTGGAGACCCCTAGTCTAGAACAAGGTTTCCCCTCAGGAGAAAATATAAAGTTTCTTTAAGCTTTATTGTTTTTGTAATCTTTTTGTCTGGTGATATATATATATATCACCATATCTATACTATATAATACTACATATACAGTAATCCCCAATCAGCTATACTGTTCTGATCACTGACAATTTAATTGAATAACATTCATTATCATTAGGCAGAAAGTAATCAACAGTTGTCCCTGAAGTTCATGTGTTGAAAGCAGAAAAAATGGACATTGCAGTTTTTTGTGTATGGGACTACATAGCAGCAGACAGGTTGGGGTGCCCCTATTTGTGTCCAGGGCCCAAAGCACCTACAATGGGCATGTGAGCATCAGAGATGGACCACAGAGCAATGAAAAGAGGTGACCTAGTCTATTGAATCACATTTTCTTTTACATCATGTGGATGGCCAGTTGCATGTACGTCGCTTACCTGAGGAAGAGATGGCACCAGAATGCAATGCTGTGCTGGGCAACCTTAGGACCTGCCATTCATGTGGATGTTACTTGACAGGTACCACCTATCTAAACATTATTGTTGACCAAGTACACACCTTCATGGAAACAGTGACCTCTTTTAGTAGGATAATGTGCCACACCTCAAAAATGGTTCAAGAATGGTTTGAGGTACACAGCAACGAATGCAAAGTATTGACTTGGCCTCTAAATGTTCCATATCTCAATTTAATTGATCTTCTGTGCAATATGCTGGAATAACAACCTCTGGGGGAATCTAGGGTGGAAAAGGACCTGGAGGACCTAGTAGTTTATAGGCTCAGCAATGGTATGCAATGCCAAACTGCTGCTAACAAGGCAAACAGAATATTGGAATGCGTTAAAAAGGGGATCAATTCTAGAGATAAAACGATAATTCTCCCGCTTTACAAGACTCTGGTCCGGCCTCACCTAAAGTATGCTGTCCAGTTCTGGGCACCAGTCCTCAGGAAGGATGTACTGGAAATGGAGCGAATACAAAGAAGGACAACTAAGCTAATAAAGGGTCTGGAGGATGTTAGCTATGAGGAAAGGTCACGAGCACTGAACTTATTCTCTCTGGAGAAGAGACACTTGAGAGGGGATATGATTTCAATTTACAAATACCGTACTGGTGACCCCACAATAGGGATAAAACTTTTTCACGGAAGGGAGTTTAACAAAACACGTGGCCACTCATTAAATTTAGAAGAAAAGAGGTTTAACCTTAAACTACGTTCTTTACTGTAAGAGCGTAAGAGGTTCTTTACTGTAAGAGCGGCAAGGATGTAGAATTCCCTTCCACAGGCGGTGGTCTCAGTGGGGAGCATTGATAGTTTCAAAAAACTATTAGATAAGCACCTGAACTACCGCAACATACAGGGATATACAATGTAATACTGACATACAATCACACCCATAGGTTGGACTTGATGGACTTGTGTCTTTTTTCAACCTTGCCTACTATGTAACTATATAATTATGTAACTATGTAACAAGTCCATTCAATGGAGGAACCACCTTACAACATCCAGAACTTAAAGGATTTGCTATTGCTGCCTTGGTGCTAGATACTGTAGCATACCTTCAGAGATCCAATGGTGTCCTTTTCTTGATGGGTCAGAGCTGTTTCAGTGCCAAAAGTGGGACCTATTCAATATTAGGTGGGTGGCCGATCGATATATATATATATATAGATAGATAGATAGATAGATAGATAGATAGATAGATCTAACGTTTACATTTCTGGGGAAAAAAATATTGCATAGAATAGGTCTACACAGTTGCATGCTTCATGTACAAAGCAGCCATCTGGTCTTTTCTTTTTAAATTATAAATCCAGTATACTGGTTTACATGTCAGCCATAGTCTTATAAATTAACCCCATCTGCCATACATCACAGCCTGGATCAGTAACCACATTCAGCCTGCTTATTGGCAATGAAATAGCATCAACGCCTCTGTACAATAAGCAAGGAGCAGTATGGGGCCTTTCACATGGGCATTCTGTTTGTCAAATTTAAATTTGTGCTTTTTTTGGATAGAAAACTGTTTACATCTGCCTACATCTGTGTCCATTCAGGTTCATTTTTAATGGAACAAGGCTACACCCATTTCCATTTAAATTGATCTGAACAGAGGTAAGCAGATGTGGTCTAATCGCATTTGTTATGTTTATGTCAGTTTTTAGGCAAGAAACACTTGTTTTGTTTATACTTTTATACCACGATAATTTCTTCAACAACTAACAAATAAAAATGGATGCAAAAATGGATGCAAACTGAACTGAACAGAACATTACTGAACTAAGTGCAGACTGATGTAAACTGAACTGAAGATGGACATACAAACTGATGAAGAATGATGAATTCCTATTCATCATTTTTGTCTTTGCAAAAATCATGACTGAACTCATGATGCCCTTGTGAAAGGACTAAGGGTTCAGTTCAATTTACCGTACATCACTTTGCACTTCAGCATACCTCCGAACTTTCACAACATTTTACCATTACTATTCCTTTATACTGGCTTTTGAAATTTACAATTGCAGAAATTTAGAAATTGGATGAAAGGTTTAGCACTGAGAAATACTTTTTGAAAGATAAAAAGTGCATTTTATATACAGTGAAACTTCGGATTGTGAGTAACGCAGTTTACGAGCGTTCTGCAATATAAGCCATTTAAAAAGAAATCCTGACTCAGTTTGGGAGCATTGCCTCGCAAGACAAGCAAGATTCAAACCTCTGGGGTGTGCAGTAGTGCATGTGGCCAGAGGTGCGGGGGCGTCGGTAATGCTCAGAAATGCTCGGAGACACTCAGAGACACTCCTTTCCCGAGCGCCTAAGAGTATCTCCGGTGCCCCCGCACCTCTGGCCACATGCGGTACTGCAGACACCAACAGTGACTGTGGAATGCATTATGTGAGTTTCCATTGATTCTAATGAGGAAACTCGCTTTGATAAACAAGTGCTTTGGAGTACAAGCATTCTTCTGGACCTAATTATACTTGTAATCTAAGGTACTACTGTACAACTATATAGATCAGACCAAATTGAAGGACAAATGAGGAGGAAAGAGGGAAAGAGGGACAGAGGGAATTTGTTCCAAATCAGGGACAGTCCCTTGAAATCAGGGACAGTTGGCAGCTATGCATCAGTTCAGTGTAATTCAGTTTGCATCCATTTTTTTTAGTTGTTGAGGAAACTAATCATGACAAAAGTATAAACATAAAAATGTTTCTTGCCTAAAAACAGACATAAATAGAATGGATGCAATGGACAGCATCCGTATACATCTATCAGAGCCATTTAAACAGAAAGGAATGCAGCCTTATTCCATTTAAAGAAATGGACTGAAAAACACAGATGTAGATGGATGTGTATAGATGAGTCTCCAGTTACATTCACAAGTCCATAGGAATGAATTTCTAGCTGTTTTTCATCCAAAAATGGATAGAAGAAAAAGCAATGAATGGGAAACCCGTGTGAAAGAAGTCACCCATGCTGACTGTGAAATGTAGCAGAGGTGTGTAAATCACAAAGCTGGTTTGCGCAGAATTATGAATCCTTAGACAAATAACATAGTAAACATATTTGTATTTTAACATATTTACTTGCTTTAAGCATTATTGCCTTTTATTTTGTTTGCAGTAAACTATGCTTAATTAAATCTAAGTGACTGCTCTATATAAATAGTCATTATTACTATTGACTGTGCATACTGAGCAGCTTTTGCTTCTAAACAGTTTTAATCAACATCAATGCAGAGCTCAATTTTTAAAGTCCGGATGCATTTTTGCTAGTGTTACTCTTTACGTATTACGTTTTTAATAGACTGCAATAGTGTTATGCCCTGTCACTGTGGAAAAGGAGGTAAAAGCCATACAGGGTTTTTATGAATGCAGATTCAGGGGCTCCAGAATGGCTATTCTAATCGAGAAATTTGATCTGCCAGTTTCCTACGTGTTTTGTAATTCCCATATTGGGTTCTGGAGTTTGGAGACTTCAAAGAGTCTTGGGAGGGATAGAGACTTTAAACCTGTGTCCAGGTCTTACCGGAGGTCAGCAGGTTGTATGTGTGCCATATATACAGAGGATGCATGAGAGAGGTGCATAGATTTCATGTGGTACTGAGATCATGTCCAAGGGACTAGCTAAGAAGTTGGAATTAAAGGCCTGAGCAGCATTGCTGGGAAAATGTGCCAGGAGACTGAAGAAAACAACTGTGTACAACACTGAACAAGGCTAATATCACTTTTATTTGCATGTGAAGTGATGGTGGAAACCCCTGGATTTGAAAAAAACATCACAGGGCATACAAATACACTATTGCCCTTTGTACAGAAGAAAAAAAAAACTGTTAATTGTAACAACCACCTAGCCATAAAATGTTACTTTTTTATTCCAACCTGTGCTGGAACAATACTAAAATCTGACTAGTTACCTTCTAAAGGACCAAATTTTAATTATATTTCCATACATGTTTTATACATGATGCCCGACATGCTATGGAGCAAGATGATAATGTAGGCTTAAAGTAGAAGTCCACCTTAACACTAAAATCTGTAAATCTACAGGCATCCATGATCTAAATAAACAAGAAGGTGAATATAAATCTGTTAATCCAAATTACCACATAAATGACACCTTGTAGCGCTAGTACTGTGCAAAAGGTAACCTCATTAGCTATACCTCTCACCTATTATTCTGTGTTGCTCCTAAAGGTGTATATACATCCAAATATAACATATACAATTAGTCAAATATATACAATTTCTTATGAAATATTTGTGAATGACAAACTCAATGTGATTATCCCAAATCAAAGAGATGTAAATACAAATATTAATATTCTTTAAAACAGAAAAAATGTGATGAAATAGTTCATAGGAAATAAAGAAATCCTTCAATCCTAAATCTTTTTCGTGTGCAAAACTAATCAGTGTCCAAAACGATTATATAAAGCCTTCACCGCACCATCAGTGTCCGTGACCCCCCCACCCCGTTGGAGCACTATTTCATCACATTTTTTCTGTTTTAAAGAATATTAATATTGTATTTACATCTCTTTGCTTTGGGATAATCACATTGAGTTTGTCATTCACAAATATTTCATAAGAAATTGTATATATTTGACTAATTGTATATGTTATATTTAGATGTATATACACCTTTAAGAGCAACACAGAATAATAGGTGAGAGGTATAGCTAATGAGGTTACCTTTTGCACAGTACTAGCGCTACAAGGTGTCATTTATGTGGTAATTTGGATTAACGGATTTATATTCACCTTCTTGTTTATATAGTTACATATTTAAGTGGCGGCTGGGGATCTGGAGGGATTTGAGTTGGCGCGGTGATGATACACTTATTGGGCGATTTTTGATTTGTGTATCTAGTTTTTGCATCCATGATCTAAGACTAACCTATCTAGAAGAAATTGGTATACATACCTTTTTTGAAGCCTCTCCGGTCTGATCCTAAGCTGAGCTTTCAGCAGCAGCTTCGCTGTGTAGGCGGGTGCAGAGGAGGCAGCCGGCAATGGAAGCCCTCATAGTAACTCTATGGGTGACATTACTTCCCATTAATTTCCCAACTGTTGTTGGCTGTCTCCTGTGCAGATCTTCTGCCACTGGAAACCGGACTGGAGGGGCTTCAAAAAAAGGTATGTATACCGATTTCTTCTTTACGGGGCTAGATAAGTTAGTCTTACATTGTGGTTGCCTATAGATTTAGAGATCCCTATGAAGCCCGTTGCATTCCAACCCCAGGCTGTCTACAGTCCACCTAGAACATCAGAGCTAAGTTTTTCTAAAATTTTTATTGAAAAGTCAAATCCTGACAATGTGATTGGCCAAAAGTTTTTATCTCTAATAACATCAGTGGGATTAATTATGTGACTGTTGAGGACAGACCCTTCTACTGAGTAATCATGTGGTTGAAAGTGAATAGAATAGGTGTGTAAGATTCAGCATACCAGCAGCAGGTTAAACTGTGTTTAAATTTGCTAAAATTCTTGCAAGATAAATAACTGACCTAGAGAAGATTTGTTTTACCCAACAAACATGAAGTTAAACTTTAACTGTCATAAGGTCAACATACCCTCTTTATATTAAATATAATTTTTTTCTACTTTGGAAAATAATACAACCAAGCCTATACATGACCAGGGGATATCAGATGCCACCAGGAGCAAATGACAAAGTCATTAAAAATGGCATAGAAAATATAAGGAAAAACAATAGATATATTTAATATTGTTAACACGGATAAAAGAAAACTACAAATCAGTATTTTCATTGGCAATAGCGTATAACATGTGTGCATCCTCTACAAAGGTGTCACGTCTACCCCAAACACAGGTGGTCAGACACTATAGCTGGCTACTATGTTCTTCACTTAGAGCAGCCCCCTTTCCCATAAGGCAAGCAGGCCTACTGGTACTCGGTTTCCCCCAGGTCTTATACACAATGCTATAGTGCCAGGCCACCACCCCAGGGTGGGCGTGTACTGAGCAAAGTAAACAGTTTTTTGCGGTTGGCAGACAAGCAGAGTGGTTCTATGACAGTCCAGGTAAAAGGCAGGCTGAGTTCAGGGAATAGTCCAAAATCTGGTCTAAGGTCATACACAGGGAACGCCAATCGAGCTCAGCAGAGCAGACAGACAGGGGGCTTGATCAGGAATAACACAGGCATCACTCTCTATCACAAGCATGTCAGTGAGGGTTTGGTTGGCTTATAACTATAATTAGGTTTCGTTTGCACCCAGAGACTGATCACATTAATCACCTTGCAGGTGGACAGACAGACAAGAAGAGTGCCATTGCCAAAACCCCAGATGCTGGAATGAGGAGTAGGAGCACTATGCTCCTGACATTACCACCCCTCTGAGGAGGCCCCCCTCCGGACCCTTAAAAATGAGCCGGACATCCAGAACAGGACAATCAGACTAGGCAGAGGTCAAGGGATCCACAAGGTCAGGTTAGTTAGCAGGTGATGTGTCACAGGAGTCAAGTCAGATAGCTGAAACACAAATGGAATGCTGTTAAGATGCTCTTGACAAAAGGAAAGTATAATGCAGCTTGCCTGAACCTGCAATATGCTAGCTGGACAAAAAAAGGCAAATTTTTAAGGAACTATAACCAACAAATATGTAGGCTACAAATCCTCAGTTCAGTTCAGTTCAATATTCAGACAAGAAATCTCTGATTATTCTCCATTTTCCTAATGTGCATTCTTTTTCAGTGTCAGAAACTCAGAAGGAATTGAAGCCAATGGATTAACATGGCGGCACCTAAATAGCATTTTCAAAAGAAGATCAGCTTGCCTATATCTTTCAGGAAAGGTTTATTCTATAGTCTGTTATATAGACTAAATTACATCAACTAGGTCTGTGCATAAACAATGGCTTGTAAGCTTTTAGCATGCTCTAAAATGTACAAGAGGCAAGGAATGGCATGGTGCACTAATGGAGCTTTATTATGGCATCGTATGCCATAAAACAAGGATGGACTCTTGTAGAAATGTTAAAATCCTGTTTTTTGGGGGGAAAAGAAGCACATGAATGCAATTGCGTGAGAAATATAGGACATCAAGATTAGCAAAGAGAATATTTTTGTCTTTATTACAAGTTAAGTCTGCTTTTATACATTCTTCAGAAATAGATTACTCATTGGTCAAGAAAAGATAAGAAGGCCAGCAAACAATATAGTTTATTTTGACATTCAGATTGTGAGTGTATCTCTCAAACAAACGACTTGGGACATCAAGACTAGCTGAAGGCAATAGGACAATTCTGTAGTATTGGATACATGTGTATGTATTGCAAACTCCTGGCTTAGAAGAAAACATATCCTACATATCCTCTCTTGTTCCTGTTATGTTAGAGAAGGTCTCATCCAAACACTGAACCTAAGGTTGTTAGCAAAATGTAATAGCCTGACCTTGCTAACTATCTGAATGTTCCAGAGAAAGATGGAGAGTTCATTTAAAAAAAAAAATTTCTTCTACACTCCCATTTATCTCTAAGAACATTCCAATATTTTCATATATATTTTCAAAAAAGTAAGGGCGATCACATTGTAGACACTAGCAAAGCTATTGATTCAGAGCCAGACCACTCATTTTTTTCAGCAAACTGCAAAAGATTAAAATGAAAAACATGGTATACAACTCCATTAAAAATCATGCTTAATTATTGACCAGTAGACAGGAATGATCAATAAATGATTGCGCACAGTTTTGTTTTTATTAGTTGTAATCAGAACATAATGAATTCGATTGTAGAACAATTGGATTTAAAAATATGTGTGGGCAGCTTTGCTGAGATGACCTGTATGAAGGATCATGGGAACTATAAGTTGGTCATACAAACCTGCTTTGCACACAAGGATTGTAGAGTTTTTGCACACTTTTAAAAAATAATTTTAGGTCTGAAAGCAGACACCCCAGAGAATAAAATAGTGGTAGTTCCAATTTTTTATGTCACTTGATAATGCTTAAAAGGTCTAGAAAACACAGAATTTTGGTAATAGGCACACTAAAGTGAATTTTAGGGCAAACAAACATAATACACTATCTACATCTTGGTAAAATGTATAAGGTGAGGGTTCACCGAGTAAACAGATACCTAACATGTCAAACCTTACATTTGTGTGCACCAGTGAAATGGCGACAATCTTCAGTACCCTGTATTTTCTATAGGCAACACTTCAAAAGCCCCCTATAGGTCATCAATTTAGTGTTACAGATGAGGTCTTGTGCTAGGATTATTACTCTCACTCTGGTGTGCATGGCGGTATGTAACATGTGCATCTCAATCAATGATTTTTAGGTGACAGATCCTCTTTAATATGACATGCAGGGTATAAAAGTCCCTGCATGTCTCCTCTGGGCTTCACTGAATGTATTGCAATACACCCCTTCCCAGCTATGCTAGCCAGGGACACTGAAAGGCTGACCCAGAAGTGACATCATAGATGCTGCTTTCCAGGTCACAGCACAAAGGGGAGAAGAGTGGACGTGTGTCCTTTCTTCTCCCTTCCCTCCACCCACCGGCATCTGCCATCTTGGTCCCTGGCCTGCAGATGGGCAAGTGGAGCATGGAATACATGACAGGGCATGCATGCCATAAGGACCTGGCAGCGAAAGGGTAAAAGGAAAAAAAATACAACTTTTAGGGGAGAAAAAAAACTGTTTCCCCTACTGTCTGTTATCATATAATAATGCCAGGATGACAAAAACATGTCCAAATTTTTATTTTTTTGGAAAGTGGACACTCCAAGCTAATCTTATTTATTTTGGAAATGAAAAAAACCTACTGGTATTGAGGTTATTGGTTAAGGCGCACTTAGTCTTTAAAAGTTGCTCACTGAAAGCCAAATACAAGTTTTGTGTTAACAATGGAAAAAGGTTCATTAGAAGATGAAACTGCACATTATGTGCAATGGCTAGATGTGATGAACCTCAACCCCCCCCCCCCCAAATAATCCTATAATTACTGCTGATCAGTGGAACTTTGAAACCCCCCTAAATGAACCTCACAATCATTTTTGGTTAGTGGCATCGGAACAATTTCACAATCAGTGATGCCAGTGAAATTTTGACACCACCCACTCCCATCATTGGCAGTCAATGAAACTTTTAATTCCCTCAAATGAATTCCACAATAATTTAACAATATTTAGAACCCCGCCTGACACATTGTAAATGCCTTCTCTACTACACCCTGGAAGATACCATTAGGTATTCTTTCAATAAATCCTCCTACTTCCCCTTCCTCTGTTGTGAGAATAATTGTCAGACTTTTCTAAACTGTTCCTTTCCTCCTGTCCCGGGAGGTCCCAAGGCCACTGTCCCTGCCTTCTCATTTGCAGTGTGCTAAGGAGACACTGGTGTGTACAGGCTCCCTCAGTCAATTTAGTTGGGATTTCCATCAGGTCTTTCCTTTTCAATGAAACAATTGTTTTTCATTGATCTACCGACTTAATGTAGCCAGTTTCTGAAAGACACATTTCTTTAACCCTCACACTGACAATTTCCATCGTAAATGTGCTTTCCTTGTTCCTACCAGGGGGAAAGGCAGGGTTCTCCAACTGCCATTATGTCCTCATTTATGTTTTTTTTATGAAGTGGTAGTAAATCACTAGGGATGAGCCGAACACCCCCCGGTTCGGTTCGCACCCGAACCTTCGAACGGACAAAAAATTCATACGAACTTTAGAACCCTATTAAAGTATATGGGACTCGAACATTTGAAATCAAAAATGCTAATTTTAAAGGCTAATATGCAAGATGTGCAACAGACAACACCAGCAATAAGGGGTAGATACAGGTGTATACTGTGCTGGAGGCACACAACACCCACTTTAACTCCTGCAGATGCCTGTATTATAGAACACCAGCAATAAAGGGTAGATACAGGTGTATACTGTGCTGTGCTGGAGGCACACAACACCCACTAACTCCTGCAGATTCCTGTATTAGAGAACACCAGCAATAAAGGGTAGATACAGGTGTGTACTATGTTGTGTTGGAGGCACACAACACCCACTAACTCCTGCAGAAGAAGAAGACAGCTTGGAGCTATTTTACAATAAAGGACTGCCTTTTTGGTGAATGGGTAGGGGTACAATGTACCCCATACCTATTCACATAGGGGGCAGGATCTATGAGCTCCCTTATTAAAGGGGGCTTCCAAATTCTGATAAATCCCCTGCCCTCAGACTGACAAACACTGACCAGGGTTGTCGGGAATAGGCCCTTGTCCCCAACAACATGGGGACAAGCTTCTTTGGGGCATGTGGCCTGGAAGGGGAGGTTGCTCGCTCGTACCCCCCTATCCTGACCTCCAGGCTGCATGCTCCAATAAGGGTCTGGTATGTTTTTGGGGGAGCCCCACATCAATTTTATTTTACATTTTGGTGTGGGGTTCCCCTTAAAGTCCATACCAGACCGAAGGGCCTGCCATGTACTGTTTTTTTCCTTGATTTTTGGAATTCCACACCATAATATAATTGAATAAGTACATACTATTGCATGCATTTGAAGAGTTAAAATATGGAATAAACCAAACTGATGAGTATTGGCTAATTATGCTGCTGAGTACAATGCACACTTTCAGGAGGTGATGCTGTCGGTGGGATTTGAACTCATGGCTTGAACCTTTGAGGGCAGTAGGGCATACTACTATGCTACAGAGCTGAGCACATACCTCCAAAAAATAAATTTACTAATGTTTGATTCTATACAATATTGTTTTCCATTTCAGGTATTAATATTATAGTAACAACCATGCTCATGCTGATGTGGCATTGGCTAATAGTCATTCACCTTTGCAGCATATGCTGCTGAGTACAATGCAAGCTTTCAGTAGGTGATACCATTGGTTGTGATTTTCATCCATTTGAGCACAATTATATTGAGAACATATATTTACTAGTGTTTGATGGTGAGACTACTTTATATTCTATGTATAATAGTACTCAGTACAGCGACTTAGGCCCCTTTCACACTTGTGAGACCTGAAAGCTGCACGATTTTGATGCGACTTTAAGCAATGCCTGTGTAATCTTGAGGTCTATGGATGCAGGAGTTGCAGGGAAAGGCATGCAATTTTTCCACGATTTTGCATCTGAAATTTTGCCGCAATTCCAGGGAATGCCTGTGTAAACTTGAGGCACAGGGTTCCCCTTAAAATCCATACCAGAACTGAAGTGTCTGGTATGGATTTTGAGGGGGACCCCCACACCATTTCTTTTTTAATTTTTGCGCGGGGTTCCCCTTAATATCCATACCAGAACTGAAGGGCCTGGTATGGAATTGGGGGGGGGGCATGCAATTTTGTTTAACTTTGTTTTGGGGTTCCCCTTAATATTAATACCAGACCCAAAGGGACTGGTAATGGATTGTGGGGGAATCACTTGTCGTTTTTTTTTTCAATGACTTTTATGTGTATTGCCAGGCTATTCATTATAGCCACGAGTACTTTTAAATTACTTTTTTTCCTTTTAGAAATGTAATTTTGTGCAGGGACTGTTGTAAACACAGAAACATGCGCCACTTTACAGGCATACTATAGACACCTCCACCCCCCCGTATGAAATTTAAAGGAATATTTCACTTTTATTGTTTCACTTTAAGCATTATTAAAATCACTGCTCCTGAAAAAAATGCCATTTTTAAAACTTTTTTTTGCATTGATACATGTCACTGGGGCAGAACCCAGGTCCCTAAACACTTTTTACGACAATACTATGCATTTTTAGTACATTTTGCAGATTTGCACTCCAGTCCATTTAATATGGTTTCCTACGGAACATGTTCTGTAGTGCAAATCTGCAAAATGCAAAAAGCGCTAAAAATGCATAGGTGTAAATCCAGCCTTAAAGGGTGTTCCGCGGCTTTCGAATTTGCCGCAAACACCCCAAATTGTTCGCTATTCGACGAACACTCGATGTTGGGTGGGGGAAGTAAAATAAAAATAATGATGATGATGAATGTTATTGGTTGATTGTAACCGAAGAGGAGGAGCAGTAAAATGGCTAGAACTAAGTAAACACATACAGCCAATTTACTTTCACTTATGATTGCTATTAAAGAGAGACACACACACTGAATAATTTCAAAAGACAGTCAATCTTATCTGGTTCATTTGTCAGAGAACCTGAATTATTTAGCAATTAAGCATAAGCACAGCAGAAGAACAATAGTGAAGCAAGCTACAGTTCAACTTAATTTTTTCATAATAATCTGTTGCTATTGTGTTAGTATTGTGAACTTGATAGTGATATTAGTGTTGCTAGTGTTGTGATAGCCTCAGAAGCTGCCCATGTTGTGGGGGGGATTTATTGTTATAGATTCTATATTATAGATTGAGATTCTATATACTGGATTTATTGGCGTATAACACTCACTTTTTCACCATGAAAATCGGGTGCAAATAGCGTGTGCGTGTTATACGCCAATAACTGCCTTATTTAACCACTTGCTTACTGGGCACTTAAACCCCCTCAGTCCCAGACCAATTTTCAGCTTTCAGCGCTGATGCACTTTGAATGACAATTGCGCGGGCATACAACACTGTACCCAAATGAAATTTTTATCATTTTTTTCCCACAAATAGAGCTTTCTTTTGGTGGTATTTAACTAGATGCTGACCGCCGACCGTCAATTGACGGCCAGGCGGCGCACCTATTGTGGCGGGAGGCCGTCATATGACGGCCTCCCGTTTAAACAGGGAATGCGCGTGATCGTGCGCGCGCATCCCTGTTTCTTCGGTGGCGGCGTGTCACGGAGACACCGCTCGCCACCGAAGGGGGTGAACAGCCATTCGTTATGGCTGTTTACCACGTGATCGGCCGTGATGAAGTCACGGCCGATCACAGATGGTCACACCCCGAACGTGCACGGCGCATGCGCGCGATAGCGAGCGCGCTGCGCGTGCACGTCGGTGGCGGCGTGTTCCCCGGGAACACTGCTCGTCACCGACGCTGGTAAACAGCCATTGGCCAGCTGTTTACCCACGTGATCGGCTGTGATCCTTTCACAGCCGATCACTAAAATGTAAACAAACCACGGTAACGGGATGTTACCGGGTTCTCCTCCTCACACACCGATCGTGTGTGAGGAGGAGATTGCGGTAACATCTCGTTACCGCCTACAGTGTACACCAATCACACTGATTCCCCCCCCAATAAAGAGGACCTGTCACCACCCCTCATAGTACCTGTCAATCACAGTCCATCAGAGTACCTGTCACAGTCCATCAGAGTATTTGAGTACCTGTCCTAGCCCATCAGAGTACCCGAGTACCTGTCCCAGCCCATCAGAGTACCCGAGTACCTGTCCCAGCCCATCAGAGTACCCGAGTACCTGTCCCAGCCCATCTCAGTACCCGAGTACCTGTCCCAGCCCATCTCAGTACCCGAGTACCTGTCCTAGCCCATCAGAGTACCCGAGTACCTGTCCCAGCCCATCAGAGTACCCGAGTACCTGTCCCAGCCCATCAGAGTACCCGAGTACCTGTCCCAGCCCATCTCAGTACCCGAGTACCTGTCCCAGCCCATCAGAGTACCCGAGTACCTGTCCCAGCCCATCAGAGTACCCGAGTACCTGTCCCGGCCCATCAGAGTACCCGAGTACCTTTCACGGCCCATCAGAGTACCCGAGTACCTGTCCCATCAGAGTACCCGAGTACCTGTCCCGGCCCATCAGAGTACCTGTCCCGGCCCATCAGAGTACCCAAGTACCTGTCACGGCACATCAGAGTACCCGAGTACCTGTCACGGCACATCAGAGTACCCGAGTACCTGTCACGGCACATCAGAGTACCCGAGTACCTGTCACGGCCCATCAGAGTACCCGAGTACCTGTCACGGCCCATCAGGGTACCCGAGTACCTGTCACGGCCCATCAGGGTACCCGAGTACCTGTCATGGCCCATCAGGTTACCCGAGTACCTGTCACGGCCCATCAGGGTACCCGAGTACCTGTCACAGTCCATTAGAGTACCGAGTACCTGTCACAGTCCATTAGAGTACCGAGTACCTGTCACAGTCCATTAGAGTACCGAGTACCTGTCACAGTCCATTAGAGTACAGAGTACCTGTCACAGTCCATTTGAGTACCCGAGTACCTGTCACCAGGCCATCAGAGTACCCGAGTACCTATCACCAGGCCATCAGAGTACCCGAGTACCTGTCACCAGGCCATCAGTGTACCCGAGTACCTGTCACCAGGCCATCAGTGTACCCGAATACCTGTCACCAGGCCATCAGTGTACCCGAGTACTTGTCACCAGGCCATCAAAGTACCCGAGTACCTGTCACCAGGCCATCAGAGTACCCAAGCACCTGTCACCAGGCCATCAGAGTACCCGAGTACCTGTCACCAGGCCATCAGAGTACCCGAGTACCTGTCACCAGGCCATCAGAGTACCCGAGTACCTATCTCCAGCCCATCAGAGTACCCGAGTACCTATTTGCAGCCCATGTCTCATAGAATATACGTTGGGGTGTTTGCTTTCCAAAATGGGGTCATTTTGTGGGTAATTTCACTGTCCTGGTGGTCCAGGACCTTCAAAAGTGTGATGGGTAGGAATGAAATGAGATGTGTCATTTATGCTCCTAGAACGCCTGAACGTACTACTTCAATGTTCGGCCTCTCTATGTGACCAGGCTGTGTAAAAGTCACACACATGTGGTATTGCCATACTCGGGAGGAGTAGCAGAATGTATTTTGGGGTGTAATTTTTGCTATATACATGCTATGTGTTAGAAATATCTTATAAATTGACAATTTTGTGTAAAAAAAAAATGTGTTTTAATTTTTCTCCACATATTCCAAAAACTTCTGGAAAAAAATGAACCGTTCAAAAGACTCATTATGCCTCACAGATTATACGTTGGGGTGTTTGCTTTCCAAAATGGGGTCATTTTATGGGAAATTCCATTGTCCTGGTACTCCAGGGCCTTCAAAAGTGTAATAGGTGGTTGAGAAACGAGATGCGTAATTTTTGCTCGTAGAACGTCTGAAGGTACTACATCAATGTTGGTGCTCTGTATGTGGCCAGGCTGTGTAAAAGTCTCACACATGTGGTATCGCCATACTCGGGAGGAGTAGCAGAATGTATTTTGGGGTGTCATTTTTTCTATATACATGCTATGTGTTAGAAATATCTTATAAATTGACAATTTTGTGTAAAAAAAAAATGCGTTTTAATTTTTTTCCACATATTCCAAAAACTTCTGGAAAAAAATGAACCGTTCAAAAGACTCATTATGCCTCACAGATTATACGTTGGGGTGTTTGCTTTCCAAAATGGGGTAATTTTATGGGAAATTACATTGTCCTGGTACTCCAGGGCCTTCAAAAGTGTAATAGGTGGTTGAGAAACGAGATGCGTAATTTTTGCTCGTAGAACGTCTGAAGGTACTACATCAATGTTGGTGCTCTGTATGTGGCCAGGCTGTGTAAAAGTCTCACACATGTGGTATCGCCGTACTCGGGAAGAGTAGCAGAATGTATTTTGGGGTGTCATTTTTGCTATATACATGCTATGTGTTAGAAATATCTTATAAATTGACAATTTTGTGTAAAAAAAAAATGCGTTTTAATTTTTTTCCACATATTCCAAAAACTTCTGGAAAAAAATGAACCGTTCAAAAGACTCATTATGCCTCACAGATTATACGTTGGGGTGTTTGCTTTCCAAAATGGGGTAATTTTATGGGAAATTCCATTGTCCTGGTACTCCAGGGCCTTCAAAAGTGTAATAGGTGGTTGAGAAACGAGATGCGTAATTTTTGCTCGTAGAACGTCTGAAGGTACTACATCAATGTTGGTGCTCTGTATGTGGCCAGGCTGTGTAAAAGTCTCACACATGTGGTATCGCCGTACTCGGGAAGAGTAGCAGAATGTATTTTGGGGTGTGTTGTATACATATGCTGTGTGTGAGAAATAACCTGATAATATGACAATTTAGTAAAAAAAAATAAAAAAAAATAAAAAATCTTCATTTTGCAAAGAATTGTGGGAAAAAATGACAACTTAAAAAAACTCACCATGCTACTTACTTAATACCTTGGGATGTCTACTTTGTAAAAAGGGGTCATTTGGGGGGTATTTGTACTTTCCTGACTTGTTAGTGTCTCAATAAATGAGATACACCTGATGTACTGAAGGCCTGATCAGAAGTGATCAATTTTCAGTGATTGGCACCATAGTTTGTAGACTCTATAACTTTCACAAAGACCAAATAATATATACTAATGTGGGTTATTTTTACCAAAGATATGTAGCAGTATAAATTTTGGCCAAAAATTTATGACAGAAACGAAGAAAAAGGCATTTTTTTCACAAAATTTACGTTTTATTTTATTTATAGCACAAAAAATAAAAAACCCACTAGTGATTAAATACCACTAAAAGAAAGCTCTATTTGTGTGGAAAAAAGGACGCAAGTTTCATATGGATACAGTGTTGGATGACTGAGTAATTGTCATTCAAACTGTGAGAGCGCTGAAAGCTGAAAATTGGTCTGGTCAGGAAGGGGGTGTAACTGCACTGTACTGAGGTGGTTAATTACAGCTCAGAGTTTTATTTTTTGCTAAACAAACAAAAAAAATGCAAAAAAAAAAAAAAAATCATGTTTAATAGTTTGTTATAAAATTTTGCAAACGGGTCATTTTTCTCCTTCATTGAAGTGTGCTGATGAGGCGGCACTGATAGGCTGCACTGGTGGGCACTGATGGGCTGCATTGGTGAGCACTGATAGGCTGCATTGGTGGGCACTGATAGGCTGCACTGGTGGGCACTGATAGGCATAGTTAAGGCGGCACTAATAGGCACAGATAAGGCGGCACCGATGGGCACAGATAAGGCGGCACAGATGGGCAAAGATGGGCACAGATAAGATGACACGGATGGGTGGCACAGATGGGTGGCACGGATGGGTGGCACGGATGGGCACTGATAGGTACCACTGATAGATGGGACTGATGGGCACTGATAGGTGGCACTGATAGGTGGCTGTGATAGGTGGCGCTGCTGGGCACTGATGGGCGGAACTGCTGGGCACTGGTAGATGACACTGATGGGCACGGATATGTGGTACTGGGGTGCAGCACCTTTGTTGAGGCAGATTGTGGACACTGCTGGGTGGCACTGGGGGCACTGCTGGGTGGCACTGCTGGGTGGCACTGTGGGCACTGCTGGGTGGCACTGACGGGGGGCACTTACTTTTTATTAATGTGGCACTGACAGGAGGCAGGTGGGCACTGGCAGGGGGAGGTGGGCACTAGCTCTCTTCACATCACCTCTCCCTCAGCAATGCTTCCCCCTTCAGATCCCCCCCAGCATTACTCCCTTTTACAACAACCTCCCCATAGCACTTCCAACCCTGTACATCACCTCCTCCACTGTCACCCCTCTCCCACAGCACTGCACCCCTTTCACATCACACCTTTTACTACCCTCTTGACATCCAGCCACTACCCCTCAGACATGCCCCCTTCTCCTAACCTTGCCCCCACAGTGATGTCCTCTGCCCCTTCACTTGTCTACCTTAGAAAAAGCAGAGAGCAGCCAGCAGGATAGTAATGAATGTGCTGTGACTACAGCACTCAGTTCATTACTATAATACCATCTGCATTCCGCTCTGTCTTGAGAATGACATCAGGGGAGGCTGGAAGAAAGAAGCAGTGTGACTGCAGTCTGGAATGGGACAGTCTGCATTTGGATCACGGTCTTCCATTTAGTAATGCCTGCTCTATATGCTATTATTAATCATAAAGACGTTATTAAGGCTGTGAAATGTGCCCTTGAAAAGTTCTCAGAGTTACTTAGGAAACATTAGAGATATCGTATTAAATATAAAAATTTTGATTTGAAACACAACTATTTTTGGTATGGAAGAAATTTCTATTAGGTATGAGCCAAACACTCCCCAGTTTGGTTTGCAGCAGAACATGCAAACAGGCAAGAAAATAGTTTGAACACGCGAAGACCATTAAAGTCTATTGGACACAAACATGAAAAATCAAATGTGCTAATTTTAAAGGCTTATATGCAAGTTATTATCATAAAAAGTGTTTGGGGACCTGGGTCCTGCCCCAGGGGACATGTATCAATGCAAAAAAAAAGTTTTAAAAACAGAAGTTTTTTCGGGAGCAGTGATTTTAATAATGCTTAAAGTGAAACAATAAAAGTGAAATATTCCTCTAAATTTCTTCCTGGAGGTGTCTTAAGTATGCCTGTAAAGTGGCATGTTTCCAGTGTTTACAACAGTTCCTGCACAAAATGATATTTCTAAAGGAAAAAAAGTAATTTAAAAGTGCTCTTGGCTATAATGAATTGTCTGTCCTGGCGATACACATAAAAGTCATGGCATGGGATTCCCCCACAGTCCATTACCAGGCCCTTTAGGTCTGGTATGCATATTAAGGGGAACCCCAAACCAAAATTAAAAAAAAAATGGCGTGGGGGCCCCCCTCAAGATCCATACCAGAACCTTCAGGTCTGGTATGGATTTTAAGGGGAAACCCCGTGCCAAAATTAAAAAAAAATGGCCCCCCAAAAATCCATACCAAATCCCTAACATGGCAGACTGCAGGAAAAGAAGGGGGATGAGAGACCGCCCCCCCCTCCTGAACCGTAGCAGGCCACATGCCCTCAACATGGGGTGGGTGCTTTGGAGTAGCCAAAGCACCGTGTCCTCATGTTGATGGGGACAAGGGCCTCATCCCCACAACCCTTGCCTGGTGGTTATGGGGGTCTGCGGGCAGGGGGCTTATCAGAATCTGGAAGCCCCCTTTAACAAGGGGACCCCCAGATCCCAGCCCCCCGTGTGAAATGGTAATGGGTTACAAATGTACCTGTGCAGTGTAAACCTTACAATTTTAAATGCCAAGTCCCTGGGCATGATTAGTGCTAACAAACATAGGGGGTTATTTACGAAAGGCAAATCCACTTTGCACTACAAATACAAACTACAAGTGCAAAGTTCTGGCGGGGGGCTTATTGGAATCTGGAAGCCCCCTTTAACAAGGGGACCCCCAGATCCTGGCCTCCCTCCATGTGAAATGGTAATGGGTACAAATGTACCCCTACCATTTCACAAAAAAGTGTAAAAATTACATGGCACAGTTTGGGGACAAGTCCTTTATTAAAAAAAAAAAACAACTGTCCCACAAAGTCTTCGTCTTCTTCTCTTGCTCCGCTGATGGATCTAAAAAGAAAAAAAAAAAGAATGCGACCGATAATGACCATCCCCATTACCATTTCACACAGGGGGGCAGGCTGGGATCTGGGGGTCCCCTTGTTAAAGAGGGCTTCCGGATTCCGATAAGCCCCCCGCCTGCAGACCCCCACAATCACCAGGCAAGGGTTGTGGGGATGAGGCCTCTGGCCCCATCAACATGGGAACACAGGACACGGTGCTTTGGCTACCCCAAAGCACCCTCCCCATGTTGAAGGCATGTGGCAAATAAATAATATTTCTTAATACATTTAGGAAAAAAATGGATGAGTATTAATTAGTCTGTGTAAACGTTATAGAGTCTACAAATTATGATATGTATATTTGAAAATTGATCATTCTTTATTTTGTGACTGCCTGTCCAATTTCTTGAAGTCCTAAAATGCAAGATCAGTACAAACACCCCCAAAATAACCCCCTTTTGGAAAGTAGCCTGTCTAGGGTATTTACTAAGAGGCATGGTAATGTTTTTTAAGTTGTAACCTTTACCCACAATTCTTTGGAAGATCTCACACGCAGCATAGTCATACTTAGAAATTACAACCCAAAACACATTCTGCTATTTGTCCCAAGTAGGGGGATACCACATTTGTGAGACTTTGTTTGTAGTCTAGCTGCATAGAGAGGCACAACATTCAAGGAGCGCAAGGAACACCTTAAGGCCGCGTACACACAGGCGGATTGTCTGTCCAACTTAGTCCGCTGAACCGTGTTTCAGCGGACAATCCGCTCGTGTGTGGGCTTCAGCTGACTTTTTCAGCGGACAGTCTGACGGACTAAGTCTTTCAGGATTTCCGTAATTTTGTCCGTCCAAACTTGGTTTTGTCCGTCCAAACTTGGTTTCAGCGGACAGTCCGCTCGTGTGTAGGCAAGTTGGACGGACTAAGTATGGCGCATGCTCAGAAAGGATTTACACGGCCGAAGGTTGCATTGCAGTGTATTGGACGTCGTTTTTCTAGTCCCGTCGTACGTGCTGTACACGTCATCGCGCACGCCTTCAGCGGACTGTCTGTTCATCATGTGTGGTCAAGTCCGTTCATTCAAAATTTGGACGGACTGTCTGTCGGATTGTCTGACGAACTTAGTTGGGCAGACAATCCGCCCGTGTGTACGCGGCCTAAGGCTTTCTAGTGGCATCAAAACATCTAAATTTCCTTACTACCTTTCACACTTTTGGAGGCCCTTGATCACATGGGCAGTGCAACCCACAAAATTACCACATTTTGAAAAGGAAACACTACAATGTATTTTCTAAGAATCTTTTGCAGATTCAGTTGTTTTGCCACAAGTATTTGGAAACTGCAATAATAAAATAAAAATGTTGTCATTAAAAAAGATATTTCACAACACACACCATAGGCATATTTAGAATTACACGCTATTACACATTCTGCTATTTCTCCAGAGTATGGAGATACCACATGTGTCAGACTTTTTCAATGTTTGTCCTGATTATTTTACTGTTGGCACTGACACAGGACACTAGTGCTGGCATACTGTATACTGGTCTGGTGTCACTAGCACGGGTATGCAAGCAGGTTAAAATAAATAATAAAATATCACATCATAACAAGATAATTAGAGCTGCTACCACCTATACGTGTGATCACTATACACATGAAAAACAAATCAGATAAAAGTGAAGAGCTCCACACTACAAACATGAAAATAGACTCATCGGGCACTTTATTAGGTACACCTGTTCAACTGCTTGGTATCAAAAATTGCTAATCAGCCAATCACATGGCAGCAACTCAATGCATTTAGGCCTCTAGATGTGGTAAAAACGTTCTGAATTTTATAAATGAGCATCAGAATGGGGAAGAAAGGGTATTTAAGTGACTTTAAATGTGACATTGTTATTGGTGCCAGATGGGCTGGTCTGAGTATTTAAAAAATTTGACAGTTCGCACTACGATCTAAAAACCCATCTGGGGGTGTCATTAACTTTACATTGACAGCCTCAGCGGTTTGCAGATGTCAGTGTGAACCACCGGCGAGTGACATGCAATGCAGGAACCCGCACTACAATTGCGCTGGTTCCCGCATCTCATATGTGTGATCTGGGACTTAATTTGTATGGAGAAAGATTAAGACACCTGTCAGGTTTTTGTTGCTGTCTTTGTCCTCATTAGGAAGACTCACCCTCTTTACTTATGCTGATGACTGATATAACGGAAATTGACAGAAAATACCACAATGTGAGTGTCACTAAAGAAACAATAGTGGGAAGTTGTGATTACTGAGAGTGCCCATTTGCAACAACTTGAAATATATTGGGGTTTATTTACTAAAACTAGAGTGCAAAATCCGGTGCAGTTCTGCATAGAAATCAATCAGCTTCCAGGTTTTATCTTTAAAGCTTAATTGAACCACCTGAAGTTAGAATCGGATCGGCAACCATGCACATCTTCACCAGATTCAGTGTGCTCCAGTTTTAGTAACCCCCCTCCCTCACTGTATATATTTATATTAAGATCATACTAGACATGCTTTAGTGCCCAAAAAAAGTCTCTTACAAGAATATAAATCTTGTTACTTTCAAAATAATAAAGTTTCCGGTGCAAGTATGATGTTGTTTAGACATAATTGGACTTGTTCTGTTAAAACTAAACTTGGTTGGTATTCTGGTAACCAAAAGGATAGAAAAGAGATATAAACATTAATTAAAACAATCACATATATAGTTTTCAACTCAAATGCTATCTAATTGAGTACATTTAAAATATATGTGTAATGCCGTGTAATTTAATATATTAAACTGTAATGATCAGCAATAGCTCAGTAAGCACAAAAGGAGTGTATATGCTTTGTAATCACCAGCATATAGTGATAAGATGCTTACCCTATATCAGCACATACAGCATGTATGGTTCAGAAGATAAGTCAGTTCTAATGGGTGGTATGCAGTTTTCAGCCAATAGAAATGCATCTTGACCATTGTGAATGGTACCCTAATGCTTTAAAAACTGGCAACATTTTCAGTTTAACGTGGACCTTTCTTGAGTTGCCAAGCTGATCTAACGTGTACTACACCAACTCCCGATCATCACAATGACTCTATCTGCAAGTGAGAAGTCTGCTGTGCTTTCCATAGTGGGAAAGATTGGATCTCAGGGCAGTGCTCTGGGCTCTGAGGCTTTGACCAGGTAAGGTTCTTTTATTATTGGTTATATTTTATATAGACAAATACAGTGTGCAATTTCAACTGGTTGTTTAATGTAACAGCACAGGAGTTCTTAGGTTAATGTAACAAGTTAAACTTAGAAACTTTTATTCATTACATGGGTTACGTCATTCTAGTTCTATGATCTATGTGTATAGTCTTTTTAAAAATCTAAGATACTACTGATAGAATTGATAACTTGTCGTACCCTACAAAACAAAACATTATTTTTCAGGGGAAGTGAAGCATCATTGAAAATTGAGAGATAGATGTAAGTCACGGGTGCTCAACCTGTGGCCCTCCAGCTGTTGTGGAACTACAAGTAATATGATGCCTCTGGGAGTAATGTTTGTAACTGTCAGTGCCTTGCAATGCCTCATGGAACTTGTAGTTCCACAAAAGCTGGAGTATCACAGATTAAGCACCCATGATGTAAGTCAGTAGTAATTGGTACTACTGGTATTTTATATATCACGCATTATGTACCATTTGTGTGCAAATAGTTACCATCAAGGCATGAAACAAGGAAATCGTTTTGTCTAAGGTCAGTTTCTTGAAGGACAGAGCCGTTCTTCCTATGCTAGTTTTAACATTAGTGAAAGAAAACAAATTTGATAACTTTGCTTTCCTGGTGTTTATACAAACACTAGGAAAAATGTGCTTACTAAATTCTTACAGTTTAACAGGGAATTTGTTATTTCTATAACCTACCATATTAACCACAGAATATCAGGTCAGAAGTGTGTGTGGATAGATTTATTTTAAATCATTTCCTTGTATTAATATCTGTTTTTTTTTTATTTTTTTTTTATGTTTAGGCTTCTCATTAGCTTCCCCCAGACCAAGACATATTTCACCCACTTTGACCTGACTCCTGGCTCTGCTGACCTCAACACACATGGTGGAAAGATTATTAATGCTCTTGTAGGTGCAGCCAATCACCTGGATGACCTTGCTGGCAACCTGTCCTCCCTCAGTGACCTGCACGCCTACAACCTAAGAGTGGATCCAGGAAACTTTGCTGTAAGTACTACTGAATATTTCTATACAATAATGAGATAACTTGATTCAGGTGAACAAATTGCATTGCTCTTAAATGTATTTGCAGGATTATGCAGTATTGGAACTCAGGTGGGCATTCAGGTGACCAATATACTGTACATTTTGTGTCAGCCTTTAGGAAAGTTGTCATGACAAACATAGAGGCTTAACGTTTTTTTTTCTGAGTCAATAAAATGAGAAGTCAAAACTCTTGATATGCATATTTGTTTTGGGTCACTAACTTGGAAGGTATTGAAGCCAGATAGTAACCATTATAGGCAGATAAGGTATGGTAGTATTGTATCCCTTTGGAGAAGAGC
This sequence comes from Lithobates pipiens, assembly GCF_037356315.1. Lineage (NCBI taxonomy): Eukaryota > Metazoa > Chordata > Amphibia > Anura > Ranidae > Lithobates > Lithobates pipiens. The sequence goes on along the minus strand of NW_027507764.1, from coordinate 485,919,976 downwards.
ACCTTCCACCAGATACTTTCATTGGGTACCTTTTAAAAGGAGCAGTGTGCTCTGTAACCTTTAAAGTAGAAGATGAGCCTGAGCTCATTTGGCTGGGCTTCTGCTATGGGTCACAGGAGTGCAATTTGTTTTTCACTCCTGTGACCCGTTAACAGTCCTCTCTTTGCTGACGTCACACAGATCGCTCATTTCTTAGTGAAGAGGCTTCGGGGGACAGATGCAGTATCAGACTGATGCTGCATCCACCTAGGTAGGTATGATTCTACAAGAACCCCCAAACCCATACTTCTCTTTTAAGAGTACATTAAAAAATAATAATTTCAAAAAGCAGTTTGAACATTACTGTCCTTATTAAATAATACAAATGTGTTTATGTATACAAAAATAATATATCCTCCTTTTCTATTTCCAGCTGCTGTCTCACACTATCCAGGTGGTCTTGGCTTCTCACTTCCCTGCTGATTTCACTCCCGAGGTTCAGGCTGCCTTTGACAAATTCCTTGCTCTAGTCTCTGGAGTCCTCACCTCCAAGTACAGATAAATCCACCCTGTATAACAGGCTACATCAGAAATTACAGCAAGTAAAACAATGTTCAATGAAGTGTTCTCTGGGCCCATTTCAGTTACAACCTAGTTGCAATGTTTTTTGAAGTGTATTTACTTGTGTAAATTGTCCATCAAATATAATTCCGATGTACTCTTAAATAAAACTGAAAATATTTTTCATTTCCGCCTCAACTGTATTATTATGTTTTAGTTTTTTCATGGTTTGATATTAATGTATTCAATCACTGTGTCTCTTTAAAAAAAATAAAACCAGGGGCTTACCATTACCAACTCAGTCTCAGACTTTATTAGGTTGAATGTGGCACCCATTATATCTTCCTCCCTGATAGGAAGGGAGCATTTATTTAAAGGAGAGGTTCAGTCAAAGCTTGTTTGGCTGGGCTTCTCCTATGGATCACAGGAATGCAATTCGTTTTGTGACCCGTTTTCAGTAGAGAGCAGACTGAATTCCGATCTCTGCTGACATCACAGAAATCAGTCTGTGTCATCCCGACAATGGGAGTCTGGATCAGCCAGATGCCTGGACTGACAGCCATCTCAGCCTCTCAGCGAGCCGCTGAAAGCCTGTAATGGACGCTTCCTGCCCCTCCACAGCTCAGTGCTCTAGAGAGCACGGAGAGAGCAGAGTGGAGAGCTGCTGATTGACAGTCAGCAGCTCTCTGCTGGAAGAGCCCCGAAAACTGAACCATCTGCAGTCTTCGATCGCTCAGTTCTCAGTGTAGAGGCATCAGGTGACAGCTTTGGACTGATGCTGCATCCACCTAGATAAGTATGAAACTGAAAAAAATGACTTCTCTTTTAAAATTAAGCTGGTACATATGTTGGTATTTCGGGGGCCTAGATCACCCTAAGTCTTAACCACTTCTATGAGGTCAGTGTTACGTGCTTGGATGGTTGCCCATGGTGAGGAATTTGGGGGTCCCATCCCACTTTTGCCTCATGCACCTTTGTTGAGAAATCCCAATCTGCCACAATTTTTTTGCCTTTGAGGATCCAGTGGTCTGGACGAAATTCAGCATTAAAAAGATTAACAATGTCACCACAAATGGGCAACTGAAGTCTTTTGTTGAACTGAAGTCTCTAGGTACCCATATTTTTTTTGCTATATACAGCTAAGACACGCATACCAAACACAGTTTAAATATGTAAGGGTTTTGTTCTCATGGTCTGCACTTGAATCCATGCTAAGGGAGGATGATCTCCAAAAGCCCCTATCTACTATCTATAGGTTCCTTTTCCCTGAGACTAGTCGGCTCATGAGTGTGTGTAGAGCTAAGTGGGAGTCCCTAGTTTGGAAGTCTGGGATGCACCCTTTACCAGACTAATCTTGGTCCGTGACCAACTGATCCACTACAAATTTCTGCATCATATATACATGACCCTGGCAAAGATAGCTAGAATTTTTGGTTCAGTCCTCTCTTCTTTCTGGCATTGTTCTGCAAGGGGGGCTGACTGCACACATATCTTCTGGGATTGTCCTGGTATAAAGAAATACTGTAAGGATATTTAAATGTGTGTACAGGAGGTGACAACTATCACTTTAAGTCCTTCTATTAGGCACTACCTGCTTGGGCTGGTGGATGATTTGGCCCCCTACTACAGCTATACGGACCTTACTTACTCTATTATTTTTTTAATGATAGGAAAAAGATAGGGGGTTATTTACGAAAGGCAACTCTACTTTCCACTGCAAGTGCACTTGGAAGTGTAGTCACTCTAAATCTAAGGGGTAGATCTGAAATGAGTGGAAACTCTGCAGATTTTATTATCCAATCATGTGCAAGCTAAAATGCTATTTTTTATTTTCCTTGTATGTCCCCCTCGGATCTACAGCGACTTTACTTCCAAGTGCAATTTCAGCAAACTTTCAAGTGCACTTGCAGTGCAAAGTTGATTTTTCTTTAGTAAATAACCCCCAGAGTTCTGTCTTAAGAGTTCTACTCCTCCATTGGTAGAGTCCTGGAAGGTTTCAGTGAATAGGGCACTACCCTTTTATAAAGCCACATATATGAACAGGGGGGCGCTTCTCAAATTTGATAAGGTCTGGGGCAGATGGATGGCCTCACCTCTCACTGTAACAGACTAGTTTTAACCTTTTATTAAAGTTATCCTTTCTGTTCTACAAGCATACCCCACTTTTGAGTACACAATGGGGTTTATTTATTAAAGCTGGAAAGTACAAAATCAGGCTCACTGCTGCATAGAAACCAATGAGCTTCTAACCCCAGCTTGTTCCAGCCAAACAATACATATTATCCAGAGAAGGGAAAGGTGACTGGGAACAGTTCATGATGCTTTAGCTGAGGCCAGCTCAAGCACTACTTACTTCCTGGTTCTTGGGCCGCGATCTGTGTGCTCATGCGCGTGTGCAATTCTTCACGCATGTGCATTGCGGGGGATCAGACTCGGTGACGTTTGTATTATATGTGGGGCTACTGTAACTTTCTATGCATCCTTGTAAGTTTTCCTTCTCCCCCTTGGCTCTATATGATTTTACTCGACCAGTTCTCCTTCTGTCCTTTTTCTCTTCCCCTCCCCCCTTTTTTCCTCTTTCCCTTCCTTTTCATAACCCTTCCCCACTTCCTTTCTCCTTTCCCCCCTCCATTGTGTTTCCCTTTCCTCCCCTCCTCCTTCTGCCCCATCCTGCCCTTCCTCCCCCCCCCCTTTCTCTTTCCCTCCCCTCCTCCTTCCTCCACCGCCCCCCCCCCCCCCTCTCTCTGGTTTTCATCTCCCCTTTTTCATGTCCCTGGACCTGGGTGCCTTTCCTCTACTTTGCTGCTTTCTCCCACAGTTTTATTTACTTCTTCCCCCCCCCCCTTTTCTTTCCTCTTTTCTTCGCATACATACGGAATACTAGTTCTGGTGAGTCTGGTGACTATAAGCAAAAACTTGAAATATACTGGGGTTGATTTACTTAAACTAGAGAGTGCAAAATCTAGTGCAGCTCTGCATAGAAAGCAACCAGCTTCCAGGTTTTATCTTTAAAGCTTAATTGAACAAGCTGAAGTTAGAAGCCGATGGGCGACCATGCACAGCTACAACAAATTCTGTGCTCCAGTTTTAGTAAATCCCCCCCACCGCATCTACTTATATTAAGGTCATACTAGACATGCTTTAGTCAAGCGCTTAACAAAAGTCTCTTAGAAGAATAAAAATCTTGTTACTTTCAAAATAATAATGTACTGTATAGGGTGCAAGTATGATTGTTTAGAAATAATTGGTCTTTTTCTGTTAAAAATACACATGATTGCTGTTCTTGATAACCAAAAGGATAGAAAAGAGATAAGACATTAATTAAAACAAACACAATATTCAACTCAAATGCTATATAATTGGAGTACATTTAAAATATATGTGTAATGCTATTTAATTTAATATGTTAAACTGTAATGATCAGCAATAGCTCAGTAAACACAAAAGGAGTGTATATGCTTTGTAATCAGCATTTAGTGATAAGATGCTTACGCAGGGGCGTAACTATAGGGGGTGCAGCAGTCGCGACCGCAACTGGGCCCTGTGCTGCAGGGGGCCCATGCAGCCCCCTCTACATATGGCCGGAAGCAGCATAGGCAGCTAGGGGTACCAGTGCACCATGCACACGGGTGGCTGGAGGTGGAGGGTGACTACCCAGCTCCTCAGTGTACCCCTCTCCTGCTCCATGCTCAGTCCGATTGTCTGTTCTCCCCAGCCAGAGAAAAAAATTAAATAAAAAAAAACTACTGATGCCAGTGGTGGAACTACAGAGCTCACAAAGGTCATACCTGTGACCACGCCCTGGAGTTCCACCGCCGGACTCAGAGGGAAGGGCCCTAGCTGGGGTTCAGGGGGGCCCTTCATGGTTTCTTGCATCGGGGCCCTGAAGGTTCTAGTTACGCCACTGTGCTTACGCTATATCAGCACATACAGCATGTATGGTTCAGAAGATAAGTCAGTTCTAATGGGTGGTATGCAGTTTTCAGCCAATAGAAATGCATCTTCACCATTGTGAATGGTACCCTAAAGCTTTAAAAACTGGCAAGATTTTGAGTTTAACGTGGACTTTTCTTAAGTTGCCAATCTGATCTAGCGTGTATTACACCAACTCCCGATCATCACAATGAGTCTATCTGCAAGTGAGAAGGCTGCTGTGCTTTCCATAGTGGAAAAGATTGGATCTCAGGGCACTGCTCTGGGCTCTGAGGCTTTGACCAGGTAAGGTTCTTTTATTATTGGTTATATTTTATATAGACAAATACAGTGTGCAATTTCAACTGGTTGTTTAATGTAACAGCACAGGAGTTCTTAGGTTAATGTAAGAAGTTAAACTTAGAAACTTTTATTCATTACATGGGTTACATCATTCTAGTTCTAGGAGTATAGTCTTTTTAAAAAGCTGAGATATTACTGATAGAATTTATAACCTGTCCCTACCCTACAAAACTAAAAATTTGTTTTATGGGGAAGTCAAGCATCATTGAAATGTGAGAGATAGATGTAAGTCACGGGTGCTCAACCTGTGGCCCTCCAACTGTTGTGGAACTACAAGTCCTATCATGCCTCTGGGAGTAATGTTTGTAACTGTCAGTGCCTTGCAATGCCTTATGGGACTTGTAGTTCCACAAAAGCTGGAGTGCCACAGGTTGAGCACCCGTGGTGTAAGTCATTAGTGATTGTTACTACTGGTATTTTATATATCACACAATATGTACCATTTGTGTGCAAATAGTTACCATCAAGGCATAAAACAAGAAAATCATTTTGTCTAACATCAATTTCTTGAAGGACAACACCGTTCTTCTTCTGCTAGTTTTAACATTAGTGAAGGAATACAAATTAGATAACTTTGCTTTACTGGTGTCTATACAAACAGTAAGAAAATGTGCTTACTAAATGCATACAGTTTAACAGGGAATTAGTTATTACTAAAACCTACCATATTACCCACAGAAGCATAATATCAGGTCAGAAGTGTGCGTGGATAGATTTATTTCAAATCATTTCATGTATTAATATTTGTTTCTTTTTTTTTTTTTATGTTTAGGCTTTTCCTTAGCTTCCCCCAGACCAAGACTTATTTCCCCCACTTTGACCTGACCCCTGGCTCTGCTGACCTCAACACACATGGTGGAAAGATTATTAATACTCTTGTAGGTGCAGCCAATCACCTGGATGATCTTGCTGGCAACCTGTCCTCCCTCAGTGACCTGCATGCCTACAACCTAAGAGTGGATCCAGGAAACTTTGCTGTAAGTACTACTGAATATTTCTATACAATAATAAGATAATTTGATTCCGGTGAACAAAATGCATTGCGATTGAAATTCGTTTTGCACTCCTTTGACCCATTTTTAGTCCGCTCTTTGCTGGCGTCATACAGACCAGTCCAGGCACCGCATCTTCCTGACTCTGAGAGTCTGGATCTGCCAGGTGCCTGAAGTGATGGCTGTCTCAGGGAGGAGCAGAGCAGGATCGCTGCTGATAGACAGGCAGCAGCTCTCTGAGATGTTTGATTGCTCGGTTCTCAGTGCAGAGGCCTCGGGGGACAGATGCAGCATCGGACCGATGCTGCATCCACCTAGGTAAGTATGATTTATACAATAAGCCCCAAACTCATACTTCTCTTTTAAGAGTACATTAAATAAAAAAAATGTAATTTCAAAAAGCAGTTTAAATAATACAAATGTGTCTATATACACAAAAATAATATATTCTCTATTTCTCTTTTGAAGCTGCTGTCTCACACTATCCAGGTGGTCTTGGCTTCTCACTTCCCTGGTGATTTCACTCCTGGGGTTCAGGCTTCCTGGGACAAATTCCTTGCTCTAGTCACTGCAGTCCTCACCTCCAAGTACAGATAACTCCACCCTGTATAACAGGCTACATCAGAAATTACAGCAAGTAAATCAACGTGCAATGAAGCATTCTCTGGGCCGATTTCAGTTACAACCTAGTTGCAATGTTTTTTGGAGTGTATTTACTTCTGCAAATTGCCCATCAAATAGAAAAATCTGATGTACTCTTAAATAAAACTGAAAATATTTTTAGTTCCCACCTCAACTGTATTATTATCTTTTTGTTTTTTGATGATTTTATATGAATGTATTCAATTGCTGTGTCTCTTTAAAAAAATCGGATAGGAAGGGTAAACGTACTTAACCACTTCCCACCTGGCCTGTAGCAGAATGATGGCCAGCGGTGGTCCAGTTATCCTGAACAGGAGGGCGCTTCTCAAATTTGATAAGGTCTGGGGCAGATGAATGAAGGTGTAAAAAAATACTGCGCTGTGAATAAACGTGTTGTACCCAGCTGCCAACACTACTGAAGACTACACAGTAACATGCAAAAATTAAAACAAAAAAGTGTAGCGCTTAGGTGGCAACAAACCACATGAACCAGTAAGGCACTAATTCAAGCAAAGAAAATTACATACACTTCAAAAAAAGAAAATATGTGTAAATTCCGTTGTATATCAAGGGATCTTACTCCCAGGTGGAAGAGTGCATGAACCTCATGCACACAAAAGTTTAAAGTAAATAAAATTAATTTAACATATACAGTCCATCAAGTGAACATCTAACAGTCCTTGAAATGTGTAATATCAATCACAATTCCAAACTTGAGGTGATGTGAAAAAAGGTGAAATTCAACTTCTGATGTGTAGCATACCACCACCACCGTGATAAAGAAGGGGAGAGGAGGCTTACCAAATGGCGTGGACTCAGAGGAAGGCTTACGCCTCTCGAGTCATATGGGCCTGTAGGTTAGCAAACCAGATAATCATATATCTAGTATGTAATCTCCCGCAAGTCTTCAGGTCATGAAATCATCTGTAGCGATCCTTCTATAGTGCTCATCCCACGAAAATAGGGGGCTCAGGTATCAAAGACCATGGAAGTAGAAAACTAGCATAGCGTGATACCATTTTAACATCCAATTTATTAAAAAATAATAATAAAATTACACTCACATTTGGTTCAATCATAATAACATAGTCAGAAAGTAGCGATGTCTGTAAGGGGGTCGTTTCAACTAAACAGTCGTCCTCTGGGTTCTGGAAGAGTTCTGGAAGGTTTCAGTGAATAGGGCACTAACTTTTTATAAAGCCGCATATCTGAACAGGGGGGCACTTCTCAAATTTGATAAGATCTGGGGCAGATGAATGGCCTGACCTCTCACTGTAACAGACTAGTTACAGTTAGAGGTGGCAAGTTGGTGGGATTTCAGCAAAATTGTATGGTGGGACACACAAATTATATTCTCTGGAGAGATTGGGTAGTTTTTTCACATGGATCCTTGTGCTTTTGGTTAATTATGGGAGGGGGGTTTGTGTCTCTTCTGAGAATGCGGTGTCGGTCAGGTTGGCAAGCTTCACAGGCAATGTTCATGTACATGTCCAACATTATGAACTACTTTTTTATGTACTATATGTTTTGTTTTATTTTTTGGGATGGCTCATCGTATTGTAGTGAGCGTTCCTTAACCACTTCCCACCCGGCCAATGCACATATACGGCCGGGTGGGAGCCATCTACTTCTGATAGGACGTTCAGGAACGTCCATCAGAAGGAGCGGGATCGCGCGCGTGCGTGCCCGCGCAGCGGCGCGATCCCGATGCGCCCGTGTCACCCAGACACGGCGCATCTCAGATCGGCATGAGGGCTCTGTGATTGGCCCTCCTGATCACATGACGGCCGTCATGTGATGTAAACAAACAGCCGGTTGCTAGGCAATCGGCTCCTCCTCTCCTCACACAGAAGTCATCGCTGAGGAGAGGAGAGCAGATCGCTGCAGCCGGCTGATGATCAGTGAGTATGAGCTGTTTTTTACAGCTTTTTACTCACTGATCACCAGTCTAGTGTAAACACAAATCACCACACAGTGTAAACACACCACACAGTATAAACACAATGTCCCCACACATGTCCCCAAAACATACATGTCCCCAAATAATAAATACACATGTCCCTAATAATAAAAACATGTCCCCCACATATGTCCCACTAAAATCACATGTCCCAATGATTATCTGCACACATATGTACGTGATCACCTGCACACATATGTACATGATCATTTGCGTACATATGTCCGTGATCACACAAACCAATTATTATACACTTAAAGGAATTTTTTTTACCAAAAACATGTAGCAGAATACATTTTGGCTTAAATTTATGACAACATTTGATTTTATTGGATTTCTTTTAAAATAGAAAAAATAAAATATAGTTTTTTTTCCAAATTTCCGTTTTTTTTGCGCTTATATTGCAAAAAAATAAAAAATGGAGTCGTGAATAAATACCACCAAAATAAAGCTCTATTTGTGCGAACAAAATGATAAAAATTTCATTTGGGTACAGTGTAGCATGACCGCGCAATTGTCACTGAAAGCGCTAGAGCGATGAAAGCTGAAAATTGGGCTGGGAAGGAAGGGGGAGAAAGTGCCCTGTATTGAAGTGGTTAAATGTTTTATTAAACACTATGGGGGTTATTTACTAAGAAGAAGGCACTGCATCAGTACATACATTAATTGGTGTGCCGTAAAAGTCATTAATTGAACGTGCGAACCGGTGCACATTGAAGCACAAGTAGTGATAATATATACTCGCACATGTAAACTGCAACTGTCTCTAGGGTAATTCTGGTTCTCTCAGTGATAATATTGCACGTCCAATACAGTTGGTTAATTTCATCTCATTGGATGTGTCTTGTTAAGCAATTATGAGGTGTTCTCAGTTAATTAACCCTTTTGATGCTAATCTCATTCCTGTCACTTCTACTATATCTTTGAAATGCGTTTTTTACTTTTTTTACTCAAATATTTCAATACATTACAAAGAAGAGAGAAGTGTTCTAAACCCAATATTTTTTTTTTCAGATCTTGATCTTTAAAGATGACCATACATTGCAATCAGTTAGATCTTAAATAAATTACATTTAGTGCAAGAGCCTGTTTAATTTCCTATAATTTTAATTAATTGTACAAGTGTGTCTTGCTATTACCTATTTTGCCTAAATATCGACTTGTACAGAGATTGGCTAATCAGATTGCATAGTACATGACCATCTTAAGTGCCAAATTTAACCACTTGCCGCCCGCCCTATAGCAGATACATGGTGGCAAAGTGGTTCCAAAATCCTGACCGGACGTCATATGACGCAATCAGGATTTTGAGCCGCTCCACGCCCCCGGGGGCGCGCATCGTGGCGATCGTTGTTGCGGGGTGTCAGTCTGACACCCCGCAACTACGATCTCGGTAAAGAATCTCCGACCGAGACTCTTTACCACGTGATCAGCCGTGTCCAATCACTGGAGTGTCCAAACTGGAGTAAATGGCTAATATGCCTTTACTACTGTTGCAGTGCTTTGGTAGTAATGTACTATTTTAATTCTTTTTTAATAGACGGTCTATTTGTATGTGTCTGTATTGTGCCATAAAAGATAGTTGGTGTTCGTGTTGTAAGGTTTTGAACAGTTTTATTTGTGTTCCACCCATTATATCTTCAAGGTAACCAATGCCTTTGTCTACCCATGCTTTAATATTGATATCAGGTATTAAGAGATTCATGGCTGTGAGGGGAAGCTTCAGAGGGGATAGTGTGCTGATCTCCTTTTGACCTTTCCCAAGGTGAATCCATGCTCTTATTGATGATAAGATGGGAGGTGCTAGTTTAGAGTTGAGTGACATATTAGAAGGAGCTGTCATTAAGAAGTGTTGGAGGTTCCCCTGTGGGATTTGGGTTAGATCCAGTTCTTTCCACAAAGGATCGGAATGCTATAAGAGCCAATGTTTTAATTGGGCTAGTATGGAAGCAAAATAATAGGGTTCTGAAAATATATAATAATTGGAGTAATAGCTAAATCTAGAAAGCTGCTATTCACCTAACCACGACAGTTTGGTTGAGGTTAGTTTATTTAATTTGGCTCCTAGCGTGTCTAAGAAAGGCATGTAGTTGGCCTGCATTAGGTCTTCTAATTTAGGGGTCAAGGCGATGCCCAAGTACTTGATACATTTTTTTTGCCATGTGTATGGGAATGATTGTTTAAGTTTGTGTTCATGTCGTGGATGCCTAAGTTTAGTATGTGCGATTTAGTCTCATTCATCTTGTACTGATACTGCATTGAATGTTTGTAGCGCTTGATTAACTGCAGGGAGAGAGGTGTCTGCATTTGAAAGCATCAAGATTGTATCATCCACGAATAGACTAATGATGTGTTGTTTTTTTCCCCACTATTATACCTGTGATGTCGGGATGTGAGCGTAGGAAGGAAGCTAAAGGTTCCATTAATAAATTAAAAATTAATGGTGAAAGGGGGCAACCTTGTCTTGTTCCATTAGTAATATCAAACGGAGTAGATAGCACGCCTGAAATGTGCACTTGAAATGTGCCGATGGTTGGGTGTACAGTGCCATTATGGCTGAATAATTGGGACCTATAATTTCGTTGTTTGGTCATTCGACTCGTTTGTTCAGCCCCCGAACTGACCACAATGCATCGTGGCCCTGAACAGTGCTTTGCAAGTGCATTGCAAGCCCTGATTGGCTGAAGCAGTGAAAGCTTCAGCCAATCAAGGCACAGAGCACTGTCAGAGTCATGATTGGGCACTGTCATTATGACTTTATCCAATCATGGCTCATTCTCTCCCCACATTATAAAAGTATTCTTTCAATGGCAGCCATTTTCAGTGTGATTTTGATGTGGAGAGAGATAGAACAGGACTCTGTGCTATTAGTTAGTGTGCTATACTGTGCTATTTTGCTTCAATTGTCAGTGTAGAAGTGGGGGGGGGGGACCCATGCCATTTTTCCAATGATTTTTATGTATATTGCCAGGATCCAGCAATACATTACAGCCGCAAGCAGTTTTAAATTACATTTTATCCTTTACAAATCTCCTTTTGCTGCTCTCATTCATAAAACTATGTACAGCTGCCATGTAAGCAGCCTTGCATAGTGTGGGGCATGGACTCCCTGAGCCAATCATGACTCTCACAGCAAAGTGTGCTGTGATTGGCCATAGCATGCAGGTAAGGTGCATGCTTTGGCCAAATCAGCAGCCGTCAATGCACTCACAGTGCATTGACGGTCTCGCTGTTCATTATGAGGCATTCCACGGTTGCTCAAATTTCCTGCAAACGCCCCCTAATATTCGGTATTCGGCAAACGGGTTAATACGAGTTGAATTTACGTTTGACTCGAACATTGGGCTCATCCCTACTTTACAGCATTTCTTCACACTTCCCTAAAATTTTTACACCGTAGAGTGCATTAGGGATGGTCCCGGTGTTCCAGTCGAATACCAAACATTATGGGATGTTCGTGGCAAATAATGGACTGCGAGATTGCAGTGCATTGATGTCTGATGATTGGCCAAAGCATGCCCCTGACCTGCATGATTGGCTAAAGCCAATCATGGATCAGGGTGCTAAGTCCATGCCCCACACTATATAAGGCTGCTTACACGGAGGCCATATATAGTGTTATGAATGAGAGAACATTAGCTGGAGGAGGCAGGTTAGTTAGTGGCGTGTAAGCAGTTTAGTATATATATATATATGTATATATATATATATATATATATATATATATATATATATATATATATATTGTAATGTTCGGGGGACCAGGTAGATCGCAGGACACAGGCTTTTCACACAAGGGGTTTATTAAACTTAAACAGCTTTACAGCAGCCAAAAACAAAAGGAAAAGGTTTTTAGTCTCACTGACTTGCAAAGTCCAGAATAGCTGTCTCTATCAAACAGTGCTTGATCTTTTGTGTCAGGTAGCTTCCCCTGCCAGGAGGCTTCCAAGCAGGACACTGCTGTCCACTTCCGTTGCTGCAACCCAGAACAAACACCATCCACCATCCACCATGTCTTCTCCACTCCTCCACACCCATCTACCACTTCCTGTCTTGTTTTTAAACACACTTCCTCTAACAGGTGGGTTAAAGGGACCACAAACCAAATAGAGGGGAAACATAGCGTCCTTCCAGGACCCAGCCACGGAGTCCTGTACATACCCCCCCCCCCCCTGTGCCCCAACGCCAAGGAGGTGGAGGCAACAGTGGAGCTCAAACAATGGACTCGGGAGAGGGCATCTGCATTTTGATGCAGTCTCCCGGGCCTATGCTCCACTACAAACTTAAATTCCTGGAGTGCCAGGAACCACCGGGTAACCCTGGCATTAGTCCCTTTTCCTTGTCTCAGCCATGTTAAAGGGGCATGATCAGAAATCAACCTAAACTTCCTCCCCAAAAGGTAATATCTGAGGGATTTCAGAGCCCACTTAATGGCCAGACACTCTCGTTCAATTATGGCGTAGTTTTTCTCCGCTGGTGTTAACTTCCTGCTGAGGAAGACTATCGGGTGTTCCTCGCCATGAATAACCTGTGACAACACCGCTCCCAATCCTACATCGGAAGCATCAGTCTGGACAACAAACTCTTTTGAAAAATTAGGTGCTACCAGGACAGGGTGTTGGCACAGCATTGACTTGAGCTCCAAAAAAGCCTTCTCAGCGTCTGCATTCCACTCCACCATGACCGATTTACGACCCTTAGTCAGATCGGTCAACGGAGCCGCCAACGTGGCAAAGTTGGGTACAAACCTCCTGTAGTATCCCACCATGCCCAGGAATGCATGTACCTGCTTTTTTTGTGAGGGGGCGGGGCCAATTCTGTATAGCCTCTATCTTGTTGACCTGAGGTTTTACTACCCCTCTACCCACGATATAACCCAAGTATTTCACCTCCTCCATTCCCAAAGCACATTTTTCAGGGTTTATTGAAAACCCTTCCTTCCAAAGAGAGTCCAGCACTGCCTGAACTTTGGGCAAATGTGATTCCCAGTCTTTGCTAAAAATGACTATATCGTCCAAGTACACTGAGGCATACTTCCGGTGAGGTCGTAAAATCCTATCCATTGCCCTCTGGAACGTGGCTGGAGCAGTTTGCAATCCAAAAGGCATCCTTTTGTACTGAAAACTCCCCTCTGGGGTAGAAAAAGCAGTTTTCTCTCTAGCAGCCTTAGTCAACAGTATTTGCCAATAACCCTTGGTAAGGTCTAACGTAGTGATATACCTGGCTGGACCTAGTCTCTCGATAAGCTCATCTACCCGGGGCATGGGGTAGGCATCAAACCGGGAAACTTCATTAAGTTTCCGGAAATCATTGTACAATCGCAGAGTCCCGTTGGGCTTCGGTACCAACACAATCGGGCTCGACCACTCACTCTGCGATTCCTCAATAATCCCTAGGTCTAACATCTTTTTTACTTCCTCTGAAACGGCCTTCCTTTGAGCCTCTGGGATGCGGTAGGGCCGGACAAAAACTTTGACTCCTGGTTCTGTGATAATATCATGCTCTATACTAGTGAGCCCTGGCAAGTCTGAAAAATTTTCTTTATTTCTCTGCAAGAACTCCTTTGCCTGCTGACTTTGGGTTTTAGACAGGGTATTTGCTACTTGGACACTCTCCACCCCAACCCCGAGGCTCAAATTTTGTACTAGCCAGGGAGGTCACTGGTTCCCTGTCTGTCCAGGGCTTTAACAAGTTTACATGATATATCTGGTAGGGTTTCCTCTTGCCTGGCTGGTGGACTCTCCCACTTTTCCCACATAATTTACCTCTCCCACTTTTTCTACAACCTCAAAAGGGCCTTGCCATCTGGCCAAGAATTTACTTTCCACAGTGGGAATCAACACTGCTACTCGATCCCCCACTTGGAAGTTCCTAATTTTGGCTGCCCTATTATAGACCCGTCGTTGAGCCTCCTGGGCTTTTTGTAAATGTTCCTTAACTAGTGGCATCACAGTTCGGATCCTCTCCTGCATTTGAGAGACATATTCAAGAACACTCTTATGCTGAATTGGTTCACTTTCCCATTCTTCTTTAACAAAGTCCAGCAATCCGCGAGGTCTCCGCCCATATACCAATTCAAAGGGCGAAAACCCAGTGGAGGCCTGGGGCACTTCTCGGATAGCAAACAGGAGAGCTGGTAACAGGCAGTCCCAGTCTTTCCCATCCCTTTGTACCACTCTCTTGAGCATAGACTTAAGGGTCTTATTAAAACGTTCTACCAATCCATCTGTTTGGGGATGGTAGACCGATGTGCGCAGCTGTTTAATCCAGAACAGTTTGCATACATCAGCCATAACCTTCGACATAAACGGGGTGCCCTGGTCTGTGAGTATTTCCTTGGGAAAACGTGTCCGTGTAAACAACTGGAATAGTTCCCGGGCAATAGCCTTAGAGGAGGTATTCCGCAGGGGTAGTGCCTCAGGATATCGAGTGGCATAGTCGAGGATCACCAGTATGTAAGAATGACCTCGAGCCGACTTTACCAAGGGACCCACTATATCCATGGCTATCCTTTTGAATGGGACCTCAATTATGGGCAGAGGGACCAACGGGCTCCGGAAATGGGTCGCCGGAGCGGTCAACTGACAGGTGGGACAAGAGGTACAGTATCTCCTTACCTCTGCTTTCAAGCCTGGCCAGTAAAACTGGTCGGCGATCCGTGCCTCCGTCTTTTCAACTCCCAGGTGTCCCCCTAAAACATCATTATGGGCCAGGTCCAGGACCTTGCGTCTATGCTGTTGGGGTACCAATAATTGTTCTACCACATTTTCTCTCACTTTAGTAACCCGATAAAGCAATTCATTACATATTGCAAAATGTGGCCACCGCTCATTAGCACCTGGCTCTTGGGGCTCCCCATTTATTACTACAACCTTTTCCCGTGCCCTGGCCAAAGTGACTAGAGTTGAATTTACGTTTGACTCGAACATTGGGCTCATCCCTACTTTACAGCATTTCTTCACACTTCCCTAAAATTTTTACACCGTAGAGTGCATTAGGGATGGTCCCGGTGTTCCAGTCGAATACCAAACATTATGGGATGTTCGTGGCAAATAATGGACTGCGAGATTGCAGTGCATTGATGTCTGATGATTGGCCAAAGCATGCCCCTGACCTGCATGATTGGCTAAAGCCAATCATGGATCAGGGTGCTAAGTCCATGCCCCACACTATATAAGGCTGCTTACACGGAGGCCATATATAGTGTTATGAATGAGAGAACATTAGCTGGAGGAGGCAGGTTAGTTAGTGGCGTGTAAGCAGTTTAGTATATATATATATATGTATATATATATATATATATATATATATATATATATATATATATATATATTGTAATGTTCGGGGGACCAGGTAGATCGCAGGACACAGGCTTTTCACACAAGGGGTTTATTAAACTTAAACAGCTTTACAGCAGCCAAAAACAAAAGGAAAAGGTTTTTAGTCTCACTGACTTGCAAAGTCCAGAATAGCTGTCTCTATCAAACAGTGCTTGATCTTTTGTGTCAGGTAGCTTCCCCTGCCAGGAGGCTTCCAAGCAGGACACTGCTGTCCACTTCCGTTGCTGCAACCCAGAACAAACACCATCCACCATCCACCATGTCTTCTCCACTCCTCCACACCCATCTACCACTTCCTGTCTTGTTTTTAAACACACTTCCTCTAACAGGTGGGTTAAAGGGACCACAAACCAAATAGAGGGGAAACATAGCGTCCTTCCAGGACCCAGCCACGGAGTCCTGTACATACCCCCCCCCCCCCCTGTGCCCCAACGCCAAGGAGGTGGAGGCAACAGTGGAGCTCAAACAATGGACTCGGGAGAGGGCATCTGCATTTTGATGCAGTCTCCCGGGCCTATGCTCCACTACAAACTTAAATTCCTGGAGTGCCAGGAACCACCGGGTAACCCTGGCATTAGTCCCTTTTCCTTGTCTCAGCCATGTTAAAGGGGCATGATCAGAAATCAACCTAAACTTCCTCCCCAAAAGGTAATATCTGAGGGATTTCAGAGCCCACTTAATGGCCAGACACTCTCGTTCAATTATGGCGTAGTTTTTCTCCGCTGGTGTTAACTTCCTGCTGAGGAAGACTATCGGGTGTTCCTCGCCATGAATAACCTGTGACAACACCGCTCCCAATCCTACATCGGAAGCATCAGTCTGGACAACAAACTCTTTTGAAAAATTAGGTGCTACCAGGACAGGGTGTTGGCACAGCATTGACTTGAGCTCCAAAAAAGCCTTCTCAGCGTCTGCATTCCACTCCACCATGACCGATTTACGACCCTTAGTCAGATCGGTCAACGGAGCCGCCAACGTGGCAAAGTTGGGTACAAACCTCCTGTAGTATCCCACCATGCCCAGGAATGCATGTACCTGCTTTTTTTGTGAGGGGGCGGGGCCAATTCTGTATAGCCTCTATCTTGTTGACCTGAGGTTTTACTACCCCTCTACCCACGATATAACCCAAGTATTTCACCTCCTCCATTCCCAAAGCACATTTTTCAGGGTTTATTGAAAACCCTTCCTTCCAAAGAGAGTCCAGCACTGCCTGAACTTTGGGCAAATGTGATTCCCAGTCTTTGCTAAAAATGACTATATCGTCCAAGTACACTGAGGCATACTTCCGGTGAGGTCGTAAAATCCTATCCATTGCCCTCTGGAACGTGGCTGGAGCAGTTTGCAATCCAAAAGGCATCCTTTTGTACTGAAAACTCCCCTCTGGGGTAGAAAAAGCAGTTTTCTCTCTAGCAGCCTTAGTCAACAGTATTTGCCAATAACCCTTGGTAAGGTCTAACGTAGTGATATACCTGGCTGGACCTAGTCTCTCGATAAGCTCATCTACCCGGGGCATGGGGTAGGCATCAAACCGGGAAACTTCATTAAGTTTCCGGAAATCATTGTACAATCGCAGAGTCCCGTTGGGCTTCGGTACCAACACAATCGGGCTCGACCACTCACTCTGCGATTCCTCAATAATCCCTAGGTCTAACATCTTTTTTACTTCCTCTGAAACGGCCTTCCTTTGAGCCTCTGGGATGCGGTAGGGCCGGACAAAAACTTTGACTCCTGGTTCTGTGATAATATCATGCTCTATACTAGTGAGCCCTGGCAAGTCTGAAAAATTTTCTTTATTTCTCTGCAAGAACTCCTTTGCCTGCTGACTTTGGGTTTTAGACAGGGTATTTGCTACTTGGACACTCTCCACCCCAACCCCGAGGCTCAAATTTTGTACTAGCCAGGGAGGTCACTGGTTCCCTGTCTGTCCAGGGCTTTAACAAGTTTACATGATATATCTGGTAGGGTTTCCTCTTGCCTGGCTGGTGGACTCTCCCACTTTTCCCACATAATTTACCTCTCCCACTTTTTCTACAACCTCAAAAGGGCCTTGCCATCTGGCCAAGAATTTACTTTCCACAGTGGGAATCAACACTGCTACTCGATCCCCCACTTGGAAGTTCCTAATTTTGGCTGCCCTATTATAGACCCGTCGTTGAGCCTCCTGGGCTTTTTGTAAATGTTCCTTAACTAGTGGCATCACAGTTCGGATCCTCTCCTGCATTTGAGAGACATATTCAAGAACACTCTTATGCTGAATTGGTTCACTTTCCCATTCTTCTTTAACAAAGTCCAGCAATCCGCGAGGTCTCCGCCCATATACCAATTCAAAGGGCGAAAACCCAGTGGAGGCCTGGGGCACTTCTCGGATAGCAAACAGGAGAGCTGGTAACAGGCAGTCCCAGTCTTTCCCATCCCTTTGTACCACTCTCTTGAGCATAGACTTAAGGGTCTTATTAAAACGTTCTACCAATCCATCTGTTTGGGGATGGTAGACCGATGTGCGCAGCTGTTTAATCCAGAACAGTTTGCATACATCAGCCATAACCTTCGACATAAACGGGGTGCCCTGGTCTGTGAGTATTTCCTTGGGAAAACGTGTCCGTGTAAACAACTGGAATAGTTCCCGGGCAATAGCCTTAGAGGAGGTATTCCGCAGGGGTAGTGCCTCAGGATATCGAGTGGCATAGTCGAGGATCACCAGTATGTAAGAATGACCTCGAGCCGACTTTACCAAGGGACCCACTATATCCATGGCTATCCTTTTGAATGGGACCTCAATTATGGGCAGAGGGACCAACGGGCTCCGGAAATGGGTCGCCGGAGCGGTCAACTGACAGGTGGGACAAGAGGTACAGTATCTCCTTACCTCTGCTTTCAAGCCTGGCCAGTAAAACTGGTCGGCGATCCGTGCCTCCGTCTTTTCAACTCCCAGGTGTCCCCCTAAAACATCATTATGGGCCAGGTCCAGGACCTTGCGTCTATGCTGTTGGGGTACCAATAATTGTTCTACCACATTTTCTCTCACTTTAGTAACCCGATAAAGCAATTCATTACATATTGCAAAATGTGGCCACCGCTCATTAGCACCTGGCTCTTGGGGCTCCCCATTTATTACTACAACCTTTTCCCGTGCCCTGGCCAAAGTGGGGTCCTGCATCTGGGCAGTACCAAATGCCCCCTGGGGAACACCCAAATCTGGCAAGGCAGGGGTAGAGGCCACTTCCTCATCCTCTTCCCCCAGCATTACCTGAAGCGGGGAAGGTCCCCCCCTCAGTATTCAGGTAGGTCTGTGAACCCCACATTTTGACATCCTTAACAGTGTCAGCACTACTTTCATCACCCTTAACCAAATCCTTAGCATTTTTATCAACTGGGTCCATATTACGAACATGCGGTATCTCAGGGTTATTACCCTCAACAACAGGAACAGAGGGACTAGTTTCTTCCCAGTCTCTGGACCTTTCAGATAGTTCTCCTTGTCCCCACAGTTTTGCAAATAATGGACAGTCTCGTCCTATGATAACGTCATGTACCAAGTTCTTTACCACCCCCACCTCTTGAGTACCAGTGCCACATGCTGTGGAGATGGACACCGAGATGAGAGGGTACTCTCTAGTGTCCCCATGAATGCACACAACCCGTAAATTTTTTCTTACCGGACTGATATTCCCAATTACTCTAGGGTGAACCAGGGTTACCATGCTTCCGGAGTCCAGCAAAGCCCGTGCAGGGTGGTGGTTCACTTGGACTTCACACTCAAATTTCCCCTCTCCAAGGTCAAGATGTGTTGTACACGCTTTATGGGCATAAAAAGACCCCCTCCGAAGAACCCCGCATTCCATGGGTTCTTCCTGCAATGGGCAGTGGGCCCGGGTATGGCCCCAGGCATGACATCGCCAACATTGTACATCCCCTCCTCTCTGAACAGGAACAGGTCGCTGAGAGGGTAACGGGTGTGACTCTTAGCCTTCCGGGGTGTTGGTTCCAGGGCTCCTGGGGACATCCTTTCGAAGGGCGGCAGTTGGTCGGAAAGGCCGTGGCAGACTGGGCCCTTGACGCTTGGCGGGGCCAAGCAGATCCTCCACCACTGTATATCGTTCCACCATCTCAACAAGGAGGTTCACAGTTTTGGGGTCTCCGTGGCTGACCCACCGTTGAAGGTCGTCTGGCAGTGACCTTAAGTATCGGTCCAGCACGACCCGCTCCACAATTTGGGGGCCAGATAACACTTCGGGCTGCAGCTATCTTTTTACTAGTTGCACCAGGTCATGCATTTGAGATCGCGGTGGCCGGTATGAACGATACTTCCACTGGTGCACTCGTTGGACCCGAACAGCCGTAGTCACCCCCAACTGAGCCAGTATTTCTGCCTTTAGTTTTTGATAATCTTTAGCGTCTTCTGGTGGTAGGTCAAAATAGGCTTTTTGAGGATCTCCAGTGAGGAAGGGAGTAATTAAGCCGGCCCACTGGTCCTGGGGCCACCCTTCTCTCTCTGCCGTCCTCTCAAATGTAGCCAGAAACGCCTCCTCGTTGTGGTGCGTTTTTTGTACCTCCAGCTCGGTTGCTAAGCGCTGAGTAGCTTCCTCATGGCGAGTCTGCACTTGCATATTAGCCAAGGACAGCTGTTTAATTAGCTCCTCCATTGTTTCAGCTTTCAACAGTTGTGCAGCTTTAACCCAGGACATAAATTCACTGTATTGTCCCTTTAAATGTCAGTTCAAATCCAATGCAAAAAAAAATAGCAAGAAAAACGCCTGTTACTTTGTCCTGCCCGCATTCGAGCACCACTTGTAATGTTCGGGGGACCAGGTAGATCGCAGGACACAGGCTTTTCACACAACAAGGGGTTTATTAAATTTAAAAAGCTTTACAGCAGCCAAAAACAAAAGGAAAAGGTTTTTAGTCTCATCGACTTGCAAAGTCCAGAATAGCTGTCTCTATCAAACAGTGCTTGATCTTTTATGTCAGGTAGCTTCCCCTGCCAGGAGGCTTCCAAGCAGAACACTGCTGTCCACTTCTGTTGCTGCAACCCAGAACAAACACCATCCACCATCCACCATCCACCATCCACCATCCACCATCCACCATCCACCATCCACCATCCACCATGTCTTCTCCACTCCTCCACACTCATCTACCACTTCCTGTTTTTAAACACACTTCCTCTAACAGGTGGGTTAATCAATTTTATTCCCTTAAAGGGACCACAAACCAAATAGAGGGGAAACATAGCGTCCTTCCAGGACCCAGCCACGGCGTCCTGTACAATATAAATATATATATATATATATATATATATATATACACACATATACACACATTGTAGTCAGTGTAGTGTATACTATTTATACAATGCAGGCAGTGTATTAATATATATATATATATATATATATATATATATATATATATATATATATATATATATACAATTTGCATTCCATGTAGATTATATATACAGTGCAGACAGTCTATACTGCACTGCAGGCAGCAGTGTAGAATATATTTACAGTGCAGTCAGTGTACAGTATATAATAGTGTATTGAAGTGGTTAAGGGGAACCCTGTGACAGAATTAAGAAACAAAATGGCATGGGTTCCCACCTCCTTGTGCATACCAGGCCCCTTCAGGTCTGGTATAGGTTTTTTCCACAAATTTTTTTTTAATAAAGGAGGATAAAGTTGCATGTACAATACATTGAATAGATATTTGAAAGGAGCATTCATGACAATATTCAGGTCATGGACAAAGGAACTGCAGGATTAATTGAACATGAGTAACTCTTGAAAAAAATAAACATTATATGAAATGACCGACAATTGTATGTCCTAAGCAGAGACAAGTCTTATCATAATTGGTTGTTGTCCATGGGGAACAATATCAACAGATCTGTCCATGGAGTTGAAAAGAGCATTAATTTTGTGTGTATGGTATAGTAAGCTTTGTGTGTCTCTGGTGGGAAAATGGCACATTATGCCGGTTATTTCAATGTGGCGGCATTGAAAAAGTGTAGGGGGTGGGGCTAAGTAGACAGAGGGAGATGGGTAAGAGGGGGAGATTGGGGGGGGGGTAAGGGAGGGCAGGGGACAGCATAGGGGAGAAGGGGGGTAGAAGAAGGGGCGGGGAGGGAAGTAGGAGACCATTCCTCATCTCCAATCCCCTAGTTTCGGTCAAGCTATGACAAAATCAGTTGTGTTCAGGTCGGATGAGAGGGTATCACAGAGAAAAGTGGGGTTTATATCCTTCTGTAGTTCTGAAATGTGTCCAGCATGCCCAAGTATTGGAAAATTTCTGTATGCGGTCTTGTGAGGTGTAGATCAATTCTTCCATCTCCTCAACCTTTTCAACCCTTGTTAACCATTCTCTCATGGTCGAGGTGTTAGTTGACAGCCAATGAACAGGAATGCAGAGTCTAGCCACATTAACCATGTGCATGGCCAATGATTTATGATAGAATTGTTTAGGCAGGGTTGTATGATGGAGGAGATATTGAGCAGAGTTGTAGGTCAGTGTGTGGGTGGTGACTCATGTTATTATGGAGTGTACCTCCTTCCAGAATGGTTGAAGCGCAGAGCACTCCCACCATCCTCCCTCCTTTACCCCTCACCCCTCTCTCATTCCCTCTCTCTCTATCTCTCATCCTCCCTCTCTCTTTTTAATTTAATTTGTTATAAAAATAGTTTGCATGCGTGGGAGTGACAGCAACGCAGCCTTGCCAAGGCAAGGGACTGAAGGCACAAAACCTGGAAGGAGGATCGGGTGAAGATGGAAGCACCCGGGACCCACTGGATTGATCACAGCGCAGTGCTGGAGGGCTCAGTCTGACAGGTAAGTGTACCGTAATGTGCTAATATGCTGTGCATACTAGTACATTATGGCATAAACTACCTCAGGGCCTCTAAAAAGTAGTAATGTTACTACCGCTTTAATATCACAGGATCCCAGGAGCCTCTCATGGAGCCCCCTGCTGACCCGGTGGCCCTTGGGCAGTGACAGGGTGCATAGTTGCCAATATTTCAAAAAATATTTTCAGTGACCCTTTTTTTAACCAGTGGTATATTTAGAGTAGCTCACATCCCCTATGTTCCGTCATACATCACAGTAGTAATCACAAAATTAAATGAGTAACAATAATGGGCAGAACAAATATGAGGAATGAGAAGATTTCCTTTAGTTAAACTAACAAAAGTGTGCCCATTCTAGAGCTGGCAACATTGAGGGTATTCAATATAATTTTAAAGAACTGTTTTTGTGGGTAAGAGGCATAGGGGAGGAGTTTTGATGGTATAACAGTGGGCACTATGTACAGGAGATGAGTGGGCAGAGTATGACAGTGGGCAGTATGCGCAGTAGAGGGGTGTGGGGGGTATGCCAGTGGGCAGTATGTACAGGAGAGGTGTGTGGGGGGTATGGCAGTGGGCACTTTGTACATGAGAGGATTATGATGGGTATTACAATGGGCATTATGTACAGGAGAGGAGTTTGGAGGTTATGCCAGTTGGCAGCATGTACAGAAGTGTGAAGGGTATTATGGGGGCAGTATGTACAGGAGAGGAATGTGGAGAGAAAGACAGGTGACAGCATGTACAGGAGAGGAGTGTGGAGGGTATGACAGTTGGCAGTATGTACAGGAGAGGAGTGTGGAAGGTATTATGTGGGCAGTATGTACAAGAGAGGATTGTGAGGGGTATGACAGAGGGCACTATGTATAGGAGAGGAGTTTGGAGGATATGACAGTGAGCAGTATGTGCAGGAGAGTAGTGTGGAGGGTAAGACATTGGGCAGTATGTACAGGAGAAGAGTATGGAGGGTATGACAGTGGGCAGTATGTACAGGAGAAGAGTGTGGAGGGTGTGACAGTGGGCAGTATGTACAGGAGAGGCGTGTGAAGGGTATGACAGTGAGCAATATGTAGAGGAGTGTGGAGGGTAAGACAGTGGGCAGTATGTACAGGAGAAGAGTGGGGAGGGTATGACAGTTGGCAGTATGTACAGCAGAGGAGTGTGGAGGGTATGACAGTGAGCAATATGTACTGGAGAGGAATGTGGCAGGTATGACAGCAGGCACTATGTACAGGAGAAGATTTTGGGGTGGTATAACAGGGGGCACTATGTATAGGAGAGGAGTGTGGAGGGTATGACAGTGAGCAGTATGTACAGTAGAGGAGTGTGGAGGATATGACAGTGGGCACTATGTACAGGAGAGAAGTGTATGACAGTGAGCAGTATGTACAGGAGAGGATTGTGAGGGGTATGACAAAGGGCAATATGTATAGGAGAGGAGTGTGGAGGGTATGACAGTGGACAGAATGTGCAGGAGAGGAGTGTGGAGGGTATGACAGTGGCCTCTATGTACAGGTGAGGAGAATGAAGGAATCTGGGAAGGGAAAATGTAAAGGGTTGTGGAATGATATTTAGGGACTGCGTAGTGGTAAGCGGGCCATATATGGATTGAAATTAAGTCAATTAAGCAGAGACCAGCCATGTATGGGCTAGCTGGTTTGTACACAGGTCAATCTATTAATTGACTTGAGTACAACCAGCCTGTCAGGTTTTTCCCAAAATAATCCGTGCTGTCAGCTATAGTTAGCAAGACTGATCATTGTATTCTGTGTGTAGGCAAGGCTCCCCACTGACTGAACACAATAACACTGCGGGAGTGATTCCCCCATCCACAGGTCAGCAGGTGAGAGGGTGTGTGGGGGCAGGCTGGGGAGAGAGGTCTGTCAGCAAGGGGGTGTGAGGTGGTCATGGAGGGATATCAATTAGCGGGTGGGGGGGTAAGTGGGAGTTGGCTAACATGGGAAGTGGCTGAGGAATGACCTGGTTGGTAGGGAGAGTGAAATGGATGATGTGTTTAAGTTTCTTTCACATTTGCGGTAATGCTTACTTCCCTCTGAAAAGTGATCTGTGGTGGATTGCTTTTCAACGAGTGGTATAGCAGCAGCTGACAGGCATTCGTGAGGTGCTACTATCACTCCTTTTTTTTTTTTCACATTGCTGAATGGTAGTTTTACATTGTTGGATTATGCTGCTACTCAAAGTTGGCCTGCAGTTGCAGAGTGGCCCCATTGAAATCAATAGGCAATTTTTGTAAAGAGTAAACTAGTGCGCTCCACCTAATATGTCATAAAAAAATTTTTTAAAAATTTTTTAAAATATTTAAATAAATACAAAATTGATGCGCATAGGAAGCAGCCAGCATAAAAACAGTGATCTCTGCACTAAAAAATAGGTATATAAATTAATAAGAATGCGGCGCTACCTAAAAGTACTAAAACTTATAAATGAATAATAATCCCAAAATCAATATAAATCAAATAATATCGACTAAATGAAACATGGATATAATAAGAAATGAATCCATATAGATAATCCAAATAAAGATACGTGTGCACGCAATAAATGTGCAACAATTAGTGAATAAAAGTCTGTGAAAAATTATCAATCCAGTGATTAAATAGAAATAATTTGCATAAGTAATCCAAATATAAACAAGCGTATAAAAAATATATATATATATATATATATAAAAATGTATAAAAATATATAAAGTGAAAAATCCGTGAAAAAACAAATGTAGTGACTATTTAGATAATCAATATACACACGTGATTGTCCATAAATAAAGTGCACTGATGACTGATGAATTGCAAAAAATATACAAATAAAGTTCATGCAAAAAAGTGTGAAGAATCAATTCCCAAGAGTGGCAAATCACTGCAAACTTCAGTGCTTAATGGGTGCACCAACTATTTTCCCCAGCCTCTCACCTCCAATAGCTGGTAAACAGGCACTGTGTAAAAGGATAACTGCTGGCTTCTTAATCTTTCAGTCACACTGCTCCACCGCTGTTTGTATTTCACTGTAAGGTTATATATTATATGCCCTCCTAATAGCTCCAGGAAATCCAAGCCATATAAAGTGGAAAAACACAGAGGGCTTTCATGTGTAGTATCTTCGCTTTTTTATTGAAATAAACAGGTAAAATCCACACTTACATTCACAAATACAGCAGAGTGTGCAGCAATCGCGGACTTCCGGTTTCGGCCGTAAACCGGAAGTGATAGGTCCGACACCAAATTCCTTCCCTGACGCGTTGCGTTACAGAACGTAACTTTTTCAAAGGGTGAAAAAGTTACGTTCTGTAACGCAACGCGTCAGGGAAGGAATTTGGTGTCGGACCTATCACTTCCGGTTTACGGCCGAAACCGGAAGTCCGCGATTGCTGCACACTCTGCTGTATTTGTGAATGTAAGTGTGGATTTTACCTGTTTATTTCAATAAAAAAGCGAAGATACTACACATGAAAGCCCTCTGTGTTTTTCCACTTTATATGGCTTGGATTTCCTGGAGCTATTAGGAGGGCATATAATATATAACCTTACAGTGAAATACAAACAGCGGTGGAGCAGTGTGACTGAAAGATTAAGAAGCCAGCAGTTATCCTTTTACACAGTGCCTGTTTACCAGCTATTGGAGGTGAGAGGCTGGGGAAAATAGTTGGTGCACCCATTAAGCACTGAAGTTTGCAGTGATTTGCCACTCTTGGGAATTGATTCTTCACACTTTTTTGCATGAACTTTATTTGTATATTTTTTGCAATTCATCAGTCATCAGTGCACTTTATTTATGGACAATCACGTGTGTATATTGATTATCTAAATAGTCACTACATTTGTTTTTTCACGGATTTTTCACTTTATATATTTTTATACATTTTTATATATATATATATATATATATTTTTTATACGCTTGTTTATATTTGGATTACTTATGCAAATTATTTCTATTTAATCACTGGATTGATAATTTTTCACAGACTTTTATTCACTAATTGTTGCACATTTATTGCGTGCACACGTATCTTTATTTGGATTATCTATATGGATTCATTTCTTATTATATCCATGTTTCATTTAGTCGATATTATTTGATTTATATTGATTTTGGGATTATTATTCATTTATAAGTTTTAGTACTTTTAGGTAGCGCCGCATTCTTATTAATTTATAATAGGCAATTTTTATAGCCGGTGCTGCCTGTCAAACTCTGCAGGCTCCAAGCTGTCCACTGAGTTCAGTGCCTCTGACAAGAAGTGAGGAGAGGCACTGTGAGCTCATCCTCTCAGTCTGCTGCAAACAGAGTGTGCCAGCTTGTATTTAAACTGGTCGCTCTGTATGTAGCTTCTGACAGGCTGCTCAAGGGGCCCAGTATCTCCGGAACCATAGATGATAGGAGTCCCAAATTTTGAACAGTGGTGGGGTAGGTCTTCGCTGAGCCACGACCCTCAAAGTCAATCGTTTTTTTTTTGTTTTTTTTTGGGCAAATGGGCCTATCTTAAGGTAAGGGGCCTGGAGCTGCAGCTCCAATAGCCCTATGTTAATCTGGCCCTGGGCTTATGACCTCTCCCTCCCCAACCTTAGCGTGCCATGTGTGGCTAAGATATCTAATCTTGTTAGTATGATACTAAAGCTAGCCATACACAGATGAAATTTCCTTCCTATTCTCCTGCTGTATCAGCATTAAATTTGATCTGTGGATGGTCCTGCCAGCACCACCTTGCTTGGTAAACTTTTAAAATCAAATGTGTGGGGTGAAATATTGTCAGTAAAACAGAGACCAATTAGCTGCAGTCATTGCTCGGGTATTTTGACAGCCAGCACCCAATAACAGGCTAGATTTTCTGTTTAATGTAGAATCTGTTAGAAATCTACAGTATATGTATAGCCAGCTTTAACCTACCTAGTCAAATTGGGTAGGTAAGAGGTGGCCCAAAACAGTAGATCCAGTTCAGTATAAACTCTAGCACGTGAAATTGAGAACAGAGATAATTGCCCTACTAGTCTCCAAAGACAGGAAAACTGACTATCTGGGTACTGATTGTACCAAATACACATTGAATAAAATAAAGTTTTTTATTTATACAAAGAGATAAAAAGAGGATACCCAAATACAGATAGGAACATAATTTCCAAAGTTCATACCAAAACAGTGTTTAAAGTACAGACTGTCTATATGTGTGTTTCATAGTGTGCTCCAAGGTGGAGACAAAAGGTACGGAACATGTGATCCTCTGCATGTTTCGCAGGGCTCTATTTCTTCATCAGGAGGATAGTATCTGGAATGGAGTAACAAAATATACATAATAATCAAGGAAACAAAGACAGAAGTAAAGTATAATAAGCATGGTTGATAGATGGGGAATCTGCCGCTTACCCATAGAGCAGCACACAGAGCGAAGACCGAGGCACCTCTGATGTTCCCCTACGGTGGATACGGGCGACATGTACAAGTGGATTAATTGATCCTCTGTAGCAATTATACAAAAATATATATGTATGTATAGATGCTAAACGTATGTATAGCAAGAAAAGAAGGAAGAAAAGAGGGGGGGGGGGGGGGGGGTAAGGGAAACACCTTAATCTCCTCCTTTTCATTTCCCTTTTCCTGGGTGCCTTTCCTGCTTTCTCCCATGGTTTTCTTTTTCTTCTTTCTCCTCGTCCCACCTTTTCTTTCCTCTTTTCTTCCTACACATACAGAAAACTAGTTCTGGTGAGTCTGGTGACTATGAGAGAGTGATTAAAGAGAGTGCTTATTTGCAACAACTTGAAATATACTGGGGCTGACTTATTAAAACTAGAGAGTGCAATATCTGGTGCAGCTCTGCATAGAAACCAATCAGCTTCCAGGTTTTATCTTTAAAGCTTAATTGAACAAGCTGAAGTTAGAAGCTGATTGGCGACCATGCACAGCTACAACAAATTCTGTGTGCTGCAGTTTTAGTAACTCCCCCATGTCTACTTATATTAAGGCCAATTTAGTGAAGTCAAAAGTCTCTCAGAAGAACAAAAAGCGTATTACATTCAAAATAATAAAGTATAGGGTGCAAGTATGATTGTTTAGAAATAATTGGACTTTTTCTGTTAAAACTACACTTGATTGCTGTCCTTGATAACCAAAAGGATAGAACAGAGATAAGACATTAATTAAAACAACCACAACTATCATTATAAAATATATGTGTAAATGTGTAATGCCGTGTAATTTAATATGTTAAACTGTAATGATCAGCAATAGCTCAGTAAACACAAAAGGAGTGTATATGCTTTGTAATCAGCATATAGTGATAAGATGCTTACCCTATATCAGCACATACAGCATGTATGGTTCAGAAGATAAGTCAGTTCTAATGGGTGGTATGCAGTTTTCAGCCAATAGAAATGCATCTTCACCATTGTGAATGGTATCCTAATGCTTTAAAAACTGGCAAGATTTTCAGTTTAACGTGGACCTTTCTTGAGTTGCCAAGCTGATCTAACGTGTATTACACCAACTCCCGATCATCACAATGAGTCTATCTGCAAGTGAGAAGTCTGCTGTGCTTTCCATAGTGGGAAAGATTGGATCTCAGGGCAGTGCTCTGGGCTCTGAGGCTTTGACCAGGTAAGGTTCTTTTATTCTTGGTTATATTTTATATAAACAAATACAGTGTGCAATTTCAACTGGTTGTTTAATGTAAAAGCAGAGGAGTTCTTAGATTAATGTAACAAGTTAAACTTACAAACATTTATTCATTACATGGGTTATGTCATTCTAGTTCTATGATCTATGTGTATAGTCTTCTTAAAAAGCTAAGATACTACTGATAAAATGTATAACCTGTCGCTATCCTACAAAACTAAACATTCGTTTTCAGCGGAAGTGAAGCATCAATGAAAATTGAGAGATAGATATAAGTCATGGGTGCTCAACCTGTGGCCCTCCAACTGTAGTGGAACTACAAGTCCTATCATGCCTCCGGGAGTAATAATTGTAACTGTCAGTGCCTTGCAATGCCTCATGGGACCTGTAGTTCCACAAACGCTGGAGTGCCACAGGTTGAGCACCCATGGTGTAAGTCATTAGTGATTACGACTACTGGTATTTTATGTATCATACATTATGTACCATTTGTGTGCAAATCGTTTTCTAATTCTCTAAGGCACATTTCTTGAAGGACAGCACCGTTCTTCTTTTCCTAGCTTTAACACCAGTGAAGGAATACAAATTTGATAACTTTTCTTTTCTGTTGTCTATACAAACAGTAGGAAAAATGTGCTTACTAAATGCGTACAGTTTAACAGGGAATTAGTTATTACTATAACCTACCATATTAACCACAGAAGCATAATATCAGGTCAGAAGTGTGTGTGGATGGATTTATTTCAAATCATTTCCATGTATTAATATCTGTTTTTTTTTTTTTTTATGTTTAGGCTTCTCCTTAGCTTCCCCCAGACCAAGACGTATTTCCCCCACTTTGTCCTGACCCCTGGCTCTGCTGACCTCAACACACATGGTGGAAAGATTATTAATGCTCTTGTAGGTGCAGCCAATCACCTGGATGATCTTGCTGGCAACCTGTCCTCCCTCAGTGACCTGCACGCCTACAACCTAAGAGTGGATCCAGGAAACTTTGCTGTAAGTACTACTGAATATTTATATACAATAATAAGATAACTTGATTCAGGTGAACAAAATGCATTGCATTTAAATGTGTTTTCAGCATTATATAGTATTGAAACTCAGGTGGGCATTTAGGTGACCAATATATGACCATATCAGCCTTTAGGAAAGTTGTCATGACAAACATAGAGCCTGTTATTGCTGACCTATCTAAAAATACTAGCTTCTGCTCATGATTATTCCCTACATTCAAGTTTTTTTCTGAGTCAAATAAGAATTTCAAGTCAAAACTCTTGATATGCATATTTGTTGGGTCACTAACTTTGGAAGGTATTGAAGCCAGAGAGTAACCATTATAGGCAGGTAAAGTATGGTAGTATTGTATCCCTTGATTTGAAGAAGAGCACCTTCCACCAGATACTTTCATTGTGTACATTTTAAAAGAAGCAGTTTGCTCTGTAACCTTTAAAGGATATGTCCAGCCTGAGTTTGTTTGGCTGGGCTTCACCTATGGGTCACAGGAGTACAATTAATGTTGCACTCCTGTGACCCATTTTCAGCAGAGAGCAGTCTGAAGTCCACTCTCTGCTGACGTCACACAGGTCATTGGAGGCACTGCATCATCCTGACTCTGGGAGTCTGGATCCACCAGGTGTCTTAACTGAAGGCCATCTCAGCCTCTCAGTGAGCCACCCCTTCACAGCTCAGTGCTCCAGTGAGCATGAAGGAGCAAAGCAAGAGACCTGCTCTCTATTCAGGAGCTGAGAGAACCAAGCCATCAGTGATGTTCGATCACTCAGTTCTCAGTGAAGAGGCGCCAGGGGACATATGCAGCATCGGATCGATGCTTCATCCACCTAGGTAAGTATGATTCTACAATAACCCCCAAACCCATACTTCTCTTTTAAGAGTAAATTAATTTAAAAATATCATTTCAAAAAGTAGTTTGGACATGACTGTCCTTATTAAATAATACAAGTGTTTCTGTCCATGTACACAAAAATAATATATTCTCTATTTCTCTTTTGCAGCTGCTGTCTCACACTATCCAGGTGGTCTTGGCTTCTCACTTCCCTGGTGATTTCACTCCTGAGGTTCAGGCTGCCTTTGACAAATTCCTTGCTCTAGTCTCTGGAGTCCTCACCTCCAAGTACAGATAAATCCACCCTGTATAACAGGCTACATCAGAAATTACAGCAAGGAAAACAACATGCAATGAAGCGTTCCCTGGGCCCATTTTGGTTATAACCTAGTTGCAATGGTTTTTGAAGAGTATTTACTTGTGTAAATTGTCCATCAAATATAAATCTGATGTGCTCTTAAATAAAACTGCCACTTTTTCTCATTTCTGCCTCAACTGTATTATTATCTTTTTTTGTTTTTTGATGGTTTTATATTAATGTATTCAATTGCTCTCTTTAAAAAAAATCAAATCAGGGGCTTACCATTACCAACTCAGCCTCAAACTTTATTAGGTTGAATGTGACACCCATTTTATACATTTCTTAGCAAAAAATTTTTGCTTGGGGAAATCTCCCTCTCTCCCTAATAGGATGGGTGAACTTACTTAAAGGAGAAGTCCAGCAAAAGCTAGTTTGGCTGGGCTTCTCCTATGGATCACAGGAGTGCAATTCGTTTTGCAGTCCTGTGACCCGTCTTTAACAGAGAGCAGACTGAAGTCCACTCTCTGCTGACGTCACAGAAATCTGACTGACGTGGGTTACTATGAAGTGTTTTTAGGGGGCCCAGATCACCCTAGGTCTTAACTACTTCTATGAGGTCAGTGTTATGTGCTTGGATGGTTGCCCATGATGAGGAATCTGGGGGTCCCTTCCCACTTTCGCCTCATGCACCTTTGTGGAGAAATTCCAATCTGCCACAATTTTTTGCCTTTGAAGATCCAGTGGTCTGGACGAAATTCAGGATTAAAAAGATTGATGATGTCACCACAAATGGGCAGCTGAAGTCTTTTGATGAACTGAAGTCTCTACATCAGTTACTAAATACCTATATTTTTGGCTATATACAGCTAAGACACGCATATCTAACACAATTTAAACATGTAAGGGATTTGTTTTCAGTGTCTGCCCTTGCTAAGGGAGAAAGATCACCAAAAGCCCATATCTACTATCTACAAGTTCCTTTCCCCTGAGACTGTTCGGCTCATGAGTGTGTGTAGAGCTAAGTGGGAGTCTGTGGTCCCTGGTTTGGACACAGAAGATTGGGAGGATATCTGGGATGTACCCTTTACCAGACTAATCTCGACCCATGACCAACTGATCCATTACAAATGTCTGCATCATATATACATAACCCCGGCGAAGATAGCTAGAATTTTTGGATCAGTCACCTCTTCTTGCTGGCATTTTTCTGCAAGGGGGGCTGACTGTATGCATATCTTCTGAGATTGTCCTGGTATACAGAAATACTGGATGGATATTTTAATGTGTGTACAGGAGGTGACAACTGTCTAGTTTAGTCCTTCTATAAGGATCTATCTGCTCGGGCTGGTGGATGATTTGGCCCCTACTACAGCTATACAGACCTTACTTACTCTTATTATTTTATCATTATTATAAAATATAATAGAATTTAATCATCATTATTTTTTCATGATTGGAAACACATAGTTCTGTCTTGGCAGAGTTCTACTCCTCCATTGGTAGAGTTCTGGAAGGTTTCAGTGAATAGGGCACTACTTTTTTATAAAGCTGCATATCTGAACAGGGGGGCACTTCTCAAATTTGATAAGATCTGGGATGGATGGATGGCCTCACCTCTCACTGTAACAGACGACTAGTTTTAACCTTTTGTTAATGTTATCCTTTCTGTTCTATGAGACCTTCTGATATGCACCTCATCACCTCCGACAAGGTGGGTTGGTGGGATTTCAGCAAAATTGTATGGTAGGACACACAAATTATATTCTCTGGAGAGAGTGGGTATTTTTTTTTCACATGGATCCGTGTGCTTTTAGTTAATTATAGGAGGGAGGGGTGGTTTGTGTCTCTTCTGAGAAGGCGGTGTGGGTCAGGTTGGCAAGCTTCACAGGCAATGTTCATGTCCAATGTTATGCACTTTATTTTTATATGCTATATGTCGGACAATTTTGACACATTTTGGCATGTCATTGGCATTTATACAGTGATCAATGCTATAAAAATGCATTGATTACTATAAATATGTCACTGGCAGTGAAGGGGTTAGCACTAGGGGGCGATCAAGGGGTTATCTGTGTTCCCTGTGTTCTAACTGAAGGTGGATGTGATTTGCTAGGGGAAGATATAGATCTGTTTTCATTCTTTGTAAGAACACACAATCAGTCTCTTCTCCCCCTCAGAGAACCGAGATCTCTGGGTTTAACCACTTGACTACTGGGCACTTAAACCCCCTTCCTGACTAGACCAAATTTCAGCTTTCGGTGATGCAACACTGTACCCAAATGAAATGTTTGCCCTTTTTCACACAAATATAGCTTTCTTTTGATAGTATTTAATCACCGCTGGGTTTTTATTTTTTACACTATAAATCGAAAAATACTGAAAATTCGGTAAATAAAAAAAACAAAATGTGTAGGTTTCTGTTAAAAGTTAGCAAATTAGAAATGTCTCTTCATAAATTGTGGCCACAATTTATACTGCTACATATCTTTGGTAAAAAATAATCAAAATTGGTGTATATTATTTGGTCGGTGAGAAAGTTATAGAGTCCACAAGCTATGGTGCCAATCACTGAAAATTGATCACAGATGAAGTACTGACGGCCTATCTTATTTCTTGAGACCCTAACTTGCCAGAAAAGTACAAATACTCCCCAAATAACCCCTTTTTGGAAAGTATACATTGCAAGGTATTTAGAAAGAGGCACAGTGAGGTTTTTGAAGTTGTATTTTTTTCCCACATTTCTTTGCAATATCAAGTTATTTTCTTTTTTTTTTTTAACAAAATTGTCATATTATCAGGTTATTTCTCACACAGCATATGCATACTACAAATTACACCCCAAAATACATTCTGCTTCTCCTCCCGATTATGGCAATACCACAAGTGTGAGACTTTTACACAGCATGGCCACGTACAGAGGCCCAACATATAGGGAGCACCAGCAGGCATTCTAGGGGCATACCTTTCAAGTCTAATTTGACTATCTAATTACAATTTGAGGCACTGTAGTAGCAAGGATGGGAACTTATGTGTAGGGATGAGCTTCGAGTTCGAGTCGAACTCATGTTCTACTCGAACATTGCCTGTTCGCCTGTTCAGCGAACAGTGAACAATTTGGGCTGTTCGCAGCAAATTCGAAAAGCCGGAACACCCTGTACAAGTCTATGGGAGAAATCTAAAGTGCTCATTTTAAAGGGTAATATGCAGGTTACTGTCCTAAAAAGTGTTTGGGGACCTGGGTCCTGCCCCAGGGGACATGGATCAATGCAAAAAAAAGTTTTAAAAACGGCCGTTTTTTCAGGAGCAGTGATTTTAATAATGATTAAAGTGAAACAATAAAAGTGTAATATTCCTTTAAATTTCGTAGCTGGGGGGTATCTATAGTATGCCTGTGAAGGGGCGCATGTTTCTGGTGCTTAGAACTGTCGCTGCACAAAGTGTCATTTGTGCAGGAAAAAAAGTCTTTTAAAATCACTTGCGGCTAAATTGTCGGGTCTCCGTAATACAGAGAACACTCAATGAGTGTTCTCTGTATTAGCCGACAATTCATTCATTCATTGATTAAAAAAAAAAAAAAAAAAAAAAGCGTGGGGGTTCCCCTAAATTCAATCAAAAGGCCCTTCAGGTCTGACATGGATATTAAGGGGAACCCCGTGTCAAATTAAAAAAAAAAATTGACGTGGGGGTCCCCCTAAATATCCATAACCAGACCCTTCAGGTCTGATATGGATATTAAGGGGAACCCCGCATCAAATTAAAAAAAAAATTGACGTGGGGGTCCCCCTAAATATCCATACCAGACCCTTTATCCGAGCACGCAACCTGGCAGGCCGCAGGAAAAGAGGGGGGGACGAGAGAGCGGCCCCCCCTCCCTCCTGAACCGTACCAGGCCACATACCCTCAACATTGGGAGGATGCTTTGGGGGTCTGAGACCCCTCAAAGCACCTTGTCCCCATGTTGATAAGGACAAGGGCCTCATCCTCACAACCCTGGCCGTTGGTTGTGAGGGTCTGCGGGCGGGGGGCTTATCAGAATCTGGAAGCCCCCTTTAACAAGGGGACCCCCAGATCCCGGCCCCCCCCTGTTTGAAATGGTAAGGGGGTACAAAAGTACCCCTACCATTTCACAAAGAAAGTGTCAAAATGGTTAAATAAGACAAACACACTTTTGAAAAATTCCTTTATTAAAAATAAAAAAAATTAAAAAAAAATTCCAGCGGTGCTAATCCACTCTTGCTATCCAGCGACGGGTCTCCGGGGTCCAGCGATGGATGATCATATCCAGCGACGGGGGATCTCTCAGTCCAGCGCTGTCCATACCTCCTTCTTCTGTCTCCACTGCGGAGACACTGCAGAGAGCCGAGCGCTGACATTTCTTATATTGGGAGGGCGGGGGCCACCCGTCACCTGACCCCGCCCCTCTGACGCAGGAGAGGGAAGCCAGGGGTTCCCCAGTGACGTGTGGGTGACCCCGCCCCCTCTGATGTAACGCAGGTTTCCGTTACATCAGAGGGGGCGGGGTCACCCACACGTAACTGGGGAACCCCTGGCTTCCCTCTCCTGCGTCAGAGGGGCGGGGTCAGGTGACGGGTGGCCCCGCCCTCCCAATATAAGAAATGTCAGCGCTCGGCTCTCTGCAGTGTCTCCGCAGTGGAGACAGAAGAAGGAGGTATGGACAGCGCTGGACTGAGAGATCCCCCGTCGCTGGATATGATCATCCATCGCTGGACCCCGGAGACCCGTCGCTGGATAGCAAGAGTGGATTAGCACCGCTGGAATTTTTTTTTTTTTTTTTTTTTTTTTAATAAAGGAATTTTTCAAAAGTGTGTTTGTCTTATTTAACCATTTTGACACTTTCTTTGTGAAATGGTAGGGGTACTTTTGTACCCCCTTACCATTTCAAACAGGGGGGGGCCGGGATCTGGGGGTCCCCTTGTTAAAGGGGGCTTCCAGATTCTGATAAGCCCCCCGCCCGCAGACCCTCACAACCAACGGCCAGGGTTGTGAGGATGAGGCCCTTGTCCTTATCAACATGGGGACAAGGTGCTTTGAGGGGTCACAGACCCCCAAAGCATCCTCCCAATGTTGAGGGTATGTGGCCTGGTACGGTTCAGGAGGGAAGGGGGGGCCGCTCTCTCGTCCCCCCCTCTTTTCCTGCGGCCTGCCAGGTTGCGTGCTCGGATAAAGGGTCTGGTATGGATATTTAGGGGGACCCCCACGTCAATTTTTTTTTTAAATTTGATGCGGGGTTCCCCTTAATATCCATATCAGACCTGAAGGGTCTGGTTATGGATATTTAGGGGGACCCCCACGTCAATTTTTTTTTTTAATTTGACACGGGGTTCCCCTTAATATCCATGTCAGACCTGAAGGGCCTTTTGATTGAATTTAGGGGAACCCCCACGCTTT
The DNA here is from genome assembly GCF_037356315.1 of Lithobates pipiens. Taxonomy (NCBI): domain Eukaryota; kingdom Metazoa; phylum Chordata; class Amphibia; order Anura; family Ranidae; genus Lithobates; species Lithobates pipiens. Next base: position 485,883,209 of record NW_027507764.1, on the reverse strand, counting down.
TTTTTTTTTTTTTTTTTTTTTTAATCAATGAATGAATGAATTGTCGGCTAATACAGAGAACACTCATTGAGTGTTCTCTGTATTACGGAGACCCGACAATTTAGCCGCAAGTGATTTTAAAAGACTTTTTTTCCTGCACAAATGACACTTTGTGCAGCGACAGTTCTAAGCACCAGAAACATGTGCCCCTTCACAGGCATACTATAGATACCCCCCAGCTACGAAATTTAAAGGAATATTACACTTTTATTGTTTCACTTTAATCATTATTAAAATCACTGCTCCTGAAAAAACGGCCGTTTTTAAAACTTTTTTTTGCATTGATCCATGTCCCCTGGGGCAGGACCCGGGTCCCCAAACACTTTTTAGGACAGTAACCTGCATATTACCCTTTAAAATGAGCACTTTAGATTGTGAACGTTCGAGTCCCATAGACTTTAATAGGGTTCTAAAGTTCACACGAAGTTTAGGTCTGTTCGCAGGTTCTGGTGCGAACCGAACAGGGGGGTGTTCGGCTCATCCCTACTTATGTGGCATGGATGAGCTGTGTTTCTGGATGGCTGAGTATGGCTGGGTGGATATGGCTGAGTGTGGGTGGGATGGCTGGGTATGGCTGAGTATGGATGGATGAGTATTGCAGAGTATGGATGGATGGATGAGTATTGCAGAGTATGGATGAGTATTGCAGAGTATGGCAGAGTATGGATGAGTATTGCAGAGTATTGCAGAGTATGGCAGATTATGGATGAGTATTGCAGAGTATGGATGAGTATGGATGAGCATGGATGAGTATGACAGGGTATGGCAGGGTATGCCAGAGTATTGCAGGGTATTGCAGAGTATTGCAGGGCATGGCAGAGTATTGCAGAGTATTTCAGGGTATTGCAGAGTATTACAGGGTGTGGCAGAGTATTGCAGAATATTGATACACAAATAAAGTCTTTTGGCGCTGGAATGAGAAGACTGTATCGGATCAAACTCAGATCGTACCGGAATATTGATATAAATATTGGATATCTAGTGCAGCTGCCAGCCACTTAGGAAGAAATGGGTGAACCAAAAATAAATAAATAAAGGCAGCGCTGTAAAAAACCTATATAACAAATGTTCAAATAAGTATATTCAAACAAATTAATTTATTGAATGCTTAACAAAGTGTATTGAGTCTAAAATCATATGCAATTGCCCGTGTGACTAATCTTCTCAATATGGTACACCAGTCATTGTGTAAAATGAAGCACTTTAACATAAATTGTATGCGATACCGCCAGATGGCCCAGGGTTAAGATGACCAGCTGACTCCAAATTTAGATCTCTGATGTGTGCACTGACAACCCAGGATGTAAAATGGGGTAAAGTTTTCACAGAGAGTTAAGCTCCAGGCAGTAGCTATAGGTATGAGTTTACTACATCCTGCTGTACACTCCAAGCTGTGGGTATGTGTCTCCCACTGCAACCGCTTCAGCGGATTGGAAGCTGGGGCTGAGACAACGTCCTACGAAAAACTCTCAATGGATCTTAGTGGATCACAGCACAGCCGCTGGACCCGCAGAGCACTCGTGCCAAGAACCGGAAGCAGCAGTCACTCGGAATCAGGGGACCCGAAGGGGAGGAAGTTGCCTCCGATGGACTGGATTGTTAATCTTGTCATTGTCCTAGCAACCGTGGCTGACATGTTTTGACGCATGCGCCTTCTCAAAGTCACGAGTCGGACGATCAGGGCAATGCAAGCTATAAAGGCACCTCTATGGTGGTGGGCGGAGAACAGCACAAAAAGGATGTTAACCCCTTACATGTTACAAATAAGCATAAGAGTATAAATAATGTCAGCAGTGGTACATTTTTCATAAACGTAGAACAACAAAAAAAGAAAAAAAATGAAAATTCATAAGTAAACAATAATAAGAATGAATAAGAATGAAACCTAAACATGAAAAATTTAAAAAAAAAATCCCATAATGCACATTCCAACTATTAAAAAATAATAGTAGTAATAATAAATGAAGATGAAGATGAAAATAAAAATAAAAACATAATAAAATAAAAAATGATTGAATGTATGAATGAAAAGATGAAAAATATAATAATATATTAAAAAATATATATTAACGCTTTTTTGAGGATAAATTGTTCAAAAACCCACTCGGTCAATTTTGACCCTTAAAGAATTACTTAATGATACTGAAAACACCGATCTCCTCGTTGAGGCCTTCAGGTGATAGGGACCCAAATATATATATCCAGAAAGTCTCCCTTCGACAAAGAAGGGAGAATCTTTCATTATCTGTTAAGGTGCCCCTTGGAATGGCCTCAATAGCAAATATCTCCATATGTCTAAAATCTTTATTGTGAACCTGACAAAAATGCCTGGGGATGCTATGTTTTGTACATCCTTTTTTGTCAGCCGGCGATGCTCACCCACTCTGACGCGTAGGGCACGTATTGTGCGACCCACATATAGGAGGCCACTTGAACATCGCAGGACATAAATTACAAACTCAGTAGAACATGTGATGAACTGCTTAATCTGAAAAGACTTGCCTTTGTTTGTAATTATCACTGATTGACCATGAGGGATCGATTGGCAAGTGAGACAGCCTCTTTTTTTGGTATTGAAAAATACTGACTCTATTATCAAAATACGTTCTAATATCAAATGTGGATCTATTACTGGGTTTGACCAATCTACTAGGTGCAATGATATTTTTTTATTGTTCGTGAACGTCTGAATGTTACCTGTGGTTTGGGGGACAGTGCTGGAGGTAAGATATGGTTGAGCTTCGAAATGTTGTAATGTTTAGTACTAATTGCCTCAGCTGTGGCTTGGGCCTTCCAGGCTGCGATCTGTGTGCGCATGTGAGTGTGCAATTATTATGCGCGTGTGCACCATTGTTTTCCTTTTCCTTCTCCCAAGGAGGCTCTATATGATTTTACTTAGCCAGTTCCCCTTCTGTCCTTTTTCCATTCCCTTCCCCCCACTTTCCTCTTTTCCTTCCTTTCATAAAGCTTCCCCCCTCCTTCCCCCCCTTGTGTTTCCCTTTCCACCCCCCTCCTTCTGCCCTGCCCCGCCCTTCCTCCTTCTTCCTCCTCCCCTTTGGTTTTCATCTGCTCCTTTTCATTTCCCTTGACCTGGGTGTCTTTCCTCCCCTTTCCTGCTTTCTCCCATGGTTTTCTTTTCTTCTTTCCCCTCTCCCCTCTTTCTTTTATTTCCTCTTTTCTTCCTACACATACAGAATACTAGTTCTGGTAAGTGTGGTGACTATAAGAGAGTGATTAAAGAGAGTGCTTATGTGCAACAACTTGAAATATACTGGGGCTGACTTACTAAAACTGGAGAATGAAAAATCTGGTGTAGCTCTACATAGAAACCAATACTGGCAGCCAGTAAAAAAAAAGGCAATTTTCTCCTGCCAGTAAAAGGAAAAAGTTGTCATTAAAAAATATGGCTGTGATTTTCGGCTCAGTCCAGAGCCAGCCGGGACCATCTGAGTCCCTGCTGCAGTGTATTCAGGTAGCTCTGGTGGAGGCAGTGCCCGAATATGTCGTGTGATGTTATGGTGCAAGGGAGCCAAGCAGAGTGGCCAGAGCCTTGTGTGTGGGTCTGCAGGACAGGAGCACGGCAGGTCGGGAGCAGGACTGTCAGTGTTGCTTAGACTAGCGTGGACTGAAGGGAACTGTCCCTGAGCTACTTACTTACTATATTGAAAATAAAATAAGAATTATGTTTTTTTACCTAATATCTACCTTAAATCACATTGCTAAATGCATATTGTATTTGTTTGTAGCCTAAATGCTAAAATTGGCACTTAAAACTGTAATTTCGTAACTTTTGGAAATGCCAATAAAAACTTGGATGTGCCAGGAAATGTTGGGTGCTGTCAGTAAATTTCAATCTCGTAGGTTGACAACACTGGAACAAGCTGAGCTTAGAATCTGATTGGCGACCATGCACAACTACAGCAGATTCTGTGTGCTGCAGTTTTAGTAACCCCCCCCCCCCCCCCCCCCCAACTTTAGTTAAGTCAAAAATCTCTTAGAAGACTAAAAATATTATTACTTTCAAAGTAATAATGTAAAGGTTGCAAGTATGATTGTTTAGAAATAATTGGACCTTTTCTGTTAAAACTACACTTGACTGGTGTTCTTGATAACCAGAAGGATGGAATAGAGATAAACATTAATTAAAACAATCACAACTATCATTATAAAATATATGTGTAATGTCGTGTAATTTAATATGTTAAACTGTAATGATCAGCAATAGCTCAGTAAACACAAAAGGAGTGTATATGCTTTGTAATCAGCATATAGTGATAAGATGCTTACCCTATATCAGCACATACAGCACGTATGGTTCAGAAGATAAGTCAGTTCTAATGGGTGGTATGCAGTTTTCAGCCAATAGAAATGCATCTTCACCATTGTGAATAGTACCCTTTAAGCTTTAAAAACTGGCAATATTTTCAGTTTAACGTGGACCTTTCTTGAGTTGCCAAGCTGATCTAACGTGTACTACACCAACTCCCGATCATCACAATGAGTCTATCTGCAAGTGAGAAGTCTGCTGTGCTTTCCATAGTGGGAAAGATTGGATCTCAGGGCAGTGCTCTGGGCTCTGAGGCTTTGACCAGGTAAGGTTCTTTTATTCTTGGTTATATTTTATATAAACAAATACAGTGTGCAATTTCAACTGGTTGTTTAATGTAACAGCACATGAATTCTTAGGTTAACGTAACAAGTTAAACTTACCAACTTTTATTCATTACATGGGTTACATCATTCTAGTTCTATGATCTATGTGTATAGTCTTCTCTAAGCCCTTTTACACACGGTCGGAGATTCCGACGGAATGTGTCCTATCGGACCGTTTTGTCGGATGATCAGACTGTGTGTGGTCTCCATCGGACTGTTTCCGTCGGAGTATCCGACGGACCAAGTTTTCCAACTTGTCCGTAAAATTTTCAGACAAAATGCTCCGATCGGACATACTCCGATCATGTGTAGCCTACTCCGATGGACAAAGTGCCACGCATGCTCAGATCAAATTCCTAGACCAAAGCTATTGGCTACTAGCCTGAACGTAGTCCCGTCGTAACAAAATAACGTCATCACGTTATGTACAATCGGATTTTCCGACAACTTTGTCCGACCGTGTGTATGCAACAGTTTCGGACAAAATCCATCGGACAAAATCCATCGGACAAAATCGGTCGGACAAAATCCAACGGATTTGGTTGTCAGAATGTCCGACCGTGTGTACAAGGGCTAAGATACTACTGATAAAATGTATAACCTGTCGCTACCCTACAAAACGAATCATTATTTTTCAGGGGAAGTGAAGCATCAATGAAAATTGAGAGAAAGATGTAAATCATGGGTGCTCAACCTGTGGCCCTCCAACTGTTGTGGAACTACAAGTCCTATCATGCCTCCGGGAGTAATGATTGTAACTGTCAGTGCCTTGCAATGCTCATAGGACTTGTAGTTCCACAAAAGCTGGAGTGCCACAGGTTGAGCACCCATGGTGTAAATCATTAGTGATTACTACTACTGATATTTTATACATCATACATTATGTACCATTTGTGTGCAAATAGTTACCATCAAAGCATGAAACAAGGATATCATTTTGTCTAAGGCCAATTTCTTGAAGGACAGCGCCGTTCTTCTTATGCTAGTTTTAACATCAGTGACGGAATACAAATTTGATAACTTTGCTTTACTGGTGTCTATACAAACAGTAGGAAAAATGCTTACTAAATGCCTACAGTTTAACAGGGAATTAGTTATTACTATAACCTACCATATTAACCACAGAAGCATAATATCAGGTCAGAAGTGTGTGTGGATGGATTTATTTCAAATCATTTCCATGTATTAATATCTGTTTTTTTTTTGTTTGTTTTTTATGTTTAGGCTTCTCCTTAGCTTCCCCCAGACCAAGACTTATTTCCCCCACTTTGACCTGACCCCTGGCTCTGCTGACCTCAACACACATGGTGGAAAGATTATTAATGCTCTTGTAGGTGCAGCCAATCACCTGGATGACCTTGCTGGCAACCTGTCCTCCCTCAGTGACCTGCATGCCTACAACCTAAGAGTGGATCCAGGAAACTTTGCTGTAAGTACTACTGAATATTTCTATACAATAATAAGATAACTTGATTCAGGTGAACAAAATGCATTGCATTTAAATGTGTTTGCAGCAATATATAGTATTAAAAATCAGGTGGGCATTTAAGTGACCAATAAATGACCAATATATGACACTAAATTTTGTGTCAGTCTTTAGGAAAGTTGTCCTGACAAACATAGAGGCTGTTATTGCTGACCTATCTAAAAATACTAGCTTCTGGTCTGTTATGATTATTCCCTACATTCAAGTTTTTTTCTGAGTCAAATAAAAATTTGAAGTCAAGCCTCTTGATTTGCATATTTGTTTTGGGTCACTAACTTGGAAGGTATTGAAGCCAGATACTAACCATTATAGGCAGGTAAGGTATGGTAGTATTGTATCCCTTAATTTGAAGAAGAGCACCTTCCACATACTTTCATTGGGTACCTTTTAAAAGAAGGCGTTTACTCTGTAACCTTTAAAGGATATGTCAAGCCTGAGCTTGTTTGGCTGGGCTTTACCTATGGGTCACAGGAGTGATTCGTTTTGCACTCCTGTGACCTGTTTTCAGCAGAGAGCAGTCTGAAGTCCACTCTCTGCTGACGTCACACAGGTCATTGGAGGCACTGCATCATCCTGACTCTGGGAGTCTGGATCCCCCAGGTGCCTGGACTGATGGCCGTCTCAGCCTCTCAGCGAGCCACCCCTTCACAGCTCAGTGCTCCAGTGAGCATGAAGGAGCAGAGTAGGAGATGCTCAGGAGCTGAGAGAACCAAGCCATCAGTGATGTTCGATCGCTCGGTTCTCAGTGATACTTCTCTTTTAAGAGTAAATTAAATAAAAAAATATAATTTCAAAAAGTAGTTTGAACATTACTGTCCTTATTAAATAATACAAGAGTTTCTGTCTATGTACACAAAAATAATATATTCTCTATTTCTCTTTTGCAGCTGCTGTCTCACACTATCCAGGTGGTCTTGGCTTCTCACTTCCCTGGTGATTTCACTCCTGAGGTTCAGGCTGCTTTTGACAAATTCCTTGCTCTAGTCTCTGCAGTCCTCACCTCCAAGTACAGATAACCCCACCCTGTATAACAGACTACATCAGAAATTACAGCAAGTAAATCAACATGCAATGAAGCGTTCTCTGGGCCCATTTCAATTACAACCTAGTTGCAATGTTTTTTGAAGGGTATTTACTTGTGTAAATTGTCCATCAAATATAAATCTCATGTGCTCTTGAAATCTGCTCCAATAAAACAGTTTTTTTTTTTCATTTCTGCCTCAACTGTATTATTATCTTTTTGTTTTTTGATGGTTTTATATTAAGGTATTCAATTTCTGTGTCTCTTTAAAACAAGTCAATGCAGGGGCTTACCGTTACCAACTCGGCCTCAGACTTTATTAGGTTGAATGTGACACCCATTTTATGAATTTCTAAATTTAGAAATCACAATCTGCCACAATTTTATGCCTTTGAAGGTGTGGTTAAACCCAGAGATCCCAGTTCTTGCCATGTCACAAGTCGCCATGTCTTGCCACGTCACGAGTGATCACAGGAGCCCGAACGGCAGACGCCCGCGTCCCCGGCAGAGCGTGCACCCCTAGTGGCCAAAAAAGGAAACAACGTAACATAACGGCGATTCGTGCAGCTGAGCCATGTTGATGCAGTACAACTGCAGCGGCTGGTCAGCAAGCAGTTAAATTTTGAATTTTTGAAAGCATTCCTACTTTACAGCATTTCTTCACACCTGCCTAAAATTTTTGCACTGTACTGTGCATATATGGAAAATATCTTCAGGTCCTGGTTTCTGAATTGCCAGCAAAGGCTGTTGGTTCAGCTAAAGGATGCCAGTGGAATTACACACCCATCCATACACCAGGTTGCTATTGATTGTCAGCAAAATTTTCCGATTTATAATGAAATATTTCAGATTGCTGCTGTTTCTGCCAGTGCAGTCTGTCTGGGTCTTGTTTACTACTGTCCCTGCTAAGTTTGTGCATTTTTGTTTGCAGTTCAATGTATTGGGTTATAACAGTTCACTCACTCTGAGTTTACATTTACAACCAAACAGCTAACAGATGAGGATGAGAGTTTGCTCTACTCTTCCAGGTGTTGGTCCTAGGAGTACTGACACAGTGCATGCAAACTGGCTTATGGCCTCTCCATCCCCAACCATAGCGTGCCATGTGTGGCTAAGATATCTAATCTTGTTAGTATGATATTAAAGCTAGCCATACACAGATCAATAAAGAACAGTGAGGGTCCCTCGCGCTATCTATATAAAAAATCATAAACTATGTAATTGCAGCTATATCTGGAGTGTGTACCGTGCACTCATGTGAATAAATAGTAAAATGGAGTAGATAAGCGCAACAAAAAATAAACTGGTCAAATGGATCACTAACAGTGCAAAAAACAAATATGTGCAAATAGATACTGTGCAAAAAAGCTGTGCAAAAACCACAAATGTGTGCAAAATTGCAAATATTCTGTGAGGAATAACAGTGTTGTGCCAAACGTGATGAACACCAAACCACTGATATATTCCTATAAGGTAAATGGCAGTTCCAAATACTGTGCAAAAGAGCAAAAATGTGCAAAGAATATGTTGTGCAGTAAACAATGTGCAAAGACTCTGTGCAAACAAAGGGGAAAACCACAGATTGTACAAAAATCCTATGACTATAAATGCAGTGAATACTGCGATTAATGCTATGCCAAAATCACAATAATGATGAACAGTATAAACGTGCTGTTTTTCTGTGCAATAAAATATAATCTATAATGCTGGGTATTAAAACACTAAACCTGTGTGCCTATGTTAAAACAATGCTGTGTAAATGATATGTAAAATCATGGCTGAAATTATTGGCACCCCAGAAATTTTTCCATAAAATCAAATATTTCTCACAGAAAATGATTGCAGTAACACATGTTTTGCTATACACATGTTTATTCCCTTTGTGTGTATTGGAACAAAACAAAAAAAGGGAGGAAAAAAAGCAAATTGGACATAATGTCACACAAAACTCCAAAAATGGGCTGGTCGAAAATTCTTGGCACCCTTAACTTAATATTTGGTTGCACACCAAAAAATGGAAAAAATAACGGAAATCAGTCGCTTCCTATAACCATCAATAAGCTTCTTACACCTCTCACCCGGAATTTTGGACCATTCTTCCTTTGCAGACTGCTCCGGGTCTCTCTTATTGGAAGGGCGCACTTTTCCCAACAGCAATTTTAAGATCTCTCCACAGGTGTTCAATGGGATTTAGATCTGGACTCATTGCTAGCCACTTTAGAACTCTCCAGCGCTTTGTTGCCATCCATTTCTGGGTGCTTTTTGACATATGTTTGGGGTCATTGTCCTGCTGGATGACCCACGTTCCCGGATGCAAACCCAGCTTTCTGACACTGGGCTCTACAGTGCCACCCAAAATCCTTTGGTAATCCTCAGATTTCATTATGCCTTGCACACATTCAAGGCACCCAGTGCCAGAGGCAGCAAAACAATCCCAAAACATCATTGAACCTCCCACAGATTTCTCTGTAGGTACTGTGTTCTTTTCTTTATAGGCCTCATTACATTTTTGCTAAACAATAGAATGATGTACTTTACCAAAAAGCTCTATCTTGGTCTCATCTGTCCACAAGACGTTTTCCCAGAAGGATTTTGGCTTACTCAAGTACATTTTGGCAAACTGTAGTCTTGCTTTTCTATGTCTCTGTGTCAGCAGTGGGGTCCTTCTGGGTCTCCTGCCATAGCGTTTCATTTCATTTAAATGTCGATGGATAGTTTGTGCTGACAAATCTTAAATAAATCTTATTTATCCACAATTTTGAAAGGGTGCCAAGAATTTTGACCAGCATCTTTTTGGAATTTTGTGTGACATTATGTCCAATTTGCTTTTTTTCTCTGCCTTTTTTGTTTTGTTCCAATACACACAAAGGGAATAAACATGTGTCTAGCAAAACATGTGTTACTGCAATACTGTGAGAAATACTTGATTTTCTGGAAAATTTTCTAGGGTGCCAACAATTTTGGCCATGACTGTATAACAATAAACTATAGCAGTTCTCTGTGAGTATACTGTCAGTTCTAATGTGTGTGTATCCACCACACACACGGGGAAATAAAACAACAGTCCATGCACTGTGTCTGTTATAGACAGAGGAAAATGCAGCAACACGTAAACCAGAATCCTCAATGACATTCTCCAATGAATGTTCTTCGGGCGTGTCACTCAATCCTCCCCATGCTCTTACCTCTATGTAGCAGAAAATTCCCTTATCTCTGTCAAAGGGTAATGTAATCACCACCAATCCCTGATAATAGTGGATGTTCCTTTATGTCTTATGGCTCAAATAAACCAGTGCAATCGCAGCGTTCACATATAGCGATCATGTATGAGGAATAGAGGAAAGGTTCCCATCGCGTAATATGTTAAAACACTAATACAATCTTTATTAAGAGCGGCCAAATGGACACTTACAATGTCAAAATGAATTGAGTGGCAGATATATAAAATAGTGTGGTATTGCAGGCCCTCTTACATTACTTCCGGTCTTACTATGTCGATAACTCTCTATGCATTGCGACACCTTCCTGATGAAGACACGTGGGGTGTCGCAATGCACAGAGAGTTACCGACATAGTAAGACTATGAAAAACAGAAAAACAGTACTTTATACTGTTCATGATTATTGCGATTTTGGCATAGCATTTATCGCAGTATTCACTGCATTTATCGTCATAGGATTTTTTTTACAATCTGTAGTATTCCCCTTTGTTTGCACAGAGTCTTTGCACATTGTTTACGTCACAGCATATTCTTGGCAGATTTTTGCTCTTTTGCACAGAATTTGTTACTGCCATTTACCTTATAGGAATATATCAGTGGTTTGTTGTGCAAGACCATCACATTTGGCACAACACTGTTATTCCTCACAGAATATTTGCAATTTTGCACACATTTGTGGTTTTTGCACAGCTTTTTTGCACAGTATCTATTTGCACATATTTGTTTTATTTTTTTGCACTGTTAGTGATCCATTTGACCAGTTTATTTTTAGCTGTGCTTATCTACTCCATTTTACTATTCATACATCGATCAAATTTCCTTCCCATTCTCCTGCTGTATCATTCTTAAATTTGATCTGTGGATGGTCCTGCCAGCACCACCTGGCTTGACAAACTTTTAAAATCAATGGTGCTGGGTGAAATTTTGCCAACCAAACAGGGACCAATTAGCTGCAGTCATTGCTTGGGAATTTTGACAGCCAGCACCCAATAGCAGGCTAGATTTGCTGTTTAATGTAGAATCTGTTAGAAATCTACAGTATGTGTGTATATCCAGCTTTAACCTAGCTAGTCAAATTGGGTAGGTAAGAACTGACCCAAAACCGTAGATCCAGTTCAGTATAAACTCTAGCATATGAAATTGAGAACAGAGATAATTTCCCTACTAGTCTCCAAAGACAGGAAAAGGAACTATCTTGGTACCGATTGGACAAAATACACATTGAATAAAATAACATTTTCTATTTATACAAAGAGATAAAAAGAGGATATCCAAATACAGATAGGAACATAATTTACAAAGTTCATACCAAAATAGTGTTTAAAATACAGACTGTCTATATGTGTGTATCACTTATAGTGTGCTCCAGGTGGAGACAAAAGGTATAGTGGGTCCTCACAGAAACTGTGATCCTCTGCATGTTTCGCAGGGTTCTACTGCTTCATCAGGAGGATAGTATCTGAAATGGAGTAACAAAATATACATAATAATCAAGGAATCAAAGACAGAAGTAAATTATAATAAGCATGGTTGATAGATGGGGAAGAGGGAGCGCTGCCGCTTACCCATAGACAAGCACACAGAGCAAAGGCCGAGGCACCTCTGATGTTCCCCTACATTGGATATGGGCGACATGTACAAAGGGATGAATTGATCCTCCGTAGCAATTATACAAAAATATATAAGTATGTATAAATCCTAAACTTATGTATAGAAAGAAAAGAGGGAAGAAAATGTGTGTGTGTGTGTGGGGGGGGGGTAAGGGGGGAGGGAAACACAAGGAATGGGGAAAAAGGAGGAAGAAATGGGAGAGGGTTAAAAAAGGAAGAGAAAGAGGAAAACAGGAGGGGGAGGGAAAAGGGAAAGAAGGGGAAACAGGTCAGAAACTCCAATATATGTTTCTAAAAAGCTACCTGAACTGGCCGAGTAAAATCATATAGATCCAAGGGGGAGAAAGAGACTCACAAGGGTGCACAGAAAGGTAAAGTGGCAACACATATTATCCAGAGAAGGGAAAGTTGGCTGGGAACACTTCATAATGCTTGAGCTGAGGCTCAAGCACTACTTGCGTCAGCTGTGGCTTGGGCCTTCCTAGCCGCGATCTGTGTGCGCATGTGCGTGTACAATTATTATGCGTGTATGCACCCTTGTTTTCCTTTTCCTTCTCTCCCTTGGCTCTATATGATTTCACTCAGCCAGTTCCCATTCTGTCCTTTTTCCATTCCCTCCCCCCGTTTTCCTTTTTCCCTTCCTTTCATAACCCTTCCCCCCTTCCTTTCTCCTTTTCCCCCCTCCCTTGTCCCCCGTCCCACCCTTCCTCCCCCTTGTCCTTCCTCTCCCCCTTTCCACTCCCCCTTCCTCTCCCCCCTCCCCCCCCCCCTTTGGTTTTCATCTCCTCCTTTTCATTTCCCTTGACCTGGGTGCCTTTCCTCCCCTTTCCTGCTTTCTTCCACAGTTTTCTTTTCTTCTTTCCCCTCGCACCTCCTTTTCTTTCCTCTTTTCTTCCTACACATACAGAATACTAGTTCTGGTGAGTCTGGGGACTATGAGAGAGTGATTAAAGAGAGTGCTTATTTGCAACAACTTGAAATATACTGGGGATGACTTACTAAAACTAGAGAGTACAAAATCTGATGCAGCTCTGCATAGAAACCAATCAGCTTTCAGTTTTTATCTTTAAAGCTTAATTGAACAAGCTGACGTTAGAAGCTGATTGGCGAACATATTCTGTGTGCTGCAGTTTTAGTAACCCCCCTCCCCCCCGTGTCTACTTATATTAAGGCCAACTTTAGTCAAGTCAAAAGTCTCTCAGAAGAATAAAAAGTGTATTACATTCAAAATAATAAAGTATAGGGTGCAAGTATGATTGTTTAGAAATAATTGGACCTTTTCTGTTAAAACTACACTTGATTGGTGTCCTTGATAACCAAAAGTATAGAACAGAGATAAGACATTAATTAAAACAATAACAACTATCATTCATTATAAAATATATGTGTAATGCCATGTGATTTAATATGTTAAACTGTAATGATCAGCAATAGCTCAGTAAACACAAAAGGAGTGTATATGCTTTGTAATCAGCATATAGTGATAAGATGCTTACCCTATATCAGCACATACAGCATGTATGGTTCAGAAGATAAGTCAGTTCTAATGGGTGGTATGCAGTTTTCAGCCAATAGAAATGCATCTTCACCATTGTGAATGGTATCCTAATGCTTTAAAAACTGGCAAGATTTTCAGTTTAACGTGGACCTTTCTTGAGTTGCCAAGCTGATCTAACGTGTACTACACCAACTCCCGATCATCACGATGAGTCTATCTGCAAGTGAGAAGTCTGCTGTGCTTTCCATAGTGGGAAAGATTGGATCTCAGGGCAGTGCTCTGGGCTCTGAGGCTTTGACCAGGTAAGGTTCTTTTATTATTGGTTATATTTTATATAAACAAATACAGTGTGCAATTTCAATTGGTTGTTTAATGTAACAGCACAGGAGTTCTTAGATTAATGTAACAAGTTAAACTTACAAACTTTTATTCATTACATGGGTTATGTCATTCTAGTTCTATGATCTATGTGTATAGTCTTCTTAAAAAGCTAATATACTACTGATAAAATGTATAACCTGTCGCTACCCTAAAAAACTAAACATTAGTTTTCAGCGGAAGTCAAGCATCAATGAAAATTGAGAGATAGATATAAGTCATGTGTGCTCAACCTGTGGCCCTCCAACTGTAGTGGAACTACAAGTCCTATCATGCCTCCGGGAGTAATGATTGTAACTGCCAGTGCCTTGCAATGCATCATGGGACTTGTAGTTCCACAAAAGCTGGAGTGCCAGAGGTTGAGCACCCATGGTGTAAGTCATTAGTGATTGCTACTACTGGTATTTTATACATCATACATTATGTACCATTTGTGTGCAAATAGTTACTATCAAGTCATGAAACAAGGAAATCATTTTGTCTAAGGCCAGTTTCTTGAAGGACAGCGCCGTTCTTCTTCTGTTAGTTTTAACATCAGTGAAGGAATACAAATTTGATAACTTTGCTTTACTGGTGTCTATACAAACAGTAGGAAACATTCTTACTAAATGCTTCAATTTAACAGGGAATTAGTTATTACTATAGCCTACCATATTAACCACAGAAGCTTAATATCAGGTCAGAAGTGTGTGTGAATAGATTTATTTCAAATCATTTCCATGTATTAATATCTGTTTTTTTTGTTTTGTTTTGTTTTTTATGTTTAGGCTTCTCCTTAGCTTCCCCCAGACCAAGACATATTTCACCCACTTTGACCTGACCCCTGGCTCTGCTGACCTCAACACACATGGTGGAAAGATTATTAATGCTCTTGTAGGTGCAGCCAATCACCTGGATGATCTTGCTGGCAACCTGTCCTCCCTCAGTGACCTGCATGCCTACAACCTAAGAGTGGATCCAGGAAACTTTTCTGTAAGTACTACTGAATATTTCTATACAATAAGATAATTTGATTCCGGTGAACAAAATGCATTGCGATTAAATCTGCAGCATTATATAGTATTGAAACTCAGGTGGGCATTCAGGTGACCAATATAATGTACATTTAGGAAAGTTATCATGACAAACATAGAGGCTGTTATTGCCGACCTATCTACAAATACTAGCTTGTGGTCTGTTATGATTATTCCCTACATTCAAGTTTTTTTCTGAGACAAAAAAAAAATTGAAGTTAAACCTCTTGACATGCACATTTGTTTTGGATCACTAACTTGGAAGGCATTGAAGCCAGAGAGATACCATTATAGGCAGGTAAGGTATGGTAATATTGTATGCCTTGATTTGGAGAAGAGCACCTTCCACCGGATACTTTCATTGGGTACCTTTTAAAAAAAGCAGTTTGCTCTGTAACCTTTAAAGGATATGTCCAGCCTATTGCACTCCTGTGACCCGTTTTAAGCAGAGAGCGGTCTGAAGTCCACTCTCTGCTGACGTCACACAGGTCATTGGAGGCACTGCATCATCCTGACTCTGGGAGTCTGGATCCCCCAGGTGCCTGGACTGATGGCCGCCTCAGCCTCTCAGCGAGCCATCCCTTCACAGCTCAGTGCTCCAGTGAGCATGGGGGAAAAGATTAGGAGACCTGCTCTCTGCTCGGGAGGTGAGAGAACCAAGCCATCAGCGATGTTCGATCGCTCGGTTCTCCACCTAGGTGAGTATGATTCTACAATAACCCCCAAACCCATACTTCTCTTTTAAGGGTAAATTATATAAAAAAATATAATTTCAAAAAGTAGTTTGAACATGACTGTCCTTATTAAATAATACAAGTGTGTCTGTCTATGTACACAAAAATAATATATTCTCTATTTCTCTTTTGCAGCTGCTGTCTCACACTATCCAGGTGGTCTTGGCTTCTCACTTCCCTGGTGATTTCACTCCTGAGGTTCAGGCTGCCTTTGACAAATTCCTTGCTCTAGTCTCTGCAGTCCTCACCTCCAAGTACAGATAACTCCACCCTGTATAACAGACTACATCAGAAATTACAGCAAGTAAAACAACATGCAATGAAGCGTCTCTGGGCCCATTTCAGTTACAACCTAGTTGCGATGTTTTTTGAAGAGTATTTATTTAAACTGCAAATTGTTAATCAAATATAAATCTCATGTACTCTTAAATAAAACTGTTTGTTTTTCATTTCTGCCTCAACTGTTTTATTAGATTTTCGTTTTTTGATGGTTTTATATTTTTATATTAATGTATTCAATTGCTGTGTCTCTTTAAAAAAAATCGAACCAGGGGCTTACCATTACCAACTCAGACTTTATTAGGTTGAATGTGACACTCATTTTATTAATTACTAAGCAAAACATTTGTGCTTGGGGAAATTTCCCTCTCTCCCTGATAGGAAGGGTGAACTTACTTAAAGGAGAAGTCCAGCCAAAGCTTGTTTCATGGATCACAATTAGTTTTGCACTCCTGTGATCTGTCTTCAGCAGAGAGCGGACTGAATTCCACTCTCTGCTGATGTCACAGAAATCAGTCTGACTGACTGGACTGACACCCGGACTGACTGATGTGGGTTCCTATGAAGAGTTTTTGGTGGGTCCAGATCACCCTATGTCTTAACTACTTCTATGAGGTCAGTGTTAAGTGCTTGGATGGTTGCCCATGGTGAGGAATTTGGGGGTCCCTTCCCACTTTCGGCTCATGCTCCTTTGTGGAGAAATCCCAATCTGCCACAATTTTTTGCCTTTAAAGAGTCAGTGGTCTGGAGGAAATTCGGGATTAAAAGATTAATGATGTCACCACAAATGGGCAGCTGAAGTCTTTTGATGAACTGAAGTCTCTACTTCAGTTGCCCAATACCCATTTTTTTGGCTATATACAGCTAAGACACGCATACCAAACACAGTTTAAACATGTAAGGGTTTCATTCTCAGGGTCTGCCCTTGAATCCATGCTAAGGGAGGATTATCTCCAAAAGCCCCTATCTACTATCTATAAGTTCCTTTCCCCTGACACTGTTCAGCTCATGAGTGTGTGTAGAGCTAAGTGGGAGCCGGTGGTCCCTGGTTTGGACACAGAAGATTGGGAGGATGTCTGGGATGCACCCTTTACCAGACTAATCCCATACCATGACCAACTGATCCACTACAAATTTCTGCATCATATATACATAACCTCGGTGAAGATTTAGCTAGAATTTTTGGTTCAGCCACCTCTGCTTGCTGGAGTTTTTCTACAAGGGGGGCTGGCTGTATGCATATCTTCTGGGATTGTCCTGGTATACAGAAATACTGGATGGATATTTTAATGTGTGTACAGGAGGTGACAACTATCTCGTTTAGTCCTTCTATAAGGATCTATTTGCTCAGGCTGGTGGATGATTTGGCCCCTCCTACAGCTATACAGACCTTACTTACTCTATTATTTTTTCATGATAGGAAACACATATTTCTGTCTTGGAAGAGTTCAACTCCTCCATTGGTAGAGTCCTGGAAGGTTACAGTGAATAGGGTACTACCCTTTTATAAAGCCACCTATCTGAACAGGGGGGCACTTTTCAAATTTGATAAGGTCTGGGGTGGATGGATGGCCTCACCTCTCACTGTAACAAACTAGTTTTAACCTTTTATGTAAAAATAGGGTCAAAGGCGCTACCTCAATGATGTTTAAATATAAATGTATGTTTTATAATTATGGAGGGACTCCCTCCAGACACAACTCTTCCCCAAAATCCTCTCAACCGACAATAAACCAAGATGGCCGGGTGGAGAGGGAGAAGGAGAGGACTGGGAGTATCCAATCACTAATAGGATTCCCAAGGTTCAGAGGGCCAAAGAGATGTATTTAGTATACTCCAAAGGTGCCCAAACTAAACAACACACACCTAAGTGCAAATAGCTCATATAATAATGTGTGCTAAACCTGTAGTGTCCTAAATCCAAACACCATATACGCAATATGCACAATAGGAGTAGGCTAATAGGTCAACCACAGGTTATCCACCCGCTTATCCCTAGATTAAACATATAATGCACATACCAAATACCATGCTATGCATACATACTATACGTGTACAATTGTATGTGCACTATCAAAAATACTCCTTAAGCAATAAATCACACAGTGAAAATAATAGTGCTCCTATGTTTCCAACACCGTTCCAAAAAGATATATATATACAAGAGAGCAAAGTGTCCGTATATCGATTATGCCCAAACTGGTACAACATTTAAAGTGCAGAAAGTGCAAAAAAAATGCACAAAACGTGCACACCAGCACAAAATTTTACATATATGATAAGTACAGAATAAACAAATAAAGGTGACTTTTAGTGCTTGAGCAGAAATTCCAGTGACTTGCGTGCTCCTCCTCATGGGTCCCCACTCACCGGATCCTCGTACCCCTACAGTGGTTAAGTGCGTGTAATCCCTCTGAGTCCAGCTAAATCTGCTCGGCTCCTTCCCCTTCTCTCTCCAATCTTCCAAGGGGTCCTTGCAGTTGGGGGGGTTCCCCTTAAAATTATATACTTGTGTGTATTTATAACGGTATACTCTAATGATTCCTCAGAAAAAAACAAAAAGCAGCTACCATAGTGTAGTGATTTTTTTACTTCCAAAGTTCATTTATTTAAAAATCCATAAAAGAAACATAATCAAAAAATACAAATGAAAATATAAAAAAACCCTCTATCAGGTATCAATAATGTCCGTGCAGTGAGGCTAGTCACCACCGTTAATTCACCCACTGGTGGCTTATATATTTAGGGTAATATACCACCTTGCTAGATCAGGGCAGGAAAAAGTCCATACAAGTCATCTATTCCGGAAGAAGTGCTAGATCTGTGGAAGCGCCCGGAAGTGACGTAGTGTGCGTGGCTCCATTGACGTCCTCAGTTGCGGTGTCACGCCACTACACACTATGCTCTATAAAGGAAAATTCAGTTAATTCCCATCCCTTAATTCCACAGTCAGCCAATCGTATGCTTTAAAAACATTACCAGTCTCAATGTGCCCTTATAAACTTAATACAGAAAGGGAAAATATATATCCTTATTTACACATATAAACATTTAAATCGATCCATACCCTTTCTTCTATACAGGTCAGAGTACCTAAATACAAAAACCTATACATGTATAAATATAAATACTGATACTACCCAGTAAAACTCCCTTATAAAAAAGAGAGGGAGAATAAGTGTACACCGGGAAGAATGCATGTGTACTGGCATACATATATGTTTTTCTCCAAGGATATGTGTGTATATACCACCCCATTATAATCTGTAAAGAAATAACTAGATACGGGGTAATAGCAAAATTAATACATAAAATAAGTGCATTTTTTTTTAATTATATATGGTTTTCTTCCTTGATTCCATATGTGGGGGCAGTGTAAAATCTACACACATATCCATATCCAGTCCACACATGTACCTAAATATTTATCTACAATACTTATTATATTAAAGGCGCAGACAGTCTACATACACATATAATTTCTATCTACAACACTATAGTATAATTTTATGTATATTACAAGAAAGAGAGACCAACATAGATGATCCTCTCATAAGACACCACCCCAAACATGTCATCTGGGGTATGGGCAACAAGTAAGCAAAGAACGAGGAAATTTAAAATAGAAAATAGGGGGACGACAAGGCACAATAAGTGTGCAGGTCCTTGTCCGCATCTCTAGCTAAATTATCAAAAAATATCCTCAGGAGGCTCATCAAGGAATCCCCACCAAATCATCAGGGAGGAAATGGAGAGTAAATCTCCACATGCATCATCTTAGGGAAAAAACGAATATATATATATATATATATATATATATATATATATATATATATATATGAAATCAACACATGCATCATCTTAGGGAAAAAAAAACCTATGTCAATATAGAATCCGCACCCCACCACAAACATTAAGGTGGAGAGGGGGCTCTATTAAGGGGAAAAACGGGAAAATAAAAAAAAAAGGGGGGGAAGGGGAGGGGGGTACATCCCTAGTCCGCAGGGTACTTATACCCTCCACCATTTTATACCCCAAAGGAGAAAGAGCACATAATTTCAAAGGTTGCTACAAAGAAAAAACAATAATTTTGATAGTTTGAAGGGAAGAATTGGATATTTTCAGTGCCATCTCCCAAGCATGTTTCACATATAGCATTTAATATATTACCACATATGATGTCATTTAAGGGTTAGCTATAAAGCAATTTAGATCTATGTCGAGATTCAGACCTCTAATCGATATATCCAGGCTGTTTCATTTTGGGATATAAGAGTGCTCATATTTCCTCCTCTCCAGTTGTGTTTTATACAATCTATCCCATAGAAGATCAGTCCTGAAGGATCCCTATGGTGGAATTCATCAAAGTGGCATGACAGATTATGTTTGGGGAAATCCCTTCTTGATGTCATTGATGTGTTCCCGTATGCGTACAAACAGGGGCCGAGTTGTTCTCTCCACATACTGTAAATGGCCTGGACCTTCAATTACCTATGTTACATGTGTACTTCGGCAGGTAATTAGTTCACGTATTTTATACTCTTTGTGGTCTGTCCTTGATTTGTAAGTTTATCTTTTTCGGGGTTGTGATTTACTAACCCTACATGGTAGACATCTTTGGCATTTATAAAACCCTTTCAACTCATCAAAGATTTTTATTGATTTAGATGGGTCAATTACATTGTGCACCAGATGGTTACGAAGAGTAGGAGCTCTTCTATACACGAAGCAGGGCTTAGATAAAACTCTGTCTTCCTGCAGGGTGGGCCAATATTTTTTTACAATTTTTTCAACATCCTGATATTGCATATTATATCCTGTAATGAAAGCCGTATCCATTTTGGTTACTTCCCTTTTGGGTTTGTTAAACAGAGTTTTCCTATCTATGTTCCCTATGTCTTTCTTTAGTTTCATTAGTGGATCCTGTTTGTAACCTTTTTCCACAAATTGCTTTATTAACCTATCAGCTTGTAGGGAGCAATCTTCCAATGTATCACAATTTTTATGGATTCTTAACAACTGTCCCTTGGGGATATTCCCTTTCCACTTAGGATGGTGGCAGCTAGGAATTGGTATATAACCATTTCTGTCTGTTGCTTTGAAGAAGGTCCTTGTATTGAGATTATCTCCCTTTTTAAAAATTTCCAGATCTAGATATTCAATCTTATGGTCATTCCATTTTCCACTGAAGGTTATACCATAACTGTTGCTGTCCAGGTTACTCAGAAATTGTTCGAAGGAATCAGGTGTTCCATCCCATAGTACAATGAGATTGTCTATGTACCTCTGATCAAATTTCAATTGGGGTATATTCTTGGCATATACGTACTCCTCCTCCCACATACTCATAAGAAGGTTAGCCACCCTAGGGGCATAACGAGCCCCCATTGCTACCCCCTTTTTCTTCACATAATAATGGTGCCCGTACCAAAAGTAATTGCACCCCATAGCCAAATGAAGCCCTTCAACAATATATTGGATCTGTTCCTGCTTCATGTCTGTGTGCTCATACAGTGCTTTCTCCACAATCTTAAGGCCATCTTCTTGTACAATGCTGGTGTATAGGGAGTTTGCATCTATAGTCGCCAGCAGATAGTTCTGTGTCCCATGTATATATTGAAGCTCTTCTATAAGTTGGGAACTATCACATAAATATGATTTCCCTTTGGGTACCAGAGGTTTCAAAAATGTGTCCAGATATTCTGCTAATATTGAGAATACTGAGTTTATCCCACTAATAATCGGCCTCCCAGGAGGCTTAATTAGCCTTTTATGTATCTTAGGTGTATAATAGATAACCAGGGTCTTTGTGGAATCAGATACCAAATATTCAGCTTCTTTAGAATTAAGGATGCCACTTGCTTTACCTTTACTTACAAATGCCTTCAGTTTTTCTTCATATTTAGATTTGGGGTTCCCCCTTAATTTCTTATAGGTATGTTCCACTTTTAACAAATTCTCCATCTCTTCTTGATAGTCTTTCTTACTAAGTATGACCAACCCTCCCTTATCGGCCGGCCGTATGACAACTTCCTTTTTATCTCCCAATGCTTTTATCATGTTCCATATATTCTTAGTCTTCCTTGTGTTTCATTTCTCGAGTTTCCTTAAATCATTCTCTACCATTTTGTTGAAAGCTCCCAAACACTGCTTTCCCGGTGTATTCGGGTTGAAGATAGATTTATTCTTCAACTCCGTTTGGATATATACTGGTTCAGGTCTCACCCTAACATCTGTATTTAGTGCAAAATTCTTTTTAAATTGAGCTTCCTCATAAATTTTCTCAAATCGATATAAGTTTCAAATTTATCTAGAGGTTTGTCCGGAGCAAACTTTAACCCTAGATCTATAACTTTTATTTCTTCTTCAGTAAACTCTACGTAATTCAAGTTATATATCCCTTTCTCTATTTTACTCTTCTTTTTCTTCTTCCTCCCTCCTCGACATCCCCTGGTCCGTTTCCTCTCTCTACATATCTCTGCGTGGATCCCATTTCGTTTCCATAGCTGTTGTCCCAGTCTGTCCTGGGGAGACGTTGTTCCGTGTGTCCTTGATATTCCTCCTGATCTTCCATTGTTCTGTATTGTCCCCCTCGGGAACCCCCTCTGGTACCATTTCCTCCTCTCCATCCGGGGGTCCTGTAGGGTACACGAGCCATCCACCTTCCTGGTGGCCTGTCTCATGGTCCATTCCTGGGAAAATCCCTTTGTTCTCTCATATTTCTTCTGGGTTGGTACTCTCTTCCATTCCTAAACTGTCTTTCATCATGGGGGTGCATATTATGTTCGTAATCCCGTAATGGTGAAAACCGATTTCTAATAGGTATGTTATATCTTGGTGTATTCGGAGGTTCATATTCAGGAGGTTCCCGATAGTTTACTCTCCTGTTATCCATCCGTCCATTGGCCTGGTTTGGTGATCTGGCCATTTGCCTATTTCTTTATGCAATATTAATCCTAGTTGCTTGTTGCGGCGTTGTAGCTATGGGTGCTGCCATTGTAATTTCCATAGGTCCATCCGAATTATCGTCCACTGAACCAACTTCTAGTTCACCAGTAAGATCCTGAAAGGCCGCTTGCCATTTATACACTTTCATCTCATTATAGTCTATTACATCCCTTTTAAATTGTTTGTTTTTTTGCCTGTATCTCCGTATCATATTTCTTAATTGCCACTTGGAGTTCTTGTTCTTTTTCTTTATAGTCTTTATGGTTAGTAAAGGGTACTAATTGCTGTTTAATATCTGCTATGCTAGCCTCAACTCCTTTCAGTTTGTATTCTCTTCTTTTAATAATTTTATGTAATAGTTCATTCTCACTTTTATTAAAGAAAGAATACCATTCTTCCATATACTTTGGATCTTCAATACTGACATTGGGGTTAATATTCCACCTTAAACTTATCGGTGTCATTTTAGCATTGATGTACAGTACATTTCCATGGTGGCTATATCCCACCATACCCTCAACTGTTTCTCCATTGTGTGTTTTAATTGTTTCATCAGGCTTTGCAGATCCTGTGAATTGGTGACTACTTCCTGATTGAAGATACCTTCTATGTCTATCTTTCCTATATATAATATAATAATATAATATAGTATAATATAATTTCTCTGTTCTGAAGCTCCCTTTTGGGGAGTTACTTAGGGCTGCAGCTATGGCTATCTTTTGATATATGAGTAATAGGAAGATAGACATAGAAGGTATCTTCAACAAGGAAGTAGATGACCTATATGAACTTTTTCCTGCCCTGATCTAGCAAGGTGGTATATTACCCTAAATATATAAGCCACCAGTGGGTGAATTAACGTTGGTGACTAGCCTCACTGCACGGACATTATGGATACCTGATAGAGGGTTTTTTTATATTTTCATTTGTATTTTTTGATTATGTTTCTTTTATGGATTTTTAAATAAATGAACTTTGGAAGTTAAAAAATCACTACACTATGGTAGCTGCTTTTTGTTTTTTTCTGAGGAATCATTCGAGTATACCGTTATAAACACACACAAGTATATAATTTTAAGGGGAACCCCCCCAACTGCAAGGACCCCTTGGAAGATTGGAGAGAGAAGGGGAAGGAGCCGAGCAAATTTAGCTGGACTCAGAGGGATTACACGCACTTAACCACTGTAGGGGTACGAGGATCCGGTGAGTGGGGACCCATGAGGAGGAGCACGCAAGTCACTGGAATTTCTGCTCAAGCACTAAAAGTCACCTTTATTTGTTTATTCTGTACTTATCATATATGTAAAATTTTGTGCTGGTGTGCACGTTTTGGGCATAATCGATATACGGACACTTTGCTCTCTTGTATATATATATCTTTTTGGAACGGAAACATAGGAGCACTATTATTTTCACTGTGTGATTTATTGCTTAAGGAGTATTTTTGATAGTGAATGAATGAATGAATGAAATACTTATATAGCGCACAATGCGAACTGAATCGCCTCTAGGCGATACAATTGTACACGTATAGTATGTATGCATAGCATGGTATTTGGTATGTGCACTATATGTTTAATCTAGAGATAAGCAGGTGGATAACCTGTGGTTGACCTATTAGCCTACTCCTATTGTGCATATTGCGTATATGGTGTTTGGATCTAGGACACTACAGGTTTAGCACACATTTTTATATGAGCTGCTGTTTGCACTTAGGTGTGTGTTGTTTAGTTTGGGCACCTTTGGAGTATACTAAACACATCTCTTCGGTAACATAGGTTTAAAGGGTTCTTGATGTATGCCCTCTGAACCTTGGGAAACCTATTAGTGATTGGATACTCCCAGTCCTCTCCTTCTCCCCCTCCACCCGGCCTTCTTGGTTTATTGTCGGTTGAGAGGATTTCGGGTAAGAGTTGTGTCTGGAGGGAGTCCCTCCACAATTATAAAACATACATTTATATTTAAACATCATTAAGGTAGCACCTTTGACCCTATTTTTACATAATTTGCACATCCTCAGCCCTTTAGGGGGTTGCAGATTTAAGGGAGGCAGCTGTTCTCTGAGACTTTCTGACAAGGCAGGTTGGTGGGATTTCAGCAAAATTGTATGGTGGGACACTTAAATTATATTCTCTGGAGAGAGTGGGTAGTTTTTTTTCACATGGATCCTTGTGCTTTTGGTTAATTAGGGGGGGGGGGGGGGGGCATTTGTGTCTCTTCTGAGAAGGCAGTGTGGGTCAGGTTGGCAAGCTTCACAGGCAATGTTCATATACATGTCCAATGTTATGCACTTCTTTTTTATATACTATATGCTGTGTGTTGATTTTTGGGATGGCTTGTCGTATTGTGGTGTCCTTGAATGTTTTATTGAATACTATATGTGTTATTGAAAACAATAAAAAAAAAATCAAATCAGGTTTTGGGCTAATAAAAAAAATGAAAATAAAAATCTCTCAATTTATCATCTGTTTAATCAAATATTTAAAGTGAACATGGGTTTTCATGGCTGATATTTATTTGACACAATTTTGTAAAACTTAACAGTACCACAAGCAAGTAACTTTCCAGTATCTACAAATGTAAATGAACTACAGTGTACGTATATCCAAAACTTCTTTATTCTAGTTGTTTGATACACTAGGGAGCTTTCAAATAATGCTACACATTATCAACAGGACATAAAATAATGGGAAATGCAGACATAAAACAAAAATAAATGTATGAAGGCTTTAAACCTTCCCTATTCAATACAAAATAAAAATCGGCTATATGTACACTTTAATGGTAAAGTAGGTTGTATAAAATATAAAATAGAGCAATATGCATTTCCACCCAATTCAAACACAATTACTAAAACTATATGATGATATAAGGCCAAACCTGAACAATCCAATCAAATGGTATTAAATCAGGCAAACCCTTGCACTGCATAGTTGATGGTAGATCTAAAATAGGTAGTTTAATCAGAATATACAGTGTATGGTCAGCCTTACTATACTCTACATCCTTTGATCTAAGGTTTTGAAATGGATATTTTGTAGATAGGCAACTCCTATCCTCATATTGATTAGTGGTTCCAAATTAATAATAACTACTGCAGTAGGGAACAGACACAAAAGATACGCTCAGCATCTTTCCAAATAACCATTCTCCTTTATTATGACGCATTTGAAGGTTCTTATACACATGTTTACGTAGGTATCACATTAATATTACAATTGTACATTTATGGTAACAAGGGGTGTTACATAGGCAGGCTAATTCTAATCAGGACTCGAAAGAATGCAAAATATGTACTGAAAACATTATTAGTGCCGTGTGCACAGTGAGGGCATTGTGCAATACATATTAAATAGAATACAATTAAATACAGAACCTACAAATTTCCATAAATTCTCCTCTCTTTTGATCAATATTTTGATCACTAACCATACCTGCTATCACCTTTAACCTGGAACCTCCGCACGCTTAGGTGGAGGTAGTCCTGGCCAAAGAGGCAAAAACTCCATTGTGGAGAAAATAATAGCGGAGCAGCTTTTTTCATTACAAAATGACTTTTCATTGTGAAAAACAAAGACATATTTACAGAGTACTGGCTGTACACTCCTGTGGCCAGAATGGCCTTCTAGCTTAATTGTTGGTATGCTGACTTATCAGCACATGTAAACACAGACAATTCTACATAAAATGGAAGAGGTACAAAAGACAAATATGACTTCAACATGGATAAACTACTTTTCAAATATATATATCCCTTACAATTAAAGTAATTGAATCAAAAAGTACCCTAGACTGTGATCGCAAGAGGGAAACAAGTCAAAACACAGAGATTTCTTTAATTTAGTCATTTTTTGCAGTGTCTGGTGTAGATCCAGGTGACTTTTCCTTCAAGTTTTGCAAAACTGTAAAAACCTGCCTAAAACTTTTGCACAGTACTGTATGTTTGGGATACAAACCCAAAATAAGTAGTTTTTTTTTTAATTAACATTAGGGAACTTGTCAATTTGGTGACTTTTGACATCCTTTTTACCCAACAAATAGAGCTTTCGTTTGGTGGTATTTTACCATCCCCGCGGTTTTTATTTTTTGTGCTATAAATAAAAAAAGAGCGACAATTAAAAAAAATATATATATTTTGTACTTATTCGCTATAATAAATATCCTCATTTTAACTGCTTCCCGACCGCCTCACGCAGATATACTGCGGCAGAAGGGCATGTACAGGCAGATTAACATACCTGTATGGACTCGATGTCTGCAGAGATACCCGCAATCCTCTCACGGAGAGGAAGAACGGGGAAATGCTAATGTAAACAAGCATTTCCATGTTCTGCCTAGTGATACTGTAATTGAACACAGCTCCCTGTAATCGGGATCAGTGTCGTATCACACATAGCCCCTCCCCTCCACAGTTAGAATCACTCCCTAGGACAGTGATGGCGAACCGTGGCACCCCAGATGTTTTGGAACTACATTTCCCATGATGCTTATGCACTCTGCAGTGTAGTAGAGCATCATGGAAAATGTAGTTCCAAAAAATCTGGAGTGCCAAGGTTTGCCATCACTGCCCTAGGACATACTTAACCCCTACAGTGCCACCTAGTGGTTATTCCCTTCACTGCCAGTCACATTTACACAGTAATCAATGCATTTTTAATGGAACTGATCGCTGTTTAAATGTGAATGGTCCCAAAATCGCACCAAAAGTGTCCAATGTGTCCGCCATAATGTTGCAGTCCTGATAAAAATCGCTGATCAGCGCCATTACTAGTAAAAAAATAATAATAATAAAAATGCCATAAAACTATTCCCTATTTTGTAGATGCTATAACTTTTGCGCATACCAACCAATAAATTCTTTCATGCGATTTTTTACCAAAAATCTGTAGAAGAATACGTATCAGCCTAAACAGAGGAAAAGAATTGTTATTTTATATATTTTTTGGGGATATTTATTATAGAAAAAACAAAAAATAAGGGTTTTTTTTCAAAATGTACGCTATTTTTTGTTTATAGCGCAAAAAATAAAAACCACAGAGGTGATCAAATACCACCAAAAGAAAGCTCTATTTGTGGGGAAAAAAGGACGTCAATTTGGTTTGAGAGCCACATCGCATGACCGCGCAATTGTCAGTTAAAACAACACAGTGGTGAATTGCAAAAAGTGCTCTGGTCTTTCGCCAGCCAAATATTCCGGGGCTTAAGTGGTTAAAAAGCAATTTTGTTCTCAATTTAGGCCGATATGTATTCTTCTACATATTTTTGGTAATAAAAATCACAATGAGCATATATTGATTAGTTTCCACAAAAGTTATAGCGTCTACAAAATAGGGGATAGGTTTATAGCATTTTTATTTATTTTTTTTCACTAGTAATGGCGGCGATCTGCAATTTTCATTCTGACTGTGACATTATGGTGGACACAGCGGACAATTTTGACATATTTTTGGGACCATTGGAATTTATACAGCAATCAGTGCTATAAAAATGCATTGATTACTTTAAAAATTTTACTGGCAGTGAAGTGGTTAACACTAGGGGTCGATCAAGGGGTTAACTGTGTTCTCGCCGTGTCACGAGTCGCGGTGTCTCGCCGTGTCACGAATGATCGCAGGAGCCCGGCGGTCATCATGTCTGCCGGGCACTCGCATCGGCTCTGGGGGCGAACGGCGAGCACCCACGCCCCCGGCAGTGCGTGCGCCCCCTAGTAACCATGTTGATACAGTACAACTGCAGCGACTGGTCGGCAAGCAGTTAAAATATGGATTTTTGAAAGCATTCCTACTTTACAGCATTTCTTCACACCTGCCTAAAATTTTTGTACTGTACTGTACATATATGGAAAATATCTTCAGGTCCTGGTTTCTGCATTGCCAGCATAGGCTGTTGGTTCAGCTAAAGGATGCCAGTGGAATTACACACCCATCCATACACCAGGTTGCTATTGACTGTCAGTAAAATGTTCCCATTTATAATGAACTATTTCATATTGCTGCTGTTTCTGCCAGTATAGTCTGTCTGGGTCTTGTTTACTACTGTCCCTGCTAAGGTTTTGCATTTTTGTTTGCAGTCCAATGTATTAGGTTATAACAGTTCATTCACTCTGAGTCTACAGTATACGCTTCCCAACCAAGCAGCTAACAGAGGAGGATGAGAGTTTTCTCTACTCTTCCAGGTATTGGTCCTAGGAGTACTGACACAGTGTATGCAAACTGGCTTATGGCCTCTCCATCCCCAAACCGTAGAGTGCCATGTGTGGCTAAGATATCTAATCTTGTTAGTATGATACTAAAGCTAGCCATACACAGATCAAACTCCCTTCCCATTCTCCTGCTGTATCAGCCTTAAATTTGATGCGTGGATGGTTCTGCCAGCATCACCTGGCTTGACAAACTTTAAAATCAAAGGCGCTGGGTGAAAAATTGGCAGCCAAACAGGGACTAATTAGCTGCTGTCATTGCTCGGGTATTTTCAGCCAGCGTCCAATAGTTGGCAGGCTAGATTTGATGTTTGGTGTAGAATCTGTTAGAAATCTACAGTATGTGTGTATAGTATAAATTCTAGGATGAGAAGTTGAACACGGAGACAATTCCCGTACTAGTCTCCAAAGATATACATAATAATCAAGGAAACAAAGACAGGAGTAAAGTATAATAAGCATGGTTGATAGATGGGGAAGGGAGAGCACTGCCGCTTACCCATAGACCAGCACACAGAGCCAAGGCCAAGGCAACTCTGACGTTCCCCTACGGCGGATATGGTGGACATGTACAAGTGGATAAACTTATCCTCTGTAGCAAGTAAACAAAAATATATATGTATGTATAGATCATAAACTTATTTATGGCAATAAAAGAGGAAAGAAAAGAAGGGGAGGTAGGGGAGGGGAAAGGAGAAAAGAAAACAGTGGGAGATACCAGGAAAGGGGAGGAAAGAAACCTAGATCCAGGGAATTGAAAAGGAGAAGGGGAAATACTGTTAAATACTTAGGGGGGGGTTAAAGGAAAAACCATGGGAGAAAAGAGGAAAGGGGAGAAAAGGTACTAAGGTTCAGGGAAGTGAAAAAGGGGAAACCCAGAGAGAGGAGGGGGGGAAGGGAGAAGGAGGGGAGGGAAGAAAGGGAAACATAAGGAATGGGGGAAAAGGAGTGGGGAGGAGAGAAAAAGGGCAAAAAGGGAAACAGGTCAGAAACTTCAATAGATATTTATAAATAGTTACCTTAACTGGTCGAGTAAAATCATATAGAGCTAAGGGGGGAGAAGGAAACTCACAAGGGTGCATAGAAAGGTACACTAGCCCCACATATTATCCAGCAAAGGGAAAGGTGGCTAGGAACAGTTCATGATGTTTGAGGTGAGACCAGCTCAAGCACTATTTGTGTCAGCTGCTGCTTGGGCCTTCCTGGTCCTTGGGCCGTGATCTGTGCACGCATGCATGTTCATGATCCTTCGCGCATGCGTACTGTGGGGGATCAGATTTGGTGATGTTTGTATTGTATATGGTGCTAGTGTATCATTCTATGCATCCTTGTAAGTTTTCCTTCTCCCCCTCGGCCCTAAATGTTTTTACTTGGCCAGTTCAGGTAGCTATTTATAAATATGTATTGGAGTTTCTGACCTGTTTCCCCTTCTGTCCTTTTTCCTTTCCCCTGTTTTCCTCTTTCCCTTTCATAACCCCCCCTTTATCCTTTTCCCCCCTCCCATGTGTTTCCCTTTCCTCCCCCCCATTGCCCACGTCCCGCCCTTCCCCCTCCTTCCTCCCCTTTCTCTTTTTCTCCCCTCCTCTTTCCTCTCCCCCTCCCCCCTCTGTGGTTTTCGTCTTCCCCTTTTCATTTCTCTGGACCTGGGTACCTTTCCTCCCCTTTCCTGCTTTCTCCTACTGTTTTCTGTCCCTTTTCTTCCCTCTTTTCTTGCCATACATACGGAATACTAGTTCTTGTGAGTCTGGTGACTATAAGAGAGTGATTACTGAGAATGCCCATTTGCAACAACTTGAAATATACTGGGGATGATTTACTAAATCTGAAGCATGCAAAATCTGATACAGCTCTGCATAGGAACCAATCAGCTTCCAGGTTTTATCTTTAAAGCTTAATTGAAGAAGTGGAAGTTATGATTTTATTGGCGACCATGCACAGCTACACCAGATTCTGTGTGCTCCAGTTTTAGTAAATCCCCCTGCCCCCCCCCCCCCCCCCCCCCCACCATGTCTACTTATATTAAGGTCATACTAGACATGCTTTAGTGCCTAAAAAAAGTCCCTTATAAGAATATAAATCTTGTTACTTTCAAAATAATAATATATAGCGTGCAAGTATGATGTTGTTTAGAAATTATTGGAATTTTTCTGTTAAAGCTCCACTTGATTGGTATTCTTGGTAACCAAAAGGATAAAAAAAGAGATAAAACATTAATTAAAACAATCACAACTATTGTTTACAACTCAAATGCTATCTAATTGAGTACATTTAAAATAATTATATGTGTAATGTCGTGTAATTGAATATGTTAAACTGTAATGATCAGCAATAGCTCAGTAAACACAAAAGGAGTGTATATGCTTTGTAATCAGCATATAGTGATAAGATGCTTACCCTATATCAGCACATACAGCATGTATGGTTCAGAAGATAAGTCAGTTCTAATGGGTGGTAAGCAGTTTTCAATGCTTTAAAAACTGGCAAGATTTTCAGTTTAACGTGGACCTTTCTTGAGTTGCCAAGCTGATCTAACGTGTACTACACCAACTCCCGATCATCACAATGAGTCTATCTGCAAGTGAGAAGTCTGCTGTGCTTTCCATAGTGGGAAAGATTGGATCTCAGGGCAGTGCTCTGGGCTCTGAGGCTTTGACCAGGTAAGGTTCTTTTATTCTTGGTTATATTTTATATAAACAAATACAGTGTGCAATTTCAACTGGTTGTTTAATGTAACAGCACATTAATTCTTAGGTTAACGTAACAAGTTAAACTTACAAACTTTTATTCATTACATGGGTTACGTCATTCTAGTTCTATGATCTATGTGTATAGTCTTCTCTAAGCCCTTGTATACAAGGTCGGAGATTGTGTCCTATCGGACTGTTTTGTTGGATAATCCGACTGTGTGTGGTCTCCATCGGACTGTTTCCGCTGGAGTATCCGACGGACCAAGTTTTCCAACTTGTCCGTAAAATTTTCCGACAAAATGCTCCGATCGGACATACTCCGATCATATGTAGCCTATATTTGGTTATATTTCATGTAGACAAATACAGTGTGCAATTTTAACTGGTTGTTTAATGTAACACAGGAGTTCTTAGGTTAATGTAACAAGTTAAACTTACAAACTCATTACATGGGTTATGTCATTCTCGTTCTATGATCTATGTGTATAGTCTTATTAAAAAGCTAAGATACTATGTGGAACTATAAGTCCTATCATGCCTCTGAGAGTAATGCTTGTAACTGTCAGCGCCTTGCAATGCCTCATGGGACTTGTAGTTCCAATAAAAGCTGGAGTATCACAGGTTGAGCACCCATGGCATAAGTCATTAGTGATTACTACTACTGGTATTTTATATAGCATACATTATTTGTGTGCAAATAGTTATCATCAAGGCATGAAACAAGGAAATCTTTTTGTCTAAGGTAAATTTCTTGAAGGACAGCACCGTTCTTTTGCTAGCTTTAACATCAGTGACGGAATACAAATTTGATAACTTTGCTTTACTGGTGTCTATACAAACAGTAGGAAAATGTGCTTACTAAATGCGTACAGTTTAACAGGGAATTAGTTATTACTATAACCTACCATATTAACCACAGAAGCATAATATCAGGTCAGAAGTGTGTGTGGATAGATTTATTTCAAATTATTTCCATGTATTAATATCTGTTTCTTTTTTTTTTTTATGTTTAGGCTTCTCCTTAGCTTCCCCCAGACCAAGACGTATTTCCCCCACTTTGACCTGACCCCTGGCTCTGCTGACCTCAACACACATGGTGGAAAGATTATTAATGCTCTTGTAGGTGCAGCCAATCACCTGGATGACCTTGCTGGCAACCTGTCCTCCCTCAGTGACCTGCATGCCTACAACCTAAGAGTGGATCCAGGAAACTTTGCTGTAAGTACTACTGAATATTTATATACAATAATAAGATAACTTGATTCAGTTGCATTATGTTTTAAAGGTATTTGGAGCATTATATAGTATTGAAACTCAGGTGGGCATTTAAGTGACCAATCAATATATGACCAATATATGACACTACATTTTGTGTCAGTCTTTAGGAAAGTTGTCATGACAAACATAAAGGCTGTTATTGCGACCTATCTACAAATACTAGCTTTTGGTCTGTCCCTACATTCAAGTTTTTTTCTGAGTCAAATTTTTTTTTAAATCCAAACTCTTGATATGCATATTAGTTTTGGGTCACCAGCTTGGAAGGTATTGATGCCAGGTATGGTAGTATTGTATCCCTTGATTTGGAAAAGAGCACCTTCCACCATATACTTTCATTGAGTACCTTTTAAAAGAAGCAGTTTACTCTATAACCTTTAAAGGATATGTCCAGCCTGAGCTCGTTTGGCTGGGCTTCTTCTATGATCCACAGGAGTGCAATTAGTTTTGCACTCCTGTGACCCATTTTCAGCAGAGAGCAGTCTAAAGTCCACTCTCTGCTGATGTCAATCACATCATTCCAGGCACCGCATCATCCCAACTCTGGGAGGCTGGATCCACCAGGTACCTGGACTGATGGTCGTCTCAGCCTCTCAGTAAGTCGCCCCTCCACAGCTCAGTGCTCCAGTGAGTGTGGAGGAGCAAAGCAGGAGAGCTCCTCTCTGCTCGGAAGCTGAGAGAACGGAGCCATCGGTGGTGTTCGATCACTCCACCTAGGTAAGTATGATTCCACAATAACCCCCAAACCCATACTTCTCTTTTAAGAGTAAAATAAATAATACATTTTTTTTTCAAAAAGTAGTTTGAACATTACTGTCCTTATTAAATAATACAATCGTGTCTGTCTATGTACACAAACATAATATATTTTCTATTTCTCTTTTGCAGCTGCTGTCTCACACTATCCAGGTGGTCTTGGCTTCTCACTTCCCTGGTGATTTCACTCCTGAGGTTCAGGCTGCCTTTGACAAATTCCTTGCTCTAGTCTCTGCAGTCCTCACCTCCAAGTACAGATAACTCCACCCTGCATAACAGGCTACATCAGAAATTACAGCAAGGAAAACAACATGCAATGAAGCGTCTCTGGTCCCATTTCAGTTACAACCTAGTTGCAATGTTTTTTGAAGAGTATTTACTTGTGTAAATTGTCCATCAAATATATAAATCTGATGTACTCTTAAATAAAACTGCCATTTTTTTTTCATTTCTGCCTCAACTGTATTATTATCTTTTTTGTTTGTTGATGGTTTTATATTAATGTATTCAATTGCTGTGTCTCTTTAAAAAAAAATCAAACCAGGGGCTGACTATTACCAACTCGGCCTCAGACTTTATTAGGTTGAATGTGACAACCATTTTATACATTTCTAAGCAAAAAATTTGTGCTTGGGAAAATCCCCCTCTCTCCCTGATAGGAAGGGTGAATTTACTTAAAGGAGAAGTGTTAGATCGCTTGGTTCTCAGTGTAGAGGCACAGGGGGACAGATCCAGCATCGGAGCGATGCTGCCTCCACCTAGGTAAGTACGAAACTGAAAAAAAAGATCCCTAACTTCTCTTTTAAATATCCCTCTTTCCTGTTTGAATTCCTAAATCTATTTTCAAATCCATTCATGTTTTAGTATCAGAATTTATATGGCAGGGGAGGGTAGTTAGACTTAAGCTTTGGGTGTTACAACAGCCTTAGAAAGAGATGGTCCTAGCTCTGCCCAATTTTTACAAATACTCCTTGGCGTGACAGTTGGTGATAGTCAATAGGTGGCTCACTGGTCCATATGATGATGCTGTGGTTGCCCTTGAGGTGGTCCTCGTGGGTTCCAATAAAGAGTTGGCCCATTTGGTATTTAGGGGGCCAAGATCACCCTATGTCTTAATTACTTCTGTGCTTGGATGGTTGCCCATGGTGAGGAATTTGGGGGTCCTTTCTCATTCCCCCCTAATGCCCCTTTGTGGAGAAATCACAATCTGCCACAATTTTTTGCCTTTGAATATCCAGTGGTCTGGATGAAATTTGGGATTAAAAAGATTGATGATGTCACCACAAATGGGCAGCTGAAGTCTTTTGATGAATGGAAGTCTCTATATCAGTTGCCAAATACACATTTTTTTTGCTATATATAGCTAAGACGTGCATACCAAACACAGTTTAAACATGTAAGGGTTTCATTCTCAGGGTCTGGCCTTGAATCCATGCTAAGGGAGGGTGATCTCCAAAAGCCCCTTTCTACAATCTATAAGTTCCTTTCCCCTGAGGCTGTTCAACTCATGAGTGTGTTTAGAGCTAAGTGGGAGTCAGTGGTCCCTGGTTTGGACACAAGAAGATTGGGAGGATGTCTGGGATGCACACTTTACCAGACTTATCTTGGCCCGTGATCAACTGATCCACTACAAATTTCTGCATCATATATACATTACCTCGGCGAAGATGGCTAGAATTTTTGGCTTAGTCAGCTCTTCTTGCTGGTGTTTTTCTGCCAGGGGGGCTGACTGTATGCATATCTTCTGGGATTGTCCTGGTATACAGAAATACTGGATGGATATTTTAATGTGTGTACAGGAGGTGACAACTATCTCTTTTAGTCCTTCTATAAGGCTCTGCCTGCTCGGGCTGGTGGATGATTTGACCCCTACAGAGCTATACAGACGTTACTCTATTATTTTTTCATGATAAGAAACACATAGTTCTGCCTTGTTAGAGTTCTACTCCTCCATTGGTAGAGTCCTTTAACCTCCCTGGCGGTATGATTATTTCAGATTTTTGATGTTTAAAGTGGTACAATTATTTTGCATGGAAATTTGGCATTTTATATTGTAGGCCTGTAATTCTTAGGAATAACTCACTTAAATCTGTCCAAACCAGAGTCTAGTAGACACCCCAGGTATGATAAAATTTTAAAAACAAAATCATAAATTAAAATATAATAAATAACTATAAATAATTATTATACCAAATAATATAATAATAATACAAATTATTCAATAATCTAATCAAATCAAAAACACTGAAATTTGCTCAGTTGCAGAATTGTCGCTGTCATTGCTTTTCAGTATTTGAAGACAGATCTCCCCACAAATCACTATCCCTCAATTCTGCAAGTGATTCTAATTTATTATCACTGTTTTCTAGCTGGTCTAAAACCACTTTTGATGTAAAGGGACAGTTTTGGTTGCTATGGACAATCTCCAGTTTCCAGGCAGAAAGAACAGTTTTTATAATATAAAACTGCATGCAGGGCACGGGACAGAATACTAGGGACAAAAGGGATGTGAAATAATTTCATACAGCAATGTAATCTGTAAGATTACATTATACTGTATGTAATGTGTGTGTTTCACTTTTTGAATTTGGCACCGTTCTCTGTCCCCGTGCGTTGCAACGCTCGCAGGGAACGGAGCTCGGCTCTGTGATAGATCGAGCGGAGGACGAGCCGCTCGCACAGCTGGGGGACACCGCTGGATCCAACAGATAAGGAAAGCACGCTCTTCCTGGATCCTGCAATGCAATCCCGAGGGGTTACCTCTTTTGGTTCTGAAATTCCACCCTGAGCCAGACTCTGGAATAACGCCAGGGAGGTTAAGGTTTCAGTGAATAGGGCACTACCCTTTTATAAAGCCAAATATCTGAACAGGAGGGCGCTTCTCAAATATGATAAGGTCTGGGATAGATGGATGGCCTCACCTCTCACTGTAACAGACTAATTTTAAAGCGGTTCTTCACCCTAAAGGGGAAGTTCCGCTAGTATTATCCCTCCCCCCCTCCGGTGCCACAATCGGCACCTTTCGGGGGGGAGGGGGGTGCAGTTACCTGGATAATCCAGGTAACTGCACCCACTTCCGGCCAGACCGCCGCATGGCTCCGCCCACCGCCGCATGGCTCCGCCCCCCCGTTGTGTTCTGGGAAACACACAGTTCCCAGAGACACAGCGGGGAACCAGCGCAGCGCGACTCGCGCATGCGCAGTAGGGAACCGGGCAGTGAAGCCCTCTTGCTTCACTTCCCGATTCCCTGACAGAGGATGGCGGCGATGGCTGCAGCGAGACGAGCGATCGCTCGTCATCTGCCGCCGACATCGCTGGAACCTGGGACAGGTAAGTGTGATATTATTAAAAGTCAGCAGCTGCAATATTAGTAGCTGCTGGCTTTTAATATTTTTTTTTTTTTGTGCAGCTCCTCTTTAAGCTTTTGTTAATGTTATCCTTTCTGTTCTATGAAACTTTGATATGCACCTCATCACCTCCGACAAGGCAGGTTGGTGGGATTTCAGTAAAATTGTATGGTGGGACACACAAATTGTGTCTCTTCTTAGAAGGTGGTGGGGGTCAGGTTGGCAAGCTTCACAGGCAATGTTCATGTACACGTCCTATGTTATGCACTTCTTTTTTTATATGCTATATGTTTTGTCTTGTTTTTTGGGATGACTCATCGTATTGTGGTGAGTGGTCCTTGAATGTTTTATTGAATACTATATGTGTTATTGAAAACAATAAGAATAATTTTCCAAAAAAAACTAAAAAAAAAAATAATAATAATAAATCTCTTAATTTATCATCTGTTTAATCAAATATTTAGAGTGAACATGGGTTTTCATGACTGATATTTATTTTACACAATTTTGTAAAACTTACACAGTACCACAAGCATTCAACTTTCCAGTATCTACAAATTTAAATGAACTACAGTGTACGTATATACAAAACTGCTTTATTCTAGTTTTTGGAGACACTAGGGAGGTTTTAAATAATGATACACATTATCAACAGGACATAAAATCATGGGAAATGCAGACATAAAACAAAAATAAATGTATAGAGGTTTTAAACCTTCCCTATTCAATACAAAATAAAAATTGGCGATATATACACTTTCATTGTAAAGTAGGCGGTATAAAATATAAATAGAGCAATATGTATTTCCACCCAATTCAAACACAATTACTAAAACTATATAATGATATAAGGCCAACACTGAACAATCCAATCAAATGCTATTAAATCAGGCAAACCCTTGCACTATATAGTCGCTGGTAGATCTAAAATGGGTAGTTTAATCAGAATATACAGTGTATGGTCAGCCTTAATATACGTTACATCCTTTGATCTAAGGTTTCAAATTTACCAATTCAGTTTCCCTACTGTTTATTAAAAAAAAAAAAAAAAAAAACTTATTTTGGGTTTGTATCCCAAACATATAGTACTGTGCAAAAGATTTAGGCAGGTGTGGAAAATGCTATCAGTGAATAATGCTTTCAGAAATAGAAGTGTTAATAGTTTAGTTTTATGAATGAACAAAATGGAAAGTAAATAAACATAAGAAAAATCCCAAATCATATCAATATTTGGAGTGACCACCCTCTGCCTTCAAAACCGCATCAATTCTTTTGCAAGTGTACAAATATAAGAATTGATGATGGTTTGACGCCAAAGGATAGTCACATCAAATATTGATTTGATTTCGATTGTTCTTCTGTTTGCTCACTTTGTATTTTGTAAATTGATAAAAATAAACAATTAAAATATCGATTTTTGAAAAGCATTCCTACTTTACAGAATTTCTTCACACCTGCCTAAAATGTTTGTACTGTACTGTACATATATGGAAAATATCTTCAGGTCCTGGTTTCTGCATTGCCATCATAGGCTGTTGATTCAGCTAAAGGATGCCAGTGGAAATACACACCCAACCATACACCAGGTTGCTATTGATTGTCAGTAAATGTTTCCCATTTATAATGAAAAAATTCAGATTGCTGCTGTTTCTGCCAGTGCTGTCTGTCTGGGTCTTGGTTACTACTGTCCCTGCTAAGTTTGGGCATTTTTGTTTGTGGTCCAATGTATTGGGTTATAACAGTTCACTCACTCTGAGTCTACAGTATACGCTTACAACCAAACAGCTAACAGAGGAGGATGAGAGTTTTCTCTACTCTTCCAGGTATTGGTCCTAGGAGTACTGACACAGTGTATGCAAACTGGCTTATGACCACTCCATCCCCAGCCATGTGTGGCTAAGATATCTAATCTTGATAGTATGATACTAAAGCTAGCCATACACAGATCAAATTTCCTCCCCATATCCTCCTGTATCAGCCTTAAATTTGATGTGTGGATGGTTCTGCCAGCACTACCTGGCTTGACAAACTTTAATTTCAAAATCAAAGGCGCTGGGTGAAAAATTGTCAGCCAAACCGGGACTAATTAGTTGCGCTCATTGCTCAGGTATTTTCAGCCAGTGCCCAATAGTTGCCAGGCTAGATTTGATGTTTGGTGTAGAATTTGTTAGAAATCTGCGGTATATGTGTAAGTATAGTATAAGCTCTAGGATGAGAAATTGAGAACGGAGACAAATCCCCTACTAGTATCCAAAGACAGGAAAATGAACGATGTTAGTACAGATTTGACAAAATACACAATGAATAAAATAAAGTTTTTTATTTATTCAAAGAGCTAAAAAGAGGATATCCAAATATAGATAGGAACATCATTTCCAAAGTTCATACCAAAACAGTATTTGAAATACAGACTGTCTATACATGTCTGTCACTGATACTTGCTACAAGATGGAGACAAAAGGTATAGTGGGTCCTCACAGGACGTGTGGGGTTCTACCGCTTCATCAGGAGGATAGTATCTGGGAGGGAGTAACAAAATATACATAATAATCAAGGAAACAAAGACAGGAGTAAAGAATAATAAGCATGATTGATAGATGGGGAAGGTGGAGTGCTTCCGTTTAGGCTGCTTTCACACTGGGGCGGTATTCAGGCGTTACAGCGCTAAAAATAGCGCCTGTGTAACGCCTGAAAAAAACCGGCCCCTTTAACTCCAGTGTGAAAGCCGGAGGGCTTTCACACTGGAGCGATGCGCTGGCAGGACGGTGAAAAAAGTCCTGCCAGCCGCATCTTTGCAGCGGTGAAGGAGCGGTGTATTCACCGCTCCTAAACCGCTCCTACCCATTGAAATCAATGGGACACCGCGGCAATACCGCCAGCAAAGCGCCGCTGCAGCGGCGCTTTGCGGGCGGGTTTAACCCCTTTTCGGCCGCTAGCGGGGGTTAAAACCACCCCGCTAGCGCCCGCACACCGCCGCTAAAACGACGGTAAAGCGCCGCTAAAAATAGCGGCGCTTTACTGCCGACGCTGCTCCCGCCCCAGTGTGAAAGCAGCCTTACCCATAGACCA
Organism: Lithobates pipiens; assembly: GCF_037356315.1. Classification (NCBI taxonomy): domain Eukaryota; kingdom Metazoa; phylum Chordata; class Amphibia; order Anura; family Ranidae; genus Lithobates; species Lithobates pipiens. The sequence goes on along the minus strand of NW_027507764.1, from coordinate 485,842,997 downwards.
GCACACAGAGCCAAGGCCAAGGCAACTCTGACGTTCCCCTACAGCGGATATGGTGGACATGTACAAGTGATAAACATCCTCTGTAGCAATTAAACAAAAATATATATGTATGTATAGATCATAAATGTATGTATGACAAGAAAAGAGGGAAGAAAAGAAGGGGGGAGGGGAAAAAAAGTGGAAGATACCAGGAAAGGGGAGGAAAGGAACCTAGGTCCAGGGAATTGAAAAGGAGAAGGGAAAATACTGTTTAATACTTGAGGGGGGGGGGGGTGTTAAAGGAAAAACCATGGGAGAAACGAGGAAAGGGCAGAAAAGGTACCAAGGTCCAGGGAAGTGAAAAAGGCAAGAGGAAAACTAGGGAGTGGGGGAGAGAAATAAAGAAAGGGGGGGGGGACACAAGGAATGGGGGAAAAGGGGGAATTAAGGGAGGGGAGAGCGTTATGAAAAAGGAAGGCGAGGAGGAAAATGGGGGGGGGGGGGGAGAAAAAGGGCAGAAGGGGAAACAGGTCAGAAACTCCAATAGATATTTATAAATGGCTACCTGAACTGGCTAATAAAATCATATAGAGTCAAGGGAGTTGAAGGAAACTCACAAGGGTGAATAGAAAGGTACACTAGCCCCACATATTATTCAGAGAAGGGAAAGGTGGCTGGAAACAGTTCGTGATGCTTGACCTGAGGCCAGCTCAAGCACTACTTGTGTCAGCTGCGGTTTCGGCCGCCCTGGCCCTTTGGCCTCCATCTGTGTGTGCATGTGCATTCGCGATTCATTGTGCATACGCACTGTGGGGGATCAAACTCAGCGATGTTTGTATTATATGTGGGGCTAGTGTACCATTCTATGCACCCTTGTAAGTTTTCCTTTCCTCTGTCCTGTCCTTACCCCTCCTTCTCCTTCTTCTCTTCCTTCTCTATTCCTCCCCTCCTCCTTCCTCTCCTCCCTCCCCCCTCTCTGGTTTTCATCTTCCCCTTTTCTTTTCCCTGGACCTAGGTACCTTTCCTCCCCCTTCCTGCTTTCTCCCACTGCTTTCTTTTCCTCTTTTCCCTTCCCCCTCCTTTTCTTCCATCTTTTCTTGCCATGCATATGGAATGCTAGTTCTTGTGAGTCTGGTGACTATAAGAGAGTGATTACTGAGAGTGCCCATTTGCAACAACTTGAAATATACTGGGGATGACTTACTAAAACTGAAGCATGCAAAATCTGATGCAGCTCTGTATAGAAACCAATCAGCTTCCAGGCTTCATCTTTAAAGCTTAATTAAAGAAGCTGACGTTAGAAGCTGATTGGCAACCATGCACAGCTACACCAGATTCTGTGTGCTCTAGTTTTAGTAAATCCCCCCTACCGCGTGTACTTAAATTAAGATCACACTAGATATGCTTTAGTGCCTAACAAAAGTCTCTTATAAGAATATAAATCTTGTTACTTTCAAAATAATAAAGTATAGGGTGCAAGTATGATGTTGTTTAGAAATTATTGGACTTTTTCTGTTAAAACAACTATCGTTTTCAACTCAAATGCTATCTAATTGAGTACATTTAATATATATATGTGTAATGCCGTGTAATTTAATATGTTAAACTGTAATGATCAGCAATAGCTCAGTAAACACAAAAGGAGTGTATATGCTTTGTAATCAGAATATAGTGATAAGATGCTTACCCTATATCAGCACATACAGCACGTATGGTTCAGAAGATAAGTCAGTTCTAATGGGTGGTATGCAGTTTTCAGCCAATAGAAATGCATCTTGACAATTGTGAATGGTACCCTAATGCTTTAAAAACTGGAAAGATTTTCAGTTTAACGTGGACCTTTCTTGAGTTGCCAAGCTGATCTAACGTGTACTACACCAACTCCAGATCACCACAATGAGTCTATCTGCAAGTGAGAAGTCTGCTGTGCTTTCCATAGTGGGAAAGATTGGATCTCAGGGCAGTGCTCTGGGCTCTGAGGCTTTGACCAGGTAAGGTTCTTTTATTCTTGGTTATATTTTATGTAGACAAATACAGTGTGCAATTTTAACTGGTTGTTTAATGTAACACAGGAGTTCTTAGGTTAATGTAACAAGTTAAACGTACAAACTCATTACATGGGTTACGTCACTCTCGTTCTATGATCTATGTGTATAGTCTTCTTAAAAAGCTAAGATCTATGTGGAACTACAAGTCCTATCATGCCTCTGGGAGTAATGCTCATAACTGTCAGTGCCTTGCAATGCCTCATGGGACTTGTAGTTTCACAAAAGCTGGAGTGCCACTGGTTAAGCACCCAAGGTTCTTTTATTCTTGGTTATGTTTTATATGGACAAATACAGTGTGCAATTTCAACTAGTTGTTTAATGGTTGTTTAATGCAAAAGCACAGGAGTTCTTAGGTTAATGTAACAAGTTAAAATTACAAACCTTTATTCATTACATGGGTTATGTCATTCTAGTTCTATGATCTATGTGTATAGTCTTTTTAAAAAATGAAGATACCACTGATAGAATTTATAACCTGTCCATACCCTACAAAACTAAGCATTGGGTTTTCAGGGGAAGTGAAGCTTCATTAAAAATTGAGAGATAGATGTAAGTCATGGGTGCTCAACCTGTGTCCCCCCCAGCTGTTGTGGAACTACAAGTTCTATCATGCCTCTGGAAGTAATGTTTGTAACTGCCAATGCCTTGCAATGCCTCATGGGACTTGTAGTTTCACAAAAGCTGGAGTGCCACAGGTTGAGCACCCATGGTGTAAGTCATTAGTGATTGCTACTACTGGTATTTTATATATCATACATTATGTACTATTTGTGTGCAAATAGTTATCATCAAGGCATGAAACAAGGAAAAAAATTTCAAGGTCAATTTCTTGAAGGACAGCACCGTTCTTCTTTTCCTAGCTTTAACATCAGTGAAGGAATACAAATTTGATAACTTTGCTTTACTGGTGTTTATACAAACAGTAGCTAAAAGAAAAATGTGCTTACTAAATGCTTACAGTTTAACAGGGAATTAGTTATTTCTATAACCTACCACATTAACCACAGAAGCATAATATCAGGTCAGAAGTGTGTGTAGATAGATTTATTCCAAATTATTTCCATGTATTAATATCTGTTTCTTTTTATTTTTTTATTATTTTTATTATGTTTAGGCTTCTCCTTAGCTTCCCCCAGACCAAGACTTATTTCCCCCACTTTGACCTGACCCCTGGCTCTGCTGACCTCAACACACATGGTGGAAAGATTATTAATGCTCTTGTAGGTGCAGCCAATCACCTGGATGACCTTGCTGGCAACCTGTCCTCCCTCAGTGACCTGCACGCCTACAACCTAAGAGTGGATCCAGGAAACTTTGCTGTAAGTACTACTGAATATTTCTATACAATAATAAGAAGGTATTGAAGCAAGAGAGTAACCATTATAGGCAGGTAAAGTATGGTAGTATTGTATCCCTTGATTTGGAGAAGAGCACCTTCCACCAGATACTTTCATTGGGTACCTTTTAAAAAGAAGCAGTTTGCTCTGTAACCAAGGGTAAGTCCAGCCTGAGCTCATTTGGCTGGGCTTCTCCTATGGGTCACAGGAGTGCAACTTGTTTTGACTCCTGTGACCCATTTTCAGCAGAGAGCAGTCATAAGTTTGCTCTCTGCTGACATCACACATATCAGTCTAGGCACCTCATCATCCCAACTGGGAGTCTGGATCTGACAGGTGCCTGGACTGATACTCGTCTCAACCTCTCAGTGAGCTGCTGACAGGCTGAGACAGCCGATCCCCATCCCTCCACAGCTCAGCACTCAAGTGAGTGTGGAGGAGCAGGGCAGGAGTGCTGCTGATTGACAGGCAGCACCTCTCTCTGCTCAGGGAGCTGAGAGAACCAAGCCATCAGTGATGTTCGATCACTCGGTTCTCAGTGAAGAGGCGCCGGGGGGACAGATGCAGCATCGGACCGATGCTGCATCCACCTAGGTAAGTATGATTCCACTATAACCCCCAAACCAATACTTCTCTTTTAAGAGTAAAATAAATAAAATAAAAAATAATTCCAAAAAGTAGTTTGAACATTACTGTCCTTATTAAATAATATCAGTGTGTCTGTCTGCACAAAAATAATATATTCTCTATTTCTCTTTTGCAGCTGCTGTCTCACACTATCCAGGTGGTCTTGGCTTCTCACTTCCCTGGTGATTTCACTCCTGAGGTTCAGGCTGCCTTTGACAAATTCCTTGCTCTAGTCTCTGGAGTCCTCACCTCCAAGTACAGATAACTTCACCCTGTATAACAGGCTACATCAGAAATTACAGCAAGGAAAACCACATGCAATGAAGCGTCTCTGGGCCCATTTCAGTTACAACCTAGTTGCAATGTTTTTTGTGGAGTATTTACTTCTGTAATTTGTCCATCAAATATAAATCAGATGTACTCTTAAATAAAACTGAAAATATTTTTCATTTCTGCCTCAACTGTATTATTATTATTTTTTTGTTGTTGATGGTTTCATATTAATGTATTCAATTGCTGTGTCTCTTTAAAAAAATCAAACCAGGAGCTTACTATTACCAACTCAGCCTTGGACTTTATTAGGTTGAATGTGACACCCATTATATACATTTTTAAACAAAACAAGGAAAAAGAAAAAGGAACCCCCCTATTGGTTGGACTTTAAAGGCACGTACGAGAATCAAATAAAGTAAAACATTTTTTTCGTTAACAATCTAACAATCTATTAACAATTTATAAAGAATATAGCAGCACAGAAAAAAAGGTTGTATATCACAAAGCAATTAAAACACATGCGACAATATCCGTATTGTGATATAAATAATGGATACATGTATCACCCATACAGAGTACGATGGAACAAGGTACTTAAAACCCTGCGCGTTTCGGAGATATTCTGGTCTCCTTCATCAGGGGTAGGTATAAGACGTGAGATGTGATTTCTAGTGAAGAGTATAAAATGACAGTACATTTGAAATATACAAGCAATAGATGGGAAATGGAGGAACATTGAAACATTATTATACTCACATATCAGCGGTACAACAATAAACATATGAAGCATGTTGGTGATTAAAAACACGAAGGTCAAGCAAATCTCTTGTGTGGTCCTCCAGTGTCCAAGGCTCACTTGTAAAACTGAATACACAAAAAACATTTTTTGAAATTGCTCCAAAATAATAGTAGGGGGGACAAGTCCCCGGCCCCTATCCAGTGGAGTGGGAAAGGCGGCAGGTCATGAGAACTACTGAGGTGTCAATGGCGAAGGGCCCTGAGAAAAAAAAGAGAAAAAAAAGGAGAAAGATGGAAAAAGAAAGAGAAAAGAAAAGAAAAAAAATTAATTGAGTAAATGAAAATAAAAATGGGTAAAAAGGAAAATAAAAATAAGAATAAAAATGGAAAGGAGAATTAAAATAAATAAATATAAAAGTAAAAATAAACAAATATAAAAAAAATAAAAATTAAATAGAAAATAAATAAAAAATGGGTAAAAATGCGCGGCCAGAGAGTAGGTCGCACCAGTGTGCTTTAAAGATAATGGGTAGCGAATAGTGTGTGCAGAGAGAGATAAGTGCTGACAGTCAGTACCTGAAACCAATGGAGGAAAGAACACAGCAGACCGTCCGCCGGCGTCCCACAACAAACAGCCGTGGAATACCGGCGAGCGCCCGGCCTGGAGAATATAAAGGCAGGCCTCTCCAATCAGCTGGCGCAAAGCCGATTGCAACAGCTGATGGAGAGGGAGGGAACAGAGGATCCGCCAGCATGACCCCTGAGTGGTGAGAGCGGGGCCCCATCACAGAGCACGCGCCGATGGCATCAGCGCAGGAACGGGGCCCCGCCCACTCCACCCACCGACACAACAAGCTCCTCAAGCAGACAGCGCATGTATGCTGGAGTCGCAAGCTGGAGGGCGGGCGGCGCTGAATGCGCAGGCCGTCACTCCACTAAGCCGCCACAGGCATACAAGCCCTGGCGGCTTTGTGTGCCGGGTAGTCCCACGACACAGGCCAGAACCAAAAGGGGAAAAAAGGTTTTTAATATTGAAGGGGGCTAAAGAATAAAAAATAATAAAAAAATGTGGACAATCTAGATTGTTGCATATGAAACAGAGGGGAACCCAGGAGACTGGAAAACGGCACAATCAATAAGAGATATTAATGCAGGTGACAATAGCCCCAAATGCGCTGTGATGGGGCCCGGCTCTCACCACTCGGGGGGGCGTGCCGGCGACTGATCCTCTGTTCCCTCCCTCTCCATCAGCTGTTGCAATCGGCTTTGCGCCAGCTGATCGGAGAGGCCTGCCTTTATATTCTCCAGGCCAGGCGGTCGCCGGTATTCCATGGCTGTTTGTCGTGGGACGCCAGCGGACGCCAGCACTTATCTCTCTCTGTACACACTATTAGCTAACCATTATCTTTAAAGCACCTGGCCGCACATTTTTACTCATTTTTTATTTATTTTTATTTAATTATTTTTTTTTATATTTATTTATTTTTACTTTTATATTTATTTTCATTCTATTTCCATTTTTATTCCTATTTTTATTTAAATTTTTACACATTTTTATTTTCCTTTACTCAATTTAATTTTTTTTTTCTCTGCATTTTTTCTTTTCTTTTCTCCTTCTTTCCCCATCTTTCTCCTTTTTTTTTTCTTTTTTTCTCAGGGCCCTTCACCATTGACGCCTCAGTAGTTCTTATGACCTGCCGCCATTCCCACTCCACCGGATAGGGTCCTGGGGACTTTTTTGTCCCCCCTACTATTATTTTGGAGCAATTTCAAAAAAATGTTTTTGTGTATTCAGCTTTACAAGTGAGCCTTGGACACTGGAGGACCAAGCTTATTTGTTGTACCGCTGATATGTGAGTATAATAATGTTTTGATGTTCTTCCATTTCCCATCTGTTGCTTGTATATTCTAATGTACTGTCATTTTATACTCTTCGCTAGAAATCATGTCTCACGTCTTATACCTACCCCTGATGAAGGAGACCAGAATATCTCCGAAACGCGTAGGGTTTTAAGTACTTTGATCCATCATACTCTGTATGGGTGAAACGTGCATCCATTATTCATATCACAATATGGATATTGTCGCACATTGTCGTATGTGTTTTAATTGCTTTGTGATATACAACCTTTTTTCTGTGCTGCTATATTCTTTATAGATTGGTATAATAAAAACTTTCTTTTACTTTATTTCTCGTACGTGCCTTTAAACTCCAACCAATAGGGGGCTTTCTTCCTTGTTTTGTTGTCTATATAGGATGTGGCACAACACATTTGCATTCCTTATATAAATTTTTAAGCAAACAGTTATTGCTTGGCGAAATCTCCCTCTCTCCATGATAGGAAGGGTGAACTTACTTAAAGGAGAAGTCCAGCCAAAGCTTGCTAGGTTGTACTTCTCCTATGGATCACAAGAGTGCAATTAGTTTTGCACTCCTGTGACCCATTTTCAGTAGAGAGCGGGCTGAAGCCCGCTGTCTGCTGATGTCACAGAAATCAGTTCAGTCACCACATGATCCTGACAATGGGAGTCTGGATTCACCAGGTGACTGGACTGACATTTATCTCAGCCTCTCAGCTGAGAGGCAGAGACGGCTGATCCCCGCCCCCTCCACAGCTCATCGCTCTAGTGAATGAAGAGGGAGCAGAGCAGAGAGCTGCTGATTGACAGCCAGCAGCTCTCTGATCAGGGAGATGTGAGAACCGAGCCATCGGCGGTGTTCGATCACTCGGTTCTCAGTGTAGAGGCACTGTTGGACAGATGCAGCATCAGACTGATGCTGCACCCACCTAGGCAAGTATGAAACTGAAAAAAAATCCCTTACTTCTCTTTAAAAAAGAAGCTTCTACCTCTCTTGCTGTATACATTGCAGAATTCTTCTGTTTGAATTTCTAAATCTATTTTCAAATCCATTCATGGCTTAGTATAAGAATTTATATGGCAGGGGAGGGTGGCTAGACTTAAGCTTGAGGTGTTACAACAGCCTTAGAAAGAGGGGGGCCTAACTGTGCCCAATTTTTACAAATACGTCTTGGTGGGACATGGTTGATAGTCAATATTTTGATCACTGGTCCATATGATGATGCTGTGGTTGCCCTTAAGCCGGTGCTTATGGGTTCCTATGAAGCGTTGGCCCATTTGGTATTTAGAAGGCCCAGATCACCCTGAATCTTAACTACTTTTATGAGGTCAGCTTTACGTGCTTGGATGGTTGCCCATGGTGAGGAATTTTGGGTTCCCTTCCCATTCTTGCCTAATGCCCCTTTGTGGAGAAATCCCAATCTGCCCCAATTTTTTGCCTTTGAAGATCCAGTGGTCTGGCCGAAATTCTGGATTAAAAAGATTGATGATGTCCCCACAAATGGGCAGCTAAAGTCTTTTGATGAAATTAAGTCTCTACATCAGTTGCCAAATACCCATTTTTTTTGTTATATACAACTTAGACACACATACCAAAACACAGTTTAAACATGTAAGGGTTTCATTGTTAGTGTCTGCACTTGAATCCATGCTAAGTGAAGATGATCCCCAAAAGCCGCTATTTACTATCTATAAGTTCCTTTTCCTTGAGACTGTTCGGCTCATGAGTGTGTGTAGAGCTAAGTGGGAGTCGGCGGTCCTTGATTTGGACACGGAAGATTGGGAGGATGTCTGGGATGCAGCCTTTACCAGACTAATCTCGGCCCGTAACTAACTGTTCCACTTCAAATGTCTGCATCATATATACATGACCCCGGCAAAGATAGCTAGAATTTTTGATTCACCTCTTCTTGCTGGAGTTGTTCTGCAAGGGGGGCCAACTGTATGCATATCTTCTGGAATTGTCCTGGTCTACAGAAAAATTGAATGGATATTTTAATGTGTATACAGGAGGAGACAACTATTCCTTTTAGTCCTTATATAAGGCTCTGCCTTCTCGGGCTGGTGGATGATTTGGCCCCTACTACAGCTATATGGACCTTACTTATGCCGCGTACACATGACCGGTTTTCCCATTGTAATAAACGCCAAGGGTTTTTCCGTCAGAGTTTTGCTGAAACTGACGTGCGTACACACGAACACACCAAAGTACGATCGTTAAGAACGCGGTGACATACAACACGGGACTAGAAAAAGGAAGTTCAATAGCCAGTATCCAATAGCCTTCATCTCGTACTTGTTTCCGAGCATGCGTCGTTTTTGGTACGTCGGAACAGCATACAGACGATCAGTTTTGCCTATAGGAATTTGTTCCATCTGAAAGATTTAAAACATATTCTATTTGTAGGTCCATCAGAATTTTCATTAAAAAAAGTCTGATGAGGCACACACATGATCGGAATATACGATGAAAAGATTATGTCTGACTTTTTCTGTCTGACATTCTGTACTCTGCATTACTCTATTATTTCTTCATGATTTTTTCATGATAGGAAACACCTAGGTCTGTCTTGGAAGAGTTCTACTGGTTCGTATCCCAACCACAACACTACCTGCCTGGAGTTTGCATCTTCTTCCTGTGCTTGCGTGGGTTTCCTCCGGGTACTCCAGTTTCCTCCCACACTCCAAAGGCAGGTAGGTTAATTGGCTTCTGTCCAAAATTGGCCCTAGTATATGAATGGGGACCTTGGATTGTGGGCTCCTTGAGGGTAGGGACTGATGCGAATGTGCAATGTACAGAGATAGGGACAACTGTAGACACTCAGGATGGACTGGTGTCTTTATTCAACCTTACTACTAACTATGTAACTTTCTGATATGCACTTTATCACCTCCGACAAGGCAGGTTGGTGGGATTTCAACAAAATTGGATTCTCTGGAGAGAGTGGGTCGTTTTTTCACATGGATCCTTGTGTCTTTGGTTAATTATGGGAGGAGGGGGTTTGTGTCTCTTCTGAGAAGGCAGTGTGGGTCAGGTTGGCAAGCTTCACAGCCAATGTACATTTCCAATGTTATGAACTTCTTTTTTTTGTGCTATATGTTTTGTTTTATTTTTTGGAATGGCTCATCATATTTTAGTGAGCGTTCCTTGAATGTTTTATTAAACACTATGGGGGTGATTTACTAAGAAGAAGGCACTGCACCAGTACATACATTAATTGGTCTGCCGGAAAAGTCATTAATAAAACGTGTGCACATTGAAGCACAAGTAGCGATAATAAATACATGCATATGTAAACTGCAACTGTCCCTAGAATAATTGCGGGTTTTCTCAGTGATAAAATTGCACGTCCAATACAATTGGTTAATTTCATCTCATTGGATGTGTCTTGTTAAGCAATTAGGAGGTGTTCTCAGTTAATTAACCCTTTTGATGCTAATCTCATTCCTAGCACTTATAATATAGCTTTGAAATCTTTAAATACATTACAGAGAACAGAAAAGTGTTTCTACACCCTATTAAAGTATATTATATAATATATAATATTTTCAGATATTGATCTTTAAAGGTGACCATACACTGCAATCAGTTAGATCTTAAATACATTAGATTTAGTGCAAGAGCCTGTTTGATTTCTTATAATTAAGTGTTCTTGCATAGCAAGAACACGTACTGTTATCTCACATATATATTATTATTATTATTATTATAGCCAAATTTACCACCATAACTCCTCCCACAGCTTTTACACTACATACACAGTAATATACGAAAACGTGTGGATTGTTCCCGATTGGTGTGCTATTACTTTGTGGAACGTTTCGCCAAATGGTTCACAAAATATCGTAATTTTTGCGGTGAAATTTGTCCCATAGGAATGAATGGAGAAATGTTCAAAACTAGAGTGGGAGGTGACAAAATCTCTGTGGAGAATTATAGCTCCTCCCACAGTTCTGAGGATAATTATAGTTCCTCCCACACAGCTCTGAGGATAATTATAGCTCCTCCCACACAGCTCTGAGGAGAATGATAGCTCCTCCCACACAGCTCTGAGGAGAATTATAGCTCCTCCCACACAGCCCTGAGGGGAATTATAGCTCCTCCCACATAGTTCTGAGGGGAATTATAGCTCCTCCCACACAGCTCTGAGGGGAATTATAGCTCCTCTCACATAACGCTAAGGGGAATTATAGCTCCTCCCACACAGCTCTGAGGGAAATGATAGCTCCTCCCACACAGCTCTGATGGGAATGACAGCTCCTCCCACACAGCTCTAAGGGGAATTATAGCTCCTCCCACACAGATCTGAGGGGAATTATAGCTCCTCCCACACAGCTCTGAAGGGAATTATGAAATTCGGAAATTAAAAAAAAATAAAAAAAATGAAAATTTGAAGAAAATAATTTTTTTTGAACAAATGAATTCATTTAAAAATTTTTTTTTGAAATCGTCATTTTTGCGGTGAAATTTGTCCCATGGGAATGAATGGAGAAATGTTCAAAACTAGAGTGGGAAGTCACAAAATCTCTGAGGAGAATTATAGCTCCTCCCACACAGCTCTGATGAGAATAATAGCTCCTCCCACACAGCTCTGATGAGAATTATAGCTCCTCCCACACAGCTCTGAAGATAATTATAGCTCCTCCTACACAGCTCTGAGGAGAATTATAGCTCCTCCCACACAGCTCTGAGGGGAATTATAGCTCCTCCCACACAGCTCTGAGGGGAATTATAGCTCCTCCCACACAGCTCTGAGGGGAATTATAGCTCCTCCCACAGAGCTCTGAGGGGAATTATAGCTCCTCCCACACATCTCTGAGGGAAATTATAGCTCCTCCCACACAGCTCTGAGGGGAATTATGAAAGTAGGAAATTTGATTTTTTTTTTTTTTATGAAAATTTGAAGAAATTTTTTTGGGGGAAAAAATTTATTATTATTTAATTTAAAAAAAATAATCGTTATCAAAAAAATCATTTTAGAAAAAAAAATGATGTTTTTTCTGAAATGTAGGCAGAGGCAAGAACACTTCACACAATTTCCCCAGAAATGGTAGCTTTTCTAGTTGGAATTAATTGTTCAAGTGCTTCTTCCTATTATCTATTTTGCCTAAATATCGAGTTGTACAGAGATTGGCCAATCAGATTGCATAGTGCATGACCATCTTTAGCGCCAAATTTGGAATGTAGATGTGCCATGATCCACTTGTATTTTACAACAATATTTCTTGGGCATTATACAAGGCACATGAAAAACACATTTTTTTAAGACAAGATATAGTGATCAGGAATCTTCAAACTACCACTCTCCAGCTGTTGCGTAACTACACATCCCATGAGGCATTGTAAAACTTTGACATTCACAGACATGACTAGACATGATGGGAATTGTAGTTCCTGAACAATTGGAGGGCCATAGTTTGAAGACCCCTGTGCTAGGCCATTATTATGCCTCCAGAATTGGGAGTGTGGCATCTACCTAACTTCTCTCTGCTGGTGGACACAAGAAACTACATCTATAGATATATATATATATATATATATATATATATATACACACACAATGAAGCAGGAAGCAATATACATTAGCTCAGAACTGAATCCATAGACAGGAAGGTGTGTGTTTTAAGGCCGAATAATTTAGACATACACACATGACCCACACAAACACCACCCCAGGTAAAAATAAACAAAAAATATCTTAATTTGCAAATAAGGATCATCTCTTCCATAGAGAACAGTGAGCGGGGCATGGTGGTGGGAAGAAATTAGCAGCAGTACAAGCAACTTCCTGGAGGGGCGTGATGTCATTCCTGTGTGTTGGCCACCGCTTCTGGGCACCAGATATGCGCCACGGGTACATACCTCCATGCACACAGCAGTTGCGCATCTCACATACACAGCAGTTGTGCATCTAGATGCATTTGGCGCAACTCACGGGTCCAGAGGATCAGGAAGAAGGAGATTCTCAATGGTGTACTATCGTTAAAAAATCAGGTATTTATTTATCAAAAAATACAGCATTAAAAACGGCAACACATGCCAAACAAAAAAAAACAGCTCTAAAATTAGGTTGGATTGTAGAGAACTCCTGGAGCAGAGGGGCAGGTGAAGCTGTCGGAAAGGAATGGCCCGGTTAATTTCCTTCTCAAGCAATCAGGGCTGTGGAAGGTCAGTGAATGTTACCACAGTGGAGGGCTGGAGGTGCCAGGAAGTCTGTGAGGGAACTTTGCTATCACACGGTCATTAGCAGAGTCTTCATCAAACATACAGTGGATGATGGGGAGTCCTGTATCAGAAAAGAGACTGTGGGGATCTGTGTCATGTCGATGTGGCCTGCAGGCACATGATTTGCAAGTTGGGTTGGCTGGGAACAGTAGTCCATATTTCTAGAAGATATGCTTTTAACCCACTAGGCCTCCAGGGGGAGAGGTTCTGCAGGCCTCAGGCCTAGTGGCAGCGAGAAACCAGAGCCAGTAGAGACACTTATTCAGAGTGGGCCCTTACTACTTAAAAGAAGAGGATGTGCCATGCTTCAATTACTAACTACAAGTTTTGTGCAGGAGCAACCAAGTCTGTGCAGGATGAACCAAGTTTTGGGCAGGAGATGAAAGGAATCTAAGAACATCATTTTGACACGGTCCAAAGTGATGTCTCCATCTAACACATGGCGATGGATGGAGAACTCTTATGCCGCATACACACGACCGGACTTTTCAACATCAAGGGTCCGACGGAACAATTCCGGCAGACCATTCGATCGTGTGTGGGCTGCAGCGTACTTTTGATTTGCAAAAATCCGACAGACTTTAGAAATGGAACATGTTTCAAATTTTTCCGTCGGAACACCGCCGGACCCAGTTCCTACGGAGAAATCCGCTCGTGTGTATGCTAGTCTGACGGACAAAAATGACGCGAGGGCAGCTATTGGCTACTGGCTATGAACTTCCTTATTCTAGTCCGGACGTACGTCATCACGTTTGAATCCGTCGGACATTGGTGTGATTGTGTGTGGCCAAGTCTGTTCATTCAGAAAGTCCGTCAGAACTCTGTCAGAACTCCGTCGAAAGTCTGTCGGACCTAGTCCCTCGAAAAGTCCGGTCATGTGTACGCGGCATTAGATACAGTAGTCTGAGGAGGTTGTGCCACAGGAGGAGCAACAGTCTGCATGGAGGTGCAAGAGGAGATTCATACTTAATTCAATATGCACAGTACATCTTCTGGCTCTAACATGATCAGAATGTACTAAATCCCCAAATATGATGGCAATGACTTATCCTATGGGCATCTCATATTCCCATCCCTATCCAAGTTGTACCCCCCAATAAAACAACAAAAACAAAACTCGCAAAAGACTGTTCATTGTCTCTGGAAGTAACGTATGAAGTCAGAGGGGTGATTTGTGGATTGTATGTTATTAGCTGCAAAACCATGGCTACACACACACACACACACAACATCAAGCAATCTGGCCTTTTTCAGGGCAAGGTAAAGAATGTAATCTGCAAGCTTTGTATAACATAGGTTTGTGTGCTAATGAGGCAACTGAAAACACATGCACAGTCCATGCAACACACAAAATGCAAGTTCACCCAGTGTAGAGACATTGCTTCAAAGTGGGTACACCTATTAAGGATGTGTTGTGCCTGCTATCCCGCTTAAAGGAGTTGACATACACCTACAACGGCTCGTGGGATCGTACCGACCTACCTCAGTATAATGATGGCAGCTGGTCAGCAAGTGGTTAATCAAATATTGAACATGGGTTTTCATGACTGATATTTGACACAATTTAGTAAAACTTAACAGCACCACAAGCATTCAACTTTCCACTATCTACAAATTTAAATTAATTACAGTGTACGTATTGCCAAAACTTCTTTCTTCTAGTTTTTGGATACAATAGAGAGGTTTTAAATAATGATACCCATTATCAACAGGACATAAAAAAATGGGAAACGCAGACATAAAACAAAAATAAGGTTACAGTATAGAGGTTTTAAACCTTTCCTACTCAATACAAAATGAAAATTGGCTATATGTACACAATGGTAAAGTAGGCAGTATAAAATATACATAGAGCAATATGCATTTCCACCCAATTCAAACAGAATTACCAAAACTATATTATGATATAAGGCCAAAATGAAACAATCCAATCAAATGATCGGGCAAACCCTTGCACTGCATAGTTAATGGTGGATCTAGAAGAGTTAGTTCAATCAGAATATACAGTGTATGGTCAGTCTTACTATACTCTACATCCTTTGATCTAAGGTTTCAAATTGACCTGTTCAGTTTCCCTACTGTTAACAAAAAAACAGAAAATATATACTTATTTTGGGTTCGTATCCCAAACATATAGTACTATGCAAACGTTTTAGGCAGGTGTGGAAAATGCTGTCAATGAATAATGTTTTCAGAAATAGAAGTGTTAATAGTTTTGTTTTATTAATTAACAAGATGGAAAGTAAATAAACATAAGAGAAATCCCAAATCAAATGAATATTTGCAGTGACCACCCTTTGCCTTCAAAACCGCATCAATTCTTGTGCAAGTGTACAAAGTGTGCAAATATAAGAATTGATGATGGTTTGACACTAAAGGATAGTCACACCAAATATTGATTTGATTTAGATTTTTCTACTGTTCACTCACTTTGTAATTTGCAATTTGATAAAAATAAACAATTAAAATATTGATTTTTGAAAACATTCCTACTTTACAGCTAAAATTTGTGCACTGTACTGTACATATATGGAAAATATCTTCAGGTCCTGGTTTCTGCTTTGCCTGCATAGGCTGTTGGTTCAGCTAAAGGATGCCAGTGGAATTACACACCCATGCATACACCAGGTTGCTAATGATTGTCAGTAAAATGTTCCCATTTATAATGCAAAATTTCAGATTGCTGCTGTTTCTGGCAGTGCAGTCTGTCTGGGTTTTGTTTATTACTGTCCCTGCTAAGTTTGAGCATTTTTGTTTGCAGTCCAATGTATTGGGTTATAATAGTTCACTCACTCTGAGTCTACAGTATACGCTTACAACCAAACAGCTAACAGACGAGGATGAGAGTTTGCTCTACTCTTCCAGGTATTGGTCCTAGGAGTACTGACACAGTGTATGCAAACTGGCTTATGGCCTCTCCATCCCCAACCGTAGAGTGCCATGTGTGGCTAAGATATCTAATCTTGTTAGTATGATACTAAAGCTAGCCATACACAGATCAAATTTCCTTCCCATCTCCTGCTGTATCAGCCTTAAATTTGATATGTGGATGGTTCTGCCAGCACCACCTGGCTTGACAAATTTTAATTTCAAAACCAAAGGTGCTGGGGGAAAAATTGTTAGCCGAGCAGGGACTAATTGGCTGCAGTCATTGCTCGGGTATTTTGACAGCCAGCACCCAATGGTTGGCAGGCTAGATTTGCTGTTTCCTGTAGAATCTGTAGAAATCTACAGTATATGTGTATGGCCAGCTTTAACCTAGCTAGTCAAATTGGGTAAGTAAGAGGTGGCCCAAAACAGTAGATCCAGTTCAGTATAAACTCTAGGATGAGAAATTAAGAACTGAGAAAATTCCCCTACTAGTCTCCAAAGGCAGGAAAATTTACTATCTTGGTACGGATTGGACAAAATACACATTGAATAAAATAAAGTTTTGCAAATACATTTTTTTACTTATACAAAGAGATAAAAAGAGGATATCCAAATACAGATAGGAAAATTATTTCCAAGGTTCATACCAAAACAGTATTTAACAGTATTTCCCCTTTTCATTTCCCTGGACCTGGGTACCTTTTCTCCCCTTTCCTTGTTTCTCCCATGGTTTCTCCTTTAACACCCCCCCCCCCCCCCAAGTATTTAACAGTATTTCCCATTCTCCCTTTCAATTCCCTGGACCTAAGTTCCTTTCCTCCCCTTTCCTGGTATCTCCCACATTTTTTTCCCTCCCCCCCTTTTCTTCCCTCTTTTTTGCCATACATATGTTTATGGTCTATACATGCATATATATTTTTGAATAATTGCTACATGTCCCCCATATTCACCATAGGGGAATGTCAGAGGTGCCTCAGCCTTGGCTCTGTGTGCTGGTCTCTGGGTAAGCGTCATCGCTCCCCCTTCCCCATCTATCAACCATTCTTATTATAATTTACTCCTGTCTTTGTTTCCTTTATTATTATATATATTAATCACCGCTGATTTTTTTGCTAAAACAAACAAACCAAAGATTTTATTTTATTTTTTAAAGAAGTGTGTCTTCGTTTCTGTTAGACAATTTTGCAAATAAATAATCTTTCTTCATAAATTTAGGCCAGACTGTATTCTGCTACATTTCTTTGGTGAATATAACCCAAATCAGAGCCCACAAACTAAGGTATGGTATGGTATCTGAAAATCAATCAATTCTGATGTACTGATAACCAGTCTCATTTCCTAAATAAAGACAGAACAGTATGCCAGGACAGTACAAATATCCTCCAAATGACCCTTTTTTGGAAAGCAGACAGTTCAATGTATTTAGTAAGAGGCATGGTGAGTTTTTTGAAGATGTAATTTCATTTATCCAATTTTTTTTGAAAAATTAGGAAATTGAAACATTTTTCTTTTTGATGTGGCAGTGATTAGGGTGTATGTAAAAACACTGTACTACTATTTCACTGGTATAAACATCTATTTTTACTGAATGAAACAGATTAATTCAGTGTGTATTGTTGTGATTAGCTTTGATTGGCCACAGCTAATCACATGGTACTTATGGGCTATGATTGGTTCTGTCTGTACCATGTGATCACTGTGACCAATCACAGCTAGCAACATAATCGTACACAATGAATGGCATGAAAGGAAGCCATCTATTCTGTACAATAGTCATGCGATCTGCTGTGACAAGTCATAGCGATCACATGGTACCGGCAACCGGCTGGTACACTGATCAGTGATGGATTGCACTGCAAATCAGCATTTGGGGTGCATGCAAGGAGCATTCCAGGAGGATATCATTGACGTCCACCCAGAACAACGAATGTTCGGCCCAACGGTCATTTTACAAAAGTCTGGATGGGAAGTGGTTAGATATTTAACAAAAGCCCTAACAAAATAGAGATATTGTCACACCTTGGAAATAACAAATATGAGGCTGAAATATAATAGGCTGATTTATAATGCATGAACATTTTTCCCTTCGAAGGTGTCTTAACAAAAGTTTCATACAAAAAAGAAATAGTTACGCTTTTGAAATAACAAATATTAGACAGAATTATGATAATAATAATGTGGGGATTTTTTTCCTGTTTGAAATATTCTTGGCTGGTATTCCTAACCCCCAGAAGGGTAGAAAAGAGATGAAACATGAATTAAAACAATGACATTTCCATCTTGTAAATGCTATCTAATTGAATACATTCATAATATGTGTGTAATGGCATGAATTACACTAAACAGCAATGATCAGCAATAGCTGATCACAAAACACAACTCAAAAGGAGTGTATATGCTTTGTAATCTACATATAGTGATAATACAATGCTTACCCTATGTCAGCACATACAGCATGTATGGTTCACAAGATAAGTTAGTTTGCCTGGTCAGTTCTGTGACTGCTCCTTTGCAGCAGCTAAATGCATACACTTGTGTATGGATGAGCCAAACACCCCCCGTTTGGTTCGCACCAGAACCTGCAAACAGACCTAAACTTCATGTTTATAACCATATTAAAGTCTATGGGACTCGAACGTTCAAAATCAAAAGTGCTCATTTTAAAGGCTAATATGCAAGTTATTGTCATAAAAAGTGTTTGGGGACCTGGGTCCTGCCCCAGGGGACGTATATCAATGCAAAAAAAAGTTTTAAAAACAGCATTTTTTTCGGGAGTGATTTCAATAATGCTTAAAGTAAAACAGTAGAAGTGTAATATTTCGTACCTGGGGGGTGTGTATAGTATGCATGTGAAGGAGCGCATATTTCCCGTGCTTAGAACGGTCCCTGCACAAAGTGTCATTTCTGCAGGAAAAAAAAGTCATTTAAAATCACTCGCGGCTATAACGAATTGTCAGCTCCCGATAATACAGAGAACAGTCATTGAAAGTCATTGATAAAAAAAAAAAAAAGTGTGGGGTTCCCCCAAATTCAATTACCAGGCCCTTCAGGTCTGGTATGGATATTAAGGGGAACCCCGTGTTGAATTTAAAAAAAAATGACATGGGGTTCCCCCCAAATATCCATACCAGACCTGAAGATTTTAAGGGGAACTCTGCCAATTATTATTTTTTTAAATGGTGTGGAGTTCCCCCTAAAAATCTATTTATCCAAGCACACAACCTGGCAGGCCACAGGAAAAGAGGGGGGACGAGAGAGCACCCCCCTCCTGAACCGTACCAGGTCACATGCCCTCAACATTGGGAGGATGCTTTGGGGTCCCCCAAAGCACCTTGTCCCCATTTTGATGAGGACAAGGGCCTCATCCTCACAACCCTGGCTGGTGGTTGTGGGGGTCTGCAGGCGGGGGGCTTATTAGTATCTGGAAGCCCCCTTTAACAAGGGGACCCCCAGATCCCACCCCCCTGTTTGAAATGGTAATGGGGTACAAAAGTACACCTACCATTTCACAAAGAAAGTATAAAAAAATAGTTTAAAAAGACACACACACCGTTGCAAAAGTCCTTTACTAAAAAAAAAAAGATTCCAGCGGTGGTAATCCACCCTTGCTATCCATCGCCGGATGATCATCTCTCCGGGGTCCAGTGATGGGTGATCTCTCCCTCCAGAGCAGCACATCCATCCTCTGTCTCCACCAGAGACACTGCAGGAATTCCGGCAGCCTAACACTTCTTATCTGAGGAGGGCGGGACCACCCCTCACTCGACCGTCACCTGACCCCCTCTGACGCAAAGGGAAAGCCCAGCTTCCCCAATGATGTGCAGGTGACCCCGCCCCCTCTGATGTAACGGAAACCTGCGTTACATCAGAAGGGGGCGGGGTCACCCACACATCATTGGGGAAGCTGGGCTTTCTCCTTGCGTCAGAGGGGGGCGGGGTCAGGTGACGGGTGGCCCCACCCTCCTCAGATAAGAAGTGTCAGGCTGCCGGGATTCCCACAGTGTCTCTGGTGGAGACAGAGGATGGATGCGCTGCGTCGGAGGGAGAGATCACCCATCACTGGACCCCGGAGAGATGATCATCCATCGCTGGATAGCAAGAGTGGATTACCACCACTGGAATCTTTTTTTTTAGTAAAGGACTTTTGCAACGGTGTGTGTGTCTTTTTAAACTATTTTTTTACACTTTCTTTGTGAAATGGTAGGTGTACTTTTGTACCCCATTACCATTTCAAACAGGGGGGCGGGATCTGGGGGTCCAGATTCAGATAAGCCCCCGCCTGCAGATCCCCACAACCACTGGCCAGGGTTGTGGGGACGAGGCCCTTGTCCTCATCAACATGGGGACAAGGTGCTTTGTTGAAGGCATGTGGCCTGGCACGGTTCAGGTGGGGGGGCACTCTCGTCCCCCCCTCTTTTCCTGCGGCCTGCCAGGTTACATGCTCGGATAAAGGGTCTGGTATGAATTTTTAGGGGGGACTCCATGCCATTTTTTTTATTTGGCGTGAAGTACCCCTTAAAATCTATACTAGACCTGAAGGGTCTGGTATGGATATTTGGGGGGAACCCCACGTCATTTTTTTTTTATTTGACGCGGGTTCCTCTTAATATCTATACCAGACCTGAAGGGCCTCGTAATTGAATTTGGGGGAACCTCACTTTTTTTTGTTTTTTTTTCTATCAATAACTTGCAATCACTGTTCTCTGTATTACGGGGAGCCGGCAATTCATTATAGCTGCAAGTGATTTTAAATTACTTTTTTTCCTGCAGAAATGACACTTTGTGCAGGGACAGTTCTAAGCACGGGAAACATGCGCCCCTTCACAGGCATACTATACACACCCCCCAGGTACAAAATTGAAAGGAATATTACACTTTTATTGTTTCACTTTAAGCATTATTAAAATCACTGCTCCCAAAAAACGACCGTTTTTAAAACTTTTTTTTTAATTGATACATGTCCCCTGAGGCAGGACCCAGGTCCCCAAACACTTTTTATGACAATAACTTGCATATAAGTCTTTAAAATTAGCACTTGAGATTTCCCACATAGACTTGTACAGGGTGTTCCACAGCTTTTTTGAATTTGCCACGAACACCCCAAATTGTTCAATGTTCGGTGAACAGGCAATGGTCGAGTTGAACATGAGTTCAACTCGAACTCAAAGCTCATCCCTACACTTGTGTCAAAGTTTAGGGAGGTGTGATAAAATGCTGTAAACTATGAATGCTTTCAGAAATAGAAGTGTTAATAGTTTATATTTATCAAATAACAAATTGGAAAGTAAATTAAAGGTGTGACCATCCTTTGTTTTCAAAACAGCACCAATCAATTATTTTATGTACACCTGCACACAGTTTTTGAAGGAATTTAGCCGACGGCAAGTAAGGCCGCGTACACACGGGCGGATTGTCTGCCCAACTAAGTTCGTCAGACAATCCGACAGACAGTCCGTCCAAACTTTTGAATGAACAGACTTGCCCACACACGGCACTTTTTGAGAGGACTAATTACAGCGGACTAAGTCCGCCAAACAATCCGCTCAACTTTTGAAATGAACGGACTCGCCCACACACGCGGAGGAAAGTCCGCTCATTTCAAGCGCGTCTCCAGGTAGGCGGGGCCCGCGAAGGAGACGTCGCTGGCCCCGCCGCCTGGTATGGACTTAAAGGGGAACCCCAACGCCGAAAAAAAATCGGCGTGGGGGTCCCCCCAAGTCCACAACAGACCCTTGTCCGAGCACGCTACCCGGCCGGCCAGGAAAGGGGGGCGAGCGAGCGCCCCTCCCCCCCTCCTGAGCCGTACCAGGCCGCGTGCCCTCAACATGGGGGGTGCCTTGGGGAAGGGGGGCCGCGCGGCCCCCCCACCCCAAAGCACCTTGTCCCCATGTTGATGAGGACAAGGGCCTCTTCCCGACAACCCTGGCCGTTGGTTGTCGGGGTCTGCGGGCGGGGGGCTTATCGGAATCCGGGAGAGGACCGGGCCACCGCCTGTAAAAGAGCTATAAGAAGGCGCGGTGGCCCGGCAGAAGAACCGAAGAGGGGGGCAAGACCCCCGAAGTCAGGAGAAGAGGCCGCCGGCGGGGAGGAAGAAAGCCGGACTCCTCCGCTAGCAAAAGAGCTACAAGAAGATAGCAGAGGAGTCCGGCGAGAAGACCCCCGAAGACGGAAGACCCCCGGAGCTGTACAATAAAATATTTTAACCCTGTGTTGTGTTTTTTTTTGTACTTTTTTTCACAGGTGAATGGGTAGGGGTACATTGTACCCCATACTCATTCACATAGGGTGGGGGGCCGGTATCCGGGGGCCCCCTTATTAAAGGGGGCTCCCGGATTCCGATAAGCCCCCCGCCCGCAGACCCCGACAACCAACGGCCAGGGTTGTCGGGAAGAGGCCCTTGTCCTCATCAACATGGGGACAAGGTGCTTTGGGGTGGGGGGGCCGCGTGGCCCCCCCTTCCCCAAGGCACCCCCCATGTTGAGGGCACGCGGCCTGGTACGGCTCAGGAGGGGGGGCGCTCGCTCGTCCCCCTTTCCTGGCCGGCCGGGTAGCGTGCACGGACAAGGGTCTGTTGTGGACTTGGGGGGGACCCCCACGCTGATTTTTTTCGGCGTTGGGGTTCCCCTTTAAGTCCATACCAGGCGGCGGGGCCCCGCCTACCTGGATACCCGCTCGAAATGAGCAGACTTTTCTCCGGGTGGGAAAAGTCCGCTCATTTCGAAAGTACAGCGGACTGGCACACACACGGGCGGACTGTCCGCTCAAACCAAGTTTGAACGGACAGTTTTACGGAAATTCCGTAAGACTTTGTTCGTCAGACAGTCCGCTGAAAAAGTCCGCTGAAGCCCACACACGAGTGGACTGTCCGCTCTAATGTGTTTCGGCGGACTAAGTTGGGCAGACAGTCCGCCCGTGTGTACGCGGCCTTAGTTTCCAAGCATCTTGGAGAACTAACCAGAGGTCTTCTGTGGATGTCGGCTGCCTCAAATCCTTCTGTCTCCTAATGTAATCTCAGACAGACTTAATAATGTTGAGTTCAGAGCTCTGTGGAGGCCAAACTATCACTTTCAGGACTCCTTGTTCTTCTTTACACTGAAGATAGTTCTTAATCACATTGTCTGTATGTTTGAGGTCGTTGGCCTGGTGGCAACATTTGAACAGTGATTGGAGTAAGGATAGATAGCAGCAGGGCTTTTTTTCTCAGAAAATAGGTACAGGTACTTTCCCCCTTATGAGTCACAACTTGTCTCCACCCCCTTGTCCACCTCCGAGCACCATCTTTTGGTTCCACCCCCTGCTCACCTCCCAGTACAAGTATTGTTTTAAAATGCTAATTCATATGACATTTGTTAATTTGCTAATGATAACAAGAAATATCCAGCCAGTAACAATAGACCTCCTCTACGGCAACAATAGATCCTCCCTAGAAACAATGTACACCCCTTCCTGAAAGAAAAATACCTCCCCAGCTACAATAGATTCAGCCCAGCATTCAATAGACCCCCAACATCAACAATAGATCCACCAGCAGCCAGCAACAATAGACCCCTCCTTCAACAGTAGATCCCTCCCAGCAACAGTTAACCCTCACCCCATCAACAACAGATCCCCTGCCAGCAACTATAGACCCCCTTAGCAACAATTAATTCCCCTTCAAAAATAGACCCCCCCCCCACCAAGGACAATAGACTCTTCGGCACATTAAGTGTTGGAGGTGCCGGGACTACGTGTCCTAAGGGTTCGTTCTGAAAGAAAGCCCTGGGTAGCACAGTGCACAAATATATCACACCAAACAAGAAAACACAATCTAACTTGTGTGTTAAGAAAATACCTGAAGAGATCATGGCCAAAACACACAACTGTATCCATGGATCACACAACTGTAATGAAAGCCAGCAGTTAGATTACAACCCAGCCTATACCCATATATGCCCCTAACTGGTCCTTTATTTCTCCATGAGTCAGGGTCTTGTCCCTTGGGGCTAAGGTTTGTAGTTCATGGATCCATCTGATTTGAATCAGTACACGATACACCAATCCCTGAAGGGAGAAGTAGTCTTGGAGTATATTAGCTAATGTGAAGCTTTGATTGCTAGAACAATCATCCAACAGGAACAGATCACATCCTTCACACCATGGCTCACGCCCGAACAACAAATAGGAAAAACATTTTAGTTTTGTAGGATGCTGTCCTGGGTGCACATCAAGTAATTCCCTGAAACTGCTACTCACTCTCTCTGTTGGTGAAGGAGCTCCCTTGAGTAACTGCATTCAGTACGCATTTCCATCATCTCATCAAACTGTAGTTCAGCTGGTATGGGGGTTCCATCTGCTCTTTTTTTACCTCGAGTAACTGAGCATTTGTTCATTCTGTTTATCTTATCATGCCATAATACTTTATCCTTTTTTGAGCTACCATTAAGGAGTCTGTGGCCTATTTCCTCTAGGCTAACATAGTGCAGTAGTATATTTACACTCAGGTTATACAGGTGTGTGAAGCCTCCAACATACCCAGGGGTATCAGAGAGGACAGTACAGCTTTACAGTGTTGTGTCAGAATGGAGAACCCATCATACCAAGTGGCTCCTGTGGGGGGTAAGCACTACACTTGTCTGGTATTTTTGACTACCAGACAGGTGTAAAATAGATAGAATTTTAATTCAAACAATCTTAAACTATTGTTTATAACTTGTAAATGCTATCAAATTAAATGCATTTAAATATATATTTGTAATGACATGTAACTGAATGCACTAAACTGCAAAGATCCGCAATAGCTCAGTAAACACAACTGTAGTGTATATGCTTTGTAATCAATATATAGTGATAAGATGCTTACCCCATATCAGCACATACAGCATTTATGGTTCATAAGATAAGTCAGTTCTAAAGGGTGGTATGCCATTTCAGCCAATAGGAATGCAACTTGACTATTGTAAGTAGTATCCTAATGCTTTATAAACTGGCAAGATTTTTAGTTTGTGAATGAGGGGTTAAAAACTCCAGAACAAGCGCAAAGTGGAAAGATGATTAGTGCAACTAGAATAATTAAACAGATGAAAGTTTGAAAGGACTAAGGAGTAGCATGTTGTAAAAAAGAAAATGGATAAGTAAAAATCAATACTAAATTGATTAAGCCGCACTCCTTCCCTAATAAAGTGCAAATATGCAAAAGTGGTTTCAACTGAGCACCAACATGATAATATAATAATATGTGTATAAAAAGTCCAAACACAAAATAAGTTCAGTAGTGCAAATAGCGAATATTCAAACAATGTATCAAAGTCTTCAGACAATGTATCAACTTCTTCAGATAGTGCACACAAACTTCAAATCCCTGCTGGACAGCAGGTAAATTTGACTGAAATATCTTCCACCACCACCACCTGTCATACATCCTACTCACCAGACTTCCATGACCCCTATAACAGGTAGTCATAAAGCGCATATGGATATATCCAGCAGGAGTAGTGCACGATCCTAATGTTAATCCCATCATTTAACCGACCTCCAAAACACACACACCAAAGTGAATCCAGATCATTTGAGCTTGTTCCTCGGAACAAAACGATTTAAAGGGATTTGTCCAATGGTTAGTAGGAAAAAAAATCGGGCTGTGAATTCTGCACAGCCCAAACGGCTCATAGACTTTTTCACAGGAGCTGGCAGCACAGTGGCCTCCGGAGAAGAGACCGAACGGGACATGGAGCATGCTCCCTCTCCACAGCAGCCCTCACAGAGCAGCTCTGACTCACTTGCAGCGGATGCATCTACAATGCCTGTACAATTCCTACATAAGGAAGACAAAAGATCACGGATCAAGGATCAAGCTATCTCTCCTGCAGCTTCTCCACTATCAAAGAGGCCGTTGAGTAAAAAACAAATGCCTGATGCTGGGGACTCAGAGGCAGGCTTTCCTCTGGAGCCACAGCAAACACTTGTTGACTGGCCTGCCACTAACCAACCTAGATGAGGGGGGGCAAGTTTGTTTGCTTCCCCCCAAATATGGAGCACCAGCCACTACTGCATGTACTGCATACATTGTTTCGGATGGGCTTCTTGACAGCCTGATCCCCCTTCATCTAGGGAGCTCATGAATATTACTTCTGGCCTTGAGCAGTGTTCTAAGTCCAGCATACAGGCTGCAATTGTCAATTAATGATATAGTTCTAACACACAGCATATTTAGAATTACACTCTAAAACACATTCTGCTACTCAAGTATGGGAATACCACATATATGAGAATTTTTCAATACCTGGGCTGATTATGTACCCGATATTACATCTTGTGTACAGCAAAAATTAACCAACAATGCACTGTAATAGTTGCCCCTGTATGAGTGATCAGTGAACATAGCTTAGTGCTCACCTACAGCAGTCCCTTTTCCAAAAAGCCAAGCAAGCCTAACCTATTAGGTTCATCTATAGCACAATGCTATGTTCACAGGCCAGGAAGTACAGGATGCTGACCAAAGGGTAAACAAAAGAGTACCTGTGTTTACAGTAGTGCAGTGGGACTGGTGTCTCACAGGAGTGTAATCAGTGGGATATGCAGATGGGAAAGTACTGGCAGCAGCAGACATGTGGACAGCAAATGGGCAAAGTACTGGTCCAAGCAATAAATATAAACATGGTCAATAAACAGGTCAGGGTTAGTACAGGCAATAGGCAGAGATATGGTCAGCAAATAACCAAAGGATCAGTCCAGAAGGCAGTCCAACAGCTTCACCGTTGTTCCATTTTTAACCACTTACAGACCAGACCATTTTGCTAGTCAAAGACCAGACCACTTTTTGCGATTCGGCACTGTGTCGATTTAACTGACAATTGCGCGGTCGTGCGACGTGGCTCCCAAACAAAATTGACGTCCTTTTTTTCCCACAAATAGAGCTTTCTTTTGGTTGTATTGGATCACCCCTGTGTTTTTAATTTTTTGCGTTATAAACAGAAATAGAGCGACAATTTTGAAAAAAACGCATTATTTTTTGCTTTTTGTTATAATAAATATCCCCCAAAAATATACAAAAAAACATTTTTCCCCTCAGTTTAGGCCGATACGTATTCTTCTACATTTTTTTGGTAAAAAAAATCGCAATAAGCGATTGATTGGTTTGCGCAAAGGTTATAGCGTTTACAAAATAGCGATAATTTTATGGCATTTTTATTAATAATTTTTTATTATTTTTTTTACTAGTAATTGCGGCGATTACTTGATTTATTGTGACTGCGACATTGCGGCGGACACATCGGACATTGTTGACACATTTTTGGGACCATTGTCATTTATACAGTAATCACTGCTATATAAATGCAGTGATTCCTGTGTAAATGGCACTGGCAGTGAAGGGGTTAACCAGTGGGTGGCAGTGTAGGGGTTAAGTGTTCCTAGGGGTGTGTTACTAACTGTGGGGGGGCTGGGCTTTCATTTAGTGAACACTGATCTCTGCTCCAATCACATGGAGCAGAGATGCTGATCTCTGCTCCAATCACATGGAGCAGAGATCAGCATCACTAGTTGCTAGGTAGAATGGGGAAATGCTGTTTACACAGCATTTCCTCCATTCAGCCATCCTGTGAGATGATCGCGGGTATGCCCACGGCGATTGAGCTCACGGGGGACCCGACCGGCGCGCTCGCGATGGTAGGGCGGCATTGAAGATCGGACGTACCTGTACGCCAATATGCCTGCCCGTGCCATTCTGCCGACATACAACGGCGTGCGCCGGTCAGGAACCGGTTAATATTAGGTCTCATGGGAGTTTCCATAAAAGTAGGGAAAGTATAATCTAGAGGGCTGGGACACTTCCCCCATGGAGCCTGATGGTGAGAGAAGACCCCCCTTAGGCGCGACACGTCAGGTGGCCCAGGCCATTGGTGTTAGATAGATTTCCAGAGCCTTAATCTGAACCATGACTAAGACACAAGCTCATACAAGGAGGTGCTCTGGACATTAGGGGGATTAAGGACTATGACCATGAGGATGTCACAGTAGTGGCCTATGGCCTGAATCTGTGCACGTGAACATTAGGTGAGCTTGGGTTCCCAAATAAATAGGTTCTACCCTTTCTCCATTTTGTTTATTTGTGTCCCTTTGGAGAGATTTCCTTTCACTTCATGTCCTATAGCCAAAACGGGAACTGTGAGCAAATCCCTGGTTGTCACTAGAACCAGTGCCCCCTCTATTTCCCCTCTATTCCTGTTCTGCTGACAACTTTGAATTTGGGATTTGTATCACTTTCACTCTTGAAAGTGATACACACTTTCACTCTTGAAAGTGATTTCACTCTTGGTGATAACGGTAGACAGGACAAATAAAGAGGGGGAATCTCCCTAATGGGGGCACAGACAGCAATAAAAACCTGAGATGGATTCTAATCCCTCCCCACCATAACCAAAACTGAAAAAAAATGCCACTAGTTATTCTGTGTTTAACGAAAGTCCCTTACAAAAAATATTTTGTTACTCTTTTGAAATAACAATTATGAGGTGGAATTATGATAGTCCAATAATATGTGAGCTTTTCCTCCTAAAAATATGCTTGGCTGGTATTCCTAAACCCCAGAAGGGTAGAAAAGAGATGAAACATTAATAAAAATATTGAAATTTCCAACTTGTAAATGCCATCTAAATGAATACATTCATAATATATGTAATGTCATGTATTGCACAAATCCATAATGATCAGCAATAGCTCAGTAAACACTAATGGAGTGTATATGCTTTGTAATCAACATATACTGTAGTAGTGATAAGATGCTTACCCTACATCAGCACATACAGAATGCATGGTTCAGAAGATAAGTTAGTAGTATCTGGTCAGTCCCGTGAGTGCTCCTTTGCAACAACCTGATTATAGATATATATATATGGATTGCTGCACTTAAAATGTATTAATTCCACATGTAATAAATTACGTACTTAACATGTCATTCCAAAAATCAAGTTTTGAGCTGCAAAGCTTACGCCCCTTCTTCAGATGAGAACAAGATGTATACTGACATTCTCACTTCATTTTATATTGTTACATTTCACACCAGAAATCCATTAGGCATCAATTAACCAATTAATCAATACAAATTATCATAATTATTTTCATCCTAGAATCCAGAGAAATGGCTCAATGAGATGTAATCAGGCTCCAATCACATAGAAAAAGTTCCATTTATCCTTGTATATAAATCCATCAACAAATGTCCAGAAAAAATAAAAAATTTCCCATCTCAACATAATGTCTCGCCAATGGTAATTTTGTGAGTTTATCCCTATGTCTCCCAATTCTATCTTTTACTTTTTGTGTTGTTTCACCCACATATAAATAGCCGCGTGGATATTTTATAACATATCACATAAGAAGACTGGCATGTATGATGCCCTTTTATGTCAATTGTATTGCCTCTATGTGGATGTGCCAAAAACTTTCCCTTTATCATCGAATTACATTGTATACAACTTAAGCATGGATAAGATCCATGATTTTGTGGTCCCAAAAAGGTTACATTTTGAGTTTTTTGTCGAGACTGGTCAGATCTGACCAATCTGCTGTGTATAGTTCTGCCTTTCCGATACGATGAAAAATGGAGGATAATGAATTTCAGGGATTTGTGGAAGATTTTCTTATACTATATGCCAGTGTATTTTTAATAATTGTATGTATTCTAAATGATTAGACATGTGCATTCATTTTCGTCCAAATGCATTTTTCATCCGAATTTCAGGTATTTTCATTATCATTTTAACAAATGATAATAAAAATGCAGAATCCGAAAAACAAAAGAACCGACATAAACAAATGCTTTATTTTCGTTTTCGTTGAGATAACAGTTTGATATAGATAGGAGATTCAACATGACGCTGACAATAACAATCTGTGTCTATCGAGCCCGTGGTCGATTGTGCCTAACCTTAACTCTATTAGTCTAGGATTATTCTACTTAGAGAGAAAAGATTTGACAGAGAGAGAAAAGATCACTGCTGGAATTGGGTGGGGGAAGTAAAATAAAAATATCGATGATGATGAATGTTATTGGCTGATTGTAACCAAAGAGGAGGAGCAGTAAAATATCTAGAACTAAGTACACACGTACAGCCAACTTACTTTTACTTACGATTGCTAGCAGAGAGAGACACAGACACTGAATCATTTCAGAAGACAGTCAATCTTAGCTGGTCAGAGAACCTAAATTATTTAGCAATAAGCATAAGCACAGCAGCAGAACAATAGTGAAGCAAGCTACAGTTCAACTTAACTTTTTCATAATAATCTGCTGCTATTGTGTTAGTGTTGTGAACTTGATAGTGATACTAGTGTTGCTAGTGTTGCGATAGCCTCAGAGGCTGCCCGTGTTGTGGGGGGGGGGGGGATTTATTATAAATTCTATATTATAGATTGAGATTCTATATACTCTTGTTACCTGTCTGATCAGTGATCACTATCATCAGTCCATTTTCTGTTTGAACTATATACATTCAACATGAACGACAAAGATACGACAAAACAGCGAAAAACATACAAATGTTGAATTTTTGGCTTATGGTGTCTGTCAAAAGTTCTAAGAAGATTCGACACAACAGCTAAGCCATACAAAGTCATACAGTTTAGCTGCTCCATCGAATCTTCTTTGAACATTCGACAGACACCATAAGCCTTCAATGACAGATTTGACCTTAATTAATTTGGATTTCCGAACTAATGCAATTTTTAACAAAAAATTAAATAAATAAAAACGAATTTCGGGAGTAACTAAATAAATTTATTTTTCGGACGAAAACTAAATTCCGAAACGAAATAATTCAGTGTGCCCATGTCTAGAAATGAATGTGGAAGGAATTGGGACACAAATGGTAATCTTTGAATCATGCTAGTGGTTCTCTTTTGATTGGCCATATTTCTCCTTTTCTCCTTAGGTAGTCTCTATGGGATACCCCCACTGAGCAAGTTTATTTTCCATTTCATCTAAACGTTTATCTCGGTCTTCACTATTAGTAACAATTCTATTTACCCTAATTAGCTGACTCTTGGGAACTGATTTGAATACCCCAGATGGGTGGAAATGATCGAAATGCAAACATTGGTTACGATCGGTTGGTTTTGTGTATAAATTACTACTAATGCCGCGTACACACGATCAAACAATCCAGTGGAAAAGTCCGGCAAACTCAAGTCCGTCAAACAATCCCCCCGTGTGTAGCCTCCGGCATACTTTTTTGACCCGACAGTACGGCGGACTTAGAATTTCGGTTTTTCCAAAATTCTGTCCGTCGGACTCGCAATTCGGCAGACAATCCGGCCGTGTGTATGCCAGTCCGCCGTACTTTAGAAATGAGCGGACTTTTCCCGCCCGGAGAAAAGTCCGCTCATTTCGAGCGGGTCTCCAGGTAGGCGGGGCCCGCGAAGGAGACGTCGCTGGCCCCGCCGCCTGGTATGGACTTAAAGGGGAACCCCAACGCCGAAAAAAATCGGCGTGGGGGTCCCCCAAAGTCCACAACAGACGCTTGTCCGAGCACGCTACCCGGCCAGCCAGGAAAGGGGGGGCGAGCGAGCGCCCCCCCTCCTGAGCCGTACCAGGCCACGTGGCCTCAACATGGGGGGGTGCCTTGGGGAAGGGGGGGCCCCGCGGCCCCTCCACCCCAAAGCACCTTGTCCCCATGTTGATGAGGACAAGGGCCTCTTCCCGACAACCCTGGCCGTTGGTTGTCGGGGTCTGCGGGCGAGGGGCTTATCGGAATCTGGGAGCCCCCTTTAATAAGGGGGCCCCCGGATACCGGCCCCCCACCCTATGTGAATGAGTATGGGGTACAATATACCCCTACCCATTCACCTGTAAAATAAAAGTACAAAAAAAAACACAACACACAAGATAAAATAATTTATTGCACAGCTCCGGGGGTCTTCCGTCTTCGGGGGTCTTCTCGCCGGACTCCTCCGCTATCTTCTTGTAGCTCTTTTGCTAGCGGAGGAGTCCGGCTTTCTTCCTCGAAATGCAAACATTGGTTACGATCGGTTGGTTTTGTGTATAAATTACTACTAATGCCGCGTACACACGATCAAACAATCCAGTGGAAAAGTCCGGCAAACTCAAGTCCGTCAAACAATCCCCCCGTGTGTAGCCTCCGGCATACTTTTTTGACCCGACAGTACGGCGGACTTAGAATTTCGGTTTTTCCAAAATTCTGTCCGTCGGACTCGCAATTCGGCAGACAATCCGGCCGTGTGTATGCCAGTCCGCCGTACTTTAGAAATGAGCGGACTTTTCCCGCCCGGAGAAAAGTCCGCTCATTTCGAGCGGGTCTCCAGGTAGGCGGGGCCCGCGAAGGAGACGTCGCTGGCCCCGCCGCCTGGTATGGACTTAAAGGGGAACCCCAACGCCGAAAAAAATCGGCGTGGGGGTCCCCCAAAGTCCACAACAGACGCTTGTCCGAGCACGCTACCCGGCCAGCCAGGAAAGGGGGGGCGAGCGAGCGCCCCCCCTCCTGAGCCGTACCAGGCCACGTGGCCTCAACATGGGGGGGTGCCTTGGGGAAGGGGGGGCCCCGCGGCCCCTCCACCCCAAAGCACCTTGTCCCCATGTTGATGAGGACAAGGGCCTCTTCCCGACAACCCTGGCCGTTGGTTGTCGGGGTCTGCGGGCGAGGGGCTTATCGGAATCTGGGAGCCCCCTTTAATAAGGGGGCCCCCGGATACCGGCCCCCCACCCTATGTGAATGAGTATGGGGTACAATATACCCCTACCCATTCACCTGTAAAATAAAAGTACAAAAAAAAACACAACACACAAGATAAAATAATTTATTGCACAGCTCCGGGGGTCTTCCGTCTTCGGGGGTCTTCTCGCCGGACTCCTCCGCTATCTTCTTGTAGCTCTTTTGCTAGCGGAGGAGTCCGGCTTTCTTCCTCGCCGCCGGCCTCTTCTTCCGACTTCGGGGGTCTTGTCCCCCTCTTCGGTTCTTCTGCCGGGCCACCGCGCCTTCTTATAGCTCTTTTACAGGCGGTGGCCCGGTCTTCTGTCGCGCTGCGCGGCCACTTATATAGGGACAAGGGGCGGTGTCACATGGCTTTATGTCACATGGGTTGGTCACATGGGTTGATGTCACATGGGGACTGTAACATCATAAGGGGGTGGGGTAACCATGTGACACCAACCCATGTGACATAAAGCCATGTGACACCGCCCCTTGTCCCTATATAAGTGGCCGCGCAGCGCGTCCCTGGCATTGTGGCCAGAGAGAGCGTTGAGTCAACATCTCCAGGAGAAGAAGGAGAAGAAGAAGAACGGAAGGCGGCGGCGGCGGCGGCGACAGAAGACCGGACCACCGCCTGTAAAAGAGCTATAAGAAGGCGCGGTGGCCCGGCAGAAGAACCGAAGAGGGGGACAAGACCCCCGAAGTCGGAAGAAGAGGCCGGCGGCGAGGAAGAAATCCGGACTCCTCCGCTAGCAAAAGAGCTACAAGAAAATAGTGGAGGAGTCCGGCGAGAAGACCCCCGAAGACGGAAGACCCCCGGAGCTGTGCAATAAATTATTTTATCTTGTGTGTTGTGTTTTTTTTTTGTACTTTTATTTTACAGGTGAATGGGTAGGGGTACATTGTACCTCATACTCATTCACACAGGGTGGGGGGCCGGTATCTGGGGGCCCCCTTATTAAAGGGGGCTCCCGGATTCCGATAAGCCCCTCGCCCGCAGACCCCGACAACCAACGGCCAGGGTTGTCGGGAAGAGGCCCTTGTCCTCATCAACATGGGGCAAGGTGCTTTGGGGTGGAGGGGCCGCGGGGCCCCCCTTCCACAAAGGCACCCCCCCATGTTGAGGCCACGTGGCCTGGTACGGCTCAGGAGGGGGGGGCGCTCGCTCGCCCCCCCTTTCCTGGCCGGCCGGGTAGCGTGCTCGGACAAGGGTCTGTTGTGGACTTTGGGGGACCCCCCACGCCGATTTTTTTCAGCGTTGGGGTTCCCCTTTAAGTCCATACCAGGCGGCGGGGCCAGCGACATCTCCTTCGCGGGCCCCGCCCACCTGGAGATGCGCTCGGACTTTCCTCCGCGTGTGTGGGCGAGTCTCTTAATTTCGAAAGTACGGCGGAGTTAGTACGGCGGACTTAGTATGCCGTATTAGTCCGCTGAAAAAGTGCCGTGTGTGGGCAAGTAGCCCGTTCGGAAATTTCGACGGACAGTCTGGCGGACGTCCGCCAGACTAAGTACGTCGGACAGACGGCTACGTGTGTACGCGGCTTAAGTCACCGATTTATCATAATAATAATACATGTATCCAAGAAGGGCACTTTTTCTTGACTACAAGTCATATCAAACTCCAGACCAGGTATCATATAATTAATGTAGGTATTAAATAATGATAAAGTGTTCAAGTCGCCCTCCCACATCGCAAAAACATCGTCCAAAAATCTGAACCAACATTTACAATTTTCGTTGAATAAAACATTGTTAAAAATCAAAGATTTTTCAACTATATTAACAAAGGTGTTTGCATATGGGTGTGCAATATTAGAACCCATCGCTGCGCACCTAATTTGTACATAGTATGTTTCTCTGAATAGGAAAACATTTTCCTCTAATATAATTTGCAATAATTGCATCAAAAAAGCAATTTATGTTGTATTGTATAACCGTGATGCAATTAGGAGGTGTTATGCGTATAAACTTGAAAAATCCCACGTGACCAGTATTGAGTCTGCAGAAACAGCAAAATCCCAGATTTTCAATAAATAAATCATATGAATCACATATATACAATTTCATTTGTCTAGTAAGAGGTGAAATACATTTTTCCAAATATCAAGCCAATGAAGCTGTAACAGACTCAGCACCGGACGCTATGGGGTGACCCGGAGGATCATTTAGATTTTTATGAATCTTGGGTAATATGTATATGTAGCACTAACCCCCGAAGGAGCTGCTGGTTAGATTGGGCTTACCGTTACCTTCTTCCCCCTCACTTCACGTCTAGGGGTGTCCCGTGGTAGATGGCCCAGTAACTTGAGAGACTGACGACAGATCCACTTAAATGGATTTTATTTGCAAAAACTTAGACAATGAACAGTCTCTTAAAATGGCATCAAAGGGTTGGAAAGGAAGACCAGGTACTCTTAGTGTCAAAGTCAATATTGAAGAACTTGCTTACTTTGACTGAATCCAGAGAATAGCCATTCGCAACTGTATGTTCACTCAAGTTGGACAGTCCCTCGCTCACAAGGACTAGCAGCCAACAAGGTGCTCACTCATGCGATACCTGGATCTTTCAGCCAGCTTGGCGATATCCACGAGATCGGCCTCTCTTGGGTACTTCAACTCCTCCAGGCTCTTGCTAAGAAACCAACCCATATGTGGCCTTCTTCTGAAGAGTCCTCCTCTGGATAGCATGGAGTCACTGGGTCTCTCCCAAACCGGAGACGGCACCCAAACACCTCAGAATCCTCCTTTAGTTTCCTTGCCTCGGGCTAGCCAGCCCCGAGACAACAAGATTGGGTGGATCCGCACCCCAGGCCATAGCCTTCCTGGGGGCTGGTCAGGAGGACCAGGACCATGAAGTCAGTACATCCTTCTGGACCAGAACCCTGAACCACGTGACATCCGCATCTTAAATACCCTCTCCCAGAAAACACAGAAAGAGCGCCACTCCCACTGGGCAGGCTCCGAGAGAGAGTAACTTAAGAACCCGACCAGACCATATTTCCATGCCTGCCAGAAGAGACAGTGCCCCCTGTGGTCAGGCTGAACATCTCATAGTCCAGTCAGACTGATGCCGAAGTCCAAATTTAGACAATTGTACGCAAACCAAAACTGCAGTTCAGGTGTCACCTTAAATTTGAAAAACACATAGCGTGTGCTCTTCAGGAGCTGGTGCTACATATATGACAGGGGTAATAGGAAAATCTGCTATTAAATATGACTGTGTATCACACTGTAAAGGATTTTGTCATACAGTGCCCATTTCCAGTGCCGCACACTGGAAACCTCTTCTAAAGATGATGCACAAGAAAACCAGCAAACAAATGTTGATGAGGACAAGGGCCTCTTCCCGACAACCCTGGCCATTGGTTGTCGGGGTCTGCGGGCGGGGGGCTTATCAGAATCCGGGAGCCCCCTTTAATAAGGGGGCCCCCGGATACCGGCCCCCCACCCTATGTGAATGAGTATGGGGTACAATGTACCCCTACCCATTCACCTGTAAAATAAAAGTACAAAAAAAACACAACACACGAGATAAAATACTTTATTGCACAGCTCCGGGGGCGACGACAGAAGACCGGGCCACCGCCTGTAAAAGAGCTATAAGAAGGCGCGGTGGCCCGGCAGAAGAACCGAAGAGGGGGACAAGACCCCCGAAGTCGGAAGAAGAGGCCGGCGGCGAGGAAGAAAGCCGGACTCCTCCGCTAGCAAAAGAGCTACAAGAAGATAGCGGAGGAGTCCGGCGAGAAGACCCCCGAAGACGGAAGACCCCCGGAGCTGTGCAATAAAGTATTTTATCTCGTGTGTTGTGTTTTTTTTGTACTTTTATTTTACAGGTGAATGGGTAGGGCCGGCCGGGTAGCGTTCTCGGACAAGGGTCTGTTGTGGACTTGGGGGGACCCCCACGCCGATTTTTTTCGGCGTTGGGGGTTCCCCTTTAAGTCCATACAAGGCGGCGGGGCCGGTGGCTTCTCCTTCGCGGTCACCGCCTAACTGGAGACGCGCTCGAAATGAGCGGACTTTCCTCCGCGTGTGTGGGCGAGTCCGTTCATTTCAAAAGTAGGGCGGATAGTACGGCGGACTTAGTACGCCGTATTAGTCCGCTGAAAAAGTGCCGTGTGTGGGCAAGTAGCCCGTTCGGAAAGTCCGACGGACAGTCTGGCGGGAAGTCTGCCAGACTAAGTACGTCGGACAGACGGCTACGTGTGTACGCGGCTTAAGATATCTGATCTTATTGCTCTTGGAAATATGCTTGCCTGGTATTCCTAACCCCCCAGAATGGTAGAAAAGAGATGAAACATTATTGAAAATAATGAAATGTCCAACTCGTAAATGCAATCTGATTGAATACATTTATAAAATATATGTTATTCCATGTAATGCACAAAACCACAATGATCATCAATAGCTCAGTAAACACAAAGGGAGTGTATATGCTTTGTAATCAACATATAGTGATAAGATGCTTACCCTATATCAGCACATACAGCATGAATGTCTTAGATGATAAGTTAGTAGTGCCTGCCCAGTCCTGTGCGTATACACGGCATATAGTACATACAAATCCAAAACAGATATAGTGGTATAAGTCTTGCAGCAGAGTTAAGTCAAAGCAACATCATTTTTTTTATTAATTGAAAGAGAGGAAGTTTTTGGGGACTTTCAGGAAGCCTAAACCTGGTAAGGTTATGTATTTCCATCCCTGTGGGACTTTAAATTAAATTATGGCCCAGTAGGGTCACATATTTCCATCCCTATTAAGTTGAGAAAGAGGGGGAATGATTGTTGTTATCGTGTACCAACATTATATGTATATTTACATTGTGATATGAATAAAATTCCTTTGTTCCACATAATTATTCTTTCGCTTCCATGTGCTTCACATAAAGTCCCACTCTCCTTGTCCCCCCCTTTCTCGATTTTTTCATTAATGTTTTTCAATGAAGCTCAGTCTGTCTTTCGCAAGACGCTAAAAAATATTAATAAATCCAATTTCCCACCAATCCACAACACCTCCTGTTGATGACATCACACAGTGCAAGGGTAAAAAGATAGGGTTGAGGTAAAAGAGAGGCCACCAAAACAAAAAACATTAAAAACAATACAAAACTATCTTGTGCATAAAAATTGGTAAATGCAGAAAGAGTGGAAAAAAGGAGAATACCTGTAGCACTTACAAAATGGCTACCTGTGCACATGGTAAACACCAGGCAGGAATGGACAATCCATAATTTACAACATGACATAATAAAGTAGCAATGCAATGACTGCAAATGAAAAAAAAAATAAAACAGACCAAGGAGATTGGGTGTGGAAACCAAGTGAAAGCAACCAATAGGAACAGGAGCTGGACACCAATGTGGTCACCCAGTGCAATATGTATAGCAGCCTGTACCATCACTTGAGCGAAATGTAGTGCTCAGATTAGTCTGAGGAGCTGCCAAAGCAATCACAACAATACAATTAACATTAACAATATATGAGAAAACACTATGCAAACAAACTAGACGAGGCAGTGCCAACAACAAGGTCCATACATAAAGTAATCACAAGTAATCGCAAGTACATGCAAGAATGTCACCACCATGAACCATGAGTATTATTATTATTTTTCAAAATGTATATCAGGGCAAAGCTTCACCCAATTAACCAATTCCCGACCGGCACACGACGATGTACGTTGGCAGAATGGCACGGGCAGACAAATTGGCGTATAGGTATGTCCATGTGTATTTGCCGCCCTGCCATCGCGTGTTTTTTCCCACCGATGGCGCACGCTGGTCGGGACCCCCGTGAGTCCAGTCGCGAATCCCGTGGACTCGATCACCGTGGGGATACCCGCACTCATCTCACGGGGAGGCTGAACGGGTCGATGCCGATGTAAACAGCATCTCCCCGTTTTGCCTAGCAACAAGTTACATTGATCTCTGCTCCATGTGATTGGAGCAGAGATCATTGTTCACTAACACACAGCCCAGCCCCCCACAGTTAGTAACACGCCCCTAGGACACACTTAACCCCTACACTGCCACCCCTGGTTAACCCCTTCACTGCCAGTGTCATTTACACAGGAATCAGTGCATTTCTATAGCACTAATTGCTGTATAAATGACAATGGTCCCAAAAATGTGGCAAAAATGTCCGATGTGTCTGCCATAATGTCGCAGTCACAATAAAAAAACGCTGATCGCCGCTATTACTAGTAAAAAAAAATGATTAATAAAAATGGCATAAAACTATCCCTTATTTTGTAAACGCTATAAATTTTGCGCAAACCAATCAATAATCGCTTATTGCGATTTTTGTTTACCAAAAATATGTAGAAGAATAAGTTTCGGCCTAAACTGAGGAAAACAACTGTTTTTTTTATATATATTTTTGGGGGATATTTATTATAGCAAAAAGTAAAAAATAATGTGTTTTTTTCCAAAATTGTTGCTCTATTTTTGTTTACAGCGCAAAAAATTAAAACCGCAGGGGTGATCAAATACCACCAAAAGAAAGCTCTATTTGTGGGAAAAAAAGGACGTCAATTTTGTTTGGGAGCCACGTCGCACGACCGCACAATTGTCAGTTAAAGCGACGCAGTGCCGAATCGCAAAAAGTAGTCTGGTCTTTGGCCAGCAAAATGATCCGGCCTGAAAGTGGTTAAGGAAGTCATTACAATTACAATACGATCTAGTACAGCTCAGTTGCGAGAGCCCCACTCCTCAGAGTTTACAGTCTAAAGGGAGAGGCAAGTAATACGGCAAGTAAAAAGATGGATGGCTTTGCATGCAGGTATTTTGAATTTTTTGTGTTAGATGAGCAGGAGCCAGTGGAGGGATTGGTGGAGAGGGCTGGCAGCTATAGAGTAGTTGGTTAGGTGGATTAGTCTGAAAGCAGCCATCATGATAGACTGAAAGGGGGATAGCCTATGTAGGAGTAGGAACACAAGGAGCGGAATAGAAACTTTGTTATGTCACTTGTTAAGAAGGGGTATATATTGCAAATATTGCAGCCTTAAAGGTGACAAGATGTAGCCAGTGATTTGAGTAATGATAGGTAACAGACTATTGGAAGTAAAGGCTTCCTTTATGTACCATGGTGTAAATCCATCGTCAACGGTGCGGAGAAAAAAAACCCAGGGGAAATGGGAAAAATTTGACTGCAGCCGTTTCACGGTTACAGCTGTTCTATAGCCAAGGGCGGGGCCACCCAGTGACATAACTGGATGGCCCCACCCCTTCTGACGTCATGTGACATAAGAAGTAGGGATAAGCTCGATGAGCTCGATGTTCATGTGATGTCAGAGGGGGCAAGGTCACCCGTTTACATCACCTGGTGGCCATGCCTTTAGTCATATAACAGCTGTCAAAGCGAAAAGACAGCAGTCGGCGGGGCACTTGCGGTGAATTTTGCGTGTTCGCGATTCGCCAAACCGGCGAACTATTGCTGCTGTTCACCCGGCGGACATATGTGTTTACAGTGTGAAAGAACTTTGACCCATGATGACACATCCATCATGGGGTACAGGACAGCCAATTGAGACATTTCAGCACATGGACAATTGGACATTCGCCCTACCTTATAAATAGACCTGATCTGGCGGCCATTTTACATTCTGTCTTATGTCAGTGTAGGGACAGGATGCTTTGTGGAGCAGGGAGAGACTGTAGTGACACAAATCACTAGCTATTAGGTATAGGTCATTTTAAGGACTGGTATAGGTGTAGTACAGTATATAGGTTTCAGTGAACTACGTTGCTGGTGATTGCAGCAGCCTGTCTTTTGTCAGTGTAGGGACAGGACGCTGTGTAGAGCAGGGAAAGTCAGTTTAATCACTAGCTAGCGATTACTACTAGGTCCACAAAGGTCCTTTTAAGGACTGGTATAGGTGTACAGTATATAGGGTGCTGGTGCACTGCTGCTGACTGCTACCCTATTCTGCAGCAGTTTTTTATCAGTGTAGGGACTGAGGGACAGTCTTCAAATCACTAGCTACTAGGTCCACAAAGGTCCTTTTAAGGACTGGTATAGGTGTACAATATATAGGGTGCTGGTGCACTGCTGCTGACTGCTGCCCTATTCTGCAGCAGTCTTTTATCAGTGTAAAAAAAAGTAATTATAACTGGTGTGATAGACCAGTGGCCCCCAAAAACGACAGATTGAAGCGGGGTGTTATATACCTTCTTCCACATACATACTGCACTTCTCTACAGACTTTTGTCACAGGGTCATTTAAAAAATTACAGGCAGAGGAAGAGGCAGGCCCTTCCGCAGGGGTGGTAGAGGTAGGGCAGGTGCAACAGGCTTCAGCCAAAGTGGGAAATTGCAGAAGGTGTGTTCGATTTCGTCAAAGGACGCACCAGACTTGGTTGAGTGGCTCACTCAGCCTTACTC
The DNA here is from genome assembly GCF_037356315.1 of Lithobates pipiens. Lineage (NCBI taxonomy): Eukaryota > Metazoa > Chordata > Amphibia > Anura > Ranidae > Lithobates > Lithobates pipiens. The sequence goes on along the minus strand of NW_027507764.1, from coordinate 485,801,977 downwards.
TTCTGCACCCTCTTCTTCACTCTCTGCTGTGTGCACCCCCAAAGACACTACCACCAACACCACCACCACCATATACCCTCCGCTTGAGTCACAGGAACTATTTTCCGATCCATCACAAGACATTTCCGATGCACGGCCACTCTTGGCATTGGATCAGGAAGAGGAGGTAGCAACAATCGCCACTCATCAGTCTGACGACAGTACCCAGATCAGCCCAAGTAGGTTGGTCCCCGCTGTTGCTGCCTACTCCGCGATCTCTAATTATAGTGGTGGGGAAGGTGACATTGATGATGACGTGTCTAGGGATGTCACGTGGGTGCCCACAAGAGAGGAAGAGGAGGGGAGTTCAGAGGGAGATATGGACCAGCAGCCGGAACTTACATTTGCACAGGAGGGACAAACCAGACTGCTAATGTATCAGGAGCGAGGCATCGACCATGTACGGTCACATCTGGTGCTCCCAGGATGCCGAAACATGGCTCCGCAGTGTGGGCTTTTTTTAACATGTCTGCTGCTGACAATAGTGTTGCCATCTGCAGCCTTTGCAGTCAACGCATAAGTCGCGGTAAGCCCAACACTCACCTAGGGACGACCGGCTTAAGAAGGCACATGAGCTGCCATCACCGAGCCCAGTGGGAGCAACGGAACACACAAAGCCACACTCCAGGCTCTCACTGTCCAGCCTCGTCTTCTACTTCTCCTTCTCCTCTCTCCTCACAATTGTCCTCCACTCCACCTTCCATCACGGCAAGCTCACGTTTTTCTGCAAAAAGGCAGGCTTCCGTGGGCCAAATGTTCGAGCATAAAAAAATGATGACTCTAGGTAACCCTCTTGCCCAATGGTTGACCGCTGGTTTGTCAGAACTGATAGCCTGCCAACTACTGCCATATAAACTGGTGGACTCGGAGGCCTTTTGAAAATTTGTGGCCATTGGAACACCACAATGGAAGGTCCCAGGAAGGAAGTATTTCTCACAGAAGGGCATCCCAGAGCTATATGGCCATGTTCAGCAGCAAGTGAATGTATCTCTGGCACACAGTGTCAGTGCCAAGATACATCTGACCACAGACACGTTGTCAGGGCTGGTTTAGCCCTTCCTCCTCTGGGGCCGCTCAGCTGTCGGCTAATTGCCAGCTCTCTTCTCTTTCCACAGTTACCAGCTGTTCCCGATGATGCTCGTCTGACCTGCCTATTTAAAGCCTTCCAGCTCACTTTTTCCTTTGCCTTCACGTTGGTCACATCACAAGGAACCATCTCCTGCTGTTTATTTCAAAGACTGGCTTGCTGACATCCCTCCTGGCTTCTAATCCTGCTTGCGGTTGCTCTCCTTGGATCTCTGACTTCTGGACTGGCTGACTACCCAATCTGGCTACTGAACTCTGACTATGCTTGACTACGCTTTTTTCTATTTACCTTTTATTTTTATTAATAAACAAGTGTGATTTGATTGTACTTCTGTTTCATGGTTTCTGACACACGTGGTCTAGCAAACACGGGAAGGGAAGGTATATAACTTTTACTGCCCACTAGGTGAACCTTCTGACGGCCGTCAAGCATGTAACCCGTGGCACCCATGTAGATTTGGTTTTACCGCCACGGATTGCATGCAGGCCTGCCTCTTCTCCTCCTCCTACTCCATCCTCCCTTTCCTCCTCGGCTGACTCCTTTTCCGCTGCTGGTGTCTCTTCCGCTGCGCCACCCAAGATCCCCAGAACCTATTCGACATGCCAGGTGGGAAGTTGCCATGCTGTGCTGCGTCTGTTGTGCCTGGAAGCCAAGAGCCACACTGGCCCTGCACTCCTTTAAGCTTTGCTTTCACAAGCAGATCAACTCAAACACCGCTCAATTTTACAGTTGGTAAAGTGGTGTGTGACAATGGTGCCAATCTGCTTTGCGCAATGAAACAGGGCAAAATTACACACATGCCATGCATGGCACACGTCTTAAACTTGGTCGTGCAGCGATTCGTTGTCAAATACCCTGGGGTCCAGGACATGTTGCGGCAGGAAAGGAAAATCTCGGCCCATTTGAGAAGATCTTACACGGCCATGACTCGCCTTGCTGACATTCAGACACAATCTGCCAGTCTGACGTCTTATTTGTGATTTCCCGATGCGATGGAACTCAACCTTCTATATGCTTGATAGGCTGCTCCAGCAGAAATGTGCAGTTAATGACTACCTGTACGAACTCTACGGCAGAACAGGTTCTGGGGAGCTTGTTTTTTTTCCAACACGCCAGTGGCTGCTCTTGGATGAGATCACCAAACTGGTCAGTCGCAGCCATGGCGCCATCAGTGACATCGTACCTTATGCCTTCTTTATGGAGCGTGCATTGCGTCGTGTCAATGATCAAGCTGTGGAGGAGCAGGAGCGGGAAGATGAGGAAGTCGCAATGCTGGATGAATTCCCAGGGGGGCTACTCTATCTGAGACAACTCAACAACAGGAGTCTGAAGAGGAGTCAGAGGAGGATGGTGCCGGGGCAGATGAGGAGGAGCAAGTAGAGCATGCTTTAAACCTTTCTGGGATCCCTGTTGTTGTCTTTGGATGGGGGGAGGAGAACATAAGGTACATTATCCTGGATGATGAGCAGGAGCTAGGCCCCCACACTGCTTCCAGTTTAGTGCAAATGGGGGCCTTCATGCTCCAGTGTTTTAACAGGGACCCCCGTATAAAAAGCATAAAGGTCAAGGACCAGTACTGGGTGCCAACGTACTTAGACCCCCGGTACAAACACAAAATGGCGGAAATGTTACCACCATCACAGAGGGCTGTCAGAATGGAGCACTTACAGGCCTTGCTGAGAGAAATGCTGCATTCTGCTTTTGCGTGCGCTAGCAGAGGAATTCCCACTCCCAGAGAAAGAGTTGCGGGTACCAATCCAACAGCGCCTGCAAGAAGAGGGTGGTTTGAAGATGTGTTGGTCACTTCTGATATGAGATCATTCTTTCAGCCGACCTATCATCCGGATCCAGCATCAGGGAACGCCTAGACCGACAGGTGTCCGACTACATCGGGTTAACGGCCGATGTGGGCGCTCTGAGAAGTGATGAACCCCTGGACTACTGGGTGGGCAGGCTTGACCTCTGGCCAGAGCTTGCACAATTTGCAATGGAACTGTTGGCTTGCCCCTCGTCCAGTGTCCTGTCCGAAAGGACGTTTAGCGCAGCAGGGGGGATCGTGACCAATAAGCGTACTCGCCTAGCTCACGACAGTGTTGACTACCTTACATTTATAAAAATGAATGAGGCATGGATCTCGGAGGAATTCAAAATATGTGACTAGTAGACCATGTATATGCATAACTCTATAAACAATTTATATAATCTAGCACATGGACCTTTTTTCTACCTTTGCTCAATTGTACAAAAAAAGCACACTGTACTATATGCTCCTACCCTCCTGTTTGAAGAGGTTGAGCGGTGTCATATTTTTGGGTCCCGCAGCGAGTTGCTGGTGTCAGTGCTCTCTATCACGGTGCTAGTGTCAGTGCTCTCTATCACGGTACTGGTGTGGTGTCAGTGCTCTCAATCTCGGTGCTGGTGTCAGTGCTCTCCATCTCGGTGCTGGTGTCATAGCTCTCCATCTCGGTGCTGGTGTCAGTGCTCTCTATCTCAGTGCTGGTGTCAGTGCTCTCTATCTCAGTGCTGGTGTCAGTGCTCTCCATCTTGGTGTTGGTGTCAGTGCTCTCTATCTCGGTGCTGGTGTCAGTGAGGGAGATAGCAGTGGAGAAGCCAATCAGCAGGCAATGCCAGCACCATGGCTGAGGATCAGCACTGGACTGACACCTCCAGACCACCGCAGTGGAGCCCTGCATAGGTGGGGGTAAGGGCCGGGCAGAGGGAGGGGTCAGGGGCTCAAGCACAGGTTGGCACACTGGGACACTGGCACAGGACTGTGCTGCCCTGACTGTGGCACAGAATGTGTACAGAATGTGTACAGAACACCTCCAGGTAGCCATACTGCATTGCATTTTACAGACAATTACAGTGCTGCAGATTGAAAAGGAAAGATCATTGTTAATAACATTCAATTACAATGTGACTTGAGTCGAAATTGTATATACAATTTTTTTTTTATTTGCTCTTTCCCCCCCCCCCCACAAAACTGGAGTCCTTTAAGTAAAATCTCCTTAATAGGATTCAGACATCAAAAACAGATTTTAAACCTTCTCTATTCAATTCTAAATTAAAAATGCTTATACATAAACTTTAAGGCCTCATGCACACGGGACGTTAAAATGTTATAAAAATGCCAGTAGCTTTGCAGTGAGTTTTCCAACATTTTAGCAATACCTTTTTTTTTTTTGCGTTTATTAGTGCTTTATTAGCATTTTGCAGTGTTAGCGTTTTAGTGAGCGCCGTTTTTTAACGTTTATCCAAGTTTTTTTTACTTTTTTTTAAAACAGCTGAAAAATTCCTCTCAGAACCCACTAGTTTAAGGCCTCATGCAGACTGAACATTATAATAACATTATAATAACGTTATAAAAACACCAGAAGCTTTGCAGTGAGTTTTTCAACTTTTTTCAACATTTTTGCAATAGCGGTTTTTAGCGTTTATTAGCGTTCTTCTGCGTTCGTGTTTTAGCATTTTTTTTCAATGGATCAAAAATGTTAAAAAACACTGGGGAGCGAAGTTTTTGAGTGTTTATCGATGTTTATCCGCGTTTATCAGCTTTAGAGCATTTTTACAGCTAAAAAACATCTCTCAAAACCCACTCGTTTTTTTGTTTTGTTTTTTACTACTCAAAGACGCCACTGCCCAAAACTGGTGATAACAGCCTGTGTGTGGAGTTATACCAAAACTGTCTCTATAGTGACATCTAGTGGATTGATGACAAACACCTTACAATAATTCATCTCAATCATTGGGCTTCACTCAAAAAGGGACCCTTCAAATCTACACATATATAACCCATTTTGATTCTAAACCATACTAGGGTAGGAATATAATTCCAAAAAGAAGAGGATTAACTTATCTTTACATAAGGAAGATCAGAAGATGGGCTTTCTCCCTATACCCATAAACCAAAAAACTGAATTTACCCCTAAAACCTTACATAGCACCCTTATGGCCACCTGCGACTCAGATATGGGTTTACACAGCCATAAACCAAACCACACCCCAAAAAAAATTCAAGAATTGTTTATAAATGCACTTACATCTGTGTCCACATTTCAACCGAAAGGAACATATTATTATTATGTTATTATACACGATTTATATAGCGCCAATAGTTTACACAGCGCTTTACAATGTATGGGGGGGGGGGGGCAACACAATTACAGTACAGTTCAATACAAAAGGTACAGGAGGGCCCTGCTCGTAGAGGTTACATTCTAAAGGGAGGGGTGGTGGTACAAAAGGTAGTAGCTGCAGAGAATGATTTGATGGGGGTGGTTTTATGATTTTAACTTATGTATCCAGGCCATCTCTGACCTTAATATCTCCCTAACCAAAGAGCTCCCTCTCCAATGAGGTCTATATTTATCGATACCCAAAAACAGGGTATTAGAGGGGTCTCTATTGTGTACCAAATCATAATGCTTTGACACAGAGTGGTTCTAAAAACCCTTTACAAGTGAGGTTAAATGAACATATTAACAACATTAGAGAGCACTCTTCATCTGGCCCAAATATTGGAGTCCACAAGGGCACTGTAATAAATACACTACCCTGTGGAAGAACACTTATATCTCATAAGTCCGGGACGTGCTGGTGAAAATGAAAGTATGTACGTCTATTTCTACATCCATTGATGGAACACACCTGTCACTTTCTACACTGATAATAACCATTAAGATTTTGAAAAAAACAGAGGTTCTTAGTTGGTGCATTGAAAGCACTTGGGGCTATATTATCCCTTTATGATGGAGCACCCCTAAAAATGACCCAAGGTTTCTTAGTTAAGACCATATTCAGCACCCTGTCATTGCACAAAATGTGCCAATGTTTTTGTATCAGTCGTTTCACACTATGATGTTGCACTGAAAAAGTTGTGATGAATGGTATCAGAGGCAGTCTTGGCATTTTTTTTTTTATCATTGTTCATTCAGTGTCACAGTGTCAATTATTGACACTGCAACTTGTTTTTTTAAATGCATTTTAGCTCTGAGGATGGATTTGATACATCCTTTTGAAATGTGATAGTATATAGTCAATTTTGTTGGATTCATTGTGCAGGTTCTGGAATTAATTGAATAATTTGATTCAATAGGTTCCACTAGGTGTCACTCTGGAGATGTTCAAAGAGTGACACCATGTGGACATTTTTTTCTATTTCTGGTGTGTGTAATATATGATGGCCTTATAAGGCCATTTCTGACATTTATCAAAATATGGGGATCTAATGGATGCCATTGGATGGTAGTGGTATTAACTCAAGATCACTCCTTAAAGATGTTGGATAGTGTTGGAGACCAATTGGAATCACAGATTACTCTCACTGAAAGTTATATATTGTTTGGACTTTGCACTGAACTGTATACCAATAATATATTTTGTTTCACTCTATGCAACACATTTTTCACTTATATGGAATTTTCACTGTTTGAGCGTAACAGCTCCAGACTATTTAAAGTCAACTTATAGTTATAATTTTTCTAATCACATATTTGTATATGTAATATCATGTAATGCACAAAACCACAATTATGAAAAATAGCTCAGTAAACACAAAGGGGGTGTATATGCTGTGTAATCAACATATAGTGATAAGATGCTTACCCTATATAAGCACATACAGCATGTACGGTTCAGAAGATAAGATAGCAGTAGTGCCTGGTCAGTCCTGTGAGTGCTGCTTTGCAGAAATGTGAAACTTATATTATATATATATATATATATATATATATATATATATATTTTTTATTACATACAAATCCAAAACAGCTATAGAGGTACACTTGTACGTTTTGTAGCAGAGATAAGTCAACACAACAGCATTTTATTATGTTTTTCAATGGAGTTCAGCCTGTCTTTCTCAAGACACTGAAACATAACTGTGTTTAGAACAATAAATCCAAACTCCCACCAATCCACAACATCCCCTAGTGATCACGCAGTGTAAGGACACATACAGGGCTAGGAATAAATCACTATAAACTGCCAAAACCACAACAAGAACAGCAAAATGTGGCATTATGGCTGAAATATAAGTATACAAATGTAGCTAATGCATACAAATTGGCATATGGAAATAAAGGAGAATACCTGTAGCACTCACAATTCGCTGCCTGTGCCCATGGTAAACACTAGGCAGGAATAGACAACCCATAATTTGCAACATGACATAATAAAGTAACAAGAGATGTGGTAGGGCAATACAATAGCTGCAAATGAAAGAAAACAGACCAAAAAGATTGGATGTGAAAACCAAATGATAGCAACCAATAGTAACAGGAGCTGACACCAATGTGGCCACCCAGTGCAATGATGTGCAGCAGTCTGTACCATAACTAGGGGAAAGTAGTGCTCTGATCAGTCTGGTTCAGCTGTCAAAGTAATTACAGCAATGCAATTAACAAAATGAGAAAATACATACAAAGAAACCAGACAAGGCAGTGCCAACAATAAGGTCCATAAATAAAGTAATCACATTAAAGTACATGCAAAAAATGAAAGTGGAAGGTAGGGCAAAATGTGCACGACCTTCACATATGGGACAGCGGCAGACAAAATAATTGTAAATAATAAAAAAATGTAAATATATATATTATGTATATACATTTTATTTAGATGTCAGTTGTACTTACCTGTGATTGGTTAAATGCTGTTTTCAACAGTCCTGGCACAAGTAGGTACCTATAAAAGAAAGAAAATGTGTCATTAATTCATGCAGTCAGCAGGAAATAAAGAGGAAAGCACATCCCACCCTTCCTCCCTTGTCAAAGGTCGAGTTATAGAGGTTTTGTCCCTTTCTTCTGAAAGCGGACTTTGAGTTGTATTAGCTTGATCTTGCAATAGCTGAGCTAAATATGCAGTTTTAAAGAGTGATATTACATTATATGTTGTTTATAAATCTTAATATCTATAATAAAGGGCCACAGCCAATTGAATCCACAAAGAACAAACGGAGTCCAGTGTTATATATTTTACATAATATAGTGTAACAAACAATACTGCGCTATAATCAACTTCCTATTAACGTGCACAAGTGGTGCACATTAATAGAAAGTTGATTATAGTGCACTATTGTTTGTTATACTAGTTTTTGAGGTGTCAGAACACCATGACCCCTTTCACACTGAGGCGTTTTTCAGGCGATACAGAGCTAAAAATAGCACATGTATAGCGCCTGAAAAAACCTGGTCCCTTTCACTCCAGTGAAACTGGAACAGTGCGCTGGCAGGACGGTAAAAAAAAGTCCTGCAAGCAGCATCTTTGGAGCCGTCAAGGAGCCATGTATTCACTGCTCCTAAACTGCTCCTACCCATTGAAATCAATGGGGCAGCGCGAATATACCGCTGGCAAAGTGCCGTTTTGCAGGTGGTTTTAACCTTTTTTCAGCCGCTAGCGGGGGTTAAAACCGCCCCGCTAGTGGCCGAATACCGCCGCTAAAATGACGGTAATAGCACCGCTTTACCGCTGATGCCACACCCGCCCCAGTATGCAAGGGACCTAAGAGAATGGTTGCAGCTTAATTATTTAGGTATTTCCTATTTTACACTATTATTATTTTACATATTATCACATCAGTGCTTAGGTACACTTTTTTATACTATATATTTTACATAATAAAAACAATGGTAAAGTGGCGCTAAAAATAAGCTTGGTGTGAAAGCCGTTTGAGCCATGAGTTTTATTATTATTATTCTTATACAAGATTTATGTCATAGCAACAGCTTCACAAAATTAGGGAAGACAGTACAGTTTCAGTACAGTTTCATATTTTTATAGATATTGAGGTGTGACTCTTTAATAGTCCTGTGGGCAAAATATTTTTTTCTCTGTGTTGTGCATACATTAAATTTAAAACGAATATCCAGTTTGTACTTTCCCCACTTTTCTGGAATTTTCCAATAAACCTAATATTAAAAATGGAACAACTGTGGAGCTTTTCTCCAGTTACCAATCTGATTCTTAGGTTCTGAAAGATAAAGCCTAACTGTCTGCTATATGCAACAATTGGAATTATGCTGATTATAACTCAGTATTTTTTTTTATTAAGCTTTGTTATGTCAAATTAATTCAGAATTACCTTTAGAATTACAATAAAAACACAATATAAACATTGCAAATCAGGAAAGCAAATACTCTTAATTTAAACCAGTTTGAACATTACTGTCCTTATTAAATACACACACACACACACACACACACACAATATAAATATATATATATATATATATATATATATATATATATATATATATATATATTTTTTTTTTTTTTTTTTTTTTTTTTTTTCTATTTCTCTTTGCAGCTGCTGTCTCATATCATCCAGGTGGTCTTGGCTTCTCACTTCCCTGTTGATTTCACTCCTGAGGTTCAGGCTGCCTGGGACAAATTCCGTGCTATAGTTTCTAAAGTCCTCACCTCCAAGTACAGATAAATCCATCTGGCCAGATCAGCAATTAAAGAAAGTATAACAATGTGCAATTGGGAGTGGGCCCATTTCAATTACAACCTAGTTGCAATGGTTTTTGAAGAGTACTTACTTGTGCATATTGTCCATCATTTATATATCTGGTGTGCTCTTGAATAAAGCCCAATATATTTTTAGTTTCTGCCTCAACTGTTTCATTATTATGTTTGGTTCTTGATGATTTGACATTACAAATAGTGTATGTGGTAATTGTTGTGTCTTTTAAAAAAAAAAAAAATCAAACCAGGTTGGGTAATTAAAAAAAAAAATAGCATCTGCCCAATCAAATACTGTATTTAGAGTGAGCATGGGTTTTAAAGACTGGTATTCATTTTTCACAGACTTAACACACGCATAAACATTTAACTCTCCAGTGTCTTTTGTTTTTTTGATACAGTAGTTATGGGTTCAAATGCTTTTTTTTCCGTAAGGTTTTTTTTTTTCAAATACAAGAGAACAAGCAATATGAGGTATATTACAGAAACACATAATACAAGTATGGCATTAGGCATGGTATGGTAACATCATAACTTTTAGGCTATTGACATCAATATATCATCTAACAGTAAGATAGTGACAGAGAACCCTAGTTCCAAGGAATCAAGAAATTGTTGGTTTGCATAGATTCTGAGAATGTTCTGAGCATTTGGGACTGGTTATAAATTGTAAATTGTAATATTGTATTTGTATCTAAGTCGAGGTGTCATGAATAAGATTCAAATTGTATGGAGGGTTTTATGTCGAGGTCAGAGCGTACGTTTCTGTATAACTAAAAGGATATTCAGGCGTCTGGGGGTGAGTATAAGAAGGGGAGGGGGGTTGTTATAAGGAAGATGGGAGAGGAAGAGATTGATACAGGTAGGTGGGGGTGGGAGCAAGTGATAGGATTACTATGGTAGAGAGAGGGGCTGGTTGGTTGTGCTCCCCTCTATTTGTCCTGAAAACCATTATCAGCTGTCACCTTATTTTGGTGACAGCTGTCATGGTTGTGGCTAATTTATGCTAACCCCTGGGTGCAAATTCGTACTAATGACATCCTCTCTGTATATTTTCCCCTAGAACGTTGGACATGCCAAGGCTGCACACTTCCCCTGGGACTGTGGCACTATTACCCTTGCCCTTGGAAGCATTGGCTATTCTCCTAAGGGCGGACCCGGGGGTTACATAGTTAGTAAGGTTGAATAAAGACACCAGTCCATCCAGTTCAACCTGAGTGAGTGTCTACAATTGTCCCTATCCCTGTACATTGCACACTCACATTGGTCCCTACCCTCAAGGAGCCCACAATCCAAGGTCCCCATTCATATACTGGGGCCAATTTTGGACAGAAGCCAATTAAGCTACCTGCATGTCTTTGGAGTGTGGGAGGAAACTGGAGTACCCGGAGGAAACCCACGCAGGCACAGGGAGAACATGCAAACTCCAGGCAGGTAGTGTCATGGTTGGGACAGCTGTCTTAGATGGGAATTCTGCTTTGCATTGAGATATTTTCTCTTACTTCCTACTCCATCTCTGAGACAGGTAATTGAGTCAAATTTCCTCAGTAAGATTCCGACATCAAAAAATAAACTGTTACAGATTTTAAACCTTCCCTAATCAATACAAAAATTAAAAATTGTAAAAATTGTTACATATACACTTTAATTGTAAAGTATGCAGTATAAAATATGCCTAGAGCAACATGCATTTACACCTATTTCTGAAAAGATTTATTAAAATTGTTTAACTTATAACAAAGGCAACAGAAAAGTCTGAGTTTTGTGAAGAGCTTTCTTTAAGTTGGCCATACACTATATCTGTACAATCGGCTTCAGATTTACTAATATAAGGAAAATATAATTAAAATGTATTCTGTTTTTTTTTCTCTGGACCATCGGACGCCATGATTGACAATGGATTTACATCGCGGGACACAAAAGCTGCTGGCGTTTTTACTTTTTTGACACTTTTTTGGTGAATGGGTAGGGTTACAATGTACCATTCACATAGGGGGGAGCCAGGATTTGGAGGCCCCCCTTTGTTAAAGGGGGCTTCCAGATTCTGATAAGCCCCCCGCCCACAGACCCCCACAACCACCGGGCAAGGGTTGTGGGGATAAGTCCCTTGTCCCCATCAACATGGCACCCTCCCCATGTTGAGGGCATGTGGTCAGGTACAGTTCAGGAGGGGAGGCGCTCTCTTATCCCCCTTTTCCTATGGCCTGCTAGATTGCATGCTTGGATAAGGGTCTGGTATGGATTTTGGGGGGAGCCCCCACGCCATTTTTTTTACATTTTGGCACGGGGTTCTCCTTAAACTTCATACCAGACCTGAAGAGCCACTCCATTTAAAAAAAAAAAAAAGTCAATGATTTTTTATGTATATTGCCAGGATCCAGCAATACATTACAGCCGCAAGCAATTTAAAAAAATTTCCTTTAGAAATGTCATTTTGCTGCGTTACTGTTATAAACATGTGAAATATGCCCTACTTTGCAGGCAGACTAAGGGGACCCCCAGGCATAATATTTAAAGGAATATTTCATTTTGATTGTTTCAGAATTATTAAAATCACTGCTCCTGAAAAAAACTTTAGTTTTTGCATTGATATATGTCCCCTGGGGTAGTACCTGGGGTTCCCATACACTTTTTATGGCAATAATTTGCATATAAGCCTTTAAAATGAGCACTATTGATTTTTCATGTTTGTGTCCCATAAACTTTAACGATATTCGCACAAATTTTTTTCCTGTTTGCGGTGTTTTCTGGTGCGAACCGAATGAGTTAGATTAAGCGGGCAGGTTATTCAGTTAGTGGCATAGTGGCAGTGTATTTGATTTCATATATATATATATATATATATATATATATATATATATATATATATATATATTGTAATATTGGGGGTTGTTAAACTCAAGTGTAGCACTCACTAGCGAGACCAATCCACACCAGAAACTCAATTTCAGGGCTTTTTGACCCACTTTTATTAAAAAAGAAAAAGAAAATGTCCATCAATAGCTCCCACGTAGGGGTTTCAATTTCACAGCAGTCGTAAACGAAAAATACCAAGCCACCTGGCTCTGTGGTCAGCAGTATTGCCATTTAGGCTTTACCCTTCAGCCCTCTTGGCCATATAACAGAGATCACGGACTGTACCTCTTTTACTCTTCCTCACTGCTCATCACACAGCTTTGGGCCCTGACTACACCATGCAGACATGCATGCTTCTCCCTTGCTTGCCTGGACTCCTCGGGAGGGTGGAGCCCAGAACCATGCTCAGGTGTCTAGAAATAGACCAACACACACCTGACCAGTCAGTGTGCTGGTGAATCCCAAAATCTGGACCCAGGACTAGGGATTTCATCCCACCCGGATCACTAAGAAATCCCCGGGCTCCAGATCCCAAAACAGATTTTAGTAAATAATGAGGAAACTGAAAAGTCAGTTTCCTCCTAACATTGCAAGCTCCCTGGAGCCCCTCAACCTGCCTGGTTGAAAATGCTGGGTCCATACACTGGTGGGGTGCCACACTACCACAATATATATATATATATATATATATATATATATATATATATATATATATATATATACATATACATACATCCTATTCCCTCTCAAACACTACAGTCACCATCTGACTCTATACTACACTCTCTAACCCACATCTTCAATCTCTCCCTCACCTCTGGCATTTTCCCCAATGCTCTAAAACATGCACTGGTCACCCCCATACTTAAAAAGCCATCCTTGGACCCTACCAATCCCAACAACCTATGCCCTATCTCCTTGTTCCCTTTCTCCTCTAAACTCCTCGAGCGCCTGGTTTACAACCAACTGAGTGACTACCTCATCAAAAACAACCTTCTTGATCCCCTTCAATCTGGATTTCGCCCTCAACACTCAACAGAAACTGCTCTTTTAAAACTCACAAATGACCTACTAACTGCTAAAACCAACGGACACTACTCTGTACTCCTACTTCTGGACCTTTCAGCTGCCTTTAACACGGTTGACCACCCTCTCCTCCTCAAAAAACTTTACTCCCTTGGTCTCCGTGACTGTGCTCTTCAGTGGCTCTCATCCTATCTATCCCAACGCACCTTCAGTGTCACTTACAATTCTACTTCCTCCACTCCTCTTCCCCTCTCTGTCGGAGTCCCCCAAGGTTCTGTTCTCGGACCTCTTTTATTTTCAGTCTACACCTCTTCCCTGGGTCAGCTGATAGCCTCTCACGGCTTTCAATATCATTTCTACGCTGACGACACTCAAATCTATCTCTCCACCCCTCAACTTACTCAATCAGTCTCCTCACGCATCACCAACTTACTAACAGACATATCTGTATGGATGTCACAACACTTCCTTAAACTCAACTTGTCCAAAACCGAACTTATAATATTTCCTCCCCAACGCGCCTCTTCCCCTGACTTCTCTGTCAAGAGCAATGGCACAACCATCCACCCATCCCCCCATGTCCGGGTGCTAGGTGTTATCCTGGACTCTGAACTCTCCTTTCAGCCCCACATCCAATCACTTTCCAAAGCTTGCCGCCTCAACCTCCGAAACATCTCTAAACTACGCCCCTTTCTAACCAATGAAACCACAAAGCTCCTGATTCACTCCCTGGTTATCTCTCGCCTTGATTACTGCAACTCCCTCCTCATTGGTTCACCTTTAAATAGACTATCCCCCCTTCAGTCCATCATGAATGCTGCTGCCAGACTCATACACCTTACAAACCGCACAGTGTCTGCTACCCCTCTCTGCCAATCCCTCCATTGGTTGCCACTTGCCCAACGAATTAAATTCAAAGTACTAACACTTACTTACAAAGCCATCCACAACTCTGCCCCCAGCTACATCTCTAGCCTAGTCTCCAAATACCAACCTATTCGCCCACTTCGTTCCTCCCAGGACCTCCTGCTCTCTAGCTCCCTCATCACCTCCTCCCATATCCGCCTACAGGACTTCTCCCGAGCCTCGCCCACCCTCTGGAACTCACTACCCCAATCTGTCAGACTGTCTCCAAATTTATCCACTTTCAGGCGATCCCTGAAAACCTTCCTCTTCAGAGAAGCCTATCCTGCCTCCATCTAAGAACTTCACTATTCTCTCCATTAGCTCATCCCCCACAGCTATTACCCTTTTGTATAACTTGACCCTCCCTCCTAGATTGTAAGCTCTAACGAGCAGGGCCCTCTGATTCCCCTTGTCTTGAATTGTATTGCATTGTACTGTCTACCCCAATGTTGTAAAGCGCTGCGTAAATTGTCGGCGCTATATAAATCCTGTATAATAATAATAATAATACATACACACACACAGTATATATTAGAGGTGTCTTCACTGGCCTCACAATTTGATTATCATGTCAACGATTCTATTCGATTCCGCAATGCATCACGATTACAGCACAATTGCGCATGGTTTTAATAAAAAAAAATTCAAGTAGTCAGGAGGACTCCATTTTTTAAAATTCTATCTGTTCTTAAAAAAAAAAACACAACACTTTCTGCATGTAGCAAAGTCTAAACACCGCATACAACAACTTAAAGGATCCCCAGGCTCTCCCCAAAATACTAAAGGAGATGGTCAGAGACTGCAGACCTACTACAGGAGATGATCAGAGACTGCAGACATACTACAGGAGATGATCAGGGACTGCAGACACGATACAGGAGATGATCAGAGACTGTGGACATGATACAGGAGATGATCAGAGACTGTGGACATGATAGAGGAGATGATTAGAGACTGGAGACATGATACAAGAGATGGTCAGAGACTGCAGACAATGATCCAAGAGATGATCAGAGACTGCGTACTTTATACAGGAGATGGTCAGAGACTGCAGACATGATACAGGAGATAAGAGACTGTGGACAATAATTGTGACACAACCTGACAGATGGTCAGACTGGTAAGAGAAAGCAATACACATAGTGTGTGTCACCCCCAGCATCATACTGGGAATAATAAAATCAGATGTTTGTGTTTTTAATGGTGTCATATGTCCCCACCAGAGCTGTCATCACATTCAGGAAGATATCACAACATTCCTCCTGTCTATATTTCTCCTCCATACAGCCCAGTCCCCTGCAGTGGCAATGACATTACTCATCAGATTCCACTACATGCCCGGACCCCCCCACTGTGTCTCCGGATCACAACTTCCCCCTCTGTACTCACATGCTGCTCTATCAGTGCCGGTGGCCGTTCTGCTGGCCCCGGCTTCCAGTCACCCTGGTAACGCTGTAAACATTGAGTGATAGGAAGGGGGCTGTAATGAGAAGGGCGATCTGCCTGCTCACCATCCCCTGATCTCCATTTCAGTGGCCGCTGTTGGAGAATCTTACAGAACACCAGTGTTCTCACGTCTCTCCTGACGTCAGCAGGGAATTCTCAGGCCCGTCCACTAACTGTAGCTATCAGAGATTCAGAAGAGAGGTGGGCGGGGCTGACATCAGGAGAGTGGAGAGAGGTGGGCCGGACTGACGTCAGGAGAGATGAGATGTGATAGGATAGAGGCGGGCCGGGCAGTCACATGAGTGGCATATACACAAACTGAGAAATGAGGTAACGCACAGAGCGCTCTCCCAGGAGGGGCGGGTGGAGCAATAGATTTTCCCGGTCGCATGCATCGATGCCGCATTGGGGACACCCGAATCGCAATTCATCGATGCTGCGATTAATTTCAGCACCCCTAATATATCTATATACTCTGCATCCAGTGTAGCCTATATCTACAGTGCATTTGGTGGTGTACTGTTTCTAATACACTTCAGACGGTGTAATATATATTATATAGTGGCGGTAGGACCCTGTGCTACCTGGAGGATTGCTGGTTTACACCAGATTTTGGAGAGAAATTCACACTGATTGCACAGCTGTGTGCTGGCCTATTTAGTTTTGACCTGGCTATGGCTCAGGGTTCCACCCAACAGACAGGAAGTCTGTGCATGGGAGTCAGGTGGACTCCCATTCCTCTGAGAGGAGTCAGAGGCTGCATGGGTGCAGCCAGAGCATGCATGTCCACGGGAGGCAGACGTACTTGGTGACAGAGCAGCAAGACGCTGATCAGGAGTGATCTAGTAGAAAGCTTAACTCTAGGAAACTCTTTTGGGTCTGAGGAGCAGATCTAAGGCCTAGGCTAAAGGCCTGAATCAGCCGTATGGGAAGAATGTAAGCCAGGAGACTAAAGTATTGAGTGTGCAAGATACAGTAATGGTGGAATCCCCCTGCGTGGGTACTGATGTCTTTGTAAACTTTTTTGTGCTTTAAAATAAAAGTGGGCTACCAGGCACTTAAAAATACAGTTTTGTACTGGCATACTCACTGGAAAACGGACCTACCGTTTGAGTCTGATAACCCCAATCGTACAATATATACTCTGCATCCAGTGATCCAGTGTAGCCTATACCAGTGAAACTGTGAGGTCACCATTTCCTGGTGCTGGACAACGTGTTGCTGGGGCTTCATTCAGAGAAAGAGCGGTGGAGAAGGTGGCTGGCTGACCGATGCCTTTACACATTTTTTCAGTCCTCAGCGCCAAGGTCTAATCGGTTCAAGAGACCATCACCAGCATCTGCATTATATGGTGCAGGAATATCTAGGGGCAAGAGCAGACTTGGACACCTTCCCAGCAAAACATCCACTGGGTTACTGGGTCTTGAGGATGGACCACTGGCCAGAACTTGCTCAATATGCAATCGAGCCTGTCCTGCATCCAACATGCTTTCTGAACGCACGTTAAGTGCTGCTGGAGGGTAACAGATCAAAGAGTGCACCTGTTCATAGACTTCGTTAATAGGCTCACATTCATAAAAATGAATCAGTCTTGGATCAGCAGCTATCAAGCACCTGATGCTAATGTAACTGAATTGTTGCCATAGCAGAGGTGAGGCAAATTCTTCCAATGGGCACGCTTATTTTGATGACAGCTATCTCAGATGTAAGTTCTCACTAATTTGGAGAGATTGCCTCTCTGATACAGGCAGTGAACTGAAATCTCCATAACCACAAGCCGACCAGCTGCCGTCATTATGCTGCGGCAGGTCGGCTCATTCCTATAAATAGCTGTATGTTGGCCCTTTAAACAGCTATAGCGGGGAAATTATGTGCGTGGCCAGCGGGCACGATGTCTGCCAGCCATGCGTGATCATGGGCATTTGTGTTTGTAAACACACAAATCCCTGTTCTGACAGGAGAGGAGAGAAGAGACAGATTGTCTGTTCCTTAAAGTTAGGAACAGTGATATGTCTCCTCCTCTAGGCAGTCACATCCCCCCACAGTTATAAACACTCGCTAGGGAACACATTTAACCCCTTGATCGCCCAATAGTGTTAACCCCTTCCCTACTAGTGACATTTACACAGTGCATTTTTATAGCACTGATTGCTGTATAAATGTCAATATACCCAAAAATGTGTCTGTACACCGCAATGTCGCAATCCTGCAAAAAAAAATAATTAAAAAAAATATAATAAAAAAAAATGGCAGATTGCCGCCATTACTAGTAAAAAATGCCATAAATCATTCCCCATTTTGTAGACGCTATAACTTTTGCACAAACCAATATACGCTTATTGCAATATTTTTTACCAAAAATATGTAGACCTTTTTTTGGGGATATTTATTATAGCAAAAAGTATCAAATATTGTTTATTTTTTTCTTCAAAATTGTCGCTCTATTTTGTTTGTAGTGCAAAAAATAAAAAGCCACAGAGGTGATCAAATACCACCAAAAGAAAGCTCTATTTGTGGGGGAAAAAAAGCTGTCAATTTTGTTTGGGTACAGTGTCGCACGACCGCACAATTTTCATTGACAGTTAAACCAACGCAGTGCCGTATCGCAAAAAATGGCCTGGCCATTAAGGGGGAATTCATCTGGGGCTGAAGTGGTTAAAAGGAACGCAGGTATAAATATTTTTTTTGTATGGATTTGAACCCTTCCCTGTTCTACATTATAAAGATGGCATGTGGATATTGTGTTACATGACACCACCTCCCAAATAGCCAATAGAGTCTTGGAAACATGACATTAAAGGTGCCCACAATATGTACAAACTACTTAAAATAACAAAGATTTATTCATATACAGTTTAAAATCCATATACTGTATACTCTGTCATATGACATGACAGCACAACATAAAAAATGTATCCTGCACAGATTGTATCGGCAGGGATACATCCTCCCTGTTTATGAAATTACCCCCTACGTATCCCAAGCTAAAGAATACATGGATACATATACCAATACATTGGTTGACATAAAGATTCAACAATAAGAGAATAAGCTGGGATGTTCAATGGACCCAAAACCTCAATGTATTTCATGGGAGAATCTTCAGGGGGATATAGGAAGACCAAAATGTTTGCGATTAATTATACACCAGTAACAAAATAAACAAATGAATAACAAAACGTATATAAATAATAATATTGATAATAACGTTTGCTACCTGTGCAACAGTGAACCCACAAAAACAATCGGTGCTAAACCAGGGAAATCCCTGGAGGATGAGCATGGGGACAAACAGAGGGTAATACTAGGGGAGACATACATGATATGGCCTCTAAAGCATGTATACCATGAATAGGTGTGCAGTTATTTTCTAAGGGAGATAAATATATGCCCCGCCGCTATCAAAATCATTAATTGAAACAATGCACTTACTCAAAACTAGGGGCAATATACCAATCCTAAAATTCATAGGGTCATAGCTTTAATATACCTATATATGAAAATCAAGTTGCATGGGGTATTTTGAGGATGGCCAGGTGTAGTTAGGATGGCGAGGGACCTGGGGTGAGCTGCCCTGACTCTTTTTCTCGGGCCTGTGACCTGATCCCCATATAGAGGAAGGAGTGTGTTAGGTGTATGGGTAGGGTGCAGCGTGATGCACTGGTGACAAAGAATACACTCAGGGGCGGAGGTAGATGAAAATGGTATATTGTGAGCACTCCAACAATGTACAAACAGGCCAGCTAGGAAGGCACAGCCCACCGGAGCCGCATACAAACAGTAGTAGAGGGTCGAGAGCCTGGACTAATGCCTACAAATTCTGCAGTGAGGCCTGGCTGTTCTACACCCAAACAGGAGACCTCCTTAGAGTAGATGATATAGTCTCTTCACTTTTTCTAATTCTCAGGACAGGCACCTTTCCCTGAGGCTAAGCACTGTCCCTGTCAGATGGAGAATTTGTCCCTTCACTAACTACTCACATAGAGCCCCCCAAACCCAGGAGCAGGAGTTTTAAAAAAAACTCTGGCTGACCCTCTCATTCCTTTCATAGGTTCACTGGTGCACAGATAGCAAACTTTGTTTATTGTTGCTTACACATTGTTATTCATTGGTTTAATTTGTTTATTTATTTATTGACACAGTACCCTATTTAACCACTTCCCACCCGGCCAATGCACATATACGGCCAGGTGGGAGCCGTCTACTTCTGATAGGACATTCAGGAACGTCCTTCAGAAGGAGCGGGATCGCACGCGCGCGTGCCCGCACAGCGGCGCGATCCCGATGTGCTCGTGTCACCCGGACACGGCGCATCTCAGATCGGCAGGAGGGCACTGTGATTGGCCCTCCTGATCACATGACAGCCGTGTCCAATCACGGCTGTCATGTGATGTAAACAAACAGCCAGTTGCTAGGCAATCGGTTCCTCCTCTCCTCACACAGAAGTCATCGCTGAGGAGAGGAGAGCAGATTGCTGCAGCCGGCTGGTGATCAGTGAGTATGAGCTGTTTTTACAGCTTTTTACTCACTGATCACCAGTCTAGTGTAAACACACAACACACCACACAGTATAAACACAATGTCCCCACATATGTCCCCAAAACACACATGTCCCCAAAACATACATGTCCCCAAATAATAAAAACATGACCCCCACATATGTCCCACTAAAATCACATGTCCCAATGATTATCTGCACACATATGTACGTGATCACCTGCACACATATGTACATGATCATTTGCGTACATATGTCCGTGATCACACAAACCAATTATTATACACTTAACGGAATTTTTTTTACCAAAAACATGTAGCAGAATACATTTTGGCTTAAATTTATGACAAAATTTGATTTTATTGGATTTCTTTTAAAATAGAAAAAAGAAAATATAGTTTAAGCTGCTAATGCACTATACAATTTGATTGTGCAATCTCCTTTAGATTTACCAATACTACATAATATGGAGACAAAACTAAAGAATCCATTCAAATAGTATCAAATCACGCAGACTCTTGCACTACACAGTAGTAGGTAGTTCCTAAAGATATTGTACAATCAGATTGTACAGTGTATGGCCACGTACACACGATCGGAACTTCCGACAACAAATGTTTTATGTGAGATTTTTGGTCGGAAATTCCGACTGTGTGTAGGCTCCATCGGACATTTACCATTGGAATTTCCGACAACAGATGTTTGAGAGCTGGAACCCAAATTTTCCGACAACAAAATCTGTTGTCGTAAATTCCGAGCATGTGTACACAATTCCGACACACAAAATTCCACGCATGCTCGAAATCAAGCAGAAGAGCCGCACTGGCTATTGAACTTAATTTTTCACGGCTCGTCGTACGTGTTGTGTCTTGGCGATCGTAATTTACAACAACATTTGTGCGACCGTATGTATGCAAGACAAGTTTGAGCCAACATCCCTCGTAAAAAAATCCATGGTTTTGTTGTCGGAATTTACGATCGTGTGTTCACGGCATTTCCGTATATTCAATGATCTAATGTTTCAACACGACTAGTTATGTTTTTGGTTTAAAGACAGTAGGAAAACTTATTTGTTTTGAGTTTTTACCCTATACACACAGACACATACTATATTTGGAAAATATCTTCATGGTCCGGTTTCTGCATAAACAGGCTGTTGGTTGGGCAAAAAGATGCTAGGGGATCTACACAAAGATCCATACATCATGTTGCTGATTGTTAGTAAAATTATTTCATGTATAACGAAATGTTCCAGATTGCAGCCTTCACTACCAAATGGCTGGGTTTTATTTGCTGCTACCCCTATAGAATGTGTGCATTCTTGAGTGTGGTATCACCCAGTCTTGGTCTTAACATCAATTACAACCAAAGCAGACCAGCTGTAGTCATTATTATGGTATTTTGACAGCTGCAGGTGGCAGCTGTCAGAATTGAATAATTGCCTGAGTAGAATATTTTAGAGATCTATGTGTGTATGGCTAGTTTTAGTCTAGCCAATCAAATTTGCTAGAAAAAAAGGTGGCCCACAACGGTAGGTCTAGGGGCAAAAAAGTATAAAGCCAGAGTTTGTATTTTTTTATATTTTTTTCAATTTTTAGATTGAGTGGATTGTTATGGTGGATGCACATCTAAGCATATTATTTAAATTTGTTTTGCACAGAAAGTGATAAACAGTATGTTTATCAATTTAAAAAAATAGTGATGGGCATATTTATGTTTCAAATTGTACTAATTAATGTGTGAAACGCATACTAGTGTGAGCTAGCGGCATAATTGGACACAAGAGGGCAGCGCAGGAGTATGACAGTGAATAGTGAAGAAATTAAATGTGTATAGCCACTCCCAAAGATGGAGAGAGACATGTCAGAGACAGAACAAGAGTTTCAGAGCAGGCAGAAAAGATCATTTGCTTTTATTGTGAAAGGCTTGATAATATGAAAAGACAATGGTAAAAATTTCAGAGAGATTCACAAATAAAAAATTATGGGGAAAAGAATGACAAAGCAACTTCTGTACGATTTGCTCACCCATGTCCAAATAAAAGTATGACTGAGCTTTCTTATGCCCCTAGAGTGAAACATATCAGTAAATTGACTGTCAGCTCTAGTCGTTTAAATTATATGGAATGTTTTATTATTGACAGAGAAAGTTTATATCCATGGCTCCCAATTGTCCCTGATTTCAAGGTGTGTCCTATGCCTACATACTAATCCATGTCCCTCATTCCCATCTCAGGAAGTTGGGAAGTATGTATTACCATCACCAAAATTGGAATTAAATCAAAATGTATCTTCTCTAACATTAAAAAAAACACTGTTCCTATTTTATTGGACGATAGTAGAAGAACACATGTACAAGACTTACTGTGTGGCAAAAATATAACATTTTGTATTGATATTGAGGCATAATTGAGTGTGATAAGAGAAAAAAAAAACACATGTGTGAAACCAAAATATCCTGAATGCAATATAGTGGGTTTCAATGTTAAAGGTAATTCCAATGCAAAGGACGTTTTTTTTGTTTTGTTTTTTCATTGAAAAGATGTTTATTGATATGTTCAACAGCATACAAAGAGATAAAGTGAGCAAGAATAAAGAAAAATATAAAATAACAATAAGAAGCAAGAATAAAAGAAGCACATGACCATATTGATTGTACTTATGCATCCATAATTGTCTGAAGCTCAGCAGTTCATATCTACAGTAAGGATGAGGCGAAAACCCCTCCAGTTCAGTTCGCACCAGAACCTGCGAACAGACCTAAACTTCGTGTGAACTTTAGAACCCTATTAAAGTCTATGGGACTCGAACGTTCAAAATCTAAAGTGCTCATTTTAAAGGCTAATATGCAAGTTATTGTCCTAAAAAGTGTTTGAGGACCTGGGTCCTGCCCCAGGGGACATGCATCAATGAAAAAAAAAAAGTTTCTAAAAAAGCAGTTTTTTCGGGAGCAGTGATTTCAATAATGCTTAAAGTGAAACAATAAAAGTGTAATATTCCTTTAAATTACCACCTGTGGGGTGTGTATAGTATGCCTGTAAAGGGGCACATGTTTCCCCTGCTTAGAACTGTCCCTGCACAAAGTGTAATTTCTGCAGGAAAAAAAGTTATTTAAAATCACTCGCGGCTATAATGAATTGTCGGCTCCCAATAATACAGAGAACAGTCATTGAAAGTCATTGATAAAAAAATAAAAATAAAAAAAAAAAAGCGTGGGGTTCCTCCAAATTCAATTACCAGACCCTTCAGGTCTGGTATGGATATTAAGGGGAACCCCGCGTCAAAAAAAAAAATGATGTGGGGTTCCCCCTAAGGCTTGATTCACATCAATTTTTTGTACTTTTTGCAGATTTGCTCTACAGAATGTGTTCTGGGAAACCATGTTAAATGGGCTGTAGTGCAAATCTGCAAAATGTAAAGCACTAAAAATGCATAGGTGTGAATCAAGCCTCAATATCCATACCAGACCCTTCAGGTCTGGTATGGATTTTAAGGGGAACTCCACCCCAAATTTAAAAAAAATGGTGTGGAGTTTCCCCTAAAAATCCATACCAGACCCTTTATCCGAGCACGCAACTTGGCAGGCCATAGGAAAAGAGGGGGGATGAGAGAGCGCCCCCCCTCCTGAACCATACCAGGCCACATGCCCTCAACATTGGGAGGATGCTTTGCGGGTCACAGACCCCTCAAAGCACCTTGTCCCCATGTTGATGGGGACAAGGGCCTCATCCCCACAACCCTGGCCAGTGGTTGTGGGGGTCTGCGGGTGGGGGCTTATCAGAATCTGGAAGCCCCCTTTAACAAGGGGACCCCCAGATCCCAGCCCCCCTGTTTGAAATGGTAAGGGGGTACAAAAGTACCTCTACCATATCACAAAGAAAATGTAAAAGAATGTTAAAAAAGACACACACACCGTTGAAAAAGTCCTTTATTAAAAAAAAATAAAAATAAAATAAAAACATTTTTAAAAAAAGATTCCAGCGGTGGTAATCCACTCTTACTATCCAGCGATGATCATCTCTCCGAGGTCCAGCGATGGCTGATCTGATCCAGTGATGGGTGATCCATCTAGTGCAGTGCAGTCCATCTATCCTCTGTCTCCACTGGCAGAGACACTGCGGGGATCCTGGCAGCCTGACATTTCTTATATGGGGAGGGCGGGGCCACCCATCACCTGACCCCGCCCCTTCTGACGCAAGTGGGGAAGCCTGGCTTCCCCAATGACGTTTGGGTGACCCCGCCCCCCTCTGATGTAATGGAAACCTGCATACTATAGACTCCCCCCAGGTACGAAATTTAAAGGAATATTACACTTTTATTGTTTCACTTTAATCATTATTAAAATCACTTCTCCAGAAAAATCGGGCGTTTTAAAAACTTTTTTTTGCATTGATACATGTCCCCTGGGGCAGGATCGAGGTTCCCAAACACTTTTTAGGACAATAACTTGCATATTAGCCTTTAAAATTAGCACTTTCGATTTTTCCCATAGACTTGTACAGGGTGTTTCACGGCTTTTCGAAACATAAGTTCAACTTGAAACTCGAAGCTCATCCCTAATCTACAGACATTCATGCATTGTTATATTTATGGGTCCAGATTTCCCACATTTTGGCAAATTTATTTCATTTAAGCGAGTTGATTGCTAAGAGTCGTTCAAATGTATAGTGTTGCTGAACTTTTCTGGTTTCTGGTAGGATGTGTGATACCACATATCTCATGGTGTGTGGAAAGGTTTCTAATCCAACGTGTAGCATAGCCATTGTTGGGTTGGGAGGTGTGAGTATTCCCCTAAGGGATGATATATGTTTGAATATTTGATCCAAAAGATGGTTAAGCTGGGACATCCCCAGAACATGTGGAAAAGATGGCCCTTATGCCCACATTTTCTCCAACAAAGAGGTGAGGTGTTAGGAAACATTTTTGCAATCCTGTAGGGGATATATTACCAACGATTAATTATCTTGATCATAGTTTCCCAATGGCTAATACAGTGTGATGCGTTTTGTATAGTTTGGAACGCAAACTTCCATTGATCTTCTGTAGTCGTTGTACACAATTCTGTGTCCCATTTCATATGTGCTGCCAATTTTGTAAACATCTTTTTACTCTGAAGTATGTTGTAATATAGTGATATGCCTTTGCTGTGCAGTGTACCACTAGTGAGGTGTTGCCATACTTGGGTCGGAAGGTGGGTTGTAGGGAGCGGATGTGTGTGCATAAAGTGGGATACAGCAAACATTTGGTGTGGCATATTAAATTCCTTCATTAGACATTCTGCTGTTTTTGGGCAATTATTTTGGAGTAAGTCATGCACCATGTGTATCCCTTGGGAGGGGAATGTTTATATTGGTATATTGGTTTTGATTATGCTTAGAGAAATTTTGAAGACTATTACCTTTCTGTTGTTGAGTTTGCGGGTTAGGAGAAATCTCCAAGCTTGCAGTGATACTTTGATAGTGGGGGGCATATTTCTTATGCTCCAGGGTATCCAACTGTCTCCCACCAGGACCGCTGGTAGGTCTGGTATGGGAGCCAAGGATTTTTCAATTTCTACCCATAGTAGTATATCAGTAGGGGGGAACCAGTGTTTGAGTTAGTCAAGTCTGGTTGCCCACATATAGTCATGGATATCAATTAATCCCGCCCCTCCTGTAATTTTGTGAGGGATTAGGTTAGTACGTGAACATCTTGCTTTTTTTGTACCCCATAGGAGTGTCCATTGGAGGCTAGCGAGGGAAGTGAGGTATTGTGTTGGTATGGGTATTGGAAGCACCCTGCAGATGTAAAGAATTTGTGGTAGAATAAGCATTTTTTTTTTAATCAATAGTTTTTATTAAAGTTTACATTTTTATCAAGACAAATGACAGAAATTATGACTAAATAACAGATCAGTTACAGTAGTTAGATACATAGATAATAGTATCCAAAAATAATAAAAAATATAATATAAAGAAAACCATATTAATTATCTCAATTATAATCGGGATAATGAAGATAACGATCAGGAGGTTATCAATACATCCATTGTGGAGACAATACACAAAAGTAATATCAATATTATCTTCATATATTTATATACTGCCAATTTAAGTAATTCAAAGATGATGAACCTAAATATATTCCCGAACACCCCTATGGGTGCTAAACTGTGTTCGGGACAGTAATAGTAACCTGTCATTTAATAGATACAAAACAAAGATTAAAATATTAGAGCGGGGTAAGTAATTTTTTAATTCAAGTTATCTAGGAACAAAGAACTCGTGCAATGTTTTGGGGACTAGCCCATTTTAACCATGGCTGCCATATTTTATGAGTATGTTCTTTTTTGTGAGGCCGAAGAGCTAGAATCGATTCTAAATGTAATGAGTTTGAGTCGATTCTATCACTTCTTTTATGGAAGGAGGATCGGGATTTTTCCAGTTCCTCGTTATACTGATCCTGGCTGACAGCAAAATATGTGTAAACACATTTCTAAACTGGATAGGATATCGATCAAGATCAATGGATAATAGAGCCAGTGAGGGATTTGGAGGAATGACTGTTTTGATAATTTCAGACATAACTTGAAAGATTTGTTCCCAATACTTTCCAAGTTTAGGGCATGTCCAAAATGTATGCAACATATCACCTTTTTTGCCATGCAATCTCCAACATTTGTCGTCAAATGTGCCGTTGAATTTAGATATTTTCTCAGGAGTAAGATACCAGCGTTGAGTCAATTTAATGGATACTTCCCATAATGTAGAGCAGCATGTGGCTTTATATGTGGTGTTACAAGCTTTTTCCCATTGGTCAACTGTATAGGTGTATCCTAAGTCTTCTTCCCATCTAATTAAAGAGATAGTCTTTGTAAACACACTTTTTTGTTGAAGAAGATTATAGAAAAGAGAGATCCCTTTTTGTTGATGTATGGGGATCTTAAGGAAGGACCAAGCCGATTGGGGAACATTATAGGTCCATGATGGGAGGTTGGAAATGCAATTCTTAGTTCGGATGTAGAGGAATAAATCTGAATTTGGAAATTTAAATTTCTTTTGAAGTGTAGGAAATGGTTTGATCACCCCATTATCAAGTAGATCAGATAGATATTTAATTCCCTTCTCTATCCATGGTGTAAATGAGGTTGTCTTCATGAAATTATGTAGAGTATTTAGCGGAATTTGGACTTTGTTAGGAAGAGGGTGTGAGGAAGTTAGATGCAGAAATCGAACCCAGGATTTAAGTGTCGCTAATATTGTTGGGGAGATGCGAGAAGGTATCTTGGCTCCAAGTGCCATGGAAGGAATCCATATTGATAGATTATTTCCTGGGATCTTAGCAGTTTCCATCTTCCCCCAAATTGTAGATGGAGGAGATAGAAACCATTCCTTAGACTGTGTAAGAACCGAGGCTAAATAATAATCTTAGAAATCCACATAACCTGTTCCTCCAGCTTGACGTTTCTTCACTAAGTTTGAATGAGCAGATCTAGATTTTTTACCTTGCCAGATGAATCTAGAAAACAGAGTCTGAAGGGATTGGAAATATTTTAACGGAATTGGAATCGGGAGAGTTCTAAAAAAGTATAACATTTGTGGAAGGCGAAGCATTTTAAATGCTGCCAAACGTCCCATCCATGAAAATTCATGGGATGCTAGTTTAGTGAGATTTTCTTGGAATGCATTACGAAGTGGAATATAATTATATTGGAACAGTGTTTTACATGAATTTGATAATTGAATACCCAAATATTTAATTGTACTTTCAGTCCATGTATAAGGGAATTTTAATTTAAGATGTTTAGTAGTATTTTCATCTATCCCCAAGTTCAATATACAAGATTTATTTGCGTTAAGCCTGTAATAAGAAACTTTGCTCAACATATTTAGTGTTTCCTGAATTTCCGGTAAGGATTTCACAGGATCAGTAATCATAAGAACAACATCATCTGCAAAAAGGTTGATTTTATGTTCTTGTTCAGCAATGGTAACTCCTAGAATTTTTTTGTTGGACCTAATACTCTCAGCTAGGGGTTCAATAACAAGGTTAAAAATTAGGGGGGATAAGGGGCATCCTTGTTGTGTACCATTTGTTATTGGGAATGGAGGTGATAAAGAATCCGTAGTATACACTCGAGCTGAGGGGACAGAGTACAGGACTAATATTGCTTTGTTGATTTGACCTGTTAAGCCAAATTTAGTCAGAACGGATGACAGGTATCCTCAATGAACTCTATCAAATGCTTTTTCAGCGTCAAGCCACAGAAACAGGGATGGCGATTTGGTGAGTTCTACATGGTGTATTATATTTATCATTCTTCTAGTATCATCCGATGCTTGTCTTCCTTTGGTGAAACCCGATTGATCTCTATGGATAAGAGAGGGTAACAAACTATCTAGTCTTTTGGCTATAAGTTTCGCATACATTTTAACATCTAAATTGAGTAAGGAAATTGGTCTAAAATTTTTAGGTGAAGATGGTTCCTTATCTGGTTTTGGAAGAGTTACAACAAGAGCATTCAGCATTTCATTGGGAAATGAGGAAGAATTGGCTGCTAAATTATAAATGTCACATAGTATAGGTGCTAGAGTACTTTGAATTTTTTTTTTATATTCCCCTGTAAAGAATTCTGGACCAGGTGATTTCAAGTTAGGAAGAATACGGATAGTTTGTAGAATTTCAGGGATAGTAAAGGGAGAATTGAGAAATTCTAATTGTTGTGGGGAAATAGATGGAAGTTTGACACTCTCCAAAAAGGTGTCAATCTCCTCCTGAGAAGGTTGATGGGTATCGCCATCGTTCTTAATGTTATATAAATCATTATAATATGAGCTAAATGCTTCAGCTATTGAACAAGGCTTAAGCAATTTTTCATTAGTGTGAGGATGGTAGAGGAATGGAAGTTTAGTCTTAGATCGATAACCTTTAATGCGTAATGCCATTGTTTTCCCTGCTTTGTTCCCTGTTGCATAAGCAGTAGCTCTGAATTTTTTATAGGATTTCTCATGTGTCTCTAGAAGTAGGGTTCTTAATTCATTACGTAACTGGAAAATTTGTGTTTTAATGAAAGGAGAAGGATCATTTTTATTGTGTTCCTCAGCTTTGGCTATCTCCTTAGTAAGTTCATCCATTCTCTGAGTTCTCTTTTTTTTAGCTTTAGAACCTAATTGCATAAACACCCCTCTCATAACAGCTTTATGAGCATTCCATAATATCATTGGGTCAGATATAGACGTAAAATTAATTGAAAATAATTCAGTAAGGTGTTGTTGGAGTGTTGTGGAGTAATTTTCATTTTGGAGAATATAGTTATTAGCTCTCCATATATATGAATTTGGTTGGGATGATGTGGTTGTTATAGACATGCTAATGGGAGCGTGATCTGACCACGTGGCCGTATGTATATGGGAGGATGAAATCTTGTTAAGCAGCCATTTATCTGTCAAGAATAAGTCAATTCTGGAGTAGGTATTGTGCCGTGGTGACAAATATGTGTAATCCCTTTCATTAGCATGTCCACATCTCCACACATCAAATAAGTCATTTGAAGTTATGAACTTATCAAGGGGAGAAGCATAGCGTTTGGACTTAGCAGAAGAATCCATATCATTTTTTGGAATCAAATTGAAATCTCCACGTATCAGGAGGTGTCCTTTTTGAACTTTCTTCGCCTCCTCTATAGTTTTTTTTATGAAATGCATTTGCCTCATATTCGGAGCATAAATAGATACAAGGGTGTATTGAATATTGTTAATGGTACAAATCAAAAAAAATATAGCGACCTTCAGGGTCAGTGATACAATTATCTAATTGAAATGTAATAGTATCTCTAATAGCTATTAACACCCCTCTTTGTTTTTTGGAGAATTTTTTTTGGAAAAATATGAGGAAAATGTTTATGTTGACATTTGGGAGATGCATCTTTAGCAAAATGTGTCTCTTGAACACATAATATGTTACAATTAAAGGATAAGGCAGACCTCCACATAGAGGTTCGTTTCGCTGGGTGATTCAGTCCCCTTGCATTTAGGGACAATATTTTGAAAGACATATTAATATATATCAAAATTAGATGTTACTATAATTCTATATATTCCTAAAAGAATATTCTCTAGTTTCTATAACGCTTAAACTAAATATCTAAGTATTTGTTATATGATCAGTTCACAGTTAGGCCGCGTACACACGCGCGGACTGTTGGCCCAACTTTGTCCGTCCAACAGTTTGAGCGAACAGTCCGCTCAAACTTAGCATGGACGGACATGGCCACACACGACGGACGAACAGTTTGCTGAAACCGTGCGCGATGACGTGAACGGCACGTACGACGGGACGAAAAATACGACGTCCTATACACTGCAATGCAACCTTCCGACGTGGAAATCCTTTCTGAGCATGCGCGAGACTTAGTTGGCCGAACAAGCCTACACACGAGCGAACAGTCCGCTGAAACCTTGTTTCAGCGGACAGTTTTTCGGAATTTCCGTAAGACCTTGTTCGGCCAACTGTCCGCTGAAACTGTCCGCTGAAGCCCCACACACGAGCGGACTGTCCGCCCAAACACTGTTCAGCGGACAAGGTTGGGCGAACAGTCCGCGCGTGTGTACGCGGCCTTACTATTAAATCATGCACACAACAATGTAGATTTTTTTTTTCAAACCTATGAAAAAACGAGTTATTACTCTATTAGTAGTTATTTGGCAATATATATTGCAAGAGGAAAAAATAAAAATAAAAAAATAAAAAAATTAATAAAAAAAAGGAGAGAATAAAAAATAAAAGAGTAAAGAAAAAAATATTTTCCAAGAGTCAGCAGTAATCCACTCAAAGGAATGCTGACCAAGATAGGGGGTGAAGTTCAAGTAGTAAGGTATTGAGCATCAAACCAGACCGTATATGTCAGTAATGCATTTAACAGGCAGGAGTAGTTCATTTGTATTTAATTCTATTTTGTTCACGTTTTTGTCCAAAGTGGAACAAATTAGGTTTTTCCTTCAAGGCAGGGGTGTTATGTGGAAGATCAACTATAATACCCCATGTTTGGAGTAATTGCATGCCATCTTCAATGGTAGATATAGAAAGTTGTAAGTGGTCAAGATAGTAGCTGGATGTCTCCATTTGTATGTGATCTTATGATTAGATAATGTCTTTGTTACAGTTTTGAGCTGTCTTCTCATTTGTAGTGTAAATTGCGAGAGATCGGGGAATAATTGTATATCTGAGTATGGTGGTGGCAGAGTAGTTAGCTCCCTCGCTTTGGAGAGAATTTGCTCTTTAGCTTGATAAAAATGAATTTGCAGAATAACATCTCTTGGAATTGATTCTTCTAGATGTTTTGGTTTGGGAATTCTATGAATACGATCGATTGTAAGTTCAATCGGCGATAATTCTGGCAATAATGTAGAATATAGTGTATTTGCATAGTTACGTAAGTCCATAGGTAGAACTGACTCTGGTATTCCTCTCATTTTAATGTGGTTTCGACGTGAGTGGTCCTTGAGATCTGCCAGTTTCATCTTGACCCACATGGAATCATCTTTTTGTTCTGTACATGCATCCACTAGCTCATTCACTGTTTCAGTGCATTCCTCCATTTTGTTTTCAACGTATTGCAGTCTACCATCCATATGTTTCATATCAAGAGAGAATTTATGAATCATGGAGGATAGATTAGATATAATAGATGATTGTAATGACACAAGCATTTCTTTCATTGTGGTATCCAGTACTGGCTGACCTGATGTTGGGAAAGCAGCTATAGATGTCTGTAATGAGGAAATAGCATTATCACTATGCAGAGTTGTGTTCACAGTATCAGCTGCCTGACAAGATAAATCCAACTTCATCCGCGATTTTGCGGGTCCCTGAGATGTTGGGGATAGTTGAGAGGAGCCATTAGAATATGAGGATGATAATTCCTCATCCATTTCAGGTGGATGGCTAGCAGAAAGGTTTGTGTGAGTTTTATTATTTTTCCTCACAGCTCCGGCGGCGCCATCTTGGATTTTAGTCAGCTCACTGCTCTGTTTAAATGTAAATGATGACAGCTTTTTTGGTCCCCTTTCTTGTCCTCTTCTGAGAGACATTATTGCCCCTACAGTCCCAGGAGTACTGCAGAGTATTTAGGTATGTTTTTAGAGGAGAATACCTGCCTGTTTTTTGCTGTTAAACGGCCGGCTGTGGAGAGCTCTAGGCTTAAGCAGCCATCTTCTTCAGCGCGCAAGCCACGCCCCCCGTAGAGTAAGCATTTTAAATGCTGCTAACCTGCTCAGCCAAGATAGTTCACATTTGGCTATATGTCCAGTTTGGATTTCTATTTTGGATGCAAGGGGTTTTAGATTAGTGACTGCTAGTGAACTAGTGGTATTAGTCAGGGTAATACTCAGGTAAGGTATACCTTTATCAGTCCACAAGCACGGGAGGGATTTTTGTAGCTTGAGACGTTCCATGTCTGGTACCCCCAGATTCAGGATGAGGGATTTGGTAAAGTTCACTTTATAGTATGAGATGTCTCCAAAGGATTTCAGTGTTTCATGTGCTATAGGGAGTGAGGTAAGTGGGTTTGTTATTAGCAGTACCACATCGTTCGCAAATAAGTTTATGACATGAGGAGTAGAACCAAAGTGAAAACCAACTATGTTAGCGTTTGCTCTGATGGCCTCCACCAGGGGTTCAATCATGAGATTGGAGATTGTTGGAGGTAAGGGACAGCCCTGGTGGGTTCCATTTGTTATCTGAAAAGGAGTGGAGAGCATTCTGGGTGTGTACACTTGTGCCGAGGGGCAGGGGTATAAGGCTAGTACCGCATTCAATATATGACCACTAAAACCAAACTTAGACAAAGTCATTGACATGTACTTCCAGTGAACTCTATCAAATGCCTTCTCTGTGTCTATGGAAAGCAGCAGAGAAGGCGTTTTGGTTTTTTCAACATGGTGTATAATATTAATGATCCTTCTGGTGGCATCTGTGGTTTGACTTCCCTTCACGAAGCCCATCTGGTCTCGCTGGATAAGGAATGGAATAAAGGCTGTTAGTCGTTTTGCTGTTAGTTTTGCATAAATTTTGATATCGGTGTGAAGAGATAGGGAGAAAATTGGGTGGTGTACTAGGTTCTTTGCCTGGTTTGGGAAGGGTGACAATATATGCTTGTAACATTTCTGGGGGAAATTTCGTTGTGTTTGCAGCTTTTGTGAAGATGATATTATAAAGAGTACTATAGTAAGTAGCGAATTGATTTGCAATATCTTGTGGGTTATTGATTTTGTGTTTAAGGGTGGGGTGTATTAAGTAGTCAATCCATATCAGTGTCTTTCAGCATCCTTTCAGGGGAGGTAATCCTCCTTTTTGCTTGGCCGGGCTTCTGGTAGATGGGCTGGAGGTCCCAGAGGAGGATCCGCTGTTCAGGAGGGCTCCGTGGGGTTGATGTGAGGGACCGGAACGGCCCTTAGATACGATCATGGCCCGCTGCTCCGTCCATCCTGCTGAGGCATCGACGCCATTTTGTTGAGGCTCGTGCGCCTTAAAGAAGTCCTGCAGTTTCTGAGAAGTTTTTTTCTATGGTGGGTCATCTCTGCAAATGCCGTGGGTCCCAGGGAGTCTGTGGATGCCTTTTGGGATGTAGATGCTGCCGGTGTGTCACGTACCTTAAGGCAGAGCCCGGAATGCAGGGAGCGGCCTCTCGTAGACCCCTGACTCGGGAGGCCCTGGTAGTGATGACAGGGACTCGGGAGCACAGAGGAGCACAAGTGCCTGACTGGATGGTTGATGTAGAAAGCAGCAGACTGTTGATGGTGGAGGTATCCTGTAGTCCAACAGCGGAATGCAGGTAATGGTAAGGTTAAGCAGACAGTGGGAGGATTTCTGTAGTCCAGCAGCGGAGTGCAGGTGATCGCAGGATACAACGGACAACGGGAGGAGTTCTGTAGTCCAACAGTGGGTGCAGGTGCAAACAGGATATAGCAGGTAGTGGAAAGAGTCCTGTAGTCCGCAGCAAGAGGTAGGAGGCAACAGGGCACAGAGGAGACAACCGCCGGGTGCGGTGGTGGACTGGGAGGTGTCCTGTAGTCCAGCAGCGATAAACAGGCAACCGGCAGATAACGGATAGTACAACAGTCCAGGTCAGGCACAGGCGAGCAGATCAGGTACAGAAACGGAATCCAGAAGAGTAGTCGGGTACAAAGCCAAAAGTCGGGGACAGGCAGCAAACAGCGAAGTCAGGAACAAGCCGGGTTCAATACGGATCAGGATACAGATTCAGATTCAGGTTCAGATACAGGATACCAGAGTACACAGGAATGCTGTTGATCAGGCAGCAAGGCAGTAAAGCAAGGATCCACTTTAAATAGCGCCATTGGCGCCAATTGTGTCAAATGGCTGCGCGCGCTCCCGCGCGCGTGCATGCTCCTGCGCGCGTGCTCCCGCGTGCGCGCGCACGGGCGCACGGGCGCACCGCCGACCGCCATAACGCTCTTCTTACCGCACAGAAGATCTTCTGCGTCTTGCGCCGCTCGGATGCCGGTGAGAAGGATCTTCCTGACACGGTGGTTATGGGTGGCGGTGGATTCTCTCTGGCGGCCGAGCGGAGCTCTCAATTCCAGCATCCATGTTGGAGCTTGGTTGCCACGCCCCCCCTCCAAAGGAAGTTTCTAATGTGACATACGAGACACCTAGACTTGTGAAAACTAATATTTATATCCAGTTTTGTCATGGTGCAGAAAATATTCTTGGCATACAGTAGATGTGTAGCAGGAGCACCGATTGTTTGATTTGGTCTGCTTAAAGCTTCACAGAAAAAAGTCTGATTACTTCCCCTGCCTCCAGAGGAAGTTTCTAGAATTTAGGGTGGGAGGAGTCAAATGTCCAGTCTAAATATTCAGCAAGCTTCATTATACACCTGGCGGGGCTCCATCAAAGGCCTTCTCTGCTGTTGGCATTGGATGTGGAGATCGGCCTTTGATCGGATCCACTGACAATACCTCACTCAAGTACTGAGGGGGTTTGGGTTCTCTGGCACTATTTTGTCGGCAATCCTGGTTCTGTACTCAAACCCCTCTGCTCAGGTGTATACTCCGGAAACGGTGTCCAAACCTTTTTGTATCTCTAATGGGACCAGACAAGGGTGCCTACTCTCCCCCTTGATATTCAATTTGCGAGTCTTTAGCCACTTATATCCGCAATCACCCGGATATCAAGGGATTCCCAATACATAATTCTATTCACACCATAAGTCTCTTAGTAGATGATATTATCATAGTGCTTACAGAGGGGGAGACTTCCCTGGCTTTGATACATTCTGCACTAGAATTGTTTAACCTTGTCTCGTACTATAAAGTCAATGAGAGCAAATCATTCATATTAGGGCTGGATATCAATCCAAATGTACAGAGAAAACTCAGAGCACAATTTCCCTACACCTGGAAGGAAGATGGGATAAAATATCTGGGTATAACCCCGATGGCCTCCGCTGATCACCTAGTAAAAGCTAACTACACCCCATTTCTAATGTCCAAAGTAAAAAACTTCAATATATAGCAAAGGTGGAATTATCATGGTCTGGCCGAGTAGCAACATTTAAAATGGTAGTCCTTCTGCAACTACTATATCTGTTTAGGACCTTACCAATACTGGTCCCAAATTCATTCTTCTCCCCAGCCCAATCTCTAATTAATACATTTCTATGGCAGGGTAGAAGAGCTAGATGCGCATTCAAAAACCTAGTAGCAACAAGGAAAGCAGGGGGGTAGGACACGTATTATTAACAGACTACCATGCAGCAGCAATTTTGGCACAGGTGAGGGCTTGGTTCCCCCAGTCAGGGTCATCTGATGCTAGATGGCTGGGACTGGATAAATCACAGATACAAGGTCATGAGTTTTATGATCTACTATTGTCCAGCAGATTTCGTACCTGTAGGTACTCTGGCCTTTCTCCCACAATACTAGCCATGCTACAAGCACAGAACACCCTCTTAAATACGCCAATAGGAAACACAGTAGCTAAACTCATTCCACTTAATGTAACTAGCATACCTATGCTCATACCGGACATACACGTATCCCAGTGGTTGTCTAAAGGAATAACCACATTAGAGGACCTAAAGGTAGGCCCTGTACTTAAAACATTCAGGAACATGCAATTAGAGTATGGTATTGAGGATCATAGAAACTATAGATACCTACAAATCGTGCATTTCCTCCGAAAAAAGCCATATATCACTAGTTATCTATCGTGGAGAGTGGTTCTATACCTCACTAATCGCCTCACCAAATTAAAGGTAAAGCTTCATGAAACAAATTAATTTACAAAATCTGTAGCCATTAAGGCATAGGAGATGGCTATAGGGGTGTCCTATACCATGGAGCAATGGCAAAAAAAACTTCACCACTCCGTTGTAGGAACTGTGGACGTAATGGCACATTGTACCATTCTGGTAGAATCAATAATTATAGTGACATATATGCTTCTAAGTGCTAGATTGTCCATTATGACACACTGGAAAGATGTCAATCCACCCCCGCTCTCAGAGATAAAACAAAACAAGTAACGTTCATGCTACCTATGAACTGATGTATGCATCTACACAAGGTAATTACCAAAAATACTACACTCTAAATGGAAACCATGGCTAGAATGGTACAACAGAACCAACAAGGTAAATGTCCAATACTTACTTGTTGTAAAAAAAGAACTCTCCTAGATCTCTTCCCCCTTTCTCTCTTCCCACCCCATATTCTCACTTCTCTCTCCTTCTTGCCTCGCTACTCCCATCCTTCAGTGTAACCAATAGTATGACTATGTTCTCAAGTTATATTCTGTTTGAATATTTACAAGTGAAACATGATGATTGAATGAATACTATGCAACCACATTGAAAAAATGTAAATGTTATATGACAAGCCTCAGTATTATAAGTGTGAAATGATATTGATGTAACACAACGCTTATGTTACTATTGTTAATCCCTGATATAAACTGTATGCCTCAATCTTCAATAAAAAAAAAACTATTGGAATTAGGAACTTTGAACAATACTGTACTGAACAATGAGGGCATAGATTTTTGACTCTCATAAACAGTACAATTTACCACTAGAATCAATTGGTTCCTTTTCAGCCATTATACAGGAATTATCCAACAAGGGGTGTTGAAAGCAAACTCAGTTGTAAAAAACTATATGTTTGGCCTATTAAAAAACTGATCATTAATATTCTTTTGTTTGAAGGATATATCCTAAACTGATGATTTCATGGTTCCCATCATTGTTGTGCTACCTACCTCCAACTAAACATGTCAAATGCCCAATTTACACCATGAGATTCTCAAGAATGTCAAAAAGAATACCAAAAAAAAGAAAAAAATAACCAAAAATACACTCTTAAAACCATAGGGTTAGAAACACCCCAAATCATAAAACCAGATTTTGATTATTTTGCAACTGTACATCAAATACAATTATTAATTATAATATTGTATAAAACAATGTATTCAATTGTAATATATTACTATTACATATTAGGCAAATGGCCCTCACATATTCATGAAAATATAGCGGTATGTAAATAAACCGGGAATTTCTCAAGTCTCAGGAGACCAACATACTAGTTTGTGAGGCTCATATAATTCTCAGACTCAATATGGTGCAAATAGTGTATATACAAATTTTCTATATATGTGCCCAAAAAATGCTATCTTCACAAGACAATGGCCTACACAATACTTAATAGTACATCTTTATCATACAATTATTTTTAAAACATGGCCACAAAACACATAAATCTATCAGCAACAATAATGGGGATTCCTAAAAAGTTGGTTAGAAACAATGAGTGTAAAAGGAGCTGCAAAAACATATATAATTGGCCAGAAAATGAAGGAAAAATATATCAAAATAAAATATCAGTTAAGTAACAAAAAAAATAAAAAATACCCTTGTCTTACCCAAAGGAGAGAAGCCTCTATTGTGTTGTTCTCTCTCCCCAGCTGAAATTATTAATGTTCTCTTTCATTAGGCTTATGGACACAGCATCCCATGTGGGAACCCAACCTGAAAGTGACCTCACTTCTTGGGGAAGTTCTCCGTAGACATACGGTCTCTGGTCCCTTAACTCAGCTCCAGGTAGGAGCCAAGTAACCAACATGTTGTTTCAGGGCTCAACTCTTGTCGGCTTCAGGGTTACCTTGCATTGCACTCCATGCTGCACATTGACGGTGCCATCTTGCCCTTACTGCAGGATCCCCATCAAAAAAGAAAAAAAACTAAAAACAAATACACAAACATTAAACAAAAAGCCCTGGTCACCCCAATGTGTGGATCCCAGATCAGGGACCAGAGGTCCACCCCCTGGTGTTCCTCACACCAAAAATGAGGCCCCAAGGAGGGAAATATGCATACATATCTTATTATAATCAATAATACATACAGATACTTTTTGCTAAATATATAAATAAAAAAGCTCAAACATTGTTACAGTTTCAAAGAATATAGTATATTCCATATGCCATTAATGTGTAAACCGCTGGCAACAAAAGTAAGCACACCTCTAAGTGAAAATGGTATCATGTGACTCATTTGTGTTACAAGGTCACAGGTATGAATGGGGAGCAGGTGTGTTCAATTTGGTGTTATCACTCTCACTCTCCCATACTGGTCACTGGAAGTGCAACATGGCACCTCATGGCAAAGAACTCTCTGAAGATCTAAAAAAAAATTGTTACTCTACATAAAGATGGCCTAGGCTATAAAGAGATTGTCAAGACCCTGAAACTGAGCTGCAGCACAGTGGCCAAAGCTATACAGCGGTTTCAAGGACAGGTCCCACTCAGAACAGGCCTCGCCATGGTCGACCAAAGAAGTTGAGTGCACATGCTCAGCATCATATCCAGAGGTTGTCTTTCGGAAATAGAGGTATGAGTGCTGCCAGTATTGCAGATGTTGAAGCGGTGGGGGGGTCAGCCTGTCAGTGCTCAGACCATACACCACACACAGCATCAATTTGGTCTGCATGGCTGTTGTCCCAGAGGGAAGCCTGTTCTAAAGATGATGCACAATAAAGCCTGAAAACAGTTTGGTGAAGACAAGCAGACTAAGGACATGGATTACTGGAACCATGTCCTGTTGTCTAGATGGTGTCAAGCATGTGTGGCGGCAACCAGGTGAGGAGTACAAAGACAAGTGTCTTGCCTACCGACAAGCATGGTGGTGGGAGTGTCATGGTCTGGGGCTGCATGAGTGTTGCTTGCACTGGGGAGCTACAGTTCATTGAGGGAACCATGAATGACATATACTGTAACATAATGAAGCAGAGCATGATCCCCCCCGCCCTTTAGCGACTGGGCGGCAGGGCAGTATTCAACATGATAACAACCCCAAACACACCTCCAAGACAACCACTGCCTTGCTAAAGAAGCTGAGGGTAAAGGTGATGGACATGTCTGACACACATTTAATCCCTTGGTCGCTCAAGATGTTAATCACTTTGCAGCCATAGGATTAGCAATGATCATGGTATTAGGGCCAGTTCACACCACATGCAGTCCAGTGCATTTTTATTTGGTGAATTAAAAATGCATGGAAAGTAGGTTATATGGTTTGCAATGGCATAGTTCACACCAGTACTTGCAGTTCCAGTGCGTTCCAGTAAAAAAAAAAAAAAAAAAAAAGAAGAACATGCTGTATTTATTCTGCACTGGAACACTTTAAAATGCATCAAAAACGCACTACAACGAACCAGAATATGCCTAAATGCACCAAAAACACACTGCAACACACTTGTCCTTATTTAAGGTTAAGTAAAAAGGGGGAGGGGGGAAGCACTGGACTGCATCAAAAATGCACCAATAATACATCAAAACGCACTGGAAGGCAGAAGAACACTGCTTTTCTATGGTGTGAACTGGCCCTTAGTGTCACTGGTGATGTCTGTGGCAGTTAGTCAG
Source organism: Lithobates pipiens (assembly GCF_037356315.1). Taxonomy (NCBI): domain Eukaryota; kingdom Metazoa; phylum Chordata; class Amphibia; order Anura; family Ranidae; genus Lithobates; species Lithobates pipiens. The sequence continues at coordinate 485,761,740 of NW_027507764.1, read as the reverse complement.
ATCTTACCAGTGGCAGATTGCCCGCTGCACTATCGCAGTCCCATGATAAGTCTCTGATCACCACCATTAGTAATGTAAAAAAACAAAAAACAAAACAGAATTTCAGATTTTCGAATTTCAGATTCTTCAGAATTATCGAAATAAGGAATACTGCATCTAAATGAATGGAACATAATGAATTTGAATACTTCCGAAGTTATGAATTTATTTTACATAACGAATTTCGATCATAAGGAATGACCCGAAAATCAAAAAACAAAAAATGAATAAAATGAATAAAATGAAAATGAACACATTTTTTGGCAGTGTCTATTGTGTTTTTCCAAAAAAAAAAATTCTCATTTATATCGCAAAGAGTAAAAAATCCAGTGGTCATCAAATACCACCTAAAGAAAGGTCTGTGTGAAAAAAAAAGTTATACAAATTTAGTTTTTGTACAGCATTGCATGACAGTGCAAATCTCAAGCAGTAACGCAGTACTAAATATTAAAAAATGACCTGGTTATGAAGGGGTAAAACCTTCCAGAAAAAGTATCAAATGTTTAGGATGAGTAATGTCTCCTCATTGGCAAGATCACATTCACATCCCCCAGATACAGGTTGGCATAAATGGGTCACAGATAGTCCCTATTTCTTTCCTCTTCACTTGGAGGTTGTAGGATCTATTAAATACAAGTACTGTGGGTCAGAGTAAACAAAAGTAACTGCATAATGAAGGTAATGTATTCCCAACACTTTAAATCCATGTCTTTAAAACATTTCCTGACAACTTTCAGGCCTAACTGTTGTGAAAACACTATATATTCATGTACCAGTATACTACATAAACAAACATATTTTTCATGGTTAAGTAATCCTCATTCAAAGCGGTTATTAAATGTATTGTGTCCTTTAAATAACTTGGTAATCATTCAACATGAGTGCCTAAAACTTCCTCAGATCAGTTTACTTGCATTGCTTGTCAGGCTACCAATACCTGAAACTATGGGTCTACCTGTAGGAATCATTCTACTCTTATGGATTTTTGGTAACACATTAAAGGTTGTAAGACTTTAAATGGGGTCCATGCTTTATCAAAACAATTGAAAAAGGTGTATCTGATAACTTTCTTTTTCAAGACTAGAAATATTCTAGTCAATGGACTGGACTTTCTATATTTTAGGATGATCTCAAACATTTCAATGTACTGGGCTTTATCCTGCAAGACAAAAAAAGTGCAGCGCTATGTTGCAATGCATAAATCCAAATATAAATATAAAAAATAATGTATATAGAGTGCTAATTATCAACCATGTGTGATAAGTGAGTCCATAAGTATTCTGGTTTATATTCCACGAACACTCTCCAAAGTGTAAATTCAATTGCAGTCCAAGTGAAAACATATTCTAATAGACAGGTGTAGAAATCCAGCTATTAAGTGAGACCCTTAAGGATAGAGAGAACACCACCACCACCATAATTATGGAGGAGGCTTACCGGATGATGTTGACTTAGCGGGGCTTACGCCTCCAAGTCTCAATAGGCTTTATGAAATTAAACCAACCCAGTAAGGATAGAAGGTCCTCCGTCTCGTCTCTGGTATCGGACCATCAGACCATCAATGGCAAGTGATTCATGATTTTCAGAAACATCAAACAGAAGGCGGAAACTTGGTTTCATACAGGAAACATGCAAATAAAAAATTGGACTTCATCCTGAATATCAAAATTGCCACGCTTATCAGAAGGTTTTATGATTATTTGTTCATTCTGACTCAAAGTATGCAGAGCCTGATTAAAGTTCTTTTTATAATGTTCTTTGGGCATATAATGTCTTGTGTAGTCTCTCTTATAAATAAATCAATCCTTTCATTCGAGGAGTATGGCTGACAAGCAGAGGAAATGGGCACATAGAGAAAGAGCTCTGCAAAGCAGCTTCTCGCCGGAGTTCACGGTGATCTCTCTGGCCACAAGCATGATTCAAGCCGCAAGAAGAATGGGAACACATACCCTCTATATCCCGCAAGAGGAAAGAACAAGGTCAACCGGGGAAGATGACAGATTTCTTCCCTCTCCACACTGACACAGTCATTGAATCTTCAAAAAGCTCCATGTCTGCACAGATATCAGACCATCAGTCAATGCTTTATCAATGCATTGAAAAAAGTTTATCTTGTGATAACTTTCTTTTGAAGACTAGAAATCTTGTCACTGGACTGGGCTTTCTATTTTTTAGGATGGTCTCAAACATTTCAATGTACTAGACTTTATGCTGAATATCAATATTGCCACCCATATCAGAAGGTTTCATGATAATTTGTTCATTCTGACTCAAACTATGCAGAGCCTGATTAAAGTTAACTTTGTAATGTCCTCTGGGCATATAATGTCTTGTGTAGTTTCTCTTGTAAACAAATCAATGCTCTCACTCATGGGGGGGGGGGGGGGTTCCAATGTCCATGGGCACAGCACAGTAACAATTCCAGCTGTTGGAGGACTAGGAACATATACCCTCCATGTCCCACAAGAGGAAAGAACATGGTTGGCCAGGGAAGATTACATATTTCTTCCCCACGCAGTGCTGACACAGCAGCCAAAATGGCGCCAGTGGCTCTGCTGGCCCCCGCTCTAGCCGTTCCTCACAAGATGGGAACACGTAAGGGAATTCTGGTAACCCCCCAAAAAAATTACAGCAATCCTACTTCATATGCCTCCTCTTCCTGAGCCAGTCCTTGCAAATCGAAAAAGAAGCTGACATCGACATGTGGCTATAGAGGTGAGTGATTTCTGCAACTCAATGGATGACACGAGGGAGCTCCAGGATTCTATTGCATCCTTTCCCACATGTAATTAGACACAACCTTGTAGGATATGTTAGTCTCCCTTAGGAACAATATACATTGCTGACATTATAACCATGGTACAGCAGTTTAACCCCCGACATGTCTGAGGTGGGGGATAGTTTCACACATAGAAGCCAAAAATGGGAGAGTTTGCTGAAACATTCAATGATCTGGTGGATGCCCACAATGAGAGTGAGGATGACAGAGTGGCTGAAAAAAAATGGCAGACCTGGAAGACTGCCCAAGGATCCCAGAATCTGTTAAGCCTTCTGATCTGAAAGTTTATTTTGTCAAAAGGCGCTCCCTGATCTACTGCTAGAGGTACTGATCATTGATTGGATTCATAGGTTGCTCTATTTTCCCCACAATATCTGTGGAAATATTTACCTGCACAGGTTTCCTTTGGGAATTGTTAATTTTTTGCTTTTTTTGTAAAAAAAATTTGTGTTTTTGCACAGAGCAGTCCAATTCCTCCTCTACTCTGGTCTCTCGCCGACACTCCTGGCCCCTCCCTCCTGCCGAGTGCTTCCACATCAAGCAGCTTGCTGTGGGGGCAACCAAACTGAGCCGCTGCTCTGTGCATACATTCAGACGAGGAGCTGTGGCTCGGCCCCACCCCCTCTGTCTCCTCATTGAGACAATAAATAGCACCCGCTACTGTCTCAGCCAATGAAGGAGTGTCTCGGACAGCTGAGGCTCTTGAGGAGCTGGATCAAGATGGGGCTTAGGTAAGTATTAAGGGGACTGATAGGGGCTGCTACACACAGAAGTTTTTTACCTTAATGCATAGAATGCAATAAGAAAAAAAAATCTTCTGCCTTTAGAACCAGTTTGACTGATCTATATTAAGTTTCTGTGTGTTAAAGGGGTTAAAGAACATAAATGCCTCACATCCCGGAGAAAAAGTCAAGACTCATGTATTTGTGATCTGATCACCTCTCACAACATCTGATCCTCCAGTCCTTTTTCATCCTCACAACTGCACTCTACTGCAAGGTAATTCCATATTTACACTTTTACATTTTAGTGCTTTTGGAGAAGAATTCTTTGAACTTTTTCTCAATCTGCCAGTGGCAGTATGTCCTTCACAATTTCTGCTATGAACATCAAGGGATTTAACAGCCCAGCAGAGAGGCATATGCTCTGGAAAGATACCAGTAAGCTAGGCTATGACATTATTTGCCTACAAGAGACTAATTTTAATAATTGTAACCCTACCTTGCTGTCAAACGACTCTATTCTCAAATCTTTTTCGCAAGTGCGCCTTCCAAGAAACGAGGTGCGGCTATAGCAATTAAGAACATTGTGAGAACATTGTAGCCTTTACTTGTATCTCATCCATCACAGATGACATGGGTAAATACACTATCCTCACCTGTGAGATCAATTATATTTTATACACATATGTACCAAACCTTGAACAACTTTCCTGTTTGAAGAAAATATGGAGAAAAGTCAAATCTACAGTATGTTCTAAGGATCCATCATTCTCTGCGATGATTTTAATGCTACCCCTGACATACAGTTGGATATCTCTAATCCATCTCGCAAATGATTCCATAGAGCCACATTAGCTCACTTTGTTACCACCTCCAACTTACAGTATGTCTGGAGATGCCAGCACTTCACAGAGAAAGACTATTCCTTTTTTTCCCACCATCTTACTTACTCTAAACTGGACTTGTTTTGGTGGATACATTTTTACTATAAAAATTTTGCAAGTTAGTAATCCATAAAATATCATGGTCTGATCATGCTCTGGTTTTCATAATGATAGGGGAGGCTCACACAGAAACATTTCCTCCGAACAGAGCCATATACCACTACTTATCTATGGTGGAGAGTGGTTCTATACCTCACTAATCCCCTCACCAAAATTAAAGGTATCTCATTATTTTATATAATCTTCTTCATGAAAATAATGAATTTACAAAATCTGTAGCCATTAAGGCATGGGAGATGGATATAGGGGTGTCCTATACCACAATGGCAAAAAGCAAAAAACTGTGGACGTAATGGCACATTGTACCATATAATGTGGACTTGCCCTACCATGCATGCATTTTGGTTCCAGATATTTAGACTTCTCGCGACAATTATGGGGACAGGGCTTCCTACCACTGCTGGAATGGCCATTCTATCTCTGGGAATAGAAACCATTCTGGCAGAATCAAGAATTATAGTGATGAATATCCTTCTAAGTGCTAGATTGTCCATGATTGTTATGAGACACTGGAAAGATGTCAATCCACCCCCGCTCTCAGAGATAATACAAAACAACTAACGTTCATACTACCTATGAATTGATGTATGCATCTACACTCTAAATTGAAACCATGGCTAGAATGATACAATGGAACCAACAAGGTAAATGTCCAAAACTTACTTGTTGATCACCAAGCTCTACATTCCAAGACTGTGTCCTAGATCTCTTCCCCCTTTCTCTCTTCCCACCCCATATTCTTACTTCTTCTCTCCCCTTTTTGCCTCCCTACTCCCATCCTTCAGTGTAACCAATAGTATGACTATGTTCTCAAGTTATACTCTGTTTTAAATATTTTCAAGTGAAACATGATGATTGAATGAATAATATGCAACCACATTGAAAAATTTGAATGTTATATGACAAGCCTCAGTATTATAAGTGTGAAATTATATTGATGTAGCACAACACTTATGTTGCAATTGTTAATCCCTGATATAAACCGTATGCCTCAATCTTCAATAAACAACTATTGGAATTAGGAACTTTGAACAATACAATACTGAACAATGAGGGCATAGATTTTTGACTCTCATAAACAGTACAAGTTACCAGTAGAATCAATTGATTGCTTTTTAGCCATTATACAGGAATTAAACCAACAAGGGGTGCTGAAAGCAAACTCAGATGTTTGGCCTATTAAAAAACTGATCATGAATATTCTTTTGTTTGAAGGATATATCCTAAACTGATGATTTCATGGTTCCCATCATTGTTGTGTTGCCTACTTCCAACTAAACATGTCAAATGCCCCATTTGCACCATGAGGAGGTCAATAATGTCAAAAAGAATACCATAAATAAATCACCAAAAATACAAAAAATACACTCTTAAAACCATAGGGTTAGAGACACCCCAAATCATAAAACCAGATTTTGATTTTGCAACTGTACATCAAATACAATTATTAATTATAATAATGTATAATACAATGTATTAAATTGTATTATATATTATTATTACATATTAGGCAAATATCCCTCGCATATTCATGACAAGATAGCAGTATGTAAATAAACCTGGGAATTTCTCAAGTCTCAGGAGACCAACATATTAGTTTGTGAGGCTCATATAAATCTCAGACTCAATACGTTGCAAATAGGGTACATACAAACTTTCTATATATGTACCCAAAAAATGCTATCTTCACAAGACAATGGCCTACATAGTACTTAATAGTACATCTTTATCATACCATTAGATTTAAAGCATGGCCACAAAACACATAAATCTATCAGCAACAATAATGGGGATTCCTAAAAAGTTGGTTAGAAACAATAAGAGTGTAAAAGGAGCTGCAAAAACCTATATAATTGGCCAGAAAATGAAGGAAAAATATATCAAAATAAAAAAGTCAGTTAAGTACAGTATTTTCTGGCGTATAAGACTACCTTTTACACTTAAAAAAAATGCCCAAAAATCAGGGGTCGTCTTATACGCCGGGTATACAATGCTGCCCGATGGATGTCAGCCCCCAAATGTCTGCTAATACTGTATGTGGCTTCAGCTACAAACAGTATACGCCGTTGAGCCAATCTCGGCGAGCAATGTATTCTATTAATGAATACAGAGCCTGTTTGGATTGGAGTAACAACCTCTGCAAATCCGAGCAGGCTACATAGAGTAGCCTGCTCGGATTGGCTTAGAGAGAGAGAGAGAGAGAGAGAGAGAGAGAGAGAGAGAGAGAGAGAGGCAAGGGCTGATGATGCTACAGCCTCTGCCAATCCAAGCAGGCATTGTATTCATTAAAATAATACACCGCTCACCATATTTCCCTGGGTAAATCCATTCCCTGATCTCCTACTACTATACATCCTGCTGTTTGCCTTTGAGGTCCCAGGCACCCAAGAGGGACAGGTAAATCTGGGACATATGACAGGGGGTTTATTAAATGCATTTTGGTGGACAATTCCCATAGAATATAACCCAAAAGTGGTATAGGTTTGGTTAGTGAAAAATTCTACTTTCCAGAGTTGTGGCGTTCAATAGATCTCTGTTTGTGTTATTATTGTTTGATTTACTTTATGACGTATCACAGCATGGCGGATGAGTAGTTGGCATTCTTGCTTTGTGTTTTTTAATGGTTCTAATGTTTTTTTTAAATGGTGTTGCCTCAGAAGGGGGGTAGTCTTATACCACGAGTATTGCCCAAAACCTATGTTTTCACTTGAAAAATAGGGGGTCGTCTTATACACTCAGTCGCCTTATACGCCGGCAAATACGGAAAAAAAATCCCCTTGTCTTACACAAATGAGAGAAGCCTCTATGGTGTTGTGCTCTCTCCCCAGCTGAAATTATTAATGTTCTCCTTCATTAGGCTTATGTACACAGCATGCCATGTGGGAACCCACCCTGAAAGCGACCTCACTTCTTGGGGAAGTTCTCAGTAGACATACGCTCTCTGGTCCCTTAACTCAGCTCCAGGTAGGAGCCAAGTAATCAACATGTCGTTTCAGAGCTCACCTCCTGTCAGCTTCAGGGCTACCCTACATTGCACTCCATGCTGCACATTGACGGTGCCATCTTGCCCTTACTGCAGGAACCCCATTAAAAAACTAAAAAACTAAAAACAAATACACAAATAATAAACAAAAAGCCCTGGTCACCCCAATGTGTGGATCTCAGATCAGGGACCGGAGGTCCACCCCCTGGTGTTCCTCGCACAAAAAAGAGGCCCCAAGGAGCCAAATTTGCATACATATCTTATTATAAACAATAATACATACAAATATTTTTTATTTATAAATTTAGTAAAAAGTAAAAAACTCAAACGTTGTTTCAGCTTCAAAGAATATAGCATATTCCATTAATGTTTAAACTGCTGGCAACAAAAAAGTGAGCACACCTCCAAGTGAAAATGTCCAAATTGGGTCCAATTAGCTATTTTTCACTCCCTGGTGTCTGACTTGTTTGTTTGTGTTACAAGGTCACAGGTATGAATGGGAAGCAGGTGTGTTAAATTTGGTGTTATCACTCTCTCTCACAGGTTCCACTCAGAACAGGCCTCGCCATGGTCGACCGAAGAAGTTGAGTGCACATGCTCAGTGTCATATCCAGAGGTTGTCTTTCGGAAATATACGTATGAGTGCTGCCAGTATTGCAGATGTTTAAGGGGTGGAGGGAGTTAGCCTGTCAGTGCTCAGACCATACACCACACACTGCATCAAATTGTCTGCATGGCTGTCATCCCAGAGGGAAGCTTCTTCTAAAGATGATGCACAATAAAGCCTGAAAACAGTTTGCTAAAGACAAGCAGACTAAGGACATGGATTACTAGAACCATATCCTGTTGTTTGTTGAGACCAAGATACATTTATTTGATTCAGATGGTGTCAAGCATGTGTGGCGGCAACCAGGTGAGGAGTACAAAGACAAGTGTGTCTTGCCTACAGACAAGCATGGTGGTGGGAGTGTCATGGGCCATCTGGGGCTGCATGAATGCTGCTGGCACTGGGGAGCTACAGTTCATTGAGGGAACCATGAACGATAATGTACTGTGACATACTGAAGCAGAGCATGATTCCCCCCCCCCCCTTCAGCGACTGGGCTGGAGGGCAGTATTCAACATGATAACAACCCCAAGCACACCTCCAAGACAACCACTGTCTTGCTAAAGAAGCTGAGGGTAAAGGTGATGGACTGGACAAGCATGTCTCACATGTCTGACATGCATTTAACCCCTTGGTTTCACAAGATGTTAACCCCTTTGCAGCCATAGTATTAGCAATGATCATGGTTTTAGGGCCAATTCATACCCCATGCAGTCCAGCGCATTTTATTCGGGCATCAAAAATGAATGGAAAGTAGGTTACATGTTTTTCAATGGCATAGTTCACACCAGTGTTTGCCGTTCCAGTAAAAAAAGTAGAACATGCTGTATTTTTTTCTGCACAGGACTGTACTGGCACACTGTAAAACACATCAAAAATGCACTGGAACGCACCGGAACGCACCTAAATGCACCAAAACTGCATTGCAACACACTTGTCCTTATTTAAGGTTAAGTAAAGAGAGGGGGGAAAGCACTGGACTGCATCAAAAATGCAGCAAAAACACATCAAAACACACTGGAACGCAGAAGAAGACTGCGTTTCTATGTTGTGAACTGGCCCTTAGTGTCACTGGTGATGTCTGTGGCAGTTAGTCAGTTCCCGCCAGTGGCAGTTAGTGGCAGATTGCCCGCCGCACTATCGCAGTCCCATGATAAGTCTCTGAGCACTACCATTAGGAATGTAAAAAGAAAATCTGAATTTCAGATTTTCTAATTTTTCTGAATTATCGAAATAAGGAATACTGTATCTAAATGAATTTGAATATTTCCGAAGTTATGAATTTATTTTAAATAACAAATTTCGATCATAACAGATGACCCGAAAATAAAAAAATAAAAAGCTACAAATGAAATGAAAACTAACACATTTTTCGGCAGTGCATGTGTCTATTGTGTTTTTCCAAAACACGTATCTCATTTATATTGCAAAGAGTAAAAAATCCAGTGGTCATCAAATGCCACCTAAAGAAAGCTCTGTGTGAAAAAAAAAATTACACAAATGTTGTTTCTGTACAGCATTGCATGACAGTGCAAATCTCAAGCAGTAACGCAGTACTAAATAGTAAAAAATGGTCTGGTCATGAAGGGATAAAACCTTCCAGAAAAAGTATCAAATGTTTTGGATGAGTACCGTCTCCATGTAATATAGAATTACTTGCTCTCGCTTTACTATAGAGTACTGTACTGATCTTGCCTTTCTCCTTCCTAATTTTGAGATAAAGGAAAGGCACTCTACATCCTTATATTTGACAGTGAAGATCAGGTTATATTTATTTCTTTTTATGAAATGACAAAATTCATTTTTATTTATTATTTTACACAAGCAACTATAAAACGCAATGCTTCCAATATTAGTGTATAAGGGAAAAATAACCATTACATTGCAGACTTTTACAATACAGTCAAAATAATCTTGATCTGTTCAATCCAATATATTGTACATACCAATACCTGGTCTTTGCCTCTTGCACCACAGTTTTCATATGTAAATGACTGGATACATTTTCATGGGATACCTCTCATATATTTGGAAGGCTCAAGATATGCACCGTGAAAGAGAGAGAAAGCTCCAATAGTGTAAAACCCTTTATTGTAAAAAATTAAAAATATAAAATAACACTTACAATAAAAATGGAACTTGGCCTTAAGTCCGTTGCGCCGGCCGGACGCACATGGACATCAAGGTCTTATAAAGTCGAACCCTTTATCACTTGCTCATCTGAGGGAGTGGTATATTTGATACAGTGCCCTTGCGGCCTCCAATATGTTGGGAGGACCAAGAGGGCACTGAGGGTGAGACTTAATGAACATATAGGGAACATAAGGAGGGGCTTTGATAAGCATCCAGTGTGCGCCATTTTGACCAAATGCACAATAGGGACCCCTCCAACACTTTATACATGGGCATTGACAAATACAAGCCCCATTGGAGGGGTGGGCTTAATGTGGAAACGAATGTGAATGCATTCATTAATAATGCTTGATTGTGTTTGTAGGCCGTATAGAAATCTCCCCCCCCCCCTTTTTTTTACATTTTTGGGTATTTTTCTCTTTCTGGGTTGACTGGTCTTAATCATTTGAGGTATTCTGATATTGTATGTTGTGTGTTTCCGGCCCTCCAAGGCACTGTTGCTGACAGCGGAAGTGTTGTCGTTGGAGAGGATGTGATATATTGGAAGTAGGGTAAAGGGCGTTGCGTTCCATCAGACCCCACCAGGTGACTGAACATTTCCTGTATCAGATGGGAATGAGGCTTGGTCAATACGGAAGTTTACATTGGATAACTATCCGGATTGGATGGAGGAGTGAACGGGGGAAGTTCCTAGTGAAAGGAAGGACCTATGTCTTTGTTTACTAATGAAAACAAGGCCTGGTTTTGGCGGGAATAACTGCACGCCCAGAGCGAGGCTTGGAGGGGTAGTGGCATTATAAAAGGAGGTGATATGGCGTGCGCTCGTGCCCCTGGATGATGCAATTTTGTTGCGAAACGCGTAGGGATGAGCGACACGCTAGCATCACCTTGTGTTCGGTGTCCAGGCAGGACGGGTCTGTCCGTGTGCGTCCGGCCGGCGCAACGGACTTAAGGCTTTGAAGTTCCATTTTTATTGTAAGTGTTATTTTATATTTTTATTTTTTTACAATAAAGGGTTTTACACTATTGGAGCTTTCTCTCTCTTTCACGGTGTATATCTTGAGCCTTCCAAATATATGAGAGGTATCCCATGAAAATGTATCCAGTCATTTACATATGAAAACGGTGGTGCAAGGCGAACAATAAGGATTCCTTTGGAGTGGGGGACGATTACACACCTATATGCTCATTGTGACCCTCTGTAGTGGGGGGTCATGAATTTCCGGTAAGAAGTAGACATGTGCAGAGTAAAATATTTTGTTTCGGAATTTCGTTTTCGTCCGAAAAATTTATTTATTTAGTTACTCCCGAAATTTGTTTTTATTTACTTCGTTTTTCGTTCAAAAATTGCATTCGTCCGAAAATCCACATGAATTACGGTCAAATCTGTCTTTGAAGGCTTATGGTGTCTGTCGAATGTATAAAGAAGATTCGACGGAGCTAGTATATAGCATACTTCGTGTGAACTTTAGAACCCTATTAAAGTCTATGGGACTCCAACGTTCAAAATCTAAAGTGCTAATTTTAAAGGCTAATAAGCAAGTTACTGTCCTAAAAAGTGTTTGGGGACCTGGGTCCTGCCCCAGGGGACATTTATCAATACAAAAAAAGTTTTAAAAATTGAAGTTTTTTCGGGAGCAGTGATTTTAATAATGATTAAAGTGAAACAATAAAAGTGTAATATCCCTTTAAATTTCGTAGCTGGGGGGTGTGTATAGTATGCCTGTGAAGGGGCGCATGTTTCTGATGCTTAGAACTGTCCCTGCACAAAGTGTCATTTATGCAGGAAAAAAAGTCCTTTAAAATCACTCGTAGCTATTATGAATTGTCGGCTCCGTAATACAGAGAACACTCATTGGAAGTCATTGATATAATAAATTAATTAATTTCAAAAAAAGTGTGGGGGTCCCCCAAATTCAATTACCAGGCCCTTCAGGTCTGATAAGGATATTAAGGGGAACCCTGCGTCAAATTTCAAAAAAATTTACGTGGGGTTCCCCCTAAAAATCCATACCAGACCCTTTATCCGAGCACGCAACCTGGTAGACCACAGGAAAAGAGGGGGGGACGAGAGAGCGCCCCCCCTCCCTCCTGAACCGTACCAGGCCACATGCCCTCAGCATTGGGAGGATGCTTTGGGGGTCTGTGACCCTTCAAAGCACCTTGTCCCCATGTTGATGTGGAGAAGGGCCTCATCCCCGCAACCCTGGCCAGTGGTTGTGGGGGTCTGCGGGCGGGGGGCTTATCAGAATCTGCCCCCCCCCTGTTTGAAATGGTAAGGGGGTACAAAAGTACCCCTACCATTTCACAAAGAAAGTGTAAAAAAATTGTTAAATAAGACAAACACACTTTTGAAAGGGGGGGGCCGGGATCTGGGGGTCCCTTTGTTAAAGGGGGCTTCCCAATTCTGATAAGCCCCCCACCCGCAGACCCCTCCACATCAACATGGGGACAAGGTGCTTTGAGGGGTCACAGACCCCCAAAGCATCCTCCCAATGTTGAGGGCATGTGGCCTGGTACGGTTCAGGAGGGAGGGGGCTGCTCTCTTGTCCCCCCTCTTTTCCTGCGGCCTGCCAGGTTGCGTGCTCGGATAAAGGGTCTGGTATGGATTTTTAGGGGGACCCCACGTCAATTTTTTTTTTATTTGACGCGGGGTTCCCCTTAATATCCATACCAGACCTGAAGGACCTGGTAATTGAATTTGGGGGACCCCCACGCTTTTTTATTTATTTATTTATTTATTTTATCAATGACTTTCAGTGAGTGTTCCCTGTATTACGGAGCCGACAATTCATAATAGCTGCGAGTAATTTTAAAGGACTTTTTTTCCTGCATAAATTACACTTTGTGCAGGGACAGTTCTAAGCACCAGAAACATGTACCCCTTCACAGGCATACTACAGACACCCCCCAGCTACGAAATTTAAAGGAATATTACACTTTTATTGTTTCACCTCTTATCATTATTAAAATCACTGCTTCCGAAAAAAAACGCCATTTTTAAAACTTTTTTGGCATTGATACATGTCCCCTGGGGCAGGACCCAGGTCCCCAAACACTTTTTAGAACAGTAACTTGCAGAATCTTTTCTCTCTGTCAAATCTTTTTTCTCTGTCGAATATTTTCTCTATATAATCTTGGACTAATAGAGGTAAGGTTAGGCACATTTGACCACAGGTTCTATAGACCCAGATTGTTATTGTCAGAGTCACGTCGAATCTCCTATTCTATATCGAACTGTTGTAACAAGGAAAACGAAAATAAAGCATTTATTTATGTTGGATCTTTCGTTTTTCGGATTCTGTGCTTTCGTTATCGTTTGTCAAAACGAAAACGAAAATACCTGAAATTCGGACGAAAATGCATTCGGACGAAAATTAATGCACATGTCTAGTAAGAAATGAATTCAGACATATGGTGGTGGATTGAACCCTTTTCGTTTATGGAGGATCCCATTTGTATTTAATCTATTACAGCTGGACTTTTTCTCTGTTCACCAATTTGTATGTTCATAGAGACTCTTTGTGTTCACGGGTGTTTTTTTAGATTTGACCAACTGATTTACATTATTTATATTATTGGTCACTAAGGTTGTGGTCTGCCCACCTAAGGGTAGGGCAGTAAATATAAATTACACTATTGGCTTTTATATTTTGACATACACAGTTCCCCCATTAGTTGGGGGGCAGAATAGGATTGCATTTATTTGTTACTTTTTTGCACAGTAGGCTTACAGTATCTGCTCTAATTCATAGTGCACTCAGCGCAGCTTATTAATTTTTTCCTTTTTTGTTTATTTCTGTAATTATGTGATACAGTTAAGCCGCAGCTGAACTCAGTCCTTGGAGACTAACTTGTTATATATTTTTTATTCACCTTACCGCAGTTTGGTTCTTCTTTTTTACCCATTTAATACCGCAATTATTTTCCTCCACTCCCCCAAGCTGACCCCCCTGGAGTCGATAGGCTCCTGGGTGGGGGGGAGGGTGAGGGGAGGAGAAGAAGAGCCACCAGGAGACAGAGTAAAAAAGCAAAAGAAGGAAGGAAATTACAAAATTCAAGTAGCAACTGGCTGCTACCGGACCAAAAGTTCTGAATATCTTTGAAGCACCTGTGTCAACTGAACAAGTGGCACAGGTACACCAATGTCTCCTCATTGGCAAGATCACATTCACATCTCCCAGATACTGGTTGGCATAAAATGAGTCACAGATAGTCCCTATTTCTTTCCTCTTCACTTGGAGGTAGTAGGATCTAATAAATACAGGTATTGTGAGTCAGAGTAAAGAAAAGTAACTGCATAATGAAGGTAATGTATTCCCAACACTTTAAACCCATGTCTTTAAAATATTTCCCAACAACTTGCAGGCCTAACTTGTGAAAACACTATATTCATGTACTGTATATTACATCAACAAACATATTTTTCATGGTTAAGTAATCCTCATTCAAAGCAGTTTATTAAATGTATTGTTTCCTTTAAATAACTTGGTAATCACTCAACATGAGTGTCTAAAACTTCCTTTAAATCAGTTTACTTGCATTGCTTGTCAGGCTACCAATACCTGAAACTATGGGTCTACCTGTAGGAATCATTCTACTTTTATGGATTTTTGGCAACACATTAAAGGTCGTAAGACTTTAAATTAATCCATGCTTTATCAAAAAAATTGAAAAAAGGTTTATCTGATAACTTTCTTTTCCAAGACTAGAAATATTCTAGTCAATGGACTGGACTTTCTATAATTTAGGATGATCTCAAACATCTCAATGTACTGTGTTTTACCCTGAAAGACAAAAAAGTGTAGCGCTATGTTGCAATGCATAAATCCAAATATAAATACAAAAAATAAATGTATATATAGAGTGCTAATTATCAACCATGTGTGATAAGTGAGTCCACCAAGGAAACAGCAAAAAGAAAGTTCAATATTAGTATTCTGATAATTATTCCATGAACACTCTCCAAAGTGTAAATTCAATTGCAGTCCAAGTGAAAACGTATTCCAATAGACAGTTGTATAGTCCTCGTCCTCGTCATCTGGGGGGGGGTCAGAGGACTCCCTGTTGGAGTTCTATGCGCGGATGAACCACAATGCCCATAATCTCAAATTCACCATGACCTACAACTGTGTCAAAATTACCTTTTTGGAAGCTCCGGGCCCCGACGGCTTCACACCGGCGTATTACAAGACCTTTTTTGGGATACTGGGGAAGCCCCTGGTCACTGCCCTTAACTCTCTCGCCGAGGGCACTTCCTTTCCGGTGGACTCCCTCAGAGCTCATATCTCCCTCATTCCGAAGGAGGGAAAGGATCCACTGTGTTGTGGAAACTACCGCCCAATCTCTCTGTTAAATTCTGACCTGAAGCTCTTTGCCAGAATTCTGGCGAACAGGCTGCTCCCGCACATCCCTAGCCTCATTCACAGGGACCAGGCCGGGTTTGTCCCGGGGCGTGAACCTCGGGACAACACTATTAGGGTTCTCAACTTGGTCCACGCTGCCAGAACCTCTAAGCGACCCCTCCTCCTGCTGTCAACTGATGCAGAGAAGGCTTTTGACCGCGTGGACTGGTCGTTTATCAGAGCTACCCTGGAACATATAGGACTACGCCACTCCATGCTCCATTGGGTTTTGTCCCTTTATTCAAGCCCTACTGCGGCGGTTAAGGTAAATGAAACGAGGTCTCCCTACTTCTCTATCAAGAACGGCACCCGACAGGGTTGTCCCCTGTCCCCATTGATTTTTATTTTGTCTCTTGAACCCTTTTTGTGCCATATTCGGTCAAATACGGACATTGCTGGTTATGCGAAGGCGTCGGGTACCCACAAGGTGCATTTGCAGATGACCTAATTTTCTTTTTAACGGATCCCCTTACGTCATTGCCTATCCTGCTGTCCTCCTTGGCGGAGTACGGTTCTCTCTCCCTTTTCCAAATTAATCTAGCTAAATCTTCCATCCTTAACATCACCGTGGGGGGAGAGGTGGCACGGCACCTACGGGGGGCCTATCCGCTGAAGTGGGCTACTAGTCATATCCGCTACCTCGGTGTTGAGGTTACCCCTGACCCGGCGTCCCTCTATACAGCCAATTTTGTACCTCTGGTGGACCGCTTGAGGGCTGATCTCTTGCACTGGCATTCACTATCGCTGACGTGGTTCGGTCGGTGCAGTGCGCTTAAGATGACTTTGTTGCCCAAACTTTGTATCTGTCGCAGGCGTTGCCCATTTACCTCCCATCCACCTTTTTCAAGCGGATAGACTCCCTGTTCCGTGCTTTTATTTGGTCGCACCAGAGACCACGTCTGAGATTGCAGCTTCTGCATTTGCCTAAGCGCTGGGGTGGAGTTGGTCTTCCAGACGTGAGGACATACTACAGGGCAGTTCACCTGTCCAGGTTGGTGGACTGGCATTGTCATGAGGGGGCGAAGCTTTGGTGGCCATGGAGAGGGAAGACTCTGGGGACACGATCGGGAGCAGGCCCTGGTCATCAGTGCCTTTGCCAAGGGCTATACTGGATCATCCCACATTGGGAGGCACCCTGCGGGTGACGAGGGAGGCCTTTCGGAACTCGTTGGTGTCCCCGGTCCCCTCCCCTATGGTGCCGGTTCTGGGAAACCCGGACTTTATACCGGGCTTCCAGAATCCCTGCTTTCATCGTCTACGGATGGGTGACAGGCGGCGGCTTGCGACTTTATCGGCCCAGATGGTCGACTCACCCCGGAGGCAGGGCAGCGGGCAGTGGACCCTCCACTGGACTTTTGGAGCGGTCTGCAATTGAGGAATTTCTTGCGTAACTGTTTGCGGACGCCGGGCATCTCTCGCCCCCTCACGGAGTTAGAGCGTATTTGTCATGGGGGGGAACCTGATTCGTCCGGCTGAGGGGTATGTCCCCCCATTCGTGGCGAAGTGGGAGGCGGAGCTCGGCACCCACTTTACTCCAGATCAACAGCAGAAAATTCTCCATTTTGCACAGAAATCCTCTATGGCTACACGGGTTCAGGAGACGTGCTACAAGATCACAACTAGGTGGTATAGGGTCCCATCCGTTCTCCACCGCATCTTCCCCCAGGTGCCGGCTTGTTGCTGGCATTGTGGGGAGGCGGAGGGAACGATGCTGCACGTTTTCTGGGCCTGTCCCAAGCTGGTACCCTTCTGGCGCGAGGTGACCGACACGATCAGTCGTCTGACTGGTGTCTCTCTGGAGGGGAACCCTGCGGCCTGCCTGCTGCACCTGTCGGAGCGATCCATTAAGAAGTATAGGAACTCGTTGACTATTCAGCTGCTGAACGCGGCGAAGGCCTGTATCCCTTTGTGCTGGAGATCGGAGAACCCACCGGCAATGGCTCTATGGTTCTCTAAAGTGAATGAATTAAGAGATATGGCAGACCTCACAGCGACGCTTCATAATAGGGAGGAGGCCTTTTGTGAGACTTGGAGACCTTGGAATCATTTCACCTACACTGAGGCGTACCTTCGGGTGGTAACCTCAAATGCCCGTTGAGAGAGAGTCTCTGTTTGCTGGCTTCGGCCCCCCTCCCCCCCCCCTGCGGTCTGGTGGCGCTCACAGTCCCTGTTTTGCTCTTTTCTGTTAGCCTTCGTCGCTTTAGCTCACCTGGAGCCTTTTCTGTGTTTCTTCTACTTGGTCTGTCTCTCTGTTCTGATCCCCCTTCTTTCTCCCTGACCCCCCTTCCTCCCTGTCTTCCCCTGTAGTCCCTTCCTTCCGTAATCCCCTTCCCCCTTACCGTTTCGCTTCCTCAGCCCTTTATCTTTTATGATTAGATCCTGCCGGTTAGCCCTGGTGGGCAGCGGTGAGTTGTGGGCTTCCCTGGGAATGACCAGTTTTCAACAAGTGTATGCTCTGTCCGCTTGGGGCCCGGCTCATCGCCCATCTCCCTCCTCTTCCCTTTCTTTATAAAACAACAAAATTTGTGCATCTCGCTGTAATGCATGGCCATACGATGATTACTGCCCACCTGGGTGGGATTGGTTTGCCTAATTGGTGTTGGTGGTCTTGAGAAGGGACTCTAGCCCCCGGTTCGGGAATGTTTTCTTGTTTAGTTTAAGCCTATATTGGGGGTGGTCTCTATGTATATCCCACCTGGGTGATACTGTAAGCTGTATGTTTTGAAATTCTGTATGTTTTATTATTGTTGTCCATGTGCCTGTTCTTTTTTCTGGCATTAAATAAAAGAATTACAAAAAAAATTACCTTTTTGGATGTTCAATTGGAAAGTACTTCTGGGAATCAACTCTCTACTACACTGTACCGCAAGGACACCGCAGGTAATATGGTGCTCCACGCGGACAGTTTTCACCCTACTATACTCAAACAATCAATACCTTACGGACAATACTTACGCTTACGTAGGAATTGTTCTGATGATTCACTCTTTAAAATAGAGGCTGGGAAACTACAATCTAAATTATTAGCAAGAGGGTATAGCCGTTCTTGCCTGCGTAAAGCATACAATAGAACGGCTGCGCAGTCTAGAAACGACTTGTTGACTTATAAAAAAGCTTTAAAGGATCCTGTTTCGGCTCCAACTAGGATCATTCTCTGTTTTTCCAAACAACAACAAGCAATCAAAAATATTGTTCAGAAACACTGGTCGATACTTACAGACGGTCCCAAAATCAATAGCCTTATCTCAAAGAACCCCTCGATCACTTTCAAACGGGCTACCTCACTACAGGACATGCTGGTCCAAAGCGAGTTTACTAAAGAGTCTAAGGCCGCGTACACACGGGCGGATTGTCTGTCCAACTTAGTCCGCTGAACCGTGTTTCAGCGGACAATCCGCTCGTGTGTGGGCTTCAGCGGACTTTTTCAGCGGACTGTCTGACGAACAAAGTCTTACGGAATTTCCGAAATTTTTTCCGTTCAAACTTGGTTTTGTCCGTCCAAACTTGGTTTCAGCGGACAGTCCACTCGTGTGTAGGCAAGTTGGACGAACTAAGTATGGCGCATGCTCAGAAAGGATTTACACGGCCGAAGGTTGCATTGCAGTGTATAGGACATCGTTTTTCTAGTCCCGTCGTACGTGCTGTACACGTCATCGCGCACGCTTTCAGCGGACTGTCTGCTCATCGTGTGTGGTCAAGTCCGTTCATGCAAATTTTGAACGGACTGTCTGTCGGATTGTCTGACGAACTTAGTTGGCCAGACAATCCGCCCGTGTGTACGCGGCCTAAGAGACTGAAACACTGTTCAGTCTCAGGCTCTTTCCCATGTGGACATTGCTCTTTTTGTGAATATGTGAAATGTGATCAAACTTTTTGTCGCCGCAATGGAAAGACATTCCAGCCCCAACATTTCACGAACTGCCAAACTAGGGGGTTAGTCTACCTCATGTCCTGTGAATGTGGGGAATTTTATGTTGGGAAAACCAAGCAGAAATGTTACCAACGCATGTCTAAATATGTTTATAGCATGAGTATTGGTAATTACTATCTCCCTCTGGGCCGACATGCAGTGGTGGTACACAATTACAAAATGCCTGTGATATCCTTCACTGCATTGAACCGAATCCACATTCCAGATCGGGGTGGGGATTGGAATAAAGTATTACTCCAACATGAGCAGAGATGGATATTCAAGCTCATCGCCACCTCTGCTCCAGGACTTAATGAATCAATCTCATTCGCACCTTTCCTTAAGGGGTTTTCCTCTGGAAAAACACAATAAATTAAACGTTTTTGACTTTCGGGGAACTTTTTGCCCTCTGAAGGCCAAATTAGAATACTCTTTTTTATAGTATAACTTCTTTTGGGTTTTCTTTGTGATTTGAATTTACCTAGTGTTTGCTTCATGTTTTTGCATATTTTATGCAAATATTCTTTTGTCTCATTGTAATGATGAGCTAATATAACAATATGTCATGTTCAATAGGTTTCCTTTTTTTTTTTTTTGGGTTCCAACTTTACATATGGGTATACAACTATTGCTCCATATGGACTCTATAAGAACAATGTTGTCTATGTGGAAATATGTACAGAATGTGCCTTTTTTTTTCTGTCTCAGGATTCCGGAGAAACCGGCAGGGGGTGCGCTCTGGATGGGCCTGGTATCCGCATTACGCCTTCCCGGTAAGGGGGGGAGGAGATCTGTTATTTCGGCTCTCCTCCCCATGTCCTCAGCTGTGGAGTTGACGGGCTGGTCCCGCTGTCCAAGCGGGGAATACTTCCTTGTCGGTCGCATCCCAGGGCACTTTCTGGACACCGCCTCTCGCAGCGCACACGTGGGGCCCCGCGCGTGGGCACGTGACTTGCGGACGTCATGACATTGCACCGGTAGTGACGTCATTTCGGGGTCAGTTTGACTTCCTGGAACGCCGGGGACGCCACACAGGGCTGCCTACTTGCAGACAGCCATATACCGGTTGATGGGTGGAACATGGACACACCTGTGGGTAATAGCTAATTAATGTTTCTAATTGATCAATACTATATATATCCCAACATTGCTTGGCTTTCCCATTCCCAGTGATGCAGGGGAGGAATCAGACACACCGATCGCCTCTCTCTGGTAGGTTTATGTCATGAGATTGGGACTCTTCACTGCTCCATCAGTAATTCTATGCACTGAATATACCTATAAACTACGAATGTTACTCTATACATACTATCTTTTTGCAGGTGGACAGTGATTATTCCCGGGTGATATCACTCTCCACAGCAGTATATTTGTAACAGTGTAAGCAAATGTGATATGTCCTTCTCTCTTTGACACCATCCCTACCATTTTCCAGCACATATATTTTGCTGCATACTTTTAAAACATCACTTCTTCATATTAGTCTTCTTTATATTAGTATATATATATATATATATATATATATATATATATATATATATATGTGTTTTCACTCCTATGTCACTTTGGTGTTTTTTAAATCTCACTGTCATCTTCACTGGCATTCAAGGGAGGCCCTTTTTGGGCATTGTGGTACTTGAGTAATTGAATCGTTCACATGCTATAAGCTTTCACTCATAAATAATCTCCTTCTTTTTTTTTTTTGTTCTTACACAGGGTTGTGTGTCACCTTAGTTGTACTACACACTCTTGTTCACTCTTTTACATAGGGTTGTGTGCTACTTTCACTCACTCTGCACGTATATGATATATGGGTTACTCAATATAAACTTTATTGGCGTTCTGATGTGATGCTCCTTGCTGCTTATTTCTGGGTGGGGTTTGGTATGTATGGATATACTACCAATGCATGCAACAAGGTGTCTGGGATATGGGAGGGAATAATACACATATTTATGTCCTTTCCGTTTCTCCTGATACTCTTTGGTTAAGCCAATATGCCCTATTGGGTCCTTTTCCGGATACTGCATATTTTGGCATTCAATTAAATACCATTTACTATTTTTTGTATCTTAATACCACAGGTGTTGCCTGCCCACCATCACACCACCAGGTGATCATCCCTCCTCCCTCCTAGCATTAGGGGGAGGTTGTGGACTTAAGTGTGACCTCTCGTAAGGCGTATTTTGTGGCCCTGGCCCGTCTTGGATTGTGACGCCTGTGGTGGAGCCCAGAGCCCTGTCTGTTTTGTCTATTGAGTTTTTTTTTTCTTTTTCCTTTTTAAGTGAGAAGCATTCCTTGTGGAACTAAATCGTGGTACCATTTGGATACATGTATGGGGTAAATATATATATTTATGTATGTGAGGATATTATGTTAAACATTGTGTGTAGAAAATAATTGCTATACATTTCCTTAACAGTATGTCCCTCTGAGGAAGACCCAATGTGGGTTGAAACGCGCCAGTGCCATCTGTACTTCACATCTTTGATCTGCACTACTTGATGTGAATTTGTCAATGTAATGCCATCTGTATTTTACATTTCTGATTTGTACTAGTCTATGTGGATATGTAAATTTTCATGTACATTTGCTTCTCCTTTCTTTATTTGTGTTTTTAACATTCTGTTGCTATGGGAGCTCATGTTTTTATTGTCATACTAAGGTTTTTTTTTCTTGTCCCCCTTTTTTGAATAAATATAAAACACTTTTTTTCCTTATTTCCCTATTGTACTATTGCTTATTTTTTCATCTTGCTGCCTAAAAAACCCTATTTTCTGGGGAGTTTTTCCATTTAACCATGTGTGATAAGTGAGTCCCACCAAGGAAACAGTAAAAAGAAAGTTCAATATTAGTATTCTGGTGATTATTCCATGAACACTCTCCAAAGTGTAAATTCAATTGCAGTCCAAGTGAAAATGTATTCCAATAGACAGTTGTATAAATCCAGCTATTGAGTGAGACCCTTAAAGGATAGAGAGAACACCACCACCACCACCGTAATTATGGAGGAGGCTTACCGGATGATGTTGAATTAGCGGGGCTTACTTCTCCCAAGTCTCAATAGGCTTTATGAAATTAAACCAACCCAGTAAGGATAGCAGGTCCTCTGTCTCGTCTCCGGTATCAGACCATCAGACCATCAATGGCAAGTGATTAATGATTTCCAGAAACATCAAACAGAAGGTGGAATCTTGGTATCATACAGGAACCATGCAAATAAAAAACTAGCATAGCGTGATACTGATTAAAAGGGAAAAGTTTGATGTAAAAAATTAAACACACACATTTCAGTAGAACATGATCCACATATATACATATAGAAAGCGATGTCTGCAAGGACGTCCAACTAACGCGTTCCGACAACAAAGTCGTCATCTGGGGTGTGGACCCCCCCAGCAGCATCAATTATAAAGGAATGGTGACCCCAATTTTAAATGAGTCCATGCTTTATCAAAAAAAATGAAAAAGGTTTATCTGATAACTCTCTTTTCCAAGACTAGAAATATTCTAGTCAATGGACTAGACTTTCTATTTTTTAGGATGATCTCAAACATTTCAATGTACTGGGCTTTATCCTGAATATCAAAATTGCCACGTTTATCAGAAGGTTTTATGATCATTTGTTCATTCTGACTCAAAGTATGCAGAGCCTGATTAAAGTTCTTTTTATAATGTTCTTTGAGCATATAATGTCTTGTGTAGTCGGTCTTATAAATAAATCAATGCTCTCATTCGAGGGGCATGGCTGATAAGCTGAGGAAATGACCACAGAGAAATTGTTCTGCACAGCAGCTTCTCACCGGAGTTCACGGTGATCTCCCTGGCCACAAGCATGATTCAAGCCACAAGAAGAGTGGGAACACATACCCTCCATATCCCGCAAGGGGAAAGAACAAGGTCAACCTGGGATGATGACAGATTTCTTCCCCCTCCACACTGACACAGTCATTGAATCTTCAAAAAGCTCCATGTCTGCACAGATATCAGACCATCAGTCCATGCTTTATCAATGCGTTGAAAAAAAGTTTATCATCTGATAACTTTCTTTTCCAAGACTATAAATCTTGTCACTGGACTGGGATTTCTATATTTTAGGATGGTCTCAAACGTTTCAATGTACTAGACTTTATCCTGAATATCAATATTGCCACCCATATCAGAAGGTTTCATGATAATTTGTTCCTTATGACTCAAACTATGCAGCGCCTGATTAAAGTTAATTTTGTAATGTCTTTGTAGTTTCTCTTGTAAACAAATCAATGCCCATGGGCACAGCACAGCCGTTGGAGGATTAGGAACATATACCCTCCATGTCCCACAAGAAGAAAGAACATGGTTGGCCGGGGAAGGTGACAGATTTATTCCGCACGCATTGCTGACACAGCAGTCAAAATGGCGCCAGTGGCTCTGCTGGCCCCCGCTCTAGCCATTCCTCACAAGATGGGAACAGGTGAAGGAACTCTGGTAGCCAAAAAAAAAAAATCACAGCAATCCTACTTCACATGCCTCCTCTTCCTCAGCCAGTCCTTGCAAATCGAAAAAGAAGCTGACATCGACATGTGGCTATAGAGGTGAGTGATTTCTGCAACTCACTGGATGACATGAGGGAGCTGCAGGATTCTATTGCATCCTTTCCCACATGTAATTAGACACAACATTGTAGGAAATGTTAGCCTCCCTTAGGAACAATATACATTGCTGACATTATAACCATGGTACAGCAGTTTAACCCCTGACATGTCTGAGACATGATTTCACACACAGAAGCAAAAATGGGAGAGTTTGCTGAAACATTCAATGATCTGGTGGATGCCCACAATGAGAGTGAGGATGACAGAGTGGCTAAAAAAAAATGGCAGGCCTGGAAGACTGCCTAAGACATAACAATATCAAAATTCGAGGGATCCCAGAATCTGTTAAGCCTTCTGATCTGAAAGCTTATTTTGTCAAAATGTGCTCCCTGATCTACTGCTAGAGGTACTGATCATTGATTGGATTCATAGGTTGCTCTATTTTCCCCACAATATCTGCGGAAATATTTACCTGCACAGGTTTCCTTTGGGAATTGTTAAATTTTCGCTTTTGTTTTTAAATTTGTTTGTGCAAGGTAATATGTGCACATAGGAGTGTTATTCTGGTGTAATTCAGAATGTAAAGTGATATTAAAGTCTTGTTTTCTTTTGTTTAAAATAACAAACATGTTATACTTGCTCTGTCCAATTTCTCCTCTACTCTGGTCTCTCACCGGCACTCCTGGCCCCTCCCTCCTACCGAGTGCTCCCACACCAAGCAGCTTGCTGTGGGGGCAACCAGACTGAGCCGCTGCTCTGTGTATACATTCAGACGAGGGGCTACGGCTTGGCCCCACCCCTTATCTCTCCTCACTGAGACAATAAATAGCTCCCGCTACTGTCTCAGCCAATGAGGGAGTGTCTCGGACAACTGAGGCTCTTGAGGCGCTGGATCAAGATGGGGCTCAGGTAAGTATTAAGGGGACTGATAGGGGCTGCTGCACAAATACGTTTTTTTATGTAAATGCATAGAATGCAATAAGATAAAAAAAAAAAAAATCTTCTGCCTTTAGAACCAGTTTGACTGATCTATATTAAGTTTCTGTGTGTTAAAAGGGTTAAAGAACATAATTACCTCACATCCCGGAGAAAAAGTCAAGACTCATGTATTTGTGATCTGATCACCTCTCACAGCATCTGATCCTCTAGTCCTCTTTCATCCTCACAACTGCACTCTACTGCAAGGTAATACCATATTTACACTTTTACATTTTAGTGCTTTTGGAGAAGAATTATTTTAACTTTTTCTCAATCTGCCAGTGGCAGTATGTCCTTTACAATTTCCTCTATGAACATCAAGGGATTTAACAGCCCAGCAGAGAGGCATATGCTCTGGAAAGATACCAGAGACTCATTTTAATAATTGTAACCCTACCTTGTTGCCAAACGACTTCATCCCCACATCTTTTTCGCAAGTGCACCTTCCAAGAAACGAGGTGCGGCTATAGCAATTAAGAACATTGTGAGAACATTGTAGCCTTTACTTGTATCTCATCCATCATAGATGACACCACTATCCTCACCTGTGAGATCAATCATACTTTATACACATTGGTAAACATATCTACCAAACTTAAACAACTTTCCTGTTTGAAGAAAATATGGTGAAAAGTCAAATCTACAGTATGTGCTAAGGATCCGTTATTCTCTGCGATGATAGTTGGATATCTCTGATCCATCTTGCAAATGATTCCATAGAGCCACATTAGCCCACTTCATTACCACCTCCAACTTATAGTATGTCTGGAGATACCAGAACTTGATAGATAGAGACTATTCCTTTTTTTCCCCATCTTACTTACTCTAAACTGGACTTGTTTTGGTAGATATATTTTTACTACAAACATTTAGCAAGGTAGGTAACCCATAAAATATTATTGTCTGATCATGCTCCAATTTTCATAATGATAGTGGAAGCTCACACAGAAACCAGAGCCAACAGTGATGTGTTATTGATGTCTATACTGGAAAATACGAGTGCAGTTTCTAAGATACTTTTTTTATTTTATACAAATCTCCAATCTGTGACAGACCCCTTTGTTTTATCGAATTTTCATAAAGCTGTCATTAGATGCATCAACTTTAAATATCTTTTATAGTTAGGAGAAAAAGGATGCATCAGCTCAATGACCTTTTAGCAAAAATGCAATCTTAGAGGGTTTAAATAAAACATTCCCATCAGTACCAAATTGACCAGTACTAGACACCAACTCTGTATGCTCTTGATATCTCAACATTCTAGACAACTTAGAACACTCAATTCCAATTTATATCACCATAGTAACAAAGCTGGTATTGGTGTTATGTGCTAGCCTCCCAACTGCAGGAAGAGATGGCTAAACAAAAGATACATCATCTTCTGCACCCCAAAACAGGGAATAAACTAGTTAAAGCGGTTCTTCACCCTAAAGGGGAAGTTCCGCTAATCTGATCCCTCCCCCCCTCCGGTGCCACAATCGGCACCTTTCAGGGGGGAGGGGGGTGCAGTTACCTGGATAATCCAGGTAACTGCACCCACTTCCGGCCAGACCGCCGCAAACCCCCGCAGACGCTTCGCCCCCCCCCCCCCGTTGTGTTCTGGGAAACACACAGTTCCCAGAGACACAGCGGGGGAACCATAAGAGATGCGCAGCGTGACTCGCGCATGCGCAGTAGGGAACCGGGCAGTGAAGCCGTCATGCTTCACTTCCCGATTCCCTGACAGAGGATGGCGGCGGTGGCAGCAGCGAGACGAGCGATTGCTCGTCATCTGCCACTGACATCGCTGGAACCTGGGACAGGTAAGTGTGATTTTATTAAAAGTCAGCAGCTGCAATATTAGTAGCTGCTGGCTTTTAATAGTTTTTTTTTAGGTGCAGCTCCTCTTTAATCCTAAAGAAATTACAGACGCGTTTAGTGTCTTTTGCAGTTCACTATACAATCTTAATGGTGACCCCTCAGTTTCCCATTATCAGCTAACTTTCCCTATGTCCCCCTGCTACACTGACTTGGGTACTACAAAGCCATCTGCCCATTTTCCTTGGGGACACACCTTGAAACACTTCAACACTAAGGGACTTACCAAGGACTTGAATATTGTTTCTCAACCTTTTTCTCTTTACTTCTAAAGTGGTCACATTTTTAAATACCTTTTTAGCCATAAGTGTGGGCACTTTTATTTGGGAATTAAACTCTTTTAATGACACCTTGTTAAGCTTTGGGACAGTGTCCTCGTACATTTTATTCTTGCAACTTGGGAGGTTCCTGGACCACTGGAAATTCTTCCCAGAATTACATCCCTAAACCTGTTCCAATTCTACTGCACCCATTTCCTCTTCTATGTCTGTCATACCATTCATCTTCCTGTATTTTTTAAGATTAACCACTTCAGGACCGCCGTATTGCCAATGTACGTCAACACAATGGCACAGGCAGGCACAATCACGTAGATGTACGTGCCTGCCTTCCAGCGGGTGGGGGGTCCGATCGGACCCCCTCCCGCTGGTTACGGCGGTCCGGTTCGCTCCAGGAGCGCTCCGTGATGAGGGGATGGCCGTTGGTTTTCGGCCACCCCCTCTGGATCGCTCCTGGCCAATGAGAAGCTTCCTCCCACTGTGTATTGTTTACACAGGAAGGAGGAAGTGATGTCATTCTCCTCGGGGCGGTCTTTTTGACCGGACTACGAGGAGAAGACTAATAGTAAGTGTGCACCAACACTACACTGACATGTAGGTACACACAGGCACACAAACCCCCCCCCCGATCCCCCCCCGATCGCCCCCCGATCCCCCCCGCCCCCCCTCCCCCCCCAGTCACAGTGTCACTGATTGCATTGATCATTTCTTTACTGATCAATGCATTCAGTGTCAGTTGTGACAGTAAAAACTGTCAGGACAGTTAGTGTTAGGTCCAGGGTAGCCCCCTATCATCCCCAATAAAGATTTAACCCCCTGATTGCCCCTAGAGTTAACCCTTTCACCCCCTTTTGCCAGTGTCACTAAGCGATCATTTTTCTGATCGCTGCATGTGTCGCTAGGTAGCTAGTTATTTTTTTAGGTTCACCGCCAGGTTTTTATATCGCTAGGTACCCCGATATACTACCCAATAATGGTTTTAACCCCCTGATTGCCGCTAGTTAACCCTTTCACCCCCTTTTGCCAGTGTCACTAAGCGATCGTTTTTCTGATCGCTGCATTAGTGTCGCTACAGTCGCTAGGTAGCTAGTTATTTTTTTAGGTTCACCGCCAGGTTTTTATAGCGCTAGGTACCCCGATATACTACCCAATAATGGTTTTAACCCCCTGATTGCTGCTAGTTAACCCTTTCACCCCCTTTTGCCAGTGTCACTAAGCGATAATTTTTCTGATCGCTGCATGTGTCGCTAGGTAGCTAGTTATTTTTTTAGGTTCACCGCCAGGTTTTTATATCGCTAGGTACCCCGATATACTACCCAATAATGGTTTTAACCCCCTGATTGCCACTAGTTAACCCTTTCACCCCCTTTTGCCAGTGTCACTAAGCGATCGTTTTTCTGATCGCTGCATTAGTGTCGCTACAGTCGCTAGGTAGCTAGTTATTTTTTTAGGTTCACCGCCAGGTTTTTATAGCACTAGGTACCCTGATATACTACCCAATAATGGTTTTAACCCCCTGATTTCCGCTAGTTAACCCTTTCACCCCCTTTTGCCAGTGTCACTAAGCGATAATTTTTCTGAACGCTGCATCAGTGTCGCTAGTGTCGCTAGGTAGCTAGTTATTTTTTTAGGTTCACCGCCAGGTTTTTATAGCGCTAGGTACCCCGATATACTACCCAATAATGGTTTTAACCCCCTGATTGCTGCTAGTTAACCCTTTCACCCCCTTTCACCAGCGATCACAGTATAAGTGTCACTGGTGACGCTGGTTAGCCAGTTCGTTATTTAGGTTCCCCGTCAGGTTTTTATATAGCGCCAGGGACCCCCATATACTACCTAATAAAAATTTGAACCCCCTGATTGCCCCTAGTTAATCCTTTCACCACTGATCACCGTATAAGTGTTACGGGTGACTCTGGTTAGTTTGTTTTTTATAGCATCAGGGCACCCACCATTTATTACCCAATAAAGGTTTAACCCCCTGATCACCCGGCGGGTGATATCAATTAGGTTTTAGGGTCAGGGTCTGCATCGCCCCAGGCAGCGCTAGGTTAGTGCCAGTACCGCTAACACCCACACGCAAAGCATACACCTCCCGTAGTGGTATAGAATCTGAACAGATCAATATCTGATCTGATCAGATCTATACTAGCGTCCCCAGCAGTTTAGGGTTCCAAAAAAACGCATTGTTAGCGGGATCAGCCCAAATACCTGCTAGCACCTGCGTTTTGCCCCTCTGCCCAGCCCACCCAAGTGCAGTATCGATCGATCACTGTCACTTACAAAACACTAAACACATAACTGCAGCGATCGCAGAGTCAGGCCTGATCCCTGCCATCGCTAACAGGTTTTTTGGTAGCATTTTATATTCAAATCCGGAAGGCAGTGCTTGGTTTTCGGGGTCCCGTACGTGGCTAGGCTCCCAAAAAGTCCCCCACATGTAGTATCCCCGTACTCGGGAGAAGCAGCAGAATTTATTTTGGGGTGTAATTTGACTTCTGCCCATAGCATGTGTGAGCAATATATCATTTAGTGACAACTTTGTGCAAAAAAAAAAAAAGTTTGTAATATCCCCGCAACTTTTGGCAAAATATAAAATATTCCATGGACTCAACATGCCTCTCAGTAAATAGCTTGGGGTGTCTACTTTCCAAAATGGGGTCATTTGGGGGGGGGTTTGTGCTATTTTGGCATTTTATGGCCTTCGAAACTGTGATAGGTAGTGAGGAGTTAAATCAAAAATTTGCACCCTTAGAAATCCTGAAGGTGGTGATTGGTTTTCGGGGTGCCGTGCGCGACTAGACTCCCAAAAAGTCCCACACATGTGGTATCCCCGTACTCAGGAGAAGCAGCAGAATGTATTTTGGGGTGTCATTTCACATATGCCCATAGCATGTGTGAGCAATATATCATTTAGTGACAACTTGGTGCAAAAAAAAAAAGTTTGTAATATTCCCGCAACTTGTGGCAAAATATAAAATATTCCATGGACTCAACATGCCTCTCAGTAAATAGCTTGGGGTGTCTACTTTCCAAAATGGGGTCATTTGGGGGGGTTTTGTGCTATTTTGGCATTTTATGGCCTTCGAAACTGATAGGTAGTGAGGAGTTAAATCAAAAATTTGCACCCTTAGAAATCCTGAAGGTGGTGATTGGTTTTCGGGGTGCCGTGCGCGACTAGACTCCCAAAAAGTCCCACACATGTGGTATCCCCATACTCGGGAGAAGTAGCGGAATATATTTTGGGGTGCAATTCCACATATAACCATGGCATGTGTGAGCAATATATCATTTAGTGAC
Source organism: Lithobates pipiens (assembly GCF_037356315.1). Taxonomy (NCBI): domain Eukaryota; kingdom Metazoa; phylum Chordata; class Amphibia; order Anura; family Ranidae; genus Lithobates; species Lithobates pipiens. Next base: position 485,731,171 of record NW_027507764.1, on the reverse strand, counting down.
AACTTTTTGTAAAAAAAATTTTTTATTTTTTTTGTCATTATTCAATCCCTTAGGACAAAAAAAATAAATATTCAATGGGCTCAACATACCCATCAGCAATTTCCTTGGGGTGTCTACTTTCCAAAATGGGGTCATTTGGGGGGGGGATTTGTACTGCCCTGCCATTTTAGCACCTCAAGAAATGAGATCGGCAGTCATAAATTAAAAGCTGTGTAAATTCCAGAAAATGTACTCTAGTTTGTAGACGCTATAACTTTTGCGCAAACCAAAAAATATACGCTTATTGACATTTTTTTTACTAAAGACATGTGGCTGAATAAATTTTGCCCTCAATGTATGACTAAAATTTAGTTTATTCGATTTTTCTTATAACAAAAAGAAGAAAATATCTTTTTTTTTCAAAATTTTCGCTCTTTTTCCATTTATATCGCAAAAAAAAAAAATCGCAGAGGCAATCAAATACCATCAAAAGAAAGCTCTATTTGTGGGAAGAAAAGGACGCAAAATTCGTTTGGGTGTAATATTGCATGACCGTGCAATTACCAGTTAAAGCAGCGCAGTGCGAAATTGCAAAAAGACCTCTGGTCGTTAAGGTGTTTATTGGTCCGGAGCTGAAGTGGTTAAGAGCAACCATGTGACCTTGACCATCAGGACTTCCCTTATTTTTGTTGTTACCCATGGTAACCAAAACATTTACCAGTGTGTTGCACTTTTCCTCATTGTCTGAAGTATCGCCACATTTATCTGAACTCTTTTCACCAATGTTCTGCAAGGCAGTGTCTGGAGGAGAATCGCACAAAGTGGAGTGGTTGTCTACCATGGCAATGTCACTAACCACCAACTCCACTGCCACATGATGCTCCTCCAGCAACTGTCCTGATACCTGATCCTCACTATCACTAACCTCTCTATCCCTTCTACCTTCTGGCCACGGGATACTCCCTTTCTTCTTTTCTCCCGCAGACCTACTCTCCTGGGACTGTTGGGGACCCACTTCCATGAAACCTGTCAGGGACTGACCCCTCTCACTACCTGATGCAACAGTAACCAACATCTGTTTCTCAGGTTCACTAACCCCTGTGTGGTTACGCTTGGCAACCAAATCAGCTGAGATCAACACCACATGCTTCTGTTTAACCTCAATAGAAATGTTCCACAGGGGATTATTCAACTCAATATTATCATTATCATCGGGACCTCTTGTCACCTTGTTTGCTAGGACAGTGTCTAGGGAGGTACCATCTACCGGCAAGAAGTTACTCCCTATGGGACATTCCCGCAGTTTCACATCGCCTCCTGTTGTCCAGCACTCCAATAGCGACTGTCCTACCAACGCACATTTTTCCACACCAATTTCTTTAACAATTTCTGTGTCCATTGGTACCTCAACCAATACTTTTGAGATATCCGACAGTGCTTCTTATACACTTTTTCATTACAATTACCAAGACTGTTATTTCCTGTAAAAGTGTCTCCGGGTACCTCAAACTGCACCTCCCTGCTAGTGATGGACTGAACTCCCACTACTGCTGCGTCTTTTCCGGCCCCTTCCTTTACATGAGGACTAGTGGGTGAGAGAGTACACGTGCCATGTACCAACCACTGCTCAGCTGCACCTCGGACCGCACCAGTAGGAATGCAGGGTCTTGTACGGATGTGAGTATATACTGAACATGTGAGGTGATTGCATGCTGATCACAAGTGATTCATATGTTGAGGATAAAATAAACGTGCATGTGGGTTGTACTGGGGAATGGAAGCAGCTTCAAAAACTATCTTCTCTGGACCTTTTTATTGGGACGTTTAGGTTATTTTGTTTATTGTCATTAATTATTTGCACTGTATTTTCATCTATTTATATGGCGGTGACTGCACTTATTGTTATTTAATATTGTTCTAGTTTACTGCCAATTTAGAAACTAGGATTTAGTGCCAAATTGGTGTACACATCCACTCCCTTCAGTTTGATGTGGTGCGCTATTACTCTAGTGGTGCTAGTGTATGGGCTTTCCCCACTCATCTGCATATACTCATGTGATTGAGTCCTTAGGTTTCTCATATCTGGCTGTGGATTACGGATTTATGTTCCATGCTCTTTTTTGATTTCCTTACTTTGTGCACCGTCAATGTTTTTGTCCCTATCTTTTCACTTTTAATCGATTTTTTGTTAAAAAAATGTAGGGTCTCAGGAGGCAGAATCTAGCGCAATAGACATGTCCTGCTAGCACTCCACTCTGTGAAGAATGAGAACTGCTAAACAAAGACAGCCCTCCAAATCATTTCTTACAAAAACTCTGTCTGAACATTCCTGTGAGGTGAGAGAATCATTTGGACTAAAAATGGTATTGGGGGAGCCCGGCATAAGTTTAAAAATACCCCCAGAGGAGGGGCTCAGGAAAAGACTGCAGTGAAAATGGCGCCAGTCTCCTCAGCCACAGGCACAATCACTTCAGCACACAGGATAAAGACACAGCGGTCACAGCAAGTCTCCTCAGAAGAATCTGATACTGAATTATTTTTGTTACAGAAATTTTCACATAAATCAACTGCATCCCCAAGCCTTATGAAACAATTTGAGAAAATGCTGAACAAAGCATTAAAGAATACCTCAGAACAAATAACCAGTAATCTGACTAAAGAAATCAGAAAATTCGGAAACAGCTGCACTTGAAATTAAAGTTGAAGAATAGGAAACTCAACACTTGAATACTTGAATGAAATAGATTTTCTTAAAGAAGAAAACATTACACTACAAAATAAACTGGAAGATTATGAGAACCGTGCAAGAAGGTCCAATTTACGATTCAGAGGCATACCTGAATCGATCACTGACTTATCTGCCACAATAACAGCATTATGCCAAGAATTGCAACCAGGAATACTGAAAATGAAGCCTATTGAAAGGCTGGAAATGGACAGGGTGCACAAAGCTCTCATGCCTAAAAAAGCAGATGGACCCCCACGTGACATCATAACAAAGTTCAATTTTTATCGCACAAAGGAACAACTCTTAATATCAGCCAGAGAGAAAGACAACCTAACCTTCCAGGGTCACAATTTTCAGATTTTCGCTGATCTCTCTCAAGTAAACATTTCTAAAAGATGTGCCATGAAACCACATTTAATGGAATTACGACGTCATAACATCACATACCAATGGGGTTTTCCATTCTCCATACGCTTCAGCCACAAAGGTACCAAACACATCTGTAGATCACCGAACAAACTTTAACAAGCCTTACTTGACTACAACCTCACGTAGAAGAACAGCATCTACCGCTCCCCTACCTAACTCATCCCATGCAACCGGGAAAAATTTAGTTCATCACACACATAAAAGGGGTCGCTGTGTTTCCCCTCCACAGGGCCAATGGACTGACAGGCTATTCTTTAACCACTTGGCGACCGCCGCACGACGATGTACGTCGACAGAATGGCACGGGCAGGCATATGGGCGTACATGTACGTCCCTGCCTTCCCGCGGGGGGGGGCCCGATTGGGCCCCCCCCCCCCCGGTGCCAGCGGCGGTCGGTTTTCGTTCAGAAGCGATCTGGGATGAGGGGGCGGCCATTCATTCATGGCCACCCCCTCTCGATCGCTCCTGACGAATGGAAGTGAGGCATGACATCACTTCCTCTCCTGTAATGTAAACACAGGAGAGGAAGTGATGTAATCTCTCCTCCGTGTCGGTATTTTTCGTTCCGGCACCGAGGAGAGAGGATCGGTGAGTTGCACCAACACGACACTTCACAGTCGAACATGCCAGGCACACTCACACCCCCCCTTCACCCCCCGATCACCCCCCCAATCACCCCTGCCCCCCCACAGTGACACCAATAGCATTTTTTTTTTGCATTGGTGTCATTTGTGACTGTAATAACTGTTAGGGCAGTTAGGGTTAGCCCCCTTTAGCTCTAGGGTACCCCCCCTAACCCCCCCAGTAAAGGTTTAACCCCGTGATCACCCCCTGTCGCCAGTGTCACTAAGGCTGGGTTCACATTGCAGCGGTTTATGAGAACGGATGTGATTCGCACCGCACTGCAGTGCAAATCACATCCGATCTCTGTGCGATTCGAGTTCAGCCATACTGAATTCGCGCCGCACCCGCCGCAAATTCGCACGGGACCCTTTTTTTGGTCCGCAGCAGAATCGGATCGCATGGGTGTTCACACCATGCGATCCGAGTTTGCAGATCGCACTGCGATATGCGAACTGATCTGGGGGTGTCATTAACATTTCACTGACACTCCCAGCAGTTCGCATAGGGCAGTGTGAACTGCCGCCGGGAGGCATGCGATGCGGGAACCCGCCGCGGATTTGTGGCGTTCCCGCATCGCTCCAGTGTGAACCCAGCCTAATAAGCGATCATTCTTCTGATCGCTGTATTAGTGTGACAGGTGACGCTAGTTAGGCAGGTAGGTATTTAGGTTCGCCGCAGCTTTTTATAGCGCCAGGGACCCCCATATACTACCGCATAAAGCCCCCTGATTGCCCCCTAGTTAACCCTTTCACCAGTGATCACCATATAACTGTTACAGGTGACGCTGGTTGGTTAGTTATTTTTTTATAGTTTCAGGGCACCCGCCATTTATTACCTAATAAAGGTTTAACCCCCTGATCACTAGTGATGGCCGAACGGTTCGCCCGGCGGTCGTTTCGCGGCGAATTTCCGACTTTCGCCGTCCGCGGGTTCGAACGCCTTTTTCCGTCGTTCGCCCCGGCGGACTTACGTGTTTAATGTATACAAGAACTTTAACCTTTCGTGACACGTTTATCATGTGTTACAGGACAACCAATTGAGACATGACAGCTCATGGACACTTGGACATTCCCCCTAACCTATAAATACACCCGATCCGGTGGCCATTTTACATTCTTTCTTCTGTCACTGTAGGGAAAGGATCCTGTGTGGAGTAGGGACAGAGAAAACGCTAGCTATTTGGTACACAAAAGTTCTTTTCAGGACTGGTATAGGTGTTAGGTCAGCAGCCTGAGTTTCTTTTGTCAGTTTAGATAAAGGGACAGAGCGCTGTATGCTGCTATTTTAGGGACAGCTCAGCCAGATTAGTCTTTCTTCATCATCATCATCATCATCATCATTAGCTGTTACTATCAGGTCCACAAAAGAGCTGTTCCAGCTAATCGTTCCAGCCTACTCTTTTTTGCCAATTTGTATAGGGACAGGCAGGAAGCAGTGTGTCAGGCAGTGAGGATAATTTTAAAGACTTGCTGTTACTATTAGTTCCACAAAGGTTCTTTTCAGGACTGGTATCAGTGGTACGGTAATAGGCTTGTACACGTATAATATTCTTTCTTCCAAATATAGAAAGAATATTATACTTGACTGCTGCCCTTCTGCTGCAGTCTGCTAATCATTCACAACTCACTTGTTCCACAAAGCTCTTTATCAGGACTGGTAACTTGGTCTGTCTAGGGTGCTACGGTACATAGGCTTGGGTGCGGTACAGTCTGCTGTTCTGTAAGGACCGCTATCGGTCCACAATACATAGGGTTGCCGTGCACTACTGCTGACCGCTGCCCTATACTGCAGCAGTCCTTCAGCGGTATAGGGACTGACGCACAGTCTGCTAAACACTAATACACAACCTGCTTGGTCCACAAAAGTTCTTATAAGGACTGGTAACTTGGTATAGGGTGCTACGGTACATAGGCCTGAGTGCAGTACAGTCTGCTGTTCTGTAAGGACCGCTATCGGTCCACAATACATAGGGTTGCCGTGCACTACTGCTGACCGCTGCCCTATACTGCAGCAGTCCTTCATTGGTATAGGGACTGACGTACAGTCTGCTAATCACTAACACACAACCTGCTTGGTCCACAAAAGTTCTTATAAGGACTGGTAACTTGGTATAGGGTGCTACGGTACATAGGCCTGAGTGCGTTACAGTCTGCTGTTCTGTAAGGACCGCTATCGGTCCACAATACATAGGGTTGCCGTGCACTACTGCTGACCGCTGCCCTATACTGCAGCAGTCCTTCAGCGGTATAGGGACTGACGCACAGTCTGCTAAACACTAACACACAACCTGCTTGGTCCACAAAAGTTTTTATAAGGACTGGTAACTTGGTATAGGGTGCTACGGTACATAGGCCTGAGTGCAGTACAGTCTGCTGTTCTGTAAGGACCGCTATCGGTCCACAATACATAGGGTTGCCGTGCACTACTGCTGACCGCTGCCCTATACTGCAGCAGTCCTTCATTGGTATAGGGACTGACGTACAGTCTGCTAATCACTAACACACAACCTGCTTGGTCCACAAAAGTTCTTATAAGGACTGGTAACTTGGTATAGGGTGCTACGGTACATAGGCCTGAGTGCGTTACAGTCTGCTGTTCTGTAAGGACCGCTATCGGTCCACAATACATAGGGTTGCCGTGCACTACTGCTGACCGCTGCCCTATACTGCAGCAGTCCTTCATTGGTATAGGGACTGACGTACAGTCTGCTAATCACTAACACACAACCTGCTTGGTCCACAAAAGTTCTTATAAGGACTGGTAACTTGGTATAGGGTGCTACGGTACATAGGCCTGAGTGCGTTACAGTCTGCTGTTCTGTAAGGACCGCTATCGGTCCACAATACATAGGGTTGCCGTGCACTACTGCTGACCGCTGCCCTATACTGCAGCAGTCCTTCATTGGTATAGGGACTGACGTACAGTCTGCTAATCACTAACACACAACCTGCTTGGTCCACAAAAGTTCTTATAAGGACTGGTAACTTGGTATAGGGTGCTACGGTACATAGGCCTGAGTGCGTTACAGTCTGCTGTTCTGTAAGGACCGCTATCGGTCCACAATACATAGGGTTGCCGTGCACTACTGCTGACCGCTGCCCTATACTGCAGCAGTCCTTCAGCGGTATAGGGACTGACGCACAGTCTGCTAAACACTAACACACAACCTGCTTGGTCCACAAAAGTTTTTATAAGGACTGGTAACTTGGTATAGGGTGCTACGGTACATAGGCCTGAGTGCAGTACAGTCTGCTGTTCTGTAAGGACCGCTATCGGTCCACAATACATAGGGTTGCCGTGCACTACTGCTGACCGCTGCCCTATACTGCAGCAGTCCTTCATTGGTATAGGGACTGACGTACAGTCTGCTAATCACTAACACACAACCTGCTTGGTCCACAAAAGTTCTTATAAGGACTGGTAACTTGGTATAGGGTGCTACGGTACATAGGCCTGAGTGCGTTACAGTCTGCTGTTCTGTAAGGACCGCTATCGGTCCACAATACATAGGGTTGCCGTGCACTACTGCTGACCGCTGCCCTATACTGCAGCAGTCCTTCATTGGTATAGGGACTGACGTACAGTCTGCTAATCACTAACACACAACCTGCTTGGTCCACAAAAGTTCTTATAAGGACTGGTAACTTGGTATAGGGTGCTACGGTACATAGGCCTGAGTGCGTTACAGTCTGCTGTTCTGTAAGGACCGCTATCGGTCCACAATACATAGGGTTGCCGTGCACTACTGCTGACCGCTGCCCTATACTGCAGCAGTCCTTCATTGGTATAGGGACTGACGTACAGTCTGCTAATCACTAACACACAACCTGCTTGGTCCACAAAAGTTCTTATAAGGACTGGTAACTTGGTATAGGGTGCTACGGTACATAGGCCTGAGTGCGTTACAGTCTGCTGTTCTGTAAGGACCGCTATCGGTCCACAATACATAGGGTTGCCGTGCACTACTGCTGACCGCTGCCCTATACTGCAGCAGTCCTTCATTGGTATAGGGACTGACGTACAGTCTGCTAATCACTAACACACAACCTGCTTGGTCCACAAAAGTTCTTATAAGGACTGGTAACTTGGTATAGGGTGCTACGGTACATAGGCCTGAGTGCGTTACAGTCTGCTGTTCTGTAAGGACCGCTATCGGTCCACAATACATAGGGTTGCCGTGCACTACTGCTGACCGCTGCCCTATACTGCAGCAGTCCTTCAGCGGTATAGGGACTGACGCACAGTCTGCTAAACACTAACACACAACCTGCTTGGTCCACAAAAGTTTTTATAAGGACTGGTAACTTGGTATAGGGTGCTACGGTACATAGGCCTGAGTGCAGTACAGTCTGCTGTTCTGTAAGGACCGCTATCGGTCCACAATACATAGGGTTGCCGTGCACTACTGCTGACCGCTGCCCTATACTGCAGCAGTCCTTCATTGGTATAGGGACTGACGTACAGTCTGCTAATCACTAACACACAACCTGCTTGGTCCACAAAAGTTCTTATAAGGACTGGTAACTTGGTATAGGGTGCTACGGTACATAGGCCTGAGTGCGTTACAGTCTGCTGTTCTGTAAGGACCGCTATCGGTCCACAATACATAGGGTTGCCGTGCACTACTGCTGACCGCTGCCCTATACTGCAGCAGTCCTTCATTGGTATAGGGACTGACGTACAGTCTGCTAATCACTAACACACAACCTGCTTGGTCCACAAAAGTTCTTATAAGGACTGGTAACTTGGTATAGGGTGCTACGGTACATAGGCCTGAGTGCGTTACAGTCTGCTGTTCTGTAAGGACCGCTATCGGTCCACAATACATAGGGTTGCCGTGCACTACTGCTGACCGCTGCCCTATACTGCAGCAGTCCTTCATTGGTATAGGGACTGACGTACAGTCTGCTAATCACTAACACACAACCTGCTTGTTCCACAAAAGTTCTTATAAGGACTGGTAACTTGGTATAGGGTGCTACGGTACATAGGCTTGAGTGCGGTACAGTCTGCTGTTCTGTAAGGACCGCTATCGGTCCACAATAGATAGGGTTGACGTGCACCACTGCTGACCGCTGCCCTATACTGCAGCAGTCCTTCAGCGGTATAGGGACTGACGTACAGTCTGCTAAACACTAATACACAACCTGCTTGGTCCACAAAAGTTCTTATAAGGACTGGTAACTTGGTATAGGGTGCTACGGTACATAGGCTTGAGTGCGGTACAGTCTGCTGTTCTGTAAGGACCGCTATAGGTCCACAATAGATAGGGTTGACGTGCACCACTGCTGACCGCTGCCCTATACTGCAGCAGTCCTTCAGCGGTATAGGGACTGACGTACAGTCTGCTAAACACTAATACACAACCTGCTTGGTCCACAAAAGTTCTTATAAGGACTGGTAACTTGGTATAGGGTGCTACGGTACATAGGCTTGAGTGCGGTACAGTCTGCTGTTCTGTAAGGACCGCTATAGGTCCACAATAGATAGGGTTGACGTGCACCACTGCTGACCGCTCACCTATACTGCAGCAGTCCTTCAGCGGTATAGGGACTAAGAGTTTTGTCACAGGGTCATTTAAAAAATGACATGCAGAGGAAGAGGCAGGCCCTTCCGCAGGGGTGGTAGGGGTAGGGCAGGAGCAACAGGCTTGAGCCAAAGTGGGAAGTTGCAGAAGGTGCGTTCAATTACTTTAAAGGATGCACCAGACTTGGTTGAGTGGCTCGCTCAGCCTTACTCTTCTGCACCCTCCTCATCCTCTCGATCTGCACCCTCTTCTTCACTCTCTGCTATGTGCACCCCCAAAGACACTACCACCAACAACACGACCACCACCACCACCACCACATACCTTCCGCTTGAGTCACTGGAATTATTTTCCGATCCATATCAAGAGGACATTTCTGATGCGCAGCCACTCTTGGTATTGGATCAGGAAGAGGAGGTAGCAACAAGCGCTACTCAGCAGTCTGACGCCAGTACCCAGATCAGCCCAAGGAGGAGGTTGGTCCCCGGTGTTGCTGCCTACTCTACTTATAGCGGTGGGGAAGGTGACGTTGATGATGACGTGTCTAGTGATGTCACGTGGGTGCCCACAAGAGAGGAAGAGGAGGGGAGTTCAGAGGGAGATATGGACCAGCAGATAGGGAGGAGAAGCAGCAATGACTTACATTGCACAGCAGGGACAAAGCAGACTGCAAATGTATCAGGAGCGAGTCATCGACCATGTACGGTCACATCTGGCGCTCCCAGGACACCGGCACATGGCTCCGCAGTGTGGGCTTTTTTTAACGTGTCCGCTGCTGACAATAGCGTTGCCATCTGCAATCTTTGCAGTCAACGCGTTAGTCGCGGTAAGCCCAATACTCACCTAGGGACGACCGCCTTAAGAAGGCACATGAGCAGCCATCACCGAGCCCAGTGGGAGCAACGGAACACACAAAGCCACACTGCAGGCTCTCACCGTCCAGCCTCGTCTTCTACTTCTCCTTCTCCTCTCTCCTCACAATTGTCCTCCACTCCACCTTCCATCACGCCAAGCTCACATTTTTCTGCAAAAAGGCAGGCTTCCGTGGGCCTAATGTTTGAGCGTAAAAAAATGATGACGCCGGATAACCCTCTTGCCCAACGGTTGGCGGCTGGCTTGTCAGAACTCATAGCCCGCCAACTACTGCCATATAAACTGGTGGACTCGGAGGCCTTTCGCAAATTTGTGGCCATTGGAACACCACAATGGAAGGTCCCAGGAAGGAAGTATTTCTCAGAGAAGGGCATCCCAGAGCTATATGGCCATGTTCAGCGGCAAGTGAATGTATCTCTGGCACACAGTGTCGGTGCCAAGATACATCTGACCACAGACACGTGGTCTAGCAAACACGGGCAGGGAAGGTATATCAGTTTTACTGCCCACTGGGTGAACCTTCTGACGGCCGTCAAGCATGTAACCCGTGGCACCCGTGTAGATTTGGTTTTACCGCCACGGATTGCATGCAGGCCTGACTCTTCTTCTCCTCCTCCTACTCCATCCTCCTCCCTCTCCTCCTCAGCTGCCTCCTCCTTTTCCGCTGCTAGCGTCTCTTCCACTGCACCGCCCAAGCTCCCCAGAACCTATTCCACATGCCAGGTGAGACGTTGCCATGCCGTGCTGCGTCTGTTGTGCCTGGAAGCAAAGAGCCACACTGGCCCGGCACTCCTTTCAGCTTTGCGTTCACAGGCAGATGAGTGGCTAACACCGCTCAATTTGACAGTTGGTAAAGTGGTGTGTGACAACGGTGCCAATCTGCTTAGCGCATTGAAACAGGGCAAAATCACGCACGTGCCGTGCATGGCACACGTCTTAAACTTGGTCGTGCAGCGATTCCTTGTCAAATACCCTGGGGTCCAGGACATCTTGCGGCAGGCAAGGAAAATCTCGGCCCATTTCAGAAGATCTTACACGGCCATGGCTCGCCTTGCTGACATTCAGCGGCGACACCATCTGCCGGTCAGACGTCTTATTTGCGATTGCCCGACGCGATGGAACTCAACCTTCTATATGCTTGATAGGCTGCTCCAGCAGAAACGTGCAGTTAACGTCTACCTGTATGAACTCTGCGAAAGAAACGGTTCTGGGGAGCTGGGTTTTTTTTCACCGCGCCAGTGGCTGCTCATGCGCGACACATGCAGACTTCTGCGGCCATTTGAGGAGATCACCAAACTGGTCAGTCGCAGCCATGGCGCCATCAGTGACATGGTACCTTATGCCTTCTTTCTGGAGCGTGCATTGCGTCGTGTCATTGATCAGGCTGTGGAGGAGCAGGAGCGGGAAGATGAGGAAGTCGCAATGCTGGATGAATTCCCAGGGGGGGCTACTCTATCTGAGACAAGTCAACAACAGGAGTCTGATGAGGAGTCAGAGGAGGATGGTGCCGGGGCGGATGAGCAGGAGCAAGAAGAGCATGCTTTAAACCTTTCTGGGATCCCTGTTGTGCGAGGATGGGGAGAGGAGAATGAAGAGGACGACATTATCCTGGATGATGAGCAGGAGCCAGGCCACCACACCGCTTCCACTTTAGTGCAAATGGGGGCCTTCATGCTCCAGTGTTTTAATAGGGACCCCCGTATAAAAAGCATGAGGGTCAAGGACCAGTACTGGGTGGCAACGTACTTAGACCCCCGGTACAAACACAAAATGGCGGAAATGTTACCGCCGTCGCAGAGGGCTGTCAGAATGCAGCACTTCCAGGCCTTGCTTCGAGAAATGCTGCATTCTGCTTTTGCGTGCGCTGGCAGAGGAGCAATTCCCACTCCCAGAGAAGGATTTGCGGGTACCAATCCAACAGCGCCTGCAAGAAGAGGCCGGTTTGAAGATGTGTTGGTGACTTCGGATATGAGGTCATTCTTTCAGCCGACCCATCGACAGGTGTCATCCGGATCCAGCATCAGGGAACGCCTAGACCGTCAGGTGTCCGACTACATTGGGTTAACGGCCGATGTGGACGCTCTGAGGAGTGATGAACCCCTAGACTACTGGGTGGGCAGGCTTGACCTCTGGCCAGAGCTTGCCCAATTTGCAATCGAACTGTTGGCTTGCCCCTCATCCAGTGTCCTGTCCGAAAGGACGTTCAGCGCAGCAGGGGGGATTGTGACCGATAAGCGTACTCGCCTAGCTCACCACAGTGTTAACTACCTCACATTTCTAAAAATGAATGAGGCATGGATCTCGGAGGAATTCAACACATGTGATCAGTAGACCATGTATATGTCTATAAACAATTTTTGGAATCAAGCACACAGACCTTCTTAATTCATTTGGCTCACTTCCCTGACCCAAAAAAGCACACCGTACTATATGCCCCTACCCTCCTCTTTGAAGAGGTTGAGCGGTGTCATATTTCTACTGGGGCTGCTTATTATGAGGGGTTCCCACCATCCCTGTGCTGTGCTGACTTCCTCCTGGGTGTTCTTATTATGAGGGGCTCCCACCATCCCTGTGCTGTGCTGACTTCCTCCTGGGGGTTCTTATTATGAGGGGATCACACCATCCCTGTGCTGTGCTGACTTCCTCCTGGGGCTGCTTACGGTGCTGCTGTCAGCGCTGTATGTCACGGAGCTGCTGTCAGCGCTGTATGTCACGGAGCTGCTGTCAGCGCTGTATGTCACGGAGCTGCTGTCAGCGCTGTATGTCACGGAGCTGCTGTCAGCGCTGTATGTCACGGAGCTGCTGTCAGCGCTGTATGTCACGGAGCTGCTGTCAGCGCTGTATGTCACGGAGCTGCTGTCAGCGCTGTATGTCACGGAGCTGCTGTCAGCGCTGTATGTCACGGAGCTGCTGTCAGCGCTGTATGTCACGGAGCTGCTGTCAGCGCTGTATGTCACGGAGCTGCTGTCAGCGCTGTATGTCACGGTGCTGCTGTCAGCGCTGTATGTCACGGAGCTGCTGTCAGCGCTGTATGTCACGGAGCTGCTGTCAGCGCTGTATGTCACGGAGCTGCTGTCAGCGCTGTATGTCACGGAGCTGCTGTCAGCGCTGTATGTCACGGAGCTGCTGTCAGCGCTGTATGTCACGGTGCTGCTGTCAGCGCTGTATGTCACGGAGCTGCTGTCAGCGCTGTATGTCACGGAGCTGCTGTCAGCGCTGTATGTCACGGAGCTGCTGTCAGCGCTGTATGTCACGGAGCTGCTGTCAGCGCTGTATGTCACGGAGCTGCTGTCAGCGCTGTATGTCACGGTGCTGATGTCAGTGCTCTGTATTACGGTGCTGCTGTCAGTGCTCTGTATCTCCTGCACCCTCTTGTTTGCCTACCCTGGTCCCTGACCTTCCCTCTCCTCCATTGCCTTCATTAGCTCCATAGTCCTGAATTGTCAGAACAATTTCCCAAATAAAAAAAAAATGCTTGTAGTTATCGATCCCAAATTCACCTCATACATGTATTATGCTATTGTCCAGGTGGTGGGACTACGTGCTACCCCCTAATAATTACCCCGTGGCCGCAAATTCGACCTAAAGGTTTGCGAAATTCGCCTCCCATTGAAGTCAATGGAGCCCGCGGCGAACGGTCGTTTTCGCGAACGTTTGTGCCCGTTCGCGTTTCGCGTTCGCGAAACGTCCCGTCGGAAGTTCGTCCATCACTACTGATCACCCGGCGGGTGTCATTTGTGACTGTAATAACTGTTAGGGCAGTTAGGGTTAGCCCCCTTTAGTTCTAAGGTACCCCCCTAACCCCCCCAATAAAGGTTTAACCCCGTGATCACCCCCCGTCGCCAGTGTCACTAAGGCTGGGTTCACATTGCAGCGGTTTATGAGAACGGATGTGATTCGCACCGCACTGCAGTGCAAATCACATCCGATCTCTGTGCGATTCGAGTTCAGCCATACAGATAGTATAGCTGAATTCGCGTCGCACCCGCCGCACCCGCCGCAAACTCGCACGGGACCCTTTTTTTGGTCCGCAGCAGAATCGGATCGCATGGGTGTTCACACCATGCGATCCGAGTTTGCAGATCGCACTGCGATATGCGAACTGATCTGGGGGTGTCATTAACATTTCACTGACACTCCCAGCAGTTCGCATAGGGCAGTGTGAACTGCCGCCGGGAGGCATGCGATGCGGGAACCCGCCGCGGATTCGTGGCGTTCCCGCATCGCTCCAGTGTGAACCCAGCCTAATAAGCGATCGTTTTTCTGATCGCTGTATTAGTGTCACAGGTGACGCTAGTTAGGCAGGTAGGTATTTAGGTTCGCCAAAGCTTTTTAAAGCGCCAGGAACCCCCATATACTACCGCATAAAGCCCCCTGATTGCCCCCTAGTTAACCCTTTCACCAGTGATCACCATATAACTGTTACAGGTGACGCTGGTTGGTTAGTTATTTTTTTTTAGTTTCAGGGCACCCGCCATTTATTACCTAGTCTCACTAGTGTACCCCTAAATTTAGGGGTGTCTACTTTCCAAAATGGGGTCATTTGGGGGGGTTTGTGCCATCTTGGCATTTTATGGCCTTCAAAACTGTAACGCCCTTAGAAAGCCTGAAGGCGGTGCTTGGTTTTCGGGGCCCCGTACGCGGCTAGGCTCCCAAAAAGTCCCACATATGTGGTATCTCCGTACTCAGGAGAAGCAGCAGAATTTATTTTGGGGTGTCATTTCACATATGCCCATAGCATGTGTGAGCAATATATCATTTAGTGACAACTTTGTGTAAAAAAAAAAAAAAATTTTTTTTGTCATTATTCAATCGCTTGAGGCAAAAAAATAAAATATTCAATGGGCTCAACATGCCACTTATCAATTTCCTTAGGGGGTCTACTTTCCAAAATGGGGTCATTTGGGGGGGTTTTGTACTGCCCTGCCATTTTAGCACCTCAAGAAATGAGTCGTAAACTAAAAGCTGCGTAAATTCCAGAAAACGTACCTTAGTTTGTAGATGTGACAACTTTTGCGCAAACCAATAAATATACAGTTATTGACTTTTTTTTTACCAAAGACATGTGGCTGAATACATTTTGGCCTAAATGTATGAATAAAATTGAGTTTATTGGATTTTTCTAATAACAAAAAGTAGAAAATATCATTTTTTTTTCAAAATTTGCGGTCTTTTTACGTTTATATCGCAAAAAATAAAAATCGCAGAGGCAATCAAATACCATCAAAAGAAAGCTCTATTTGTGGGAAGAAAAGGACGCAAATTTTGTTTGGGTACAACATTGCATGACCGTGCAATTACCAGTTAAAGCAGCGCAGTGCCAAATTGTAAAAAGACCTCTGGTCATTGACCAGCAAAATGGTCCGGTCTGAAAGTGGTTAAGAAATACAGTTATAAGCTAATATGGGAGATATGTTCCCAGAGGAACTATAACATACTGAACTCATTAACTACGCTCATTTGACCCATAATTGCAGCCTGCACCTGTATCCTATGAATAGAATACATTATGGGTCAGGGGAAATCCCCTACTAAGGTTACACCTGAATATGCTGAGCACAATCACATGGGAACTTAATTTTCATCAGCTATCTCCAATATATGAAACAAAGTTTATTTTCTCTTTACCTAAATAGAATGGTTAAAAGAGCTCTCCTTTACTACTTGCAACCTAGAGTTGCATAATATTATCATTAAAGCGGAGGTCCACCCTAAAGTGGACCTTCCGCTCATCGGATCCCTCCCCCCCTCCGGTGCCACAATTGGCACCTTTCAGGGGGGAGGGGGGTGCAGTTACCTGGATAATCCAGGTAACTGCACCCACTTCCGGGACAGCTCTCTGCGGAAAGGGGCGTAACTTACGCCCCTTTCCGCAAGTGCCCGCCCCTTCCCGCAAGTGCCCCGCTGCCTGCTGGGAAACACACAGCTCCCAGAGGCAGCGGGGAGCGTCCTTATTGCGCAGCGCAATTCGCGCATGCGCAGTAGGGAACCGGGAAATGAAGCCGAAAGGCTCCATTTCCTGATTCCCATACCCAAGATGGCGGCGGCAGGACCCGACAGACGACCTAGCGATCGGCTTCGGGTGCCGACATCACGGGCGCGCTGGACAGGTAAATGTGACTATTTTAAAAGTCAGCAGCTGCAGTATTTGTAGCTGCTGGCTTTTAAAAAAAAAAAAAAAACGCGGAGTCCCGGTGGACTCCCGCTTTAAACAAATAAGGAGACTCATTCATGACTGAAAAGATACAATTTATTTCTAGGGTTGATGTATTTATATAGGCTTTAGAAACAAAGTTTTAGAGAAGTCTAAGTTTTTGATAAAAGACATATCCCGTTTACCTTTTTTAGATTAGATAGACTACTCTTTCAAATATTGCAGGAATTTAATAAACTTAATTTTTTAAAAAATTTTCTTGGAAAACCTATTATAGAAAATAGATAATACTTTCATTAAGCCATAAGGGCTATAAACATGCATCCTAGCGATGCAAAAAGTGTTTTTTTTTTCTTTTTAATTTATATTTTTTGTTTCTTTTTTAACAAAGTGGTTCTCGTATTTACGGAAGTTCCATGTGCCTCACCTAGTCTTTCTGGGATCCCCTCCCTTAATATGGGGGGACTTGACGAGGGCCTCTTGTCCCCTCTTGGGGGGTTTTACCCTTTACCACGGGTACATTTTGAATACCTTCATATTATATTATTAAGCTTAGGTAATGTAAACTTATCTGTCTTTTTCTTCTTTCCTAATGTAGATAACACTGGATCTTTCTTTATTTTTTCCCTTTTCAAGTCCGTATGGTTTGAGTCGAGAAATCGTCAGGTTGGAACAACGGGTGAGTGCTGCCTATTGACTCAGCTACCATGGCCCCCTTAAACATTTTATCCCTGATCATACAGGGACTCAATGTACCACAGAAATACACTAAAGAGTTTAGGTCATTCTAAGCAAAAAATGCACACATTGTGTGCCTGCAAGAGACTAATTTTACAGTAAAATCAATACATTTTTTAGTTCATCCTATCCACAAATATTCACTGCCTCGGCCAATACCAAACAAAGTGGAACTCTTGTGGCTTTCCACAATTCATTTGGAAATTAAGGATTCAGATGGAAGATATCTAATCCTTACGGGACACATTTTGGACACAGAAATAACTGTGGTTTCTTATTATGCACCTAACAAACAGCCGATTCCATTCTTAACACATCTATTACAAGTAATTAATGCACATAGACTGGGAACAATCATTGTATGTGGTGATTCCAACCAGGTTCTCCTACCATTTCTGGACAAAACACCATATACTCCACCCCATAACCACTCTAAAATATCTCTCTCTCTCAACTCCTTTCCAAACACAATTTAATTGATTCATGGAGAGAGAATAATCCAACAAAAAGAAATTACACCTACTTTTACACCCTCACTAAACTTTCAGTCCTTTTGACCACATTTTCCTAACCACAGGAATGATACCTGAGATTCTCTCATCAAATATAATCCCCATCCCATGGTCTGACCATAATGCAGTCCTAACAACTATTGCATCAACCATACCTAAAGCACAAGATAAAACATGGTATTTACCAGAGATATTACTTAAAAACCCTTTATATTGTCACAAAATTGAACATGCTCTGAAAGAATATTTAACATTCAACAGAAATTTCCCCAATAACATTGTGGGAAGCACATAAACCGGTCTTGAGGGGAACACTTCAGCAGCTGTATGGAATACTCAATAGAGAACGCAGAAATCTTGCACGCAAATTAGAAACACAATTTAACTCCTTTTCCTTAGCTTTCCAAAGCAATTCTAATCAAACTACTAAAAATAATTTAGAGAAGGAACGCCTGGAATATAATTTATTTCTTACAGAATCATCTGATAAATTACTGCGTCATTCCAGACATGCTTTCTTCATGAAATCTAACAAACCAGGCACATACCTGGCGAGGGGACTCAGATCTATAAATAACTAATTTAAACCAATTCGATTAAAACTATTTAAAAACATATATACAAGCAACCCCCTTAAAATCGTTCACAAATTTCATTCTCACTTAAATACACTATACACGGACTCAAATACATTCAATTCAAACAAAGCAGATTCCTTCTTCTCACAAATTAACCTACCTGAATTAACTGTTTCACACAAAACACAACTTGAGATACCTATCACGGCAGCGGAAGTAGAAAAGGTCATCAAAGAGTTGAAAATTAATAAAATACCAGGACCAGATGGTTATTCTGCATTATACTACTGCACCTTTTCAGACTCTATTTCCCCTATATTGGCAGAGGCAATCAATAATTTACTCGAAAATAAATCATTTAGACAAGAATCCTTATTTGTGATCATATGTATGATTCCCAAACCCCATTCCAATGATACTTTTTGTACTAACTACCGACCTATATCAATGCTAAATCTTGATATCAAAATTCTTGCATCTTAGAATCCTGTCTAAGTAGATTCATTGGCACACTTCGTGATCAATCATGATCAAGTTGGCTTTATGCCAACACGACAAGCAGGCGATAATGTATGCCGAGCAGTTCTTTTAGCACAAATTGACAAAACATGTTGCATTTCCTCCTGCTTTCTCTCACTTGATATTCAAAAGGCTTTTGATTCTATATCCTGGTCCTACCTGCGAAGTGGAGTTTTGGCCCAAATATTACTTACTGGATCAGGGCACTATATAATAAACCTAAAGCATATGTTAAATATGCAAGTTATAAATCTGATATCTTTAATATTGAAAGGGGCACTAGGCATGGGTGTCCGCTTTCACCCCTGTTATTTGCACTTCTTATAGAGCCACTTGCCCAATGGATCAGATCAGATCCCACCATAACGGGTATTGAAGTAGGGGGATTTTAACACAAAATGTGTCTATTCGCGGATGATATCCTCCTATTTCTTTTATTGCCACAAGTATCAGGCCCTAACCTAAAGCCAATACTTGATGACTTTGCAACCTTCTCTGGCCTTTTCATTAATCCCAAGAAATGTGTAGCACTAAATGTATCTCTTTCACATTTAGAATTAAGTTCAGGGTAGGTCTTCCCTTTACCTGGCAGATAAATGTTGAGAATGCCCAAAATCAGCACCACAAATCTCGACTACTATAATGAGTCATAGCTCTCTGTTGACAGTGATGGATGGGCATATTGTATTCGCGGGGTCCATATCTGGGAGAATTTTTTTTGTGTGTCCAGTGGAATGCTGGTCAGTTTCTCATTGATAAAAAAAAACAGTCTATCCACTGACAAACTTCCTTAAAGGAAACAAACAGTTTTTTCCAGGCTTTGGCAATAGTCTGTTTTGCCATTAAACAAAATATAGGTCACCAATTTGAATTAGGTTTTAGTAAAATCAGGGGGTTTAAGGTGTAATAAGACATACACAAAGTCACTGCTGTTATTCATAGCCTCACACTTGTTAATTTATGGCACATGTGGGGTGGTTGATCTTGTGCTATTTTTTTGTCTAACTTTTTTTTTTTTTGGCTTCATATTGTAAGTTGTGAGTGGTCCATTCCTGTCTGGTATCTTGGGAAAGTTGGTCTGAGCGCCTTTGAAATTTCGATAATAAAATGCTGTTGTTCTAGCTTACCTACAATGCAAGGCCCATGCATGAGTGCATCTGTATAAAACAGTGTCCCATTATATTTAAGTCACACACAAAAATAAACTCAAAAACCATGTGCAATTAGCCAGTGTTTTTCTGCAGTATGCTTTAGTATTGAAAATAATTCATTATAAAAAAAAAAAAAAAAAAAACATGGTCTTTCAAAGTAACAAATATGGAGTGGAATTATAATAGTCCAGGAATTTGTGAACATTTTCTATTAAAAATTTACTTAACTAGTATTCTTAACCCCCAGAAGGGTGGAGATGAGATAAAATGAATTAAAACAATCAAAGCTATAATTTTCAACTTGTAAATGCTATCTAATTGAGTACATTGAAATTATATCACTAACGACATGTACTTTATTGCATTCAACTGTAATGATAAGCAATAGCTCAGTAAACACAAAAGGAGTGTATATGCGTTGTAATCAACATTTAGTAATGAGATGCTTTCCCTGTGTCAGCACATAAAACGTGCACGTTTAGTTTTCAGCCAATAGGAATGCATCTTACCTTTCTAAATGGTATCCCAATGATTTAAAAGCTAGTGAGATTTTCAGTTTGTTGTGGTTATTGTTGGATCTTTCTTTCTTTTAGTAGCCAAGCTGGTCTAAGGCTTCCTGCACCATCTCCTGATCACCACGATGCGTCTGTCTGCTAGCGAGAAGGCTGGTGTGCTTTCCTTGGTGGGCAAAATTTCCCCCAAGGCCAGTGATCTGGGTGCTGAGGCTTTGACAAGGTAAGGTTCTATTATTCTTGGTTATATTTTATATAGCATATAACATTGTAGATTTTCAACTATCTGTATAATGTAACAGCACATGAATTTTTAGGCTAATGAAATTAGTTACACTGACAAATAGCTGCTTATTACATGGAATAAGTCATTCCAATCCTTTTCAAAAAGCTACTGAATTCATATCCTGTCTCCACTCTACAAAACTAAACATTTTTAGGTTGAGGTAAAGTGTTGTAAAGTAAAAAAAAAAAAAAATTCCTAACATAAAAAAAAAGGTTTATACTTACCAATTCCTCCATTTCTGGTGTCCACACCTGTGCTCTCTGCTACACTTCTTCTGCATGTACCAATATAGCAAGCTGCTTGCTATGGGAGCACACATGTGGGCTTGCTCCTGAGTAAGGCTGTGTATGTCCATAGACACACACAGCGTGGCTTATCCCAGTTCCAACTTTCTCCTTGCAAGATTTGACTGACAGCAGCAAGAGCCAATGGCTCTAGTTACTATCAGTACAGCTAGTGTTAGCAGGGAGAAAAGAACCAAAGCTGGGCACAGTGCTGGATCAATGTAGGACTCAAGAAAGTGTTTGGGGGGGGGCAGCTAGTTGAAGCTTTTTTTTCCCTTCATGCAGAGAAAGATATGATTGGAAGAGAGTTTTGAAGTCTGATTTATAAAGGCCACACCCCTAGTACAATATAGAGGAGAAACTCCTCTTAAAAATTTTGACTTTTTGGGCTCAAGGAATGCACAAACATAAACTTAACATAGTGTTGATATAAAGTATCCCTCTAATGGAGTGCACGGCATCACCACGCACAGCGGATGTGGTGTGTGGGGCGACGTACTGCACTCGGAACCAACCGACGCGTTAAATCCATCTTAACCAGTGTGTGTGGCTGGCATCCCTACAGTGAGCAGCAGATAGCCAAACAAAAATGATGTCCATAGGTCATGGGTGCAGATG
Organism: Lithobates pipiens; assembly: GCF_037356315.1. Classification (NCBI taxonomy): domain Eukaryota; kingdom Metazoa; phylum Chordata; class Amphibia; order Anura; family Ranidae; genus Lithobates; species Lithobates pipiens. The sequence continues at coordinate 485,709,659 of NW_027507764.1, read as the reverse complement.
GAGACACAATTTTTTGTTAAGACACCCCCCTATGCTAAAGTGGGAAGAAGACCTCCATCTATCCTTCTCTGACACCCAATGGACAACAGACATTCATTGTAATTATTCAGTGTTCCCGCAATAAAAATAAAAATCGGCTAGCATGTTTACTGTGGGAACCTGGCTGTGATTCCTTGTGGTTTCACAGTCAGCTCCCCATTATAAATGCACGAGCCACGCTGTGCTATCTGACTTGTCCCCCAGCCTCCTGGGACCTGTGAATGTACCAAGAGGTTGTAGGCAGGGAGGGCAGGAAGAACTAGGCAGAACTAGAACAGTCACCTAGGCAGTCAAATTGGAAATGGGGAATGGTTACCTGTCAAAACTAGATATCGGCTCCCTTTTGGATGACATTTTGCTTTAAGTTACACCTGAAAATAAACTAAAAAATCATGTGGATTTAGCCCGTGTTTCTCTGCAACATGCTTTAGTGTGGATAATACTGTATATATATATTTTTATATATTTCCAGAAAGGAAATATGATTAACCTTTGGGAGTACCAAATATAGAGTGGAATTGATAGTCAAGGTATGTGTGGGCTTTTTCTGTGAAATCTATACTTGCCTGGTATTCTTGACTCCCAGAAGAGTGGAAGAGATACAACATTAATGAAAACAATCATAACCATTCTTTGTAACTTGTAAAGGCTATAGGTTTAAATACATTTAAAATATATGTGGAATGCCATGTAATGTAATGCAGTAAACTGCAATAATTTGCAAAAGCTCAGTAAACACAAAATTAGTGTATATGCTTTGTAATCAATATATAGTTATAAAATGTTTACCCTGTATCAGCAAATACAGCATGTATGGTTCAAAAGATAAGTCCATTTTAAAGGGTGGTATGTCATTTTGGCCAATAGGAATACAACTTGACCACTGTGAATGGTATTATACCACTTACAGACCGGACCATTTTGCTGGTCAAAGACCAGACCACTTTTTGCGATTCGGCACTGCGTTGCTTTAACTGACAATTGCACGGTCGTGCGACATGGCTTCCAAACAAAATTGACGTCCTTTTTTTCCCACAAATAGAGCTTTCTTTTGGTGGTATTTATTTTTTGCGCTATAAACAAAAATAGAGCGACAATTTTGAAAAAATGCATTATTGTTTACTTTTTGTTATAATAAATATTCCCCAAAAATATATAAAAAAAAAAATTTTTCCCTCAGTTTAGGCCAATACGTATTCTTCTACATATTTTTGGGAAAAAAAATCGTGATTATTGATTGGTTTGCGCAAAAGTTATAGCGTTTACAAAATAGGGATAGTTTTATGGCATTTTTATTAATAATATTTTATTATTATTTTTTTTACTAGTAATGGCGGTGATCATCGATTTTTATTGTGACTGCGACATTGTGGCGGACACATCGGACATTTTTGGCAAATTTTTGGGACCATTGTCATTTATACAGTAATCACTGCTATATAAATGCAGTGATTCCTGTGTAAATGACACTGGCAGTGAAGGGGTTAACCAGTGGGTGGCAGTGTAGGGGTTAAGTGTTCCTAGGGATGTGTTACTAACTGTGGGGGGGTTGGGCTTTCATTTAGTGAACACTGATCTCTGCTCCAATCACATGGAGCAGAGATCAGCGTCACTAGTTGCTAGGCAGAATGGAGAAATGCTGTTTACACAGCATTTCCTCCATTCAGCCGTCCCGTGAGACGATCGCGGGTATGCCCACGGCGATCAAGCCCGCGGGAACCACGACCGGACTCACAGGGGTCCCGACCGGCACGCAAGCACGCCGCCGGCGGTGCGCTCGTGGTGGCAGGGCGGCATTGAAGATTGGACGTACCTGTATGCCAATATGCCATTCTGCCAACGTACATCGGCGTGCGCTGGTCGGGAACCGGTTAATGTGAACCTTTCTAAAGTTGGCAAACTGATCTAACTTACTGCACCAATTCCCAATCATCACAATGGGGGTTATTTACGAAAGGCAAATCCACTTTGCACTACAAGTGCACTGCAAGTGCACTTGGAAGTGCAGTCGCTTTAAATCCAAGGGGGACATGCAAGGAAAATAAAAAACATAATTTTTGCACATGATTGGATGATAAAATCAGCAGAGCTTCCACTCATTTCTGATCTACCCCTCAGATTTACAGTGACTGCACTTGTAGTGCAAAGTGGATTTGCCTTTTGTAAATAACCCCCAATGAATCTGCTAGCGAGAAGGCTGCTGTGCTTTCCCTGATTGGCAAGATTGCCTCTCAGGCCAGTAATCTTGGTGCTGAGGCTTTTAACTAGGTAAAGTTATTTTATTCATGGTTATTTTGTATATAGATTATTACAGTGTACATTTTCAACTGGATAAATAATGTAACAGCACAGACATTCTTAGGCTAATTTACCAAAACTGACAAACAACTACCACATGGAATAAGGCTGGATTCACACCTATGCAGTTTAAGTGCTTTTTACATTTTGCAGATTTTAACTACAGTCCATTTAACACGGTTTCCTATGGAACATGTTCTGTAGTGCAAATCTGCAAAATGCAAAAAGCACGAAAAATGCATAGGTGTGAATCCAGCCTAAGTCAATTCAGTTCTACTAGCCATGTGTATGGCCTCTAAAGATCTAAGAGACTATTAGCTGACATTACAACCTGTTTCAACTCTTCAAAACTAAACATTTTCAGACTTGAGATAAGCTTAAATGATAATTGATAGAAAGATGTAAGCAATTAGTGATTTCTATTACTGATATTTTATGTATCACACATTATATAGCATTTGTTTGCAAATAGATTCCATAAAGTCATAAAACAAGGAGATCATTTACATTTCTTGAAGGACAGTAAGGTTTGTTTGCTAGACTTAACAGCAAAATAATACAAACGTTGCTTTCCCAGTGTTTCTATATACAGTATATTCATTTCATTTACTGTGCAATGCATCATTTTTCATATACTAACTGCTGCAGTCATTTTATTTTCTGTTAGGCTTTTTCTTAGCTTCCCCCAAACCAAAATTCATTTCATCCACTATGACCTGACTCCTGGCTCTGCTGATCTCAAGACACATGGTGGAAAAATTATGAATGCTCTAGTAGGTGCAGCCCATCACCTGGATGACCTTGCTGGCAACCTGTCCTCCCTCAGTGACCTGCATGCCTACAACCTAAGAGTGGGTCCAGGAAATTTTGCTGTGAGTACCACTGAATGTTATTATACAATAATAAGATAACTTGATTCAGGTGGACAAAACACATTGAGTTTAGGTGTTTGCAGCATTATATAGTATTGATACTCTGGCGGGCCTCAGTTTTGATGCTAATATTTAAGCACTTGCTTACTGGGCACTTAAACCCCCCTCCTGCCCAGACCAGTTGTCAGCTTTCAGCGCTGATGCACTTTGAATGACAATTGTGCAGCCATACAACACTGTACCCAAATGTCAGTTTTATCATTTTTTTCCCATAAATAGAACTTTCTTTTGGTGGTATTTGATCACCTCTGCAATTTTTATTTTTTGTTAAAAAAAATTTAAAATAATTTTTTACATTTTTAATTTTTTTAATATTTTGTTATAAAATTTTGCAAACAGGTCCTTTTTGTCCTTCATTGGTGTACGCTGATGAGGCTGCACTGATGGGCACCAATAGGCTGCACTGATGGCACTGATGAGCATCGATGGGCTGCATTGATGGGCACTGATAAGCAGCACTGATGGGCACTGATAGGCAGAACTGGTGTGCACTGAGAGGTGGCACTGAAGGGCATTTATAGGTGGCACTGGTAGGTACTGAAAAGGGGCATTAATAGGTGGCACTGATAGGTGGCAGTGAGGGGGAATGGGAGGGTGGCAGTGATGGGCACTGATGGGTGGCAATAATGGGCACTGATCAGCACTGGTAGGTTACACTGATAGGCAGCACTGCTAGGTGGCACTGATGAGCCACTGATTAGCACCACTGGTGGACATTGATAGGTGGCACTTGTGGGCATTGTTAGGTGGCACTCATGGGCATTGATAGGTGGCACTGGCAGGTGGTAATTGTGGGCACAGATGAGGCAGATGTGCAAGGGACCGACGTCCCTTGCACATAAGCCAGTGATCGATTACCGAGCTTTTGTTTACATCACGTGGTCAGCCGTCACGTGGTAAGGGGCAGTGATCGGCCCCTTACTTGGATCTGTGATCACCTGAGTCTTAGTGACTCAGTGATCACAGCGCACGCTGCGCACACCCTGCAGGGGGCGCACGGGGAGTGTGCAAAGGGGAGGACATTATATGACGGCCTCTCGGAAATTCAGGTGCGCGATGTGGCCGTCATTTGGCTATAGCGCGGACACCAAGTGGTTAAAGGTCATACTTTAAGTAGTAAATATACTTGGAATGCTATGACAGTTTTTAGGAAAATTGTTATGACATAAATATAGAGGATGTTATTACTGACCTCTCTAAAAATGTTAGCCTTTGGCCTGCCATCATTATTTTCTTAATTCAATTTTTTCTTAATCAGTAAAATGTGAAGCCAAAACTCTTGATATGCATATTTATTGTGGGTCACTAACATGGAAGGTATTAAAGGCAGAGAGTAAACACAATAGCTAGGTAAGGTACAGTAGTAAGCCCCCCCCTGATTTAGAGCATCTTCCACAAAATACTTTCATTTTAAGAGAATAAGTTTGCTCTGTAACCTTTAAGAGATAATCAATAAATTAAGACAGAGAAGTAGAGCTGGTGCAGAAAGGGCTGAGGTAGTGTCTCAGTCCCAAATTAGTATGCATAACACAGAGAAAAAATATTTTGCCCATGGGACTTTCATACAATATAAAAATATGAAAAATGTATTGACATACATTTAAAAACAAACATTGCACAGTAACTGTATTAATAAGCACTAGAGTTACATAGAGTTACATAGAAATCACATAGAAAGAAATTAGTATGTGGGACCTAGAGGCACCATATAGATACCATCATCAATCACGTCGAGACCAGTCGCACAGTTGCTTCAGATCGATGGTAGTATCTATATGATGCCTCTAGGTCCCATATACTAATTTCTTTCTATGTGATTTTGATGTAACACTAGTCATGCTTATTAAAACAGTTACTGTGCAATGTTTGTTTTTAAATATATGTCAATACATTTTTCATATTTTTATAGATATTGTTTGAGGTGTGACTATTTAACTGCTTAAGGACCGCCTCCTGCACATATACATCGGCAGAATGGCATGGCTGGGCACAAGCACGTACCAGTACGTTGCTCTGCAAGTGCCCAGCCATGGTCGGGAGCGCGCCGCGGCCAGCACGCTCCCGACCCGGTCCGCAACCGTGGCCGTGGGACCAACAGACCGCCGCTGGCGTCCCGCGATCGGGTCACACAGCTGAAGAACGAGGAGAGGTCTGTGTGTAAACAAACCTTTCCCCGTTCTTCCTAGTGTGGCTGTCACCAATCATCTGTTCCCTATTATAGGGAAAGACGATCAGTGACGTCACATGCCAGGCCACGCCCCCTACAATAAAAAAACACATGACGTCACACATAACCCCTTTCTCGCCCCCTAGTGGTTAACTCATTCACTGCCAGTGTCGTTTACACAGGAATCAGTGCATTTAAATAGCACTGATTGCTGTATAAATGACAATGGTCCCAAAAATGTGTCAAAAATGTCCAATGTGTCTGCCATAATGTAGCAGTCACAATAAAAATCGCTGATCGCTGGCATTACTAGTAAAAAACAAAATATTAATAAAAATGCTATAAAACTATCCCCTATTTTGTAAACGCTATAACTTTTGCGTAAATCAATCAATAATCGCTAATTGCGATTTTTTTTAACAAAAATATGTAGAAGAATACATATCGGCCTAAACTGAGGAAAAAAAAAATTTTTTAATATATTTTTTGGGGATATTTATTATAGCAAAAAGTAAAAAATATTAAATTTTTTTCAAAATTGTCGTTCTATTTTTGTTTATAGCGCAAAAAATAAAAACCGCAGAGGTGATCAAACCAAAAGAAAGCTCTATTTGTGGGGAAAAAAGGACGCCAATTTTGTTTGGGAGCCACATCGCACGACCGCGCAATTGTCAGTTAAAGCGTTGCAGTGCCGTATCGCAAAAAAGGGCCTGGTCCTTTTGCTGCAAATTGGTTCGGGGCTTAGGTGGTTACAAGTCCTGTGGGCAAAATACTTTTTTCTCTGTGTTGTGCATACATTAAATTAAAAAAAAATATCTAGTATGTACTTTCCCCACTTTTCTGGAATTTTCCAATAGACCTAGTATTAAAATTGGAACAACTGTGGAGCTTTTCTCTAGTTACCAATCTGATTCTTAGGTTCTGAAAGATAAAGCCTAACTGGCTGCTACGGTATATGCAACAATTGGAATTATGCTGATTATAACTGAGTATTTTTTTATTAAGCATTGCTATGTAAAATTAATTCAGAATTACCTTTAGAATCGCATTAAAAACACAATGTACATATTGCAATATTCCTAATTTAAAGCAGTTTGAACATTACTGACCTTATTAAATACACAAATATTTATATATATATATATATATATATATATATATATATATATATATATATATATATATATATATTCTCTATTTCTCTTTTGCAGCTGCTGTCTTATATTATCCGGGTGGTCTTGGCTTCTCACTTCCCAGGTGATTTCACTCCTAAGGTTCAGGCTGCCTGGGAAAAATTCTTTGCTATAATTTCTGCAGTCCTCACCTCCAAGTAAAGATGAATCCATCCAACATGATAGGCCAGATCAGCAATTAAAGAAAGTATAACAATGTTCAATTGGGAATTCTTTGGGCCCATTTCAATTACATCCTAGTTGCAATGGTTTACTTATATTGTCCATCATTTATATATCAGGTGCTCTTGAATAAAGCTAATTTCAATTACAACCTAGTTGCAATGGTTTACTTATATTGTCCATCATTTATATATCTGGTGCTCTTGAATAAAGCTCAATATATTTTTAGTTTCTGCCTCAGCTGTATCATTATTATGTTTGGTTCTTGATGATTTGACATTATTACAAATATTGTATGTGGTAATTGTGTCTTTAAAAAAAAAAAAAAAAACAGGTTATGGGTAATTAAAAAAAAAAAAACATCTGCCCAATCAACTACTGTGTTTTAGAGTGAGCATGGGTTTTAAAGTCTGGCATTAATTTTTAGACATGTGCAGAGTGAAATATGTTGTTTCGTAATTTTGTTTTCGTCCGAAAAATACATTTATTTAGTTACTCCCGAAATTCGTTTTTATTTATTTTGTTTTTCGTTCAAAAATTGCATTCGCCCGAAAATCCACATGAATTACGGTCGAATCTGTCTTTGAAGGCTTATGGTGTCTGTTGAATGTATAAAGAAGATTAGACGGAGCTGCTAAACTATATAGCATACTTCGCATGAACTTTAGAACCCTATTAAAGTCTATGGGACTCCAACGTTCAAAATCTAAAGTGCTAATTTTAAAGGCTAATATGCAAGTTACTGTCCTAAAAAGTGTTTGGGGACCTGGGTCCTGCCCCAGGGGATGCACAGTGAGCAAACAAAAATCTAAATCAAATCAATATTTGGTGTAGCTACCCTTTTGGCTTCAAACCAGTATCAATTCTTACACTTGCACACTTTGTGAACTTGCACAAAGTCAAGGATTTTGTAAGATTAGAGTCAGATGTATGATCAACCAATTATGCCAAGCAGGGGCTAATGATCATCAGTCTCATAGGTAGTTTAAAACAGAAACAGTTGTGTAGGAGGCTTAAAACTGAGTGAGGAATAGCCAGATTTTGCTATTAAGGTTGTGGAAGACAGTTTTATGTCACAGGACATACACCACGACAAGACTGAACACAGCAACAAGACACAATATAGACTATAGAGGTAGATGAGAGACAAACCATGCTTACTTCCCTTTGACATCGAAAGATGGCCATCAGCACAGAACTGGTGGAAAGCAGTGGGACCCAGGTACAACCATGTACTGCCCAGGGAAGTCTGGAGTCTTCATGTAAGAATTGCTGCAAAAAGGCTAAGTGACTCAACTGTGTATGAAAACATAGGAGGTGTTCTGGACTGATGAGTCAAATTCTGAAATATTTGGCTGTAGCAGGAGGCAGTTTGTTTGCCGAAGGGCTAGAGAGTGGTACAATAATGAGTGTCTGCAGGCAACAGTGAAGCATGGTGGAGGTTCCTTCCAAATTTTGGAGCTGCATTTCTGCAAATGGAGTTGGAAACTTGCTCAGGATTAGGGATGGGCCGAACACTAGTTCGGCTCGCACCAGAACATGCGAACAGGCAAAAAATTTGTTTGAACACTGTTAAAGTTTATGGGACACGAACATGAAAAATCAAAAGTGCTAATTTTAAATGCTTATATGCATTGTATTGTCTTTAAAAGTGTTTGGGGACCTGGGTCCTGCCCCAGGGGACATCTATCAATGCAAAAAAAAGTTTTAAAAACAGCAGTTTTTTCGGGAGCAGTGATTTTAATAATGATTAAAGTGAAACAATAAAAGTGTAATATTCCTTTAAATTTCGTACCTGGGGGGGGTGTATAGTATGTCTGTGAAGGGGCACATGTTTCTCGTGCTTAGAACTGTCCCTGCACAAAGTGTCATTTCTGCAGGAAAAAAAGTCATTTAAAATCACTCGCGGCTGTAATGAATTGTCGGCTCCCGTAATACAGAGAACACTCATTGAAAGTCATTGATAAAAAAAAAAAAGTGTGGGGTTCCCCCAAATTCAATTACCAGGCCCTTAAGGTCTGGTATGGATATTAAGGGGAACCATGCGTCAAATAAAAAAAATTGAGGTGGGGTTCCCCCTAAATATCCATACCAGACCCTTCAGGTCATCCATATGGGCCGTCCTCATCCTCCTCTGTCACCCAGGCTCAGAGTAGTTTGCCTTTCAACGCAGCTGCCAAAGCAGCCTATTCCACCGGCTCCTTATCCACAGCCACTTCTTCCGTAGCGCCACCATCATGCACGGAGGTGTCCCTAGAATTATTCGACCACAGTGTTGGTTATATGCTGCTGGAGGATGCTCAGCGATTTGAAGGCTCCAATGTTGGTTCACAGGTTGAGGAGTAACATTAACCTAGAGAAAGGGAGTGTCACAGAAGGACAAGAAACGGGCAGTCATGTTCCCCCAGCTGCAGCATACTGCCAAGTTTGCTCCAGTGACGGGGAGGGAGTGGGTGATGAGGTCACTGACTGTACTTGGGTGCCTGAGAGAAGAGAGGAGGAAAGTGAGAAGGAGGAGGCACAACTCCAATGAGCCAGAATGTCATCTAGGGGGCAGCCACCCTATTGCATCACACCGCAGAGCTCCACAGGTGCAGGGCGCTGCTGACCCCCCACCGACTTTTAAAAGTTCCTTGGTGTGGGCCATTTTCAACACATGTGCAGCAGATCGCACCGTTGCTGTTTGCAACCTATATCTGAAGTGGATCAAGAGTGCCAAGAACAGCAGTCCATAAACAAAAAGAGTCATTGGCGCACAAACGAATAATCCCTTTGTTAAGAACGGTTATCCATATAATAAGATACTCGTAATTTAAGATGATGTCCAATAGTTGGTGTCAAAGTGGGCGTATCAAGCCGCCTGTCTGAGCGGCTGGGTGTCACGTGAAGAGCTCCGTAGTGAGGAGGGTTGCCGTGCTGACTGGCCTGCTTACATGTTTTTTTTTCTTCAAAGCGCATGCGCGCAAAATATGTAAGCAGGCCAGTCGGCATGGCAACCCTCCTCACTACGGAGCTCTTCACGTGACACCCAACCCGGACAGGCGGCACGATATGTCAGACTTGTGCGTTGCGCTCCAGGTCTGCAGTCACGCCAGGCAGACGCCACCTTGCGTCCAACTTCGGTCTATACCACTCAGCGTGCACTGCACCTTCGTCCCAGAGTCTGAACCAACACACGGAGCAGGATAGAATACCTCCCCTCCACCCCACAGGCTCAGAGCGGCAGCGCCGCAGTCTATCTACTAACAGTGAGTGACTTCAGGAACATAGTTCCATTTATCTGCACTTTATCAAATTTTGCTTTTCCCCTCTCTGGGTGAGGATTGTTCACAATTACCAAGTCCCCATGTTCCAGCTGATTGGTGGCAGTGCAGCTTCTCCATTACCTTAAAGTCACAAACAAAAGACTCCAGGGGTGATTCATCACAAAACATCTGTCAGTTTATATTCTTTATGATTGATGGATTTTATGCTTTTAAGATCCCAGGAGGATCAGATGTCTTTGTCATTGTTTTTTTATATTTAATAAATGATCTTTATGTGTTTTTTCATACCAATATCACAAGTTTCTTTGCTGCGCTGTTTCTTGATTGTTTATTTTTTGTCTTATTCCACCAAGAACAGCAGTCGCTTGGGCACCACGTGCTTGATCAGACATATGATGACCTGCCATGCAGTGCATTGGCAACAGCACTTGAAATACCCACATCATAGAAAAATGCAGACTTCTCCTTACTCCTCATCTGGGATCTTCAACTCTGCTATATCTCCAGTCCTCTCAAAAACCTGCACTGAGAGGAATGAAAGTATAGCAATAGATGACCCAAGTACTTGCAGACAATCTGCTAGCAGTACACCACCAATTGATTTTAGCAGGCAAATTTCACTACCCCAGTTGCTGAACCGTAAAAATAAATTCGGTCCCAGCCATCCACATGCTCAGAATCTAAATGCTAGCTTGGCCAAATTGCTAGCACTGCAACTGCTATCTTTTCAGCTGGTAGACTTTGCCCCCTTTTGTGAATTTATTGCATGTTCTGTACCTCAGTGGCAGATTTCAATACGCCATTTTTTTTCACGGAAGGCCATTCCGACTCTCTACCAACATGTGGAAGGCAATGTTTTGGCCTTGTTGGGCAGGGCGGTCAGCAGTTAGGTTTATGGCAGGTATGGGCAGGGACGTTACCTTTCCTTCATGGCACACTGGGTAACTCTTTTGGCAGCTGGGAAGGATGCAGGACAGGGTTCAGTGTTGTTGGAGCTTGTTCCACCACCACACCTCCAAAATGCTAGTGATGATTCTCCCACAGCTCTATCCTCCACCCCCTCCTCTTCTTCTTCCTCTGTGGCCTTTTCTGCAGATTTGTCCTCTGAACCTGCAATGCTCCATAAGCGTTAAAAGGGCTACACAAGCAGTCAGGCTATAAGATGCCATGTGGCACTTGAGTTGGTTTGCCTAGGGTACAGGACCCATACTGGGGCAGAGATTTTGTCAGCTCTGCAGGGGCAGGCACAGAGGTGGTTGATACCATGCCAGATTCAGCCAGGAATGTTTTTATGTGACCATGGCACCAACCTTCTCTCCGCCCTCTAACAGGGACACTTGACCCATGTTCCATGTTTGGCACACATCCTGAATTTGGTGGTGCAGCGGTTCTGGACCAGGTACCTGGGCTTACAAGATCTCCTGATATAGGCCAGAAAGGTCTGTGGTCCTTTCCGCTGGTCATACAATACCAGTGCTCAGCTGGCTGACATTCAAAATGAATGCAACCTGCCGACCAACCGCATTGTTTGTGACATGCCCACCAGGTGGAACTCAACATTGGTAATGCTGCAGTGGCTGCACACACAGCAGAGGGCCATCAATGAGTACCTGTGCGAGTATGGCACCAGGACAGGGTTAGGGGAGCTTGGCTTCCCTCACTATGCCAGTGGCTACTGATCAAGGATGCATGCACTGTCCTGTCACTATCTGAGGAGGCCACAAGGATGGTGAGCAGAGACAATGCATGCATCAGTGTCACTGTCCCTCTAGTCTTCCTGCTGGAGCACACGCTTTGTGGAATCATGGACAGGGCACTTGAGGCAGAATAGCGTGAGGAAGAGGAGAACTTACTTTCCTCTCAAGGCCCCCTTTATCCAGATAGCAGTCCTGTAGGCCAGCCAAATGCACAGGAAGAAGAGGAGGAGGAGGATTGTGTCAGTATGGATGTAGAGGATAACACTCAGCAGCAGTCTTCAAGGGTAGGTTTTCAGTCCCAAGAAACCAAAGGAATTGTCCTTTGCTGGGAGGAGTTAGTTACGGATAATGTGATCCTTAGTGACCCAGAGGACTCAGAATAGAATTCCTCTGCAAACTTATGCTGCATGGCCTCCCTGGTTCCGCAAAGCCTGCAAAAGGACCCTAGGATTTGTGGTATCAAGGAGAGGGATCATTACTGGATGACAACCCTTCTTGATCCACGTTACATCCTGCCATCTCGAAGGGAGCAGAGGATGAAACACCTTCATGAGGCCTTGAAAGGTATGTGTAATGCATATCTAGACCCTGGGAGGTTACCATTTCCTGGTGCTGGACAACACGTTGCTGAGGCTTCACTCAGTCAGAGGAAGAGTGGTGGAGAAGGTGGCCGGCTGACCGATGCATTTAACCACTACAATACAGGGCACTTTCGCCCACTTCCTTCCCAGCCCAATTTTCAGCTTTCATCGCTCTAGCGCTTTCAGTGACAATTGCGCGGTCATGCTACACTGTACCCAAATTAAATTTTTATCATTTTGTTCGCACAAATAGAGCTTTATTTTGGTGGTATTTATTCACGACTCCGTTTTTTATTTTTTGCGATATAAGCGCAAAAAAGCGGAAATTTGGAAAAAAAAACGATATTTTCTTTTTTCTATTTTAAAAGAAATCCAATAAAATCAAATTTTGTCATACATTTAAGCCAAAATGTATTCTGCTACATGTTTTTGGTAAAAAAAATTCCGTTAAGTGTATAATAATTGGTTTGTGTGATCACGGACATATGTACGCAAATGATCATGTACATATGTGTGCAGGTGATCACGTACATATGTGTGCACATAATCATTGGGACAAGTGATTTTAGTGGGACATATGTGGGGGACATGTTTTTATTATTAGGGACATGTGTTTTTATTTTTTGGGGACATGTATGTTTTGGGGACATGTGTGTTATGGGGACATATGTGGGGACTGTGTTTACACTGTGTGGTGTGTTGTGTGTTTACACTAGACTGAAGATCAATGAGTAAAAAGCTGTAAAAAACAGCTCATACTCACTGATCATCAGCCGGCTGCAGCAATCTGCTCTCCTCTCCTCAGCGATGACTTCTGTGTGAGGAGAGGAGGAGCTGATTGCCTAGCAACCGGCTGTTTGTTTACATCACATGATGGCCGTGATTGGACACGGCCGTCATGTGATCAGGAGGGCCAATCACAGAGCCCTCCTGCCGATCTGAGATGCGCCGTGTCCCGGTGACACGGGCGCATCGGGATCGCGCCGCTGCGCGGGCATGCGCGCGCGATCCCGCTCCTCCTGATGGACGTCCCTGAACGCCCTATCAGGAGTAGACGGCTCCCACCCGGCCGTATATGTGCATTGGCCGGGTGGGAAGTGGTTAAACAATTTTTCAGCGCCAAAAGTCTGATAGGTTCAAGCAACCATCGCCAGCATCTGCATTACGTGGTGCAGGAATATCTAGGGGCAAGAGCAGACTTGGAGACCTTTCCAACAGAGCATCCACTGGGTTACTGGGTCTTGAGAAAGGACCACTGGCCAGAACTTGGTCAATATGCAATCGAGCTACCAGCCTGTTCTGCATCCAGTGTGCTTTCTGAATGCACATTTAGTGCTGCCGAAGGGTTTGTAACAGATCAAACAGTGTGCCTGTCCACCTGTCCACCTGTCCACAAACTTTGTTGATAGGCTCACATTCACAAAAATGAATCAATCTTGAATCAACAGCTATCAAGTACCTCATGCTGATGTAACTAATTGAATTTGCTATGGATCTCGGACCCCTTGAAGACTGCCTATGCTAACTATCCTATTACTCCTCAATCTTGATGATGCTAGCTTCCAACAATTTTTTTGGTTCAGGGCACCACCACCCAAGGCCCAATTTTTCTGCCCCTGTTTAACCACTTGCTGACCGTCGAATGTACATATATGTCGGCAGAATGACACGGCTGGGAAAATGGGCATACCTGTGAATTTGCTGCCATGTGGTCACACGCACGCCGCTGGCAGTGCACGCACAATCCTGTCGCGAGCTCTGTGTGTAGGATTGTGGGTTCTGCGGACTCGATGTCCGGGAGGATACCCACGATCGTCTCACAGAGAGGAAGAATGGGGAGATGCTAATGTAAACAAGTATCTCCCCGTTCTGCCTAGTGACACTGTCACTGATCATAGCTCCCTGTGATCGGGAGCTACAATCAGTGATGTGTCACTCGTACCGCGCCCCCTGACAGTTAGAATCACTCCTTAGGACACACTTAACCCCTTCTTAGTCAGCTAGTGGTTAACCCCTTCACTGCCAGTGTCATTTTTACAGTAATCAGTGCAATTTTACAGCACTGATCGCTGTAAAAATGAGAATGGTCCCAAAAATGTGTCAAAATTGTCCGATGTGTTTGCCATAATGTTGCAGTCATGATAAAAATCGCAGATCACCATCATGACTTGTAAAAAAATAATAATAATAAAAAGGCCATAAAACGAACCCCTATTTTGTAGACACTATAACTTTGGCGCAAACCAATCAAACACTTATTGCATTTTTGTTTACCAAAAATAAGTAGAAGAATATGTATCGGCCTAAACTGAGGAAAAAAATAGTTTTTTATATATATTTTTTGGGGATATTTATTTTAGAAAAAGTAAAAAAATAATGTTTTTTTTTTAAATTGTCGCTCTATTTTTGTTTATAGCACAAAAAATAAAAACTGTAGAGGTGATCAAATGAGAACAAAATAAAGCTCTATTTGTGGGAAAAAAAATACATCAATTTTGTTTGGGAGCCACGTCGCACGACCGCGCAATTGTCAGTTAAAACGACGCAGTGCCGAATCACAAAAAGTGCTCTGGTCTTTGGCCAGCCAAATGGTCCGGAGCTTAAGTGGTTAACAGGGGCATGCAAATTTTGGATATAATATTTCACAGCAGGGCCCATTCCTGCGTCCAACAAGAGTATCTGTGAGGGGTTACAGTGTTGTGGCACCACCATCACCCAAGGCCCAATTTTTCTGCCCCTGTTTAACAGGGGCATGTAATTACAATTTTTTATATAATATTTCATAGCAGGGCCCGTTCCTGCGCCCAACAAGAGTAACTATGAGGGGTTACAGTGTTATGGCACCACTGCCACCACCATCCAAGGCCCAGTTTTTCTGCCCCTGTTTAACAAGGGCATGTAATGACAATTTTTTATATAATATTTCACAGCAGGGCCTGTTCCTGCACTCAGCAAGAGTAACTGTCAGGGCTTATGCCACGTACACACGATCGGAAATTCCACCATCAAAAGTCCGATGAGCGATTTTGGTCGGAAAATGCGACCATGTGTATGTTCCATTCCAGTCAGCAAAATATTGAGAGCAGGTTCTCAATTTTTCATTCAGAAAAAGTTTAGATCGGAAATTCTGATCGTCTGTACCAATTCCAACATGCAAAATTCCTACGCATGCTCAAAAACAATTCGACGGATGCTCGGAAGCATTGAACTTAATTTTTTCGGCTCGTCGTAGTGTTGTACGTCACCACTAGTGATGGACGAACTTCCGACGGGACGTTTCGCGAACGCGAAATGCGAACGGACCCAAACGTTCGCGAAACCGACCGTTCGCCGCGGGCCCCATTGACTTCAATGGGAGGCGAACTTTGCAAACCTTCATGTCGAATTTGCGGCCACGTGGTAATTATTAGGGGGTAAAACGTAGTCCCACCATCTGGACAATGACATAATACATGTATGAGGTGAATTTGGGATCGATAACTACAAGCATTTTTATTTTATTTGGGAAATTGTTCTAACAATTCAGGACTATGGAGCTAATGAAGGCAATGGAGGAGAGGGAAGGTCAGGGACCAGGGTAGGCAAAGAAGAGGGTGCAGGAGATGATCACCAGCAGCGTGACATACCGGAATGACACATGCACCGTGATAGAGGCATCTGACAGCAGCACCGTAATACAGAGCACTGACAGCAGCACCGTGACATACAGCGCTGACAGCAGCACCGTGACATACAGCGCTGACAGCAGCACCGTGACATACAGCGCTGACAGCAGCACCGTGACATACAGCGCTGACAGCAGCACCGTGACATACAGCGCTGACAGCAGCACCGTGACATACAGCGCTGACAGCAGCACCGTGACATACAGCGCTGACAGCAGCACCGTGACATACAGCGCTGACAGCAGCACCGTGACATACAGCGCTGACAGCAGCACCGTGACATACAGCGCTGACAGCAGCACCGTGACATACAGCGCTGACAGCAGCACCGTGACATACAGCACTGACAGCAGCACCGTAAGCAGCCCCAGGAGGAAGTCAGCACAGCACAGGGATGGTGTGATCCCCTCATAATAAGAACCCCCAGGAGGAAGTCAGCACAGCACAGGGATAGTGTGATCCCTTCATAATAAGAACCCCCAGGAGGAAGTCAGCACAGCACAGGGATATCATAAGCAGCCCCAGTAGAAATATGACACCGCTCAACCTCTTCAAAGAGGAGGGTAGGGGCATATAGTACGGTGTGCTTTTTTGGGTCAAGGAAGTGAGCCAAATGAATTAAGAAGGTCTGTGTGCTTGATTAAAAAAATAGTTTATAGACATATACATGGTCTACTGGTCACATGTGTTGAATTCCTCCGAGATCCATGCCTCATTCATTTTTAGAAATGTGAGGTAGTTAACACTGTGGTGAGCTAGGCGAGTACGCTTATCGGTCACAATCCCCCCTGCTGCGCTGAACGTCCTTTCGGACAGGACACTGGATGAGGGGCAAGCCAACAGTTCGATTGCAAATTGGGCAAGCTCTGGCCAGAGGTCAAGCCTGCCCACCCAGTAGTCTAGGGGTTCATCACTCCTCAGAGCGTCCACATCGGCCGTTAACCCAATGTAGTCGGACACCTGACGGTCTAGGCGTTCCCTGATGCTGGATCCGGATGACACCTGTCGATGGGTCGGCTGAAAGAATGACCTCATATCCGAAGTCACCAACACATCTTCAAACCGGCCTCTTCTTGCAGGCGCTGTTGGATTGGTACCCGCAAATCCTTCTCTGGGAGTGGGAATTGCTCCTCTGCCAGCGCACGCAAAAGCAGAATGCAGCATTTCTCGAAGCAAGGCCTGGAAGTGCTGCATTCTGACAGCCCTCTGCGACGGCGGTAACATTTCCGCCATTTTGTGTTTGTACCGGGGGTCTAAGTACGTTGCCACCCAGTACTGGTCCTTGACCCTCATGCTTTTTATACGGGGGTCCCTATTAAAACACTGGAGCATGAAGGCCCCCATTTGCACTAAAGTGGAAGCGGTGTGGTGGCCTGGCTCCTGCTCATCATCCAGGATAATGTCGTCCTCTTCATTCTCCTCTCCCCATCCTCGCACAACAGGGATCCCAGAAAGGTTTAAAGCATGCTCTTCTTGCTCCTGCTCATCCGCCCCGGCACCATCCTCCTCTGACTCCTCATCAGACTCCTGTTGTTGACTTGTCTCAGATAGAGTAGCCCCCCCTGGGAATTCATCCAGCATTGCGACTTCCTCATCTTCCCGCTCCTGCTCCTCCACAGCCTGATCAATGACACGACGCAATGCACGCTCCAGAAAGAAGGCATAAGGTACCATGTCACTGATGGCGCCATGGCTGCGACTGACCAGTTTGGTGATCTCCTCAAATGGCCGCAGAAGTCTGCATGTGTCGCGCATGAGCAGCCACTGGCGCGGTGAAAAAAAACCCAGCTCCCCAGAACCGTTTCTTTCGCAGAGTTCATACAGGTAGACGTTAACTGCACGTTTCTGCTGGAGCAGCCTATCAAGCATATAGAAGGTTGAGTTCCATCGCGTCGGGCAATCGCAAATAAGACGTCTGACCGGCAGATGGTGTCGCCGCTGAATGTCAGCAAGGCGAGCCATGGCCGTGTAAGATCTTCTGAAATGGGCCGAGATTTTCCTTGCCTGCCGCAAGATGTCCTGGACCCCAGGGTATTTGACAAGGAATCGCTGCACGACCAAGTTTAAGACGTGTGCCATGCACGGCACGTGCGTGATTTTGCCCTGTTTCAATGCGCTAAGCAGATTGGCACCGTTGTCACACACCACTTTACCAACTGTCAAATTGAGCGGTGTTAGCCACTCATCTGCCTGTGAACGCAAAGCTGAAAGGAGTGCCGGGCCAGTGTGGCTCTTTGCTTCCAGGCACAACAGACGCAGCACGGCATGGCAACGTCTCACCTGGCATGTGGAATAGGTTCTGGGGAGCTTGGGCGGTGCAGTGGAAGAGACGCTAGCAGCGGAAAAGGAGGAGGCAGCTGAGGAGGAGAGGGAGGAGGATGGAGTAGGAGGAGGAGAAGAAGAGTCAGGCCTGCATGCAATCCGTGGCGGTAAAACCAAATCTACACGGGTGCCACGGGTTACATGCTTGACGGCCGTCAGAAGGTTCACCCAGTGGGCAGTAAAACTGATATACCTTCCCTGCCCGTGTTTGCTAGACCACGTGTCTGTGGTCAGATGTATCTTGGCACCGACACTGTGTGCCAGAGATACATTCACTTGCCGCTGAACATGGCCATATAGCTCTGGGATGCCCTTCTCTGAGAAATACTTCCTTCCTGGGACCTTCCATTGTGGTGTTCCAATGGCCACAAATTTGCGAAAGGCCTCCGAGTCCACCAGTTTATATGGCAGTAGTTGGCGGGCTATGAGTTCTGACAAGCCAGCCGCCAACCGTTGGGCAAGAGGGTTATCCGGCATCATCATTTTTTTACGCTCAAACATTAGGCCCACGGAAGCCTGCCTTTTTGCAGAAAAATGTGAGCTTGGCGTGATGGAAGGTGGAGTGGAGGACAATTGTGAGGAGAGAGGAGAAGGAGAAGTAGAAGACGAGGCTGGACGGTGAGAGCCTGCAGTGTGGCTTTGTGTGTTCCGTTGCTCCCACTGGGCTCGGTGATGGCTGCTCATGTGCCTTCTTAAGGCGGTCGTCCCTAGGTGAGTATTGGGCTTACCGCGACTAACGCGTTGACTGCAAAGATTGCAGATGGCAACGCTATTGTCAGCAGCGGACACGTTAAAAAAAGCCCACACTGCGGAGCCATGTGCCGGTGTCCTGGGAGCGCCAGATGTGACCGTACATGGTCGATGACTCGCTCCTGATACATTTGCAGTCTGCTTTGTCCCTGCTGTGCAATGTAAGTCATTGCTGCTTCTCCTCCCTATCTGCTGGTCCATATCTCCCTCTGAACTCCCCTCCTCTTCCTCTCTTGTGGGCACCCACGTGACATCACTAGACACGTCATCATCAACGTCACCTTCCCCACCGCTATAAGTAGAGATCTCGGAGTAGGCAGCAACACCGGGGACCAACCTCCTCCTTGGGCTGATCTGGGTACTGGCGTCAGACTGCTGAGTAGCGCTTGTTGCTACCTCCTCTTCCTGATCCAATACCAAGAGTGGCTGCGCATCAGAAATGTCCTCTTGATATGGATCGGAAAATAATTCCAGTGACTCAAGCGGAAGGTATGTGGTGGTGGTGGTGGTGGTCGTGTTGTTGGTGGTAGTGTCTTTGGGGGTGCACATAGCAGAGAGTGAAGAAGAGGGTGCAGATCGAGAGGATGAGGAGGGTGCAGAAGAGTAAGGCTGAGCGAGCCACTCAACCAAGTCTGGTGCATCCTTTAAAGTAATTGAACGCACCTTCTGCAACTTCCCACTTTGGCTCAAGCCTGTTGCTCCTGCCCTACCCCTACCACCCCTGCGGAAGGGCCTGCCTCTTCCTCTGCATGTCATTTTTTAAATGACCCTGTGACAAAACTCTTAGTCCCTATACCGCTGAAGGACTGCTGCAGTATAGGTGAGCGGTCAGCAGTGGTGCACGTCAACCCTATCTATTGTGGACCTATAGCGGTCCTTACAGAACAGCAGACTGTACCGCACTCAAGCCTATGTACCGTAGCACCCTATACCAAGTTACCAGTCCTTATAAGAACTTTTGTGGACCAAGCAGGTTGTGTATTAGTGTTTAGCAGACTGTACGTCAGTCCCTATACCGCTGAAGGACTGCTGCAGTATAGGGCAGCGGTCAGCAGTGGTGCACGTCAACCCTATCTATTGTGGACCGATAGCGGTCCTTACAGAACAGCAGACTGTACCGCACTCAAGCCTATGTACCGTAGCACCCTATACCAAGTTACCAGTCCTTATAAGAACTTTTGTGGACCAAGCAGGTTGTGTATTAGTGTTTAGCAGACTGTACGTCAGTCCCTATACCGCTGAAGGACTGCTGCAGTATAGGGCAGCGGTCAGCAGTGGTGCACGTCAACCCTATCTATTGTGGACCGATAGCGGTCCTTACAGAACAGCAGACTGTACCGCACTCAAGCCTATGTACCGTAGCACCCTATACCAAGTTACCAGTCCTTATAAGAACTTTTGTGGACCAAGCAGGTTGTGTATTAGTGTTTAGCAGACTGTACGTCAGTCCCTATACCGCTGAAGGACTGCTGCAGTATAGGGCAGCGGTCAGCAGTGGTGCACGTCAACCCTATCTATTGTGGACCGATAGCGGTCCTTACAGAACAGCAGACTGTACCGCACTCAAGCCTATGTACCGTAGCACCCTATACCAAGTTACCAGTCCTTATAAGAACTTTTGTGGAACAAGCAGGTTGTGTATTAGTGTTTAGCAGACTGTACGTCAGTCCCTATACCGCTGAAGGACTGCTGCAGTATAGGGCAGCGGTCAGCAGTGGTGCACGTCAACCCTATCTATTGTGGACCGATAGCGGTCCTTACAGAACAGCAGACTGTACCGCACTCAAGCCTATGTACCGTAGCACCCTATACCAAGTTACCAGTCCTTATAAGAACTTTTGTGGAACAAGCAGGTTGTGTGTTAGTGATTAGCAGACTGTACGTCAGTCCCTATACCGCTGAAGGACTGCTGCAGTATAGGTGAGCGGTCAGCAGTGGTGCACGTCAACCCTATCTATTGTGGACCGATAGCGGTCCTTACAGAACAGCAGACTGTACCGCACTCAAGCCTATGTACCGTAGCACCCTATACCAAGTTACCAGTCCTTATAAGAACTTTTGTGGAACAAGCAGGTTGTGTATTAGTGTTTAGCAGACTGTACGTCAGTCCCTATACCGCTGAAGGACTGCTGCAGTATAGGGCAGCGGTCAGCAGTGGTGCACGTCAACCCTATCTATTGTGGACCGATAGCGGTCCTTACAGAACAGCAGACTGTACCGCACTCAAGCCTATGTACCGTAGCACCCTATACCAAGTTACCAGTCCTTATAAGAACTTTTGTGGAACAAGCAGGTTGTGTGTTAGTGATTAGCAGACTGTACGTCAGTCCCTATACCGCTGAAGGACTGCTGCAGTATAGGTGAGCGGTCAGCAGTGGTGCACGTCAACCCTATCTATTGTGGACCGATAGCGGTCCTTACAGAACAGCAGACTGTACCGCACTCAAGCCTATGTACCGTAGCACCCTATACCAAGTTACCAGTCCTTATAAGAACTTTTGTGGAACAAGCAGGTTGTGTGTTAGTGATTAGCAGACTGTACGTCAGTCCCTATACCGCTGAAGGACTGCTGCAGTATAGGTGAGCGGTCAGCAGTGGTGCACGTCAACCCTATCTATTGTGGACCGATAGCGGTCCTTACAGAACAGCAGACTGTACCGCACTCAAGCCTATGTACCGTAGCACCCTATACCAAGTTACCAGTCCTTATAAGAACTTTTGTGGACCAAGCAGGTTGTGTATTAGTGTTTAGCAGACTGTACGTCAGTCCCTATACCGCTGAAGGACTGCTGCAGTATAGGGCAGCGGTCAGCAGTGGTGCACGTCAACCCTATCTATTGTGGACCGATAGCGGTCCTTACAGAACAGCAGACTGTACCGCACTCAAGCCTATGTACCGTAGCACCCTATACCAAGTTACCAGTCCTTATAAGAACTTTTGTGGAACAAGCAGGTTGTGTATTAGTGTTTAGCAGACTGTACGTCAGTCCCTATACCGCTGAAGGACTGCTGCAGTATAGGTGAGCGGTCAGCAGTGGTGCACGTCAACCCTATCTATTGTGGACCGATAGCGGTCCTTACAGAACAGCAGACTGTACCGCACTCAAGCCTATGTACCGTAGCACCCTATACCAAGTTACCAGTCCTTATAAGAACTTTTGTGGACCAAGCAGGTTGTGTATTAGTTTTTAGCAGACTGTACGTCAGTCCCTATACCGCTGAAGGACTGCTGCAGTATAGGGCAGCGGTCAGCAGTGGTGCACGTCAACCCTATCTATTGTGGACCGATAGCGGTCCTTACAGAACAGCAGACTGTACCGCACTCAAGCCTATGTACCGTAGCACCCTATACCAAGTTACCAGTCCTTATAAGAACTTTTGTGGAACAAGCAGGTTGTGTGTTAGTGATTAGCAGACTGTACGTCAGTCCCTATACCGCTGAAGGACTGCTGCAGTATAGGTGAGCGGTCAGCAGTGGTGCACGTCAACCCTATCTATTGTGGACCGATAGCGGTCCTTACAGAACAGCAGACTGTACCGCACTCAAGCCTATGTACCGTAGCACCCTATACCAAGTTACCAGTCCTTATAAGAACTTTTGTGGAACAAGCAGGTTGTGTGTTAGTGATTAGCAGACTGTACGTCAGTCCCT
The DNA here is from genome assembly GCF_037356315.1 of Lithobates pipiens. Lineage (NCBI taxonomy): Eukaryota > Metazoa > Chordata > Amphibia > Anura > Ranidae > Lithobates > Lithobates pipiens. Next base: position 485,686,935 of record NW_027507764.1, on the reverse strand, counting down.
ATACCGCTGAAGGACTGCTGCAGTATAGGTGAGCGGTCAGCAGTGGTGCACGTCAACCCTATCTATTGTGGACCGATAGCGGTCCTTACAGAACAGCAGACTGTACCGCACTCAAGCCTATGTACCGTAGCACCCTATACCAAGTTACCAGTCCTTATAAGAACTTTTGTGGACCAAGCAGGTTGTGTATTAGTGTTTAGCAGACTGTACGTCAGTCCCTATACCGCTGAAGGACTGCTGCAGTATAGGGCAGCGGTCAGCAGTGGTGCACGTCAACCCTATCTATTGTGGACCGATAGCGGTCCTTACAGAACAGCAGACTGTACCGCACTCAAGCCTATGTACCGTAGCACCCTATACCAAGTTACCAGTCCTTATAAGAACTTTTGTGGAACAAGCAGGTTGTGTGTTAGTGATTAGCAGACTGTACGTCAGTCCCTATACCGCTGAAGGACTGCTGCAGTATAGGGCAGCGGTCAGCAGTGGTGCACGTCAACCCTATCTATTGTGGACCGATAGCGGTCCTTACAGAACAGCAGACTGTACCACACTCAAGCCTATGTACCGTAGCACCCTATACCAAGTTACCAGTCCTTATAAGAACTTTTGTGGACCAAGCAGGTTGTGTATTAGTGTTTAGCAGACTGTACGTCAGTCCCTATACCGCTGAAGGACTGCTGCAGTATAGGGCAGCGGTCAGCAGTGGTGCACGTCAACCCTATCTATTGTGGACCGATAGCGGTCCTTACAGAACAGCAGACTGTACCGCACTCAAGCCTATGTACCGTAGCACCCTATACCAAGTTACCAGTCCTTATAAGAACTTTTGTGGAACAAGCAGGTTGTGTGTTAGTGATTAGCAGACTGTACGTCAGTCCCTATACCGCTGAAGGACTGCTGCAGTATAGGGCAGCGGTCAGCAGTGGTGCACGTCAACCCTATCTATTGTGGACCGATAGCGGTCCTTACAGAACAGCAGACTGTACCGCACTCAAGCCTATGTACCGTAGCACCCTATACCAAGTTACCAGTCCTTATAAGAACTTTTGTGGAACAAGTGAGTTGTGAATGTTTAGCAGACTGCAGCAGAAGGGCAGCAGTCAAGTATAATATCCTTTCTATATTTGGAAGAAAGAATATTATACATGTACAAGCCTATTACTGTACCACTGATACCAGTCCTGAAAAGAACCTTTGTGGAACTAATAATAACAGCAAGTCTTTAAAATTACCCTCACTGCCTGACAACACTGCTTCCTTCCTGTCCCTATACAAATTGGCAAAAAAAGAGAACGATTAGTGGTTACTGGAACAGCTCTTTTGTGGACCTTGATAGTAACAGCTAATGATGATGATGATGATGATGATGATGAAAGACTAATCTGGCTGTCCCTGTAGCATACACCGTCCTTTCCCTTTCTCTAAACTAACAAAAGACACTCAGGCTGCTGCAAGAATCAGCAGCACAGCAAACCTATCAACACCTAACACCTATACCAGTCCTGAAAAGAACTTTTGTGTACCAAATAGCTAGTGGTTTATCTCTCCCTACTCCACACAGGAACCTGTCCCTATCTTAACAGAAGAAAGAATGTAAAATGGCCACCGGATCGGGTGTATTTATAGGTTAGGGGGAATGTACAAGTGTCCATGTGCTGTCATGTCTCAATTGGCTGTCCTGTATCACATGATAAACGTGTCACCAAAGGTTAAAGTTCTTGTATACATTAAACACGTAAGTCCGCCGCGGCGAACGACGGAAAAAGGCGTTCGAACGTGCGGACCGCGAATGTCGGAAATTCGCCGCGAAACGACCGCCGGGCGAACCGTTCGGCCATCACTAGTCACCACGTTCTTGGCGGTCAAAAGTTCAGTGAACTTTTGTGTGACCATGTGTATGCAAACCAAGCTTGAGCGGAATTCCATCGGGGGAAACCATCCAAGCTTTTTCCGATGGAAAATCCACTTGTGTGTAAGCGGCAATACAGTGTTCTGGAACCACCACCACCACCTAAGGCTCAATTTTTCTGCAGAGTATATAGGGCAGGCCATAGGGCAGCCGCCGTGTCTCACTCGATCTGTCACAGTGCCAAGCTCCATTCTCTGCGAGCGTTGCAACGCACTGGGATGAAGTCCGGCACCAAATTCAAAAAGTAAAAAACACAGTATAGCTACAGTATACTGTAATCTTACAGATTACAGACTGTATCAAATAATTACACATCCTCTTTGTCCCTAGTGGTTTGTCCAGTGCATGCAGTTTTATATTATAAAAACTGTTCTTTATGTCAGGAAACTGGAGATTGTCCATAGCAACCAATAAATGCCGGTTTACATCAAAAGTGGTTATAGACCAGCTAGAAAACAATGATAATACATTTTTGATTTAATTACATTATTGAATCATTTTTATTATATTATTATTTATTATAATTATTTATAGTTATGGATATGTATATATATATATATATATATATATATATATATATATATATATATATATATATATATATTATAATTTATGATTTCATATTTCACCGGAATGTCTATTAGACTCTTGTTTGGATGGATTTAAGTGAATTATTTCTAAGAATTACAGGCCTACAATAGAAACCTCCAAATTTCCATGCAAAATAATTGTACCGCTTTCAACACCTAAAATCTGAAATAATCATACCGCCAGGGATATAATCATACCGCATTATTAAAATCACTTCTCCCAAAAAAACAGCCATTTTTAAAACTTCTTCTTGCATTGATACATGTCTCCTGGGGCAGGACCCGAGTCCTCAAACACTTTTTATGGCAATAACTTGCATACTGTATAAGCCTTTAAAATTAGCACTTCAGATTTTTTCACGTTTGCGTCCTATAGACTTTAATAGAGTTTGCTCGTTCGCACAACTTTTTTACCTGTTCGCATGTTATGCTGTGAACCGAGCCGGGGGGGGGGGGGGGGGGGGGGGTTTCGGCTCATCCCTACTCTTAGGTACATACTGTCATGGTTATGCAATAGTTTGTCTGCTTACCTGTTCCCATGTGTTCATCTAGAGACCAGCCGACCCTCACCTGTCTGCTTTTGTAATCCATCCTCTGGCATGGCTCCACCCTAGCTACTACCAGGGAGCTCTATATTAACCTGTGCACTGCAGGCCAACGCTGCTGATCAACCTTTATGTGTAAGCTTCCTGTTACCTGCCGTGTGCTCTGCTGTTATTCCGTTACCGACTTTGGCGTGTCCTTGACCATCCCTGCTTGCCTGTGATCCTGACCTTTTGGCGTGTCCCTGACTATTCCTGTCTGCTTGTGGCCCCGACCTTGGCTTTGTCCCTCACCATCCCTATCCTCCTGTTGCCTACTGTGGGTGTGAGCTGGGGGACCCTGGGGGTCGCGACCTGGAGCCATTTGCAGCCAAGTCCATCCTCACCACTAGAGGCGCTGGTGAACACCTGCTGGCTCTTAGACTCCGCGCCCCAGGGAATCTTACGCTCTAACCTCAGTGGGATCTGTCCCCCATCTGCAGCAGTCAGCCGTAGGGTCCACAACCTTGCGGTGCACTCCTGATCCCTACGGTGTGCATCTGTCACCTCGCCTCAAGGTGACCTGACACATACGTGTGTATATATATATTTAGTGTGTGCATATATTTGTCCACTCACCGAGTGGTTGCCTCCCACCTCCCCACAAAGTATTCTGGAGTTTACCATATTCTCATATTTTCTTCCTTAGCTCTTCTTTCTCTCTTTAAGGGTCTTGGGTCAACCACTTGGCTGCTCTAACATAGAACCTTAACCGCAGTATATGTTTCTATTTCAGGTTCTTCTAGCACAGCGCCTCTCCTGAGTCTGCAACATGGCCTACGCCTCCTTGGGCTGCAACCCTACAGTGATTTCACATAATGTGAGGGGGTTGAACATCCCGGAAAAGTGCACCATGCTGCTTAGGGAAATCAAAAAAGATAAGCCACATTTTGTGCTATTACAAGAGACGCTCTTCAAAACTCATCATGTGCCTTGACTCACCGACTCAAATTTCACTAAGGCATTACATGCTACCAAGAACCACGCAAAATCAAAAGGGGTATCAATTCTAGTAAGTAAGAACGCACCCTTTGAGCTGACAGAACAATTAACGGACACAGACGGTAGGTACATATTTCTAAAAGGGAAGTATGGGGTAATGCCCATTACTATAGCGAATGTATACTTTCTGAATAAGGCACATTTGACATTTTGCAAACACTTAGTCCATCAGTTAAAGGGGTTCACTTCAGGATGCCAAATTTTGGACGGGGACTTTAATATCCCACTGAACCCTTTATCAGACACCTCCACGGGCAGAACCAGCATTAGATATAAGACACTCAAACAAATTAAATCGCTTTTGCACTCCCTACAGTTGGGTGACTCGTGGAGATTCCACAATCCAGACGGCCGAGATTATACATTTTATTCAATCCCTGACGAGAAATATGTCCACTTGAATTATCTTTTCATCTCACAAAATGACCTACCTACCCTAAGCCCCTGTACACACGGTCGGAGAATCCGTCGGAATGTGTCCTATTGGACCGTGTTGTCGGATAATCCGACTGTGTGTGGTATGAATCGGACTGATTCCGTCGGAATATCCGTCAGACCAAGTTTTCCAACTTGCTGGAAATATTTTCCGACAAACTGGTCCGATCGGACATACTGCGATCATGTGTAGCCTACTCCGACGGACAAGGTGCCACGCATGCTCACATTCAAATTTTCGACACGGAAGCACTCATTCAGGTAAAACTACTGCTCGTAAGCGATATAGCACATTCGTCACGCTGCAATGTTAAAAATTCTTTCATGAAGCGCATTCTCTTGTTCTTTACAATGCTGCAAGAACGAACTTCTTTTGATGCTCATAGTCACACACACTTCTCCCGAACGTATTTCATTACTCTTTTTTAACCATTTCAGCAATACAAGTTTAGTTTGCGTCACATCTACACAATTTTAGATTTTGTTTATTCTTTTTTGGATGTTTTTTTTCTTGGATTCCCTAAAAATCTCCTTTAAAGACAGTTTGCTCATTTCTCCTTTTTTGGTTTTTTTTTGGTGTGTAAACTTACTACAACAACATTATTCTATTTTTGATATTTTGTTTTTATTTTTTATTCTACAGGAGGTTGTTTAGTGTTGGTAACCTTGTTATTTATTTCACTTTGTATTTTTGAAATGTACCTGCCTGCTCACAAATAAACTGGCCTTTTGGAAGGAAAACACATACGCAAGTATTTCTTCAAACAAAAAAATACCTTTATTTCGGTGTCAGTAACAAATAAAGAGTGAGACAGCAATGTTGAAACTGGGGAGATTAGCGAAGCCTTTGGCCCCCAGGGCACACATCAACTATTTAAACGCAAAAATTGGTGGCCTGAGGAATACATGTCTGAGGGAGAGAAGTCTAGTCCTGAAGTCCATGAAACCGGGAACAGCATCAGATGACATCTATGTTCCCAGGCTGTGGTACTACAACAGGCTGCATCTTCTGTCAGACCAGACTGAACCCAGGTCATCACACTCTGGTCTTCCTTCCACGCTTCCTTCCAGGCTGTGGCTGTGGTGCTGGAGGTGTGGCAGAAGGAGGAGGAGGAGGAGGAGCAGGGGCATGGGCTAAACCACACAAGTGTGTTTCTGGTGTCATTTGGCCCAACAGACCCTTGTTGAGGGTGTGGAGAATAACCTCCTCACACAAGATCTGTTGCCCCTGCTCCATTTTATCAAGCTTGCATGCCACCATGGCGTCAAAGGCCTCTTGGTAGGTGGGTTTTGCTTGGAGTGCCGCAGAAGCCTCACCAATCAGCCTCAGGGCCGACTCCTCAACATCCCCCCCCCCCTTTCTCACCCTTTTGCGTGGAAGGCAGAGGGGAGGGACCTGGCATTCAGTGAGGCTCCTTTGGCTGCCCACCGCCTGGCTGCCGCTTACCCCTGCCTCCTCCTGACTGCCACTTTCCACAGCCACCTCCTGGCTGCTGCATTCCACACCCTCCTGTTCCTGGCTGATGTTCTTCCTGTGTATGAAAAAGGGACATAGTTTTAGTTTTTGGTTCATCAAACATACACAATTTTCACATCAACACTGTTGCAAATTGTTAACCAATAGAAAAGACTATCATTCTGAGCCCAGCATTTTTCCTTCTTGTCCCAAAGGTTTTGGCCACTACTGTCTATTGATATGTGAAACACTTTCTAAACTCAGCAATTAGTGAGCAAAAATCAAGTTAACATCATTCATTTTGACTCCACAAATATGTACAACAATAATATACCTGGGTCAAGCTGGGCTCCCACAGTTCTTCCTGAGTGGAAGTCCCAGGTTGGGCATCGGAAGACTCATCGGGTGTGGAATGGAGCATAGGACGCGTGGAAGGAAGAGGGATTCTCTGACCTCAGCCTGGTCTGCCAGAAAATGCATCCTGTCATAATACCACAGAGTGGGAACATAAACGTCATCTGCTAAAGCTCCAGATTGCATGGACTTCAGCACCTTGCTCCTCTTCCTCATATATGTACTCCTGAGGCTACCAATTTTCTTTTTTTAATATTTGACGTCTGCCCTGGGGACCACCGGCTTCACAAACTCAACCAGTTGCAACATTGCTGCCTGCCTCTTTTGTTTGTTACTATATAGTGGGTGTGTTGCTTGTCACAGGATGGGCATGTCTCTGTATTTATCGATGAACAGAGGGAGGAAGCTATGGTCATTGAAGCTGTCCATAATGTCTGCAAGACACAACACAAGACAAACCCTAATGTCAGTCTAAACTCCACTAATGCAGGCCTTAATCTAGAAGTAGTGTAGCCTAGTGATGTACCAAGTTCAATTTTACCTTCGTTTGCACGTTCGTCGCGTCAGCTTCTCCCTCTGTTCACCGTTCGTACGGACGACACACGCGTGTTGCGTTTTATATACAGTGCGCATGCGTGAAACTCCACCTGCCCCTGACGTTCTTTCCAGACTATTCCCCGCCCCTTCGCTTCCGGTGCAGTGGGGAGAGCACATGCCGGAGAGAACACAGGTGCGCACTAATAATAGTTTCACTAATGAGGAGGAGGGTGAGGAAAGCCCGGAGCCTGAAACGTCCCGATCCAGGAAGAGAAGATTTAAGGTCTCAAATATGTCTTTTGGAGAGATGTTGGAGATGGTGGACATATTGAACAGGACTGACTATGATGGGAAGTATGGACCTTACCCAAACTCAAATATCAGAAATGCCAAGATCATGAATAAAGTTGTGAAGAGTCTTCATAAGAATTTTGGGGTATGCCGATCCATGGATCAACTGAGAAAACGCTGGTCAGACCTGAAACTGAGGAAGCACGAGCAGTACCTAAGGATCAAGCGTGTTCTTGACAAAAGTTAAGTAGTTGTCGTGTGTTCATATGATTATTATTGCTTGCATCCTGCTCCATGTGCTTTGAGTTCATGTGGTGCATTTTAAAATGGCCACTTTCAAGTTCATGGTTTCATTCGTTCGTAGGAAACATCGTTCTGCAGATAAGTATTCTAGCTGAACACAGTGTCCCCAATAATGTTATGACCTTGAAGCTCGGCCAAAATAAACAATTGGACAACACTTCCAAACAATGTTTCATATTGTTAATTCTGCCCTCTGTGTGCTAATTCTTTATTTTTTTTCCATTCTCATAGGGGAGAGAAGACTCGGCAAGTATGAGGACACCAGGGACCACACCCCTCCCAAAGAAGGGCAACTTCCAAAAGCAGAAACAGAGGAGCAGGGGGAGGAGGAGGAGGAAGGAGAGATCATGGAGGTTGGGCAAATTGTCACCACAACAGGTGAGTGTCGGAGAACACAGCTTCCGGTAAGCTCATCAATGTATGTCACCATATTTGTATTACATGGTGTGTTTTTTTGCTTTGTTTTGTAGGTGATGTGGAAGAAGATTCCCGTTTTACCAGTGAAAGTGCCTAGATCCAGATTGGGGAGATAATGGGGTGCAATCGGGATTTGGAAAATATACAGCAAAACATCAATGATGTTAAAAATAAAATGAAGAACATCATTGATGTTTTGGGGAGAGTGTGAAACACACAAAACTAGATTGGGTTTTATTTTTGATATTTTAAAACAAAAATTTTGTATTTCTCGAAATTACAAATTTGGAAGATGCACAGAGTGTGTAAACATGGGGGATCAATGTACGTGTTTTGTGTAAAGTGTCTGAGATGAAGGGGTTGCGGCCCCAAAGCATGTACATTGATCCCCATGATGGGAGATAGCACATGTTGACACACTGTGTGCATATTCCAAACTTGGAATTTTCAGGGGTGACACCCCATGTGATGAAGGCAATATCAGCCCAGTTTGTACATACTCATGTCTGATATTGTCTTCACTTTTCAAAGTTGAACTTTGTAAGTTCCTGTGTTCTGTATTTTACGGTTTGATACATGCCTGTTTACCCAAAAACACCAAGTAAACCAAATTTTGATTAAACTCTGTTTTTGAAACACACAATTTCTTGGTTTGTTGTAAAAACCTTTTCGAAATGCACATGTGAATGTGCTTGGATTAAAAGGTTTAATTATCAACAATGTGTGGCTTCCTTTTTCATTGCACCAAAAATATATTTGGAGTAAAATTTAGGTATGTGCGGAGAAGGAGTGTGATTTACTAAAGGCAACTCCACTTTGCACTCCAAGTGCAGTTTCAGGTGTACTTTTGCAGTGCACTTGTAGTACATAGTGGATGTGCCTTTAGTTAAAAACACCCACCGTGAGGTGTAAATTTGGACAATCATGCCATTTTCCTGCCATGGTGCAAAAAATTAGCACGATTTTGGTCGGTAATGCACTACATACATTAGTTACAAAAACAAGGTGTGTGTGTAGCAGACCCACAACATAATAACATTATCTGAAGAAGAGACTGTCCCCTCATCTCGCTCTGAACTTGGGTTTGCACTGTTGGTGAAAAAGGCACAACTTGAAAAAACCTAAATATACCTAGGAGACATCTAAAACCAAGCCAAGCAGTAAATGAAGGAGTTTCAGATAAAAATGTATTCTTAAAATGCCGCTCAGACATTGTCTGGCATATCAATGGCCCCCCTACCCACAAAGTAGTCCATGTATTGTGTTCTAACCTCACGGGCGCTTTGGGGGGGCAAGCCAGGTTGAGCATGTTCAAGGCCCGTGAGGTTATCTTCATTTTCCAGCAAGTCTGCTTCTTGTTGGCCAACTGAGACTGCATAGTTCACAGAAACTTTTTAAAGAAAATTGTGCAGAACACAGCACGCCAGCACTATGTGATTCAGTTTGTATTCCGCCATGTGAATAGGCGTAAGAAAAAGGCGGACCAGGCTGGCCAGTATACCAAAAGTGTTCTCCACCACTCTTAGGGCTCTGTACAGGCGGAAATTAAAAATCCTCTGGTCTGGGGTGAGGGTCCTCATGGGGAAAGTCCGCATCAGATGGTTCGCCAGGGCAAACGCCTCATCCACGACAAAGACGAACAGGAGTCCTTCCTGATTCTCCTCTGGGGATGGCAAGCCCAGACTGCCACTCTGGAGACGCCAGTAGAATTCCGTCTGTGCGGGGGGGATGTTTAGGACAGGTAACCCTCTCCACTTGATTGAGAGCTGAATGGTTAAATAATGTGTGCTACTTTGGGAAGCCCCTCCTTAGTTACACCGGACAGGTAAGAAGTGTTATAATACCAAAAAGAAAACAAAATGGAAGCACTTTTTGACATTCTGCTATTACATATCCAGATAATTAATAGGTTAAAAAAAAATTGCATTTGAAAGTATTGAGGCAGGCCCTTGCACTACATGCTTTGGTGAATTCATCCATAAATGTGAGCATCAAAAAGGTAAGTAGAGTGTGTATTGGGTTTGGTAAAGTCAGCAGATAGAGGATTGATATCAGCTGAGCTAGCAGATGGGGGAGGGGGGTTCTTAATGAGTTTGGCACAACCCCCAAAAAAATTTTTTTAGGTGGTATTTAGGGGAAAGCAATGCTATAGAGCTGACAAAAGACATTGGTAAGTGACTAGACTATAGTTTTATGGGCCAAGAAGAGCATGGTGGGGAAGTTAGTGAGGCAAATATGCCTGAGGACAAAGGGGCAGAGTATATGAATTAGAGCATATTGCAATGATGGCAATTAGGGAATGAGGAAAGAAATGCAAGACATTAGCAATCATGAAATACATAGAATGTGATGTTAAAGGATAAAACTTACCTTCATATAGTCCTTCTGCAGGACCTGAATGATGGCAGAACAGGTCTCTGGAATAATGACCCCCCGAGCCTGGGGGGAGATGCCTGTAGAGAACTTCAGGTCCTGAAGGCTTCTCCCAGTCGCCAAGTAGCGCAACGTGGCGATGAGCCTCTGCTCCGGAGTGATGGCTTGCCGCATGCAGGTATCCTGCCTGGTGATATAAGGGGTCAGCAAAGCCAGCAGACGGTGAAAAACGGGGTCCATCATCCGGAGATAGTTCCTGAAATCATCAGGATTATTCTCGCGGATCTGACGGAGCAAAGGCATGCACGAGAACTGGTCACGCTGGCGCAACCAATTCTTGGTCCACAAACGCCTCCCCTCACTGTTCATGGACCGGGCTTGTGTCAAAGTAACAACCCCAACACAAAGCCCCCCAAACTCTACGACGAGTACGTAGACGAAACATGGTTTGAAAATGGTCGGCTCGTCAGAACGGACACCAGAAAGCACCGATAAACAGCAAGGCCTGAAAGAACGACCTGAATAGCAGAAGCAAGCAGACAATAAAAAATGCCTTTCAAAGCGTACTATACCAAGATATAGTCCACAATGATCAACAAATACTTACTGACTGCACGCACTGATTATCAGATACGCAAAGACAAGCACAAACGGAAGAGCAGTAGCGTTCTGAATCACAAATCTAAAAAGCGCGAATCGTCTCTCACCAAACTTCTACTAACATCAGATCAGCAGAATGAGCCCAAAGGATGCCGGACGTGGTGCTGAACTTCCCTTTTCTAGTCCCGCCGTACACGGTTTACGTCACCGCGTTCTTGGCAACCGCAAAATCCGACAACTTGGTCCGACCGTGTGTATGCAACAGTTTCGGACACAATCCATCGGGCAAAATCCAATGGATTTGGTTGGCAGAATGTCCGACCGTGTGTACAAGGGCTTACAGATACTCGCATAGGCACACAGACAATATCAGACAATGCGCCAATTGCCCTAGCTTTAGATTTGACTATTTCCCCTCTTAAATCCCAGACCCGGAGACTTAATTCCTCCATAATATCGGACCCATCCATTTTTTTTTTTTTTTTTTTTTTTCTTTGGATTGCTCATTTTCTGTGGATTATATTTTTCCAATATTGCACTTTATATTTCATCAACATTGCACTTTATTCAAATTTAATTTTTTATTTATTTTTTCACATCAGGATTTATTTATATTGATTTAGATCATGTGTTGTGGGATTAATATTTTTTTTGAACTTACATATCACTGTTTATGGATACATATATCCCTTGTTGATAATTGGTCAAATATTTATTCATCTGTTTACTAGATTGGTTTAACTAGCGCTACTTAACTTTTTATACACAGTTTTTATGGGTGTTGGTAACACTTTAAAAGTCTAGCTGCTTTTTATTTCCATTTAGCACTTTATTTATTTGTATATACCTCATAGTCAGCACAGATTGCTTCGTTAGCGCATTAGTACACACCTTTTCAGTTTTTCGAACATTCGGACAAGGAGAAGGCCTTTGATCGCGTAGCCTGGGACTACATGTTGGCCATGTGTGGTCACGTGGGCCTGGGTTCGAGGATGGTGGCATGGATCTCAGCTCTCTACCAAAACCCCACAGCAAGATTAAAAATAAAGGGCACACTATCTGAGAAGGACCACATCACAAATGGCACGAGACAAAGTTGCCCCTTGTCTCCTCTGTTGTTCATTCTGTTCCTGGAACCATTTATCAGAATGATTAATGCAGATCCCTCCATAAGCAGTTTCAGAGTGGCGGGCCGGGAGTTCGAGTTTGGCGCTTACGCAGATGACCTACTATTCTTTTTGACCAAGCCTCATGTCACTCTCCCTAATTTAATAAAAGCATTTACACATTATGGGTATGTGTCCAATTTAAAAATAAATTATTTAAAGTCAGAGGCCATGAACGTGTCCCTCCCAGATCAAACCCTTACTTCCACCATGGAGAATTCACCCTTCAGATGGGACCCTAAATCCCTGAAATACCTGGGAATTAAATTAGCCCCACAGATCTCATCAATTTACAATCAAAACTTCTCACCACTGCTTAAAAACCTTGAAAAAGATCTAAAACAGTTGCACGTAGGAACCTTTTCGTGGTTCGGCTGTGCAGCCATCATCAAAATGACTGTCCTCCCCAGGCTCCTTTACTTAATACACACACTTTCGATTAAAATACCACGCTGTATGTTTAATACCTTGCTCGCATTGTTTCTGAAGTTCATATGGGCCCACAAAAAAACAAGAATCAAGTACGAAACTCTACTCAAGGCAAAGGAGCATGGGGGATGGGAATACCCAATTTTCGAGACTATTACATAGCCTCCCATCTGGAGAAGATCTTAGACTGGCACTGCCACAGGGATGTTAAAGGCTGGGTGAACTTGGAAATGGCTAGTAATTCTGTTCCCCTACAATTTGCCCCTTGGATACCATGGCCTTCATATCCAGACGACCTAAAACCTCATCCACTGACAGGAACCACACTAAAGCTAATTCACGAACTGCCCAAAGAAACTGGATCACCTAATCACTTCGCCCACTCACCCTGCTAAAAGATAATCCAGATTTTACACCAGGTGTAGGAAACTGAAGTCTTAGGACACCAAGCAGCAATAAGCCACTCTTGGCTGGGGCTTGCTATCAACACTCAAAGATTAAAGATTTACCCAATATGAAAAATTATAATCTAAACAATTTACCTTTTTGGGCATACTTACAGATCCGAAGTTACCTTCAAAGTAATGAAAAGGTGGGCAATTTTTCTATACCCCTGACAGAGTTTGAATTGGTGTGTTTTACAGGTAAACAGATTAGCAGGACAACCTCAATTGCATATGCCTGGTTGCAGGAGGCTAAAAAGCCAACAGGAGGCGGTGATCTGATGATTTACAAGTTCCCACAACACCTAAACAGTGGAAGAATTCTAGCATTTTAGCTCATAAGTGCTCAATTAGCACTAAACTACAGGAAACAATGTATAAACTGTTGACACAATGGTACCTAACACCCACAAAACTACACAAATGGAATCCACAAGTTCCTGACAGGTGCTGGAGGTGCATGGGAGATACTGGTTCCCTCATGTTTGGTAGCAGTGTCCCTTAATAAGGATGAGCCGAACACCCCCGGTTCGGTTTGCACCAGAACCTGCGAACAGACCTAAACTTCGCGTAAACTTTAGAACCCTATTAAAGTCTATGGGACTCCAACGTTCAAAATCTAAAGTGCTAATTTTAAAGGCTAATATGCAAGTTACTGTCCTAAAAAAGTGTTTGGGGACCTGGGTCCTGCCCCAGGGGACATATATCAATGCAAATTTTTTTTTAGAAAATGTCTGTGATTTTAATAATGCTTAAAGTGAAACAATAAAAGTGTAAGATTAAATTTCGTACCTGGGGGGTATGTATAGTATGCCTGTGAAGGGGCACATGTTTCCTGTGCTTAGAACTGTCCCTGCACAAAGTGTAATTTCTGCAGGAAAAAAAGTCATTTAAAATCACTTGCGGCTATAATGAATTGTCGGCTCCCTTAATACAGAGAACACTCATTGAAAGTCATTGATAAAAAAAAGCATGGGGTTCCCCCAAATTCAATTACCATCTGGGGGTCCCTTGTTAAAGGGGGCTTCCAGATTCTGATAAGCCCCCCACCCACAGACCCCCACAACCACCGGCCAGGGTTGTGGGGATGAGGCCCTGGTCCTCATCAACATAGGGACATGGTGCTTTGGGGGGACCCCAAAGCATCCTCCCAATGTTGAGGGCATGTGACCTGATACGGTTCAGGAGGGGGGCGCTCTCTCGTCCCCCCTCTTTTCCTGCGGCCTGCTAGGTTGCGTGCTTGGATAAAGGGTCTGGTATGGATTTTTAGGGGGAGCCCCGCGTCATTTTTTTTAATGTGACGCGGGGTTCCCCTTAATATCCATACCAGACCTGAAGGGCCTGGTAATTGAATTTGGGGGAACCCTGCGCTTTTTTTTATTTAATCAATGACTTTCAATGAGTGTTCTCTGTATTAAGGGAGCCGACAATTCATTATAGCCGCAAGTGATTTTAAATTACTTTTTTTTCGTGCAGAAATTACACTTTGTGCAGGGACAGATCTAAGCACGGGAAACATGCATCCCTTTACAGGCATACTATAGACACCCCCCAGGTACGAAATTTAAAGGAATATTACACTTTTATTGTTTCACTTGAAGCATTATCAAAATCACTGCTCCCGAAAAAAATGACAGTTTTTAAACATTTTTTTTTGCATTGATACATGTCCCCTGGGGCAGGACCCAGGCCTCCAAACACTTTTTAGGACAGTAACTTGAATATTAGCCCTTAAAATTAGCACTTTAGATTTCTCCCATAGACTTGTACAGGGTGTTCTGCGGCTTTTCGAATTTGCCGCGAACACCCCAAATTGTTCACTGTTCACCGAATAGGCGAACAGGCAATGTTCAAGTCGAACATGAGTTTGACTTGAATTTGAAGCTCATCCCTATCCCTTAATTGCTCCTTTCTGGGACAGAGTGTTAGAATTAATCAAAATGATTACAGAATCCACATTGGCACTTGACGCAGCATGTTGTTTACTGCACATATCAAACTGGACCTTGAGAAAAACAAACACTCACTCACAAAACACCTGCTAAATGCAGCTAAATCCCTTATTCCAATTCCATCTATAACTGACTGGGTTCATAGAGTGGCAGAAATGTATGAAATGGAGGACACCCTAGCACAATCCACCGAGCGGGTCGAGAGATTTCATGAGACTTGGCAACCCTGGACCATTTACAAACACTCTGAGGTCTTCTCTGATATTACAGCTGAACAAAATGATACACTTGGCCTGATCTAAGATATTTGCCAATGATGATAGGACCCGAATGTCATAGATTTACCAAGTACTGCGGTTGACCCTTCTCCTTCCCCTTCTTCTTTTCCTTTCTCTCTTCCTTTTACTTTCTTCTTCCTTTCCTCTCTCTCTTATCCTTTCCTACAATGCTGACTAGCATGTCAGGAGATTATATAAGCAAACCTATAATAGCCGTTTCCCAGTTCAGACAGGAGGAGATATTATAGAGTTAGAGATTAGCTGCCTTCAGGAGACATCAACTTGATTACCACATGTATTCCAACATGATGTCTTGTTTTTTTTCTGTGACAAATTGATTCAGACGGTTATAGATATTATACCTCTTACATGTTACCTAAGTATGGATATTAGATTGCTTTGTTGCTTTCCTGATTTGTATATTTTTTGTTACTTAAATAAACTCTTTTAATGCAAAAAATTAACCAATAACTAATATTGAATAAATATTACACATTAGACAGAACAATTGTTGAAAATTATCAACTTTATAGGCATAAGACACAAATTTCTTTAAAATAATTTTTAACAAAATTTATTTACAGAAATAAAAAATAAAAATGACGTAATGCAAAGCATACATAGATTTGCATGAAACACTGATTGCCTCAGAGCATAACGATTACAATGTCAATGTAGTCTGTTTAAATCACAAATTGATAAAAGACTCATACATTTCCATTTTGCTATGACAAATATTAATTAACATAGGCAAAGCAAATAAAAAAAAACAGTAGTATAGACAGTGTATCATAGATGACTCAGCTCAAAATTGCCCTACATATTACGCGTTATACAAACGCTTCATCAGGAGCTTTTGGTGTTTTTCTAAAAATAAATAAAACAAAAATTAAAACAATCACAAATTCATAAAAAATACATATGATATATAAAAATAATTTTTACTTTGCAAGTATGCTCCCCTTTACCCAAGAAATTTTTTCAACCACCAACTATAACAAGACCCTCAAACAACCAAGAAATAACTTGCTGTATGCCAAAAAAGACTATTCCTCCAAGACCAATTACAAGTTAAGAATCATTACACAATTCTCATCTCAACATCAGGAAGTACGCAACATCCTTACAAATCATTGGCACGTATTACAGCAGGATTCGACGGTTGAAAAATATGCAGGTATTAGACCAGAACTCACTTTCAGGCGGGCCACCTCTATACGTGATCGACTTGTATCTAGCCCCCCATTTTGTAGGTAGATGTAATGGCATTTACAGATGTGGGAACTGTGATTTTTGTCCCTGGGTGTGCCAGGGTACAACGATCACACTCCCAAAAGGGGAATCTCTTCAACTCAGATTTAGAGCAGATTGCAATACACAGGGGGTTGTATATTTAATGTCATGCACCTGTGGAGCCTTCTACGTTGGGAAGACAATTCGCTGTCTCTGGCAATGAATAAAGGAACATGTTTATGTTTCATCCAATGGAAAATTGCTAACCACTGTTAGTAGACATATTGCTCTCTATCACGCCTTTGATGCCACTTGTGTCACATTTAGTGTTATCACAAAAGATCCACGTGGAGGAAATTGGGATAAACGGATATTACAAAAGAAACATTATTGATTGAACACTTGGATGCTACTCATGCTCCAGGCCTAAATGAGACACAATCATACAAACCTTTCCTGTAGGGAGTTTGTTTTAGACATAACACCACTTTATTTGTAAAAATGAACCACTGCAAATCTACCAAGACCTGGCCGTCCCTCTAAACTTTCAGCTCAGGCAAGGAGAAGACTGATCAGAGATACAGCCAAGAGGCCCATGATCACTCTGGATGAACTGCAGAGAACTACAGCTGAGGTGGGAGAGTCTGTCCATAGGACAACAATCAGTCGTACACTGCACAAATCTGGCCTTTATGGAAGAGTGGCAAGAAGAAAGCCATTTCTCAAAGATATCCATAAAAAGTCTTGTCTAAAGTTTGCCACAAGCCACCTGGGAGACACACCAAACATGTGGAAGAAGGTGCTCTGGTCAGATGAAGCCAAAATCGAACTTTTTGCCCACAATGCAAAATGATATGTTTGGTGTAAAAGCAACACAGCTCATCACCCTCAACACACCATCCCCACTGTCAAACATAGTGGTGGCAGCAATATGGTTTGGGCCTGCTTTTCTTCAGCAGGGACAGGGAAGATGGTTAAAATTGAGGGGAAGATGGATGCAGCCAAATACAGGACCATTCTGGATGAAAACCTATTGGAGTCTGCAAAAGACCTGAAACTGGGACGGAGATTTATCTTCCAACAAGACAATGATCCCAAACACACAGCAAAATCTACAAAGGAATGGTTCACAAATAAACGTAACCAGGTGTTAGAATGGCCAAGTCAAAGTCCAGACCTGAATCCAATTGAGAATCTGTGGAAAGAGCTGAAAACTGCTGGTCACAAACGCTCTCCATCCAACCTCACTGAGCTCGAGCTGTTTTGCAAGGAAGAATGGGCAAGAATTTCAGTCTCTCGATGTGCAAAACTGATAGAGACATACCCCAAGCGACTTGCAGCTGTAATCGCAGCAAAAGGTGGCTCTAAAAAGTATTAACGCAAGGGGGCCCAATAATTTTGCACGCCCCACTTTTCATTTTTTTATTAGTTTAAAAAAGTTTCAAAAATACAATAGATTTCGTTCCACTTCACAATTGTGTCCCACTTGTTGGTGATTCTTCACAAAAAATTTAAATGTTATATCTTTATGTTTGAAGCCTGAAATGTGGCAAAAGGTTGAAAAGTTCAAGGGGGCCGAATACTTTCGCAAGGCACTGTATTTTTTTTTTAAAGTATTTAAGAGATCAAGTTGGTTAGTTACTTATTTACTGACTATGTATAATCTTCTTAATTTTGATCAATTGGTTTAATTATTATTTAATATTATAATCATTTTTTTCTTACTTGTATTAAAAACATTCTACGAAATGTACATAATGACTATATAGTTGTAAGAATTGCTTTGAGGGACCTGACATACTGGACTTCCATCTTCCGCTGTTTGTGTTGTGTTAATAAATATATATATTTTTTTCTTGGCTGGTTTGGTGAGAGATTCCTGGTTGCACTATGCGGCCACAAAGTGTCACTGTTTATAGCCTTTCGGCCCAGAGAGAGAGCAATGTGCTTTTCTCCGGGTGCTATGTTCCGGACATGTGCAGACCTCCAGATTCATCCGCTGTGTAATGGGCATGGCGTGAGGCACCGGGGGTCCTGGCGCATGCGTTGTGGAGTCTGGCCTGGTGTCCCGCACATGCACATACCGCCGGATTTATCCACTGTGTCTGTGGCGCGGAGTGACATACCGGAGGTCATGGCCTAGAGGCGATTCAGTTCGCATTGTGCGCTATACAAGTATTTCATTCATTCATTCATGGCACATGCCCTGTGGAACTTGGCCGGGTATGTGAGCGTCATGACCGCCATGCGGAATAATGCCACTACCGGGACGGCTGTGCATGAATAGAGGATGTGGGTCGGTGTCTTTCACAGCAGCCCCTGTGTTTACGTGGTGTTGTCTCAGAGCGGGGGAATATCTCGAATCCTTTGGTTTAAAGGTAAATATCGATATATAATTATTACTACATATTAATTAGTTAGCACTCTAAATATGCACCAGTAAGGAATATTTATATTTTTTTCTCCTTACTCACACTATAATTAATAAACTATACCCACATTTATTCCTTTTGCTCGGCTCCTCTTTTTCTATTGTGATTAGATTATGGTGGTTTTCTATCAACCAATCAATTTTATACGATTTCCCATTCTTGGGGTATCCCGGGACTGACTGCACTTGGAGGATTTTACTCCTGGAAGACCCCCGGGTAAATTCATAAGTAAGGACTATTTTCTTCTTAACTTTATATTTATTTATATATATATATATATACAAGGGAATATTACAAACTTTTATTTTTTTTTATTTTTTTTTCACAAAGTTGTCACTAAATGATATATTGCTCACACATGCTATGGGCATATGTGAAATGACACCCCAAAATAAATTCTGCTGCTTCTCCTGAGTACGGGGATACCACATATGTGGGACTTTTTGGGAGCCTAGCCGCGTACGGGGCCCCGAAAACCAAGAACCGCCTTCAGGTTTTCTAAGGGCGTAAATATTTGACTTCACTCCTCACTACCTATTACAGTTTTGAAGGCCATAAAATGCCAAGATGGCACAAAACCCCCACAAATGACCCCATTTTAGAAAGTAGACACCCCAAGCTATTTGCTGAGAGGCATGTTGAGTCCATGGAATATTTTATATTTTGCCACAAGTTGCGGGAAAATTACAAACTTTTTTTTTTTTCACAAAGTTGTCACTAAATGATATATTGCTCACGCATGCCATGGGCATATGTGAAATGACACCCCAAAATAAATTCTGCTGCTTCTCCTGAGTACGGGGATACCACATATGTGGGACTTTTTGGGAGCCTAGCCGCGTACGGGGCCCCGAAAACCAAGCACCTCCTTCAGGCTTTCTAAGGGCGTTACAGTTTTGAAGGCCATAAAATGCCAAGATGGCACAAACCCCCCCCAAATGACCCCATTTTGGAAAGTAGACACCCCTAAATTTAGGGGTACACTAGTGAGACTAGGTAATAAATGGCGGGTGCCCTGAAACTATAAAAAAATAACTAACCAACCAGCGTCACCTGTAACAGTTATATGGTGATCACTGGTGAAAGGGTTAACTAGGGGGCAATCAGGGGGCTTTATGCGGTAGTATATGGGGGTCCCTGGCGCTATAAAAAGCTGCGGCGAACCTAAATACCTACCTGCCTAACTAGCGTCACCTGTGACACTAATACAGTGATCAGAAAAACGATCGCTTATTAGGCTGGGTTCACACTGGAGCGATGCGGGAACGCCACGAATCCGCGGCGGGTTCCCGCATCACATGCCTCCCGGCGGCAGTTCACACTGCCCTATGCGAACTGCTGGGAGTGTCAGTGAAATGTTAATGACACCCCCAGATCAGTTCGCATATCGCAGTGCGATCTGCAAACTCGGATCGCATGGTGTGAACACCCATGCGATCCGATTCTGCTGCGGACCAAAAAAAGGGTCCCGTGCGAGTTTGCGGCGGGTGCGGCGGGTGCGACACGAATTCAGCCATACTATCTGTATGGCTGAACTCGAATCGCACAGAGATCGGATGTGATTTGCACTGCAGTGTGGTGTGAATCACATCCGTTCTCATAAACCGCTGCAATGTGAACCCAGCCTTAGTGACACTGGCGACGGGGGGTGATCACGGGGTTAAACCTTTATTGGGGGGGTTAGGGGGTACCTTAGAACTAAAGGGGGCTAACCCTAACTGCCCTAACAGTTATTACAGTCACAAATGACACCCGCCGGGTGATCAGGGGGTTAAACCTTTATTAGGTAATAAATGGCGGGTGCCCTGAAACTATAAAAAAATAACTAACCAACCAGCGTCACCTGTAACAGTTATATGGTGATCACTGGTGAAAGGGTTAACTAGGGGGCAATCAGGGGGCTTTATGCGGTAGTATATGGGGGTCCCTGGCGCTATAAAAAGCTGCGGCGAACCTAAATACCTACCTGCCTAACTAGCGTCACCTGTGACACTAATACAGCGATCAGAAAAACGATCGCTTATTAGGCTGGGTTCACACTGGAGCGATGCGGGAACGCCACAAATCCGCGGCGGGTTCCCGCATCGCATGCCTCCCGGCGGCAGTTCACACTGCCCTATGCGAACTGCTGGGAGTGTCAGTGAAATGTTAATGACACCCCCAGATCAGTTCGCATATCGCAGTGCGATCTGCAAACTCGGATCGCATGGTGTGAACACCCATGCGATCCGATTCTGCTGCGGGCCAAAAAAGGGTCCCGTGCGAATTTGCGGCGGGTGCGGCGGGTGCGATGCGAATTCAGCCATACTATCTGTATGGCTGAACTTGAATCGCACAGAGATCGGATGTGATTTGCACTGCAGTGCGGTGCGAATCACATTCGTTCTCATAAACCGCTGCAATGTGAACCCAGCCTTAGTGACACTGGCGACGGGGGCTGATCACGGGGTTAAACCTTTATTGGGGGGGTTAGGGGGGTACATTAGAACTAAAGGGGGCTAACCCTAACTGCCCTAACAGTTATTACAGTCACAAATGACACCAATGCAAAAAAAAATAAAAAATTACATTGGTGTCACTGTGACTGGGGGGCAGGGGTAATTGGGGGGGTGATCGGGGGGGTGTGAGTGTGCCTGGCATGTTCTACTGTGTAGTGTCGTGTTGGTGCAACTCACCGATCCTCTCTCCTCGGTGTCGGAACGAAAAATACCGACACGGAGGAGAGATTACATCACTTCCTCTCCTGTGTTTACATTACAGGAGAGGAAGTGATGTCACGGAGCATTTTCATTCGTCAGGAGCGATCGCGAGGGGGTGGCCATGAATGAATGGCCGTCCCCTCGTCCGGGATCGCTCCCGAACGAATACCGACCGCCGCAGGCACCGGGCGGGGGCCCGATCGGGCCCCCGACCCGCGGGCAGGCAAGGACGTACATGTAAGCCCTTATGCCTGCCCGTGCCATTCTGTCAACGTACATCGTCGTGCGGCGGTCGGGAAGTGGTTAAAAATATTAGACATTCATTTTTAAAACCAAACTGTAACAATTAAAGTATAGGTCACTCCCTGAGATAGAGGAAGGGAAGAGTTTCAATGAAAATTAAGCCATAATGACTTAACTGGGAGAATGTATTCATTAGTTAAAAAACAATTGAGATCCAGCTCAATGTTTAAACCCTGTGGCTGCATCATATGCAAACGATACAGCCACTGGGTTTTGTTTTGGGAAATGGCCTTTTTTATATCAGTGCCCCTCCAATGTTGAATTTTTCTATCTATCTGTCAGGGCTGGCTTAGCCCTTCCTCCCCTGGGCTGGCCGCTCAGCTGTCGGCTAATTTCCAGCTCTCTTCTCTTTCCACAGTTACCAGCTGTACCCGATGATGCTCGTCTGACCTGCCTATTTAAAGCCTTCCAGCTCACTCTTTCCTTTGCCTTCACGTTGGTCACATCACTAGGAACCATCTCCTGCTGTTTGTTTCAAGACTGGCTTGCTGAGATCCCTCCTTGCTTCTATCCTGCTTGCAGTTGCTCTCCTTGGATCCCTGACGTCTGGACTGGCTGATTATCCGATCTGGTTTATGAACTTTGGACTGGCTGACTACCTGATCTGGTTAATGGACTCTGGCTATACTTGACTACGCTTTTTCCTATTTACCTTTTTATTTTTATTAATAAACAAGTGTGATTTGATTGTACTTTTGTCTCTGTCTGTTTCATGGTTCCTGACACTATCCTATAAAAAGTGAGTAGATGAAGATCTTTCTCGTTGAACATACAGAAATGTCATGAGACACTATGATTCAAGAACCCCTTGGAAATATTCGTAACATGTTCGTTGATCCGTACCCTTAATTCTCGTGTAGTGCGACCCACATATTGAAGGGAACTAGGGCACTCCAACACATTTTACATGGTTGGAATTGCAAGTTATCAGGGGTTTAATGATAAATTCTTGTTGTGTAACATTAGATTGGAATTTTACAATCTTTTTCCCTGATCTTTTAGTAGTACGACACGCCTTACACCTTGTGCAATAATAAAACCCTGATCCATCAAGAAAAGTAGAAGATTTTATGGGGGGTCTGGGACATTTGGGGCTATTAAGTTCCTTATTCTTGGGGCTCTATTATAAATACATTTTGGTCTAGGATGTAAAGTAGTTTGTAAATCTTTATCTTTTAAAAGTATAGACCAATATTTTGAAAAGATGTTTTCTACATTGCTAAATCTCCTTGAAAGGGGGTTGTTTTCTTAGTGGTTAGTAATGATTCTCTGTCCATAGTCAAGACTTGATTTTTAATTCTAATGCTCCCAGCCATTGTGGGTGATGGCAACTGGTGGTTGGCACAAAGCCATTTCTGTCGGTTACTTTGAAAAAGATCTTTGTGCCAATCCTATTGCTATTTTTAACCAAAATGAGATCCAAATAAGTAATTGTCTCCAAATTTAATTCAGCAGTAAATTTGAGCCCATATTTTTATTATTCAAACTTATTAGAAAAATCTCCAATTCCTTCTGAGAACCATCCCATAAAAGACTTACATCATTGATGTACCTTTTATAGTACATAAGTGCCTTGTTGGTTTTTTTGTAGATGGTCTCCCACTCCTATTTATTGAGCAGTATATTGGCTACACTAGGGGTATAACGTGCCCCCATTGCATCTCCTTTGATTTGATTATAAAATAGTTTTTTTGCTCAAAAATAGTTGTTCCCCATAGCTTGTTCAAGTCCCTCAACCAAGAAATAGATTTGGGGCTTTTTCAACTTAGATTCCTGCCATTTATGGTTTCCTCAGTGACCTGTAGCTCCCCAGTGCTGGCAGCACTTATGCAGCCCCAGACCCTGACACTCCCACCACCATGCTTGACTGTAGGCAAGACACATTCATCTTTGTACTCCTCACCTGGTTGCCGCCACACACGCTTGACACCATCTGAAACAAATATGTTTATCTTGATATCATCAGACCACAGGACATGATTCCAGTAATCCATGTCCTTAGTCTGCTTGTCTTCAGCAAACTGTTTGCGGGCTTCCTTAAACATCATCTTTAGAAGAGGCTTCCTTCTGGGATGACAGCCATACAGACCAATTTGATGCAGTGTGCAGCACATGGTCTGAGAACTGACAGGCTGACCCTCCCACCCCTTCAACCTCTGCAGCAATGCTGGCAGCACTCATACGTCTATTTCCTAAAGATAACCTCTGGATATGACGCTGAGCACGTGCAATTGACTCCTTTGGTCGACCATGGTGAGGCCTATTCTGAGTGGCACTTGTCCTGTTAAACCACTGTATGGTCTTGGCCACTGTGTTGCAGCTCAGTTTCAGGGTCTTGGCAATATTCTTATAGCCTATGCCATCTTTATGTAGAGCAACAGGTATTTTTTTCAGATCCTCAGAGAGTTCTTTGAGGTGCCATGTTGAACTTCCAGTGACCAGTACGAGAGAGTAAGAGCGATAACACCAAATTTAACAGACCTGCTCTCCATTCACACCTTGTAACACTAACGAGTCACATGACACCGGTGGAGGGAAAATGGCTAATTTGTCCCAATTTGGACATTTTCACTTAGGGGTGTACTCACTTTTTTGCCAGTGGCGTAGACATTAACCACTTCAGCCCCAGAAGATTTGGCTGCTGAATGACCGGGCCCTTTTTTTTTTTTTAAAGCTAATTTGTTCTCAGTTTAAGCCGATATGTATTCTTCTACTTATTTTTTGTAAAAAAAAATGCAATAAGTGTATATTGATTGGTTTGGGCAAAAGTTATAGCATCTACAAAATAGGGGATAGATTTATAGCATTTTTTTTTATTTTTATTTTTTTACTAGTAATGGTGGTGATCTGCGATTTTTATTGAGACTCTGGACACATCGGACACACAATGGTGCAGCTTGTTTAGGGCGGATTGCAGGTGTTATTTCTAATGCTATAGTGCCTGCAAAACACCCTGGTGTGAAAGGGGTCTAACAGGGAACAAAGCTGCTTAGCCTAATTTTACCATTACCAGGCCATTTTTTTAAATTTGTTTTGCACTGGAAGGTGATAAACAGTATGTTCATCAATTTTAAAAAAAATTGTGCTGTGCATATTTATGTTTAAAATTGTACTCATTAATGTGCGAAACACATACTAGTGTAAGCTAGCTGCATAATTGGACACAAGAGGGCAGCGCAGGAGTATTTCACGAGTAGTTAGATTGACAGTGAATAGCGAAGAAATGAAATGTGTATAGCCACACCCAAAGATTGACAGAGACAGAGCAAGAGTTTCAGAGCAGGCAGAAAAGATCATTTGCTTTTATTGTGAAAGGCCTGATAATATGAAAAGACAATGGTGGAAATTTCAGAGAGATTCACAAATAAAAAATGATGACAAAGCAACTTCTGTACAATTTGCTCATCCATGTCCAAATAAAAGTATGCCTGAGTTTTCTTATGCCCCTAGAGTGAAACATATCAGTAAATTAACTGTCAGCTCTAGTGGTATAAATTATATGGAATGTTTTAGTATTTACAGAGAAAGTTTATATCCATAGCTCCCAACTGTCCCTGATTTCAAGGGACTGTCCCTGATTTGGAACAAAGTCCCTCCATCACTCTTTCCTCCTCATTTGTCCCTCATTTTGGTCTGATCTATATAAATAGCACAATTTAACTATTGGAAAGTGTTTTACAGTGCTAAACCTTTCATCCAATTTCTAAATTGCTGCATTTGTAAATTCCAAAAGCCAATGTAAAGGCAGTGGTAAAAAGCACTTGTGGACTTAATCAATCATTTTGTTTGTAAAATTCTTCTCGGGGGGGGGGGGGGCATGGCAGGGGGTGTGTCCTATGCCTGCACACTAATCAATGTCCCTCATTCCCATCTCAGAAAGTTGAGAAGTACCGTAGTTATCGCCGTATAACACGCACTTTTTCCCCCTTAAAATCAGGGGGAAATCGTGGGTGCGTGTTATACGCCGATCCCCCACCATTTTGGAGCCTCTTGACGGCTTTTGCCCGCCTTTGGCCTTTCTAGTCGACTTTCGGCCCTTCTCGGCGGCTTTCGGCCACTCTTGGCCATTTCTCGGTGGGCGAAAACCGCAGAGAAACGGCCGAGGGTGGCTGAAAGCCGCCGAGAAGGGCCGAAAGCTGCCGAGAAGGGCCAAAGGTGGGCGAAAGCCGACGGGAAGGGCCGAAGGTGGCCGAAAGCCAACAAGAACGACCAATGGCGGCCGAGAACTACCGAGCGCCGCCGAGATACACAGGACATCTCGGCGGCGCCATTTTTAAAAATAAAAGCTCAAAATAAAACAGACAAGGCTGAAAATGACACAGACAAGGGGACAAGGCTGCATTGATGGACAAGGCTGCAATAGTGGACAAGGCTGCATGACAAAGCTGCATATGACACTGACAAGGGTGCAATGATGGACAAGGCTGCAAATGACACTGACAAGGCCTCAGATTAACACTGATAAGGTTGCATTGATGGGCATTTAAATGTAAGTTTTTTTTCCCTTAGAATTCCCTCCTAAACTTGGGGTGCGTTTTATACACCGACGCCTGTTATACACCGATAAATACGGTTTGTATTACCATTGCCAAAATTGGAATTAACTCAAAATGTATCTTCTCTAACAATAAAAATACGTTGCTCCTATTTTATTGGAGGATAATAGTGGAAGAGTACATGTACAAGGCTTACTGTGTGGCAATTCCAATGCAAAGGAAGTTTCTAATGTGACATACGAGACACCTAGACTTGTGAAAACAAATATTAATATCCAGTTTTGTAACAGTGCAGAAAATATTCTTGACATAGATGTGTAGCACTCTCCAAGTTAAGCTGCTAGGCACATTTTTGGCTTCTGCTATAATCACAGGAGCACTGTTTGTTTGGTTTGGTCTGCTTGGAGCTTCACAGAATAAGAGTTTGATTACTTCCCATGCCTCCAGAGGAAGGGTGGGAGAATTCAAATGTCCAGTGTCCAAATGTCGTTTCTGATTTTCAGCTCATTCTTTCAGGCCTTGCTGTTTTTCATTGCTTTCTGATTAGTTTGTTCTGACTAGCCAACCGTTTTGAAGCCATGTTGTGGGCACATAATCGTTGTCGAATTTGCCTTGTGTGATGATTTCACAAATTATCTCAGGATCTCCAGCTACAGGCCGCACAGTTCACTCTGAGTCTCTGCAGTGAGTGTCACCTCCAGCTACAGGCCTTACAGTTCAGTCTGAGTCTCTGCAGTGTGTGTATCACCTCCAGCTACAGTACTAGACATGTGCATTTGTTTTCGTCCGAATTTCAGGTATTTTCGGTTTCATTTTGACAAACGATAACAAAGTGCAGAATCCGAAAAACGAAAGATCCGACATAAATAAATGCTTTATTTTCCTTTTCGTTGTTACAACAGTTCGATATAGAATAGGAGATTCGATGTGACTCTGACAATAACAAGCTGTGTCTATTGAACCTGTGGTCGAATGTGCCTAACCTTACCTCTAGTCCAAGATTATATAGAGATAAGATTTGACAGAGAGAAAATAGTCTGGAATTGGGTGGGGGAAGTAAAATAAAAATAAGGATGATAATGATTAATGTTATTGGCTGATTGTAACCAAAGAGGAGGAGCAGTAAAATAGCTAGAACTAAGTACACACGTACAGTCAACTTATTTTCACTTACGATTGCTAGCAGAGAGAGACACAGACTGAATCATTTCAGAAGACAGTCAATCTTAGCTGGTTCATTTGAATTGTCACTTGTCAGAGAACCCGAATTATTATTAAGCATAAGCACAGCAGCAGAACAATACTGAAGCCAGCTACAGTTTAACTTAGCTTTTTCCTAATAATCTGCTTCTATTGTGTTAGTGTGAGAACCTTATAGTGATACTAGTGTTGCTGCTAGTGTTGTTGTGATAGCCTCAGAGGCTGCCTGTGTTGTGGGGGCGATTTATTATTATACAATCTTGTTACCTGTCTGATCAGTGATCGCTATCACCAGTCCACCAGTTTCTGTTTGAACGAGTATATAATATATATATATATATATATATATATATAGAAACACTTGTAGGTGGCCCAGGAACGTCCTCCAATGCCTCCATGTCACTCTCCCAATGGGTTGCCGCCATATTCGTTATTATCAGTCACTCACTATCTGACACCTGACAATGTGAGACTTATTCAACATGAACGATGGAGAATCGACAAAGCAAGCAAAAACACACACATTTATAATAATATTCAACGGAGCATCGAAACTGTACGACGCTGCAATCGTACATTTCTGGAGTCAAATGCTCCACCTATAGGCTATATAGAGTTTAGCAGCTCCGTTGAATCTTCTTTATACATTCGACAGACACCATAAGCCTTCAAAGACAGAATCGACCGTAATTCATGTGGATTTTAAGACGAATGCAATTTTTGAACGAAAAACTAAATAAATAAAAACGAATTTCGGGAGTAACTAAATAAATATATTTAGACGAAAACAAAATATTTCACTCTGCACATGTCTACCAGCTACAGGCCTCACAGTTCAGTCTGAGTCTCTGCAGTGTGTGTCACCTCCAGCTACAAATGGCAACGCGGTTAGATACAGCGGAAACTCCGGGTCCAAAAGACAGAGCTTTTTATGTCTTTTAATGTTGTCTCTTTGTCTTCAAATAGTCCTAACTTATCACAAAGTCATCTGGAAACTACTTTAAAACATAACTATGATTGCCAAAGTCTTTTGGATATCGGCCGTATACACAAACATCAACTTTCACCAGCGGCTATCAAGAAGCTATGAGACCTCTGTTTACTGAAACCTGACCCCGAGACCGCATTTTCATCTACTGAAGCTTACCGCACAAGGCAGAGAAGCAAGCGGTGTGGGAGGAGACAGAAACGAGGTAAGCATGGAGGTATACGAGCTAGGCTAAGGGCTAAACCCAAAGGCCGGCTCTTCCAACACTTATGCTCTCTAATGTTTGCTCGCTGGAAAATAAACTGGACTTAATTCAACTCAGTCGGTCTACACAGCATGAGACAAGAGATTGTTGTGTGTTTATCTTCATTGAAACATGGTTAACCACTTGCTTACTGGGCACTTAAACACCCTTCCTGCCCAGACCAATTTTCTGCTTTCGGTGCTCTCACACTTTGAATGACAATTACTCAGTCATGCAACACTGTACCCATATGAATTTTTTGTCCCTTTTTTCCCACAAATAGAACTTTCTTTTGGTGGTATTTGATCACCTCTGGGGTTTTTATTTTTTGCGCTATAAATGAAAAAAGACCGAAAATTTTGAAAAAAAATGCATATTTCTTTGTTTCTGTGACAGAATTATGCAAATTATAAATTTTTCTTCATAAATTTTGGCCACAATTTATACTGCTACATATCTTTGGTAAAAATAACCCAAATTAGTGGATATTATTTGGTCTGTGAAAGTTAGAGAGTCTACAAGCTGTGGTGCGAATCGCACAAAATTGATCACATCTGATGTACTGGTGGCCTATCTCGCTTCTTGTGACCCGAACAAGTCAGGAAAGTACAAATACCCCCCAAATGACCCCTTTTTGGAAAGTAGACATTCCAAGGTATTTAGTAAGAGGCATGGTGAACTTTTTGATGTTGTCATTTTTTCCCACAATTCTTTGCAAAGATTTGATTTTTCTTTTTTTTCCACAAAATTGTCATTGTAATAGGTTATTTCTCTCACATGGCATGTGCATACCACAAATGACACCCCCAATAAAATTCTGCTACTCCTCCTGAGTATTACAATACCACATGTGTGGGACTTTTTCACAGCCTGGCCACATAGAGAGGCCCAACATGCAGGGAGCACCATCACGTCTTCTAGGAGCATAAATTACACATCTAACTTGTTGACTACTTATTACACTTTTGAAGGCCCTGGAGTACCAGGACAATGACACGTGACACTGATGACAAATGGCACTGATACGTGGCAATGATGACACTTATACGTGGCACTGATGACACATGGCACTGATGACAGATGGCACTAATATGTGGCACTGATGACAGGTGGCACTTATACGTGGCACTGGTGACATGTGGCACTTATACGTGGCACTGATGACACGTTGCACTGAAGACATGTAGCACTAATACGTGGCACTGATGACAGATGGCACTAATAGGTGGCACTAATATGTGCCACCGATGACAGATGGCACTAATACGTTCCACCGATGACGCGTGACACTGATGACAGATGGCACTGATAAGTGGCATTGATGACATGTGACTCTGACAACAGATGGTACGTGACACTGACAGGTGGCACTAATGACAAATGGCACTGATACATGGCACTGATGACAGATGGCACTAATATGTGGCACTGATGACAGATGGCACTATGTGGCACTGATGACACGTGGCACTGATGACAGATGGCACTTATACGTGGCACTGATGACAGATGGCACTCGGGACAAATGGCACTGACAACAGGTGGCACTGGGGAAAGATAGCACTAACAGGTGGCACTGGGGGCCGGTAGCACTGGGGTGGATGGCACTGGGGTGGATGGCACTGGGGCAGGATGGCACTGGGGTGGAAGGCACTGGGGCAGGATAGCACTGGGGGAGGATGGCACTTTTTTTAACTTTTTTTTTTTTTACACTTACGGCCGCTGCAGCCGTTCATCTCTCCCCTCTCACACTCTGTCTGTGTGAGAAGGGAGAGCGGCGCTGAGAGATGATCTCATATGTTTACATATGAGATCATCTCCCATTGGACACACCGATTGCACTGTAAACGGCCGCTGTGATTGGCCGTTTACAGCGATCTGTGTTTGCCTGTCTCCGGGGGATACGGCAAACACAGAACTTCCCCGATGCACGCCCGTGGCGGCGCGCATTGCGGAAGTAAACATTAGGATGTCCAGGGACGGCCTCCCGGACGAAAGCGCCTGCTCTACGGCCGTCATTCGGCTATAGGGCGGGCGCGAAGAGGTTAAATAACAACATCCCTGATTCTGCCATTCAGCTACCGAGCGGATAGAGATTCATCATTGTCCTATAAGACTCGTTGAGGTGGTCTGTGTGTGTATATATACAAAGAATGGTGTAACAAGGCTGTAAAACACTGCTCATCGCTGGTAGAGTTTATGTTTTTGAAGTATCCCCCATTCTATCTGCCGAGGGAGTTCACAGCCATTGTTATTGTTGCGATTTACTTTCCCCCGTGTGTAAACGCTAAAGACGTGCTTCGTGAACTTTACAGCTCTATCAGTGAACATCAAACAAAATCCCCTGATGCCTTTTTCATTATTGCTGGTGACTTCAACCATGTAAACTTAAAGACAGTTTTGCCGAAGTTCTACCAACATGTGAATTTTGCAACAAGAGGAAACAACATACTAGATTTTATTTATACAACAGAGAAAAATGCATATATGGCTGAACCCCATCCCCACCTTGGATATTCAGATAACATCTCTGTTATGCTAATTCCAGCATATAAACTGTTGCTTACACTTGAAAAACCGGTTCAAAAAGAAATCACAGTATTGTCTGACAATGCTACCCCAGTACTGCAGGACTGCTTTCAGCACACAGATTGGAACATGTTTAAAGAGGCAGCCACTTACAACAATCATACAGACTTAGGCCGCGTACACACGCGCGGACTGTTTGCCCAACCTTGTTCGTCAAACAGTTTCGGCAAACAGTCCGCTCAAAATTTGCATGAGTGGACTTGCCCACACACGAGCGGACTGTTTCAACGAACTGTTTGCCAAACAGTCCGCTCAACTTTTGAAATGAACGGACTCGCCCACGTAAGGCGGAGGCAAATCCGCCCATTTCGAGCGCGTGTACAGGTAGGCGGGGCCCGCGAAGGAGACGTCGCGGGCTCCGCCGCCTGGAATGGGCTTAAAGGGGAACCCCAACGCCGAAAAAAATCGGCGTGGGGGTTCCCCCGAAGTCCACACCAGACCCTTGTCCGAGCACGCTACCCGGCCGGCCAGGAAAGGGGGGCGAGCGAGCGCGCCCCCCCTCCTGAGCCGTACCAGGCCGCGTGCCCTCAACATGGGGGGTGCCTTGGGGAAGGGGGGGCCGCGCGGCCCCCCCACCCCAAAGCACCTTGTCCCCATGTTGATGAGGACAAGGGCCTCTTCCCGACAACCCTGGCCGTTGGTTGTCGGGGTCTGCGGGCGGGGGGCTTATCGGAATCCGGGAGCCCCCTTTAAGAAGGGGGCCCCCGGATACCGGCCCCCCACCCTATGTGAATGAGTATGGGGTACAATGTACCCCTACCCATTCACCTGTGAAATAAAGTACAAAAAAAAACACAACACAGGGGAAAAAATATTTTATTGCACAGCTCCGGGGGTCTTCCGTCTTCGGGGGTCTTCTCGCCGGACTCCTCCGCTATGTGTGTGTAGCTCTTTTGCTAGCGGAGGAGTCCGGCTTTCTTCCTCCCCGCCGCCGGCCTCTTCTCCCGACTTCGGGGGTCTTGTCCCCCTCTTCGGTTCTTATGCCGGGCCACCGCGCCTTCTTGTAGCTCTTTTGCAGGCGGTGGCCCGGTCTTCTGTCGCCGCTGCCTTCCGTTCTTCTGTCGCCGCCTTCCGTTCTTCTGCCGGGCCACCGCGCCTTCTTGTAGCTCTTTTACAGGCGGTGGCCCGGTCTTCTGTCGCCGCTGTCGCTGTCGCCGCCTTCCGTTCTTGTTCTTCTTCTTGTTCTTCTTCTTCTTCTCCAGGCGATGTTGACACGTCGCTCCCTCCGGCCGGAATGCCAGAGCCGCGCTGTGCGGTCACTTATATAGTGACAATGGGGCGGGGTCACATGGTATATGTCACATGGGTTGGTCACATGGGTTGATGTCACATGGGGACTATGACATCGTAAGGGGGCGGGGTCACCATGTGACCAACCCATGTGACATATACCATGTGACCCCGCCCCATTGTCACTATATAAGTGACCGCACAGCGCGGCTCTGGCATTCCGGCCGGAGGGAGCGACGTGTCAACATCGCCTGGAGAAGAAGAAGAAGAACAAGAAGAAGAACAAGAACGGAAGGCGGCGACAGCGACAGCGGCGACAGAAGACCGGGCCACCGCCTGTAAAAGAGCTACAAGAAGGCGCGGTGGCCCGGCAGAAGAACGGAAGGCGGCGACAGAAGAACGGAAGGCAGCGGCGACAGAAGACCGGGCCACCGCCTGCAAAAGAGCTACAAGAAGGCGCGGTGGCCCGGCAGAAGAACCGAAGAGGGGGACAAGACCCCCGAAGTCGGGAGAAGAGGCCGGCGGCGGGGAGGAAGAAAGCCGGACTCCTCCGCTAGCAAAAGAGCTACACACACATAGCGGAGGAGTCCGGCGAGAAGACCCCCGAAGACGGAAGACCCCCGGAGCTGTGCAATAAAATATTTTTTCCCCTGTGTTGTGTTTTTTTTTTGTACTTTATTTCACAGGTGAATGGGTAGGGGTACATTGTACCCCATACTCATTCACATAGGGTGGGGGGCCGGTATCCGGGGGCCCCCTTCTTAAAGGGGGCTCCCGGATTCCAATAAGCCCCCCGCCCGCAGACCCCGACAACCAACGGCCAGGGTTGTCGGGAAGAGGCCCTTGTCCTCATCAACATGGGGACAAGGTGCTTTGGGGTGGGGGGGCCGCGCGGCCCCCCCTTCCCCAAGGCACCCCCCATGTTGAGGGCACGCGGCCTGGTACGGCTCAGGAGGGGGGGCGCGCTCGCTCGCCCCCCTTTCCTGGCCGGCCGGGTAGCGTGCTCGGACAAGGGTCTGGTGTGGACTTTGGGGGAACCCCCACGCCGATTTTTTTCGGCGTTGGGGTTCCCCTTTAAGCCCATTCCAGGCGGCGGAGCCCGCGACGTCTCCTTCGCGGGCCCCGCCTACCTGTACACGCGCTCGAAATGGGCGGACTTTCCGAGCGGGAACAGTCCGCTCATTTCAAAGATACAGCGGACAGGCCCACACACGGGCGGACTGTTCGCTCAAACACAGTTTCAGCGGACAGTTTTTCGGAATTTCCGAAAGACTTTGTCCGTCCAACTGTCCGCTGAAACTGTCCGCTGAAAGCCCACACACGAGCGGACTGTCCGCCCAAACACTGTTCAGCGGACAAGGTTGGGCGAACAGTCCGCCCGTGTGTACGCGGCCTTACAAGAGTACACTGAAACAGTGACTGCTTACATCAAAAAGTGCATAGATGATGTGACAGTCACCAAGATTATTACCACACGTGCCAACCAGAAGCCATGGATGACAGCACAGGTTCTTGGGCTGCTAAAGACCAGAGAAGAGGTATTCAGATCAAGAGATAAAACAGCCCTCAAAACAGCAAGAGCCAATCTGTCTCATGGCATCAAGAAAGCAAAACAATATGCTAAAAAAATGAATAAACACTTTAGCGACAGCAAAGACATACGGCCCTGTGGCAAGCCATTCACACCATCACAAACTACAAGCCTCTGCCACAGGCCAATGATAATGATACTTCACTCCCGGATGCACTCAACCATTTTCACGGTTTGAGATGCAGAAACAAACACCTTCACAAAAACTACTCATATCCCAAAATGACCAGGCGCTCTGCTTTTCTCCAGCCAATGTAAGGAAGACACTGTTCAGGATTAACCGACAGAAGGCTACTGGCCCTGATGACATACCTGGACGTGTGCTGAGAGACTGTCCTGTACAGAGGACAGATGTCCTTACAGATATCTTTAACATTTCGCTGAGCCAGGGGGTTGTCCCTTAAATGCAGCATCATAATTCCAGTGCCAAAGAAGACACCTGTGTCCTGTTTGACTGACTATCATCCCATAGCACTAACTCCAATAATGATGAAGTGCTGTGAGAGGTTAGTCATGCATCACATTAAGTTCAGTCTTTCAAACACGCTGGACCCATATCAGTTTGCATACCGTTCAAACCATTCTATGGACGATGCAGTATCCTCTATTCCTCACTTGGCCCTTACCCACTTAGAACAGAAAGACTCTTATGTTAGAATGCTGTTGATTAACTTTAGCTCAGCATTTAATACAATAATTCCTCAGAAACGTATCACTAAATTTAGCTCGCTGGGCCTCAACCTGTCCCTCTGTAATTGGATCCTGGACTTTTTAACCAGAAGACCTCAGTCAGTTCGTGTTGGCTGCAACACGTCGAGCACTACCACACTGAGCACGGATGCCCCACAGGGATGTGTGCTCAGTCCACTGCTCTTCTCACTGCTGACCCACGACTGCACTGCCAAGTTCAGCTCCAACGATATCATCAAGTTTGCGGATGATACAACTGTGGTAGGTCTCATCAGCAACAATGATGAAACGCTCTACAGAGAGCAAGTGGAACAACTGGTTAAATGGTGTAGTACAAACAATCTGTTCCTAAATGTAAACAAAACAAAGGAGATTGTGATGGATTTCAGGAGAAATTCTGTTGATCACTCCCCACTGACTATCGACAACTTGACTGTGGACAGAGTAAGCAGTATTAAATTCCTGGGAGTTCACATATCAGTGGATCTTTCCTGGACAACTAACATCACGTCACTAACTAAGAAGGTACAAAAGCGCCTATATTTTCTCCACCGCCTTAAAAAAGCCAGTTTCCCTCCACCCATCCTTACTACAATCTATAGGGGAAGCATGCTGACCAGCTGCATCATTGTCTGGTATGGGAACTGCAATTCTGTTGACCGCAAAACCCTGCAGCGGCTAGTGAAGACGGCAGAAAAGATTATTGATGTCTCTCTCCCCTCCATCCTGGACATTTTCCATACACAATGCTTCAGCAAAGCTACCAGTATCGTGATCCTACTCATCCCTCCCATAGTCTCTTTCAGCTCTTGCCATCAGGTAGAAGGTACCGGAGTATCAAAACCAGGACTGTCAGACTGCTCAACAGTTTTTTCCCCCAGGCTGTGAAAGCCCTCAACTCCAATCCTCTTTGAAACCTCTTCTACAACCTATAAATTGTGACCAGGAACGTCCCACGTCCTATCCTTTTTAATCTTGAATATGCACTAGACACTTTTATAAACACTTGCTGCTACAAAGACTTTTAGAAACATATAGTATATGTATAGTTACATAGTTCCCAGATGTGTATAGGTTTTCTTCTATTGGTGTTTTTATTCTCTGTATATTTATAATTATGTTTAATTTGTATGTAGCACCGTGGCCCTGTTAGATACAACATTTTGTTCTACTGTATGTTCTTAGGTGTAGTAGAATGACAACGTTTGACTTGACTTGGATGACAGACCCCGTTTTTTACCGTCTGTTCCGTTTGCGCACTCCTTATATCAGCAGGCAGGATCCCTGCATCCGGCCTGTGAGCGTCTGCCTCTCCTTGGTGACCTTCCAGACATGGTGTATATTTTGTTTTGCCACACGACACTACTGTGTACACCACCAGAAGTGTAGTAGCAACTGCACTTCGGCTGCACAGTATTGTCTACTGTGTACACCACCAGAAAAGAAGTAGCAACTGCACCCCGGCTGCACTGTATTGTAATTACAATTCTTGATCTAATATTTTAAAGCAGGGGCCGTTCCTACGCCCACCAAGAGTAACTGTGAGGGCTTACAGTGTTGTGGCATCACCAACACTTAAGGTCAAATATTCTGCAGAGCACATAGGGCATATGCTTCTGTTCAGAGTATATAGTGCCTGGGCATCTCCCCACACCATTTTTTTATTTTTATTTGGGTGTGGGCATACTATAGACACTCCCCAGGCAAGATATTTAATTACATTTTTATTGTTTCACTTTAAGCATTCTTGAAATCACTGCTACCGAAAAAAAGGTGTTTGTTAAAACTTTTTCTTCATTGATACATGTCCCCTGGGGCAGGACTCGGTCCCCAAACACTTTTTATGCCAATAACTTACATACAAGTCTTTAAAATTAGCACTTTTGATTTTTCACATTCATATCCCATAGACTTTAATGGTGTTGGCAAGTTTTTGCATGTTTGCATGTTCTGCTGTGAACCGAACCGGGGGGGGATGTTTGGCTCATCCCTAATCAAGAGATTTAACAGCCCAGCAGAGAAGCATATGCTCTGGAAAAATACCAGGCAACTAGGCTGTAACATTATGTGCCTACAAGAGACTAATTTTAATAATTGTAACCCTCCCTTGTTGTTAAACCGACTTTATCCCCACATTTTTTGGCAAGTGCACCTTCCAAGAAACGAGGTGTGGCTATAGCAATTAAGAACAGTGTAAGAACATTTTAGCCTTTAATTGTATCTCATCCATCACAGATGACGTGGTTAGATACATTATCCTCACCTGTGAGATCAATCATACTTTATACACATTGGTAAACATTAGGGATGAGCCGAACACCCCCCTGTTCGGTTCGCATCCAGAAAATGCGAACAGACAAAAATTTTTTTTCGAACACGTGAACACCGTTAAAGTCTATGGGACATGAATAATCAAAAGTGATCATTTTAAAGGCTTATATGCTTGTCGTAAAAAGTGTTTGGGGACCTGGGTCCTGCCCCAGGACATGTATCAATGCAAAAAAAAGTTTTAAAAACGTCTGTTTTTTTCAGGAGCAGTGATTTTAATAATGCTCAAAGTGAAACAATAAAAACATAATATTCCTTTAAATTTCGTACCTGGGGGGTGTCTATAGTATGCCTTTAAAGGGGCGCATGTTTCCCGTGTTTAGAACAGTCTGACAGCAAAATGAAATTTCTAAAGGAAAAAAGTAATTTAAAACTACTTGTGGCTATAATGAATTGTTGGTCTGACAATACAATTAAAAGTTAATTGATAAAATTGGCATGAAATTCCCCCACAGGGGAACCCTAAACCAAAATAAAAAATAAATAAATTAATAAAACGGCGTGGGGTCCCCCCAAAAATCCATACCAGACCCGTATCTGAGCACGCAACCTGGCAGTCCGCAGGAAAAGAGGGGGGACAAGAGAGCATCCCCCCCGAACTGTACCAGGCCACATGCCCTCAACATTGGACGGGTGATTTTGGGTAGCGCCCCCCCCCCCCAAAGCACCATGTCCCCATGTTGATGGGGAGAAGGGCCTCATCCCCACAACCCTGGTTGTGGGGGTCTGCAGGTGGGGGGCTTATCAGAATCTGGAAGTCCCTTTTAACAAGGGGACCCCCAGATCCCAGCCTCCCTCCCCTGTGTGAATTGGTAATGGGGTAAAAATGTATCCCTACCATTTCACAAAAAAGTGTCAAAAGGATTAAAAAACACAAGAGACTGTTTTTGACAAGTCCTTTATTGATTTCTTATTCTTTCCGCTTCTTCTTCCATCTTCTTTCTTCTGGTCTTCTTTCGGTGTTCTTCTTCTTCCTCCTCCTCCATCTTCTTCTTCCCCTGCTCTTCTCGTCTCGTATCTTGTTCCGGCTTCTTCTCCGCTCCATCCGCACAATTCACCTCAGTGGGAGTATTCCGCCGTGTGACACTTCTGTTCTTCTGATGCTTCTTATATAACGGAAGGAGGGGCCACCCGGTTACGTAAATGGGGTGATACTGCCCCCCTCTGACATCACAGGGAAAGCCATAGGGAAGTCCCCATGCATCAGAGGGGGTGGGGTCACCGGGTGGCCCCACCCTTCATTATATAAGAAGCATCAGAGGAACAGAAGCGTCACACAGCAGAAGACTCCCACTGAGGCAGATCATGCGGACGGAGCGGAGAAGAAGCCGGAGCAAGATGTGGGACTAGAAGAGCGGAGGAAGAAGAAGATGGAGAAGAAGAAGATGGAGGAAGAAGAAGAACACCAAAGGAAGACTAGAAGAAAGAAGATGGAAGAATAAGTGGAAAGAAGAAGAAATTAATAAAGGACTTGTCAAAAATGATCCCTTCTGTTTTTTAACTCTTTTGACACTTTTTTGTGAAATGGTAAGGGTACATTTGTACCCCATTACCAATTCACACGGAGGGGCCAGGATCAAGGGGTCCTCTTGTTAAAGGGGGCTTCCAGATTCCAATAAGTCCCCGTCCGCAGACCCCCACAACCATCGGGCAAGGGTTGTGCAGATGAGGCCCTTCTCCCCATCAACACGGGGACAAGGTGCTTTGGAGGGGTGCTACTTCAAAGCACCCTCCCAATGTTGAGGGCTTGTGGGCTGGTACGGTTCAGGGGGGACGCTCTCTCGTCCCCCCTCTTTTCCTGCGGCCTACCAGGTTGCGTGCTCGGATAGGGGTCTGGTAGGGATTTTGAGGGGGATCCCCACGCCATTTTTTTTTTTGGTTCGGGGTTCCCCTGTGGGGAAATTCCATGCCGTTTTTATCAATGAACTGTTATGTGTATTGTCAGACATTATAGCCGCGAGTAGTTTTAAATTACTTTTTTTCCTTTAGAAATGTAATTTTGTTGTTAGACTGTTCTAAACACGGGGAACATGCGCCCATTTACAGGCATACTAAAGACACCCCCCAGGTACGAAATTTAAAGGAATATTATGTTTTTATTGTTTCACTTTGAGCATTATTAAAATCACTGCTCCTGAAAAAAACAGACGTTTTTAAAACTTTTTTTTGCATTGATACATGTCCCCTGGGGCAGGGCCCAGGTCCCCAAACACTTTTTATGACAATACCATGCATATAAGCTTTTAAAATTAGCACTTTTGATTTCTCCCATAGACTTTTAAAGGGTGTTCTGCGGCTTTCGAATTTGTCGTGAACACCCAAAATTGTTAGCTGTTTCGCGAACTGGCGAACAGCCAATGTTTGAGTCGAACTCATGTTCGACTTGAACATGAAGCACATCCCTAGCAAACATACATCTACCAAACGTTAAACGAATTTTGTGTTTGAAGAAAATATGGTGAAAAGTTAAATCTACAGCATGTGCTAAGGATCCATCATTCTCTGCGATGATTTTCCCTATCCCTGACATACAGTTGGATATCTCTAATCCATCTCGCAAATGATTCCATAGAGCCACATTAGCTCACTTCATTACCACCTCCAACTTATACAACTTATAGTACGTATGGAGAGACCAGTACTTCACAGAGAGAGACCATTCCCTTTTCTCCCATGCGCATCTTATTTACTCTAGACTGGACTTGTTTTGGTGGATACATTTTTATTACAAAAATTTAGCAAGTTAGTAATCCATGAAATATTGTGGTCTGATCATGCTCTGGTTTTCACAGAAACCAGAGCTAACAGTGATGTGTTATTGATGTCAATAACGTAAAATACGAGTGCAGTTTCTAATCCTGCGCACACACAACCGTTTCTTCCGTCGGAATAAACTCTGATGGTTTTTCCGACGCAATTCCGCTCAACTGTCTTGCCTACACACAATCACATCAAATTCCGACCACCAAGAACGTGGTTACATACATCATGTACGACTGGACTATAAAAGGCAAGTTCAATAACCAGTGCGCCACCCTTTGGGCTCCTTCTGCTAATCTCGTGTTCATCTCATGTTAGCAGAAGTTTGGTGAGAGACGATTTGCGCTTTTCAGCCTCGTGCTTAATTTCAGATCTTTGCTGCTCTTCAGTTTGTGCTTGTGGGTTCGTAGCTGTTCTTCAGTGTGTGTAGTCAGTTCGCATTTGTTTGTCAGTGCGTGTTATTTATAGTTGTACCGTATTTGATTTTCATTGCATTCTGGTCTGCTTGTTTCTGATTTTCAGCTCGTTCTTTCAGGCCTTGCTGTTTTTCAGTGCTTTCTGTGTAGTTTGTGCTGACCAGCCGACCGCTTTGAAGCCATGCTGTGGGTACGTGCTCATCATAGAGTACATGCTGCGTGGGGGCTTGGTGTTGGGGTTCTTACTTTGATACAAGCCCAGTCCATGAACAGGATGGGAAGGAGTTCATGGACCAAGAATTGGTTACTCCAGCGTGAGAACATTCCTTTGCTTCATCAGATTCGTGAGAATAACCCTGATGAGTTCAGGAATTATCTCACGATGACGGACCCCATTTTTCCCCGTCTGTTCGCCTTTGCTCACCCCTTATATCGGCAGGATACCTGCCTGCGGCAAGCCATCACTCCGGGAGCAGAGGCTAGTCAACATATTGCGGTACTTGGCGACTGTGAGACGTCTTCAGGACCTCAAGTTCTCGACAGGCATCTCCCCCCAGGCTCTGGGGATCATTATTCCAGAGACCTGTTCTGCCATCATTCAGGTCCTGCAGAAGGACTATATTAGGGTAAGTTTTATCCTTTAACATCACATTATATGTATTTAATGTTTGATAATGTATTGTATTTCTTTCATCATTCCCTAATTACTATGATTGTAATATGCTGTGAATGTCCCCTTTGTCCTCATGCATGCTGGAAGCTTTTAAAGTTCCTTTTTTGTCCTTCATCCATATTTGCCTTCACTAACACCCCCCCCGGCATGCTATCCTGGGCCCATACACACCTAGTCTGGTCACTTAACAATGTATTTAGTCAGCTGCATAATAGTGTTTTACCCAAAACACCCCCTAAAATGTGTACAAATGTTATTTGTGTCCTTAAATTCAGGCAGAGTTTCAGAGGCTTTTTTTGGGGGTGGGGCCCAAAATCATTTGGAACCCTCCCTACCCCCCCAAACACTAAGGCCGCGTACACACGCGGGGACTGTTCGCTCAACTTTGTCCGCTGAACAGTGTTTCAGCGGACAGTCCACCCGTGTGTGGGCTTTCAGCGGACAGTTTCAGCGAACAGTCTGC
Organism: Lithobates pipiens; assembly: GCF_037356315.1. NCBI lineage: Eukaryota > Metazoa > Chordata > Amphibia > Anura > Ranidae > Lithobates > Lithobates pipiens. Next base: position 485,645,484 of record NW_027507764.1, on the reverse strand, counting down.
TGAACAAGGTTTTTCGGAATTTCCGAAAAACCGTCCGCTGAAACCTTGTTTCAGCGAACAGTCCCCTCGTGTGTAGGCTTGTTCGTCAAACAAAGTTCCGCGCATGCTCAGAAAGAATTTATACGCCGAAGGTTGCATTGCAGTGTATAGGACGTCGTTTTCTAGTCCCGTCGTACGTGCCGTTCACGTCATCGCGCACGGTTTCAGCAAACTGTTCGTACGTCGTGTGTGGCCATGTCCGTCCATGCTAATTTTGAGCGGACTGTCCGCTGAAACTGTTTGACGAACAAAGTTGAGCGAACAGTCCCCGCGTGTGTACACGGCCTAAGTCAGCTGATACCAATCCTCTCCTGACTTTGCCAAACCCATACACGCTATATCTACCCCCTTTTGTGGTCATATTTATGGATGAATTCACCAAAGCATATAGTTCAAGGGCCTGCCGGAACACTTTCATGGTACCGTTTAAAGTTTTGTTCTCCTATTATCTTGATAGGTAATTGCAAAATGTAAAATTGTGCTTACATTTTTTTTGTATTATGCTACTTCTTACCTATTCAGTGGGCTGCCAATAGTGTAATTAAGAAGGCTGGCCAAAGTAACACACATTACTTTGTTACTCCATTACTTAGTGGAGAGGGTTACCTGTCCAAAACATATCATGCCCCCCCCTAAAATATTTCCAAGGGGCCATCAGAGGGGGTGATGAATCTGATAAGTGGGCCTTATATTTTTCCCTTTAAATACTCCTTCCAAAAAAATTATACTGATGTTGGCCAAGAATGTTTGTGTCTAATCTGCTTACAATGTTCATGTGCAAATTTTTTCTTGTTTGACTCCACATTTTCCTTTAACACCACAGGAATGGCAGACTCCCAATTTGCCCAGCGGTGGGAATTTCCTAACTGCGGAGGAGCAATCGATGGGAAGCACGTCCACATCATTCCACCACCCCATTCGGGGTCATACTATTTTAACTATAAGGGGTCTCATAGTATTGAGTTGATAGCAGTGGTGTCGGCGACATACGAGTCTTTGTATGGGGATGTGGGGAGGAATGGACGGATGTCGGATGGAGGAGTATTTGCCCGGACCAAGTTCTACCGACATCTTGAGAGTGGTGGCATGGGATTGCCACCTCCAGAGGAGAACGTCAAAGGACTGCCATTTGTGTTTGTTGCAGATGAGGCATTGGGTCTGAGTGACCACGTGCTGAGGCCATTCCCCCAGAGGGCCCTCACCCCGGAGAAGAGGGTTTTTAATTATCGGCTGGCCAGAGCCAGAAGAGTTGTGGAGAATGCGTTTGGGATCTTGGCCAGCCGGTTCCACCTGTTTGAAATGGCCATAAATATGGCGGAATGCAAACTGAACTATATAATTTTGAGCTGCTGCATCCTGCACAACTTTTTAAAAAGATACAAAGTGAATTATGTTGCAACAGTTGGTCCTGAAGCCAGACTTACTAATGAAACACTGACGGCCCTGGAAGTGGGCCATCCTGGCTTGCCCCCCCCCCCCCAAAGTGCCCGTGAAGTGCGGCAAAAATATTTTGAATATTTTACGGGTAGGGGGGGCATTGCTTTGCCACCTAATTTTGAATACATTTTCCTTTTTTTTCCATCAGATGAAATCTGGATTTTTTTTTACTGCTTGGGTTGATTTTTGCTATCTCCTAGGTTCTCCTATTGCACTTGTAGTGCCAAGTGGTTTTTCCATTATTAAATAACACCCATTGTCACTGTAAATACCAAATTAATAGAACAACTGGTATTGATCATTGAAAGAAGAAGCCACACATTTTTTTGTATAAAATCTTTTATTCTGTGCACATGTACATTTGAGTTGTAAAACATATTTTTGGTAAAAACACTAATTCTTGTTGTTTTTTTTTTACAACATTTTTTAGGGTACATCAACAGGCATGTTTCAAAACATAACACACACAACTCTGGAACTTACAAAGTTCAACATTTAAACACTGAAGGCAATATCAGACATTATAGTGTCCAAAATGTCTTGATATTGCCTTCATCAGATGGGATGAAGTGACCCCTGTAAAACCAAATTTTGAAGATGTACACAATTTGGGAGCCAAACTGGGGATTTCCCTTCTTATCTCATGCCTAATTTCAACATGTGCTATCTCCCATCATCGGGGATCAATGGACGTCTTTTGGGGGCGCAACCACTTCCTCTCTCCTACTTGAGTTTTTGTAAATTTATATCCCCTGATGGCAGATAGCACATGTTGACACACTGTGTGCATCTTCAAAAATGTGGCTTTTAAAATCTTTGAACAATTTGTGCTATAAAAAAAACGGTGACATTTTTTGTGTACTTAGATTCTTCCTAGGACATCAATCATGTTCTTCAGTTTTTGTTCAATCTCAATTGTTCTTTGCTTTATATAGTCTAAATCACGACTACAACACAATGTCTCTTGGATAAGACTTTGGAAACTGTCACTGGTGAAATGATGAGATTGTTCTTCCACAACCTGTACATCACCTAAAAAATAAAATAAACATGTATTATAAATATCCAGTCATAGATCTATTACCTGAATCTGGGGTGTCAGACACTCACCTGTTGTGGTGTCAATATCCACCACCTCTCCTTCCTCCACATCCTCAGATTGTGACCTCTGTTCCCCTCCCTGAGGTGGGGGGTCCCTGGTGACCTCATATTTCCTGATTCTTTGCTCCCCTGTGAAAATGAAACAAAAAGGTATACTTAGCACACAGATATTTGAGGCCAGAAATATGAATGTGAAACATTGTTGGGAAGTGTGGTACAATTGTTTGTTTTGGCAGAGTTCCAAGCTGAAGACATTATTTATTCCCTTACCAAAGCTGGAATACTTACATTTTTTGGACAAGTTTCACACCTGGAGACACCCCAAGTATCCACTGGAGCACCTGTGTGGGTCACCCTAAAAAGTTTGTTCTTGTGTCCCACACTAGTGCTCCAGATGTGTAAACAGCCCCTGAGTGTCCTCTCCTTACATTACATTGAATCTAATTTGCTATTCCTTCTAGTTTCAAACACATCTAGACAAAAATGTCCTACATTTAAAAAAAATACAAATTATTATGACCAAATGTATTTAACTCTGTATCTGGGAAAAATAGCGTATTTAGTTGGCAAAAAAACAATGTTTACTATGGCGATTATTGTGCCCACGAACATGAAAGTAGCCATTTTTAAATGTCCAGCAATAAGGAAAAGCACATGGCGCAGCATGCAATTAATAATAATAATAACATACGACGAGTACTTACTTTTTCAAAGAACTTTCTTGATTCTTCTGTATTGAACCTGCTCCCTCAATTTGAGGTCTGACCAGTGTTTCCTCAATTGATCCTTGGATCGTCGTACCCCAAAATTCCTGTGCAGACTCTTCACCACTTTTTTCATAATCTTGGCCTTTCTCATATTTGGATTTGGGTATGGTCCATAATTCCCATCATAGTCGTTCCTCTAGATGTCGACCATCTCCAACATCTCTACAAAGGACATATTTGAGGCCTTAAGTCTCCTCCTGGATCAGGACATTTCTGGCTCCGGGCTTTCCTCCTCGTTACTGCTATTATGCACCTGCTGTGTCTCTTCAGAATATTCTAGAAAGAAAGTCAAGGGCAGGAGACGTTTTCTTTGCATGCATTTTCTTTGCATGTGCAGTGTATATAAAGCTAACATGCGTGTGTTGTAACTATGTTCTGTGTGCAGAGGAAGGAGGAATGGAAGCGACAAACGTTATAACAAAGGTAAGATTTTAACTTGGGACATGAGCGACCTATACTGATTCTAGATTGAGGCCTATATTGGGATAAGATTAGCCTGAGATTAGTGTTTTTGTCTTGCTTGGTCTTGCAGAAATAATGTATCCATTTAGAGATCAATAATTCCTGGACAAATTCCTGGATAAATACAGAGAAATTAGAAATTTATGGGAGGTGAAAATCCCCTTATATCACAATAAAACATGTAGGAAGGCATCGCTGCAGACACTGCTTGCATTTGTAAAGACTTGGGCCCCCAATGCAGACATGAGGTTTGTGGAAACTAAAATTAGTAGCTTGAGAAGCACCTATAGGAAGGAGTATCTGATGGTCCTGAAGTCCCTGAGGTCAGAAGCAGCAGCAGTGGATGTCTATGTAGACTAGTACTACAGCAGGATGCGTTTTCTGGATGACCAGATAAAATCCAGGGAATCGCTTTTGACTCTTCTGGCCCCCCTTCCCTCCACCCTTCCATCCGCCCTTCCCTCAACCCCAGCTGAGGCTTCCGTGGACCAACCTGGGCCTTCCATCCAGGAAGAAATTGAGGAGCCCAGATGGAGCCAGGTATAGTATTTTGAAACATATGTTTTGTGGGAAAATGATTGTTGGTAACTAGATGGTATTATTGATAAAAAATGAATGATTTAACAAAAAAACAGTTTGACATCAATAGACAGTAGGGGCCAAAAAAGATTGTGAAAAGAATGAAAAATCCTGGGCTCAGAATGATAGTCTTTTCTATTTATTAACATTCAATTTGCAACAGTCATGAGCTGAAAATTGTGTGTGGTTGGTGAACCAAAAACTAAGTCCCCTTTTCATACACAGGAAGACCTCAGCCAGGACGAGACTCTGGAATAGGGCAGCCAGGAGGAGGCAGGGGTAAATGTCAGCCAGGTGGCGGTAGGGCCCAGTCACACCCAATCCTAGGTGCCTCCCTTCTGCCTTCCATTCAAAAGGCCAGGAAGGGGAGTAAAACGGAGGAGGCAGCACTGGCCCTCATTGTCAGAAATCATGAACCGGACCAAAACAGAAGTAATTAAATTACACTTGTTTATTAATAAAAAATAAAAAGGTAAATAGAGTAAGCGTAGTCAAAGCATAGCCAGAGTCCAGTAACCAGATCGAGTAGTCAGCCAAGCCAGAGTTCAATAATCAGATCGGGTAATCAGCCAGGCCAGAAGTCAGGGATCCAAGTGGAGGAACAGGAAGCAGGATAAGGAGCCAGAAGGGATGTCAGCAAGCCAGATGAAGTGAGCTGAACAGCTTTAAGTAGGCAGGTCAGACGAGCAGGATCAGGAACAGCTGGGTAACAGTGAAGAGAGATGAGAGCCAGCAATTAGCCGACAGCTGAGCAGCCAGTCCAGAGAAGGAAGGGCTGAGCCAACCCTGACACTCATTAAAGAGGCTAATGCGGCCCTGAAAGTCATCGATGCTGTAGAGGCCTATGGTATCTACATAGCCTCTAATTTACAGAAAACTGAGGGCCAATGCCTCAACTGTGAAAAAAATATATTTTGAGGCCATCCACAAGGGGTTGAGGGGCCAAATGATGGATGGTGTCCACCTGTGTGTGCTCCCCCATCCTCCTCCTCCTGCCACAAGTCCACCTCCAGAGCCACAGCCTCCAGGGAAGGCTGCAGGGAACACTGCAGGGCAGCGTAGAGGGAAGATTGCATGGAAGAGTCAAAAGTGATTGCCTAGCTTCAGTCCAGTCTGACAGAACATGCAGCCTGTTGTAGTACCACTGCCTGGGGACATATATATCATCTGCTGCTGTTCCTGTTCTCTGGGAGTCCTGGACCAGATTGACCTCCCTTCTATATGGACTACCAAGCTACCAAGTTTTTTAGCCACAGAGTTGATGTCTGCCTTGGGGGCCAAAGGCTTCGCAAATTCCAGCAGTTTCTCCAGTGTTGCCTTCATCTTTCTTTTGTTATTATGAGGGAAAATTAATTGAGATTTTTGTATTTTTCTTCATATAGCAAATTTCAGTTGTGAGTAGGCAGGTACATTTCAAAAATACAATGTCAAAATTAACAAGGGACACCAACACCAAACAACCTCCTTGAGGTTTAAAAACACAAGATAATAATGGTGTTGTTGAAACGTAACCTAAAAAAAAAAAGGAGATCACATGAAAATAATAAAAAACAAAACAGGAAATCTTGATTTAAAAAAAAACAAAAAGGTAAACATTATTATGGAGATCTGGCTTTAATTAAAATAAAGATTATTCAGGAGATCCCTAGAAATAATAAAGAAATAAGTATGTGAGAACTCTGTGTGAATATGAGCAGCAAAATAACTTCATTCTTCTAGGTTTACAAGACTGAGTGGTTTCCCTCTCGTACTTGATTTTAAGCATGCGTGTTTTTTTTGCATGTCGGAATTGCATACACACGATTGGAATTTCCAATAGAAACTTTTTCCATCTGAAAAATTGAGAAAATGCCCTCAATCTGGTGGAAATTCGGCCAGCAAAATTCTGATGGAGCATACACAGATTTTCCGACGAAAAGCTCTCATTGGTCTTTTGGTGGCCAAAATTCCGACCGTGTGTATGCAGCATAAGATACTTTGTGGCTTTTTTTATATGAATCTCCAATCTGTGACAGACCCCTTTGTTTTATGGAATTTTTACAAAGCTGTCATTAGAGGCATCTCCTTTAAATATATGTTATAGCTAGGAGAAAAAGGTCAGCTCAATGACCTTTGCAATCTTTAGAAGGTTTAAATAAAAAATTCCCATCACAAACAGTGCCAAATTGACCAGTGCTAGACACCAACTCTGTATGCTCTTGATATCTCAACATTCTAGACAACTTAGAAAACTCAATTCCAATTTCTATCACCATGGTAATAAAGCTAGTATTGGTGTTATGTGCTAGCCTCCCAGGAAGAGCTGGCTAAACAAAAGATACATCATCTTCTGCACCCCAAAACAGGGAATAAACTAGTTAATCCTAAAGAAATGGCAGACGCATTTATACTGGATTACGTTATGTGCATTATTTTTTTTTACCCCATGAAAATCCTGGTTTTATCCGTGGTTTCTTGCTGATCATTTCAGATGTGTTTTTCTTTTTCTTTTTGTTGTTGTTTATAGATAGTCTGCATTGTGATAGTCTTCAGGGGCCACTGGAACTGGGCTTTGCTGCAACATTCATCCAAAGGTATCCTTATTATTAACTATATACCCTGTGTGGTATTGGGGTGTTTAGCTCAAGTGGATAGGTGCATTTATAGTTAAGGGCCTGGTAGCCCACGTTTATTAAAGGGAGAAAGCAAAACAAAAGTCCATACAGAAATCCCACGCAGGGGTTTAACTTCATTAAGCACTCATAAATGAAAACATACCAAGCCACCTGGCTCTCTCGTCACCAGTTCCTCTGTGTGCTCTCAACAGAGTTGATTCTTTCCAGTCCCCTGGACTAATTGACTTCCTTAGTCTTCCTGACTCTCAAGGCTGGCCAGCCTTTCCCAGTCCCTGGGCAAAGAATCCCCCTTGCATGGGCTACAATCTCCCACATGGCAGACCACTCTCCAGACACAGGTTTGTCTTCACACAGCAGGGGCAAGCTGCTCATACTCCACCTTCCTTCACTCTCTGCTCTCACTAGCCCCTCATTATATGGGCTGTGTGCACCTGGGAACACAACCTGCTGGCTATCCAAATTACCTGGAAACAGGGTTGGAGATTCCGTCCCACCCAAGACTCTGAGGAATCTCCAAACTACAGAGTCCTATCCGAACATAGCAAAACCTGGAGAAAGCTGCCAAAACAATTTTCTCCATTTCAAAGCTGTACTCTGTAGCTCTGCAGTCCGCCGACATGCAGACTCTGTGTCCATTTTTCATCCCTTTTCATATTGACAGGGACTCTCACTATTACACCAGGTATAAGTGCACAATTCTCCCAGGATGCATTTTGGGCCAACTGATAATACCTGATTGTACATTAGGTGAATGTATAATTATTAATCTTTTCTTACATAAAGTTTCTATTATTTCTATATTGGTGTTCGTCTATATACTTGTGGTTAATGTTATATGTTTGCAAACAAATGGCCACTGCCCAACTCATAACTGCCCTTTGCAGCAAGGAGCACATGTCAAACAAAAGCAAAGAAAATTCCCAGCAAACTTACTGACCAGCCTGTAACCAACCGAATTATCCTGTCTAACAGTATGCATTAAAAACAGGGGCTTAGTTTGCACACATTTGCAAATACATACGTAAGCTGCAGAGCATCTTCACGGCACCCTGGTATTATGTGCAGTCCTGTATTCATAAAAAGGAAGGGATTCCAGCTCTCCAAATATTGTGATGTCTCAGTAAAATGGTGCAATGGTAGCTTTAATAGCACATCTAGATTAGTCAATATTTATCTAAAAATGAGGAGGCAGTCATCCTCAGAGGGTGTCCATTGCTTCTTTTAGTAAGGTGAGTAAAAGAAGGGGGGCGGAGGGGGCCAACTCTAATGATTCTATCATATAATTAAGTGTTAGTTTAATATATACACTTAATGGTTCACAGGGTGGGGATACCCATCAGGGGTAGAGATGTCCTGGGGTGTGCTGGTGCTGCACTGAAGTGACGTCACCAGTGCACGGCGGGCATCCCGACAAAGAATGAGGAATGTACAGGACTGTACATCCCTCATTCTTTGTCTGGATGTCCACCATGCACTGGTGACATCACTTCCGCTTCCGCGTTCCAGAGTGGTTAGCATGGAGCTTTCCACACAGCGAAAACCGCCAAACAGCCTGTGACCAGGATTGAACATCTCTATGGCCAAAGAAACGCCATCAGAGCCCACAATGCAGCACCAGCACACTCCAGTACATCTCTACCCCTGATGGGTATCCCCACCCTGTGAACAAGTAAGTGTATATATTACACTAACACTTAATTATATGATAGAGTCATCAGAGTTGGCGCCTCCACCCCCCCCCCCCCCTCTTTTACTCTTATGTACAGTCTTAAATCTAGATTTTGAGAACCTCAATAGTAGAAGCACATGCATTATAATGAATAGGCAGAGGGCAGGTTAGCCTGGAGGGAGCAGAGGCTAGTTGGTTGCAGGATGGTCTGTTGGTTCAGCTGGAAATGTTATATTCTGGTTACAGTAGTTCCTCTACTCTCATTTACTTTGGTTAGGAAAATTGGTTCAATTCCCAGGAATGGAATCTCCTCTGTTCACAAAGGGCCCTATCCTGGGTGGAGACATTGTCAACTTTATTATCAAACCCACTCTTCCACTTAGCAACGGTTCTGGTTCTCTTATTTACCTACAGGTTTAGCGTAATGTTCTGTTTTAAGGGAGGTTAGTTCTCATAATCTCTCCCTAAAAAGAGGGCTACACAAGAAAAAAAAAGCACAACTAACACTTAGGCCGCGTACACACGGGCGGACTGTTCGTCCAACTTTGTCCGCTGAACAGTGTTTGGGCGGACAGTCCGCTCGTGCGTGGGCTTTCAGCGGACAGTTTCAGCGGACAGTTTGACGGACAAGGTTTTTCGGAAATCCCATAAAACTGTCCGCTGAAACCTTGTTTCAGCGAACAGTCCGCTCGTGTGTAGGCTTGTTCGTCAAACAAAGTTGCGCGCATGCTCAGAAAGGATTTTCACGCCGAAAGCTATAATGCAGTGTATAGGACGTCGTATTTTTCGTCCCGTCGTACGTGCCGTTCACGTCATCGCGCACGGTTTCAGCAAACTGTTCGTCCGTCGTGTGTGGCCATGTCCGTCCATGCTAAGTTTGAGCGGACTGTTTGCCGAAACTGTTGGACGGACAAAGTTGGGCGAACAGTCCGCGCGTGTGTACGCGGCCTTACAATTGTTATTCTACATACTGATGGTTAATGTTCACAAACACGTAACAAATGGGAAAATTACTTTATAGATGCAGTACAGTGCTAGTAAATAGAGCCCCCCCCCGAAACAAAAGTTACAAGCATGACTTTCAACAAATTATGACACTAACATAATGTATACGTTTTTATTTGCTAGATATAGCTTAGATTCTATAGTTTAGTAAGGCTGGGTTCGCAATAGAAAGAGAATGTGACTGACTCTTTGTGGAGCCAGTTCACATATCTCAGATGCGGCTCCATTGCGAATTTGCACAGGAGCCCTGTGTGTCTTTTGGTCCATTTCAGGTCAGAATTCAGCCCAAAATTCGGCCTGAAATCTGACCTGAAACAGTGAACGTGGACACACCAGACTCCTGCTGGTAGGTGCATCAGCATCCAGTATGAACCCAGCCTAACTATTTAGATTCATGATATAGTAAGCAGACAGTAGGGTTGATTTACTGAAGCTTGAGAGTGCAAAATCTGGTGCAGCTGTGCATGGTAGCCAATCAGGTTCTAACTTCAGCTTGTTCAATTAAGCGTTGACAAAAAAATAAAATAAAATGGAAGCTGATTGGTTTCCATGCAGAGCTGCACCACTAGCACTCTAGTTTTAGTAAATCAACCCCAGTGGGTTTTACAAAACTGGATGCACCAGGTATTTGTATGTCAAATCCGTTTGTTCTAGTTTACGATGGTAGATAATTAAATGATGTAGCGCAACCTATACCATACGACACCACAAATAAAATAGCCTAAACGTCCCAATAAAAAAGTCCAGAATAAATAGTTCTTGAATGTGCTTCCATCCACCAGTACAATCCACATGCATGTTACCTTCTGTGTTCAGTATATGCTCATCTCCAAACAAGACCCTGCTGTCAGAACTATATTTTTGTTATTCCTGTTCAACTTGTCCATGAACACTTTAAGACTCAACTCATCCCCCTCCCAAATAAGAAACAGGTTGTCTATAAACCTCCTATAGCAAACCAATTGTTCTGGATTATCTTTAAACCCTATTTAAGTTTTAAAAGCACTCGCAGCTAAAATGAATTGTCGGCTCTCGGTAATACAGAGAACAGTCATTGAAAGTCATTTTGGAGATCCCCCCAATTCAATTACCAGACCCTTCAGGTCTGGTATGGATATTAAGGGGAACCCTGCTTCAAATTTACAAAAAAAAATGACGGGAGTTCCCCCCAAATATCCATACCAGACCTGAAGGGTCTGGTATGAATTTTGAGGGGAACTCCACGCCAAATTAAAAAAAATGGCAAAGAGTTCCCCCCAAAAATCCATCCAGACCCATTATCCGAGCACGCAACCTGGCAGGCCACAAGAAAAGAGGGGGGGACGAAAGAGCGCCCAAATCCTGAACTGTACCAGGCCACATGCCCTCAACATTTGTCTGTGACCCCTCAAAGCACCATGTCCCCATGTTGATGGGGACAAGGGCCTCATCCCCACAACCCTTGCCTGGTGGTTGTGGGGGTCTGCGGGAGGGGGGCTTATGGAAGCCCACTTTAATAAGGGGACCCCCAGATCCTGCCCCCCCGTTTGAAGTTGTAACTGGTACATTGTACCCCTACCATTTCACAAAGAAAGTTGGGATAAGTCCTTTATTAAAAAAATAAAAATAAATAAAAATAAAATAAAAGATGTGTGGTGAAAGTGTGTGGTGAAAGCTTGCAGCCATGGCTCAGAGACATATCCCTGTCTCCTTGCTTTTGTTCTTAGTCCAAGGTCTCTACTGTGTTCTGCGACCTAAGGGTTATGGTCCATGTACAGTGTGGCACAAGTAAGTGGTACCTGTGTCTTTATGCTAACAAAATGAGAAAGCACATAATTGTCTTTTGGGTGGAATGAGAATTATTATTGGCTTATGGTAAATAGGTAGCGCAAATTACCCCGGCTGTTATATTGTTTCCATTTTTGTAAGAAACCCCAAATGGGGATTTTCGTCTTGTGGGGGGCAGCAACCTAAAATTATAGAAGTATATATATATATATATATTCATAGGATTTGCACACCTACTCCCGATGTTGAATAGCGCGTTTTTTCTCCTTTTTAAAATGAGAAAGCACAGTTCATATAACAAATGAAATGTATATGTTAAAAGGAACCCTTTCAACAGTATCACGCAAAACAAGAACATATCATTCCAAACTTAAAATGGCAGTATTCTGCAACTGTAAGCCCTTGTACACACGATCGGAGATTCCGACAACCAAATCCGTCGAATTTTGTCCAACGGATTTTGTCCGAAACTGTTGCATACACACGGTCGGACGAAGTTGTCGGAAAATCCAATCGTTCAGAGCATGATGACGTTATTTAGTTACGACAGGACTATGTTCAGGTTAGTAGCCAATAGCTTTGATGTGGGAATTTGATCTGAGCATGCGTGGCACTTTGTCCGATCGGAATTCTCTACACATGATCGGAGTATGTCCGATCGGAGCATTTTGTCTGAAAATATTTCCGGCAAGTTGGAAATTTGGTCCGACGGATATTCCGACGGAAACAGTCCGATGCAGACCACACACAGTCGGAATATCCGACAAAACGCTCTGATCAGACACATTTCATCGGAATTTCCGATCGTGTGTACAAGGGCTAAGACAAGTTATCTAAGGGGTTGTCAACAGTACAAAACATGGATACCTTTATAGTCTACAACAAGCCTGTCTTAGCGAAGTGATTTTCCGTGTACCCATGTCTAGGAGCAGGCATTGGTAGAAGGGTTTGGGCGAGTGGAGCATCCATGTGACATGTAATATCATATAGGGAAAAGTCTAGGGATATGCTGGGGGTCTTAGAAGACCAATAGTTTACTAAACTCCTGAATCGCCCCCTAAAGGAGGTGACTTATCTGGGTATATATTGAATAACCACCTGGGGTCCTTGACGTATCAACCCACCCTGAGTACTGCATATCCCTTCTTGGTTTGCAAGTGTTTATAAATGGAGTATTGTATGTGTCCTTACGTACTCTGTACCAGGGCCTACTTTTGGGTATGCTTAATGCTTCAAAGGAGAAGAGGGGATAGGGCATCGCCAATTCGGGTGTTGCAGGGCATATGAGCCCCTTATTCTGATTGGGTAACACTTCTTGGGACATTCCATGCATAAGAGATGACTGACAGGGGAGTGGTGTACATATATCTCTCCCTCCCTTGGGTGAGCCCTGTGAGTCAAGATATACCTTCATCATCCCTCCCCTCCCCCGCTGAGTGACATGTTCTGGAATATCTATTCTCCACAATATACAGCAAAACATCTGAGACCAACCTAGAGGGGGAGGGTAGGAGGCCCGAGGGTTCCTGTTAGCTGGGGTGATCTCCATAGTGCCTGTCCTTTAGTACTATTATGAAAATCTGTTCTAACATATATAACCTGGTTTGTACAAAAAAAACAAGGTTCCTGTAGCTTTACACATAATCTTTTATGTCGTAGATGGTGTGAAAGTCGGCGCCATCCAAAGCAGGAGAGATCCCTATAGCATGACTAATCTGAGCTCCCTGTCACTGAATCTGTTAAACTCAGTCTATACATGTCTGTGGTGGAGCCCTCCAATTTCACATTTAGATCACACATTACCCATGTTTCAACAGATGTCCAAATCTTATGCTTTCCGGCAGGAGGGATAGCGTCATCTGGGTGAAGGGGAGTTGCGAGCTCTTTCTGGTATAGGGCGCTGGACAAAAGGTAGTGTTCAGACTGAGGCATTTATGCGTAGGTAGGCGCCATCTCTCTGAGTTTTCAAACATCTAGTCAGGGTAGCAGTAAACACACTCAGGGTAATTCAGCTGGCATTTTAGGTAGTATTGGTATAGCATAGTATAGTAATAGTTCCGCCGCGCTCTCCGAAATCTGGGGGAGTCGGTAGGGCTGGATCCGCGGTTCATGCCCTGACGTTCAGCCTGATGTCTGGGGATCTTCTCCTGTGGAATCTGGTATCCTGTGCATCCATAGGTTCTTAATGCGGGCCATTCAGTGACAACACTGAAGAAATTACACTTTGCTACAATGGACAGTATTGAGTGTACAGCTTGTATAACAGTGTAAAGTTGCTGTCCCCTCAAAATAACTCACCACACAGCCATTAATTTCTAAACCACTGGCAACAAAAGTGAAAATGTCCAAATTGAGCCCAAAATGTCAATATTTTGTGTAGCCACCATTATTTTCCAGTGCTGCCTTAACCCTCTTGGGCATGGAGTTCACCAGAGCTTCATAGGTTGCCACTGGAGTCCTCTTCCACTCCTCTATGATGACATCACTAAGCTGGTGGATGTTAGAGATCTTGCGCTCCTCCATCTTCCATGTGTGAATGCCCCACAGATGCTCAATAGGGTTTAGGTCTGGATACATGCTTGTGCAGTCCATCACCTTTACCCTCAGCTTTTTTAGCAGGGCATTGGTCGTCTTGGAGGTGTTGGAATACTGCTCTGCGGCCCAGTCTCGAACGGAGGGGTCATGCTCTGCTTCAATATGTCACAGTACATGTTGCAGAAATTCTGGCAGTACTCATACATCTATTTCCCAAATACAACCTCTAGAACTGACACTGAGCATGTGCACTCAACTCCTATGGTCGATTATTGCAAGGTCTGTTCTGAGTTAAATGAATAAGCTAAGTCGCGCTACGGAAAATTCACCCTAATTGTAAAAAAACAAACAAACCTCAATGTGATGAGAAAAAATTGTGATAAAAGAAAATTGTGAAAAAATGTGAGAAATTGTTTACAGGGTTAGAGCTGCCTATACCTGGAGCCCCCTCTTCCTTATTAGGTAGGGGAGGGACATTTTAAGAGTGTCAAATGAAGAGGTTATGGCGCTAAACCCGATTGGCTGTGTTTAAATTAACCTATCGTCACAAATTGGTGCTGTGGGAAAGTGCTATATGCAGTTAAAGTGCAAATGCTTCCTAATTATAATTGGATAAAATCTATAAAAAATGCAATCAATATTAAATCATCATATGCATATCATCATAATTAAATCCAGAAACCATAAAAATACAATCAATATTGAGTCATCATATACGTGTCATCATGCTATAAGTGAAACCAAAAATATGGTGAATATTCGCATAGGTCATTGCAGGTATTGCGTTCCTATATGAAAATGACAAAATTCTTTCAGACAGCCCAAGAAATACTACTGATATCCTTCAGTGTCCTTATTCAGAATAAAAATGAACCGTGCAAATAAGTGCAAAGAAAGTGCAAAAAAGGCTAGAGATCAAAATCCAAGTTCAGCCAATAGTCGCATAAAGACGCATTTGCATCCAATATGTGTCCAATGTTAATATTTTGGCTGATAATACTGCCACCGCAGACTACTGCTGTAACTGATACGTGAATTCAATAGGGAACATTTCATCCACTAATGCAAACAGTGCGGGTCTTCAATTAGAAACCTTCATCCCAGGTGCGCCACTCAGTGCTGTAATATGTAAATGCTCTCACCAGAACTTACACCCCTTATGGGGCTAGATGGACCTTCACAATGTAAGCCACTGTGTCGCTCTCTGGCTGCTGCTGGTGCACTGGGTGAAGTTTCACTGTTCCGTTCGTATAGTCTCCAACGTTAGTTATGCATGAGGAAAAACACATCCATAGTGTAATACGTTCTTAACTAAATCCTTTGTTTATTTACATAAAAAAGCTACTCACATTGCGTGCACCTATCTGAACGGACAGAGACGAACGGCAGAGTTTTACATGCATGTGCTTTTAATAATAAATGTGAGTAGCTTTTTTATGTAAATAAACAAAGGATTTGGTTAAGAACGTATTACACTATGGATGTGTTTTTCCTCATGCATAACTAACGTTGGAGACTATACGAACGGAACAGTGAAACTTCACCCAGTGCACCAGCAGCAGCCAGAGAGCGACACAGTGGCTTACATTGTGAAGGTCCATCTAGCCCCATAAGGGATGTAAGTTCTGGTGAGAGCATTTACATATTACAGCACTGAGTGGCGCACCTGGGATGAAGGTTTCTAATTGAAGACCCGCACTGTTTGCATTAGTGGATGAAACGTTCCCTATTGAATTCACGTATCAGTTACAGCAGTAGTCTGCGGTGGCAGTATTATCAGCCAAAATATTAACATTGGACACATATTGGATGCAAATGCGTCTTTATGCGACTATTGGCTGAACTGGGATTTTGATCTCTAGCCTTTTTTGCACTTTCTTTGCACTTATTTGCACGGTTCATTTTTATTCTGAATAAGGACACTGAAGGATATCAGTAGTATTTCTTGGGCTGTCTGAAAGAATTTTGTCATTTTCATATAGAAACGCAATACCTGCAATGACCTATGCGAATATTCACCATATTTTTGGTTTCACTTATAGCATGATGACACGTATATGATGACTCAATATTGATTGTATTTTTATGGTTTCTGGATTTAATTATGATGATATGCATATGATGATTTAATATTGATTGCATTTTTTATAGATTTTATCCAATTATAATTAGGAAGCATTTGCACTTTAACTGCATATAGCACTTTCCCACAGCACCAATTTGTGACGATAGGTTAATTTAAACTAAACCAATCGGGTTTAGCGCCATAACCTCTTCATTTAACACCCTGTTCTGAGTTAAACCTGTTCTGTTAAACCACTGTATGGTCTTGGCCACCGTGCTGCAGCTCAGTTTCAGGGTCTTGGCAATCTTCTTAAAGCCTAGGCCATCTTTATGCAGAGCAACCATTCATTTTTTCAGATCCTCAGAGAGTTCTTTGCAATGAGGTGCCATGTTGAAAAATGGTGTCCCTGTGTATATGTTATCCCAGGTAACACAGGTGAAGAAATTCAGTTTCTCAGGCATCTGCAGGAGTTAGTGGGTGTTGTGTGCCGCCAGCACAGTATACACATGTATCTACCCTTTATTGCTGTTGTTCTCTAATACAGGCATTTGCAGGAGTTAGTGGGTGTTGTGTGCTTCCTGCACAGCACAGTATACATCTGTAGCTACCCTTTTTTGCTGGTGTTCTCTAATACAGCATTTGCAGGAGTTAGTGGGTGTTGTGTGCCTCCAGCACAGCACAGTATACACCTGTATCTACCCTTTATTGCTGGTGTTCTCTAATACAGGCATCTGCAGGAGTTAGTGGGTGTTGTGTTCCTCCAGCACATCACTGTATACACCTGTATCTACCCTTTATTGCTGGTGTTTTCTAATACGGGCATCTGCAGGAGTTAGTGGGTGTTGTGTGCCTCCAGCACAGTATACACCTGTATCTACCCTTTATTGCTGTTGTTTTCTTATACAGGCATCTGCAAGAGTTAGTGGGTGTTGTGTGCCTCCAGCACAGCACAGTATACACCTGCAGCTACCCTTTTTTACTGGTGTTCTCTAATACAGCATCTGCAGGAGTTAGTGGGTGTTGTGTGCCTCCAGCACAGTATACACCTGTATCTACCCTTTATTGCTGTTGTTCTCTAATACAGGCATCTGCAGGAGTTAGTGAGTTTTGTGTGCCTCCAGCACAGTATACACCTGTATCTACCCTTTATTGCTGTTGTTCTCTAATACAGGCATCTGCAGAAGTTAGTGGGTGTTGCTTGCCTCTGGCACAGCACAGTATACACCTGTATCTACCCGTTATTGCTGTTGTTCTCTAATACAGGCATCTGCAGGAGTTAGTGGGTGTTGTGTGCCTCCAGCACAGCACAGTATACACCTGTAGCTACCCTTTTTTGCTGGTATTCTCTAATACAGCATCTGCAGGAGTTAGTGGGTGTTGTGTGCCTCCAGCACAGTATACACTTGTATCTACCCTTTATTGCTGGTGCTCTCTAATACAGGCATCTGCAGGAGTTAGTGGGTGTTGTATGCCTCCAGCACAGTATACAGCTGTATCTACTCTTTATTGCTGGTGTTCTCTAATACAGGCATCTGCAGGAGTTAAAGTGGGTGCTGTGTGCCTCCAGCACAGTATACACCTGTATCTACCCTTTTTTGCTGGTGTTCTCTAATACAGGCATCTGCAGGAGTTAGTGGGTGTTGTGTGCCTCCAGCACAGCACACTATACACCTGTAGCTATCATTTTTTGCTGGTGTTCTCTAATACAGGCATCTGCAGGAGTTATTGGGTATTGTGTGCCTCCAGCACAGCACAGTATACACCTGTATCTACCCTTTATTGATGATGTTCTCTAATATAGGCATCTGCAGGAGTTAAAGTGTGTGTTGTGTGCCTCTAGCACAGTACACACCTGTAGCTGCCCTTTTTTGCTGGTGTTCTCTAATACAGGCATCTGCAGGAGTTAAAGTGGGTGTTGTGTGCCTCCAGCACAGTATACACCTGTATCTACCCTTTATTGCTGGTTTTCTATAATAAAGGCACCTGCAGGAGTTAGTGGGTGTTGTGTGCCTCCAGCACAGCACAGTATACACCTGTATCTACCCTTTATGGCTGGTGTTCTCTAATACAGGCATCTGCAGGAGTTAAAGTGGGTGTTGTGTGCCTCCAGCACAGTATACACCTGTATCTACCCTTTATTGCTGGTGTTCTAAAATAAAGGCACCTGCAGGAGTTAGTGGGTGTTGTGTGCCTCCAGCACAGCACAGTATACACCTGTATCTACCCTTTATGGCTGGTGTTCTCTAATACAGGCATCTGCAGGAGTAAAGTGGGTGTTGTGTGCCTCCAGCACAGTATACACCTGTATCTATCCTTTATTGCTGGTGTTCTATAATAAAGGCATTTGCAGGAGTTAGTGGGTGTTGTGTGCCTCCAGCACAGTATACATCTGTCTCTACCCTTTATTGCTGTTGTTCTCTAATACAGGCATCTGCAGGAGTTAGTGGGTGTTGTGTGCCTCCAGCACAATATACATCTGTATCTACCCTTTTTTGCTCTAATACAGGCATCTGCAGCCTTTACAGTGGGTGTTGTCTGCCTCCAGCACAATATACACTACCCAATTGCTGGTTTTCCCATCTCCCTGCAGGCCATTACTATGCCTGGAAGGTCAACAAGGAGAGGCAGACAGTCACGAGCCAATAAAAGAGGGCAAGCAGGTTCGGTGTCTAGAGACAACAGTGCTGGTCGTGGACTTGGTGCATCATCATCAGCACGTGGTAGAGTGGATGACCAAGCCCTCTTCATCCTCTTCATCCTCTCTCACCCAGGCTCAGGATACTAGCAAAGTATCTGCCAACGTGTCCTCTACTCTCGTCTCAATGTCATCAGTGACTCCTTCCCTAGACCCGCCATGTCCTCCAGAGGAGTCCCCCGAACTGTTTGAGCACAATGTTGGGTACATGCTCCAGGAGGATGCCCAGCGTTTTGAAGGCTCTGTTGATGATACCCAGCTAGAGGAAGGCAGTAGCGTGAGTGCAGAGAGAGGGGATGCTCAAGAAGGACAGCAATCTGGCAGTCATGTTCCACCAGCTGAAGCATACTGCCAAGTTTGCTCCAGTGATGAAGAGGAGGAGGCACAACTCCAATGAGGCAGGATGCCCTCTGGGGGCCAGCTTAGGAGCAGCACACCGACTGAATCACACCGCAGAACTCTGCCTGTGCGGGGCGCTGCCTCTGCGTGTTATTCCAAAAGTTTTTTGGTGTGGGCCTTTTTTGAGACAAGTGCATCAGATTGCAATGCTGCTATTTGCAACATATGTCTCAAGTGTATCTCGCGTGGCCAAAACATCAGCTGCTTGGGTACCACATGCTTGACCAGACATATGTTGACCTGCCATGCAGCTCGTTGGCAAGCATACCTTAAAGACCCACACCAAAGAACAAAGCGGACCTCTCCTTGCTCCTCATCAGCTGGGATCTCCAACCCTACTAGACCTTCAGTCCTCTCT
Source organism: Lithobates pipiens (assembly GCF_037356315.1). NCBI lineage: Eukaryota > Metazoa > Chordata > Amphibia > Anura > Ranidae > Lithobates > Lithobates pipiens. The sequence goes on along the minus strand of NW_027507764.1, from coordinate 485,625,991 downwards.
GAAACCTGCACTGAGAGGAATGAAGGTGTAGAATTAGGTGTGTCACAGCCAAGTACTTGCGGGCACTCTGCTAGCAGTACACCGATGTCCGATTGTAGTAGGCAAATTTCCCTGCCCCAGCTGCTGGACCATAGAAAGAAGTTCACTCCCAGCCATCCACATGCCCAGCGGTTGAATGCCAGCTTGGCTAAATTGCTAGGACTTCAACTGCTGCCTTTTCAGTTGGTAGACTTGGCCCCCTTCTGCGAGTTTGTGCAATGTGCGGTTCCTCGGTGGCAGGTCCCCAAACACCACTTTTTCTCACGGAAGGCGATTCTGGCTCTCTACCGGCATGTGGAAGGCAATGTCCATTCCTCGCTGGACAGGGCGGTCAGTAGTAAGGTGCATATTACCGCTGACTCATGGTCCAGCAGGCATGGACAGGGACGTTACCTATCTTTCACGGCCCATTGGGTCACTCTTCTGGCAGCTGGGAAGGATGCAGGACAAGGCACAGTAGTGTTGGAGGTTGTTCCGCCACCACGCCTCCAAAATATTCCTACTGGTTGTGACACATCTCTCTCCTCCACCTCCCCCTTTTCTTCTTCTTCCATGGCCTCTTCCAGTGCTCTGTCCTTGGAACTAGCGGTGCTCCGTAGGCATTCAAGGGGCTACGCAAGTATGCAGGCAAGTCCTTAACTGGTAACCTGGTGGCGCAGCGGTTCTTGGGCAGGTACCCGGGCTTACAGGATGTCCTGAGGCAGGCCAGGAAAGTCTGTGTGGATTTCCGCTGATCATTTAATGAGACATCTCCGGGAGGCCTTGCAGAAAGGTCTGTGCAATGCGTTCCCAGAGACTGGGAGGTCAGACTTGGACACCTTTCCCACTGAAAATCCTCTGGCTTACTGGGTCTTGAGGATGGATCACTGGCCAGAGCTTGCACAGTATGCAATTGAGCTACTGGCCTGTCCTGCATCCAGCGTTCTTTCGGAACGCACCTTCAGTGTTGCTGGTGGATTTGTAACCGATCACAGGGTGCACCTGTCCACCGACTCGGTTGATCAACTGACCTTCATAAAGATGAATTAGTTTTGAATCACCACCAGCTACCATGCACCTGAAGCTGATGTAACCGAATATTTTTTTTTTAAATGTCACATCCCTTCAAGACTGCCTATGATGATGCTGAGTGACTGTCCTGTTAAGTTGACTGACTATCCTCTTCCTCCTGAATGATCCTGCTGATATCTTGGAAGAACATTTTTGGTTCTGGGTGATGCCACCAGCCCAATTTTCAGCCCCTGTTTAACAGGGCGTGTAATTACAATTTTTGATGCAATGCTTTGCAGCAGGACTCATTCCTGCACTCCAACTAGAGTATATGGGAGAGGTTGCAGTGTCGTGGCACCAGCACCAGTGCCACCAGCCCAATTTTTCAGCCCCTGTTTAACAGGGGCATGTAATACAATTTTTGATGCAATGCTTTGCAGCAGGGCTCATTCCTGCACTCCAACTGGAGTATATGGGAGAGGTTGCAGTGTCGTGGCACCAGCACCAGTGCCTAAGGCCCAATTTTTCATCCCCTGTTTAACAGGGGCATGTAATACAATTTTTGATGCAATGCTTTGCAGCAGGGCTCATTCCTGCACTCCAACTGTAGTATATGGGAGAGGTTGCAGTGTCGTGGCACCAGTACCAGTGCCTAAGGCCCAATTTTTCATCCCCTGTTTAACAGAGGCATGTAATTACAATTTTTGATGCAATGCTTTGCAGCAAGGCTCATTCCTGCACTCCAACTAGAGTATCTGGGAGAGGTTGCAGTGTCGTGGCACCAGCAAGCAGTGCCTAAGGCCCAATTTTTCAGCCCCTGTTTAACAGGTGCATGTAATTACAATTCTTAATATAATATTTCACAGCAGGGCCTGTTCCTGCGCCCACCGAGAGTAAATGTGAGGACTTATAGTGTTGTGGCACCAGCACCACAACCACCAAAGGCCCAATTTTTCTACCACTGTTCAACAATGGCATGTAATTACAATTCTTGATATAATAGTTCACAGCAGGGCGCTCCAGCGCCCACCAAGAGTCACTTTTAGGGCTTACAGTATTAACTTGTGGCAACACCAACACCTTAGGGCCACGTTTCTGCAGAGCATATAGGGCAGGCCCCTACTTTCAAATATCCAACTTACAAATGTCTCCTACTTGCAACTGGAAGGAGACAACAGGAAGTGAGATGAAAAAAGACAGACGGCCAAAAAAAATTATAGAGGGGGTGATAATCCTTCCCTATGTTTTCCAAAAAGCTTAAAAATAGATTTTTTGACTGGAGCTTCACTTTAAAAATGTACCAATTCAAAATTACAAACAGATTCTACTTAACACAACAAACCTACACAGTACCTGTCTGTTTGCACTGCCTGTATACTTCTGTTCTGAGTATATAGGGCCGGGGGTCCACGCCTTTCCTTTTTTTAATTTGGGTTCCCCTTAATATTTGTACAAGACCCAAAGGGGCTGGTAATGGACAGGGGGGCTACCCATGCCATTTTTCTAGCAAGCAGTTTTAAATGACTTTTTTCTGTTAAAGTGGTTGTAAACCCGTATAAACCACTTTGACCTACAGGTAAGCCTAGATTAAGGTTTAGGAGATATTTACAAAAAGACAGCCACCGATGTCTCCGGTGCATGCACCGTAGACAGCGGTGCGCAGGCACGCTGACAGTGCGTGGGAGTGACGTCATCGCTGCTCCGGCGAATCACAGCGCCAGAGCAGTGAGACCCGGAAGTCACTCCGGGATCCATGGCAGCAACGGACATGAAGACGGAGGACCGCTTCGGGGGCTTCGTTCTCAGGTAAGTTATTCATAATGAGCTAGTATGCTATGCATACTAGCTCATTATGCCTTTGCCTTGCAGGTTGCTTTTTTTTTTTCACATGGGTTTTCAACCACTTTAAATGTCATTTTGTGCAGGGACTGTTTTAAACACGGGTAACATGTGACACTTGGCATACTATAGACACCCCCCAGGCATCATATTTAAAGTTATAATTCACTTTTGTTTTCACTTTAATCGTCATTAAAATCAGTGCTCCCAAAAAAGTCAGTTTTTAAAAGCATTTTAGGCATTGACCCATGTCCCCTGGTTAAGGAGCCTGGTCCCCAAACCCTTTTTAGGACAATATCTTGCATATTAGCCATTAAAATTAACACTTTTTATTTCGAATGTTCGAGTCCCATAGACTTCAATGGGGTTCTAAAGTTCGCACAAATTTTTGGTCCGTTCGAAAGTTCTGGGTGAACCGAACCGGGGGGGGTGTTCGGCTCATCCTTAGTCACTAATGATTTTGCTAGTTTGTTGAAAGTTGCGCTGCACTATTTATTATGGTTTATTTCTAGGATTGAAGTGAGTGAACACTTTTTTGGTGTTAAACAGCAACTAGATTATTCATTTTTGCCCCGTACACTCGAGTAGACTTTCCATCGGAAAAAACTTGGATGTTTTTTCCAATGGAATTCTACTCAAGCTTGCCTTGCATACACACAGTCACACAAAAGTTCTCTGAACTTTCTACCGTCAAGAATGTGGTGACGTACAACAATATGACAAGCCGAGAAAATGAAGTTCAATGCTTCCAAGCATGCATCGAATTGTTTCTGAGCATGCGTAGGAATTTTGAGCATTGGAATTTGTACAGACAAACGCATTTTCACATAGGAACTTTTTCCCACTGAAAAGTAGAGAACATGCTCCCAATCTTTTGCTGGCTGGAATTCCGCCAGCAAAAGACTGATGGAGCATACACACGGTCACTTTTTCACATTTTGCTGGTGGAATTTACAATTGTGTGTACGCGGCATTACACTACATTTATATTCATTTGGATATGTATATATTGTAAGGGATCTTCCCGGGGTAGGGTGTGTTTGGACACAGTTCACAGCAGACTTGGAATTTATAAAGCAGATCTTGGCGTTTATTCGTGGTACAAACAGTCCAGCAAACAAAATATACAGCAACACCGTGCTTTCTAAGTACAACAAAAATAAAAGTCCTAGCCCGGCTGGGCGCTTACTAACAGGTTCTGCTCACCTATCTGACACTTACAAACACAGCGTCTTTCGCCTGGATATCGCAGGGTGAGTTTTAGCTCCAGCAGTGGCTGTGCTTGCAGCTTCCTTCAACACACAGATTGTTCATTCCCTGGCTGAGAGCAATCACCTGCAGACCCTGCAGGTCCTTTAGCTTCCCAGGCTAATTAGGATCAAAGCTCACCTGATCCCAAACCCAGAACTGGATCGGGGGATGTGGAATGACAGGTCCCTCTACCAAACCTACCTGCCATTCCATATAAACCCAGGCCCGGCAAAATTAAATAACAACTCAGCAGCATATCGCTGCTGAGAAACTGATCCATCCTGGATTTACCATCTCACACTGTGTAGCAACCTAGGTGAGATGTACACCCCCTCGATCACTTCTCCAGTGACATGTCTACATATCCCCCCCCTCTTTTTCAGACCGGAGGGCTGAGCCTTTTGTCCCCACAGACAACTTACCCTTGACAATGCGTCAGCATTTGCCTGTAATTTCCCTGGCCTGTGTTCCACAGTGAAATTAAAGTTTTGTAGGGAGAGAAACCATCTAGTCACTCTTGCATTTCTCTCCTTGTTTAACTTCATCCATGTTAGGGGGGCATGGTCTGTCACCAACTTGAATTTCCTGCCTAGCAAGTAATACTTTAAAGATTCTAGGGCCCACTTCACTGCCAAACATTCTCGCTCCACAATGGCATAATTTTTCTCGGCCGTGGTTAGTTTTCTACTCAAGTACGTCACCGGATGCTCCTCACCATTCACTACTTGTGAGAGTACTGCACCTAAGCCTGTGCTAGAGGCATCTGTCTGGACCAGAAATTCTCGCCTGAAATCGGGGGTGACTAACACAGGTGGTTGGCACAAGGCAGACTTAAGGCTTTGGAAAGCCTGCTCGGCCTCTGGGGTCCACGTGACCATTGCTGTCTTTCCGCCCTTTGTCAAGTCAGTTAGCGGAGCAGCAACTGAGGCAAAGTTCGGCACAAATCTACGGTAATAACCCGTAATACCCAGGAAAGCTCTAACCTGTTTCCTTGTCAGGGGTCTAGGCCAATTCTGTATTGCCTCAATTTTATTTAGCTGTGGCCTAACCAATCCTCTTCCAACAATGTAGCCCAGATATTTGGCCTCTTCTAGGGCTAGAGCACACTTCTCGGCATTTATGGTCAACCCTGCATCACTTATGGCATCCAACACGGCCTGTACCTTACAGAGGTGACTTTCCCAATCAGGGCTAAAAATGACCACATCATCGAGGTAGGCAGCTGAGTAATCACGATGTGGTCGCAGAATCAAGTCCATCAACCTCTGGAAAGTTGCAGGCGCTCCATGTAACCCGAACGGCATCACTACATACTGGAATAGCCCATCAGGGGTGGAGAAAGCAGTTTTCTCTTTAGCCTCGTCAGAAAGTGGAATCTGCCAATAGCCCTTTGTGAGATCGAGGGTGGTTATGTACCTGGCGTTACCCAACTTCTCAATCAACTCATCTACCCTGGGCATAGGATACGCATCGAACTTGGAGATCTCATTCAACTTTCTGAAATCGTTACAGAACCTCCAAGTTCCATTGGGCTTTGGGATTAGCACAATTGGGCTGGACCATTCACTCTGTGACACCTCAATTACCCCCAGAGCAAGCATACGTTTTACCTCGGCAGATACGGCTTCCCTACGTGCCTCGGGTATCCTATAGGGCTTAAGGTTTACTCTGCTTCTAGGCTCAGTTTCAATGTGATGATGGATGAGGTGTGTACGCCCTGGGAGGTCAGAGAACTTGTTTTTGTTTTTCTGTAAAAATTCCTGAGCCTCCTGTTTCTGTGATACTGATAGAGTATCACCTACCTTGACTGGAGGGATTGGTTGTGACAAATTATTAACAGTATTTGTCGCCCCCAAGGATTCCCTGTCTTTCCAGGGCTTGATCAAGTTTATGTGATAAACTTGGAAAGGCTTCCTTCTACCTGGTTGGTGCACCTTGTAGTTCACCTCACTGATCTTTTCAACAATTTCATAAGGACCTTGCCACTTCGCCAAGAATTTACTCTCAACAGTGGGGACTAGTATAAGGACCCTATCGCCTGGGTTGAATGTCCTGATTCTTGCGGACCGGTTGTAAATTCTACTTTGGGCCTCTTGAGCTCTCTGGAGGTGTTCCCTTACCAGGGGCATTACAGTGGCTATACGGTCCTGCATTTGTGCTACATGCTCAATAACACTCTTGTATGGGGTGGACTCATTCTCCCATGTCTCTTTTGCAATGTCTAGTAGACCCCTAGGGTGATGACCATAGACCAACTCGAATGGTGAGAACCCTGTGGACGCTTGGGGCACCTCCCTAATAGCAAACATGAGGTAGGGTAATAAATGATCCCAGTCACGACCATCTTTTGCCACCACTTTCTTCAACATATGTTTCAAAGTTTTATTAAATCTCTCCACCAATCCATCCGTCTGGGGGTGGTACACAGAGGTACGGATGTGTGAGATTTTAAATAGTCTGCATAATTCCTTCATTACTTTCGACATAAATGGCGTACCTTGGTCAGTTAGGATTTCTTTGGGGATCCCAGTCCTAGAGAACATATAAAACAACTCACGTGCAATTGTTTTAGATGCAGTGTTTCTTAAGGGTACAGCCTCAGGATAGCGGGTCGCATAATCCAGGACTACCAAAATATACTGGTGTCCTCTAGCTGACTTTACAATGGGACCCACTAAATCCATGGCAATACGCTCAAAAGGCACCTCTATAATAGGGAGCGAAACCAAAGGACTGCGAAAATGTGACACTGGGGCACTAACCTGACATGTGGGGCACGACTCACAGTATTTTTTAATGTCATCATATATGGCCGGCCAAAAAAACCTCTGGAGAACCCTCTCTCGCGTTTTGTCAGTCCCCAAGTGTCCCCCAAGAACATGGTTATGTGCCATGTCAAGCACCTGACGCCGGTACGGCTTAGGTACCAGAAGCTGTTCCACAATCTCATCCTTAACCTTATTAACCCTATAGAAAAGATCATTAGTCACCGAAAAATGTGGAAATCTTTTTTCAGCATCTGGTTCCTGAGGTACCCCATTCATTACAGCAACCTGCTCTCTCGCATTTTTGAGAGTGGGGTCCTGTAATTGTGCAGCCCCAAAATTATCTCTAGACACCTCTAAGTCTAGTATATTTTGCTCAGTGGGAGGAGCCTCCTCCTCCCCAGCCAGGACCTGTAAAGGAAAACAATCATTTTCATCCTGCATACTTTTATCATTCACAGTGGACAAGGCAACCCCCTTAGAGGTATCCTCACTCCTTTTGGGGATTTTTCTTTTTTCCCAGAGAGCCCAGAATAATGGAAAATCGCGCCCCAATATTACATTATGCATGAGGTTTTTAACCACACCCACTTCATATTGTACGGTGCCTTGTTCAGTCCCGACTTTAGCCAGCACTATAGGGTACATTTTTGTATCACCATGTATGCACACAACACTCATATGCTTTTTAGACTCTAAGTCCCCAGTCACCAGGCTAGCATGCACCAAGGTTACAAGGCTTCCTGAGTCCATTAACGCTTTAACAGGAAAGTCATTGATTGTAATATCGCAGATTTGCGGTTCAGTCTCTAGTCCAGGAACTGCAGCACAAGATGGTTCCGCAAATAGCGACTGACGCCGGCTAGCGTCACATTCCATGGGTTCAGAGGTAAGAGGGCAATGGGCCGACACGTGTCCCGCCTCATGGCATCTCCAACACTGGACAGGGCCTGGTCTCTTTGGCAAGGAGTCCTTTTCAGAGCCCCTTAGCCACCCGGGACCATCACCAGTCTTTTGTCCCTGAGACACCACTTGAGCCCTTTTCCCCCCATCAGCACCCCTCCACACTCCCCCAATAGATGGAAGTCTCTTACCAGCTGACGGCACAGATCTGGCGCTCCGGGGAGGTGAAGATGCTGCAGGAACATCACGGAGGTAGTCCTCAGTCGCCTGGAACCTCTCCACAAGGTTGACAAGTTCGTTTGCGTTCTTAGGATCACCTTGTCCCACCCAGCGTTGCAGGTCAGTAGGAAGCGCTCGGAGGTAGCGATCCATCACGACCTTCTCTAGGATTTGTGCAGGAGTAGAAGTGTCTGGCTCCAACCACTTTCTTGCCAAATGGATTAGGTCATACATCTGGGACCTCGCTGATTTGTCCAGACTGTAGCTCCAGTTGCGTACCCTCCGGGCACGGACTGCAGTAGTAACTCCTAGTCGGGCAAGTATCTCCTCTTTTAGCCGAGTATAGTCCTTAACCTCTTGCTCACTGAGGTCATAGTAGGCCTTTTGGGGTTCACCTGTTAAATAGGGCGCAATTACCTCTGCCCACTCAGCGGCTGGTAACTTCTCTCGCTCAGCCACGCGCTCAAATACTGTTAGAAAGGCCTCAACATCGTCCTCAGCAGTCATCTTTTGCAGCGCTTTCTGCACAGTCCTTCTCCCAAAAAAAATCTCTGGAGCGGCTCCCATCACTATGGGTGGATTAGTAACCACAGGCGCCTCACGATTTACTATCAGGTGCTCGATAAGTTGTTGTTGGCTTTGGCGCAAAGCTTGCAACTCTTCCTTATGCATCTGCTGTTGTGCCGCCATGGACTGTTCATGTCGTTGCTGTTGTTGCAAACTCACTTGCATAAACTGCTTCAGCATCTCCTCCATGTTGCTGGACTGTTCCTGGAGTGTCATTGCAGCTTTCACCCAAGACATAAGCAGCTGTAGCCAAGTCTGTCCACACCGTTGCCCCTAGCAACAGACTTTGCCCGCATTCGAACACCAATTGTAAGGGATCTTCCCGGGGTAGGGTGTGTTTGGACACAGTTCACAGCAGACTTGGAATTTATAAAGCAGATCTTGGCGTTTATTCGTGGTACAAACAGTCCAGCAAACAAAATATACAGCAACACCGTGCTTTCTAAGTACAACAAAAATAAAAGTCCTAGCCCGGCTGGGCGCTTACTAACAGGTTCTGCTCACCTATCTGACACTTACAAACACAGCGTCTTTCGCCTGGATATCGCAGGGTGAGTTTTAGCTCCAGCAGTGGCTGTGCTTGCAGCTTCCTTCAACACACAGATTGTTCATTCCCTGGCTGAGAGCAATCACCTGCAGACCCTGCAGGTCCTTTAGCTTCCCAGGCTAATTAGGATCAAAGCTCACCTGATCCCAAACCCAGAACTGGATCGGGGGATGTGGAATGACAGGTCCCTCTACCAAACCTACCTGCCATTCCATATAAACCCAGGCCCGGCAAAATTAAATAACAACTCAGCAGCATATCGCTGCTGAGAAACTGATCCATCCTGGATTTACCATCTCACACTGTGTAGCAACCTAGGTGAGATGTACACCCCCTCGATCACTTCTCCAGTGACATGTCTACAATATATATATATATATATATATATATATATATATATATATATATATATATATATATATATATATATATTTTAAGCTTGTATTATTAGTTTTAGTTGATTTAGTTTTGTTTTTTTGGCAAATACTGTTCATGGGCTACTAAATCCCACCCAGTCTGTGTTTTCTTTTCAAAAATGTGAAATAGTGATGGATGAACTTCCGATGGGATGTTTCGCGAATGTGAACCGTGAACGTGACCAAAAGTTCCTTGCGGTTCGTAGCGGACCCCATTGACTTTAATGGCAGGTGAACCTTAAAAACCTCCAGGTTATATTTTCAGCCACAAAATACTTACTAGCTGTGCACACATAGTCCCACAACATGGACACTGTCATAACAAAAGTATTAAGTGAATCTGGGATCGACAATGGCAAGCATTCTTTTTTTATCTGTGAAATTTTGACAATTCAGGAGCGCATGAGGGCCATGGAGGAAAGGCAAGGTCAGGGCAGGCTTTGAAGGGGTGCAGGAGATGATCAGTGCCACAGTCAGGGCAGCACAGTCCTGTGCCAGTGTCCCAGTGTGCCAACCTGAGCTTGAGCCCCTCCCTCTGCCCGGCCCTTACCCCCACCTATGCAGGGCTCCACTGCGGTGGTCCGGAGGTGCCAGTCCAGTTCTGATCCTCAGCCATGGTGCTGGCACTGCCTGCTGATTGGCTTCTCCGGTGCTATCTCCCTCACTGTCTGAAACCAGCACCGCAATAGAGACTGAGCACTGACACCAGCACTGTGATAGAGACTGAGCACTGACACCAGCGCCGAGATAGAGAGCACTGACACCAGCACCGAGATAGAGAGCACTGACACCACACCAGCGCTGTGATAGAGAGCACTGACACCAGCACCGTGATAGGGAGCACTGACACCAGAACCGTGATAGAGAGCACTAACACCAGCACCGAGATAGAGAGCACTGACACCAGCACTGAGATATAGAGCACTGACACCAGCACCGTGATAGAGAGCACTGACACCAGCACCGTGATAGAGAGCACTGACACCACACCAACACCGAGATAGAGAGCACTGACACCAGCACTGATACCAGCAACTCGCTGCAGCATCCAAAAATATGACACCGTGCATTTTTTTGTACAAGGAAGTGAGCCAAAGGTAGAAAAAAGGTCCGTGTACTAGCTTAAATGAATCATTTATAGAGTTATGCATATACATGGTCTACTGGTCACATGTGTTGAATTCCTCCGAGATCCATGCCAAGTTAATTTTTATAAATGTGAGGTAATCAACACTGTTGTGAGCTAGGCGAGTGCGCTTATCGGTCACGATCCCCCCTGCCGGGCTGAACGTCCTTTCGGATAGGACACTGGACGAGGGGCAAGCCAACAGTTCCATTGCAAATTGGGCAAGCTCTGGCCAGAGGTCAAGCCTGCCCACCCAGTAGTCCAGGGGTTTATCATGTCTCAGAGCGTCCACATCGGCCGTTAACCCGATGTAGTCGGACACCTGATGCTGGATCCGGATGAGACCTGTCGATGGGTCGGCTGAAAGAATGATCTCATATCAGAAGTTACCAACACATCTTCAAACCACCCTCTTCTTGCAGGCGCTGTTGGATTGGTACCCGCAACTCTTTCTCTGGGAGTGGGAATTTCTCTGCCAGCGCATGCAAAAGCAGATTGCAGCATTTCTCTAAGCAAGGCCTGGAAGTGCTCCATTCTGACAGCCCTCTGTGATGGTGGTAACATTTCCGCTATTTTGTGTTTGTATCGGGGGTCTAAGTACGTTGCCACCCAGTACTGGTCCTTGACCATTATGCTTTTTATACGGGATCCCTGTTAAAACACTGGAGTATGAAGGCCCCCATTTGCACTAAACTGGAAGCGGTGTGGTGGCCTGGCTCCTGCTCATTATCCAGGATAATGTCGTCCTCCTCGTTCTCCTCTCCCCATCCACGGACAACAACAGGGATCCCAGAAATGTTTAAAGCATGCTCTTCTTGCTCCTCCTCATCCGCCCCGGCACCATCCTCCTCTGACTCCTCTTCAGACTCCTGTTGTTGACTTGTCTCAGATAGAGTAGCCCCCCCTGGAAATTCATCCAGCATTGCGACTACCTCATCTTCCTGCTCCTGCTCCTCCACGGCTTGATCAATGACACAATGCAATGGACACTCCATAAAGAAGGCATAAGGTACGATGTCACTGATGGCACCATGGCTGCGACTGACCAGTTTGGTGATCTCATCAAATGGCCACAGAAGTCTGCATGCGTCGCGCATGAGCAGCCACTGGCGCGGTGAAAAAACCAAGCTCCCAGAACTTGTTCTGCTGCAGAGTTCGTACAGGTAGTCGTTAACTGCACGTTTCTGCTGGAGCAGCCTATCAAGCATATAGAAGGTTGAGTTCCATCGCGTCAGGCAATCGCAAATAAGACGTCTGACCGGCTGATTGTGTCGCTGCTGAATGTCAGTAAGGCGAGCCATGGCCGTGTAAGATCTTCTGAAATGGGTCGAGATTTCCTTGCCTGCTGCAAGATGTCCTGGACCCCAGGGTATTTGACAACGAATCGCTGCATGACCAAGTTTAAGTAGTGTGCCATGCATGGCACGTGTGTAATTTTTCCCTGTTCCAATGCGCTAAGCAGATTGGCACCGTTGTTACACACCACTTTACCAACTGTCAAATTGAGCTTGTTAGCCACTGATCTGCCTGTGAATGTAAAGCTGAAAGGAGTGCAGGGCCAGTGTGGCTCTTGGCTTCCAGGCACAACAGACGCAGCACAGCATGGCAACGTCTCACCTGGCATGTCGAATAGGTTCTGGGGATCTTAGGCGGCACAGCAGAAGAGACGCTAGATGGGGAAAAGGAGGACTCAGCCGAGGAGGAGAGGGAGGATGGAGTAGGAGGAGGAGAAGAGGCAGGCCTGCATGCAATCCGTGGCGGTAAAACCAAATCTACACGAGTGCCACGGGTTACATGCTTGACGGCCGTCAGAAGGTACACCCAGTGGGCAGTAAAAGTTATATACCTTCCCTGCCCGTGTTTGCTAGACCACGTGTCTGTGGTCAGATGTATCTTGGCACCAACACTGTGTCCCAGAGATACAGTCACTTGCCGCTGAACATGGCCATATAACTCTGGGATGCCCTTCTGTGAGAAATACTTCCTTCCTGGGACTTTCCATTGTGGTGTTCCAATGGCCACAAATTTTCGAAAGGCCTCTGAGTCCACCAGTTTATATGGCAGTAGTTGGCGGGCTATCAGTTCTGACAAGCCAGCCGTCAACCGTTGGGCAAGGCGTCATCATTTTTTTACACTCGAACATTTGGCCCACGGGGGCCTTCCTTTTTGCAGAAAAACGTGAGGACGGCATGATGGAAGGTGGAGTGGAGGACAATTGTGGGGAGAGAGGAGAAGGAGAAGTAGAATACGAGGCTGGATGGTGAGAGCCTGGAATGTGGCTTTGTGGGTGTCGTTGCTCCCACTGGGCTCGGTGATGGCAGCTCATGTGCCTTCTTGAGGCGGTCGTCCCTAGGTGAGTGTTGGGCTTACCGCGACTTATGCGTTGACTGTAAAGGCTGCAGATGGCAACACTATTGTCAGCAGCGGACACGTTAAAAAAAGCCCACACTGCGGAGCCATGTGTCGGCATCCTGGGAGCACCAGATGTGACCGTACATAGTTGATGCCTCGCTCCTGATACATTAGCAGTCTGGTTTGTCCCTCCTGTGCAATGTAAGTTCCGCCTGCTTCTCCTCCCTATCTGCTGGTTCATATCTCCCTCTGAACTTCCATCCTCTTCCTCTCTTGTGGGCACCCACGTGACATCACTAGACACGTCATCATCGACGTAACCCTCCCCACAGCTATAACTAGAGATCTCGGAGTAGGCAGCAAAACCGGGGACCAACCTCCTCCTTGGGCTGATCTGGGTACTGTCGTCAGACTGCTGAGTGGCGGTTGTTGCTACCTCCTCTTCCTGATCCAATGCCAAGAGTGTCTGCGCATCGGCAATGTCTTGTGATGGATCGGAAATAATTCCTGTCACTCAAGCGGAGGGTATATGGTGGTGGTGTTGGGGGTAGTGTCTTTGGGGGTGCACACAGCAGAGAGTGAAGAAGAGGGTGCAGATCGAGAGGATGAGGAGGGTGCAGAAGAGTAAGGCTGAGTGAGCCACTCAACCAAGTCTGGTGCGTCCTTTGACATAATCAAACACACCTTCTGCAATTTCCCACTTTGACTCAAGCCTGTTGCTCCTGCCCTACCCCTACCACCCCTGCGGAAGGGCCTGCCTCTTCCTCTGCCTGTCATTTTTTAAATAACCCTGGGACAAAAGTCTCTAGAGAAATGCAGTATATGTGGAAGAAGGTATATAACACCCCACTTTAACCCCTTCCCACCGAGCGTACGCAGATCTGCGTACTCGGCTTCCGGGGGGTATACCGGGATGATGCCCGCACCTGCAGGCATCATCCCGGTACCGTTTTTTACAACGGGCGATTGGCTTTCCAGCCATAACAACCGATGCGGCTAAAAGCCGCTCGGCTGTTATGCCGGAGGAGCGGGAGGGGACGTCCCCCCCTCCCGCCGCCTCTCGCCGCTGTTACCGGTGCTCCCGCTCGATCGGGAGCACCGATCAGTGGTCCGACGCCTCCGGCTGCTGCGGAGGAACTGGAACGAAGCCGTAATCGGCTTCGTTCCAGTCTCCTCATCGTAAACACGGAAGCGACGTCATGACGTCACTTCCCGTTTACTCGGCTGCCAATGGCGCCGGTTTTAAAAAAATATCCGGTATTCAGAATCGCCGTTTTCGGCGATCTGAATACATTGAAGTGTAAAGGAGGGGTGGGGGGTCTTTTAGACCCCCGATCTCTCCATAAAGAGGACCTGTCACCACCTATTACTGTCACAAGGGATGTTTACATTCCTTGTGACAGCAATAAAAGTGATCAATTTTTTTTTTTTTTTTAACAATTTAGTCGTTTTAAAATAAATAAAATAACTAAAAAAATAAAAAATTTATTTTCAAAGCGCCCGCCGTCCCCGCGAGCTCGCGAAGCAAAGAAAACGCATACGGAAGTCGCGCCCGCGTATGTAAACGGTGTTCAAATCACACATGTGAACATGTATAACCTGGTAACCGTAAAAAATTTTTAAAGCGTCGCCTATTGAGATTTTTAGGTACCGTACTTTGTCGTCAATCTACAAGTGCGCGCAATTATAAAGTGTGACATGTTTGGTATCTATTTACTCGGCGTAACATTATCTTTCACATTACGCAAAAAAATTGGGCTAATTTTACTGTTTTGTTTTTTTTTTATTCATGAAAGTGTCCCTTTTCCCAAAAAGTTGCGTTTAAAACACCACTGCGCAAATACCGTGTGACATAAAATATTGCAACAATCGCCGTTTTATTCTCTAGAGCCTCTGCTAAAAAAATATATATAATGTTTGGGGGTTCCAAGTAATTTTCTAGCAAAAAATATGGATTTTAACTTGTAAACACCAAATTCCAAAAATAGGCTTAAGCCCCATACACACGGTCGGACTTTGTACAAACTTTTCCGTGGACTTTTGTACAAAAGGCGTGGTCCACAAGTTTGTATTGCATACACACGGTCGGACTTTTTGACAACAAACAAGAACGTAATGACGTCACAACGTACTGACGGCGCTTCAAAAGAGGACGTTCAATTCTCTGGCGTCACCCTTCGGGCTCCGTCTGCTATTTTCGAGTTAGTGGACGTTTGGTCGGTGCAGATTCGCGGTTTTTTCGTTCCGTGCGTTTCTTGTTAGTTTCCGACCGATTTGACCAACTAGTTATGTTGCGTGATCCTAGGAGAGAGCGTGCTATTTATGGGCTTGGAGTTCTTGCTATAGCCCGGTCTAGGAATAATCAGAGTAGTAGGGTGAGGAGTATTTGGTCCAAAACTTGGCTACTTAATCGAGACCAATTTAGCCATATGCCCTTATTGCGTGAGCTGCAGGAGAATAATCCAAATGATTTTCGTAATTATCTCCGGATGACCGACTCCTGCTTTCAGCAACTATTGTCCTTGCTGTCCCCCTATATCATGAAGCAGGACACCTGCATGAGAGCTTCTATTCCAGCAGAACAAAGACTCATAGCCACCTTGCGTTATTTGGCGACAGGGAGGAGTCTCCAGGATATTAAGTTTACCACTGGTATATCTCCGCAGGCTCTGGGAGTCATCATTCCTGAAACATGTTGTGCCATCATCCAAGTCCTGCAGAAGGACTATATGCGTGTAAGTTTTTTGCTTTAATATCACCTTCCTGTTTTCCAACTCAATTTATATTTTTGTATTCCATCCTTCCCATTTTTTGGATCTGCTGTGAATGCATGTCCTCTTTGTCCTCCTGCATACTGTAACCTCTTTTGTGGTCTACGTGCATATTTCCCCTCACTAACCTCCCCAGCATGTCACCCTGGGCCCGTATACACCTAGCCTAGTGCTAGGGATGCACCAAATGGGTTTTTTGTTTGCTGAAGCCGATACTGAAACAGCACCGATCCCGAAATTGACTATTTTTTAAAAATAATTTTATACAGGAGATGGTCAGAGACTGGATACATGCTACAGGAGATGGTCAGAGACTGGGTACATGCTACAAGAGATCAATGCAGCCTCATCAGTGCACATCATATGCAGCCTCACTGTCCCCAGCAGCCTACCAGTGGCCATCATATAGCCTGCCTGTGCCTCACCAGTGCATATAAACATACATATCTAAAAACACAAACACATAAATAAACATACACACAGAGAGGCATACAAATATCTATCTATATCTATCTATATCTATCTATATATATATATATATATATATATATATATATATATATATATATAATGTGTGTGTGTGTGTGTGTGTGTGTATATATATATATATATATATATATATATATATCTATATATATGTGTGTGTGTATCTAGATATATATGTGTGTATATATATATAGAGATATATAGATATAGACAGTCCTTTTAAAATTGGGAGCTGCAGCTCTGTACTTTAATCTCCATGCTGGGTACTGCACTGTAGGGGGAGGCAGAGAGCACAGCACACACTGCTAGATTCCTCTCCGTTGCTTTTGCTTTCATAGTAAACGGCGTGTTCGAGCTCCTGCACACCTGATTTCCACATCCGCTGAGGAGCCACCGCTGTGGAGAAGGAGATTTACACTGAGACCCCACAGGCTGCCTGTAGCATGGGTGAGGAGGGAGGAGAGGAGGAGAGAGTAAAAATGGAATTGCACCCCTGTGATGGGTGGCATCAGGGGCGGGACCAAGGCCAGAAGCCCCCGCCCCATGTTCGCACCAGGATTGGTGAAAATTCTCTTTCGGCTTCTTGCCGAAAGGGCCATTTTCAGCCAATATATTTCTTTGTCTGAAATTTCGGTGCATCCCTACCTAGTACTTCACACTTTATTTATAATGCTTCATTCCTTACCCTAAACACCACCTAAAATGTGTCAATCTTATTCCTGCCCTTAAATTTATGCAGAGTGCAAGAGTCCCTTTTTTGTGTTCCACACACTTATTTTAACACCCCAAAAAAAACAAGAAAAACCCCCAAAAAAATAAAGCAAACAATAATAAAAAATGCAGAGTAAACCAATACAACTACTCTATCTGCAGATTTAGCTAAACACATACACTGTGTACCTTATTTTTGGATTTAAGATTGCTGCCTAAATATTTTAAATAATGTAGTGCAAGGGCCTGCCTGATTACCTTCAAAATTTACAAATTCTACTTTGGTTAGGATTAACTTATCATTATGAATGTCTCCCACCATCCCTATGCTGTCCCAGCTTCCTGGCTTTTTAACTTTGTCATATCGATTACTCATAAATTAAATTTTTTGGGGTTTATGATGTATGTCAAAATGTGTGTAGATTTGGACAATGTGCATTATTCTTTTTGTTTTATACCACTTCTTACCTATCCACTGGCCTGACAATCTTGGAAAGATGGATGTGTTGGCCAAATTAAACTTACATTTTAATGCATTTAGTTCTCATTGAAGCGTTGACTTGTCCAAACCATCATACACAACTCCCCCCCCCCAAGTTTTTGGGAATGTGCCACCAGAGAGGGTGAGGGAACATATAATTGTAACTTATCATTTTAGAGGAAAAAAACATTTAAATGTTCTACTATTATGTTGCCCCACAATGTTTGTGTCAACTATGTTTGCAATTTTATGTACTCGGGTATTAAGATTTTTTTCTTTGTTTGATTCCACAGTTTCCTTCAACCACCCAGCAATGGCAGGATGTGGCGGCACAGTTTGCCAATTTATGGAATTTTCCCAACTGTGGAGGTGCCATTGATGGCAAGCATGTGAGGATAGTTCCACCGCCAAACTCGGGATCGTATTATTTTAATTATAAAGGATTTTGCAGCATAGTTCTGCTGGCTGTGGTGTCTGCCAAATATGATTTTTTATATGTTGATGTTGGGATGAATGGCCGTCACTCTGATGGAGGTGTGCTGATGCATACTGAATTTTATGACCGGCTGCAGAAAGGGACCTTGCATTTGCCACCTGCTCAAGAAAATATTGAGGGACTAAATTTTGTGTTTGTGGCAGATGAGGCCTTTTCTTTGGGGGAACATATTCTCAAACCCTTTCCAATGAGGAACCTAACCCCAGAACAAAGGATTTTCAACTATCGTCTGTCTCGTGCCCGAAGGGTAGTTGAAAATGCCTTTGGCATTCTTTCAAGCAGATTCCGTCTCTTTTTAACTGCCATTAACTTGGCAGAATATAAATTAAATCATGTAGTGTTATGCTGCTGCATCCTCCATAATTTTTTAAGGAGGAATGCTTCCAGCTATATTGCCTCAGGGCAAACAGATGATGCTTTTTCCGGACCAGCTGAAGAGGCTGTGATGCCAGCTCTGGAAGGTGCGCGTGCTGGTTTGGGCTCCCACAATGGCCGTCTTGTCCGGGAACAATATATGGACTACTTTGTTGGTAGAGGGGCAGTGCCTTGGCAGCAAAATGTGTTTACTAACTTGTAAATATATTACTTATTCATAAAATAATATTTCTGTTCAACTACTGTTGTCTGTGTTTCTTATGTTTGCAAATAGCCATGATCTTTGTCCTTTTTGCCACTAGTTTAAACCAACCTGATGTGCAACATGAGGTGTCAATCTCTCTTTGAGCTAACTTTTATATTGTGCTGTATCTCGGCTACACACATTTTAGAGTACATGGTCAATGTAACTACAACAACTGAACAAATATACTGGTATTGAGCATTGAAATAAGAAGCCACACATCGTTTTTAGTTTAACTTTTTTAATCTGTGCCACATTTAAAGATTAAAATCAAATTTTTGTTTTTTGGATCATTTTTTTTTAACTCCAAAAATATATATTTTTTTTTTCACATTTTTATTTAAAATCAACATATCTTTTTTTTTATTTTTTTTGTGATCATTTTTTTTGAACTCCAAAAATATATATTTTTTTTCACATTTTTATTTAAAATCAACATATGTTTTTTTTTTTTTTTGATCATTTTTTTTAACTCCAAAAATACATATTTTTTTAAAATATTTTTTTTTAAAATCAACATATCTTTTTTTTTCTTTATTTTTTTGATCATTTTTTTTTGTAAAATCAAAGTATAGATTATTTTTTTTGGATTTTTCATAAAACATTTTTCAAATAACAATAACATTGGAATGGGGGCATTGCATCAACACCATGCAGCAGGAAATGAAGAAAATGATTATTTTGCTAAAAAGGTATTAGATTCTTCCCAAAATATCGATCATATTCTTCATTTCCTGCTGCATGGCATTGAGGCGATTGCGCATGGCATCAATCTCCCCATTCCATGCCATGATCTGGCCGATCAGCCTCTGTGCACTGTCTGTAGTGAACGCTTCAGGTTGTTGGTCCACAAACAGCACATCATCTAAAAATGGGATAAAAAACATGTATTTAGAAATATGCATATATACATAGACATAGATTACATGAAGCTGGGGTGTCAGACACTCACCTGGTGTGTTCACTTCCTCCACCTCTCTTTCCTCCACCTCCTCTGGATTTCTGTGCCATTCAGGCTGGTGGGGTTCGGGGTCCTGGTGGGGTTGGGGGTCCCGTCGGGGTTGGGGGTCCTGGTGGGGTTGGGCTTTCCGGTGAGGTTGGGGGTCTTGGCGGGGTTGGGTGTTCCGGTGAGGTTGGGGGTCCCGGCGGGGTTGGGTGTCCTGGTGAGGTTGGGGGTCCTGGCGGGGTTGGGTGTTCCGGTGAGGTTGGGGATCCTGGCGGGGTTGGTGTCTGAGTCTTCTCTGCCCTATGAGAATCAAACAAAAGGTATACTTTAGCACACAGATATGAAACATTGCTTTGAGGTGGTGTACAATTTTCTGTTAATGAAGAGATCCAAGGTGAAGACAATGAAATTTCCATTTTAAACATACTGAAATACATTTCAAAGACAGCTAAACAATAACGTTACGAAGTTTACTCATTACGTCAAATGATACAGACGAAAACAGTTATAACCCTGGATCAGCTAACAACATCCTATGCGGTATACGAATTTAGTGCAAATACACGTACGGTTTACGAATCTAGTGAGAATATACGAACGGTATACGAATTCATACACGTCGCTATGTATAATGTGAACTTAGGACAGGTACTTACTTTTTCGGAGCACCTTCTTAATTTGGAGGTACTTATCCGGCTCCCTCAATTTTATGTCGGACCATCGTTTTTTCAATTGGTCTTTAGACCTTCGCACCCCAAATTTCTCCTCCAGAGTCTTCACCACACGAGTAAGGATTTGATCTTTGACCAAATTGGGATGCAGATATGGCCCATGCTTCCCATCATAATCATCCCTTGTCATAATGGCCACCATCTCCACCATTTCTGCAAAGGCCATGTTGGTGGCCTTGAATCTCCTAGATCGGGATTCCTCCTCACTGGATGTCTGTCTCTCCGCCATGTTTACTTTCCTCCCACTGCGCAACGAAGAGAGAAGGGGCGGGGAATATTACAGAAAAAGAACGTCAGGGGCGGGCGACGCAAGCGTAGTTTCGCGCATGCGCACTGTATGTTGAGCGTACCGCGCGGACTATATCCGATCGGAATATACGATGACACCCTATATGCAATCGAAAAAATAGAGGATTCATTTTTGGGGATAAATATGTGTATGGAAAGTTTATGACATACACGTATGTGTATATAATTAAAATAGTCCGGCCATGAATAAAGACGATTAAAGTCAATAGTACACGAACGTTAAATATTAATTAAAGCATGGCGGAATCTGTAACGTCACGGCCCAACATCATGACGCTCGGAGAGCGGAGATTTGACGTATACGCCGTGTATAAAGCACGAGCGTATGATGCAACGTAACGTTCAGCATAGGCGGGAGATGAACGCAAGTTGACGGAAACTAAAAGACCATAAAGGAAGGTACGTTTCTAAAACTTTTCCTTATCGCTGGTACTGTAATGTTTTTCACTTAAGTACATGGGCACGAAAAAAAATTCAGTTTTGTTAAAACGTTCTTTTGCGTTGATACATGTCCCCTGGGTCACAAAGTTTTTTCAGACAATAGCTTGCATATTGTTGATTAAAATTCTGACTTTGGCATTCTCACATAGGCTTTTAAAATAGGGTGTTCTGTGGGTTTATTACTTGTCACAAACAAACTTAAATGGTTTGCTATTGGGTGATGTCAATGTTCAAGTCAAACTCATGTTCGAGTTGAACATACAGCCTGTCCCTACAGCTTAAATAAAGGATCATATTTTGAGCAGCTTATGAGCTATACGCCACCAATTATGGTTTGTTTTTTCTTATGTTTTGCAGAGATCAAAATGGCAAAGTCAAGTTTAAATTCTCACGAATTCCTTGGCCAATTTATTGAAAAATACAGGGAGCTCACTTGTCTGTGGCAAGTCAAAAATAAAGACTATTGCAATAAAAACATGAGGATAGCAGCAATTGAGCAACTGGTGCAATTAGCAAAAACAGTGTACCCCAGAGCAACCTACAGTTTAATAAAGACCAAAATTGGGGGCCTCAGAAGCATGTATAACAGGGAACGAAAGAAGATCGAGGAATCCAAAAAGAGTGGAGCAGCAGCTGAAGAGGTCTATGTTCCCAAGCTGTGGTATTTTAATAGCCTCCATTTTTTACGGGATCAAACAGTACCACGTAGATCGCTCTCTACACTGCCCTCCGCATCAGCTGAGGCCACCGATACTGAGCCTGATCCTACACAGGATGAAGAGGAGGAGGAGCTCAACTTGACTCAGGTATAGCATTGTTGAAAATCTTGGCTAAAAAAACAATATTTTTTCATAGATTTTATATATATATATATATATATATATATATATATATATATATATATATATATATATATATATATATATATATATATATATATATATTATATTAGTGTGTGTGTTGTTAATTAGATGCTAGTATGCCTAAAGCAATTAGTTGTCTTAAAAAAGTGAGTTACATAGTAATAGACAAGTAGTGGCCAAAAAGGATTTGAACAGTGGCATAACTAGAACCTTCAGGGCCCCGATGCAAGAAACCATAAAGGGCCCCCCTGAACCACAGCCAGGGCCCTTCCCTCGGATGCCGGCGGTGGAACTCCAGGGCGTGGTACCAGGTATGACCTTTGTGAGCCCTGTAGTTCCACCACTGGTATCAGTAGTTTTTTGGCCTATTACTTTGAAAATTTGTAGGTGCCCCATTGGGGGACAGTCCTTAGGCAGGATGGGGTCCCCGTCCCCAGAAGAGATGAGGTCCTTTTCTCCAGGGCAGATGAAGTTACTGACCCCAGGTGAGAAGGGGTCCCTGTACCCAGGGGGAGATGGAGGGGGTATGTAATAGTGTGTGGGGGATGAGGTCTTCTCACTCACCATGACCAAGCTGTAGGTCGCACACTCATCCATGTTGGCCTGGGCTCCATCCAGTGTGCTGGACGGGTGATCAGCATATCTCCCAGAAAGACCTTTCATCATCTGTGTATGACGGGGTAGGAGGGGGGCTGGCAGACAAGCCTGCAGTGTCCTCTGGGGGGCTCTCATAGGGCTGCACTGCATCTGTGTGCTTAAAGTTTGTTTACCCAGGAGAAGTATGCAGTGCAGTGTGGGCCGGACTCGGGGGGGGGGGGCGCAACTCTGGCTGGGGATAACAGACATCGGACTGAGCGGCAATGCATGGAGCAGGAGAGGGGTACTCTGAGGAGCCGGCCGAGGACACAGGTCACCCTCCACCTCCACCACCTGTGTGCATGGTGCACTGGTACCCCTAGCTGCCTATGCTGCTGCTGGCCATATGTAGAGGGGGCTGCATGGGCCCCCTGCATCACAGGGCCCGGTTGCGGTCGCGACTGATTCACCCCCTATAGTTACGCCCCTGGATTTGGACAAGAATGATAAATGCTGGAGTCAGATTGATAGTCTTTACTAATTGGACACATTACAAATTAAAAAAGTCATGATCTGAAAAGTGTTTGTGATGGATGACCAAACATTAAAATTATGTTTTTTCACACATAGGAACTTTTGAGCCAAGAAGAGGCTGGGCCCAGTAGCCAGACAACAGAATGCAGAATCCCTCCCCTGCGTCATCCCAAAAAAAGGGCCAGGAAGAGCCAACACCTGGATGATGCCACAGCTGACTTTCTAAGTAGGGCTACTTCCGTTATCACCACAGCACCCGATAGTGCTGAAGGGTTTGGCTGTTTTACAGCTAATAAACTCCGAGAAATTGACCCAGATCAAAGGGAGCTATGTGAGGGGATCATAATCCAGCTCTTCAGCAAGGCCAGGAAGCGTGAGCTAACCACAAAATCACATGTGTGTAATTTGGACCACACACCTTTACCTCCTCCACAACAAGCCTACCCACCTCAGCAAGCCTACCCACCTCAACAAACCTACCCACCTCAGCAAACCTACCCACCTCAGCAAACCTACCCACCCCAGCAAGCCCACCCACCTCAGCAGCATGGTGGTCAGTGGCAAAATCAGCCCCAGGAGGCCCAACAAGGCCAGTGGTCTGGGGAGTTTAGAGGCTTCTGATTTAATAAGCTATAGCTTTGGTTTTCAGTGTATTATTTGCTCTTTGGTTTTTCATTTTTCTTTTTGATTTGTGGTGACAGAAAATATGTCTAAAATTATTTTACAATTTGATTTATGTTGTGAATGTACAATAAAAAAAAAATGGCCAAAAAATTAATTGTTTTTGGATATCATTGGCACACAAGTCCTATGTCAAAATATGTTTGTTAGTACTTGGTCAGTATCACCAGCAAATCATATTTATTATTACTAAGCCATTAAATTAAGATAATGTACGCTGCATTTCCAAAATTCAAAATTTGACACGTCACGAATGTGCTAACTAAATTACGAATGCTAGTTTTACAAGACCGACCTCTTCGTGCTGGTCCTTACTTCCGAGCATGCGTGTTTGTACTTCGGACTAAAGTCCGATGCTTTTGCGTACACACGGTCGGACTTTGCTCCATCGGACTTCTGTTGTCAAAAAGTTTGTCCGTTCGCAGAGCCAACAAAAGTCCGATGAAAGCAGAAAAAGTTTGTCCGATGGAGCGTACACACAGTCGGATGTTGCTCCAAAACAGCTAATTTGCATGTTTGTTGTCAAAAAGTCCGACCGTGTGTACGGGCCTTTAGTCATGAAAGGGTTAATCTGTCATTTTAGGGGGCCACTGGTCTATCATACCAGTTATAATACTTTTTCTAATTGCGTTTTTTCTAATTGCGCTTGTCACTCTTTGTAGTATCGCTGCAGAACCACTCAGCAGTCACAATGCTGCACAGTGGAAATGCACTATACTATGCTTTCTATATTTGCAAGTATTTTATACGTGTATTACACCCCTATATACTGCACACCAAATAGTACACCTACACCAGTCTTTAAAAGGACCTTTGTGGACCTAATAGTATCTAGCTAGTAGCTAGTGAATTGCAGACTGTCCCTGCTCCAAACACCAAACTGTCCCTCAGTCCCTACACTGAAAAAAGACAGCTGCAGAATCGATGGTCAGCACTCAGCAGCACAGCAGTGAAGTATAATATGCTTTCTATATTTGAAAGAAAGTATATTATATGTGTGCAACCCTATATACTGTACACCTATACCAGTCCTTAAAAGGACCTTTGTGAACCTAGTAGCTAGTGATTTGCAGACTGTCCCTGCTCCAAACACCAAACTGTCCCTCAGTCCCTACACTGATAAAATACAGCTGCAGAATCGGTCAGCACTCAGCAGCACAGCAGTGAAGTATAATATGCTTTCTATATCTGAAAGAAAGTATATTATATGTGTACAACCCTATATACTGTACACCTATACCAGTCTTTAAAAGGACCTTTGTGGACCTAGTATCTAGTGATTTGCAGACTGTCCCTGCTCTGAACACCAAACTGTCCCTTCCTACACTGATAAATGACAGCTGCAGAATCGGTCAGCACTCAGCAGCACAGCGGTGCACCATAATATACTTTCTATATTTGAAAGAACATATATTATAAGTGTATTACAACCCTATATACTGTAAACCTATACCAGTCCTTAAAAGGACTTTTGTGTACCTAATAGTAATAGCTAATTAGCTAGCTAGTGATTAGACTGACTGTCCCTGCTCCACATAGCGTCCTTTTCCTACACTGACAAAAGACAGAATGTAAAATGGCCGTCAGATTAGGTCTATTTATAAGGTAGGGGGTATGTCCATGTGCTGAAATGTCTCAAATGGCTGTCCTGTACCCCATGATGGATGTGTCATGGGTCAAAGTTCTTCAAAATGTAAACTAATATGGCTGCCACAAACAGCTCCAGAAGTTTGGCGAATTGCGAACAAGCAAAGTTCGTCGCGAACAGACCACCGGGCAAACCGCAAGGCCATCTCTAATGTGAAATATTTCCTAAAAAGAGTGATTTAAATCTCCTGCTTTATTACTTTGTTCTCAACTGAAAAAACCCTACCCAAATCCACTTCTCTCTGTGCACCCCCAAACGTGTTATGCCTGATCCACAGGCTTCTTCAGTAGGAACAGAACAAATCAGCACAGGACAGGAAGTCATTTTGCGGGAGACCTGTGAAGACCAGAAATTATGCCACAAAGAGCCAAGGGTCTTCCGCGACATCACTTCTGGCCCTATGCCGATCACTTTTGCGGTTGTCAAGTGATTGTGGGGGAGACGAGTGAGATGGCTCTTTGTGTCCTCATTTCTAGCTTTTGCGGGTCTCCCGTGATGCCACGTCCAGTCTCATACTGACCTCTTCAGTGGTTGCCATGGTGATGTTGGGAGATACTATTTAAGTGCATCCCACGGGCCTGCTCCATTCCTACTGAAGAAGCCTGTGGATAAGGCATAAGGCATATGGAGGAGAAGCTACATCAGTGATGTCATTTGGCCGCCATCTTGAGTTTGGTAGAGTCTGTGGTGAGAGGTGTCATACGCTGTTCATAGCACTGTGTGTACACATTTTTGTGAGGGATATTTTTTTAATTTGAGTAAATATTCTTAAATGTGTGGCAAGCCTTCTATTAGCTCCCATTCCTTTTGCATGAGTGATTGTTCACATCAAAGAAGAGTGGGGGAGATAAGGAATGGATCTGGGAGCCATCTGATTAGTGGGAGCAATAGCGCATCTGATCCTTGCCTTTTAATCAGGGTCCTGTACGGAGGTGAGCATATACTAAACATGGGAGGTGATTGCATGCTAATTACAAGTGATTCATGCATTGAGGATAAAATTAACGTGCATGTGAGTTGTACTGGAGGATGGACCTTTTTATTGTTACAGTTTGGTTATTTCATTTGTGGTGTCATATAGTATAGGTTGCACTACATCATTTAATTATCTACAATATCTGGAGGGTGGAGTCAAATCACTTAATGGTGTGAGCAGCAACTGTTTGATTTATTGATTGTCATTTATTATTTACACTGTTTTTATATCTACAATATTTACACGGCGGTGACTGCACTGATTGTTATTTAGTATTGTTCTAGTTTACTGCCAATTTAGAAACTATGATTTAATGCCAACTTGGTGTACACATCCACTCCCTTCAGTTTGAGATGGTGTGCTATTACTCTAGTGTTGCTAGTGTTGGGGCTTTCCCCACTATTCCTCATCTGAAATTATTCATGTAATTGAGTACTTAGGTTGGTCTTGTGCTATTTTGTTTGTCAAATTTTTTATCTTTCATTTTAGTTTTTTTGCCATTATTTTGCCCTGGCCTTAAATATGTCATATTGTAAGTTGTGGGTGGTCCATTTCTGTCTGGTGTCTTGGGAAAGTTGGTCTGAGCGCCTTTGAAATGTTGACAATAAAATGCTGTTGTTCTTGCTTACCTACACTATAAGTTCCATGAGTAGGGAATAGGGATGAGCCAAACACCCCCAGGTTCGGTTCACACCAGAACCAGCGAACGGACTGAAAATTTGGGCGAACTTTAGAACCCCCGTTAAAGTCTATGGGACTCGAACATTCAAAATCGAAAGTGCTAATTTTAAAGGCTAATATGCAAGTTATTGTCCTAAAAAGGGTTTGGGGATCCGGGTCCTGCCCCAGGGGACATGTATCAATGCATACAAAAGTTTTAAAAATTGAAGTATTTTCGGGAGCAGTGATTTTAATGATGCTTTAAATGAAAAAAAAGTGAAATATTCCTTTAAATATCGTACCTGGGGGGGGAGGGGTGGGGGTGTCTATAGTATGCCTGTAAAGTGGCACATGTTTCCTGTGCCACTTAACAGTCCCTTCACAAAATGATATTTTTAAAGGAATAAAGGTCATTTAAAACTGCTTGCGGCTTTAATGTAATGTTTGGTCCTGGCATTATGGATGAAAATTAGTGAGACAAACGGCATGGGTATCCCCCCCCCCAGTCCATTACCAGGCCCTTTGGGTCTTGTATGGATATTAAGGGGAATCCCGCACCCAAATAAAAAAAAGGAAAGGCGTGGGGCCCCCAGGCCCTATATACTCTGAAAAGCAGTATACAGGCAGTGCAGACAAGACAGGGACTGTAGGTTTGTTGTTAAGTAGAATCTGTTTGTAATTTTGAACTGATACATTTTTAAAGTGTAGCTCCAGTCAAAAAAACAGAAAATTGTATACTCACCTTCCGTAATTTTCCTTTCCTGTTGCATCTCATGGCAGCATACACCTATGGGTTGTGGCTCCGCCCCCGCAACCTGAAGTAGTAGTAGTAGTGAGATATAAAAGTGCTTTTTAAAGACCATGTGGCTGGTTTGCAGATGGTTTCTGAAGAGACCCTGCAGGAGGGCCGCCCAGGAAGTCGCCATCGCCCTTGTAGAATGCACCCTTAATCCCTCAGGTACTCGTCTAACCAAGGAGCTTGGTTAGACGAGTAAGCTGTCTTTATGACTTTTACCAGCCACGCTGCAATAATGCGGGAAGTTGTTGCCTGTCCTCTTCCAGAGCCGTGAGGGATGACTAGGAGATTTTCCACTTCCCTCAGGTTACTGGTTCATAAGAGGTATGCCAGAATATTGGATTTGACATCAAGTGGATGTAGGTTCACCTGTTCCGTGGAAAGAGTGGGAAGGCATATTTCCTGATTAAAATGAAAAGAGGATGGGGACGTGGCCTGGAGCTTAATGGCGTAGGACGTGCAGAGTGAGAGCTCCGTCTGAGACTATATCCTTTTTGCTTATCCTTGTGGGGAAAACTTGCTAAATTACCCTACAGCGTGGATCACAGCGTCGGCTCTCCTTACAGCCCCTATGTCGCCTAGAAAGCGGACCTCAGAGGCTGCGGCTAAGCTGGCAAGATATTGCCACGACGGGCAGGGCAGCTTGGAGGAAGATTGCGCCGGCCCCCATCAGGCCTCTGAAGAGCCTTCTAATGACACCGCCAAGATCCTCAAGGCAGTCTCTGTCTGCCAGACCACGCTTACATCCAAAATAGAAGAAGTCAAAGTTGACATCTCACTTATCCGGCAGGACATCCAGAAGCTACGGGACAGAGTTTCTGACACTGCGCACAGAGTGAGCCACATGGAGGCGGACATTACCCCCTGCAAATAACCACCAAGCAACTCCAACACCAGCTCAGTGTCGTCCTCCATAAACAGGACGATATGGAGAACCGACTCCAGAGATGCAACCTCCGGTTTGTTGGACTCCCAGAGAAGGCTGAGGGGAACGATCCCCCTACCTACCTGCAAAACCTCCTCATCAAGACGTACGGCAGAGAGGCCTTCCCTGCAACCTTCGTAGTCGAATGCGCTCACCGCCTGGCCGCACGCCCCCGCCTGCTGGTGCACCCTGTTGTGGAAATTTTAGATGTATTTATTATATGTATTGTCATAAGAGTCCTCCTGTGTTCATTCTCCCCCAGCCCGCTCTTTTAGAGCTGACTGGGGCAGACTGACGCTGGTTGAGATCCGTTAGTGGATAGGTAGTGGATAATATCTTGGGGTTGGAAAGAAAGGTGTTTGCGGAGTGGGGGTATGTCCACCAGCAAAAGGGCCCCTGTACATTGTACAGACGATCGTCTGGGGACATATGCATGCTCTGTAGGCATTGTCTGTGTGCGGATGTGTGCACATCGTCTCTCCTGTGTCTGATCAGCACATGGAGATAGGCGGTGCACATCTGTAGATGGCTTTCCATTCACAAGAGATGAAGAATTATCCAAGTATACATTGTTCTCTGGAACAATGTATATATATTAAGGATTTCTATCAACGGAATTATAATCATTGTTCATTGCTTTTGTATGGTTTCCATCATTGAAAGCACTATGGTCTGTGTGCCATGCTGACTAAAAGGGGGCGTGTGCATTTCCTCTTGTGAATACCCTCCCCTTTAATGTATGTCATTTCCTGTGATGTCATTTTCTGTAGTAAGGAAGTCCAGCCTGTTGGGGGCAGGACTTCCTGTTTGTCATTCTTTGAGAGATAATAAAAGGCGATGTTGAGCCCCCAGGGGGGGGCAGAAGCATGGAACTGAGAACGTAGAAGGATGGTTGAGTCTGGTCATTGGGATGAATGTGTTGGAAGGTAACCTGAAAGCATTATATCATTAAGACGGAAATGGGTGCTTATTGGAAGCATAGCGGTAGATGGGGCTATGTGCATAGCATAGCAGCCAAATTGCTATGCTATATTGCGACTCCGGAGATGCAACCTCCGGTTTGTCGGACTCCCAGAGAAGGCTGAGGGGAACGATCCCCCTACCTACCTGCAAAACCTCCTCATGAAGACGTACGGCAGTGAGGCCTTCCCTGCAAACTTCGTAGTCGAATGCGCTCACCGCCTGGCCGCACGCCCCCGCCTGCTGGTGCACCCCCGAGAACCTTTATCGCCAAGCTCCTCAATTACCGAGACAGAGACACCGTGCTTCGTCTTACCCGGGAACGCGGCAACATACAGGTCGACAATGTGTCGGTGGCGTTCTTTCCATACTTCTCGGCCGAAGTCCAAAAGAAACGAGCGCAGTTCACGGAGGCTAAGAGGCAGCTACAGACCCGCAACATACCCTACGCGATGCTGTTCCCGGCGAGGCTCCGTGTGATACGCGATGGTAAAGTCCAGTTCTTTGAAGACCCCATGGCTGTTATACCCTGGCTGGAGAACCCTCAAGCCGAGGGACGAGCGAACCTCTGACCGTGACTTCACCCCTGCACAATGGAACCATCTGCGCTGTACCCGGGGATTGGCTGCACCCTTTGTCACCTGCCGCAGTGAGTTGAACTACCTACGTCTCCCTCTACCCTGGCTTCCTCTCCCACTCCCATCGGCAGGCCTCCACCGTACTTTTCACCACGGCATCGGACTGGATGTCGGTACCTAATCTGCCGCATCTCCCCCCCGTCCCCTATTCACGATCTGGGTTTTCCCCCCACGAACCTTCCACTGCCCCTTGGGTGCCCTCAGACGTTTCTCAGACCCTCACTTGGTACACCCTGCACACCCTTTTTGCCATTGTACTGTTGGCTCTGCAGTTTCCCTCTTTGAGTCACCCCTGATACCCTGCCATGGTCATCCCTGGACATGTATACCCCCCTTCTACCGCACTGACCTGGCATTTGTATCCAGTTTTGTATGATTTGTTTCCCTGGCCAGCGCTCACCTTCATGGCCGTGAAGAGTGGTTATCTGTTTATTTCGCCATGCTGGACCAGAGTTTGCACAATTACCACAGTTTATTTGGATTATATGTTCTGGATGCTATATCTGACCGTCTGTGTATTTTGTTTGCTAATTATGTATTATTTGCATTGCTTATTTCAGGTGGCGGGGCAGCGGATGGCTCCCCATGATCCGGGATTATACATCCCGGGCCGGGGGGTCGCCTAGCGGTCCGGGGCGGGCTCGTTCTCATGGCTCTTCTCCACGCTGGGTGGCCTGTCCAGTGCTCCCGATGGGGGGAGGTCAGAGGATTGTGTTTTCCGTGTGGTGGGTCCCCTATATCCTACGTATGTGTGACGCTCAATGTACTCGATTTCTGTATGCCCCGCCTATGTGCATCGGCCGGGAGACTGCTGCTGATGGGGGCGGTGCCTCGTGCCCTTGGCTGCTTCGCTCCCGGGGATGCTTGTGCCTTTATGTGCGGGTTCTCCGCCTGTCCCCGTGCGGCGCTCTCTCAGCGGCGCACCACGGGTGTTGGAGGAATGGCCACGATCCGGTATGCCCACGCGGGGGGGGGGCTTCTCTGGGGGGCCGGCTGTGCGCTCATATTTTTATTACCACCACATGGCTACACTTAAAGTTCTCACATGGAATGTCCGCGGGCTAGGGGCTAGGCCTAAGCGGGTTGCGGTCCTCACTTATCTGAAACGCTTGAGAGCAGATGTGATAGTCTTGGTCGAGACCCACCTTACGGGACAATCCCAGCTGGCCCTTAAAAAGCCCTGGGTAGCTGGTTTTATAGTGCCCCACATACCTCTAACTCCCGCGGGGTGGCCATTCTTATTGCTAAAACGGTGCAATTCCAACTCCACGAGCTGCAGTCGGATCCACAGGGTCGGTTCCTATTTCTCCACGCCACCATTGGTGGTCTGGAGATACTCCTCTTGGCATTTTATATCCCACCACCCTTTCAATTCCATGCACTCCAGGAGGGACTTGTCTTTATGGCTAGGTACCCTACAGTGCCAGCGATGTGGATGGGCGACTTCAACATGACCATTAACCCTAGCATGGACAGACTTGGAGCGTCCTCCTGGATGTCTCCACCCTCTCGCAACACTAGATTTGGTAGGTTTCTAGCTGAATTTGCTATGACGGATTCCTGGCGACATAAATACCCGACCAAAATTGCCTACTCCTGTTATACCCCCTCGCAACAGTCTCTGTCTCGCATTGATTTATTCCTGCTCTCCCCGGCTTTGCTACTTAACCTAGTGGACATGGGTTTTGGTACCAGAGTGCTCTCGGACCATTCCCCGTATTGGCTCACGCTAAAGTTACCTTCACCTTCTCCCTCGTGTCCCTGGAGACTGAACCCTTTTTGGCTCACAGTCCTTCCTGGACTGGAGTCCGTCCAGGGGGAATGGACATATTTTTTTGACACCAATGTGGGTTCGACATCCGCCGGGGTGGTTTGGGAGGCCTTTAAGTTACATGTGAGACAATCTGAGAGAAATCTGATTGGATTCCTTGAGGGGTGGTTTCGAAAGCTTTTCGGGGCTACTGTACTTAGCCCCTTATTTGCAATAGAACGTGCACATTGAGCCCCTGCAAAGGCTCGCCAAACGGGGGACCACCCCAGGCCAATAATGATTAAAATTCTTAATTATCAAGACAAAGTTTCCCTATTACGAGAAGCCAGGGTGAGGTGTGACATTAGGTATGAGGGAGCTAGAGTTTCTTTATACCCTGACTTCTCGTCTGATCTCCAGAAGCGAAGAGCTGAATTTCTTCCAGTCGCGACATGATAAAGTACAAGATAGATTATGCTCTTCTTTATCCAGCTAGCTTGAGGGTTATAGCACTTAGCAGGACTTTTTTCTTCAATACACGAAGGAGGCAGCCCAATGGCTGGAAGAGAACAAAAAAGAGTTATAAATCTACATAGATTGGGTTGGCTTGTTGATTTAAAAATTAGATTGTTTATAATTTAATATAATAATATAATATAATAACTTGCTTATAATTGGTTTATAACTTGCTAGGTGGGAGGTGATGGGGGTAAGGTGGGGGTATGATATATCAAAAATGTGCACGTTTATTTCACGTATAAAAAGGACAAGGGGGGGTTGGGTGGTGAGGGATGGAGACAAAAAGAATGCAAGCAAGTGTGTGTGGAGGGGGGCAGTTGTGCTCCCGGCTTTGGGTTTGTTTTTTGAGTGTAGTGCTAATTAGGAATGGTGGAAGCAAGTGTTGGGTGGGTGGTAACAAGGTCACGAGCATACCCCTAGGGGGAAGCCCTGTTGGGCAAGGTGGGAGGGATGGGGGGGGGGCTTCTAGCTATAGAAAGTGGGAGGGTTAGGGTGGGAAGGGTGGGTAATGTTGAACCAATATATTTATACACAAGTAGGAGGATTTACTTTATAGGTGGAGATAGGGGGAGATATTACACTTGGAGGGGTAAGAATCGAAATCACTTTAAACTACGCAAGTGGGAAGGGCACGTTTGCAATTCTAAGGGAAAGGGTCGATTGTTTACTTGTGTTTTTTTTTTTTTTCCACCTCTTTTCTCTTTTATATATTTTTTCTCTCTTCTTCAAACCGCCCGATTTTATAAATTTATAGATTCTTAAGTTGAGATGCAGGTGAAAAAAATCAGAATAGTATCGTGGAATGTGCGGGGTTTGGGAGATCCGACCAAGAGGGCCGTGGTATTATCGGCATTAGAGGGCAAAGGGCCCAGATTGTTATGTCTCCAAGAGACACATTTGACTGGGGAGTCGGTTCCGCTCCTCAGAGGTCGGAAGTTCCAGACCCAATTTCATTCTGTATTCTCAACATATGCAAGAGGGGTGAGCATTTTGATCGATAAGGAGGTCTTGTTTTCCTGTTATAACAGTTGCATAGACGCTAAGGGTCGTTATATCTTTTTGTATTGTCGAATTGAAAATAACCCATATGTGATAGCAAACATATATGTTCCACCCCCATTTAAACTGGAGATTCTACATGAATTAATATCATTTATAATAGATAAACCTGATATCCCCGTTATAGCAGTAGGGGACTTTAATGAAGTTTTGGATAAGTCTTTAGATAGATTTCCAATAGTAAATACAACAGTAGTACAGGATAAGACGAGATTATCTCGCTTCTTATATGAAGTGGGCCTATGCGACTCGTGGCGTACTCGGCACCCGCTGGAGCGCCAATACTCCTGCTTCTCAACGTCTTTTTCTACATTATCTAGACGAGATATGGCCTTGGTGAATAGCCACGCTCTAGCTCTGGTAGACGCTGTAGAATACGGCCCGCGGGGCGTATTAGACCACTCTCCTTTGATTTTGACCCTTATCGTTGGGGAAAAGTAGCATTTTGGGCAATGGAAAATTGACCCCTCATGGCTAGAGATACTAACTGACCCAGATCGATTAATATCTGAATTGAGAGAGTTTATTAATATAAATGCTGGCACAGCATCGGCGGGAGCGGTATGGGACTCATTAAAAGCTTTTTTAAGAGGACTTTTTATTCAGCAAATAGCCAGAATTAAAGCGGAGATGAAGAATGGGGAGGAGGAAGCTAGGAACACTGTGTTAGCGGCAGAAGAGCAGTATATTATTAATCCAACTCCATCTACACAGAAGGTATGGTTGGATAAGCAGCAAGAGTATAAGATGTTTATCAGGAGAAAGATTGATAATAGATATATATTTCAGAGACAAGCGAACTTCGGGGAAGGAGAAAAAGTGGGTCGTTTATTGTCTTTACTGGTTAAAGCAAATACCGCTCCCTCAATGGTATTAGCAGTTAGGACCCTACAGGGAGAGATTACTTCTGAACCTACAGTGATCAAGAGTATATTCCACCATTACTATAGTTCTCTATATAAATCCCAGAGGGGTGGAGATGGGGGCATGATGGCTATTTTCTTGCGCAACATAAATACACCAACGTTATCAGTAGAAGAATTTATGTTTATGGAGGCTCCAATTACTATCGATGAACTCCGAAAAGCTGTGGCTGAGATGCCCAACCTAAAATCACCAGGACCTGATGGGTTACCCATTGAGGTTTATAAAAGATATGGAGAGGCCCTGCTGCCAGAGCTGCTGACGACGTTGAGTCAGGCCCTGGTGGACGGTACGTTGCCTTCCTCGTTGTTGGAAGCCACCATAGTGGTTATCCCCAAGGAGGGTAAAGACCCTATGGATCCTGCTTCGTATCGTCCGATTTCACTTTTAGGTACTGACATAAAGATTTTAGCCAAAATATTGGCAACATGTTTAAAAAGGTGCATTCACAAGCTTATCCACTCTGACCAGTCGGGATTTATTCCGAATAGGTCTACCAGTATTAATATACACAGAACTCACCTGAATATTCAGATACCGGTAGAAAATTGAGGCTCCAGGGCCATATTGACCCTGGATGCAGCCAAGGCATTTGACAGCCTTGAGTGGGAATACTTGTTCGCGGCTCTTGCCAGATTTGGGTTTGGAGCAAATTTTATCAAATGGATAAAATTGCTCTACACTAACCCAACAGCGAAAATTAAAATCAACAATGAGTACTCTGATGTGTTCCTCCTGGAACGAGGTACAAGACAGGGTTGCCCCCTTTCCTCTCTATTGTTTGTTCTGGCAATAGAGCCATTGGCCATTGCTATTAGAGCTAACTCTGATATACAGGGATTCAGGAGAGGCCAGACGGAGGAAAAGATTGCATTGTTTGCCGATGATATCCTGCTCTTTTTGGGGGATACCCAAGCCTCATTAAAATCGGCAATGGATACGGTTAGAGAATTTGGTCAAATGGCTGGACTATAAATTGGGATAAATCTGCATTACTTCCGATAGAAATTGGGGCTACCCATATATCACAGGACATTTCCAACTTGAAGGTAGTGGAGAAATTTAAGTATTTGGATAGCAAGGGATGTTAATCTATACTTGGAAGATAACCTAGCCCCTCTTTTGCTGAAGTTGAAACAAAAGGCAGATATATGGAGCCGCCTCCCTCTCTCGATGGCGGGTCGCTGCAATCTGATTAAGATGGTATGGCTTCCCCGAATTTTATACCTACTCCATAACTCGCCGATTTGGATAGGTTTGAGGTGGTTTAAGAGAATAGAATCTCTATTTAGAGTCCTTATATGGAGAAAAGGGCCGCCTAGGATTAGCCTACGGATATTGCAGTTGCCACTGGAGGAAGGGGGGATGGCGGTTCCACATCCTAGACTCTACTATCTAGGGGCACAGCTGCAGCATCTAGCAGGAGGAGGAGGAGGAGGTTTAAATGGGGGTACGCCTTGCCACCACTTGATGATGTTAGGATGCCCACATAATATACTTACAGAGGCCCTTGAGGCAAATTCATTTGCTATACGCTGTCCAACGATTAATCAGATTGTTAAACTTTGGAAATCAGTTAAGGCTCTACTAGGATATCAGGGGGAATCTGTACTGGCCCCCCTATGGGATAATAGAAATTTAAAAGGGGAAAACACTGCGCTATAGTTTGTGAAAAGATGGCCACAACAGCCAAAACAGCAGCCAACACTAAAAACAAACAAAGTTCAACAGATAAAATAATAAAAACAGTGTAGCGCTTCAATAATAATAAGTGTAATCAACACAAATTATAAAAATAATAATAGCAAAACAAAAATCGCACAAAACTAAATGCCTGAAAGTAAAAGTCCAACATAAGGCACTCATTCCACTATGTTGATGGCATAGGAGTGACCAAACCGTCACATGGAAGGAAAATGGTGTACTGGACGAATATGTTCATGCAGGTAGACTTGATTGTAAACATCAGTGAATAGTAGATAAATACTTCTTACCGGAACAGTTGGACTCACACAGTCATATGACGGCTGAGTCTGGAAGGCTTGGGGTCACAGTCAAGGACCAAGGAGTGTGAGGAGAGAGGTCAGTTGAGCTAGTGGAGGAGCTCCAGGCGGTTGTAGGCTCAAAGATGGATCCTTTCAGATGGAACATCAAAGGTTGAAGTAATCAAGCTCAAACGCAGCCCGTTGGACCAGTACTCCAGCCTCCCCCGAATGGGGAGGGGGGTGTTTGTAAAGTTTTAAACCAAAACCATGGAGAAAAGGGAAAAGAAAAAAAGGCTCCACATGGTGCGGGTCAAACGATATAAAAACGTTGGTTTATTGAAGTCAAAAGGTAATAAATGACTTAGTGATCACATAAAAAAACGAAATGAGCTTAAAAGCAATGTGGGGTACCAACAGCTCGGGCGAGCTGTTGGTACCCCACATTGCTTTTAAGCTCATTTCGTTTTTTTATGTGATCACTAAGTCATTTATTACCTTTTGACTTCAATAAACCAACGTTTTTATATCGTTTGACCCGCACCATGTGGAGCCTTTTTTTCTTTTCCCTTTTCTCCATGGTTTTGGTTTAAAACTTTACAAACACCCCCCTCCCCATTCGGGGGAGGCTGGAGTACTGGTCCAACGGGCTGCGTTTGAGCTTGATTACTTCAACCTTTGATGTTCCATCTGAAAGGATCCATCTTTGAGCCTACAACCGCCTGGAGCTCCTCCACTAGCTCAACTGACCTCTCTCCTCACACTCCTTGGTCCTTGACTGTGACCCCAAGCCTTCCAGACTCAGCCGTCATATGACTGTGTGAGTCCAACTGTTCCGGTAAGAAGTATTTATCTACTATTCACTGATGTTTACAATCAAGTCTACCTGCATGAACATATTCGTCCAGTACACCATTTTCCTTCCATGTGACGGTTTGGTCACTCCTATGCCATCAACATAGTGGAATGAGTGCCTTATGTTGGACTTTTACTTTCAGGCATTTAGTTTTGTGCGATTTTTGTTTTGCTATTATTATTTTTATAATTTGTGTTGATTACACTTATTATTATTGAAGCGCTACACTGTTTTTATTATTTTATAATAGAAATTTAGCTGAGCTAGCTAAAGTGGAAAGATGTAGGGAATGGGCGAACCAAGGGATAAACCAACTAATTCAAATATTTCAGGGTCCAGATATTAAATCATTTGCCAGCTTAAAGTTTGAGTTTTCATTGTCCAACCGCTCATTTTATAAATCTCTCCAGGTTAGACATGCAATCCAGTCACAATTTGTACCTCAAAAGGTCCAGTGGGTCCAGATTCCTGTGCTCTCACAAATTATGTCCTCGGACACGCTCAAGGGTTTGATTTCTTACCTGTATTCCAGATTTGGGGATAAAGTGCTAGATCGTGAAGGCCTGCTTAAAAATAGAAGAAGATGGGAGAGCGACGTGGGTCCATTGTCAAACCCCGAATGGGATTGTATAGTGGAACAGGGAACTAGGGTGTCAGTTTCCCCCTCACAGAAGGCTACCCAGCTTTTTTTTCTATCGGGTGTATTATACCCCTAAGAAGATGTTTAAACTGGGCTGGAAAAATAATGATCAATGCCCTAGATGTGGATTAACCAGAGACTTTATTCATATGCTTTGGCGGTGTCCAAAATTATTTAGGTATTGGTTGCAGGTTATAGACCAGATCAATAGAATTTTTAATTTAAAATTACTAGCAATGGCCAGGACTTGTCTTTTGGCAATACCCGAGGGACGCACAATTCCTAAGGATGCTACTATACCAGTTATTAGATGTCTCTTTCAAGTAAGAAATTTAATCGCGCAACAATGGCAGTCACATTCGGCCCGCTAGTCGAAACTTGGCTAGCAAGTATAAAAAACACAATTTGTAATGAGAGGGTCTTTTTTATTAAACAGGGTAATAAGAAGAAGTTTTTGAGGATATGGGGTTCTTGGCTACAGAAGTTGGGGATGTCTCCATAAGTAGACAGGCGGGAATAGGGGTTGCTTCAGGAAATAGACCCTACCCTTTTTTTTTTCTTTTTTTTTGTTCTTCCTCTTTCTCTGCTTCTCTTTTTTGTGTTGGGCCAGCTCTCCTCTCTCCCAAGGTTGCTCTGGCGGCCTCCGACTGATTTTTGCGTTAATTAGTCATTGAGGATCGCCATGGAGCCGGGGAGGGGGGAGAGGGAAGTTTGATTAAAATTGGGTAAACGTAACGATCCTATGGCGATTATGGGGGGGTAGGGGGTGGGGGGAGGGGGCAAGGAGAAGGGTAAGCAAACCAAAAGTGTATTTTGGATAACATTAAGTGTTGAAGTGGTTTTCGTCTACAGTATATTTTTATCTTTTTTGCTATTTGCTAATGTTATTTAAATTCTATGTGAGCATAATCAATCCTTGAATGGATAAAAATAAATAAGAAAAAGCTACCTAATTAAATAAGCTACGATGATGTGGAACCGTGAAGAGACATAAATGAGCTGCAAGGTGAATTGAGTCTCCTACATAAGATCACTGAAGTGGCAAAAAAAAAAAAGTTACATGTGAGACTGGTGCTGTCCACCCGCATCAATAGATACAAGGCAACATCAAGGGTAGCGCTGCGATAGTCGGAGGAATGGCTGAACTCCCTGGAACAGATATTCCAGATGGATCCTTCGGCTGCTAACGCATCCCTCGTCCGACTACAGGCTAGACTGACCAATCACTTGCACTATGAACAGGCCAGGAGAGGCATATTCTTCAGCCGACAACGTGCATTTGAGCATGGTGAACGTGCGGGCAAACTGCTGGCCTACATGGCTCACCTCGATCACAGCCCTACGGTCGTGGTCCGACTCCAGGCAGCCGATGGGACCATGGCCTCGGACCCTGACCTGGTGATGGAGGAGTTCAAACGCTTCAACTCCAACCTCTACACGTCCACAGCATGACACACACATGGCGAACTCGCCAACTTCCTACAATATATTGATTTCCCCTCCCTTACCCAGTCCCAGAGAACTCAATTGGAAGCGCCCATATCCCTAGATTGTATAGTAGAGGCCATGGCACAACTCCCTCCCTCCAAAGCTCCGGGCTTGGATGGTCTTCCCTTTGAATTTTACACGCGATTCCAAGAGGTCCTTGCCCCTAAACTTCAAGCTCTATTCGCCCACATATCTGAATCAGAAACTCTCCCGCCATCGATGGGTGAGGCCCTCATAGTTTTAATCCTCAAACCCGGTAAGGACCCCATCTACCCCAAATCCTATCGCCCTATTTTGCTCCTACAATTAGATATTAAAATCCTGGCCAAAATCCTTGCTCTGAGACTCAACAAAGTAATACTAAGCTTGATCCACCCAGATTAAACAGGGTTCATGCCCCAAAAGAACACTGCCTTCACTCTCCGCAGACTTTTTATGAACATACAATCCACGCATGACAACATCGTATTGAGAGTGGTGGTGAGCCTGGACGGCGTAAAAGCGTTCGACTCCGTGGAATGGAGCTATCTATGGGAATGCCTGTCCAGATTCGGGGTTCGGACCTAAATATATTAAATGGCTGAGGCTCCTCTACCAGGCTCCCACCGCTCGGATCCAGGTCAACGGCAGGATCTCAAACCCCTTCCCACTATCTCGGGGCACCCGCCAGGGCTGCCCGCTCTCTCCCCTTTTGTATGCTCTAGCCGTCGAGCCACTGGCCATTGCCATCAGAACCCACCCACGCATCAGGGGCCTACGCGCAGGCTGTCTGACTGAGACTGTAAGCCTCTATGCGGACGATATGCTCCTTTACTTGGAGGACTTGGGCCCGTCCCTTGAGGCTGCTCTGAGACTTATAGAGCGGTTCAGGGAATATTCCGGTCTTACAATTAACTGGGCCAAGTCTCAGATACTTCCCCTAGATCCAGGCGCCCCATCCACGGAACAGGCGGCGTTACCTCTAGCTAGGATGAGCCAGATTAAATATCTGGGGGTCCAGTGCTCCAGAGCATTGATTGATTACATCGCACTGAATATTGAACCCCTATTTTCTTTTCTCAAAACTAAGACCCAGATGTGGTCCCGACTCCCACTCGGAGTCATGAGGCGCATAAACCTAGTCAAGATGATTCTTCTCCCTAAATTACTTTACCTATTCTGGCACGCTCCCCTCCTGTTTTCCCCAGGATTTTCAAGTCCATGGAAAGTATTCTCAATACTTTTGTATGGGGTGCCTCCCGACACAAGCTTTCGTGATGCACGCTGAAATGTCCCACCCACTTGGGCAGTACTGCCCTCCCGGATCTTGCGTTTTACTATTTGGCCTCCTAGCTGTCACACTTCTACTACTACAATCAAATAGATAAAGATCGCTACATGTCACTTGTATGCCCCGCACATAGACGTCACCTTACTCATCCGTTTCAACTCCTCCTTTGTGCCCCCCCCCCCCCCGGCTCTGCACAACCTAAAGACAGCATGCTCTCCAACCATCGCAGGGTATGGCAACAGGCCACAGATGTGATCGGGGCCCCGCACTTCACACACACACACCCCTGTGGGATAATCCTCAGCTTCCCGAGCTACAGACGGTTCCACATCAAGATCAATGGGCAACTGCGAGCATACTGTTCCTCTACCAAGTCCTTGACGGTGGGGCGATTAGATCATTCCAGGCTCTCAAGGCCGAGTTTGACCTCCCCAACCTCATGCTCTTTAGATACCTCCAACTACGGCATGCCCTCCACACGCAGTTTGTGGGTCCCATCCCTAGACTGGTAAGACTGCCACTTGTGTCTGTGATGGTTGGCCATGACCCAAGTGGGTTGATCTCCTTTTTTTACAATCAACTCCTCACGCCGACGACCACTGCTCAGGCCTACCGGCTTAAGCTAAGGTGGGAGGTGGACTTGGACGTCGTGGAGGATGCGGATTGGGAGACTGCATTTATTATCAGACATACTTACCCATTTGTACATGTTACACAGATCTTACCTGACCCCCGTCCGCCTATCCAAATTCAAGCGGAATTATAGCTCGTCCTGCCCCAAATGCAGTGACCCTCTGGGCACGTTCTACCACCTGCTGTGATCCTGCCCCAGACTTCAGGACTACTGGTCCCAGGTGGTGAAATTCCTTCACGACCAAATGGGATCCCCACTGACTCTGTGCCCTCGCCAATGCCTGCTGGGCATCCTTCCTCTGCCTGAAGAGGAAAAATATCTCATTATTTTCCTACAGGAGTCATTGTTCCTGGCCAGGATGCAAATTGCTCGGGGATGGATTGGGTCGTCCCCACCCACTGTTCAACAGTGGTGGGGGGCAGTCAATGCCACCCTTCCATATAAAAGGGCATTGTACATGCACAGGGTCTGCCCAACTAAATTCAATAAAATATGGGACAGATGGATGGCTACCTCCTCCACATGTACGACATAGGACTAGTATCTTAATATGGTAGGCCACCCACTCCGCTCTTGTCTGTTTTTCTGAGCTGAATCTGGTTGGTCACTAATCCTCTCTTCTCGTAAGCCCCACCTGGCTCCGCCGCACCGGTCCACGCACACTTTTCTGCCTACACCTTGGAGAGGTGACGGCCGGATCCCTGGGGGGTTGCCCCCCCCCCCGCTATATATATACTCTGTATGCAAACTTACTCCTTCTTGTGTCAGATGTGTTATCCTTCTATTTGGTGCATGTTGCACCGTACTCACATGTTTGTTATATCCGATTTGTATGCTCAATAAACGTTGTTTGAAATCAAAAAATGAAAGGAGGATGCCACTTTCGGGATGAAGCGATCCGAAGGTTTCAGAACTACCTTGTCTGGGTAGATGGTTAGGTATGGTTCTTTTGCCATCAGTGCATGCATTTCCAAGACCCTTTTGGCTGACGTAATCGCTATCAGGAAGGTGATTTTGAGGGTTAGATCCCATAGAGAGGCTCCCTCAACTGGAAAGAATGGTTCACGGGACAGGAAATCCAGCACTACCGAAAGATCCCAAGTTGGAAAGGAGGGTTTCCTGGGAGGTCTTAATTTTAGACAGGCCTTCTGGAACTGAGAAAAAGAGGCTCTTGTGCCCACTTCACACCTGTTATAGCTGATAGAGCTGATACATGCACTTTCAGGGTATTCGACCCAAGACCTTTGTCGAGACCTAGCTGCAGGAACTCCAGGATCTGAGCAACTGTTGGAGATGAAGGGTCCCAGGCTTGTTGTTGTGCGATCGAGAGGAACTTGTCCCAGATTTTTTTTGTAGGTGTTATTGGTGGTAGCCCTTCTGGCTTGAAGAAGAGTGTTTATCACTTTCTGGGAGCAGCCCTGAGCTATGAACCTAGCCCTTTCAGTCTCCAGGCTGTCAGGTGTAATTTTTCCGGTTACGGATGGAGGAGTTGTCCCTGAGAGAGTAGATCCGCTGTCATGGAAAGCAGCAATGGTTCTGCTGTATTCAACTGAAGCAGGGTTCAACTGAAGCAGGCCAAAAGGGCCAGACTGCTATTACTGTAGACCTTGAGTTCTTGAGTCTGAGTAGAAGCCTCGGAATGATTGGTGTTGGTGGAAAAACATAGCCTAGGCGGAAGTTCCAGTTTTGTTGCAAACAGTCCATGCCTTCTGCCGAAGGAAAGGGAACTCTCGCCAGGTACCTCTGGCACTTCGTGTTGTTCGGTGTCGCTGCCAGATCTATATCTGGACCCCCCAAGTTTTTGTTATCAGGGAAAAAGCTTGGTGGCTTAAGGCCCACTCGTGGTTGGATACCAATTCTCGGCTCAAGGTGTCGGCTATTTGATTCTGGACACCTGGCACATATGTTGCCCTCAGACTGGCTAGATTCAGCTGTGCCCATTCAAAGACTGGTCAGACTTCTTGCAACATGGAGCGACTCCTGGTGCCTCCTTGCCTGTTGACATAGGCGACTGCCACTCGATTGTCCATTCTCAGTAGGACTTTCTTCCCTTTCAGGAAGGGGCTGAAAGCTAGTAGTGCTTTGAATGTCATTTATAATATATTGGAAACTACATTGTGTGTCTTGAACGGCCAATGACCTTGGACTGCGTGGTGACAGTAGTGTGCTCCCCATCCTTCCATGCTGGCATCTGAGGTGATTACTTCTTGAGAAGGGAGGACAATGCGTTTGCACCTCTTTAGATTGTGTGATCTGGTCCACCACCAGAGTGTTTGCTTCACCTCCTTTCGAATCACTATTGGCTGGGTCATTGACACGCCATTCCATTGTTTTAGAAATTATGTTTGAAGAGGCCTGGTGTTCCATTGGGCCCATTGGACCATCAGGATAGTTACTGAGAATGACCATAGAATACTGAGACACTCCCTGGCGGGAATTGTGGTGGCCGTGAGTAGTCTCTTTGTTTTCTGGATCAGGATGGGAATTTTCTCTTCCGGGAGTTCTACTGAGGCAGGTGTCCAGTTCTGCGCCCAAAAAGATCATTCTCTGCGTGGGACTTAGGCTGCTCTTCCCCCAGTTTATCAGCCACCCAAATTTCTGTAGCGTGGAGATTAGGATTGCTCAATGCAGTAAGAGGGAGTCTCGGTTGTCTGCAAGCAGAAGGATGTCATCTAGATAGTGGTGAACTCTTAGGCCTTGTTCCCTTAATAGGGCTATCACTGGGAGTAAGACTTTGGTAAATGTTTTCCAAGCGGTGGAGAGTCCGAACGGGAGACTTTTAAATTGGAAATGTTGATGGCCTATTACAAAGTGGATACATTTCTGAAATGAGGTGGGAATGAGACCATGCAAGTAAGCGTCTTGTAAATCGATGGAGAGCATCCAATCTCCTATGTTGATGGTCTGGAGAATTGTCTGCAGGCTCTCCATTTTGAATGCTTCTACTTGGATTAGACGATTGAGGTTTTTTAAGTCCATGACAGGACGTAGGTCCCCTGTTTTATTCTTTACCAGGAATAGAGGGGAATAGAATCCTTTCCCTCTTTCTGGTAGTGGAACTTCCACTATGACTTGTTTCTAGCTGAGATCTTAAATATATTCATTCAGCAGAACGAGATGCTGGTAATCTTGTTACACAGAAATGGTCCCTTGGTTGCTTTCGAAAACTCTATTTGTGGCCGAATTGGACAGTCGCTACTGCCCATGGATCCTTTATTGCCTCCACCAATACCTGCTTGAACCACCTGAGCCTGGCTCCTACTACAGCTGGTTGGGCAGGCTCACCTACAAAAAGACTTCTGATCCCCTGTGGTAGGGGTCTTAGCTTTCTGGAGCTTGAGGAAGGATGATTGAGGGTTCTTCCAATTCCTCCTATACTCTCTGCCAGGTCTGTAGGATCTTGCCTCCCTATATTTGTCTGGGAGATTTCGCCTGGAGGCTGGCGGCCTTCGCTGTTTAAACCTTCTATCCGAAGGGATAAGACCCGATTTTTCACCGGTAACTTTTGAAATGGTCGAGTCTAGTTTTTCCCCGAAGAGATTCACCCAGCCAAAGGGAATCTTACACCAATTTGACTTTGAGGATGGATCCGCTGAC
Source organism: Lithobates pipiens (assembly GCF_037356315.1). NCBI lineage: Eukaryota > Metazoa > Chordata > Amphibia > Anura > Ranidae > Lithobates > Lithobates pipiens. The sequence goes on along the minus strand of NW_027507764.1, from coordinate 485,581,010 downwards.
CAGGGCTTCAGCCAAAGTGCCCTTCTGGCCATTACTGAGCTCAGCATTGCCCTTGATGTAGATTTTATTATATCTACAGAGGCTTCTGCGACAAAATCGCCTGTGAGAGACAGTTGCTGGAGGGCTGAGATTACTTTCTCTTGCTCCACTCATTCTGTTATCAGCTTCTCGGCATTGGAGGACCAGTTGAAAATAGCCCTACCGACAGCTGCTAGTGCCACAGCTGGCCTACATGCGCCCCCTGCCAATAGGTAGGATCTTTTAAGATCTAAGTCGATTTTCCTATCCAGCACATCCTTAAATGTAACTGCATCTTCATTTGGGATCGTCACATGTCTGGTAAGACGCATCAGAGAAGAGTCCACCACTGGCGGAGTCACCAATGGGGTGACGTTAGGCTTTTTCAGAGGGTAAAGCTTTGCTAAGCTGTTAGTTAGGCTGATCTTCTTTTATGGTTTTTGCCATTCCTCTTTAATTAGATCCTCAAGCTCATCAATAAACGGGAAGGGCTCAGGATCTTTTTTGAGGTTTGGAAAATATTTCCTCACTTTTTGAGAAGTTTCTCTTTCCTCCACCCAATCGATCGCTTCCTTCACTGATTTAATGAAGGGTTTAATCAGTGCGAAGTCGAACCCGGTAGATGTGTCTATGTCATTGTTATCCGACAGAGGATCTGACATCAGAAAGGAGCGGCAGATGAGGTGCCTTGCAAAGGTCTACTAGTTTCTGGCACTGTGATTTGGAGGGGCGATTCTTTGGCTGGGTCGCTAGGTTCCAATTCCCTGTCTTTCGTTGCTTCATTAAAGCACGTACAACAGGCCAGCCTATCTGGAAGGGCTATTGCGCCACAAATCCAGCATGAATTCCCGGATGGACGGAGGCTCCGAGCGCGAAGAGAATGCCTGCGCGTAGGGGATCTCCTGTTGTAGGAGTGGCCATGTTGAGAGTAGGATCTTGATCGGCTCCTCCTGTGACCTCCACTCTCCCTGCGCCTTGAACAGCTTCTGACATGATCTCGGTTTTGTCTGTGACTTGAGCGACTCCTTCTTTAGCATCTTGAGTGCGATGATCTGGATGACCTGATAGAGCTGTGCAATTTAGACAGCATTAGTGACAGGCTCTCTTTTTCCTCTTCGTACTTACCAAGTCGACCCCTCTTACCTATTAGGCTGGCAATGGTCTGCTGGGGCAGCGGCCTCCATGAGGAGTGATTCCTAAAAACGAACGGAAGTCAGTGTGCAAAAAGGCAGGTAGGGAGATATGCAGAGTTGCAAGGAAAGAATACCCAAAAGAAACTAAGAAAAACTGACCTTATAGCCCTGAGAGAAACAAGGAAGAAAATGTAGTAATAAATGATCGAAAAAGTCTGAAAAAATTCTTATTTTGAAATGCAGCAGCAGCCACAGTACACAAGGGAAAGTGCTGTTTTTGAATTCACCACCGCCGCCGTCTGCAGCACTGATGTCATCTCGCGCATGCGCAGAAGCATTCCCCGACGTCCGACTCCATCTTGGGAGCTGCCAAACAGACAGAGAGGTGAGGTACTGGTCACCCGCGCATATGCTGAAGTGCTGAACGTTCGGCACCCGGGGAGAGAGGAACTACAGAGCTCAGCAAGTGGAAAGAGTACAGATCATTGGAAAAAGCACAGGTTAGAGGCCGCTGCACAATAAATCTATTTAAGATTTGTAAATAAGAATGAGACCCCTGAGCTCTAAATCTCTTATCCGTCAGGTCAAACCCGACAGAATAGGTAGAGAATCAGTGCGTCCACAGCCCACATAGTAGGAGCCGAGGCAATTGGTGGGGGTAAAGAAGGGAGTCATTAGAATTCAGCCGCCTCTCTCTATTACTAATTACTCCTACTCGCCATTCAACCCCCAAAATAAGAAGGGAAAAATAGAGGGAGGGGTAAGGGGGGAGGAGGAAAAGAAAATTATAATGGGGGATGTTGGGGGCCAGTTTCAGTGGTAGTCTGTTACGGGGCTCCTAGGGGTCCCCCTAGGTTATCGTTTAGCAAGCCCCCGTGCAATAAGTTCTCAGTCTGCACATATAGGAGTAACCAGTGGACACTTAGTTAGCGTGTAGCTGAAAACAGGTAGGATAAACCATCAGTCTTCTTCTTGTCCCATGTGGTCCCCTCTGGCTGCTCTGGGCATTCCGGTCTTAGAACCTTCTGGGCGTTGCGACCTTCGTTTCTTGTTAAGCCTCTATTCAGGGGTGGAGAGAGGAGAGTTCAATGGCATTTTTTCCAGGGAAACCTCCTGAAACTCTGCATACCATTCTGGCAGTGGGGTATAGTCAAGATCCAACGCCATACAGAAGTCCTGTAAATCATCAGGTGTACGTAGAGTGTGCTGGTGTCCATTCAGGTTTACTGCCAGTAAGCTGTTAAATACTCTCTGTAGGGTTGGGATAATCTGGGCCGAATACACTGATTCCGGTATCCCTCCGACCTTGATATTATTCCTCCTTCCTGTTGTCCAAATCTTCCAGGTGTCTATTCATCTCAATGAGATGATGATTTTGTGAGCTGGATACCTTTTCCAGCCTGCGTATCGCCTTGTCCCTGTGTCTGCCTGCAGCCTCCGCTCCCCCCATCCTCTCATTCAAAGCTAGCAGGTTAGACTTCAAGTCCGTTATGGCGGCAGAAAATGTGGCTATAATATCAGCTGCTATCACCGACATGTCTGCCAGGGTGAAGGGATGATTAGGGTGCGCTGTCCCCCTACCTGAGTCCTCCAGGGCAGACTGGGAGTCCTCACTGAATTCCTCCTCATGGTGTTCCGGCGCCATCTTGGTCATCTCCAAGCCACCACCCTGTTTTGTTTTAATCAGGTGTGCGATGTGCCGCGATGGGGTTGTCACTGACCCTTTCCTCGGGTGTGAATCTCTGGAGCTGTGGAGCCTTTTGCCCGGCATCGGAGCACAGTGGGTTGGGTGAGATAGGCTGATGCGGGCCGCGTGTGTGTGTGTGCCGTTGCTCTCTCAGAACGCGTCCATACCCATTGCGTGCCAAGTCACGCCCCTCTAGGGGTAGATTTAATCTCACTTCCTGTTGTCTCCTTCAGTTTGCAAGTAGGAGACACTTGTAAGTTGGATGTTTGAAAGTAGGAGCCTGCCCTATATGCTCTGAAGAAATTTGGGCCTAAGGTGTTGGTGTTGCCACAACACTGTAAGCCCTCACAGCTACTCTTGGTGGGCGCTGAAACGCCCTGCTGTGAACTATTATATCAAGAATTGTAATTACAAGCCATTGTTGAACAAAGGTAGAAAAATTGGGCCTTTGGTGGTGGTGGTGGTGGTGGTGCTGCTGGTGCCACAACACTGTAAGTCCTCACAGTTACTCTTGGTGGGCTTTGGAACGCGCCCTGCTGTGAAATATTATATCAAGAATTGTAATTACATGCACCTGTTGAACAGGGGCAGAAAAATGGGCCTTAGGCACTGGTGCCACAACACTGCAACACCTCACAGAAACTCTAGTTGGAGTGCAGGAATGAGCCCTGCTGAAAAGTATTACATCAAAAATTGTAATTACACGCCCCTGTTAAACAGGGGCTGAAAAATTGGGCCTTACGCACTGGTGCTGGTGCCACAACACTGCAACCACTCACAGATAGTGTAGTTGAGTCCAGCAACGAAACCCTGCTGCAAAATATTGAATCAAAAATTGTAATTACATGCCCCTGTTAAACAGGGGCTGAAAAATTAGGCCTTAGCCACTGGTGGCGGCTCCCAGAACCAAAAATGTTCTTACAAGCTATCAGCATGATCATTGAGGAGGAAAAGGATAGCCACTCAGCATCAGCATAGGCAGTCTTGAAGGGATCTGACATTTAAAAAAAAAAAAAATCATTCTGTTACATAAGCATCAGGTGCTTGGTAGCTGGTGGTGATCCAAGACTGATTCATTTTTATGAAGGTCAGTGGATCAACCGAGTCGGTGGACAGGCGCACCCTGTGATCGGTTACAAAGCCTCCAGCAGCACTGAATTTGCATTCAGAAAGAACGCTGGATGCAGGACAGGCCAGTAGCTCAATTGCATACTGTGCAAGCTCTGGCCAGTGATCCATCCTCAAGACCCAGTAATCCAGAGGATTTTCGGTGGGAAAAGTGTCCAAGTCTGATCTTGCCCCTAGGTATTCCTGCACCATGTAAATCAGATGCTGGCAATGGTTTCTGGAACCGATCATACCTTGGGGCTGCGGTCTACAAAATTGTCTGAACGCATACTGAAGCCTCAGCAACATGTTGTCCAGGACCAGGAATTTGTAACCTCCAAGTCTCTGGGTACGCGTTGCACAGACCTTTCTGCAAGGCCTCCCGAAGGTGTTTCATCCTCTGCTCCCTCTGCGATGGCAAGATAAGGTCCGCAACCTTACCCTTGTAACGTGGATCAAGGAGGGTTTCCAGCCAGTAATGATCTGACTCCTTGATCTGATGAATACGAGGATCCTTCCGCAGGCTTTGCAGGATCATGGAGGCCATGCAGCGTAGGTTAGCTGAAGCATTCAGTCCGGAGTCTTCTGGGTAACTAAGGATGACATAATCCGCAGCCACCTCCTCCCAGGCACATACAAGTCCACGGGTTTCTTGGGACTGTAAATGATCCCTAAAAGACTACTGATGCTGAGTGCCAGGCTCCACCTCTATGCTGACACAATCTTTCTCCTCCTCCTCTTCCAGTGTGATCGGCGGGCCAGCAGGAACACTGTCTGGATAAAGGGGGCCTGGAGAGGTAAGGAAGTCCTCCTCTTCTGGTCTCTGTTCTGCCTCAAATGCCCTGTCTATTATTCCACACAGTGTGTGCTCCAACAGGTGGACAAGAGGGACAGTGTCACTGATGCATGCACTGTCACTACTCACCATCATTGTGGCCCACTGGCGTGGGGGAAAAAACCAAGCTCCCCTACCCTGTTCTGGTGCCATAGTCGCAAAGGTAGTCATTGATGGCCCTCTGCTGCATGTGCAGCCGCTGCACATGGCCAACGTTGAGCTCCACCTGGTGGGCATGTCAGATTAGGCGATTCTTGGGCAGGTTCATTTCCTTTTGGAGCTCAGCCAGCCGAGCACTGTCATTATATGACCAGTGGAAATGCACACAGACTTTACTGACCTGCCCAGTACATCCTGTTAGCTCAGGTATCTGCCCAAGAACTGCTGCACCTCCAAGTTAAGGACGTGAGCCAAACAGGGCACATGGGTCAGTTGTCCCTGTCTGAGGGCAGAGAGGAGGTTGGTGCCATTGTCGTAAACCACCATTCCTGGCTTAAGCTGGCATGGCATCAACCACCTCTCAGCCTGCCCCTGCATAGCTGACAGAATCTTTGCCCCAGTGTGCCTCCTGTCCCCCAAGCACAACAGCGCAAGCACGGCATGGCATCTTTTTGCCTGCGTACTTGCGTAGCCCTTGCACGCCTACGGAGCACTGCTGGTTCCAAGGACAAAGCACAGGAAAAGGCCATGGGGGAAGAAGAAGAGGAGGGGATGGAGGAGAGAATTGGGTCAGAATCACAAGTAGTTGCATTTTGGAAGCGTGGTGGCGGAACAACCTCCAACACCTTGTCCTGTATCCTTCCCAGCTGCCAGAAGCATTAAACCGCTGGGCATGTGGATGGCTGGGAGTGAACTTCTTTTGGCGGTGCAGCAGCTGGGGCAGGGAAATTTGCCTGGTACAATCGGACATCAGTGTACCGATAACAGATTGCCCACAAGTACTTGGCTGTGACACACCTGATTCTATACCTTCATTCCTTTCAGTGCAGGTTTCAGAGAGGACTGAAGGTATAGTGGGCTTGGAGATCCCAGCTGATGAGGAGCAAGGAGATGTCCACTTTGTTCTTTGGTGTGGGTCTTTTAGGTACGCTTGTCAAGCATGTGGTGCCCAAACAGCTGATGTTTTGGCCACGCAAGATATGCTTGAGACATATGTTGCAAATAGCAGCGGTGTGATCTTATGCACTCGTCTCAAAAAAGGCCCACACCAAAAAACTTTTGGAATAAGAGGCAGCGATCTGCACATGCGGAGCTCTGCGGTGTGATGCAGTCAGTGTGCTGCCCTTAAGCTGGCCCCTGGAGGGCATCCTGTCTCATTGGAGATGTGCCTCTTCCTCCTCCTCCCTCCTATCAAGCACCCACGTGGAGTCAGTGACCTCATCATCTCCTCCCTCCTCATCACCGGAGCAAACCTGGCAGTATGCTGCAGCTGGGGGAACATGACTGCCAGATTGCTGTCCTTCTTGGATATCCCCTCATTGGGCTCACGTTACTGCCTTCCTCTAGCTGGGTATCATCATCAGAGCCTTCAAAATGCTGGGCATCGTCCTAGAGCATGTACCCAACACTATGGTCAAACAGTTCAGGAGGAAATGGTTGGGCAAGGAAAGGAGTGACTGATGCTATTGAGCCGAGGGAAGAGGCCGCGTTGGCAGCTGCGTTGCCAGACAAAGTTCCCTGAGCCTGGGTGAGAGAGGATGAGGAGGATGAGGATGGCTTGGTCATCCACTCTACCAAGTCTTTGGCATGTTGTGGCTCAACATGGCCATCTGCCAAAAAAAGGACATGCGTGCTGATGAGGATGCACTGTGTCCGCAACCAGCACTGTTGCCTCTAGACACAGAGCCTGCTTGCTCTCTTTTATTGGCTCGTGACTGTCTGCCTCTCCTTGTTGGTCTTCCAGACATACTAATGGCCTGCAGGGAGTTGTAGCTACACAAAGCTGGGACATATATACTGATTATACTGCAGCTAGCAGAATTAACTGCCTGCCTGTAGTATTATTAGTATGAGAACACCAGCAATTGGGGTAGCTTTATGTGCACACTGTGCAGAGTACACAGTACACCAACCGTAATTACTGCAGCTGCTTGCCTGTGGTTTAGGATCAGAAGAACAGATCAGAATATAGGATCAGAAGAACTCCAGCAATTGGGGTAGCTTTAGACGCACACTGTGCAGATTACACAGTACACCAACTGTAATTATTGCAGCTGCCTGCCTGTGGTATAGGATCAGAAGAACATCAGAAATTGGGGTAGCTTTAAGTGCACACTAAAAAGGACACAGTACACAGGAATGAACCTAGCTAAACTGAATGCAATGTGTGTAAATAAATAAATATATATATATATATATATATATATATATATATATATATACAGTGGTGTGAAAAAGTGTTTGCCCCCTTCCTCATTTCCTGTTCCTTTGCATGTTTGTCACACTTAAGTGTTTCGGAACATCAAACCAATTTAAACAACAGTCAAGGACAACACAAGTAAACACAAAATGCAATTTGTAAATGAAGGTGTTTATTATTAAAGGTGAAAAAAAAATCCAAACCATCATGGCCCTGTGTGAAAAAGTGATTGCCCCCTAAACCTAATAACTGGTTGGGCCACCCTTAGCAGCAACAACTGCAACCAAGCGTTTGCGATAACGTGCAATGAGGCTTTTACAGCGTCCTGGAGGAATTTTGGCCCACTCATCTTTGCAGAATTGTCCTAATTCAGTTACATTAGAGGGTTTTCGAGCATGAACGGCCTTTTTAAGGTCATACCACAACATGTCAATAGGATTCAGGTCAGGACTTTGGCTAGGCCACTCCAAAGTCTTCATTTTGTTTTTCTTCAGCCATTCGGTGGTGGACTTGCTGGTGTGTTTAAGATCATTGTCCTGCTGCAGAACCCAAGTTCGTTTCAGCTTGAGTACACGAACAATTGGTCGGACATTCTCCTTCAGGATCTCTTGGTAGACAGCAGAATTCATAGTTCCTTTTATCACGGCAAGTCTTCCAGGTCCTGAAGCAGCAAAACAGCCCCAGACCATCACACCACCACCACCATATTTTACTGTTGGTATAATGTTCTTTTTATGAAATGCAGTGTTCCTTCTACGCAAGATATACTTGGACACACACCTTCCAAAGAGTTCCACTTTTGTCTCATCGGTCCACAGAATGTTGTCCCAAAAGTCTTGGGGATCATCAAGATGTGTTGTGGAGAAATTGAGACGAGCTTTGATGTTCTTTTTGCTCAGCAGTGGTTTTCCCCTTGGAACTCTGCCATGCAGGCCATTTTTGCCCAGTCTTTTCCTGATGGTGGAGGCATGAACGCTGACCTTAACTGAGGCAAGTTAGGTCTGCAGTTCCTTGGACGTTGTTGTGGGGTCTTTTGTGACCTCTTGGATGAGTCGTCGCTGCGCTCTTGGGGTAATTTTGGGCGGCCGGCCACTCCTGGGAAGGTTCACCACTGTTCCATGTCTTCGCCATTTGTGGATAATGGCTCTCACTGTGGTTCGCTGGATTCCCAAAGCTTTGGAAATGGCTTTATAACCCTTTCCAGACTGATAGATCTCAATTACTTTCTTTCTCAATTGTTCCTGAATTTCTTTGGGTCTCGGCATGATGTGTAGCTTTTAAGGATCTTCTGGTGGACCTTACTGTGTCAAGCAGCTCCTATTTAAGTGATGCCTTGATTGTGAACAGGTGTGGCAATAATCAGGCCTGGGTGTGGCTAGAGAAATTGAACTCAGGTGTGGACAACCACAGTTATAGTATGTTTTAACAAGGGGGGCAATCACTTTTTCACACAGGGCCATGATGGTTTGGATTTTTTTTCACCTTTAATAATAAACACCTTCATTTACAAATTGCATTTTGTGTATACTTGTGTTGTCCTTGACTATTGTTTAAATTGGTTTGATGTTCCGAAACACTTAAGTGTGACAAACATGCAAAGGAACAGGAAATGAGGAAGGGGGCAAACACTTTTTCACACCACTGTATATATATATATATATATATATATATATATATATATATACACACACACAACACCTAGGATGCATATATATACACAATACACTCACTGCATCTAACTGACTCGCCTCCTGCCTGATCTGAAATGAAATGACACTGCATATCTCTCTCTCTATCAGCACTGCGGAACACACTACACAAGGCTGACTTCCAAGCGACCTTATATAGTGTGGGGCGTGTACTAAACTCCCTGAGCCATAATTGGCCAATTACGGCTCGCTGTACAGATGGCGCTGTGATTGGCCAAGCATGCGGGTCATAGTGTACAATCATCAGCCAGCAATGCACTGCGACGCCGCAGTGAATTATGGGCCGTGACACGCCACTCGCATTTGGCGCGAACAGCCCATAACGTTTGCAATTCAAAAAAAGGAAATGGTTTTTTAAAGTAACAAATATGAAGTGGAATTATGGTAGTCCAGAAATATGTGAACATTTTCTATTAAAAATATACTTAACTGGTATTCTTAACCCCCAGACAGGTGGAGATGAGATAAAACAAATTAAATAATCACAACTATCATTTTAAACTTGTAAATGCTATCCAATTGTGTATATTGAAATGATATGTCTAACGCCATGTCCTTTAATGCATTCAACTGTAATGATAAGCAATAGCTCAGTAAACACAAAAGGAGTGTATAAGCTTTGTAATCAACATTTAGTAATGAGATGCTTTCTCTGTGTCAGCACATAAAACATCTAAGGGGTGGTGTGTCATTTTCAGCCAATAGGAATGCATCTTAACTTTCTAAATGGTATCTCAATGATTTACAAAACTAGTGAGATTTTCAGTTTGTTGTGGATCTTTCTTGAGTTGCCAAGCTGATGTAAGGCTTTCTGTGCCGTCTCCTGATCACCATAATGAGTCTATCTGCTAGTGAGAAGGCTGATGTGCTTTCCATGATGGACAAGATTTCTGCCAAGGGAATTGATCTGGGTGGTGAGACTTTGAGCAGGTAAGGTTCTATTATTCTTATTTTATATATATATAGATGATAACACTGTGGATTTTCAACTATCTGTATAATGTAACAGCACAGGAATTTTTAGGCTAATGAAATTAGTTACACTGACATTCCAGCAGTCATTTTCAAAAAGCTACTGAATTCATATCCTGTCTCCACTCTACAAAACTAAATGTTTTCAGGTTAAGGTAAAGCATTGTAAAGTCAAAAAAAATTCCCAAAATAAAAAAGAGGTTTATACCTCCATTCCTCCATTTCTGGTGTCCCCTACCTGTGCTCTCTGCTCCACTTCCTCTGCATGTGCCAATATAGCAAGCTGCTTGCTATGGGGGCACACATGTGGGCTTGCTCCTGAGCAAGGCTGTGTGCATCCATAGACACACACAGCGTGGATCAGCCCCGCCCCAACTTACTCCTCACAGGGGTGGGGGGGGGGGGGGCACTTGCAGCTAGTGGAAGTTTTAGTTTTTTTACCTTCATGCAGAGAATGCATCAAGGTAGTAAAAAAAAGCAAAAGAAATTAAAAAAACTTTTAACTTTAGAACCACTTTAGACTTACATGGAAATTAAGAGAAAGATGTAAGTAAGTATTGAATGCCACTACTGGTATTTTATGTATCATACATTATGCAGCATTTGTTTGCAACACAGTTTCCATCAAGCCATGAAACAAGATCATTTTGTCTTAGGTCAATTTCTTGAAGGTCAGCAAGGTCCACCTTCTGCTAGTTTTAACAGCAGGGAGCTAAAATAAAGTTTGCTTTTCCCAGTGTCTATACATACATTATTTTTTAAATCTGGAATGTCATTTTATATGTATTAACTACTATTGTTGTTTTATTTTCTATTAGGTTTGTCCTTGTCTATCCCAAAAGCAAAGTCTTTTACAAAGACTATGACCTGGTCCCTGGCTCTTATAACCCCAAGACACAAGGTGCAAAGATTCTGAATGCTCTTAAAAGTGCAGCCAGTCACCTGAATGACCCTGCTGGCAACCTGTCTGCCCTCACTGACCAGGATGCAAACCAGATAAGAATGGATCCAGGAACCTATGGCGTAAGGACTCCTGAATATTATTACACAATAATAAGATACCATAACTTGATTCAGGTGGACAACATACATTGGGTTTAAATGTCATTGCACCATACAGTAATATAGTATTTAAACATGGGTGGGGCAAATACCCACATAACAAGCAATTGTGTTGCAAGTTTGAAAATGACTTGCTAAGCTATTGCTTGACTTGCCAGGCTTCACAAGTTTGTTGCACAATTGCATCAAGTCTGCATTGCATTACTCCAGGTCAACTTTCTTTGCAAACATTCTGAAAGTCTGCTGGAAGTTCTGGTTCAGTTATTTTGTGCAATAGTCCTCCCACCACAGGGGGAACTGTAACTTGCAGAGCTCTTGCTGTAGACTCACCACTGCAACTTTGCTCTTGCTAGAGATGTGCCATGCAAATTTACTACAAATTGGAAAAGTGTCAACTAGACCTTGTGTTTCAAGTGCTCTGCAAGTGTACAACTTACCAGTGAAAATGTGCAAGCAAGTTAACAAAACTTACAATTCAACACTGCCACAAATTTGTGGCAAGATATCCTTGCTATCTGGGTAAGGGTCAGCCTTTAAGGTGGTTCTAAAGCCTAAACATTTTTTTCATTAACACATTCCCTGCATGAAGGTAAAAAATATTTATGTTGAAATATACCTCCCCTCTGCCCCAGTGTTGCCAACCCCCAAACTAAAATTTACTGTCAGGACACCAACATTTACAAACATCACCAATTTTTTACTGGCAAAAAAAAAATCATGAAATTTACTGACAGAGCCGGATTCTGTAACTGACATTGCACAAGTACCTAAAATGGGAGTGCTACACCGTGCAAATATCAATATTTCAACTATAAACATGTAGTTAATGCTATTCACAATGTGTTTATGTTAAACAAAAGTCAAGAAACATATTTCTTCATTTGCATGGGAACTCTGCCGATTATGATTTAAGCGGGAACTGTGATCTAAAAAGGGGGAGGGGGCTCTGGTCACCAGAGACCACCTTTTCTCAGAGTCCACTACATTGCCCTTTACACCAGAGTTCTCACTTATATCAGGGTCTGTAGAATCCCCCCTTGCACTGTAGAAGGCGCGAACATGGTACAGAGGTGGTCAAAGAATGCGGACATGGTACAGAGGTGGTTATGTGGACACGATATGGTACAGAGGTGGTCATGCGGACATGTTACAGAGGTGTTCAGAGTATACGGACGTGGTACAGAGGTGGTCAGAACATGCGGACATGGTACAGAGGTGGTCAGAGCATGCGGACATGGTACAGAGGTGGTCATGCAGACACGGTATGGTATAGAGGTGGTCATGTGAACATGGTACAGAGGTGGTCAGAGCATGCGGACATGGTACAGAGGTGGTCATGCAGACACGGTATGGTACAGAGGTGGTCATGCGGACATGGTACAGAGGTGGTTAGAGCATGCACACATGGTACAGGGGTGGTTATGCAGACAAGGAACAGAGGTGGTCAGAGCATGTGGACATGGTACAGAGGTGGTCACGCGGACATGGTACAAAAGTTGTCATGCAGACGTGGTACAGAGGTGGTCATGTGGACATTGTACAGAGGTGGTCAAAGAATGCAGACATGGTACGGAGGTGGTCATGCGGACATGGTATGGTACAGAGGTGATCATGCGGACATGGTACACAGGTGGTAAGAGCATGTGGACATGGTACAGAAGTGGTCATGCGGACACACCGTCCATTTAAAAATGGTGCCGGACAGCGCTATTACATCACGTACTCACTGCGCATGCACCCGCGCGGCCAGAAAAAGCCGAGTGTGTATGGTCGGCCCGCAGCCATATTTTTTACGGGCACTGCTGCCCATAACAGGCTTTAACGGGCAGCCCGAAATTGGGGTGAAATTTACGGGCTGCCCGTAAATTAATGGGCAGTTGGCAAATGGCAACACTACTCAGCCCCCTTATATTCGATACAGGGAATTCGTATACAATTCCCCCTGAAGTAGAGACGAATTCCTTGTATCTAATACGCATTGGGGAGGGGACAGGACGGCACGAGGAGCAGTCTACCTGCCATAGGAGGAGATGCACATCACCCCCATACCTTTCCTGTATCTGATCTTATTGGTTATTGCTGGCAATAGAGTGGTGCACTAAACACACTTTATAAATGTGAGTACCCTGTATTAGGGTTTGTTTGCTTGTGTTCATTAAATTGTTTAAACCTACTACACTATCAAGCGCATTTATTTTTGCATAAACTGAGGTATTTCACTGAGGAGCCCTGAATGCAGTTGTTCCCTTCTGAGCCCAGAGGAGGTTCTAATACGCGTTTAGACTTGGCTTAATCACTAAGTCGCACACTCTAAGGTGAGCGTTCACTAACTAGGCCTAGGTGATCATTGGAGGGAGGCCACCTTAGCACATTTGAACACCTACCAAGCTGTTTTGTGATTGCATGGACTACCCTGAGTAATTGGGATTAGAAACACAGAAGGAAACTCTGTTTGCACATGAGCACTTTATTACTTGCTATAAATACATATATATAATTTTTTCTTTTCTCGCATATATTTTAGGGACTTCTACGAACTTTATGAATTTTACGAATCTATATATTTGAGTTTCCATCCCCTTATATTTTTTTATTTATATTTTTTATTTATTTATTGGCACTTCACCATTGGTCAATATTTGTGTGTTTCTGTTATATATACATCCTATTACCTTTTACATATTTTTATATTTTTGATAAGATCATATGTATAGCACAGCGTAGTATTTACTCAGGTAAGTATAGCATGTTTGTTATTTAAAAAAAATTATAATTAAACCTTACAATCACTGAAAATTCTGTATTGCGTCCCCTGATCTGAAGAAGAGCATCTCCACTAGACATTTTCATTAAATATCTAAAAGAGAAGCAGTTTTCTCCATAACCTTTCAGAATACATCAAGTTAAAAAAATAATTCCAGTTTATACTTTCCTCACTTTTCCTAAAATTCCCATTAAAACTAATAATAAAAATGGAAAACAAGTTGAGCTTTTTTCAAGAAATTGATTTTTACTTTCTTCTGAAAGGCTAAGCTTAACTGGAATATTTAAGAAACAATTTGAATTGTGCTTTAGTTTTTATAAATTAGCACACAAAATGTTATTAAGCTATGCTACATGAAATTACGTCAGTAAAAAAAATAAAATAAAAAAAAAACCATTGTAAACATCACAGTCCAGGAAGCTAATGCTCTTTGGTTTACAGATGATATAGGTGTGTATAGCAGGGCCGTCTTTAATATTGATTGGGCCCTGGGCAAACATTTTCTTAGGGCCCCCCTCCCCCCCATGCAAATTTGCTCTCCGCCTTCTCTGAGACATAAAATGAATAGCAGCTAGACTTAAAATCAGTTTACTGTATCAGATCAGGCAGCGATTGTGATTGGTTGCCAGAGGTTACAGCATATCATTACCGCTCACTGACTGGTGGCTAAAGGTTACAGCACTCCTTAAGGCTCACCGATTAGTTGCTAGAGGTTACAGCATTTCTGCTTGTTGATTGACTGCTAGAGATTTCTGTACAGTAATACTGCTCACTGGTTGCTACAGGTTACAGCACATCATCTCCTCACTGCAGCGGGGCATGATATACATATGAATGCTGCCTTTATTTACATATCAATTCCGTTGGCTTCAGCTATTTACATTTGCATGCCGCTGCTATTTACATATGAATTCTGCTTATTTACATGTAAACACAGGGTCTTCAGGTGAGTCATCTGTACACAACAATAGGGCAGAGCTGGGCAGCATTAGTAGCAGCACTTCACACTGAGATATCAGGACACAGCACAGGACTAAAACTTCAAGGGACAAGGGAATGTAAACTGGGATAGTGGGCAAGTATGAGGCAGCTGCTTTGGGCCCCACAACAATGACAGGGCCCAGGGCAGCTGCCCCTTTTGCCTTGCCTTAAAGACAGCCTGGGTGTATAGGTTCACAAAAATAACATATTCTCTATTTCTCTTTGCAGATGTTGTCTCAGGTTATACTGCTGGTCTTGGCTACTCAATTCCCCCGTGATTTCACTCCTGAATTTCAGGTTGCCTGGCAAAAATTCCTTGCTCTAGCTGCTCCAGTCTTCACTAAGTAGAAATAAATGAAAAATGAAGTAAAATAACGTGGAATTGGGAGTTCTTTGGGTTCTTTTTAAATACTTAAAAACTGCTGTACTGCGGCAGGTTGCAGCAGTATACAGGCGGTGCAAACAAGACAGGGACTGTAGGTTTGTTGTTAAGTAGAATCTGTTTGTAATTTTGAACTGGTACTTTTTTTTTTGTTTTCAAACTTTTTTATTGAAAAGTAATAAACAGGGTAACAAACATGTGGATGAGAAGAGACATCCATACAGAAAAATAAGTCAATGTTACATGGCAAGAATCATGTACAATATGTAGATATAAACACAATCATCTACGCCTAGCGTAAACACAGAAATCGATGAGTGTGAAGCTGCTTCTTGTGTGGCATTCCGTATGGACGAGATAAACTTTTAGAGTCTATATTATAGGATGCATCTAAAATGAAAGGCCAAAAGAGCCCAGGATAAAAGAAGAAATAAGAAAAAAATAAAAAATAAAATAAGAAAAACAAAAATTTTTAACCGGGGATGGGGGAGAGACTAGTGCAGCTAATTCAGAAGTCTGAATACAGACCAAGGTTTCCACTTAGCTTCAAACACAGGGACAGTGTCATGTAAAATGTGGTGGATTTTCTAAGAGTGCATCATTAGGTCAACCCGTGACAAGATCTGGGCAAGTGGTAATGAAGGAGATTTCCAATTGAGTGCTATAGACCACTGCATGGCTAAACAGATTGAATGGATTAAGCATCTCAGGTGCCTGGGGGTGTCCGGTGGAGACTGAAATAACAAAGAATGACATGCCTCCATAGTTATAGTGTAGCGGCCAACTTATTAATTAGACCAAATAGGTGTTGCCATATGGGTTGGATTTGGTCACACTCCCAGAAAATGTGTCTGAAAGAGCCTGGGTGAGGGCAACCCCTGAAACAGCTGGAGGGTGCCTGAGGAAAGATCTTTTGCAACCGCAGGGGTGTATAATACCATCTGGTAATTACTTTGATGGCTGTTTCTCTGATGGATAACGATCTTGAACATTGGCACATGTTTCTCCAGTTTTTATCCCAGTCAATTGTATTATCCTCCAGTCCCAGCTCTTGTTACCATTTGGATCTATAGTTCAACCCTTCCCTTTCCACCGCTGATTCCAGTATCTTGTAAAGCCCTGAGATCAGTCCCTTTTGTCTGGATGTGGTGTGGCAAATATCTTCAAAGTATTTCGATGCAGGGAGTAAGGGCCAGGGTAATGTTGCAGATAGAAGTGACAGATTTGTAAATAATGGAGGAATTCGACGCTAGGAATCTGGAATCTAGATTGTAACTCTTGAAAGGTAGCGAATTTTGAATCAATCAGAAAATCTTCCAGAGAAATGAGGCCAAGCTATCCAAATTCGGAAAGCAGCCTGGTGATTATAGGTTGATGTGAACCTGGGGTCCCCCAGATACAAGGCACCCCCAGGTATCTGGGAAACTAGGCCGTATTTGTTTTTATACATGTTCCAAAGACATAAGCCATCCGAGACAATTCGATTTTTGTAGATTTGAGTCCGGTTAGTCAGATTAGAGGACCACATAACACCCGGCAGAAACAAGGGGTGTATAGATTCCTGTTCAAATTGAACCCACGGTACCCTAGAGTTCCTAATGTTCCATTGAGCTTGTTGTGAGAATCTACTAGCTACATAATAGAGCCATATCTGCGGGACCCCCAAGCCCCCACTCTTTGAGGAGCGATACAAAACATCTCTGGCAAATCTAGAGGGCTTGTCCTGCCATATGAACCTATTAAGATGAGATTGGAAATCATTAAGGTACGATTTTGAAATTTTAATTGGGAGGGACCGGAACATATATAGGAGGCGGGTAAGAATGACCATTTTGAGGGCTGTTATTCTCCCTATGAAAAAGATATGTAGGTTTGACCATAGCTGCAGGGTTTATTTCAGATTTGCAACGAGTGGGGGGTAATTGGGTGCGAATAGTTTTTTATAATTTTCTGGAAGAACTATTCCCAAGTAGGAGAGGTGGGAGTCAGACCAATGGAAGGGAAATGTCTGCTTAAGATGGGAAAGTTCTGCAGGTGGGATCCCTATGGGGAGGGCGGTGGATTTAGACAAGTTAATAGATAGTCCCGAGACTTTAGCGAATTTAGATAGGGTGTCAAATAGATTAGGGAGGGAGAGTAGTGGATTTGTCAGAAACATTAAAACGTCGTCAGCATACATACATAATTTGTAGGATAGGGGGCCTTTCGTATATCCGGAAATATTGGGGTTGTTCAGGATGGCTATGGCAAGGGGTTCAAGGGCTAAGGCAAAAATTAGCGGGGACAGGGGACACCCCTGCCTAGTCCCCCTCCCTACACTAAAAAATTCTGAGCAACAGCCCGGAATTTTAATTCTTGTTATAGGGTTTTTATAGAGAGTGTGAAAGGAGTGCAAGAACTCTCCCTTGGACCCTAACCTTTGTAGAACATTTGTAAGATAGCTCCAAGAGACACTATCGAACGTCTTCTGAAAGTAAAAGAAGACTTTGTGAATATACGTTAGCGTCCTGGATAATGTCCGTCGCCAAACGAATATTGTCTGTTATTAACCTGTGGGGGATGAAGCCGAATTGGAATGGGGAGATAAGGGAGAGGATTAATTTGGCTAGTCTATCTGCAAGAATCCTACTAAAAATCTTCAGATCATTATTCATGACCGAAATAGGCCTGTAATTTTGCGGGAGTGTTCGATTTTTGTCGGGTTTGGGAATTAAAGACATGTTCGCCAATAACATTTCCTCAGGAAAGCTACCACCCTGCATCACCCAGTTAAAAAGATAGGTAAGTCTAGGGGCCAAAGAAGTTGCACATTTTTTATAATAAATTGCAGCAAACCCATCCGGGCCTGGGGCTGAACCTTGCTTAAGTGATTTGATTACATTCAGGACTTCAGAGGTGGAAATAGGGGAATTAAGTAGTTCAACCTGTGATAGGGATAAGGTGGGCAGTGGAACAGTATCCAACCAGGAGTTAATTTCTGGGACATTTACTTCTACATTAGGGGATAATAAGGAAGAATAACATTTTTCAAAAATCCCCAAGACTTTTCGGGTGAGACGTGAGGAAACCCTCTCTAGTGCTCAGTTTGTAAACATGAGGTGGACGTGAGGTGTGTTTCAGTTTACGTGCAAAAATGGACGATGCCGAGTTGTCAAACAACAGATATTTTGCTTTTGCCCATCTAAGGGTTTTTTCTACTTTATTGGTCAATAGGGAGTCCAATTCAAGTAGTTTACGGTTTATCTCCAATCTGGTGGATTCCAAATGTAAGGAGGCTGTGTTTTTATATAAACGATTGATTTCCCATGTAAGAACAAGAATTCTCCCATTAATCAGTTTGTTACGAGTGGAGGATTCTGCAATCAGTTTTCCCCTAAGGACAGCCTTATGGGTAACCCAGAGTGTAGAGGGCAACATATTGGGTTGAGCGTTCATAGCAAAGTATTCCTCTATCGTTTCCTCTATTTTAGGGACTATATCTACATCGGTCAGGAGTGATTCATTAAGTCTCCAGGAGTGTGAAGTGGGAGCTAATTTGATGATAGTGGTGGTAAATGCGGTGGCATGATGGTCTGACCAAACACAGGGATGAATGTTTGCTTGAGTTGAGTTGGCTAATATTATAGGTGATACAAAAATGTAATCCAATCTTGCAGAGCTATTATGGGGATGGGAATAAAAAGTAAATTCCCTGACTCCTATATTATGGGCCTGCCAGGTGTCAGAGAGTTAAAAAATTAACGAGACACCTAGGTCTCAAACCCAGCTCTACACTGAAACAATGAATTTCAGGAACCAAGTTATTGTATCCTGCTTGGGGGGGGGGGGGGGGGGGGAGCGTGCTACGGCTCCAAGGGACAGAAGCCATACATACATGGAATGGCCCAGGGAAAACCAGGTAGTAGGGAACATACCAGCTCAGAGGCCCGTAGAAAAAGAATCAAAGGTAAGTATATGAAAACAGTCAAGTCAGCGAGGGCTTTCTCCGTTGCGCTTACTGATCCCGTAGCGGATCCTTCTCCTATCTCTCCTTGATGGTGGTGTCCGCCAGATGGGGGCTGGTCTGGGAGTAGAAGGGAGTCTACGTACTTCAGCTGCATCGAGAAGGCCCAGTTTCACCAGCAGTTCCTGGCCCTCTTGAAGGGTAGACACGGAATAGGTACTGCCATTGTGGGGGACCACCAATTTAATTGGAAAACCCCATCTGTAACGAATGCGAGCCGATTGAACTGCAGATGTGATCTCCTTAAGATTCCTCCTTCTTTCCAGGGTAGCAGGTGAGATATCCGGATAAATTTGAATCTGATTGTCATCCAGGAAGATTCACTGCTTATTTCTAGCTGCTCGCAAGATCTCCTCTTTAACAAGGAAGTCCTTCATGCATAAGACGACATCCCTTGGGGGCTTATCCGCTGGAGGTTTCTGACGGAGTGCCCTATGGATGCGGTCACATTTAAAGGCAGAGGACTCGTAGTCAGGAAGGAGAGATTTAAACAAACGGATAACTGTAGGGATGAGATCCGTTTCAATTTCAGTTATTCCACGGAGACGCAAATTGTTGCGTCTGTTTCTGTTATCAAGATCCTTGACTTGCATCTGTATCGCTGTAAATGCTGACGTTAGGGCCTCATGCTCTCTACTGAGGTCATTATGCGCTATCGCCAGTTTGTCGTGCCTGCTTTCTATTTCTCCGTTCTGAAGCCCAAAGTGGCAATTTCTTGTGACAGGGTGTGTGAAGTTTTATGCAGTTCGGTCTGAAACTTGGATGCCAACTTATCATACATGGCCTCAAGGCTTGCATCAAGATCTGCCTTGGAGAGAGCATTGTACTCACCGGCCGTGGTTTTCAGCGATGAGAGGCCCGGAGAAACTTGCGGCGTGGAGGCCGGAGAGGCGGCGACACAGCTCTGATCCGCGCCATCTTGAGCCATACCGCTGCTTTCCCTTGCACGAAGGAGATAGTGGGTAAGGGTGTTTTGGCTCGCACTGCGGGATTTCCTCTTCCTCGCCGGATGCTGAAGCCCCCAGGGTGCTTATCAAGTCCCGAGTGAGACGGAGCTATCCCTCTAGGCTGCCATCACGTTCAGCGCCGCGCATGTGCCCCAAACTGGTACTTTTTTAAAGTGTAGCTCCAGTCAAAAAATCAATTTTTAAGCTTTTTGGAAAACATAGGGACAGGTTATCACCCCTGTAACTTTTTTTTTGCTGTATGTGCACCTCTTCAGAAGATTTCATCTCACTTTCTGTCCCAATGACAAATGTTTTTTGAAAATTTGGGGTTTTTAGGGAAACAAGGATTGGTGATAAAGCATCAGTGGAGAGGAGATACGTTTTTCCCATATCAACTCGTTGATGGCGCCACGCATGCGCCCCAAACTGGTACTTTTTTAAAGTGTAGCTCTAGTCAAAAAATCAATTTTTAAGCTTTTTGGAAAACATAGGGACAGGTTATCACCCCTGTAACTTTTTTTTTGCTGTATGTGCACCTCTTCAGAAGATTTCATCTCACTTTCTGTCCCAATGACAAATGTTTTTTGAAAATTTGGGGTTTTTAGGGAAACAAGGATTGGTGATAAAGCATCAGTGGAGAGGAGATACGTTTTTCCCATATCAACTCTTACAGGACAGAATTTCCCTTCCTAGGGGTAGATTTCATCTAAGTTCCTGTTGTCTCCTTCCGTTTGCAAGTAGGGGACATTTGTAAGTTGGATGTTTGCAAGTAGGGGCCTGTTCTATATGCTCTGCAGAAATTTGGGCCTAAGGTGTTGGTGTTGCCACAACACTGTAAGCCCTCACAGTAACTCTTGGTGGGCGCTGGAACGCCCTGCTGTAAATTATTATATCAAGAATTGTAATTACATGCCATTGTTGAACATTGGTAGAAAAATTGGGCCTTTGGTGGTGGTGCTGGTGCCACAACACTGTAAGTCCTCACAGTTACTCTTGGTGGGCGCTGGAACGCGCCCTGCTGTGAAATATTATATCAAGAATTGTAATTACATGCACCTGTTGAACAGGGGCAGAAAAATTGGGCCTTAGGCACTTGTACCACAACAATGCAACA
This sequence comes from Lithobates pipiens, assembly GCF_037356315.1. Classification (NCBI taxonomy): domain Eukaryota; kingdom Metazoa; phylum Chordata; class Amphibia; order Anura; family Ranidae; genus Lithobates; species Lithobates pipiens. Next base: position 485,559,937 of record NW_027507764.1, on the reverse strand, counting down.
CCTCACAGAAACTCTAGTTAGAGTGCAGGAATGAGCCTTGCTGCAAAGTATTGCATCAAAAATTGTAATTACACGCCCCTGTTAAACAGGGGCTGAAAAATTGGGCCCTAGGCACTGGTGCTGGTGCCACAACACTGCAACCCCTCACATATACTCTAGTTGGAGCACAGGAATGAACCCTGCTGCAAAGTATTGCTTCAAAAATTAGAATTACATGCCCTGTTAAACAAGGGCTGAAAAATTGGGCCTTAGGCACTGGTGCTGGTGCCACAACACTGCAACCACTCACAGGTAGTTTAGTTGAATGCAGCAACGAACCCTGCTGCAAAATATTGCATCAAAAATTGTAATTACACGCCTCTATTAAACAGGGGCTGAAAAATTGGGCCTTAGCCACAGGTGGCGGCACCCAGAACCAAAAATTATCTTACAAGCTATCAGCATGATCACTGAGGAGGAAGAGGATTGTCACTCAGCATAACAGGATAGTCACTCAGCATCCGCATAGGCAGTCTTGAAGGGATCTGACATTTCAAAAAAAATTATTTGGTTACATCAGCGTCAGGTGCTTGGTATCTGGTGGTGATCCAAGACTGATTCATTTTTATGAAGGTCAGTCGATCAACCGAGTCGCACCCTGTGATCGGTTACAAAGCCTCCAGCAACACTGAATGTGCGTTCAGAAAGAACACTGGATGCAGGACAGGCCAGTAGCTTAATTGCATACTGTGCAAGCTCTGGCCAGTGATCCATCCTCAAGACCCAGTGGCCCAGAGGATTTTTGGTGGGAAAGGTGTCCAAGTCTGATCTTGCCCCTAGGTATTCCTGCACCATGTAAATCAGACACTGGCAATGGTTTCTGGAACTGATCATACCTTGGGGCTGTGGTCTAAAAAATTGTCTGAACGCATACCGAAGCCTCAGCAACATGTTGTCCAGCACCAGGAATTTGTAACCTCCCAGTCTCTGGGAACGCATTGCACAGACCTTTCTGCAAGGCGTCCCGAAGATGTTTCATCCTCTGCTCCCTCTGTGATAGCAAGATAAGGTCCGCAACCTTACTCTTGTAACATGGATCAAGGAGGGTTGCCAGTAAGGATCCCTCTCCTTGATCCGACGAATACGAGGATCCTTCCGCAGGCTTTGTAGTATCATGGAGGCCATGCAGCGTAGGTTAGCTGAGGCATTCAGTCCGGAGTCCTCTGGGTAACTAAGGATGACATAATCCGCAGCCACCTCCTCCCAGCCATGTACAAGTCCACGGGTTTCTTGGGACTGTAAATGATCCCTAAAAGACTGCTGCTGCTGAGTGCCAGGCTCCACCTCCATGCTGAAACAATCTTCCTCCTCCTCCTTTTCCTGTGTGAAAGGCGGGCCAGCAGGAACACTGTCTGCATAAAGGGGGCCTTGAGAGGTAAGGAAGTCTTCCTCTTCTCGCCTCTGTTCTGCCTCAAGTGCCCTGTGTATTATTTCACACAGCGTGTGCTCCAACAGGTGAACAAGAGGGACAGTGTCACTGATGCATGCACTGTCACTGCTCACCATCCTTGTGGCCTCCTTAAATGGTGACAGGACAGTGCATGCATACGTGATCATGGCCCACTGGCTTGGGGAAAAAAACCAAGCTCCCCTGACCCTGTCCTGGTGCCATAGGAACCGCTGCAACACCAAGTTAAATACGTGAGCCAAACAGGGCACATGGGTCAGTTGTCCCTGTCTGAGGGCAGAGAGAAGGTTGGTGCCATTGTCGTAAGCCACCATTCCTGGCTTAAGCTGGCGTGGCATCAACCACCTCTCAGCCTGCCCTCGCATAGCTGACAGAATCTCTGCCCCAGTGTGGCTCCTGTCCCCCAAGCACACCAGCGCAAGCACGGCATGGCATCTTTTTGCCTGCGTACTTGCGTAGCCCTTGAACGCCTACGGAGCACTGCTGGTTCCAAGGACAAAGCACAGGAAGGGGCCATGGAGGAAGAAGAAGAGGAGGGGATGGAGGAGAGAGGTGTGTCAGAAGCACCAGTAGTTGCAATTTGGAGGCGTGGTGGCGGAACAACCTCCAACACTACTGCACCTTGTCCTGCATCCTTCCCAGCTGCCAGAAGAGTCATCCAATGCGCCGTGAAAGATAGGTAACGTCCCTGTCCATGCCTGCTGGACCATGAGTCAGCGGTAATACGCACCTTACCGCTGACCGCTCCCTGTCCAGCGAGGCATGGACATTGCCTTCCACATGCCAATAGAGAGCCGAAAAAGTGGGAACCTGCCACTGAGGAACCGCACATTCCACAAACTCACGGAAAGGGGGCAGAGTCTACCAACTCAAAAGGCAGCAGTTAAAGTGCCAGCAATTTAGACAAGCTAGCATTCAACCGCTGGGCATGTGGATGGCTGGGAGTGAACTTCTTTTGGTGGTGCAGCAGCTGGGGCAGGGAAATTTGCCTGATACAATCGGATGTCAGTGTACCAATAGCAGATTGCCCACAAGTACTTGGCTGTGACACTCCTGATTCTATACCTTCATTCCTCTTAGGTAGCAGGTTTCAGAGAGGACTAAAGGTATAGTGGGGTTGGAGATCCCAGCTGATGAGGAGCAAGGAGATGTCCACTTTGTTCTTTGTTGTGGGTCTTTTAGGTACGTTTGCCAATGAACTGCATGGCAGGTCGACAAATGTCTCGTCAAGCATGTGGTGCCCAAGCGGCTGATGTTTTGGCCACGCGAGATATGCTGGAGACATATGTTGCAAATGGCAGTGGTGTGATCTGATGCACTCGTCTCAAAAAAGGCCCACACCAAAAAACTTTTGGAATAACGCACAGAGACAGCGATCTGCACATGCAGAGCTCTGCGGTGTGATTCAGTTGCTGTGCTGCTCTTAAGCTGGCTCCTGGAGGGCATCCTGCCTCATTGGAGATGTGCCTCCTCCTCCTCCTCTCTCCTATCCTCTCTCCTATCAGGCACCCATGTGGAATCAGTGACCTCATCATCCCCTCCCTCTTCATCACTGGAGCAAACCTGGCAGTATGCTGCAGCTGGGGGAACATGACTGCCAGATTGCTGTCCTTCTTGGGCACCCCCTCTCTCTGGGCTCATGTTACTACCTTCCTCTAGCTGGGTATCACCATCAGAGCCTTCAAAATGCTGGGCATCCTCCTAGAGCATGTACCCAACACTGTGGTCAAACAGTTCGGGGGACTCCTCAGGAGGAAATAGTGAGACTAGGAAAGGAGTGACTGATTCTACTGAGCTGAGGGAAGAGGCCGCATTGGCAGCTGCTTTGACAAAGACTATGACCTGGTCCCTGGCTCTTATAACCTCAAGACACAAGGTGCAAAGATTCTGAATGCTCTTAAAAGCGCAGCCAGTCACCTGAATGACCCTGCTGGCAACCTGTCTGCCCTCACTGACCAGGATGCAAACCAGATAAGAATGGATCCAGGAACCTATGGCGTAAGGACTCCTGAATATTATTACACAATAATAAGATACCATAACTTGATTCAGGTGGACAACATACATTGGGTTTAAATGTCATTGCACCATACAGTAATATAGTATTTAAACATGGGTGGGGCAAGTACCCACATAACAAGCAATTGTGCTGCAAGTTTGAAAATTACTTGCTAAGCTATTGCTTGACTTGCCAGGCTTCACAAATTTGTTGCACAATTGCATCAAGTCTGCATTGCATGACTCCAGGTCAACTTTCTTTGCAAACATTCTGAAAGTCTGCTGGAAGTTCTGGTTCAGTTATTTTGTGCAATAGTCCCTCCCACCACAGGGGGCACTGTAACTTGCAGAGCTCTTGCTGTAGACTCACCACTGCAACTTTGCTCTTGCTAGAGATGTGCTATGCAAATTTACTACAAATTGGAAAAGTGTCAACTAGAAATTGTGCTTCAAGTGCTCTGCAAGTGTACAACTTACCAGTGAAAATGTGCAAGCAAGTTAACAAGACTTACAATTCAACACTGCCACAAATTTGTGGCAAGATATCCTTGCTATCTCGGCAAGGGTCATCCTTTAAAGTGGTTCTAAAGCCTAAACATTTTTTTACCTTAACACATTCCCTGCATGAAGGTAAAAAATATTTATGTTGTAATATACCTCCCTCAGCCCCACTGTTGCCAACCCCCCAAACTAAAATTTACTGGCAGGACACCAAAATTGTGGACAGGGTACATAGGTGGTCAAAGAATGCGGACATAGTACAGAGGTGGTCAAAGAATGTGGACATGGTACAGAGGTGTTCATGCAGACACGGTATGGTACAGAGGTGGTCATGTGGACAGGGTACAGAGGTGGTCATGCAGACACGGTATGGTACAGAGGTGGTCATGTGGACATGGTACGGAGGTGGTCATGCAGACATGGTACAGAGGTGGTTATGCGGATGGATACAGGAGATAGCAAGAAAGGGATTGTGAACAAACATCTTACATACCACTGCAATTCTTGCCTGAACTGCTGCCATAAGCCAACAATGGATTGAGAAATGCAAGTCAGGGGTTCGGCGGTGGGAGTCTCCAGATTCCAGCAGCTAAGGAGGGATAATGCAGACAGGGGCACAGTGCTGTGGTGGTGGGAATCCTGAGCTCCATAGGCCGGGGTTTGGTCTCCTGCCCGCTCTAGTGATGCAGTGCCCAAGACAGGCCATCCATTTAAAAATTCTGCCAGGCGGCCAGGAAAATCAGAGTGTGTACGAGCCTGGCGGCCTTGAGAACAGCATATGTGCAGTTTAATGGTCGGCCCGCAGCTATATCTTTTACGGGCACCGCTACCCGTAACGGGCTTTAACGGGCAGCCCGAAATTGGGGTGAAATTTACGGCACAAGGAGCAGTCTACCTGCCATAGGAGGAGACGCACATCACCCCCATACCTTTCCGGTATCTGATCTTATTGGTTACTGCTGGCAATAGAGTGGTGCACTAAACACACTTTATAAATGTGAGTATCCTGTATTAGGGTTTGTTTGCTTGTGTTCATTAAATTGTTTAAACCTACTACACTATCAAGCGCTTTTATTTTTGCATAAACTGAGGTATTTCACTGAGGAGCCCTGAATGCAGTTGTTCCCTTCTGAGCCCAGAGGAGGTTCTGCGTGTTTAGACTTAATCGCTAAGTCGCACACTCTAAGGTCAGCGTTCACTACCTAGGGGGTCACTGGAGGGAGGACACCTTAGCACATCTGAACACCTACCAAGCTGTTTTGTAATTGCATGGACTACCCTGAGTAATGATTAGAAACACAGAAGGACACTCTTGGGGTTATTTACTAAAGGCAAATCCACTTTGCACTGAAAGGGCACTTGGCAATAAAGTTGCTGTAGATCCAAGGGGGACATGCAAGGGAAATAAAAATCAGCATTTTAGCTTGCACACGATTAGATGATAAAATCAGCAGAGCTTCCACTAATTTCAGATCTACCTCCTAGATTTAGAGCGATTGCACTTCCAAGTGCACTTGCAGTGCAAAGTGGATTTGCCTTTCGTAAATAACCCCTCTGTTTGTACATGAGCACTTTATTACTTGCTATATATACATATATATATAATTATTTTTTCTCGCATATATTTTATGGACTTCTACAAACTTTATAAATTTTAGAAATCTATATGTTTTTTTTTTCAAATGAGCACTATATAATTACTGTGCATTTGAGTTTCAACTCCCTTATATTTTTTTTATTTATATTTTTATATTTTTTATTTATTTATTGGCACTTCACCATTGGTCAATATTTGTGTGTTTCTGTTATATGGTATCCAATTATTGGGTGTATAGTGCATATTACATAGTACAGCATTTTTTCTGATTTTAGCTGCTGTTTCTTATATTGATCCTATTACCTTTTACATATTTTTATATTTTTGATGAGATCATATTTATAGTGCAGCATAGTATTTACTCATTGGAAGTATAGCATGTTTGTTATTAAAAACATAATAATAATTAAACCTTACAATCACTGAAAATGCTATGTCAGTTTTTAGGAAAATTGTCATGGCATACATATGGAGGCTGTAGTCAGTAACTAGAAAAGCTACCATTTCTGGGGAAAATGAGGGAAGTGTTTTCAAAAGATTTTTTCTCAAATTTTTTTTTTTTTTTTTTTTTTCAAAAATGATTTTTTTTAAGGATTTTATTTTTCAAAAATGATTTTTATTCTTCAAATTTTCATTTTATTTTTTATTTTATTTTTTAAATGATTTTTTTTCTTCAAATTTCCTAATTTCATAATTCCCCTCAGAGCTGTGTGGGACTAAGTATAATTCTACTCAGAGCTGTGTGGGAGTAGCTATAATTCTCCTCAGAGCTGTATGGGACTTTCTATAATTCTCCTCAGAGCTGTGTGGGACTAGCTGCAATTCTCCTCAGAGCTGTGTGGGACTAGCTATAATTCTCCTCAGAGCTGTGTGGGACTAGCTATCATTCCCCTCAGAGCTGTGTGATACTACCTATAATTCCCCTCAGAGCTGTGTGGTACTACCTATAATTAACCTTAGAGCTGTGTGGGACTGGCTATAATTCACCTCAGAGCTGTGTGGGACTGGCTTCTCATCAGAGCTGTGTGGTACTACCTATAATTCCCCTCAGAGCTGTGTTATACTACCTATAATTTTCATCAGAGCTGTGTGGGAGTAGCTATAATTCTCATCAGAGCTGTGTGGGACTAACTATAATTCTCCTCAGAGCTGTGGGGGACTAGCTATAATTCCCCTCAGAGCTGTGTGAGACTTGCTATAATTCTCCTCAGAGCTGTGTGGGAGTAGCTATAATTCTCCTCAGAGCTGTGTGGTACTACCTATAATTCTACTCAGAGCTGTGTGGAAGTAGCTATAATTCTCCTCAGAGCTGTGTGGGACTAACTATAATTCTCCTCAGAGCTGTGGGGGACTAGCTATAATTCCCCTCAGAGCTGTGTGAGACTTGCTATAATTCTCCTCAGAGCTGTGTGGGAGTAGCTATAATTCTCCTCAGAGCTGTGTGGGAGTAGCTATAATTCTCCTCAGAGCTGTGTGGGAGTAGCTATAATTCTCCTCAGAGCTGTGTGTTACTACCTATAATTCTCCTCAGAGCTGTGTGGGACTGGCTATAATTCACCTTGGAGCTGCGTGGGACTGGCTTCTTATCAGAGCTGTGTGGTACTACCTATAATTCCCCTCAGAGCTGTGTGGTACTACCTATAATTCTCATCAGAGCTGGGTGGTACTACCTATAATTCTCCTCAGAGCTGTGTGGAAGTAGCTATAATTCTCCTCAGAGCTGTGTGGGAGTAGCTATAATTCTCCTCAGAGCTGTGGGGGACTAGCTATAATTCCCATCAGAGCTGTGTGGGACTTGCTATAATTCTCCTCAGAGCTGTGTGGTACTACCTATAATTCTCATCAGAGCTGTGTGGGAGTAGCTATAATTCTCATCAGAGCTGTGTGGGACTAGCTATAATTCTCCTCAGAGATATGTGGTACTACCTATAATTCTCATCAGAGCTGTGTGGGAGTAGCTATAATTCTCCTCAGAGCTGAGTGGAAGTAGCTATGCTTCTCTTCAGAGCTGTATGGGACTAGCTATAATTCTCCTCAGAGCTGTGTGGGACTAGCTGCAACTCTCCTCAGAACTGTGTGGGACTAGCTATAATTCTCCTCAGAGCTGTGTGGGACTAGCTATAATTCCCCTCAGAGCTGTGTGATACTACCTATAATTCCCCTCAGAGCTGTGTGGTACTAACTATAATTCACCTCAGAGCTGTGTGAGACTGGCTATAATTCCTCTCAGAGTTGTGTGGGACTGGCTTCTCATCAGAGCTGTGTGGTACTACCTTTAATTCCCCTCAGAGCTGTGTGGTACTACCTATAATTCTCATCAGAGCTGTGTGGGAGTAGCTATAATTCTCATCAGAGCTGTGTGGGACTAGCTATAATTCTCCTCAGAGCTGTGGGGGACTAGCTATAATTCCCCCCAGAGCTGTGTGGGACTAGCTATAATTTCCCTTAGAGCTGTGTGGGACTAGCTATAATTCTCCTCAGAGCTGTGTGGGACTAGCTATAATTCTCAGAGCTGTGTGGGAGTAGCTATAATTCTCCTCAGAGCTGTGTGGCAGTAGCTATAATTCTCCTCAGATCTGTGTGTTACTACCTATAATTCTCCTCAGAGCTGTGGGGGACTGGCTATCATTCCCCTCAGAGCTGTGTGTGACTTTCTATAATTCTCCTCAGAGCTGTGTGGGAGCAGCTATAATTCTCCTCAGAGCTGTGTGGGACTAGCTATAATTCCCCTCAGAGCTGTGTGATACTACCTATAATGCCCCTCAGAGCTGTGTGGTACTACCTATAATTCCCCTCAGAGCTGTGTGGTACTACCTATAATTCTCATCAGAGCTGTGTGGGAGTAGCTATAATTCTCATCAGAGCTGTGTGGGACTAACTATAATTCTCCTCAGAGCTGTGGGGGACTAGCTATAATTCCCCTCAGAGCTGTGTGAGACTTGCTATAATTCTCCTCAGAGCTGTGTGGGAGTAGCTATAATTCTCCTCAGAGCTGTGTGGGAGTAGCTATAATTCTCCTCAGAGCTGTGTGGGAGTAGCTATAATTCTCCTCAGAGTTGTGTGGGAGTAGCTATAATTCTCCTCAGAGCTGTGTGTTACTACCTATAATTCTCCTCAGAGCTGTGTGGGACTGGCTATAATTCACCTCGGAGCTGCGTGGTACTACCTATAATTCCCCTCAGAGCTGTGTGGTACTACCTATAATTCTCATCAGAGCTGGGTGGTACTACCTATAATTCTCCTCAGAGCTGTGTGGACGTAGCTATAATTCTCCTCAGAGCTGTGTGGGAGTAGCTATAATTCTCCTCAGAGCTGTGGGGGACTAGCTATAATTCCCCTCAGAGCTGTGTGGGACTTGCTATAATTCTCCTCAGAGCTGTGTGGTACTACCTATAATTCTCATCAGAGCTGTGTGGGAGTAGCTATAATTCTCCTCAGAGCTGTGTGGGACTAGCTATAATTCTCCTCAGAGCTGTGTGGGACTACCTATAATTCTCCTCAGAGCTGTGTGGGAGTAGCTATAATTCTGCTCAGAGCTGTGTGGGAGTAGCTATGCTTCTCTTCAGAGCTGTATGGGACTAGCTATAATTCTCCTCAGAGCTGTGTGGGACTAGCTGCTATTCTCCTCAGAGCTGTGTGGGACTAGCTATAATTCTCCTCAGAGCTGTGTGGGAGTAGCTATAATTCCCCTCAGAGCTGTGTGATACTACCTATAATTCCCCTCAGAGCTGTGTGGTACTAACTATAATTCACCTCAGAGCTGTGTGAGACTGGCTATAATTCCCCTCAGAGTTGTGTGGGACTGGCTTCTCATCAGAGCTGTGTGGTACTACCTATAATTCCCCTCAGAGCTGTGTGGTACTACCTATAATTCTCATCAGAGCTGTGTGGGAGTAGCTATAATTCTCATCAGAGCTGTGTGGGACTAGCTATAATTCTCCTCAGAGCTGTGGGGGACTAGCTATAATTCCCCCCAGAGCTGTGTGGGACTAGCTATAATTCTCAGAGCTGTGTGGGAGTAGCTATAATTCTCCTCAGAGCTGTGTGGGAGTAGCTATAATTCTCCTCAGAGCTGTGTGTTACTACCTATAATTCTCCTCAGAGCTGTGGGGGACTGGCTATCATTCCCCTCAGAGCTGTGTGTGACTTTTTATAATTCTCCTCAGAGCTGTGTGGGAGTAGCTATAATTCTCCTCAGAGCTGTGTGTTACTACCTATAATTCTCCTCAGAGCTGTGTGGGACTGGCTATAATTCACCTCGGAGCTGCGTGGTACTACCTATAATTCCCCTCAGAGCTGTGTGGTACTACCTATAATTCTCATCAGAGCTGTGTGGTACTACCTATAATTCTCCTCAGAGCTGTGTGGAAGTAGCTATAATTCTCCTCAGAGCTGTGGGGGACTAGCTATAATTCCCCTCAGAGCTGTGTGGGACTTGCTATAATTCTCCTCAGAGCTGTGTGGTACTACCTATAATTCTCATCAGAGCTGTGTGGGAGTAGCTATAATTCTCATCAGAGCTGTGTGGGACTAGCTATAATTCTCCTCAGAGCTGTGTGGTACTACCTATAGGAACTACAACTTTGAGCGTCTCATTGCACTTAACTCTATGCAAGGTTAACCTCCTTCTATTTTACTTATAAACAATAACACACCTTCGGTATTACTGTGAAACGTTATATTGTGTATCTCGAGTACAATATGCTTAGATTTTCTCCCCTTTTTCCCCCCCTTTTATGTTTCTCCTTCTACTGCTAATTGTATTCTTGAATATTGTTACCTGAAAAACTTTCAATAAATATTACTGATTAAACATTTTTTTAATTGATTCTATTATTTAATTTTGGAAGATGGTTATATTATTTCTATTCTATTGTTTTTTTTAATTCTATTATTTTCTATTCTATTCAAATTTCAGAAGATGGTTATAATCTTTCTATTTAATTCTATGATTTTAAATTATATTCTATTCCATTCTGTTATTTTATTTCCTATCCTATTTTGTTCGGTTTTACTCTATTATGTTCCATTCTATTTTTTTTCTGTTCTATTTCTTTATTTTCTATTCTATTTAATTCTCTTTGGAAATTGGAAAACGATTTAAATTCGAAAACGTTTCAAATTGGAAAACTTTTTGAAATTGAAAACTTTTCTAAATTGATTTGAACACTTTTCGAATCGATTTGAATTTGAAAATTCAAATTGATTCAAATACGAATAAACAAAGGAATTCTGAAAACAAATTAGACAGATTAATCAAATTTAATGAAATTAATTTATGCAAATAACAAATCAAAACAAAACAGATGTTTTCGTTCTGCACATGTCTAATAGTGACTGAATATTCACTATGGAAACACTGATCCTCCTCCTGGCCAATCAGGAAGTGGGTCTGAGACCCGTTTCCCAATTGGCCGAAAGGAGTCCCATCATGCCCATGGAGAGCAGGGGAAGGAGAAGCTTCCAATGCCGTGATAATCGTGGAGAGCAGGGGAAGGCACTGGTGAAGCCTGGGAGAAACGCTGCCCACTATAGATGGGGTAAGTGCTCTGGTAACAACTGACTGGATGGGGGGGTGGTGGTGGCACTGTTTGCCCCCCCCAAAAATTGACCACCAACCACCACTGGTAACTCCATTCCTCCACTGCAGGATTCTGAGCAAACCTGGTGAGTCTCATAATATCAGTGTTCCTCACTGTGACTAAACTTAACCAGCTGCCAGAGCTTTGGCCAAGGATGTGCTGCCCCCTTCCTCTCCTATAACAAAGAGCACCAGTTGGTTGCCATGGTGATGAGTTTCAGAGGCGGATCCCCCTTTCTCAAGCCTGGGGACACACCACCCTGACTTTTCTTATATGAGCAGTTTTCAATCACTGTGTGTCAGTTAACACTTTCATTGATTCTACTAGGTATATGACACACACTATATAATCTTTATCAATTAATGTGTAAGTATTCTCAACTAGATGCACAACCATGTATAAGTAAATTCCAAGGACAAATATATAAACATATAAAGTATTTAAAATTTACAGATGTCCATGTATGTACACCCCCATACACACATAGCAAAATTGTCTGCAAGCACTAAAACTACAGGCAACACTTTTTTTTCAGTTTTGGATAGAGTAGAGAAGGATTCTGACCTCTGTCATGCTACATTGTTGTCTGTGACCCTGTTAGGAAGATTCACCCTTTCTATTTGTCCTGTTTACAATTATCATTTTAAGTGAAGGTAAAAGAAAATCCCAGACTTATTTTATCAATCACATTTCCAAATAAATGTTTAAGGTGAACACAGTTGTCATCTTCAACATCTTTACCACTCTTTGGATTAGCGCTCCCCGAGTTGTTTTTATGTATACCCCCCCCCCCCAACTCTAATCTAAAATGAAATCTAAAAAAAAAAAATGTTTTGCCAATACTTCTATTTTAACTATATATACACTTGTTAGGCCTTTTGCTGATAATATCAGTTTGTACATTGGATGAATTTACAATTATTAATCTTTTCTTACATAAAGTTTTTATTATTTCCATATTGGTGTGCATCTATATACAGTACTTGTAGTTAATGTTATATGATGGTTGCAGTAGTTCATGTGCTCTCAATTACTTTGTTTAGGCCCTGCCCTGGGTGGAGGCACTGCCAACTTTATTATAAAACCCTAACATAGAAGTTTTTTGTTGCTGAACATAGCTTAGAGATCCTTCAGTTTGGTAACTGTTTAGAGCCATGATAACCAGTCAGGGTGTTTTCTAAAATTGGATAAACCAGATATTTGTATCTCACACCCTTCTTTTCTGGTTTATTGTGAAATCAGATACTTGGATTTACTGCCACACACACTCCTGTCTGATTGGGATGGTGTACTATATGCACTGCCAACTTTATTATAAAACCAATTCTTCCACTTAGCAAAGATTCTGGTTCTGATATTTTTACCTACAGGTTTAGGACAATATTCTGTTTTCGGAGAGGTCCATTTCTCATAATCTTCCCCCCAAAAAGAGGGCTACACAACAAAGAAAACACAGCTAACACATACAATTATGATTTTACATAATATATTTTTTTGTTCACGAACACAAACAAGTAACACATGGAGAAATAACTTTATAGATGCAGTAGAGGCTCCCACAGAACCAAAAGTTACAAGCATGACTTTCAACAAATTATGACACTAACATAGAAGTTTTTTGTTGCTGGACGTAGCTTAGAGATCCTTCAGTTTGGTAACTGTTTAGAGCCATAATAAGCAGGCAGTGTGTTTTCTAAAATTGGATAAACCAGATATTTGTATATCACACCCTTCTGTTCTGGTGTATTGTGAAATCAGATACTTGGATTTACTGCCAACTTGGTTACACACCCACTCCTGTCTGATTGGGATGGTGTACTATATGCACTGCCAACTTTATTATAAAACCCATTCTTCTACTTAGCAAAGATTCTGGTTCGGATATTTTTACCTACAGGTTTAGGATAATATTCTGTTTTTGGAGAGGGCCAGTTCTCATAACCTTCCTCCCAAAAAAAGGGCTACACAATAAAGAAAACACAGCTAACACATACAATTATAATTTTACATAATTATTTTTTTGTTCACGAACACAAACAAGTAACGCATGGAGAAATAACTTTATAGATGCAGTAGAGGCTCCCACAGAACCAAAAGTTACAAGCATGACTTTCAACAAATTATGACACTAACATAGAAGTTTTTTGTTGCTGGACGTAGCTTAGAGATCCTTCAGTTTGGTAACTGTTTAGAGCCATGATAAGCAGGCAGTGTGTTTTCTAAAATTGTATGAACCAGATATTTGTATATCACACCCTTCTGTTCTGGTTTATTGTGAAATCAGATACTTGGATTTATTGCCAACTTGGTTACACACCCACTCCTGTCTGATTGGGATGGTGTACTATATGAACTGCCAACTTTATTATAAAACTCATTCTTCTACTTAGCAAAGATTCTGGTTCTGATATTTTTACCTACAGGTTTAGGACAATATTCTGTTTTCGGAGAGGGCCAGTTCTCATAACCTTCCTCCCAAAAAAATGGCTACACAATAAAGAAAAAGACAGCTAACACATACAATTATGATTTTACATTTTTTTTTTCTGTTCACAAACAAGTAACACATGGAGAAATAACTTTATAGAAGCAGTAGAGACTCCCACAGAGCCAAAAGTTACAAGCATGACTTTCAACAAATTATGACACTAACAGAAGTTTTTTGTTGCTGGACGTAGCTTAGAGATCCTTCAGTTTGGTAAATGTTTAGAGCCATAATAAGCAGGCAGGGTGTTTTCTAAAATTGGATAAACCAGATATTTGTATCTCACACCCTTCTGTTCTGGTTTATTGCAAAATCAGATACTTGGATTTACTGCCAACTTGGTTACACACCCGCTCCTGTCTGATTGGGATGGTATACTATATGCACTGCCAACTTTACCATAAAACCCATTCTTCCACTTAGAAAAGATTCTGGTTCGGATATTTTTACCTACAGGTTTAGGACAATATTCTGTTTTCGGAGAGGGGCAGTTCTCATAACCTTCCTCCCAAAAAAAGGGCTACACAATAAAGAAAACACAGCTAACACATACAATTATGATTTTACATATTTTTTTTTTTGTTCACAAACAAGTAACACATGGAGAAATAACTTTATAGATGCAGTAGAGGCTCCCACAGAACCAAAAGTTACAAGCATGGCTTTCAACAAATTATGACACTAACATAGAAGTTTTTTGTTGCTGGACATAGCTTAGAGATCCATCAGTTTGGTAACTGTTTAGAGCCATGATAAGCAGGCAGTGTGTTTTCTAAAATTGGATAAACCATATATTTGTATATCACACCCTTCTATTCTGGTTTATTGTGAAATCAGATACTTGGATTTACTGCCAACTTGGTTACATACCCACTCCTGTCTGATTGGGATGGTGTACTATAAGCACTGCCAACTTTATTATAAAACCCATTCTTCCACTTAGCAAAGATTCTGGTTCTGATATTTTTACCTACAGGTTTAGGACAATATTTTGTTTTCGGAGAAGGCTGGTTCTTATAATCTTCCCCCCAAGAAGAAGGTTACACAACAAAGAAAACACAGCTAACACATACAATTATGATTTTACATAATATTTTTTTTTGTTCACCAACACAAACAAGTAACACATGGAGAAATAACTTTATAGATGCAGTAGAGGCTCCCACAGAACCAAAAGTTACAAGTATGACTTTCCACAAATTATGACACTAATACCGCGTACACACGATCAGACTATCCGGTGGACTTGGTATTGTATATCACACCCTTCTGTTCTGGTTTATTGCAAAATCAGATACTTGGATTTGCTGGCAACTTGGTTATGCACCCACTCCTGTCTGATTGGGATGGTGTACTATTTTTCTAGTGGTGTTAGTCTCCGAGTTCTAACCAGCCTCACTGTGGCCCTGAGTGCAGCCTCACTGCCTGTGATTGCAGCCTCACTGTGCCTGTGAACACAGCCTCACTGTGCCCATGAACACAGCCTCACTGTGCCTGTCAATGCAGCCTCACTGTGCCCCATCAAATGCAGCTTTACTATGCCCCTTCAATGCAGCTTTACTGTGCCCCATCAATGCAGCTTTACTGTGCCCCATCAATGCAGCTTTACTGTGCCCCATCAATGCAACTTTACTGTGCCCCATCAATGCAGCCTCACTGTGCCCCATCAAATGCAGCTTTACTTTGCCCCATCAATGCAGCTTTACTGTGCCCCATCAATGCAGGTCAGCTCAAAGTGGCGCCAGGGCAATCCAGTCCTATGACTCTGCTGTGTCCTCCAGCTGACAGTTTCCTGCCTGATTGCTTCAGTCAGGAAACAGTCAACCTGGTCCACCCCTACTCCTCCCTTGCCCTGCACTAAATTCCACTCACAAAATGAGAGCAGGCGAGTGGAATTTTTGAGGGCTGTATATGGATACTGTTTTCACAATTGTTATTATTTTTATTGTTTAGCACGGTTTAGCATAACATATAACTTATGCTCCCAACTGTCCCCAACTGTCCCTAATTGTGAGGGACTGTCCCTTATTATGAGCAATGTCCCTCTTTCCCTCTTTTCTCCTCATTTGTCCCCCATTTTAGTCTGATCTATATAGTTGAATATAAAATACACTGTTTACTTTCAATACGTTTTTATTGAGATAGAAAGTTTTCCAAGTTTAACATAAGAAAAAGGATAACAACAAGTTGCAAGGTTACAAATAAAAGGAGTAGAAATATATGAAATATAAAGATAATGCCAAGTTATTATACATAATAATACATTAGGTATGTCAGTAGCTTTGCTTACGCTAGTTACAAAAAAAAAAACCTTTTTAACTATAAAATGAGATACGGGTAAGACCATAACTTTTTACATCTATATACTCTTACTGCAATTAAAAGCATAACTATCAAGAGTGTCCTTGACCGGTTCGGTGGCCAGGTCACCCTTTTGTTACAACATGTCACAATTACAGAAAATATAGAGGAAAAAAAGGATGCTTCTCCCCTATGTAGGTCAATAATAATATAACTTTGCTAGTGATCCTTGTTGTTTTTATACCATTGTAGTCATGGACGCCAAATATTATACTTAGATTGATAATTACCCTGGGAAGCAGCGAACATCAGCTCATAAATTATATGTAGATCAACAGCCCTTATTATTTCCAGTAGTGACTGAGCTTCAGTAGTTTTCCATCTCTTTATTATTGCCAATCTAGCACTCACTAGAATATGAAAGACTATGTTTCTATACATTATGGGGACCCTTTCTATTCCCAGTGATAGAATAGCTAGTTCCAGATTTTTGGGAAGGAGGACGCTGGTGACTTTTCTAATTAAATCAAAAGTCTGAGACCAAATAGTTTTAAGTAGTGGACAAGCCCATAATATATGTATGAGTGAACCTCTGTTCCACAATTTCTCCAACATAGTGGTGATGTTTGGAAATGGAATCTAGCTATTCTTATGGGAGTTAAATACCACCTTAAGAGGATTTTGTTAGAAAGTTCCCATAAGTTCACGCATTTTGTGGCTACATAAATAATTTTTATTGAGTTTTGCCATTGTTCTATGGAGTATGAGAACATTTTGAGAACATTAAATCCTAGTTGGTATAGATACATAAGGTGTAGGACTGGCTAATAGAAGATGAGTTATTTGGTTGTAAGCATATATATCTTTTGATTCTATGCCATATTCTATTTGGATTGCTCTAAATGATTTGATAGTTTGGCCTACCGTGATATCTTCAACATTAGTAATACCATTCGCTATCCAATTCCTTATATTTAGATCAGGAATTATTAGCTGTAAGCTCGAGATAGGTAAAGGTATAGATTTGATAGTATGGTTGGACATAGAGGAGCTTAAGAGTACATTCCATGCTTTAAGCGTGGCTTTCATAGTGGGAGACATAATGCCTGCTTTTGTGGTATTAAATGTACTTAATATAAGCAAATCATATGTGTTCCCATTGGTACATTGAGATTTCTCCAATTCTAACCATCTTAGTGCTCTGTTGTTTGGGAACCACTGTTTTGTCTGGGCTAGAATAGCGGCTAGGTAGTAATCTTTTAATAATACGTGTCCTAACCCCCCCAGCTCTTCTTGATTTAATCAATTTTTTTTTTAACCATAGATTTTTATTGAGTTTCATAGTACACGGTACAAGGTATGCAACAGGTAGTGCAACATGTCAGTTATACATAGTGAGAACAACAGCAGAACAGAAAGAAAGATGAAGGAAAGGGGAAAAAAAAAAAAAGAGAGAGGAGCTCAGGGTATACACAGTATCATACACATGCAGGCTTCATATGGCATAGTAGGAGACGTCTTCAGTGGGAGGTCGAACCCGTCACCCCATCTGGGAACTAACTGTGACGGGTTCTTGAGGGCGCCATAGGAAGGGGTCCACTTTGGCCCCAGATGATGATCCCTAGAGCTCCATCTTGCAAATGTATATGTCCAATAGCGTAGGCTAGTGAATGAAGGCGGGAAGACCTTCTGTTACAGGTGTAGCACAAGACATATAGCTTAACTCAGAGTTGTAATAGATAACTTTTACAAGAAACAACGTGTTAATTGGGAGAGCAACACAGGTACACAGGGTAAGAGCTTCAGGTACTGATGGGGTAAGGAGGTCAGGTAAGTAATAGGTCTGTCATAGGGGGTTTTCATTTAGGGTGTTGAAGCCAAAGGTCCCAGTTGCTTCTGAATTCAGGAATAAGGAGGTGGCCTTTGGCATGCATGAGTTCCATCAGGCAGTGGTTGTTTAAAAGTGCGATTATTTCCACACCGGAAGGGGCTAGAGGGGATTTCCAGTTTTTGGCGATGGCTAGACGCGTGGCGATAAGAACATGGGCGAGAATGTGTCGAGTGGGTTGAGGCCAGTCTTCCAATTCGAGACCAAATAGTACTAGTTGCGGTGTCAGTGGTACAGGAATCTTTAAAATGGACATAAGGAGTTTGGATAGCATGGACCATAGTGGGGTTAGGATTGGGCAGTCCCACCATATGTGGAGTGGAGTACCTAAGGATCCACAGTTTCTCCAGCACAGATTGCTCGCAGTTGGATATATATGGGCCAGTTTGATTGGTGTGAGGTACCAATTATGGTATATTTTTTGGACTGTTTCCCAATGCAGTAGGCATTTGGAGAATTTCATGGGTGCTCGAAGCGAGCGGAACCATTGCTGGGTTGTGTAGGTGCGATGTAGTAAGTGTTCCCATTTTAACATTGTGGGGGATTTGAGAGGTGGAGAGATTTCAGTGAGGAGTTTGTAGCAAATCGAGATCCCTCGTTGGTGG
The DNA here is from genome assembly GCF_037356315.1 of Lithobates pipiens. Taxonomy (NCBI): domain Eukaryota; kingdom Metazoa; phylum Chordata; class Amphibia; order Anura; family Ranidae; genus Lithobates; species Lithobates pipiens. The sequence continues at coordinate 485,541,533 of NW_027507764.1, read as the reverse complement.
GGTGAGGTGAGATTGAAGAAGGTCAGTATGTGCCAAGTAGTTAGGTTGTTTGACCATTGTACTTTAGAGAGAATCGATCGTATTCTTAGGTATTTGAAGAAGTCCTTATGGCTTATGTGAAAGTTGGCGTGAAGAGTGTGGAATGGTTTGAGGTTGGAATTCTGGTACAGGTGTCCGAGATTGAGGACCCCTAAGGTTGTCCATGCGGAGAGATCGATATCAGGAGTGAGGACGTGTAGAGCTGACAGTGGTATATGTTGGAGTAGACGTAACGGGATACCCGCAGAAGTTTGTATGGTAGATTTCCACACTCGAATGGAGGCGTTAATTGTGTCTAGGAAGGAATGGGGCTCGTGGTGTTGTAGTAAGAGGGCGCACAGGATCAATTTGGGCTGGGAGGCGAGTGCCGCTTGTTCTATTTGTACCCATGTGGTTTGCAGAGCAGTGTTCCACCAGGCCTTGGTTTGGGCTAGTATAATTGCCTTGTAGTAGGCTAATAGGTTAGGTGCTCCCATTCCTCCAGCGGCAACCGGCGTGCAGAGAGTGTTGTTTTTAAGTCGGGAACGTTTGCCATTCCATATAAATGTATTAAAGATGGTTTGGAGGTGGGTTATTTGTTGTTTGAGGAAGGGTATGGGGAGGGTTCGGAACAGATAGAGAACGTGGGGTAGCAAGAAGATCTTAGCGAGAGCTATTCTGCCTGCCCAAGAGGCCGTGGTATGTTGAAGGTCTTGAATGGTTTTATGCAGTTTGGTTACGAGATTGTTAAGGTTGAGAGAACGTAAGTGTGATGAGGGCATGGTGAGTTGGATGCCTAGGTAGGTAAGAGTGGAGTTAGATGTCCCCGAGAAGGAGGTGCAGTGGGTAATATCATGTTTGACATGTTGGGTTAAGCCAATGCCCAGCATGCTGGATTTGGTAAAATAGATTTTATAGTGGGAGATTTTGCTAAATAGTGCGAGGGTGTCGTGGAGTACGGGAAGGGAGGTGGTAGGGTCAGTTAGGGAGATGATAACATCATCTGCGTATAGTCCAATTTTGTGTGTGGTTCGATCTGTGATTATTCCGGAAATACGCGGGTTATCTCTAATCGACTGGGCTAGGGGTTCCATGACAAGGATGAATATTAGGGGTGAGAGTGGACACCCCTGACGTGTCCCGTTGGAAATGCGGAAAGGGTCCGAAAGCAGCCCTGAAGTCAGTACTCTGGCACTGGGTGAGGAGTAGAGGGCGAGTATGGCTTGCAAGATGATCCCTTTAAAGCCAAATTTTCGGAGGACTGCAGTTAGGTAGGACCAATCCACCCTGTCAAACGCCTTCTCCACATCAAGGGAGATGAGCAGAGAAGGCGTCCGACTGTGTTCCACCCATTGTATCAGATCAATGAACCTGCGAGTGCCGTCCGAGGCCTGCCTGCCAGCCACAAACCCCACCTGATCCATGTGGATTAGTTGTGGGATGATATCAGAAAGTCGCGTAGCCAGGAGTTTGGCAAATAGCTTAGTATCAGTGTTTAGTAGGGAGATGGGTCTGTAGCTGGCAGGCTGATCGGCCGGTTTACCTGGTTTTGGGATAGTGACAATTGTAGCTTGGAGGGATTCTGGTAGAATGGAGCCTGTAGTTGCAATAAAATTGAAGGAGTGGCATAGGTAGGGAGTAAGGAGTTCAGAGAACGTCTTGTAATATTCGTTATTAAATCCGTCAGGGCCCGGGGCTTTGTGTAGTGGTAGGGCGTTTATGGCTGCTGCAAGTTCCATTGGGGAGAACGGGGAGGAAAGTTGAAGAACTTGTTCCGGCGAAAGTGAGGGGAGGTGAATGCTGGCTAGGAAGTCATCAATTTCAGAGGGGGAGGGTGGCAAGGCCGAGCCAGTGTTGGTGAGATTGTATAATTTGGCATAGTAGGAGCTAAAATGATCTGCAATGTCTTTGGAGTTGGTATACTTAGTGCCCTGGTGGTCCGTAAGGAACGAGATTTTAGACTGAGTCGATTTGCGTTTGAGTTGTTTGGCTAGGTACACTCCAGGTTTGTTGTGATGTGAATAAGTTTGTAGGCGAAGACGCTTAAGATGGTAATCAAAGTTGGAGTGGAGGTGATCACTCAGGGCTTGCCTAGCTGTTTGTAGTTCAGAGGTGAGCCAAGGGGAGGGTTGGGATTTATTAGCTCGTTCGAGAGTGCGTATACGCTCTAGGAGGTTGTTTGTGGTTGAGGTATATTTCTTCTTCTCGTGGGCACCCATTTTAATGAGGAGGCCTCTGATGTAGGCTTTGTGGGCATTCCACAATATAGAGGGGTCAGCCACTGAACCCTCATTTGTGGTGAAATAGTTTTGCAGCTCGGATAGAATCTGGTTTTGGTAGGTCGGGCGCGTGATGATAGAGGTGTTGAGCCTCCAGATGGTGTTGTTTTTGTATGAGAGCGCTGGAAACAGTTTCATTGATATGGGCGCATGATCGGACCATGTAATGAGACCGATCTTAGTGTCTTGGACTAGTTGTAGGGTATGCTTGTCTGTTAAGAAGAGATCTATCCTGGTTTGCTGTGTGTGGGAGAAAAACGTATAATCCCTTTCGGAGCCATGTTGGCACCTCCAGGGATCATAAAGGTCTTCTGAGTGGAGTAGGGAGGCAAGAGAGGTGGAATTTTTGCGGGCAGGGTTGGAGGTATCTAGTGAGGCATCAACAATTTGGTTAAAGTCGCCGCAGATGATTAGGGGTCCCTGTTTAAAAGGTGTCAGCTTCTTCAACAGTGATTTGTAAAAAGGGCGTTGATTTGTATTCGGTGTGTAAATGTTAGCAATGGTGATGTTCTGATTATTGATAATGGCATTCAATATTATGAATCTGCCCTCTGGGTCTATTTCTGTGTGGATTGGTTGGAACGAAACTGTGGATCGTATGGCAAGCATTACATCTGCTTTTTTCTTGGTGGCGTTGGCAAAGTAGGAGTGAGGGTATTGTTTGTGGGAACATGAGGGAGGTTTGTTGGACACAAAATGTGTTTCCTGTACACATAATATGTCAGAGGAGTGTGTTAAGGCTTCCTTCCACAACAAACTCCTTTTGTAAGGAGAGTTTAGGCCTTTCGCGTTAATGGATGTAAAGGTGATGGACATGTTGGTAGGCGAATAGGTAGTGGGGGTAGGGGAAGCTTTGAGGTGTACCCCGGTAGCGAGTGTATCAGGGGGAGGGTATGAGGGGGTAAACCTGTAAAAGGTAAGTACAGTAGTAAACTCAACTAACACTCTATAGAAAACCAAATATACTTATACCACAGTATACATAACTTGTAAAACGCAACGGTAGGTTACGGAGTTAGCGTAGAACACAAACAAAAAAAAAAAACCAAGGAAGCAGTTAGGTGTTCAAGTGCTTAGCACTTTTCCTTCTCCGGGGGAAAAGAGAACGGAGTGTACAGTCTGGTGCGCTCATCAAGGACATAGATGAGGTGAAGTGGTGCTGGATCAGTGGCTTCCAAGATTCCAAAGGGCACTCGTTGTGATTGGATAGGAAACGGTAGCTTTCATCTGTGGGTGGAAGCAGGAGCATGGCGCCTTGTACCCAAGGCGGATGATGATGGCGGAGGCCGTTGGTGTTGCCGTTCCGGTGGGGAGGCGGTGATTAAGCCCCAGTTGATCATGCGTTTGATACCATCTTTAGGGGTGAAAATGGTGGTACTCTGATTCTGGTGTGTGACTATCAGCTTGGTAGGGGAGCCCCACTTGTAAGGGATGTTGTTCTTCCTGAGGGTTGCTGTAGTCTGAGCAAACTCTCTTCTTTTCTGAGCAGTGGCAGCAGAGATATCAGCGTACAGGGACACCGAGGAGTAGGGATCAGGGAGTGGAGAAGTGGATCTGGCAGCCGCCATGATCTTTTCTTTCACTTGGAAGAAGTGGATACGTGCTAGTACATCTCCGGGTTCGGATGCAGGGAGGTGGTTGGGTTTAACAAGTCGATGTGCTCGGTCTATGACCATGTCGTTTTGTCGCAATTGCAGTATAAGTGAGAGGAATAATTGTTGTATGTAGGGGGTCAAATCCGGGGGTTTAACCGACTCCGGTATTCCTCTAAATTTAATGTTATTCCTTCTCGAGCGATCTTCTAAATCTGCGACTTTAGCTTGCAGATAGTGAATTTCATCAGAGTGATGATCATGCGCGTCCGCCATTTCGTTGTAGGCCGCAGTATGTTCAGTGAGTAATTTTTCAATATCCTCTGTGCGATCTTCAATTTGATCGATTCTAGAGTGCAGCGTGGAGATCGACGGATGTCATGTTGTAGGGATAGCAGCATGAGCTTGAGTGTGTGCTCAGACGCTGGCTGGTCAGAAGCAGGCAGTGCAGCTAAGGAGTCATAGGGTGGTGGTTCAGGGCCTGCAGGGGCGGAGGTGTCCCAGTGCTGCTTTTTTATTAAAGGAGCCTTGTTGGGTGAAAGGACTGGGGACTGTGCAGCCCTCTTACCTCTGTCAGCAGGCGAGGGTTGAGAGGTGTCATCTGCAGCGATGGAGCTATCCATCTCGTCAGGGATGATCAGCAGAGAGCTCTCAGCTGCAGTCAGTGAGGTGTGTGGCAGCGCGCCAGCGCCATCTTGTGTCCTCAGCATGTCAGCTCTCTGGAAATAATGTGTGAGGCGGCGGGGTTGGAGGGGGCCGGTACGTCCGCTGCTGGACATACCGATCGGGTGCCCGATGGTTCCGCTCCTCTCTGGTGAAGGAGAGAGGGGGTAGGAGCTGTGATCGATCGCTTTGAGTTGCTGGTTGTCCTTAGGCTGAGCGGAGCTGAGGAATCAAGCGGCCATCTCAGTCCGCGGCTAGCCACGCCCCTTGATTTAATCAATTTTTTAAATGCGCACCTAGCTTTTTTCCCTTACCATAAATATGTGTTAATTACCGATTGGGCTCTAGAAAAAAGCTGTCCAGGACTGCTATAGGAATGGTTCTGAATAAGTAAATAAATTGTGGTAAAACTATCATCTTAAATGCCAGCAGTCTACCTGACCATGTCATTTCGGTTTTGGTTATAGAGCATAGTTTCGAATATAGCCTTTGGAGAAAAGGCAGATAGTTTGCATTAAATAGTTGTTCGGCCTTTTCAGTTAGTGTTATGCCCAAATACTGTATTCCCTTGGAGCTCCATGCATAGGGGAAATTCTGCTGAAGTCTAGTTCTCGTTTGGACATCTATTCCTAAACCCAAAATTTGAGACTTGCTTTCGTTTGTCCTATAGTATGATATTTGATAAAACAAAGTGAGGGCTTTGTGTGCTGCACCCAGGGAAGATTCCTCATCTGATAAGACCATAATAACATCATCAGCAAACAAGCTGACAATGTGATCTGTGTTACCTACTGAAAAACCTGTAATTTGTCGGTGCGATCGAACATGGATGGCCAGGGGTTCCATCAATCGTTTGAAAATTAGAGGGGATAAGGGGCATCCTTGCCTTGTTCCATTTGATATAAAAAAAAAGGAGAGGATAGTACGCCTGATAAGTACACTCTGGTGGATGGTTTGGAATATAGCGCCATGATGGCCGATAGTATGTTGCCTTTAAATCCAAATGATTCAAGCACTTTGACCAAATATTGCCAGTGTATATGATCAAAGGCCTTCTCCGCATCCAATGTTAGGAGCAGAGAAGGCCTTTTCTGCACCTCAGCTAGGTTTATGATATTTATTAATCTCTGGGTAGCATCCGATGTCTGTCTGTGTTTGGTGAAACCCCTTTGGTCAGGATAGATAAGCGTGGGTAATATATCCACCAGACAGGCAGCTATTAATTTTGCATATATCTTCAGATCGTTATTCAAAAGTGAAATCGGTCTGAAGTTCAAAGAGGAATCTGGTTCCTTAACTGGCTTAGGCAAAGTTATAATAAGCGCTTCCAACATTTCGGGAGGAAAAGACGCAGAGGCAGCAGGGGCATTGAAAATTTGATTTAAATATGGTACTAGAATGGATTTAAATTCCTTATAGTATTCCCCGCTAAATCTGTCTGGGCCTGGGGATTTGTTTAATGATAGGGAATCAATTATGCTGTGTATCTCTGATTCAGTAATTGGTGCGTTCAAGGATTTCAGTTGGGTTTTTGTCAATTTTGGCATGGATAGTTGGGATAAGAAGTTGTTAATAGCTTCCAAAGTTGGTTGGTAAGGTGTAGAGTCATTTTTCAAGTTGTACAATGAGATATAATAAAAACTAAAAGCATCTGCTATTTTTTTGGGATGAAATTCTTTCTATTTGGTGCCCGGGTGAATGATATATGATATCTTTGTTTTATATCTATGCCCTTTAATAGTCTGAGCTAGTAGCTTACCTGCTTTATTCCCATTTGTATAATACAACATTTTTAGTCTTTTACTGTTTTTTTCAAAATAAGGTCGTGTCTAAGTTGGGTAATTTTTTGGGAGAGAGAATGGGAGGGATTTGTTTTAATTGTAGCGTCCAGATTAGAAATTGTAGTCACTAGATCATTAAACCTTTTTTGCCTCTGCCTCTTAATCCTCGCCCCCATTTGTATACATATACCTCTCATATATGCCTTATGGACATTCCATAAAATGAAGGGGTCTTTAACAGAACCTGCATTTTTAGAGAAAAATTCCAACAGTCGATCTTGAAAGATCTTTTTGCAATCACTCTGTTGTAACAGATATGAATTTATTCTCCATACTGGACTCACGCCAGCCGACAACGAGTCCCCCATGGAGAGCACCCCTAAGGCACGGTCCGACCATGTTATTGGATTAATCGACACAGAGTAGGTTCGGAGTAAAGTCTATTGATCCACTAAGAATAAGTCTGGTATATATGCGGTGTGGTGGTGAGAAATAAGTGAAATCTCTTTCATTGACGTGTAAACATCTCCATGCATCATGGAGATCATGCCTAAGAATGTATGGAAGAAGCACTGGATTTGCTCTTTTAGATTGAGTGGTAGAGTCCAGAATTGGGTCTGGGGTGAGATTGAAATCTCCACATATATCTAACAATCCTTGTTGGATGCGCTTCACTTTTTTTTAACAGTCTGTTGAAGAATTGGATTTGGTGGTTGTTAGGAGAGTATACGTTGACTATTGTGTAAGTGGTGGAGTTCAGGTCGCATAATAGTATCAAAAATCTGCCTAATGTATCACACACAACTTGATGCAATTTAAACGCCACTGAATCTCTGATGGTAATGAGAATGCCTTTCTTCTTGGAATCTACGTTTGCTGTGAATATATGCGGATAGCTCTTGTGTGAGCATTTTAGTTAGCGGGATATCCTTGGGGAAAGGACGGCGGCTCTCCATCCCCGCATGGGATCCTTGATTCTTTATGAGCCGCAATTTTATTTTATTTTTATTTTTATCTGCACTTCCATTAAATCTACTGTTCACCTTGTTTTTGCTCTTGTGGTTTTCATTATTGCAACTGCTTATCTGATTGTTAAATGTAATGTATCTGACATATATTGTTCTCCTCCGCAGGATTGGCCTCTTCTTTTCCCCTCTTTTCTGCCTCCCTTTCTTCCCGTGGGACACCCAGTGACATGACAAAATGCCTTCCAATATCTCATCATAACCCGAGGCTGGCCCTCCCAGCGACCTACTGCTCTCTTTCCCGCGATCGGGGTAAGACTCCTAAGATTGATGCGTACACTCTCCCCTCTGATCAATGCACCCTGACACCACTAAGACTAACCCACTAAGTATTGCCTCTCATAATGTCCAAGGGATGAACTCTTCCATTAAGAGACGCAAACTGTTTAACCATTACAAATCACAAAAGATCGATATCCTCTTACTACAGGAAACCCACTTCCCACCATCACATAACCCCTCCTTCATACACGGCTCTTACCCTCAGTTTTACATGTCCAACGCAGACAATAAAACTAAGGGAGTGGCTATTTGTTTCTCTAAACACCTAAAATTCTCCCCATCGGATGTGGTGAGAGACCAAATGGGCAGATACATTCTAGTGAAAGGCACGATTGAAGGCGTGCAATACTCATTTGTCTCTTATTACACTCCGAACAAAGGTCAGGCATCTTTCTTCGCATCCATGATGTCCACATTTGGCTCACAGCTGGAAGGGAAAATCATCATGGAAGGTGACACAAACTTCCCCTTTGATCAATCCTTGGACAAATCGGGGTCAGGCCCCTCTCGCTCAAGGAAGCCCCCAAAACAGAGCACCAGGATAGCTTCCACACTCCGTGCTCTGGGCCTTGTGGACATCTGGAGGGAACTAAACCCGAGATCTAAGGATTACATGCACTACTCTACACCACGTCGGCTCCACACCAGGATAGACCATATATTTATTCAGTCCTACAACATTCCAACATACCACTCTATACTCCTCCTATACCTGCAGGACATCTGGAGGGAACTAAACCCGAGATCTAAGGATTACATGCACTACTCTACACCACGTCGACTCCACACCAGGATAGACCATATATTTATTCAGTCCTACAACATTCCAACATACCACTCTATACTCCTCCTATACCTGCAGCACACCCACAACCCATGTAAGAATTTCATATGGCGTCTGAACGAAGGCCTTCTGAGCGACCCAGCCCAATGCGAGATCCTTACACAGGAAATCCAAGAATATTTTCTCCTCAACAATAAAGACTCGATATCCCCGGAAACCCTTTGGGCTGCCCACAAGGCAGTGATTAGGGGGAAAATCATCCAGATTACCTCACAACTCAAAAAAGAGCACACAGCAGAAATCTCCAACCTCACAAGGAAATACCAATCCATAAGTAAATCTCATAAACAAAACCCCACCAAGGAATCCCTGGATTCCCTTCAATCCACCTGGGCAGCTTTAAATTTAGCCCTGACTACCAAAGCTGAAAAACAGCTAAGGTGGTCAGGCGCATGCTTCTATTCCCAGAAGGACAAGCTAGGGGCCAAATTGGAGGTAAAACTATCCCCTAGACCCCGCACTTATGTCTTTCCCAAGATACAAGCGCAGACAGGGGAGATAACCCAAAATCCACGCCGTAACATGGAGATGTTTCAGAAGTTCTATACTTCCCTGTACAAAACCGACCACACGAGCTCCCAACCCCCCCTAGAAGAATTCCTAAATAATATCCCTCTCCCGAAACTCTCCACAGAGCACTCCGACCTCCTAGATGAACCAATTACGGAAACTGAAGTTACCCAGGTAATTAAACGGCTCAAACCAAACTCAGCCCCAGGCCCTGACGGCTTCTCCGTCGCCTACTATAAAAAATTCGGCCCTACACTTGTCCCATATTTGGTCAGGTTCTTCAATTGTATCAGGTCCGGCTCTCCCCTGGATGGGGCCCTGAAACTAACCTATATTTCAGTAATACCTAAACCAGGAAAGGACAGAACTCTAGTATCTAATTATCGCCCAATATCTCTAATCAATAACGACCTCAAAATCTTAACGAAAGTACTAGCCAACAGACTCTCCTCTTACAACGCACTTTACATCCATAAAGACCAGGCGGACTTCATCTCAGGGAGACAGGGACCTGACTAAATTAGGAGCATCTTCTTTCTCCTCAACTCCCAATGGGGTGGAGGCCCTCATCAAGAGGGATACCTACTGTCGATTGACCTGCAAAAGGCATTCGACCCAGTGACATGGCCTTACCTCTTCAAGGTTCTCAAAAAATTGGGTTTTGGCCCATGCTTCCTGGGGAGCCTACGTGCTCTGTACTCGAACCCCAGCGCACAGGTTAGACTGCAGGGCTGCTACTCTGAACCCTTCCCCATAGAAAAAGGTACCAGGCAATGGTGCCCACTCTCCCCCCTCCTTTTCGCTATAGCTATTGAGACATTGGCCATAGCGATCAGACACAACCCTGACATCAAAGGAGTGCTCTGTGGAAAGCAAGAACACAAGTGTGCGCTATTCGCCGATGACATACTATTATTTGTCACGTCTCCACTGATATCAACACCTAATATTCTATCCCTACTTGACAAGTTTGGTAAAATCTTGGGTCTCCTCATAAATATCTCAAAATCAACAGCACTAAACATCACTGTCCCCCCCCAACCTCCTGTGCAATATACAGAGCCACTTCCCAATTGCCTGGTGCACGAAACACATCCTATACCTAGGGGTTAATCTCACCCCCAAAATTGATGCCCTATACTCCTCTAACTACCCCGCTGGCTTTCACAAGCTGTCATCTGACCACACTTCCTGGGCCAAACATGGCCTTTCCTGGCTGGGTCGCATTAATACAATCAAGATGACCTTCCTTCCACGCATTTTTTAATTTATTCCAGGCTCTCCCTATTCCAGTTCGGAGGCCACAACTACATAAGGTTTAATCTGACATACTGCAATTTATATGGGGTACCAAAGGCAGAAGATGCTCTAAACACATCTTATTCAGACTCAAATCCCAAGGGGGACTGGCCCTACCCAACTTTTGGTGGTACTACCAAGTAGCACAGTTAGCCCAGATATCCATTGTCTACTCGCGAGGTGCAAAGCCAGACTGGGTCTCCATGGAGAGACAAGCAGTCTGCCGACATACTATCAACTTCCTCATATGGGCACCCCCTAAATTGAGACCTCCAATCTTAGCCCCCACTCTCTCCCACTCACTAGCTCTATCAAATTCATAAAAACCCAGCCCTGATATCAACACTACGCCCTCTGACGCATTTGTTCCACAACCCCAAGTTCCCTCCTGGAATTAATATATTGGCCTTCAGTTGGTGGCTCCATAAAGGACTACTCAGAATAGGGAACTTTTTCACCACCTCAGGCCCCCTATCCCTCGCGTATTGCATCAGTAAGCTAGAAATACCAAACACTGAAAGGTTCCGCTTCTCACAAATTCTACACTTTCTCCACTCTATCTGGCCTAATAAACCAGAACCCCATAGAGCCACAAACTACGAATCATGGTGCTCGGATTTCAGGGATCAGAGGGGTGGGATCTCAATCATCTATGCCTCCCTTGCTTCCACCTCATCCAAACCTCCTTATACCCTTGCGTAGGAAAAGGACCTGGATATGGACTGGGAATGGGAAAAATGGTTCTCCTGCTTCCAGAGCTCTTTCAAAGGCATACTGAATATATCCTTAATTGAAGCTAGTCTCAAAGTCTTGACCTGATAGTACAGGGTTCCCTCCCTTCTCGCCAGGATCTGTCTGGAGACCTCCCCGCTGTGCTTCCGAAAGTGCAATCATACTGGTACAATGTTCCATGTATGGTGGTGATGCCCACACATAAGGGGTCTCAAAGTTTTTGCTGTACTACGCAAGGTAACGTCTGTTCAAATTCCTGAAAAACCAGACATAGCACTACTTAACCTCAAAATTGATGGCATAAACAAACACACACAAACATTGATTTTCTTCATCCTGTTGGGTACGAAAATTACGATAGCTGCCCACTGGAAAAAGACGACGGTTCCGATCTCATCGGTAAAGCATAATATAGTTACATAGTTACATAGTCAGTAAGGTTGAATAAAGACATCAGTCCATCCAGTTCAACCTGAGTGAGTGTCTACAATTGTCCCTATCCCCGTACATTGCACACTCACATCGGTCCCTACCCTCAAGGAGCCCACAATTCAAGGTCCCCATTCATATACTAGGTCCAATTTAGGACAGAAGCCAATTAACCTACCAGCATGTCTTTGGAGTGTGGGAGGAAACCGGAGTACCCGGAGGAAACCCACACAGGCACAGGGAGAACATGTAAACTCCAGGCAGGTAGTGTCATGGTTGGGATCTAAACCAGCGACCCTTCTTACTGCTAGGTGAGAGTGCTAACCACTACACCACTGTGCTGCCCTGGATCATGGCGCAGGAGAAAATAGTTAGCATCATACAAGACAAAAAACGCAGCTTTGAACTCATATGGGAACACTGGGCCAAATACTGCCACATTCCCCTATACCCGGGCTACAAACCCTCTAATTAACCATGGCACTGGGTGTCCCACACACCCCCCCACTGTACCTTACCCCTCTTTCTCTACCTCTCCTTTACTGTCTCTCCCTTTCCGAGTATTCTATCTTTCTCCTGTCGCTGGTTTCTGTTAGTCTAGGCCGACCTTGTCTTTGTCAGGTGGCTCCAAAAGTTCACTAGGTGGGAACGGGGGAGCTCATCTACCTGGAAACCCCCCTCTACTGTTTACTTGAGCTGACGTTTGTAACTACTCTCCGCAACCGTGCCTCGAGTGGGGAGCTGATGTAAAACATCCCTCCATCCTAGTCCCGTGGACGCTCTGGACCATCTCTCCCTCTCACTTCACTCGCCGGAGTGGAGGCCCGGGTCATTCAGCAAGATCCCTTTAGGGGTGGCTAGGGGAGCCTCCTGCTGTTCGCCCCTCTGGGAACAATGGTGAGCTGGGGGGTGGTGCAGCTTTCACCACGGCTGACCTGCCTTCGAGCTTGCCTCTCCCCCTAAGTTTTGCTATATTGTTCATTATATAGACCTAGGAACATGTTGAGTATTGAGTTACCTGTTCAAGTAACGTCCTCATGCCACCACTCGAGTATAACCTTTGTGCTAACTGCATGATGTATCACTAAGCTTTTGGCCTTGCGGGCCAAATTTTCTACTTTTGTATACAACTCGCATCTTATGTTCACTTTGTTCTACGTTACATTTGAAAATGTTTTGTACTTCTATGAATATAAAATAAAAACCTTTTGAAAGTAAAGTATTATTAAAGGGGACCCGGGTGAGAGAGAGAGAGAGAGAGAGAGAGTTATACACACAGGTGCTGTTGCATTTTACCCAGAACAGAATACAGTAGCGCCCTCTAGTTAGGTAGATGCTAGAATGGGGATTTTTCTGGAGATTAGGAAAATTTAGGCAGGCCTAGATAGTGGCTAGGCCTGTTTGTTTTCATTCTGAGCTAGGTGTGGCTCAGGGCAGGGCTGGGTAACTCACAGGTAGCATCACATTCACCTCCCTCTTCTTTCTAGAAGGTGCTTGAAGGAGAGGAGAGGAGAGGTGGAGCTGCCTGGGATATTCTAGGGTGCCCTGACCAATCCCCAACTTGGATTGGTCAGGGCACCCTAGAATATCTAGAACAGGGGGCAGATGGTTGTTGGTAGGGTGCCCACGTGTCCCAGATTGCCCGGGACATTCCCGCAATTAGCAGGTCTGTCCTGGGCACCTTCATTCCGGGACAATACAGTGTCCCGGAATGAAACTGATGCAGCCATTCACGATTTTCATTGATTGCAGAATGTCAATGATGTCATTCGGCCGGGCCAGCCCAGTGGTGTAGCGTGGGGGTGGGCAGCCCAAGGGACTTCTTCAAGGCTCCACACACCTCCAATGAGGCAGACTCCTCAGCAATCGGATCTCCCTCTGGCCAGAGACTCCAGTGGTCCAGCCTGCCCTGTTCCCCATGATTCCTCAGCTGCGTGCCTTCGCCCACTGCAGGAAGCCCATGTGTGAGTGGGAGGGGCGGTGCTCGGTGCAGGCGAGCATACGGCGGCTGCTGGCAGAGTTCCCGGGCTGCAGGGATAGCAGTCATCTGACTATGGATGATCTTCATGGAGTCCTGGCCTTGAGTGGTGATTGAAATCCATCAATCGACCTTATGTTTGTGTGTGAAGTAGTCAGTAGTGTGAGTAGTGCAGGAATGAGTGTAGTGGTCAGGTAGGTCAGTGCAGGGGACAGAGAAGTCAGTGTAGTGTGTAAGTGGGTAAGGGTAGAGGTCAGGTAGCTTATAGAGGTCCGGTGGCTCAGTGTAGTGGACAGGTAGGTCAGTGTAATGGACAGGTAGGTCAGTGTAGTGGATAGTATAGTGGACAGGTAGGTCAGTGTAGTGGACAGTATAGTGAACAGGTAGGTCAGTATAGTGGACAAGTAGGTCAGTGTAGTGGACAGTATAGTGGTCAGTGTAGTGGACAGGTAGGTCAGTGTAGTGGACAGTATAGTGGACAGTGTAGTGGACAGGTAGGTCAGTGTAGTGGACAGTATAGTGGACAGGTAGGTCAGTTTAGTGGACAGTATAGTGGACAGGTAGGTCAGTGTAGTGGACAGGTAGGTCAGTGTAGTGGACAGTATAGTGGACAGGTAGGTCAGTGTAGTGGACAGTATAGTGGACAGGTAGGTCAGTATAGTGGACAGGTAGGTCAGTGTAGTGGACAGTATAGTGGACAGATAGGTCAGTGTAGTGGACAGGAAGGTCAGTGTAGTGGACAGTATAGTGGACAGGAAGGTCAGTGTAGTGGACAGGTAGGTCAGTGTAGTGGAGAGTATAGTGGTCAGTGTAGTGGACAGGTAGGTCAGTGTAGTGGACAGTATAGTGGACAGGTAGGTCAGTATAGTGAACAGGTAGGTCAGCGTAGTGGACAGTATAGTGGACAGGTAGGTCAGTGTAGTGGACAGTATAGTGGACAGGTAGGTCAGTATAGTGGACAGGTAGGTCAGTGTAGTGGAGGGAGCAGCTAACCAGTGTAGTGGACAGTATAGTGGACAGGTAGGTCAGTATAGTGGACAGGAAGGTCAGTGTAGTGGACAGGTAGGTCAGTGTAGTGGAGAGTATAGTGATCAGTGTAGTGGACAGGTATGTCAGTGTAGTGGACAGGTAGGTCAGTGTAGTGGCAGTATAGTGGACAGGTAGGTCAGTATAGTGGACATGTAGATCAGTGTAGTGGACAGGTAGGTCAGTATAGTGGACAGGTAGGTCAGTGTAGTGGACAGGTAGGCCAGTGTAGTGGACAGTATAGTGGACAGGTAGGTCAGTGTAGTGGACAGGTAGGTCAGTGTAGTGGACAGTATAGTGGACAGGAAGGGCAGTGTAGTGGACAGGTAGGTCAGTGTAGTGGACAGTATAGTGGACAGGTAGGTCAGTGTAGTGGACAGGTAGGTCAGTGTAGTGGACAGTATAGTGGACAGGAAGTCAGTGTAGTGGACAGGTAGGTCAGTGTAGTGGAGAGTATAGTGATCAGTGTAGTGGACAGGTATGTCAGTGTAGTGGACAGGTAGGTCAGTGTAGTGGCAGTATAGTGGACAGGTAGGTCAGTATAGTGGACAGGTAGGTCAGTGTAGTGGACAGGTAGGTCAGTATAGTGGACAGGTAGGTCAGTGTGGTAGAGGGAGCAGCTAACCTGGATAATGTCACTCGCTGCCATCCTGTTGTGCTGACCCGCAATGGCCACTGTATTACTATACACTTTTAAATCAAGAGGATTTCATGTGAGTGTGTATTTGTTTTAATAAACTAATATTTTTTTAGCAAATGGAAAGCACTTAGTATGTTTGTTTACCCGCATGTTCTGGAATATATCCAAGTATCAAGACCCGCTGCTGGCATTCATATATTCCCCAAGGTGGGACAAGTGCTTTTAACCTTCTGTTGATTCAGGGGTCCATCTTTTGGATGTGAATAAGCATGTCTTGTGGTGGAGGGCGCTGTCACCCATTAAGGATACCAGATTTTCCTTCACCCACGTGGATACTTGTGCTGCTGTCTGGGCTCTGTGGTTCTATTGTGTACTGCTCTATTTGGACTTTTATATGTCTTTATATTTGTGTGTGTTTTTAAGTGTTAGGTACTAGTGCACTGCCTTTTTTCTTATATGGCTATTTAGAGGGATGTGAATTTACCTTTAGTGTTCAGATGGCATCTTATTATGTATATCTTCCCAATGTAAGTTTAGACTGACAATATTCATGTATCATTGAGATCAGTGTAGTCGTTAGTGTAGGAATCAGGTAGGTCAGTGTAAGGGTAAGTGTAGGAATCGGGTAGGTCAATGTAAGGGTCAGTGTAGTAGTCAGGTAGGTCAGTGTAATGGACAGTGGACCTTTTGTAGTATAAAGTTTTTTTTTTTTTTATATGCAACTTTAGTGCCTTAGATATAAAGAGCGTTTGTTTAATTATGTCAGCCTAACGCTGAAAAAAAACAATTACATTCTTTGAATCTAAATGCCCACCTGCAGCTACAATGTTAGGCTAACATACATGAAACAAATGCTTGTCCTATCTAAGGCACTAAAGTTGCATATAAACCCTGCTCCACTCTCAAGCCTGACCACCCACCATCTGCATTGTAAGCCAAGTGAAATTTCTTAAATAGGTAAGGGGCGGTGCCACCCAGTGATGTCACATGACCAGTGCATGCTGGAGGGGGGGTCCCTGAATGGCAGTTTGGAAATGTGGTCACCCTAGTTGTCAGGTGGAAGAGCTAGAGTGAGAGAATGTGGAGGCTGGGGGGTGACCATGGGCCAGGGCTCAGGTGCATCCAGGAGGAGAGAAGAGATCCTACATGAGAGGCACATGAGAGAGCAAAGAGAGGACAGTGGGAGAGAACACTCATAAGAGACTCCGTCGGATTTTGTCCGACGGATTTTGTCCGAAACTGTTGCATACACACGGTCGGACAAAGTTGTTGGAAAATCCGATTGTACATAACATGATGACGTTATTTCATTACAACGGGACTACGTTCAGAATAGTAGCCAATAGCTTTGGTCTACGAATTTGATCTGAGCATGCGTGGCACTTTGTCCGTCGGACTAGGCTACACATGATTGGAGTATGTCCGATCGGAGCATTTTGTCGGAAAATTTTACGGACAAGTTGGAAAACTTGGTCCGTCGGATACTCCGATGGAAACAGCCCCATGGAGACCACACACAGTCGAATTTTCCAACAAAACGGTCCAATAGGACACATTCCGTCGGAATCTCTGACTGGAGTGTATATAGAAGTCCCAAGCAAGTCGCACTGAATATTCCTGGGCATCCCTTAATTTCCCATTTCCCATCCAAGTCCAATCCCCTCAATAAAAAACAAAAACACAAAAAAACAAAGCTTATGGACTGGTCTGTGTCACTGAGTGTCTGAGACATGGCTGCCAGGTTGGGCAGGGTGACAGGTGAACCACTACATTAAGCAACCCCTACGGGGGCATGGCTACACAGGGATTACTCCTATGTTTAATAGTTTACTATTGTTGCCCATAGCGTCTGGGTTTTGTGACACGACAAATCTCTGCCACTATGGAAATAGGTTGAGAAACTTTGCAGTTTGCATGGCCAGGGCTACAGAGCATATATTTGCCAGTGTTCTCCAGGTTTTGAGTTGTAATATCTTATAGTTTTTATTAAAGTGGTTTTAAATGGTTCAGCGCTAAAATAAAAAAATGGGTCAGGGCCTGGTGACATCAGCATGCTCTCAGAGGAAGATTGCACCCTGTTTGGTGATTGCCCGTACTACATCCAAGCAAAGAAGGGGGCTGCATACTCTTATGCCATGTACACACGATTGGACATTCCAACAACAAAATCCATGGATTTTTTCCGACAGATGTTGGCTCAAACCTGTCTTGCACACACATGGTCAAACGAATCTTGTCTTAAATTCCAAACGTCAAGAACACGGTGACATACAACACGTATGACGAGCTGAGAAAAATTAAGTTCAATAGCCAGTGCGGCTCTTCTGCTTGATTCCATGCATGCGTGGAACTTTGTGCGTTGGAACAGATTTGTTGTCGGAAAATTTGAGATCCAGATCTCAAATTTTTTGTGAAGGAAATTCCGATGGAAAACATTTTGCATTTGAAAATCCGACCCATGTGTATTTTTGTTACATAGTTGCATAGTTAGTCAGGTTGAAAAAAAAAACAAGTCCATCCAGTTCAACCATAAAAAAAAAAAAAAATTGAATTGTTCTATTGTTCTACACATGCTATCTGAGTGCACCAGAGCTAGCGTACTGAAAAATGTGAGTTGTAATTTCTTATGTTTTTTCTTAAAGTGGTTTTAAACTGTTCAGCACTATGTCAGTGTAGTACTACCGATAAGGATTGTCTCAGGAGATGAAGGATTTACTTACCACTAAGGATCCAATTACCCACCAGAGGTTTCTTTAGCCCCTTAAAAGGGAAGGCACATATTGACCTGTGGAAGGTCAATAATGGAGGTAAGCGTATAGTTTGAAAGGTGGCAGGCACTGGAAATTGCTGTGAACCTTTTACGGGACCATTGGACTAGCTTCTTCACTATATTGGACATTTTGTGTTTCAAGCTTACTTTATATCACTGGAAATGCCTATCACTAGCATAGATGAACTGTGACATGTACTCAGGTACTCAGATGGACTGTGACAGGTAATCAGGTACTCAGATGGACTGTGACAGGTACTCAGGTACTCTGGTACTCATATGGACTGTAACAGGTACTCAGGTACTCATATGGACTGTGACAGATACTCAGGTACTCAGATGAACTGTGACAGGTACTCAGGTACTCAGATGGACAGTGACAGGTACTCAGGTACTCAGATGGACTGTGATAGGTACTCAGGTACTCTGGTTCTCATATGGACAGGGCCGTTTTTAAGGCAGGGCAAAAGGGGCAGCTGCCCTGGGCCCTGTCATTGTCGTGGGACCCAAAGCAGCTGCCTCATACTTGCTAACTATCCAAGTTTACATTCCCTTGAAGTTTTATTCCCTTGTTATGTCCTGATATTTCAGTGTGAAGTGCTGCTACTAATGCTGCCCAGCTCTGACCTATTGTTGTGTACAGATGCCTGACCTGCAGACCGAGTTTACATGTAAATAAACTGCATTCATATATAAATAGCAGCATTCATGTGTAAATAGCTGCATCTGGCGACATAGATCTGTAAATAAAGGCGGCATTCATATATATATATGTAGGAGATGATGTGCTGTAACCTCTAGCAACCAAACAATGAGCAGTATTACTGTATAGTAATCTCTATCAAACAATCAACAAGCAGAAATCATGTGCTGTAACTAGGTATGAGCTTCGTTTTCGAGTGGAACATACGTTTGACTCGAACATCGGCTGTTCGCCCGTTCAGCGAATACCGAACGTTATGGGCCATTCGCTCCAAATTCGTGTGGCGCTCACGGCCCACAATGCACTGCACCATTGCAGTGCATTGCTGGCTCATGATTGGCCATGCTTGGCCAATCACAGCGCCGGCAGCGGGGAGAGCCATGATTGGCCACAGGCAGGATGCCTGTGGCCAATCATAGCTCAGGCTGTGTAGTACACGCCCCACACTATATAAGGCCACCAGCGCAGGGGCCTTGTGTAGTGTGTTGGCGTCTGTAGGAGTTAGTGGGTGTTCTGTGTACCTTCAACACAGTATACACCGTTCGTTATCGGCCGATTTTGCGTTCTTGCTCTTCTGTAGTGGTTGTTGTCTGTGTGCCCTGACCGCATTATACACCATTATATCCACCTCTATAGCTAGCTATATTTCTCTTTTTTAATAGAGCTTGCAGTCAGTTGTAGGAGATTATGCGTGCTATCTGCGTGCCCTGACCGCAGTATACACTGCTATATCCACCTATATAGCTAGCTATATTGCTCTTTTTAAAAAGAGCTTGCAGTCAGTCGTAGGAGATTGTGCATGCTGTCTGCATGCCCTGACTGCAGTATACACCGCTATATCCACCTATATAGCTAGCTATCTTGCTCTTTTTAAATAGAGCTTGCAGTCAGTTGTAGGAGATTGTGCGTGCTGTCTGCGTGCCCTGACCACAGTATACACCGTTAAACCTACCTATATAGCTAGCTATATTGCTCTTTTTAAATAGAGCTTGCAGTCAGTTGTAGGAGATTGTGCGTGCTGTCTGCGTGCCCTGACCGCAGTATACACCGCTACATCCACCTATATAGCTAGCTAATTTGCTCTTTTTAAATAGAGCTTGCAGACAGTTGTAGGAGATTGTGCGTGCTGTCTGCGTGCCCTGACCACAGTATACACCGCTATATCCACCTATATAGCTATTGCAGCAGGGCTCATTCCTGCACTACAACTAGAGTATATGGGAGAGGTTGCAGTGTCGTGGCACCAGCACCAGTGTCTAAGGCCCAATTTTTCTGCCCCTGTTTAACAGGGCCGTTTAATTACAATTTTTGATGCAATGCTTTGCAGCAGGGCTCATAACTAGAGTATATGGAAGACACGTATTTCCTTTTTTTAATATGGGTACGGGGTTCCCCTTAATATCCGTACAAGACCCAAAGGGGCTGGTAATGGGCAGAGGGGGCTACCCGTGCCATTTTTCTCAATGATTTTCATCCATATTGCCGGAACCAGATATAAGCAGTTTTAAATGACGTTATTTCCGTTAAATGTCATTTTGTGCAGGGACTGTTCTAAACACGGCAAACACGTGGCACTTCACAGGCATACTATAGACACCCCCCAGGCACGATACTTAAAGGAATTTTTCACTTTTTGTTCCCTTGAATCGTCATTAAAATCAGTGCTCCCGCCAAAACGGCCATTTTTAAAAACATTTTAGGCATTGACCCATGTCCCCTGGGGCAGGAGCCAGGTCCCCAAACCCTTTTTAGGACAGTATCTTGCATATTAGCCATTAAAATTAGCACTTTTAATTTTGAACGTTCGAGTCCCATGGACTTCAATGGGGTTCTAAAGTTCGTATGAATTTGCGGTCCGATCAAAAGTTCTGGTGCGAACTGAACCGGGGGGTGTTCGGCTCATCCCTAGCTGTAACATCTAGAAACTAATCAGCATGCCATATTGTGTGCTGTAACCACTAGCAACCAGTCAGTAAGCGGTAATGATATACTGTAACCTCTGGCAACCAATCACAATCGCTGCCTGATCTGAT
Source organism: Lithobates pipiens (assembly GCF_037356315.1). Taxonomy (NCBI): domain Eukaryota; kingdom Metazoa; phylum Chordata; class Amphibia; order Anura; family Ranidae; genus Lithobates; species Lithobates pipiens. Next base: position 485,520,929 of record NW_027507764.1, on the reverse strand, counting down.
ACAGTAAACTGATCTTAAGTCTAGCTGCTATTTATTGCATGTCTCCAAGCTGGTGGAGAGCGAAAATGTATGGGGGAGGGGGCCCGAGAAAACGTTTGCCCAAGGTCTAATCAATATTAAAGACGGCCCTGCATATGGACTATATAGTCTGTATTGTCTGTGCTGCATTCTTAACCACTTCTCGCCCAGCCTATAGCAATTTGACGGCCAGGCGGTGGTTCAGTTATCTTGACTGGGCATCATATGCCAGTGCGTGCCCATGGGGGCACGCAGTCGTACCACTACACCAATCTCGGTAAAGAGCCTCTGAAGTAGGCTCTCTACCATATGATCAGCTGTTCCCATCATAAGTGCCCATCAGTGCCACCTTATCAGTGCCTGTCAGTGCAGCCTCATCAGTGCCTGTCAGTGCAGCCTCATCAGTGCCCATCAGTGAAGGAGAAAATGTACTTATTTACTAAACTTTATAACAGAAACAATGAAAACATTTTCGGTCTTTTCTTTATTTATGCAATAAATAAAAACCCCAGCAGTGATCAAATACCACCAAAAGAAAGCTCTGCTTGTGGAAACAAAATGCTACAAAATTTGTTTGGGTACAGTGTAGCATGACCACGCAATTGTCATTCAAAGGGTGACCACGCTGAAAGCTAAAAATTGGCTTGGGCAGGAAGGGGCGAAAGTGCCTGGTATTGAAGTGGTTAAGAGTAACAAATGCCACGTTTGTTATTTTTTGTGTCGTATCCACAGTACAACTCTGTGGTAATACAAAATTGTTTTAAATAAGTGGTTAAGAGACTACCTGCTTGTGGGTGCAGTCCATTTAACTCCTGTTAATTTCCTCTGCAAAATGGTTAGACCTCAAAGCCATATTCTGTTAGTGTCTCAAATTAACATACATGTGTTTTTTTTTTTGTTGCTTTCCTTGCTCTCTTTTGTCCTGTTTTGTTGACCAATACAATTCGTAGCAAATATTTATGTTTTATGTGTTTTATTAATAATTTCTTTTGCAGATGCATGCTCTAGGCTGATTGGCATGGCAAAACAAAAAAAGGTGTGATTTGTCTAAAAGCTACTTTCCTGGTGCCTTCATGGTAGCATATGCATGAATTGTGCTTATGCTGCCATGGATAGGCACCAGGAAAGGAAAATTACAGAGAAGTAATTATTCAATTTTCCATTTTAGCGTAGTGGTTCTCAGCCTTAGTCCTCAAGTACCCCCGACAGGACATGCTTTGGGAATTTATCTTAGCTAAAATAGCTGTCCAAAATACCAAGCCATTGACTGCGATTTAAAGCACCTGTGCAAGATGAAGGAAAAACAGCAAACATGGCCTGTTGGGGGTACTTGAGGCCAGGGTTGAGAACCACTGATTTAGAGCACTGAGCTAAAATCTAGCTCATGACCATCCCATTTTTGTTGTGGGCATTTGAGGGAAACCAAGCGAGTGTTAGAACACCTGCTTGTCTTTTTTAGGTTGGACTTTTCTGAAAATTAGCTTCACTTCCTGTCACATAGCCAAACAGGAAGTGAGGGTAAAACCCAACCAATGTGTAAAATAATATCTGCTCTTAGTAAAAAACTAAACAAAAAACAGCACTTGAGTACTATAACCCAGATATTGGGCACTAAGTCAAATGTGAAAATATAAAGTGCAGCGCTAAAAATTTAAAATAATACATAAGTAAGTATAGCATTGGTGTGTATTTACTAAAGGCAAATCCATTCTGCACTACAAGTGCTCCGAGGGGAAGCTCTGCTGATTTTATCATCCAATAATGTAGAAGCAAAAATTCTGTTTTTTATTTTCCTTGTATGTCCCCCTTGGATCTCCTGCGACTGCACTTCTAAGTGTACTTGTAGTGCATAGTGGTTTTGCCTTTAGTAAATAAACCCCAAAGTCCAAGATACCTAATAATTTGGAGAGTACACAGCAAAGTGCTAAAGTGTAATTTGCCTAATGGGTAAACTATTTAGATTGACCTTTGTGCCCCCAAGGAAAGACATTGGTAGGGTTTTACCCTCACTTCCTGTTTGGCTATGTGACAGCAAGTGAATAAATTTGAAGGAGAAACCGGCACAATTGGGGGGTGTCTTCATCCTATCAGGGGTACAGACATCACCAAAAACTGACAAGACTTCAAATTCAGTGGTGGTGCTTCCATAAAGGGTGCAGGAGCGCTGCCCCCCCCCCCCCCTCCTGTCACTCGCTCTCTCACATAGCTTCATATATTGCATGAATCTATCTATAAAGAAAACAAAGAAAAAATCGCGCTACAGACTATAGATACAGGGAAATTTAAATCCTGTGGAATGCTGCAGTTCTATTATATAACCAAAAATTATATATAAAAATATTTCAAACCAAGAAGAACCGCGCTCTCTAAATACACACACTTCCCACGTGATACCAATAATCCAACAAATTGACCATGTTGATAAAATATAAAATATATATATGAAAGTAAAGTGCACAAGTGTTTCAAATGATCATAGTGAACATGATTACCTCTAACCCATAAATACAATTATGAATCACATATAAACTTGCATATTGATAATCCAAAGGCTAAAAATTAAAAAAATGCATAAACAATTGATCAAAAGAAGTCCTCCTTAATAACTGAGTATATCCTCATAATATTAATTGACTTGTGAAGTCAATTGTAGACAAATAAAACACCACGTGTTGGTTATAGTGTACAAAAGTTCTGATTCCTTGCTTCATAAACCGTGAGGTATGGCGTAGTGTACCACCACCAAATATCAAGATTGGCTCCTTACCAGATGTCAGAAAATTATTCGTACATCAAAGGATCAGATCATGCTACACATGCTCCTCAGTCCTCCAGAACTCCACCCTCTTCCGAGATCATGGTAAAAAAAGGCTTCCCATATGAACCGATTCCCAAATTCACCATAGAAAGGAGAAAAAGGCGCTTCAATAGTGTAAAATTGCTTATTTAATAAAAAATTCAAACTAAAAAGGCACACTTACAATAAAGCAGTGAGATATGGCGTAAACAAGTGGAAAGCGTCGGCCGTACGCTGATCTCCACGGGTCTCTCCTTCTCCAACTGATACGATTTTTCTGGGCAATAAACAGCATGTCACACCGCCCAACGCGTTTTGTGATACTTCACATCGTCTCGGGGCCATATTGCCTCTCTTTATATAATAACTATTAATCCAAGCCTACTCCTCCATAGACTGACCGGATCCCGTTCGTATTTCCGCAACGGAAGTGACGCTATTGCGCATCCTCCCGCATACCCAATCACCATATTGCCAAAGTTAAATGGCCAATAGTGTCTGGTTAGCCATAATTCGTGTGCAAGGACCAAGCCTCATTCTCATTATCACAGCGGAAACAACCCGATGTGACGTCAGAGGCGGAAATCGTACCCAAATGTGACCCCGTCAACACAGTTGGCTACAGTGAGTTCTGGCCCCACAACCATTCAATGGTACTGACCTAATAACCATGAATGAGGACCAAGCCTCACTCTCAAAAGTTATTTGCTAAAGAGCCCACTGGGGACCACGCCTCGCTTTCGTATGCATGGTAGGGACATGACACAATTATAATACCAACCCATCGCCCCTCCCAACGGCGCCTCCTCCATCCTCCCGCCCCTCTCAACCCGCACAGCAAAAAGGCACTGCCTGAAAGGGAAAGAATTGGCGAGGAGTCGCCTCAAATATATTACTGCAATTTAATGAGCAAAGTATAATATCAACGGAGGAGGAAGCTCAGACACATATCCTATCCATAGTTCATAACACTTACAACAAAAACAGGTGTCATTAAGACAAATAACATACAATTCCTAATATCAAATTAATCATATCAGCACTCATGATTATAAAAATAAAATCAAAGGAATACAATGAAAATAAAATAAAATACTTATTCAAAAGTTAGAATTAAAATGCCCAAAATCGAACCAAACCCCAAACCTCCAGATTAAATCTAGAGTTCAAAGGTTACTAGAAAGGAATAATAGGAGACAAGGAATTACCCAACATAAAATCCATAGCAGTGGATAAAATCATATCAGATCCCTAAACCACCCCATTACCCAAAACTCTTCTTTCGTCAAAACCCCAAACACTTCAGGCGTTATTGATGAAAGCGTTGACATCAGTGTCTACGTTCATCCCAAATGGGGTATATGTCTTTAACCTATAAATCCACGACATTTCAAGGCGGGAAATTTCTCTCACTAATGACCCTCCCCTCCAGTGTGTTTTATATTTGTCTATCCCCATATAAAGGGTATTGGAGGGGCCCCTATTGTGAACCTCATCGTAATGTCTGGATACTGGGTGTTTGTCAAACCCCCGTCTGATGTTACCGATGTGTTCATTTAACCACTTCCCGACCAGCGCACGACGATGTACGTCGACAGAATGGCACGGGCAGGCATATTGGCGTACATGTACGTCCAATATTCGTTGCCGCCGTGCCATCGGGAGCGCGCCGCTGGCGGCGCGCTCCCGCGCTGGTCGGGACCCCCGTAAGTCCGGTCGCGGGACCCGCGGACTCGATCGCCGCGGGCATCCCCGCGATCGTCTCACGGAGCGGCCGAATGGAGGAAATGCTGTATAAACAACATTTTTCCATTCTGCCTAGCAACTAGTGACGCTGATCTCTGCTCCATGTGATTGGAGCAGAGATCAGTGTACACTAAATGAAAGCCCAACCCCCCCACAGTTAGTAACACACCCCTAGGAACACTTAACCCCTACACTGCCACCCACTGGTTAACCCTTTCACTGCCAGTGTCATTTACACAGGAATCACTGCATTTATATAGCAGTGATTACTGTATAAATGACAATGGTCCCAAAAATGTGTCAAAAATGTCCGATGGGTCCCCCACAATGTCGCAGTCACAATAAAAATCGCAGATCGCCGCCATTACTAGTAAAATAAAAAATAATAAAAAATTATTAATAAAAATGCTATAAAACTATCCCTATTTTGTAAACACTATAACTTTTGCGCAAACCAATCAATAATCTCTTATTGCGATTTTTTTTACCAAAAATATGTAGAAGAATAGGTATCAGCCTAAACTGAGGGAAAAAAATTTTTTTTATATATTTTTGGGGGATATTTATTATTACAAAAAGTAAAAAATAATGCGTTTTTTTCAAAATTATCGCTCTATTTTTGTTTATAGCGCAAAAAATAAAAACCGCAGGGGTGATCAAATACCACCAAAAGAAAGCTCTATTTGTGGGAAAAAAAGGACGTTAATTTTGTTTGGGAGCCACGTCGCACGACCGCGCAATTGTCAGTTAAAGCGACGCAGTGCCGAATCGCAAAAAGTGGTCTGGTCTTTGACCAGCAAATTGGTCCGGTCTGAAAGTGGTTAATCTGACCTTCAAGGCCCTCTTGGTCCTCCCCACGTATTGAAGACCACAGGGACATTGAATAAGGTAAACTACCGTCTCTGAAGAAGACGTAATAAACAGTTCTACTTCAAATGTCCTCTGTGTGCTTGTGGAAGAGAAACGACAAATCTTAGAATTTTTATTGATGTTCAACGAACACACTTGACAGTTTCTGCATCTAAAGAAACCTGTGAGATTCTGAAAAAAACACCTACTTTTTGGGGGGGGATCCTGTACACTAGAGGCAACCCTATTCCCCAATGAAGGAGCTCCCCTAAAGATAACTCTGGAGTTTTCGGGTAAAATTGTCCCCAAAACTTGATCACTGGTCAAGAGGTGCCAGTGTCTCATGATTAAGTTCTTAATGTTCCGGTGTTGCACAGAAAAAGTAGTGATAAAAGGCAATACCACCTGGTTCCTCCCCTATTCGTATCCCTTTCTGCCAACAGGAGTGACCTATCCTTATCTCTAGCAGTATTTACTGCCTCAGCTAGGGTCCCTAGCTTGGATTAATAGTTATTATATAAAGAGAGGCAATATGGCGTGTCACCCGTGCCCCGAGACGACGTGAAGTATCACCAAACGCGTCAGGCAGTGTGACATGCTGTTTATTGCCTAGAAAAATCGTATCAGTTGGAGAAGGAGAGACCTGTGGAGATCAGCGTACGGCCGACGCTTTCCACTTGTTTACGCCATATCTCACTGCTTTATTGTAAGTGTGCCTTTTTAGTTTGAATTTTTAATAAATAAGCAATTTTACACTATTGGAGCGCCTTTTTCTCCTTTCTATGGTGAATTTGGGAATCGGTTCATATGGGAAGCCTTTTTTTACCATGATCTCAGAAGAGGGTGGAGTTCTGGAGGACTGAGGAGCATGTGTAGCATGATCTGATCCTTTGATGTACGAATAATTTTCTGACATCTGGTAAGGAGCCAATCTTGATATTTGGTGGTGGTACACTACGTCATACCTCACGGTTTATGAAGCAAGGTATCAGAACTTTTGGACACTATAACCAACACGTGGTGTTTTATTTGTCTACAATTGACTTCACAAGTCAGATTTGTTTTGAGGACTAATATATGAGGATATACTCAGTTATTAAGGAGGACTTCTTTTGATCAATTGTTTATGCATTTTTTTAATTTTTAGCCTTTGGATTATCAATATGCAAGTTTATATGTGATTCATAATTGTATTTATGGGTTAGTGGTAATCATGTTCACTATGATCATTTAAAACACTTGTGCACTTTACTTTCATATATATATTTTTTATATTTTATCAACACGGTCAATTTGTTGGATTATTGGTATCACGTGGGAAGTGTGTGTATTTAGAGAGCGCGGTTCTTCTTGGTTTGAAATGAATCTATCTATGGTCGCCGCTGCTGCCCCCTATTCAGGTGCCCGGCCCCTCGTCTGAGCATCAGGAATATGAATTACAGTGGCGGGGTATCTTTGGAAGCACCTGATTAGAGCCATAGGCTCTAATAGGCTTCCTGATTGGAGCCATGGGCTCTAATAGGCTCTCAAAAGGGAAACAGCGGGTACACTGCTGTGCGTTCGCTGATTAGTCATTGGTGTGTTAGGAAACTGAATACATTGCTTTCCTAATACTTAACCCGCCTTTCAGCCAATCAGGTTGCTCAGGTCTGGTTACCTGTCACCTGACTGGCTGAAACAACAGGCGCTGCTATTGGACACTTGATGGGAGGAGAGGATGGGAGAAGAAGTGCGGGAGACGCATGAAGGACCTGCTCATCGCCGTCACCCGCTGCCCCACAAGACAGGGTAAGTGCTGCGCAGAAATCGAGTGGGTAGGGGGGCACACTGTCACACTGGCAGCATTGGGCACACTGGCAAACTGACAGCATTGGGCACACTGGCATCATTTGGCACACTGGCAGCATTTGACACAGTGGCAGCATTTGATGGCCACACTGGAAGCGTTTGATGGCACAGTGGCTGCAATTGATGGCATAGTCACTGCATTTAATGTACACAGTCGCAGCATGTGATGGCACAATGGCAGCATTTGATGGGCACAGTGGCAGTGTTTGATGGGCACAGTGGCAGCGTTTAATGGGCACAGTGGCAGTGTTTGATGGGCACAGTGGCTGCAATTCATGGCACAGTGGCTGTGTTTGATGACACAGTGGCAGCGTTTGATGGCAAATTGGCGGTATATGATGGGTTTGTTTTCTATTTTTTTTTTCAGTTTGTTTGCGCCCCACCCCAAAAATTTTTTAGCACCAGCCACCACTGTTCAAATCCCTCTGCACTCTATTCCCAAGCAAAAATAAGAAAGGATTTCATTTATTTTAACTTTGCAAAGACACATTCTTAAGTTCAAATGTGATACATGTCAATGGCCCCTGATGACGCCACATCTGACGAAACGATCTCCCCCACACATTTGTGGACTTTTTAACTTGTAAGGAATTATTTTTTATTCATTTTGTATTGGGGGACTCGTTTTTGAGTCAGAATACTTGTATGCAGGACTGCAATACTTACCAATATAAATACTTTAAAGAGACAATACTGCATCATTGGAGTTTTTTGTTTCTTTGCATACCTGCACTTCCTGGGATTGGGGATATCTGATCTGGTCTGACCTTCGCCCGATGTATGTGAAGGCTTCTGGTGGGAGACGCTCAGGACATCTGGACATCCTTCCATGGGATCTCTGATCCAACAAGAGCTTTGTGACCCCCCTGAATAAGGGTGGTTTCTGCCTTTCTGGTAAGCCTTTTATTTCACTGTGGTGATGGGTATCACGTGGTCAAATATTTGATCCAGTCTCCATATCTTACATGGGATCTTTTTCATCCAATTACACCTGCTAATGAACTTTCTCACATTTTTACTGCTGAAGGACTTATTATTTTGCACTTTATATGCCATTGCACTTTATAATATAATGTGTGTATGTTTGTATTATGCTGGTCACATATGTAATTATTATTGTATATCAGTTACAGCTACTTTTGCATTTGCACTTTATAGTTATTACATGCTATACTAACTTATGTAATATTTACAATTTTTAGCGCTGCACTTTACAACGCCTAATGGGATGTGTAGTTCCTCAACAGCTGGGAGTTATAGTTTGAACATTCCTGATCATTCTAGCATGTCCTGAATTTTTTTTTTTTCATGTGCCTTGTTTAATGCCCAAGAAATATCATTTGGAAAATACAAGTGGGTCATGGCACATCTACATTACAAATTTGGCACTTAAGGTGGTCATGCACTATGCAATCTGATTGGTCAATCTCTGTACAACTCAATTCAATTCATCTTAATTCAAATTATAGGAAATCAAACAGGCTCTTGCACTAAATCAAATTTAGGCTGCTTTCACACTGGGGCGGTATTCAGGCGTTACAGCGCTAAAAATAGCGCCTGTGTAGCGCCTGAAAAAAACCGGCCCCTTTCACTCCAGTGTGAAAGCCGGAGGGCTTTCACACTGGAGCGATGCGCTGGCAGGACAGTGAAAAAAGTCCTGCTAGCCGCATCTTTGCAGCGGTGAAGGAGCGGTGTATTCACCGCTCCTAAACCGCTCCTACCCATTGAAATCAATGGGACACCGCGGCAATACCGCCGGCAAAGCGCCGCTGCAGCGGCGCTTTGCAGGCGGGTTTAACCCTTTTTCGGCCGCTAGCGGGGGTTAAAACCACCCGCAGACCGCCGCTAAAACGATGGTAAAGCGCCGCTAAAAATAGCGGCACTTTACCGCCGACGCCGCTCCCGCCCCAGTGTGAAAGCAGCCTTATTGAGGATCTAATTGATTGCAGTGTATGATCACCTTTAAAGATCAAGATCTGAAAATATGAATTTACTGGGTTTAGAAACACTTCTCTGTTCTTTGTACTGTATTGAAAGATATGTTAGAAGTAATAGGAATGAGATTAGCATCAAAGGGGTTAATTAACTGAGAACACCTACTAATTGCCTAACAAGACACATCCAATTAGATGAAATTAACCAACTGTATTGGCCGTACTTTATTATCGCTATTTGTGCTTCAACGTGCGCAGGTTCGCACTTTCATTTAAAGATTTTTCCAGCGCACCAATTAACCACTTCTGCCCCGGAAGATTTTACCCCCTTAATGACCAGAGTATTTTTTGCGATACGGCACTGAGGTGCTTTAACTTACAACTGCACGGTCGTGCGGCGCTGTACTCAAACAAAATTGTCATCCTTTTTTCCCACAAATAGAGCTTTTGTTTTGGTGGTAAATAGAGCTTTCTTATGGTGGTATTTAATCACCTCTGTGGTTTTTATTTTTTGCACTATAAACAAAAAAAGACCGTCAATTTTGAAAAAAATGCATTATTTTTTACTTTTTGCTCTAATAAATATCCCCCGAAAATATATAAAAAAAACTGATTTCCTCCTCAGTTTAGGACAATATGTATTCTTCTACATATTTTTGGTAAAAAAAAAGTCACAATAAGTATATACTGATTAGTTTGCGCAAAATTTATAGCGTCTACAAAATAGGGGATAGATTTATGGCATTTTTATTATTAGTTTTTTTTTATTAGTAATGGCGGTGATCTGCGATTTTTATCGGGACTGCGACATTAAAATTATAGGCTGATCATTTATTTGTCAGTGGGCAAACGTACAGAATCACCAGGGGATCAAATATTTTTTCCCTTACTGTATGGTAGTCCAGGAATGTGTGAATGTTTTCTGTTAAAAATACACTTAACTGGTATTCTTAATCCCCAAAATAGTGGAGACGAGTTAAAACTTGAATCAAAACAATTACAACTATCATTTTCAACTTGTAAATGTTATATACTTGAGTACCTTGAAAATATGTAATGCCATGCCCTTAAATGCATTTGACTGCAATGATCAGCAATAGCTAAGTAAACACAAAAGGAGTGTATGTGCTTTGTATCAGCATATACAGCATGCAGAGGATACGTCAGTTCTAACGGGTGGTGTTCAGTTTCATCCAATAGGAATGCATCTTTAGCTTTATGAATGATATGCTAATACTTAAAAACTTGGTAAAACGTTTCAGTTTAATATAGATCTTTCTTGAGTTGCCAAGCCGATCTAAGGTTTACTACATCAACTCTCCATCATCACAATGAATATGTCTGCTGGAGAGAAGACTGCTTTGCTTTCCATGTGGGACAAGATTTCCCCTCAGGCCGATGATCTCGGTGCTAAGGTTTTAAACAGGTAAGGTTCTTTTATTCTTGTTTTTGCTTTTGTTTTAAATAGATGATTACAGTGTTCATTTTTTTTTAACTGGATAAATAATTTACCAGCACAGGAATTATTTGGATAATGTACTAAGTTTAAAAACAACTACTCATTACATGGGAGAAGTCATTCTAGTTCTATGATCCATGTGTATAGCCCTTTTAACCACCTCAATACAGTGCACTTACACCCCCTTCCTGACCAGACCATTTTTCAGCTTTCAGCGCTCTCACAGTTTGAATGACAATTACTCAGTCATGAAACACTGTACCCATATGAAACTTGCGTCCTTTTTTCCACACAAATAGAGCTTTCTTTTAGTGGTATTTAAATCACTAGTGGGTTTTTTATTTTTGTGGTATAAATAAAATAAAATGTAAATTTTGTGAAAAAAATGCCTTTTTGATAATTAGTCATTTTTCTTCATAAATTTTGGCCAAAAAGTGCTACATATCTTTGGTAAAAATAACCCACATTAGTGTATATTATTTGGTCTTTGTGAAAGTTATAGAATCTACAAACTATGGTGCCAATCACTGAAAATTGATCACATCTGATCAGGCCTTCAGTACATCAGGTGTATCTCATTTCTTGAGACACTAACAAGTCAGGAAAGTACAAATACCCCCCAAATGACCCCTTTTTACAAAGTAGACATTCCAAGGTATTAAGTAAGTAGCATGGTGAGTTTTTTAAGTTGTCGCTTTTTCCCACAATTATTTGCAAAATGAAGATTTTTTTTTTTTTTTTTTTTTACAAAATTGTCATATTATCAGGTTATTTCACACACAGCATATGCATACATCAAATTACACCCCAAAATACATTCTGCTACTCTTCCTGAGTATGGCGTTACCACATGTGTGAGACTTTTACACAGCCTGGCCACATACAGAGCACCAACATTGATGCAGTACCTTCAGATGTTCTACGAGCAAAAATGACACATCTCATTTCACAGCCACCTATTACACTTTTGAAGGCCCTGGAGTACCAGGACAATGGAATTACCTACAAAATGACCCCATTTTGGAAAGCAAACACCCCAACGTATATTCTATGTGGCATGCGCTGCAAATAGGTACTCGGGTACTCTGATGGGCTGCAGATAGGTACTCTGGTACTCTGATGGGCTGGTGACAGGTACTTGAGTACTCTGATGGCCTGGTGACAGGTACTTGGGTACTCTGATGGCCTGGTGACAGGTACTTGGGTACTTTGATGGCCTGGTTACAGGTACTTGGGTACTCTGATGGCCTGGTGACAGGTTCTCTGATGGCCTGGTGACTGGTATCAGATGGACCGGGACAGGTACTTGGGTACTCAGATAGACCGGGACAAGCACTCGGGTACTCAGATGGGCTGTGACAGGTACTCGGGTACTCTGATGGGCTGTGACAGGTACTCGGGTACTCGGATGGACTGTGACAGGTACTCGGGTACTCGGATGGGTTGTGACAGGTACTTGGGTACTCTGATGGACTGTGACAGGTACTCGGGTACTCTGATGGACTGTGACAGGTACTCTGATGGACTGTGAGTGACATGTACTATGGGGGTGGTGACAGGTCCTCTTTATTGGGGGGGCAATCAGTGTGATTGGTGTACACTGTAAGCGGTAACGAGATCTTACCGCAATCTCCTCCTCTCACACGATTGGAGGAGGAGAAACCGGTAACATCTCGTTACCACGGATTGTTTACATTTTAGTGATCGGCCAATGGCTGTTTACCAGCGTCGGTGACGAGCAGTGTTCCCGGGGATGCGCGCATGCGCTGTGCACAGTGGGGGTGTGACCCTCCGTGATCATGTGGTAAACAGCCATGCACAATGGCTGTTCACCCCCTTTGGTGGCGAGCGGTGTCTCCGTGACACGTCGCCACCGAAGAGGCTGCCCTCATATGACGCTCACCCACCACAATAGGTCCGCCGTCTGGCCGTCATTTGACAACCGGCGGTCGTAAAGTAGTTAAAAAGTTAAGACAGTATTGACAGAATTTATAACCAGTCCCCACTCTGTTCTATCAAGAGATGGTTTGGGGACTGTGGAAGAAGGGGAGTATCAAAGAAAATAGGATCAAACAAACTTTTTACACATTGCAGAGGATTAACCCCTTAGGGTCCACAATGAGTATAACAAGCATGTTTACTGCATATACAGACTGATCATACTGTTGTGGGTGTTAGTAATTATTGACTGCTACTACTGATATTTTATGCATCATACATTACGTAGTTTTCGGTTGAAAACAGTATCCATTAACCACTTAAGGACCGCCTCACGCCAATGTATGTTGGCAGAATGGCATGGCTGGGCACAAGCACGTACCCGTACGTTGCTTTTTAAGTGCCCAGCCATGGCATGAGCTCCGTGACCATGGCCGCGGGACCAGCGGACCCGATCGCCAATTGTGTTTAGTGATCGGGTCACAGAGCTGAAGAACGAGGAGAGGTCTGTGTAAACAAACCTCTCCCCGTTCTTCCTACTGAGCCTGTCATCGATCGTCTCTTTCCTTTTATAGGGAAGAGACGATCGGTGACATCACATGCCAGGCCACGCCCCCTACAATAAAAAAACACATAACGTCATACATAACACCTACACTGCCCCCTAGTGGTTAACTCCTTCATTGCCAGGGTCATTTACACAGGAATCAGTGCATTTAAATAGCACTGATTGCTGTATAAATAACAATGGTCCCAAAAATGTGTAAAAAATGTCCGATGTGTCCGCCATATGTCGCAGTCACAATAAAAATCGCTGATCACCACCATTACTAGTAAAAGAAAATGTTAATAAAAATGCTATAAAACTATCTCCAATTTTGTAAACGCTATAACTTTTGCACAAGCCAATCAATAATTGCTAATTATGATTTTTTTTTACCAAAAATATGTAGAAGAATACGTATCGGCCTAAACTGAGGAAAAAAAAAATATTTTTTTATATATTTTTGGGGGATAATATAGTAAAAAGTAAAAAATATAGTATTTTTTCTAAATTGCCGCTCTATTTTTGTTTATAGCGCAAAAAATAAAAAACACAGAAGTGATCAAATACCACCAAAAGAAAGCTCTATTTATGGGAAAAAAAGGACACCAATTTTGTTTGGGAGCCACGTCGCACGACCGCGCAATTGTCAGTTAGAGTGACGCAGTGCCGAATCGCAAAAAGGAGCTTGGTCTTTTGGCTGCAAATTGGTCCGGGGCTTAAGTGGTTAAATGAAAATTGAGAGAAAGATGTTAGTAATTATTGCCTGCTATTACTGATATTTTATGCATCATACATTACGTAGTATTTGGTTGCAAACAGTATCCATTAAGCTATGAAACAAAGAGATCATTTTGACTCTGGGCAATTACTTGAAGGACAGCCAGGTTCTCTTTCTGCTAGTGGTAACACCAGGAAGGAAAACAAAGTTTGCTTTCCCAGTGAAGATACATAAATATATATATATATTTTGATTTGAAACACGTCATTTTACATATTTGAGTTGTTTTATTTTCTATTAGGTTTTATCTTGAGTCCCCCCAAGCCAAACCTTATTTTGTCCGCTTTAAACTGACCCCTGGCTCTGCTGACCTGAAGACACATGGTGGAAAGATTATGAATGCTTTTGGGAGTGCAGCCCATCACCTGGATGACCTTGCTGGCAACCTGTCCCCCCTCATGGACCTAGGAGTAGATCCAGGAAACATTGGTGTAAGGACTATTGAATAAGATTATACAATAATAAGATAACTTGATTCAGGTGGATATAGTTCATTGGGTATGTGTTTGCAACATAATATGGTATTTCAACTTGGGTGGTCCAGGTAAGAATGCTGTATCAGTTTTGTCTTGTCATGACATAAATATAGAGGCTTTTACTGCTGACCTCTCTAAAATGCTTTCTTCTTACCTCTCAAGATTATTTTCTGCATTAAAATGTTTCAGTAATCTGCAATAAGTATGATTAAACATGATAGCCAGGTAAGGCATGTTAGTATTGTGTCCCCTGATTAGAGAAGAGCACCTTTCGCTAGACTGTTGGCATAACAGTGGAGCTTTCTCTCTTATTTTGCTCTGAAATATGAAGCATAACTGGTTGCTATAAGCAACAATTTGAATTGTGCTTTAGTTGTTATAAATCAGCACAAATATTTCTTTTATTAACCACTTTCAGACCGGACCATTTTGCTGGCTTAATACCAGACCACTTTTTGAGATTCGGCACTGCATCGTTTTAACTGGCAATTGCACGGCCATGCGACGTGGCTCACAGACAAAACTGACATCCTTTTTTTCCCACAAATAGAGCTTTCTTTTGGTGGTATTTGATCATCCCTGTGGTTTTTATTTTTGCGTTATAAACAAAAAAAGAGCAACAATTTTGAAAATAATTCATTATTTTTTACTTTTTGCTATAATAAATATCCCCCAAAAATATATAAAAAAACATTTTTTTTCCTCAGTTTAGGCCGATACGTATTCTTCTACACATTTTTGGTAAAAAAAATCGCAATAAGCGATTATTGATTGGTTTACGTAAAAATTATAGCGTTTACAAAATAGGGGATCGTTTTATGACATTTTTATTAATATTTTTTTTTTTTACTAGTAAAGGCGGCGATTAGCGATTTTTATTGTGACTGCAACATTATGGCGGACACATCGAACATTTTTTACACATTTTTGGGACCATTGTCATTTATACAGCAATCAGTGCTATACAAATGGACTGATTCCTGTGTAAATGACACTGGCAGTGAAAGGGTTAACCAGGGGGTGGCAGTGTAGGGGTTAAGTGTGTCCCAGGGGCGTGTTACTAACTGTGGGGGGCGTGGCTGTGTGTTAGTGAACACTGATCTCTGCTCCAATCACAGGGAGCAGAGATCAGTGTCACTTGCTGCTAGGCAGAATGGGGAGATGCTGTTTACAACGACATCTCCTCGTTCTCCCTCCCAATGAGACAATCGCGGGTATCCCAACCAAACTCACGGGGGTCCCAACCAGCACGCACGTGTGCCGCCGGCAGCGTGGATGCGATGGCAGGGCGGCAATTTCAACTGGACATACCTGTACGCCAGTTTGCCTGCCTGTGCCATTCTGCCGATGTACATCATTGTGCGCCGGTCGGGAACTGGTGAAGCTATGCTACATCAAATTAGATCAGTAATTACTTTACAAAAAAAGTAAACACACAACCTGGGGAAACAAATACTCTTGAACATTACTGTCCTTAATAATAATATAGGTGTGTATAGGTTCACAAAATAATATATCCTCTATTTCTTTTCAGCCACTGTCTCACTCTATGAAGAAGGTCTTGGCTTCTGTTGATTCCACTTCTAAATATTTACTTTCCTTAGACAAATTCCTTGAGCGAGTTGCTATAACCCTTGTAAAAAGAATACGTCAATAATTACAGCAAGAAAAATACCATGCATTGTGGAGTTCTTTGGGCTCATTTCAATCACATCCTAATTTCAATGTTTTTTGAAGAGTACTTGTGTATAATGTCCATAAAATATATACTGTATCTGGTGCATGCTTGAACAAAGCCTTATGTATTTTTTTTATTTCTGCCTTAACTCTTTCATAGTTTTGTTTTTTTACATTGATGGTTTAATATTAAGAAATATTGAATTTGATATTAACAAATATTGAACACAATAACTATAATACATTAACGCTAGGAAATATTACTATATAAAATGTCCAATAAAAGAATTCTGGCAGATCCAGTCCAACAAACAATTGTGTGAATTAATAGTGTATTTTGATCTTCTTGGGCAGCAAGAGAGATGCTTGGAGCTTCCATTAGTCAGCACAAGGGATGTGACAGAGCTTAAAAAGGGGTGACATGAAGCGTATCTCACTGGAGCAATAAAACACTTTATTTAAGATTCCACATAAAACACAGAATACTAATTGCACTCACATGTCCTAAAATCAGACAGATGTCACAATATTCAGTGGAATAGGGTGAATCTGTACACTAGGGGCTAAATGGAAGGGTAATTCCACTCCTTCACTGCTGGATTCTCCCACACTTGTCAGACTCTCCTAACTGTGACCAAGGAAGATGCCACCCACTTCCTCTCCTAGAACAAACGTATCAGTTGTTTGCAATGCTGATGAGTTTTGGGGGGCAGATCCCACTTTCTGAAGTCTGAGGGACACACCACCCTGACTAATCTTATACAAGCAGATACCAATCACTGTGTGTCTGTTAACCCTTTTATTGATTCCACTGGCTACAGTATTTGCAAAACACTATATATCCTTTATCTATTAACCTGGACATTTCTCAAGTAGGCACACAACTATGATTAAAGGCTACTAACAAGACCAGGGAAGGGCTGGCAGCCTTAGGCCTGGGGGGCAAGTCCAGTCAAGTGGCCCATAGAACCGGTGGTGGCAAAATGGTGAATCGGGAAAACAGTCTCTAAGGTTTTTCATGATCGCAAAGGTGGGGGGTGCAGGGAGGACAATGTGGCCCTCCAGGGCCTGTGGGGGACTTGTACTACCATGGCCTCTAGGAACTAGTCCCTGTATGAATCCCTCAGAGCTGAGGACCTGCCCCCTGCCCGCAACTAGACAAACTACAAGTCCCAGCATTAACCCCTGAGATCTAAGGATGTGTCCCCTTAGATCCCACGGGTTCATGCTGTGCCCTGTAGTCCTTCACTAGTTGGGGGGGTGACACATCCTGAGCTCTGAGGGGTTATGCTGAGACCTTTAGTCCTTCACTTTTGGGGTGTTACATCCCAAAAAGTAAAGTACTACAAGTTCCAGCATGAACCCTGGCTGAGATTTAAGGATGTGATCTCCTCCTCTGCTGCTGGCTCATGCTCCCATGACACACGTATGTTCTAATTCATTCACTTCTCCCAACCTCACCTCAGGCAGCTTGATCATAGGGTCTAATATGCTTCAAAATAGGGTGGACTCAGAGCGCAGATCATTGTGCTCAGAGCCCACCCAGGCGTGTTAGAAAAGCAAATTAATATTTGCTTTTCTAACACTGAACTGCCTCTCTGCCAATCAGGAAGAGAGGGTCTGATATCCGTCACCTGATTGGCTGAAAGGACAGGCGCTCCTATTGGATGTCTAGCAGGAGGAAAAGCATGGAGTAAGCATAGAGAACACAGGAGCCACTGCCTGTCCCACAGCTCCCAGCCATCACTCGCTGCCTGACCTGCCACCCAGATGAGGTAAGTGCTGGTCAGACAGCGGGCGAGGTGGGGTGCTGGTTAAATGCTGACGGGGGTAACATTGGCTACATTTGATGGGGCACAGCGAGGCTACATTTGATGGGGCACAGCGAGGCTACATTTGATGGGGCACAGCGAGGCTACATTTGATGGGGCACAGCGAGGCTGCATTTGATGGGGCACAGCGAGGCTACATTTGATGGGGCACAGCGAGGCTGCATTTGATGGGGCACAGCGAGGCTGCATTTGATGGGGCACAGCGAGGCTGCATTTAATAGCAGAGTGAGGCTATTTTTCAGTATTTTTTAGTTTGCACCAGACAGAGAGAGACATCGCTCCAAATTGTCCGCACAGAGAGACCACTCCTCAAGAAAATTGCTTGATTCCTTTATCAACATAGTAAAGCCTTGTACACACCACTATTGTTTTTTTTCTCAATCCAGTGAGTTGAACAAAAAAAAAAAAAAAAAAAGCTCTGGTTGGAGCTGCTGAGCATTAGCAAAAGTGACCTGGGCATTGATCACTTTTCAGTGGAGTGGCAGTGCCTGCTGCAAGTGTGTACAAGCCTTTCATCGCACACTGGTGTGCTGCAGTTTAGCCGCAGTGCTTATGCATACAGTTTTCCTTAGCCGCAGTCCCATAGGCTTATTTTAGGTTGTGCGTTTTTGCTGCAGTTTTTTTATAGCACACCAAAGATGCAGCTGTTTTTGTGCACTTTCAGAAAATGCAGCAAAAATGTGCAAACTAATAGAAGTCTATGGGACATGCAGGAAGACCATGAGATGACCAACACTGCAGCAGACCAGTGTGAGCTCACATTATAGTACATAGGAGCAGGTACTGCACATGCTGCTGAAAGAAACCTCCTTATCTGCAGAGAGAGGGGGGGAGAGGAATTTGGGAGAGAGAGGGGGGAGAGGCCGGTCACAGCTCACTCACTTGGAAGGACTCAGCAGGCAGAAGGCTCGGTTATCAGCTTCCAGAGCTTCCCATACAGAACTTTCCAGATATATTAACCACTTCCTGCAATGTACTGTGGATGGGCGGCCTGCGTGGGCACAGCAACTTACTCATACGTCGGGACTTTCTTCCGGGTTTGCGTGTGCACCCTCGGTGACCCCTACTGTCATTTTCTGCAGGATCAGTTCATCAGTGGGTCCTGGCCAATGGTTTTGCCCATGACCCTGCTGATCGGCTGCAGCAAATAAGAAAACAGCTCCGTGCCTGTGTTAATAAACATAGGCAATGTATCTAGCTGTTTTTTTTTTCTTCTTGGACCCTTTTCGGTCCAGGAAGAGAAGGGAACAACACACTGAGTAAAAGCAGCACACTTTACACTCACACACCTTAGCTTGACATATTTAACCCCTTGATCACTCTCAGTTAACACTTTGATCACCCCTGTCACCCAGCAAGTGACATTAGTACAGTGTCAGTGTACAGTATTATCACTGATCGCTGTATTAGTGTCACTTCAGATAACGTCAGGGTCAGTTAATGTCTCTCCCAGCAAGGGTCAGTTAGTGTTAGATTGCCTGCACACTATCGCACTCATGCTATAAGTCGCTAATCACCACCATTACTAGTATAGAGTCTGTATGAACAGAACTATGCTAGTATCCCCCTTAGTATAATGTCCCCAAAAATGCAGTGTTAGCAGAATCAGCCCCGACACCTGCCAGCACTTTCGTTTAGCCTCCCCTCAACAAACAAGTGCAGTGTCAATAGCTCACTGTCACCTTTGATACATTGATCTGATCGTGTGTACGGGCTTTTAGGTGCACAACCAATTATAAGCAAACTAAAAGGACAAATATATAAACTTATATAGTATTTAAAGGCTAAGTTCATCTTTTTAGAGAGAATTTCACTTTTCATAAAAAATAGAAGCCCTTTTAATGTCTTTTCTGCCCAAGCAATCTCAATGCACTTACCTAGTCCATGGCAGCCTTCAGTTTGCACCTCTTTGTTCAAAAATGGCAAAAAATTGATTCTGCCGCATACACACAGTCAGATTTTCCGACAACAAATGTTCGATGGGAGCTTGTTGTCGGAAATTCCAACTGTATGTAGTCTCCATTAGACATTTTTTGTCGGAATTTAGCCTTATACACACGATCGGACTTTATACAAACTTTCCCATGGATTTTTGTACAAAGGACGTCGGCCATAAACTTGTATTGCATACACACGGCTGGACTTTTTCAACCAACTTTCACCAAATCACATGTTTTTTCTGCTCTTTACAGCCATCTTTGGTCAACTTCTGTATTGTTGTCTGATCTTTTGCATTGGTTCTGAGCATGCTTGTTTGTACTTTGTACAAAAGTCCTATGGTTTTCTGTGCACACGATCAGACTTTGCTCCATCTGACTTTTGTTGCCAGAAAGTTTGTCCGTTCGCACAGTCAACAAAAGTCCAATTAAAAATAGAAAAAGTTTGTCCAATGAAGCGTACACATGGTCAGATTTTGCTCCAAAACAGCTAATTTGCATGTTTGTTGTAAAAAAGTCCAATCATGTGTACGAACCTTTTCCGACAACAAAAATTTGAGAGCTGGTTCTCAAATTTTCCAACAACAAAATCTGTTGTTGGAAATTCCGAGCATGTGTAGACAATTCCGCCGCACAAAATTCCACGCATCCTCTGAATCAAGCAAAAGAGCAGCCTTGGCTATTGAACTTAACTTTACTAGGCACATTGTACGTGTTTCTGACAACATTTGTGCGACCGTGTGTATGCAAGACAAGTTTAAGCCAACAGCCGTCGGAAATAATCACTTCAGCCCCGGAAGAATTTAGTCCCTTCCTAACCAGAGAACTTTTTGCGATTCGACACAGCATCGCTTTAACTGACAATTGAGCGGTCGTGCGACATTGCACCCAAGCAAAATTGACGTCCTTTTTTTCCCACAAATATAGCTTTCTTTTGGTGGTATTTGATCACCTTTGCGGTTTTTATTTTTTGCGCTATAAACAAAAAAAGAGCGACAATTTTGAAAAAAAAGCTAAATTTTTTAGTTTTTGCTATAATAAATATTTTAAAAAAAAAATTCCTCAGTTTAGGCAGATACATATTCTTCTACATATTTTTGGTAAAAAAATCTCAATAAGCGATTATTGATTGGTTTACGCAAAAGTTAAAGCGTTTACAAAATAGGGGATAGTTTTATGGCATTTTTATTAATATTTTTTTTTACTAGTAATGGTGGCGATCAGCGATTTTTATTGTGACTGCAACATTATGGCAGACACAAATCGGACATTTTTGACACATTTTTGGGACCATTGTCATTTATACAGCAATCAGTGCTATACAAATGCAATGATTCCTGTGTAAATGACACTGGAAGTGAAGGGGTTAACCTGTAGGTGTCAGTGTAGGGGTGTCCTGGGGCGTGTTTCTAACTGTGGGGGGGAGGGGCTGTGTGTGACACGTTACTGATCTCTGCTCCGTTCACAAGGAACAGAGATCAGTGACACTGTCACTAGGCAGAACGGGGAGATGCTGTTTACATTAGCATCTCCCCGTTCTCCCTCCCTGTATCCCCGCGGCGATCGAGTCCGCGGGACCCGCTACCTGACACACGGAGCTTGCCAATGGTGCACGCACGAGCAGGCTGCCTCCTAAAGGGCCATGTACAGGTACGTTAGTTTGCTGTACGAGCCCTTCTGCCACAGTATATCTTCGTGAGGCGGTCGGCAAGCAGGTAAATCCCATAAAGCCCAGGATTTCATTGTCGGAATGTCCGATCGTGTGTACGTGGCATAAGGCTATCACTCCCTGTAACATCTTATGACCATCCAGGAAACTTCACATCCAATTATTTACTTTCTTTTTTTTATTTCAACAAATTTTTACTTCTTCCTTTAGGTGGTCAAACACTGGACAATCTGTATGTACAATCTCCTTTAGATCTTACATCAACTATATACTGCAAGGGTCTGCCTGATACAAATTGACTAGATTGTTCCAGTGGGTAACATAGTTTTGGTAAATCCACAGGAAAGCATGCAGAAATTGTACAAACAGATTGCATTGCATATGAACAGCTTTATACAAAACATAAGAGGGAGTGGGGGGAGACACTTGGCTGTCATTGTTCTTGTAATCCCGCTTCAGCTCAGGAAGAGGGAGGGTGTTGTGGTTTGTTTTTTGCATGTTTTTCTGAGCTTGTTGTACCTTTGCTTCCAAGTTTGGGGTGCCATTAAGAATTAATGGCACCAAAAGCGTGACTAGTTTATTTTATGTGTATAACTATGTACAATCTGATTGTATAATCTCTATACAATCTCCTTTATCTCTACCAAAACTATATAATAGTTGGACACACCCATCTATCCAATTACTCTGTATCCAATACAGCGCTACATTAAAGTTGATAGTAGATCTAAAAGAGATTGTACAATCAGATTGTATAGTGTATGGTGAGCTTTACAGACTTTCAGTCAGCACACTTCTCCTCTTTTCTACACTACAGCTTTACTCCACATAGCCTGTTATGTGATTGCTTAGCAACTTCTCCTGCTGCAGTGTGTGATCTATGCAGGAACGAACGATCTATGCAGGAACTAGAAGATGTACAAAACAATAAATCAACAGAGTAGGATATTGGCTGTGTACTGTATTTAGGGAGAATGGTGCTCAATGACAATGACTGCATTAGGGAAGCATGGAACTACAGAGGTGGGCCTGTGCAATCTCCTGGAGGGGGAGGGCAGGTGCAGGGTATATCTTAATGAGGTCAGCTGCTGAAAAACATCCTCACTCTAGTGTCCTGCAGGATAGATACCAGGAAGTCATGAAATAGTTTTCTATAGAAGAAATTTAAGGATGAGGTGATACCTGCCCTAGAACATAGGGACAGCTTTTTCTTTTCTGCAACAGAGGTACATTAATGGTATATTGGTACATAGGGTAGCTGTACGTTAAAAAAAAGCACAGGAAAAAGGTACTTAGATGTTTGTTTGTTTTTAATTAAAATTATTGCAGTGCCATCATTCATCTCCTGATAAGACAGAGCCTTTGAAGTCTTTCTGCAGATGATCAGTTTGTTGTGTATTGCTAAAGAGTTTTTTATTTTTTCTTGGGGGCGGGGGGGGGGGGGGGTGCTTGTGATCAGCACAGGGCCAATCAGCACTGTCCAGAGGAACAGGGATCCTGCAGCCTTATATGAAAGTCAGAGTAGAATAGAAACTCCTCCTCCAAGCTTTAACCAGACAATGATAGAAGTCACAAGACTGCTATATACTGCTGATGAGAAAATGAATTTAGCAGTTTAGATTTCCTAAAATAATTGCATTTCCATGTTCTGTGTACTGTGGGAGACCAGATATAGTGAATGCAGGGTCCTGGGTTTAGTAACACTTGATGTCCTCTGAGGATTAATTAATTGACTTTCTCACTCTCCTTTACACTTTCTGATACATACAAATCACAGATAACACGTACAATTGTTCTTTTACATATTGATATTCACAAACACATCCAGGAATAAAATGGAAAACTGCTCTACGGTAGCACTGTGAAGTACAGTAGACACTTGTTCTGAACCAAGAGCCACATAAGAAATTATGACTCAAACATAGAAGTCTTTGCTTGCTAGACATTGCTTGAATAATCTTTATTTTAGTAAATGCCTAACCCTTTGGCTGCCAAAACAGTTTTTGCATTTTATGCACACATGTCTAAAATTTTATTTTAGACCTGCTGATTACATTACATTATATATTTTCTGAAAGCAGACATCCTAGAGCATAAAATGGTTGTAGTTGCAATATTTTATGTTACACGATAATAGCAAAGTGGTTTAGAAAATGCAACATTTCTGTAAAAATACACTTAGTATACACTTACACAAGTTAATTTTAAGGCAAGCATAATATATTACCCAATTTTTTGATAAAATATAAAAGATGAGGTTGTGGCGAGTAACCAGATACCCAACATGTCAAATCCTAATATTGCGTGCAACAAACTTTTCCACTCTAAATTTTCCATAGGTGAGGATTTAAAAGCCCCTACAGGTCATAAATTTAAAGCTACCTGGGAACTCTGATGCTACAATTATTGCTCTCATTCCAGTGTGTGTGGCAGTATGTAACATGTGTATCACATCATCAAACATTTTTGTGCGCAGGAGCCCCCAACGTGCCTGTTTATGTTTGCGCATGAGTGCGTGTATGTGAGAATGGGGGGTCTCAAACATTTGTTTTGGAAGGAGGGCTTAGGTTTAAAGGCTTGGGTGTAACTTAGACTTTTTGCAGTTTTCAAACCTTTATTTATTGTTTTAATTTTTTTCACTAAACTTTTTTTTTCATCACAAAGGCAGTCAGGATGTCAGATATACACACATTCCTGATGGCTGCCATGTTAAGCAGGAAGTGTGTTTTCCAAAACTGGATTCATAGTGTATTTGTATGTCATTCCCTTCTATTTTGATTTACTGCCAACTCAAAAACTTGGTTTTACTGCCAGCTTGGTTTCATACCTACTTGCTTCAGTTTGGGATGGTGTGCTCTTATTCTAGTGGTATTAGTCTCACCACTATTCCTCGTCTACAATTGCTCATGTAATTATTGATACTTGTTGTGAACCAAGAGCTTCATAAGAAATTATGACTTGACTATAGAAGTCTTCATTTGCTAGACATAGTTTGTCTATTTTTTATGCGACTATTACCAATCCTTCACTGGTGGTGAATCTATCACTTTAATTCAAAACACATAAACCTGGAAGATTCAACTGCAGTGAATGTTTGGGGAATAGCATATTTTCAGTTTCCTATATGTGCCACAAAGTGCCCTGGACAGCCTATAATTGTAACCCTAAATGCAGGTTCTGATGCTGCATATAATAAAAAAAAAAAGCTAATGCATACCTCCTAACTTTCTGAGATGGGAAAGCGTAAAGTGGGGTACACTATAAGAAAATCGGGTGAATATTCATTCGCTATTTCTCACTGTTTCACAGCAAGTCACAAGTGAGGAAGAAGATAATGTATGAAAATTCTCATACGGCAATATGTTGTTTATTGTTTCTTATCATGAGCAGTCTTTCTTTTCTGATATTGCTTATAGGAAAATTGTATGAAAATGGTACACTTTAAATGAAAATCATTCATTCTATTCCGGTACGAACTTTTTTTTTGGAGGTTATGCCTTTGGAAACTTTCATTTGCAAATTCTGAATTGGATGTCAAACTTTGTGTACATACTATACAAAAATCGAATGATCGTGTATGGAATTCTTCTTCCAATTTTCTCATAGTGTATATGGGGCTTAACACTAGTGATGGCCGAACGGTTCGCCCGGCGGTCGTTTCGCGGCGAATTTCCGACTTTCGCCGTCCGCGGGTTCGAACGCCTTTTTCCGTCGTTCGCCCCGGCGGACTTACGTGTTTAATGTATACAAGAACTTTAACCTTTCGTGACACGTTTATCATGTGTTACAGGACAACCAATTGAGACATGACAGCTCATGGACACTTGGACATTCCCCCTAACCTATAAATACACCCGATCCGGTGGCCATTTTACATTCTTTCTTCTGTCACTGTAGGGAAAGGATCCTGTGTGGAGTAGGGACAGAGAAAACGCTAGCTATTTGGTACACAAAAGTTCTTTTCAGGACTGGTATAGGTGTTAGGTCAGCAGCCTGAGTTTCTTTTGTCAGTTTAGATAAAGGGACAGAGCGCTGTATGCTGCTATTTTAGGGACAGCTCAGCCAGATTAGTCTTTCTTCATCATCATCATCATCATCATCATTAGCTGTTACTATCAGGTCCACAAAAGAGCTGTTCCAGCTAATCGTTCCAGCCTACTCTTTTTTGCCAATTTGTATAGGGACAGGCAGGAAGCAGTGTGTCAGGCAGTGAGGATAATTTTAAAGACTTGCTGTTACTATTAGTTCCACAAAGGTTCTTTTCAGGACTGGTATCAGTGGTACGGTAATAGGCTTGTACACGTATAATATTCTTTCTTCCAAATATAGAAAGAATATTATACTTGACTGCTGCCCTTCTGCTGCAGTCTGCTAATCATTCACAACTCACTTGTTCCACAAAGCTCTTTATCAGGACTGGTAACTTGGTCTGTCTAGGGTGCTACGGTACATAGGCTTGGGTGCGGTACAGTCTGCTGTTCTGTAAGGACCGCTATCGGTCCACAATACATAGGGTTGCCGTGCACTACTGCTGACCGCTGCCCTATACTGCAGCAGTCCTTCATTGGTATAGGGACTGACGTACAGTCTGCTAATCACTAACACACAACCTGCTTGGTCCACAAAAGTTCTTATAAGGACTGGTAACTTGGTATAGGGTGCTACGGTACATAGGCCTGAGTGCGTTACAGTCTGCTGTTCTGTAAGGACCGCTATCGGTCCACAATACATAGGGTTGCCGTGCACTACTGCTGACCGCTGCCCTATACTGCAGCAGTCCTTCAGCGGTATAGGGACTGACGCACAGTCTGCTAAACACTAACACACAACCTGCTTGGTCCACAAAAGTTTTTATAAGGACTGGTAACTTGGTATAGGGTGCTACGGTACATAGGCCTGAGTGCAGTACAGTCTGCTGTTCTGTAAGGACCGCTATCGGTCCACAATACATAGGGTTGCCGTGCACTACTGCTGACCGCTGCCCTATACTGCAGCAGTCCTTCATTGGTATAGGGACTGACGTACAGTCTGCTAATCACTAACACACAACCTGCTTGGTCCACAAAAGTTCTTATAAGGACTGGTAACTTGGTATAGGGTGCTACGGTACATAGGCCTGAGTGCGTTACAGTCTGCTGTTCTGTAAGGACCGCTATCGGTCCACAATACATAGGGTTGCCGTGCACTACTGCTGACCGCTGCCCTATACTGCAGCAGTCCTTCATTGGTATAGGGACTGACGTACAGTCTGCTAATCACTAACACACAACCTGCTTGTTCCACAAAAGTTCTTATAAGGACTGGTAACTTGGTATAGGGTGCTACGGTACATAGGCCTGAGTGCGTTACAGTCTGCTGTTCTGTAAGGACCGCTATCGGTCCACAATACATAGGGTTGCCGTGCACTACTGCTGACCGCTGCCCTATACTGCAGCAGTCCTTCATTGGTATAGGGACTGACGTACAGTCTGCTAATCACTAACACACAACCTGCTTGGTCCACAAAAGTTCTTATAAGGACTGGTAACTTGGTATAGGGTGCTACGGTACATAGGCCTGAGTGCGTTACAGTCTGCTGTTCTGTAAGGACCGCTATCGGTCCACAATACATAGGGTTGCCGTGCACTACTGCTGACCGCTGCCCTATACTGCAGCAGTCCTTCAGCGGTATAGGGACTGACGCACAGTCTGCTAAACACTAACACACAACCTGCTTGGTCCACAAAAGTTTTTATAAGGACTGGTAACTTGGTATAGGGTGCTACGGTACATAGGCCTGAGTGCGTTACAGTCTGCTGTTCTGTAAGGACCGCTATCGGTCCACAATACATAGGGTTGCCGTGCACTACTGCTGACCGCTGCCCTATACTGCAGCAGTCCTTCATTGGTATAGGGACTGACGTACAGTCTGCTAATCACTAACACACAACCTGCTTGGTCCACAAAAGTTCTTATAAGGACTGGTAACTTGGTATAGGGTGCTACGGTACATAGGCCTGAGTGCGTTACAGTCTGCTGTTCTGTAAGGACCGCTATCGGTCCACAATACATAGGGTTGCCGTGCACTACTGCTGACCGCTGCCCTATACTGCAGCAGTCCTTCAGCGGTATAGGGACTGACGCACAGTCTGCTAAACACTAACACACAACCTGCTTGGTCCACAAAAGTTCTTATAAGGACTGGTAACTTGGTATAGGGTGCTACGGTACATAGGCCTGAGTGCAGTACAGTCTGCTGTTCTGTAAGGACCGCTATCGGTCCACAATACATAGGGTTGCCGTGCACTACTGCTGACCGCTGCCCTATACTGCAGCAGTCCTTCATTGGTATAGGGACTGACGTACAGTCTGCTAATCACTAACACACAACCTGCTTGGTCCACAAAAGTTCTTATAAGGACTGGTAACTTGGTATAGGGTGCTACGGTACATAGGCCTGAGTGCGTTACAGTCTGCTGTTCTGTAAGGACCGCTATCGGTCCACAATACATAGGGTTGCCGTGCACTACTGCTGACCGCTGCCCTATACTGCAGCAGTCCTTCATTGGTATAGGGACTGACGTACAGTCTGCTAATCACTAACACACAACCTGCTTGTTCCACAAAAGTTCTTATAAGGACTGGTAACTTGGTATAGGGTGCTACGGTACATAGGCCTGAGTGCGTTACAGTCTGCTGTTCTGTAAGGACCGCTATCGGTCCACAATACATAGGGTTGCCGTGCACTACTGCTGACCGCTGCCCTATACTGCAGCAGTCCTTCATTGGTATAGGGACTGACGTACAGTCTGCTAATCACTAACACACAACCTGCTTGTTCCACAAAAGTTCTTATAAGGACTGGTAACTTGGTATAGGGTGCTACGGTACATAGGCTTGAGTGCGGTACAGTCTGCTGTTCTGTAAGGACCGCTATCGGTCCACAATAGATAGGGTTGACGTGCACCACTGCTGACCGCTGCCCTATACTGCAGCAGTCCTTCAGCGGTATAGGGACTGACGTACAGTCTGCTAAACACTAATACACAACCTGCTTGGTCCACAAAAGTTCTTATAAGGACTGGTAACTTGGTATAGGGTGCTACGGTACATAGGCTTGAGTGCGGTACAGTCTGCTGTTCTGTAAGGACCGCTATCGGTCCACAATAGATAGGGTTGACGTGCACCACTGCTGACCGCTGCCCTATACTGCAGCAGTCCTTCAGCGGTATAGGGACTGACGCACAGTCTGCTAAACACTAACACACAACCTGCTTGGTCCACAAAAGTTTTTATAAGGACTGGTAACTTGGTATAGGGTGCTACGGTACATAGGCCTGAGTGCGTTACAGTCTGCTGTTCTGTAAGGACCGCTATCGGTCCACAATACATAGGGTTGCCGTGCACTACTGCTGACCGCTGCCCTATACTGCAGCAGTCCTTCATTGGTATAGGGACTGACGTACAGTCTGCTAATCACTAACACACAACCTGCTTGGTCCACAAAAGTTCTTATAAGGACTGGTAACTTGGTATAGGGTGCTACGGTACATAGGCCTGAGTGCGTTACAGTCTGCTGTTCTGTAAGGACCGCTATCGGTCCACAATACATAGGGTTGCCGTGCACTACTGCTGACCGCTGCCCTATACTGCAGCAGTCCTTCAGCGGTATAGGGACTGACGCACAGTCTGCTAAACACTAACACACAACCTGCTTGGTCCACAAAAGTTTTTATAAGGACTGGTAACTTGGTATAGGGTGCTACGGTACATAGGCCTGAGTGCAGTACAGTCTGCTGTTCTGTAAGGACCGCTATCGGTCCACAATACATAGGGTTGCCGTGCACTACTGCTGACCGCTGCCCTATACTGCAGCAGTCCTTCATTGGTATAGGGACTGACGTACAGTCTGCTAATCACTAACACACAACCTGCTTGTTCCACAAAAGTTCTTATAAGGACTGGTAACTTGGTATAGGGTGCTACGGTACATAGGCTTGAGTGCGGTACAGTCTGCTGTTCTGTAAGGACCGCTATCGGTCCACAATAGATAGGGTTGACGTGCACCACTGCTGACCGCTGCCCTATACTGCAGCAGTCCTTCAGCGGTATAGGGACTGACGTACAGTCTGCTAAACACTAATACACAACCTGCTTGGTCCACAAAAGTTCTTATAAGGACTGGTAACTAGTGATGGCCGAACGGTTCGCCCGGCGGTCGTTTCGCGGCGAATTTCCGACTTTCGCCGTCCGCGGGTTCGAACGCCTTTTTCCGTCGTTCGCCCCGGCGGACTTACGTGTTTAATGTATACAAGAACTTTAACCTTTCGTGACACGTTTATCATGTGTTACAGGACAACCAATTGAGACATGACAGCTCATGGACACTTGGACATTCCCCCTAACCTATAAATACACCCGATCCGGTGGCCATTTTACATTCTTTCTTCTGTCACTGTAGGGAAAGGATCCTGTGTGGAGTAGGGACAGAGAAAACGCTAGCTATTTGGTACACAAAAGTTCTTTTCAGGACTGGTATAGGTGTTAGGTCAGCAGCCTGAGTTTCTTTTGTCAGTTTAGATAAAGGGACAGAGCGCTGTATGCTGCTATTTTAGGGACAGCTCAGCCAGATTAGTCTTTCTTCATCATCATCATCATCATCATCATTAGCTGTTACTATCAGGTCCACAAAAGAGCTGTTCCAGCTAATCGTTCCAGCCTACTCTTTTTTGCCAATTTGTATAGGGACAGGCAGGAAGCAGTGTGTCAGGCAGTGAGGATAATTTTAAAGACTTGCTGTTACTATTAGTTCCACAAAGGTTCTTTTCAGGACTGGTATCAGTGGTACGGT
Organism: Lithobates pipiens; assembly: GCF_037356315.1. Lineage (NCBI taxonomy): Eukaryota > Metazoa > Chordata > Amphibia > Anura > Ranidae > Lithobates > Lithobates pipiens. Next base: position 485,490,594 of record NW_027507764.1, on the reverse strand, counting down.
AATAGGCTTGTACACGTATAATATTCTTTCTTCCAAATATAGAAAGAATATTATACTTGACTGCTGCCCTTCTGCTGCAGTCTGCTAATCATTCACAACTCACTTGTTCCACAAAGCTCTTTATCAGGACTGGTAACTTGGTCTGTCTAGGGTGCTACGGTACATAGGCTTGGGTGCGGTACAGTCTGCTGTTCTGTAAGGACCGCTATCGGTCCACAATACATAGGGTTGCCGTGCACTACTGCTGACCGCTGCCCTATACTGCAGCAGTCCTTCATTGGTATAGGGACTGACGTACAGTCTGCTAATCACTAACACACAACCTGCTTGGTCCACAAAAGTTCTTATAAGGACTGGTAACTTGGTATAGGGTGCTACGGTACATAGGCCTGAGTGCGTTACAGTCTGCTGTTCTGTAAGGACCGCTATCGGTCCACAATACATAGGGTTGCCGTGCACTACTGCTGACCGCTGCCCTATACTGCAGCAGTCCTTCAGCGGTATAGGGACTGACGCACAGTCTGCTAAACACTAACACACAACCTGCTTGGTCCACAAAAGTTTTTATAAGGACTGGTAACTTGGTATAGGGTGCTACGGTACATAGGCCTGAGTGCAGTACAGTCTGCTGTTCTGTAAGGACCGCTATCGGTCCACAATACATAGGGTTGCCGTGCACTACTGCTGACCGCTGCCCTATACTGCAGCAGTCCTTCATTGGTATAGGGACTGACGTACAGTCTGCTAATCACTAACACACAACCTGCTTGGTCCACAAAAGTTCTTATAAGGACTGGTAACTTGGTATAGGGTGCTACGGTACATAGGCCTGAGTGCGTTACAGTCTGCTGTTCTGTAAGGACCGCTATCGGTCCACAATACATAGGGTTGACGTGCACCACTGCTGACCGCTGCCCTATACTGCAGCAGTCCTTCAGCGGTATAGGGACTGACGTACAGTCTGCTAAACACTAATACACAACCTGCTTGGTCCACAAAAGTTCTTATAAGGACTGGTAACTTGGTATAGGGTGCTACGGTACATAGGCTTGAGTGCGGTACAGTCTGCTGTTCTGTAAGGACCGCTATCGGTCCACAATAGATAGGGTTGACGTGCACCACTGCTGACCGCTGCCCTATACTGCAGCAGTCCTTCAGCGGTATAGGGACTGACGCACAGTCTGCTAAACACTAACACACAACCTGCTTGGTCCACAAAAGTTTTTATAAGGACTGGTAACTTGGTATAGGGTGCTACGGTACATAGGCCTGAGTGCGTTACAGTCTGCTGTTCTGTAAGGACCGCTATCGGTCCACAATACATAGGGTTGCCGTGCACTACTGCTGACCGCTGCCCTATACTGCAGCAGTCCTTCATTGGTATAGGGACTGACGTACAGTCTGCTAATCACTAACACACAACCTGCTTGGTCCACAAAAGTTCTTATAAGGACTGGTAACTTGGTATAGGGTGCTACGGTACATAGGCCTGAGTGCGTTACAGTCTGCTGTTCTGTAAGGACCGCTATCGGTCCACAATACATAGGGTTGACGTGCACCACTGCTGACCGCTGCCCTATACTGCAGCAGTCCTTCAGCGGTATAGGGACTGACGTACAGTCTGCTAAACACTAATACACAACCTGCTTGGTCCACAAAAGTTCTTATAAGGACTGGTAACTTGGTATAGGGTGCTACGGTACATAGGCTTGAGTGCGGTACAGTCTGCTGTTCTGTAAGGACCGCTATCGGTCCACAATACATAGGGTTGCCGTGCACTACTGCTGACCGCTGCCCTATACTGCAGCAGTCCTTCATTGGTATAGGGACTGACGTACAGTCTGCTAATCACTAACACACAACCTGCTTGTTCCACAAAAGTTCTTATAAGGACTGGTAACTTGGTATAGGGTGCTACGGTACATAGGCTTGAGTGCGGTACAGTCTGCTGTTCTGTAAGGACCGCTATCGGTCCACAATAGATAGGGTTGACGTGCACCACTGCTGACCGCTGCCCTATACTGCAGCAGTCCTTCAGCGGTATAGGGACTGACGTACAGTCTGCTAAACACTAATACACAACCTGCTTGGTCCACAAAAGTTCTTATAAGGACTGGTAACTTGGTATAGGGTGCTACGGTACATAGGCTTGAGTGCGGTACAGTCTGCTGTTCTGTAAGGACCGCTATCGGTCCACAATAGATAGGGTTGACGTGCACCACTGCTGACCGCTGCCCTATACTGCAGCAGTCCTTCAGCGGTATAGGGACTGACGTACAGTCTGCTAAACACTAATACACAACCTGCTTGGTCCACAAAAGTTCTTATAAGGACTGGTAACTTGGTATAGGGTGCTACGGTACATAGGCTTGAGTGCGGTACAGTCTGCTGTTCTGTAAGGACCGCTATCGGTCCACAATACATAGGGTTGCCGTGCACTACTGCTGACCGCTGCCCTATACTGCAGCAGTCCTTCATTGGTATAGGGACTGACGTACAGTCTGCTAATCACTAACACACAACCTGCTTGTTCCACAAAAGTTCTTATAAGGACTGGTAACTTGGTATAGGGTGCTACGGTACATAGGCTTGAGTGCGGTACAGTCTGCTGTTCTGTAAGGACCGCTATCGGTCCACAATAGATAGGGTTGACGTGCACCACTGCTGACCGCTGCCCTATACTGCAGCAGTCCTTCAGCGGTATAGGGACTGACGTACAGTCTGCTAAACACTAATACACAACCTGCTTGGTCCACAAAAGTTCTTATAAGGACTGGTAACTTGGTATAGGGTGCTACGGTACATAGGCTTGAGTGCGGTACAGTCTGCTGTTCTGTAAGGACCGCTATCGGTCCACAATAGATAGGGTTGACGTGCACCACTGCTGACCGCTGCCCTATACTGCAGCAGTCCTTCAGCGGTATAGGGACTGACGTACAGTCTGCTAAACACTAATACACAACCTGCTTGGTCCACAAAAGTTCTTATAAGGACTGGTAACTTGGTATAGGGTGCTACGGTACATAGGCTTGAGTGCGGTACAGTCTGCTGTTCTGTAAGGACCGCTATAGGTCCACAATAGATAGGGTTGACGTGCACCACTGCTGACCGCTCACCTATACTGCAGCAGTCCTTCAGCGGTATAGGGACTAAGAGTTTTGTCACAGGGTCATTTAAAAAATGACATGCAGAGGAAGAGGCAGGCCCTTCCGCAGGGGTGGTAGGGGTAGGGCAGGAGCAACAGGCTTGAGCCAAAGTGGGAAGTTGCAGAAGGTGCGTTCAATTACTTTAAAGGATGCACCAGACTTGGTTGAGTGGCTCGCTCAGCCTTACTCTTCTGCACCCTCCTCATCCTCTCGATCTGCACCCTCTTCTTCACTCTCTGCTATGTGCACCCCCAAAGACACTACCACCAACAACACGACCACCACCACCACCACCACATACCTTCCGCTTGAGTCACTGGAATTATTTTCCGATCCATATCAAGAGGACATTTCTGATGCGCAGCCACTCTTGGTATTGGATCAGGAAGAGGAGGTAGCAACAAGCGCTACTCAGCAGTCTGACGCCAGTACCCAGATCAGCCCAAGGAGGAGGTTGGTCCCCGGTGTTGCTGCCTACTCTACTTATAGCGGTGGGGAAGGTGACGTTGATGATGACGTGTCTAGTGATGTCACGTGGGTGCCCACAAGAGAGGAAGAGGAGGGGAGTTCAGAGGGAGATATGGACCAGCAGATAGGGAGGAGAAGCAGCAATGACTTACATTGCACAGCAGGGACAAAGCAGACTGCAAATGTATCAGGAGCGAGTCATCGACCATGTACGGTCACATCTGGCGCTCCCAGGACACCGGCACATGGCTCCGCAGTGTGGGCTTTTTTTAACGTGTCCGCTGCTGACAATAGCGTTGCCATCTGCAATCTTTGCAGTCAACGCGTTAGTCGCGGTAAGCCCAATACTCACCTAGGGACGACCGCCTTAAGAAGGCACATGAGCAGCCATCACCGAGCCCAGTGGGAGCAACGGAACACACAAAGCCACACTGCAGGCTCTCACCGTCCAGCCTCGTCTTCTACTTCTCCTTCTCCTCTCTCCTCACAATTGTCCTCCACTCCACCTTCCATCACGCCAAGCTCACATTTTTCTGCAAAAAGGCAGGCTTCCGTGGGCCTAATGTTTGAGCGTAAAAAAATGATGACGCCGGATAACCCTCTTGCCCAACGGTTGGCGGCTGGCTTGTCAGAACTCATAGCCCGCCAACTACTGCCATATAAACTGGTGGACTCGGAGGCCTTTCGCAAATTTGTGGCCATTGGAACACCACAATGGAAGGTCCCAGGAAGGAAGTATTTCTCAGAGAAGGGCATCCCAGAGCTATATGGCCATGTTCAGCGGCAAGTGAATGTATCTCTGGCACACAGTGTCGGTGCCAAGATACATCTGACCACAGACACGTGGTCTAGCAAACACGGGCAGGGAAGGTATATCAGTTTTACTGCCCACTGGGTGAACCTTCTGACGGCCGTCAAGCATGTAACCCGTGGCACCCGTGTAGATTTGGTTTTACCGCCACGGATTGCATGCAGGCCTGACTCTTCTTCTCCTCCTCCTACTCCATCCTCCTCCCTCTCCTCCTCAGCTGCCTCCTCCTTTTCCGCTGCTAGCGTCTCTTCCACTGCACCGCCCAAGCTCCCCAGAACCTATTCCACATGCCAGGTGAGACGTTGCCATGCCGTGCTGCGTCTGTTGTGCCTGGAAGCAAAGAGCCACACTGGCCCGGCACTCCTTTCAGCTTTGCGTTCACAGGCAGATGAGTGGCTAACACCGCTCAATTTGACAGTTGGTAAAGTGGTGTGTGACAACGGTGCCAATCTGCTTAGCGCATTGAAACAGGGCAAAATCACGCACGTGCCGTGCATGGCACACGTCTTAAACTTGGTCGTGCAGCGATTCCTTGTCAAATACCCTGGGGTCCAGGACATCTTGCGGCAGGCAAGGAAAATCTCGGCCCATTTCAGAAGATCTTACACGGCCATGGCTCGCCTTGCTGACATTCAGCGGCGACACCATCTGCCGGTCAGACGTCTTATTTGCGATTGCCCGACGCGATGGAACTCAACCTTCTATATGCTTGATAGGCTGCTCCAGCAGAAACGTGCAGTTAACGTCTACCTGTATGAACTCTGCGAAAGAAACGGTTCTGGGGAGCTGGGTTTTTTTTCACCGCGCCAGTGGCTGCTCATGCGCGACACATGCAGACTTCTGCGGCCATTTGAGGAGATCACCAAACTGGTCAGTCGCAGCCATGGCGCCATCAGTGACATGGTACCTTATGCCTTCTTTCTGGAGCGTGCATTGCGTCGTGTCATTGATCAGGCTGTGGAGGAGCAGGAGCGGGAAGATGAGGAAGTCGCAATGCTGGATGAATTCCCAGGGGGGGCTACTCTATCTGAGACAAGTCAACAACAGGAGTCTGATGAGGAGTCAGAGGAGGATGGTGCCGGGGCGGATGAGCAGGAGCAAGAAGAGCATGCTTTAAACCTTTCTGGGATCCCTGTTGTGCGAGGATGGGGAGAGGAGAATGAAGAGGACGACATTATCCTGGATGATGAGCAGGAGCCAGGCCACCACACCGCTTCCACTTTAGTGCAAATGGGGGCCTTCATGCTCCAGTGTTTTAATAGGGACCCCCGTATAAAAAGCATGAGGGTCAAGGACCAGTACTGGGTGGCAACGTACTTAGACCCCCGGTACAAACACAAAATGGCGGAAATGTTACCGCCGTCGCAGAGGGCTGTCAGAATGCAGCACTTCCAGGCCTTGCTTCGAGAAATGCTGCATTCTGCTTTTGCGTGCGCTGGCAGAGGAGCAATTCCCACTCCCAGAGAAGGATTTGCGGGTACCAATCCAACAGCGCCTGCAAGAAGAGGCCGGTTTGAAGATGTGTTGGTGACTTCGGATATGAGGTCATTCTTTCAGCCGACCCATCGACAGGTGTCATCCGGATCCAGCATCAGGGAACGCCTAGACCGTCAGGTGTCCGACTACATTGGGTTAACGGCCGATGTGGACGCTCTGAGGAGTGATGAACCCCTAGACTACTGGGTGGGCAGGCTTGACCTCTGGCCAGAGCTTGCCCAATTTGCAATCGAACTGTTGGCTTGCCCCTCATCCAGTGTCCTGTCCGAAAGGACGTTCAGCGCAGCAGGGGGGATTGTGACCGATAAGCGTACTCGCCTAGCTCACCACAGTGTTAACTACCTCACATTTCTAAAAATGAATGAGGCATGGATCTCGGAGGAATTCAACACATGTGATCAGTAGACCATGTATATGTCTATAAACAATTTTTGGAATCAAGCACACAGACCTTCTTAATTCATTTGGCTCACTTCCCTGACCCAAAAAAGCACACCGTACTATATGCCCCTACCCTCCTCTTTGAAGAGGTTGAGCGGTGTCATATTTCTACTGGGGCTGCTTATTATGAGGGGTTCCCACCATCCCTGTGCTGTGCTGACTTCCTCCTGGGTGTTCTTATTATGAGGGGCTCCCACCATCCCTGTGCTGTGCTGACTTCCTCCTGGGGGTTCTTATTATGAGGGGATCACACCATCCCTGTGCTGTGCTGACTTCCTCCTGGGGCTGCTTACGGTGCTGCTGTCAGCGCTGTATGTCACGGAGCTGCTGTCAGCGCTGTATGTCACGGAGCTGCTGTCAGCGCTGTATGTCACGGAGCTGCTGTCAGCGCTGTATGTCACGGAGCTGCTGTCAGCGCTGTATGTCACGGAGCTGCTGTCAGCGCTGTATGTCACGGAGCTGCTGTCAGCGCTGTATGTCACGGAGCTGCTGTCAGCGCTGTATGTCACGGAGCTGCTGTCAGCGCTGTATGTCACGGAGCTGCTGTCAGCGCTGTATGTCACGGAGCTGCTGTCAGCGCTGTATGTCACGGAGCTGCTGTCAGCGCTGTATGTCACGGAGCTGCTGTCAGCGCTGTATGTCACGGTGCTGCTGTCAGCGCTGTATGTCACGGAGCTGCTGTCAGCGCTGTATGTCACGGAGCTGCTGTCAGTGCTGTATGTCACGGAGCTGCTGTCAGCGCTGTATGTCACGGAGCTGCTGTCAGCGCTGTATGTCACGGAGCTGCTGTCAGCGCTGTATGTCACGGTGCTGCTGTCAGCGCTGTATGTCACGGAGCTGCTGTCAGCGCTGTATGTCACGGAGCTGCTGTCAGCGCTGTATGTCACGGAGCTGCTGTCAGCGCTGTATGTCACGGAGCTGCTGTCAGCGCTGTATGTCACGGAGCTGCTGTCAGCGCTGTATGTCACGGTGCTGCTGTCAGCGCTGTATGTCACGGAGCTGCTGTCAGCGCTGTATGTCACGGAGCTGCTGTCAGTGCTGTATGTCACGGAGCTGCTGTCAGCGCTGTATGTCACGGAGCTGCTGTCAGCGCTGTATGTCACGGAGCTGCTGTCAGCGCTGTATGTCACGGTGCTGCTGTCAGCGCTGTATGTCACGGAGCTGCTGTCAGCGCTGTATGTCACGGAGCTGCTGTCAGCGCTGTATGTCACGGAGCTGCTGTCAGCGCTGTATGTCACGGAGCTGCTGTCAGCGCTGTATGTCACGGAGCTGCTGTCAGCGCTGTATGTCACGGTGCTGATGTCAGTGCTCTGTATTACGGTGCTGCTGTCAGTGCTCTGTATCTCCTGCACCCTCTTGTTTGCCTACCCTGGTCCCTGACCTTCCCTCTCCTCCATTGCCTTCATTAGCTCCATAGTCCTGAATTGTCAGAACAATTTCCCAAATAAAAAAAAAATGCTTGTAGTTATCGATCCCAAATTCACCTCATACATGTATTATGCTATTGTCCAGGTGGTGGGACTACGTGCTACCCCCTAATAATTACCCCGTGGCCGCAAATTCGACCTAAAGGTTTGCGAAATTCGCCTCCCATTGAAGTCAATGGAGCCCGCGGCGAACGGTCGTTTTCGCGAACGTTTGTGTCCGTTCGCGTTTCGCGTTCGCGAAACGTCCCGTCGGAAGTTCGTCCATCACTACTGGTAACTTGGTATAGGGTGCTACGGTACATAGGCTTGAGTGCGGTACAGTCTGCTGTTCTGTAAGGACCGCTATCGGTCCACAATAGATAGGGTTGACGTGCACCACTGCTGACCGCTGCCCTATACTGCAGCAGTCCTTCAGCGGTATAGGGACTGACGCACAGTCTGCTAAACACTAACACACAACCTGCTTGGTCCACAAAAGTTTTTATAAGGACTGGTAACTTGGTATAGGGTGCTACGGTACATAGGCCTGAGTGCGTTACAGTCTGCTGTTCTGTAAGGACCGCTATCGGTCCACAATACATAGGGTTGCCGTGCACTACTGCTGACCGCTGCCCTATACTGCAGCAGTCCTTCATTGGTATAGGGACTGACGTACAGTCTGCTAATCACTAACACACAACCTGCTTGGTCCACAAAAGTTCTTATAAGGACTGGTAACTTGGTATAGGGTGCTACGGTACATAGGCCTGAGTGCGTTACAGTCTGCTGTTCTGTAAGGACCGCTATCGGTCCACAATACATAGGGTTGCCGTGCACTACTGCTGACCGCTGCCCTATACTGCAGCAGTCCTTCAGCGGTATAGGGACTGACGCACAGTCTGCTAAACACTAACACACAACCTGCTTGGTCCACAAAAGTTCTTATAAGGACTGGTAACTTGGTATAGGGTGCTACGGTACATAGGCTTGAGTGCGGTACAGTCTGCTGTTCTGTAAGGACCGCTATCGGTCCACAATAGATAGGGTTGACGTGCACCACTGCTGACCGCTGCCCTATACTGCAGCAGTCCTTCAGCGGTATAGGGACTGACGTACAGTCTGCTAAACACTAATACACAACCTGCTTGGTCCACAAAAGTTCTTATAAGGACTGGTAACTTGGTATAGGGTGCTACGGTACATAGGCTTGAGTGCGGTACAGTCTGCTGTTCTGTAAGGACCGCTATAGGTCCACAATAGATAGGGTTGACGTGCACCACTGCTGACCGCTCACCTATACTGCAGCAGTCCTTCAGCGGTATAGGGACTAAGAGTTTTGTCACAGGGTCATTTAAAAAATGACATGCAGAGGAAGAGGCAGGCCCTTCCGCAGGGGTGGTAGGGGTAGGGCAGGAGCAACAGGCTTGAGCCAAAGTGGGAAGTTGCAGAAGGTGCGTTCAATTACTTTAAAGGATGCACCAGACTTGGTTGAGTGGCTCGCTCAGCCTTACTCTTCTGCACCCTCCTCATCCTCTCGATCTGCACCCTCTTCTTCACTCTCTGCTATGTGCACCCCCAAAGACACTACCACCAACAACACGACCACCACCACCACCACCACATACCTTCCGCTTGAGTCACTGGAATTATTTTCCGATCCATATCAAGAGGACATTTCTGATGCGCAGCCACTCTTGGTATTGGATCAGGAAGAGGAGGTAGCAACAAGCGCTACTCAGCAGTCTGACGCCAGTACCCAGATCAGCCCAAGGAGGAGGTTGGTCCCCGGTGTTGCTGCCTACTCTACTTATAGCGGTGGGGAAGGTGACGTTGATGATGACGTGTCTAGTGATGTCACGTGGGTGCCCACAAGAGAGGAAGAGGAGGGGAGTTCAGAGGGAGATATGGACCAGCAGATAGGGAGGAGAAGCAGCAATGACTTACATTGCACAGCAGGGACAAAGCAGACTGCAAATGTATCAGGAGCGAGTCATCGACCATGTACGGTCACATCTGGCGCTCCCAGGACACCGGCACATGGCTCCGCAGTGTGGGCTTTTTTTAACGTGTCCGCTGCTGACAATAGCGTTGCCATCTGCAATCTTTGCAGTCAACGCGTTAGTCGCGGTAAGCCCAATACTCACCTAGGGACGACCGCCTTAAGAAGGCACATGAGCAGCCATCACCGAGCCCAGTGGGAGCAACGGAACACACAAAGCCACACTGCAGGCTCTCACCGTCCAGCCTCGTCTTCTACTTCTCCTTCTCCTCTCTCCTCACAATTGTCCTCCACTCCACCTTCCATCACGCCAAGCTCACATTTTTCTGCAAAAAGGCAGGCTTCCGTGGGCCTAATGTTTGAGCGTAAAAAAATGATGACGCCGGATAACCCTCTTGCCCAACGGTTGGCGGCTGGCTTGTCAGAACTCATAGCCCGCCAACTACTGCCATATAAACTGGTGGACTCGGAGGCCTTTCGCAAATTTGTGGCCATTGGAACACCACAATGGAAGGTCCCAGGAAGGAAGTATTTCTCAGAGAAGGGCATCCCAGAGCTATATGGCCATGTTCAGCGGCAAGTGAATGTATCTCTGGCACACAGTGTCGGTGCCAAGATACATCTGACCACAGACACGTGGTCTAGCAAACACGGGCAGGGAAGGTATATCAGTTTTACTGCCCACTGGGTGAACCTTCTGACGGCCGTCAAGCATGTAACCCGTGGCACCCGTGTAGATTTGGTTTTACCGCCACGGATTGCATGCAGGCCTGACTCTTCTTCTCCTCCTCCTACTCCATCCTCCTCCCTCTCCTCCTCAGCTGCCTCCTCCTTTTCCGCTGCTAGCGTCTCTTCCACTGCACCGCCCAAGCTCCCCAGAACCTATTCCACATGCCAGGTGAGACGTTGCCATGCCGTGCTGCGTCTGTTGTGCCTGGAAGCAAAGAGCCACACTGGCCCGGCACTCCTTTCAGCTTTGCGTTCACAGGCAGATGAGTGGCTAACACCGCTCAATTTGACAGTTGGTAAAGTGGTGTGTGACAACGGTGCCAATCTGCTTAGCGCATTGAAACAGGGCAAAATCACGCACGTGCCGTGCATGGCACACGTCTTAAACTTGGTCGTGCAGCGATTCCTTGTCAAATACCCTGGGGTCCAGGACATCTTGCGGCAGGCAAGGAAAATCTCGGCCCATTTCAGAAGATCTTACACGGCCATGGCTCGCCTTGCTGACATTCAGCGGCGACACCATCTGCCGGTCAGACGTCTTATTTGCGATTGCCCGACGCGATGGAACTCAACCTTCTATATGCTTGATAGGCTGCTCCAGCAGAAACGTGCAGTTAACGTCTACCTGTATGAACTCTGCGAAAGAAACGGTTCTGGGGAGCTGGGTTTTTTTTCACCGCGCCAGTGGCTGCTCATGCGCGACACATGCAGACTTCTGCGGCCATTTGAGGAGATCACCAAACTGGTCAGTCGCAGCCATGGCGCCATCAGTGACATGGTACCTTATGCCTTCTTTCTGGAGCGTGCATTGCGTCGTGTCATTGATCAGGCTGTGGAGGAGCAGGAGCGGGAAGATGAGGAAGTCGCAATGCTGGATGAATTCCCAGGGGGGGCTACTCTATCTGAGACAAGTCAACAACAGGAGTCTGATGAGGAGTCAGAGGAGGATGGTGCCGGGGCGGATGAGCAGGAGCAAGAAGAGCATGCTTTAAACCTTTCTGGGATCCCTGTTGTGCGAGGATGGGGAGAGGAGAATGAAGAGGACGACATTATCCTGGATGATGAGCAGGAGCCAGGCCACCACACCGCTTCCACTTTAGTGCAAATGGGGGCCTTCATGCTCCAGTGTTTTAATAGGGACCCCCGTATAAAAAGCATGAGGGTCAAGGACCAGTACTGGGTGGCAACGTACTTAGACCCCCGGTACAAACACAAAATGGCGGAAATGTTACCGCCGTCGCAGAGGGCTGTCAGAATGCAGCACTTCCAGGCCTTGCTTCGAGAAATGCTGCATTCTGCTTTTGCGTGCGCTGGCAGAGGAGCAATTCCCACTCCCAGAGAAGGATTTGCGGGTACCAATCCAACAGCGCCTGCAAGAAGAGGCCGGTTTGAAGATGTGTTGGTGACTTCGGATATGAGGTCATTCTTTCAGCCGACCCATCGACAGGTGTCATCCGGATCCAGCATCAGGGAACGCCTAGACCGTCAGGTGTCCGACTACATTGGGTTAACGGCCGATGTGGACGCTCTGAGGAGTGATGAACCCCTAGACTACTGGGTGGGCAGGCTTGACCTCTGGCCAGAGCTTGCCCAATTTGCAATCGAACTGTTGGCTTGCCCCTCATCCAGTGTCCTGTCCGAAAGGACGTTCAGCGCAGCAGGGGGGATTGTGACCGATAAGCGTACTCGCCTAGCTCACCACAGTGTTAACTACCTCACATTTCTAAAAATGAATGAGGCATGGATCTCGGAGGAATTCAACACATGTGATCAGTAGACCATGTATATGTCTATAAACAATTTTTGGAATCAAGCACACAGACCTTCTTAATTCATTTGGCTCACTTCCCTGACCCAAAAAAGCACACCGTACTATATGCCCCTACCCTCCTCTTTGAAGAGGTTGAGCGGTGTCATATTTCTACTGGGGCTGCTTATTATGAGGGGTTCCCACCATCCCTGTGCTGTGCTGACTTCCTCCTGGGTGTTCTTATTATGAGGGGCTCCCACCATCCCTGTGCTGTGCTGACTTCCTCCTGGGGGTTCTTATTATGAGGGGATCACACCATCCCTGTGCTGTGCTGACTTCCTCCTGGGGCTGCTTACGGTGCTGCTGTCAGCGCTGTATGTCACGGAGCTGCTGTCAGCGCTGTATGTCACGGAGCTGCTGTCAGCGCTGTATGTCACGGAGCTGCTGTCAGCGCTGTATGTCACGGAGCTGCTGTCAGCGCTGTATGTCACGGAGCTGCTGTCAGCGCTGTATGTCACGGAGCTGCTGTCAGCGCTGTATGTCACGGAGCTGCTGTCAGCGCTGTATGTCACGGAGCTGCTGTCAGCGCTGTATGTCACGGAGCTGCTGTCAGCGCTGTATGTCACGGAGCTGCTGTCAGCGCTGTATGTCACGGTGCTGCTGTCAGCGCTGTATGTCACGGAGCTGCTGTCAGCGCTGTATGTCACGGAGCTGCTGTCAGTGCTGTATGTCACGGAGCTGCTGTCAGCGCTGTATGTCACGGAGCTGCTGTCAGCGCTGTATGTCACGGAGCTGCTGTCAGCGCTGTATGTCACGGTGCTGCTGTCAGCGCTGTATGTCACGGAGCTGCTGTCAGCGCTGTATGTCACGGAGCTGCTGTCAGCGCTGTATGTCACGGAGCTGCTGTCAGCGCTGTATGTCACGGAGCTGCTGTCAGCGCTGTATGTCACGGAGCTGCTGTCAGCGCTGTATGTCACGGTGCTGATGTCAGTGCTCTGTATTACGGTGCTGCTGTCAGTGCTCTGTATCTCCTGCACCCTCTTGTTTGCCTACCCTGGTCCCTGACCTTCCCTCTCCTCCATTGCCTTCATTAGCTCCATAGTCCTGAATTGTCAGAACAATTTCCCAAATAAAAAAAAAATGCTTGTAGTTATCGATCCCAAATTCACCTCATACATGTATTATGCTATTGTCCAGGTGGTGGGACTACGTGCTACCCCCTAATAATTACCCCGTGGCCGCAAATTCGACCTAAAGGTTTGCGAAATTCGCCTCCCATTGAAGTCAATGGAGCCCGCGGCGAACGGTCGTTTTCGCGAACGTTTGTGTCCGTTCGCGTTTCGCGTTCGCGAAACGTCCCGTCGGAAGTTCGTCCATCACTACTTAACACCTATTAGTAAAAAAAACGAAAAAAAAAAAACACACCTCATTATGGATAATTAATACCCAAAAAATTATTAGTTAAACCCACAAGTGTTTTGTTTTTTCTCCTCTACTATCCTTTTATACTGGCTTTTAACAAAATGCAGAATTTTAGAATTAGATGAAAGGTTTAGGATGGCAAAATGCTTTTTGATAGCTAAATATTGCATTTTTTTATATATACAGGTACAGTATATACATCAGACCAAAATAAGAGACAGATGATGAGGCAAGAGGGATAGAGGCACAGTCCCTCCATATCCAGACAGTTGGAAACTATTGCTAATGCAGAGTCTATAAGGCTTCTTTAGTTTTTTTCATATTTGTGTTCTCATTCTTCCTTACACAATTAATAGAGAGTTGCTTCTCACAGCAGGAAGAAGACTCTACAGTTAGCCTTTGTATATTAGAACACCTCTAGCAATGACATGAATTGATATCTAAAAAAATAAAAAAATAAAAGCCACCGCTTAAATAAAAGTTTACTTCATCCAATTTGTTATAGATCAGCCCCAATGTGCCTAGTCCTAGATCACAAGGAGATAGCACTGGGAGTGGAATCATTCTCCAGTTCAAGTCAGCACTGTTGTTATACACAGAATGACCTTGAGTCCAGAGTCAACATTTCTTCAGCTATATGCATGCTACTGACACCGGAGAGCCGAACACATAGAATAGAAGCCGGCAATGCACTTAGAATTCACAACATCCAGCAGTTGTTTCTACAGACAATAAGCCCTTCGAAAACAAACGAACAAACTTGAATCATAATAGCAATGAATAATTCATCAACTATCTGCCAAGTGAATCAAGATTTAATGTGAACTTCACAATCCAAAATAATGGCATGAAAATGGTTAGCGATCCCTTTCATCCTCATGAAAAGGCAGCTGTGTGCCCGAAACAAAAACAATTTATTCGCTTTGAACCGCTGGAACAGGAACAAGAAATCCATACAGTAAGTCACATGTTTACACATAAACAAGGCAGCCTGACAGTTTGTGGACTTAATTATTGATGGATTCAATATACTACATTTGGCAGGTTAGCGGTTATTGAAGAAATAGATAGTTGGCTCTGACGTTTTATGGTTTCAATCATCTGTGGATAAATAGCACATTAAATAGCATGAAGAGGAATAATCTGTTTGATGGCTTGGATTTATTTGGAATAATAGTCCATTTCAGCAGTATGATTACATTTATCTGTAGACCCTACCACTAACACTGTTACACTTATGAGATCAGAGTAGCTCAGTCTGCCTGAGAACACGGTAAGAGTGATCTCTATTCCCAGTGCAATTGAATTTAAAAACTTGATGATAAGGAAAGCTGCAAGAACATTTCAACAAATACGGGAAAGAAAATAAAGGCTATAACCTATGTTTTTCTTTCAAAGTCTAGATTTATTGTTATAAACAATTTTACCTATAACTTACTGGCTATTTATTCTTTATTTCAAGTTAGTTTTTGTTGTCTATGGTCTTACATTTCTACAATTCTTTGCTTTGCTGGGTCTCTCTGACCTCACCCACATTTTAGAAAACTGCCATTCCCATTGACAAATAGATTTAAAACCAATATGCATGCAGAACAAACTGGAGATTGAAATTGTGTGATAGATAGTTGACTCCATTAAAATGTTATACATATACCATTTAAAAGTATGAGTAAAATTGATACACAACAATTGAAAGTTATGTCCAGCCAAAACTTTTTTGCTGGACAAAGTGAGGAATAGATTAGAATCTCTGTTGGATTTTAACTGCTTTCTGGGCCTCTGTAAGCCCTTGTACACACAGTCAGACATTCCGACGGAAAATGTCCGATCGGACCGTGTTGTCAGATAATCCGATTGTGTGTGGGCTCCATCGGACTGTTTCCATTGGAATATCCGATGGACAAAGTTTTAGAGCTGAGCTATAAAACTTTCCGACAACATGATCCGATCAGACTTTGTCCGATTGTGTGTAGAGAATTCCGATCGGACAATGTGCCATGCATGCTCAGATCAAATTCCTAGACCAATGCTATTGGCTACTAGCCTGAACGTAGTCCCATCGTAACGAAATAACGTCATCACGTTCAGAACGATTGGATTTTCCGACAACTTTGTCCAACCGTGTGTATGCAACACCAGTTTTGGACAAAATCCGACAAATTTTGTTGCCAGAATGTCCGACCGTGTTTACAAGGGCTTAGAGTTAGAGTACAAGCGGTCCCCTAGTTACAAACATTTAACTTACAAACTACTCCTACTTACAAATGGAGGGAGTGAGAGGAAATCTCCCCCTAGGAAGGGAAATTCACTCCTGTAAGAGTTATCATGGGAAAAAGGTGTCTCCACTGATGCTTTATTACCAAGGCTTGTTTCCACAACAACCCAACATTTTCAAAATCCAATTGTCATTGGGATAGAAAGTGAGGTGAAATCTTGTAAACAAGGGGCACAGACAGCAAAACAAATGTTACAGGGGTGTTAACCCTTCCCTTTTTTGTCCAGAAAGCTTAAAAATTGTTTTTTTGGCTGGAGCTACACTTAAAAAATTTACCTGTTTCCGACTTACAAACATATTCAACTTGAGAACAAACCTACAGACCCTATCTTGTTTGTAACCCGGGGACCGCCTGTAATGTTCGCTCAGCAAAACTATAGGCAAAACATTTTTTTTTTAATTTTGGATAGAGCAAGGGAGGGTTATAACCCCTGTCAGATTTTTTTTCACCATCTGTGTCCCATTGTGAAGATTTCCCATCACTTCCTGTCCCATTGCCAAACAGGAAGTGAGGGAAAAATTAAGAGAATTCCTTAGGGACCCCAAGGTCACCAGAACTAGTGTCCCATTGGAAGATTTCCCCTCTATTACTTTTTTAAGGACAACCCAAAATATGTGATTTTATTTCACATTAAAAGATAATTGTAAACTGGACAAATAGAAAGGGTAAATCTTCCAAACAGGAGCACAGACAGCAATACAAACTGACAAGCATTCTAATTCCTCTGCACGCTATCCAAATCGAAAAAAAAAAAAAAATTCCTTTAGTTATACTTTAATGTCACAACCAAAATGCTTAAACCAGACAGGAGGTCAGAAAGTAACTCAAACAGCAACTGAATTTACATTTCCAACATACATCAAAATTTAATTAAATAGTCTTCTAAGCTCTAATCTAAAGTAAACAGGGTCACTTATCCAGCTCTTAGATGTAAGGTTCTGAAAACGAGATCAATTAGCAGCTACTATAATAACAAAACTTAATACCAAAAAGGTCCAAAACCATAGTCCCTTTCGCAAAACAGCACTTCTTATTGTATAACATGCTGGGAATAAATCATATTCTGAAATGATCCCAAAGGATAAACCACAGGAAGAAATGCTATTAGGAGGTGTTTGAACAACAGTTCGTGTTGGAAAACATCAGATATGTGGGGAATACATCTTCACCGCATCACGTGACTCCACTACCTTAAGAATTGCACTCTCCGGATTAATATCAAAATATAGCCTTTTTGGGTACGTTATGACAATACGATTACTAGCGGGAATACATCTGCCAGGATATCCCAAAAGACATTACCAAGGATTGGTTTATACACTCCAGTCCCATGATTCACTACTGCTCCAAATCCATAATCATTCCAATAGGCTCAAACATAGGGAAGGAAACAATCCTCATGGCGTGAATCCATATAAAACATTTTTTTTTATTGCATCAAAAATCCCCCCTTAACCCTATGCACTTACAAACAAATATAAAAGAATCACATTTCTATGTAAACATATTGCACTGTATACTGTGTCTCAATACTCTCTCACCACTCATTGAGATCTAATCATCCACAGTGATTCCCGGGAAGAGATTGAGACATTTGAAGATGCAGCAAGCCATGTGGTCACACCTAGACGCATTTCGTCATTCCATCTTTATCAATAGGCGTGGCCGCACGGCACAGACTTGCAGATTTATAGCCTCTCTGTGTTACACCTTAACCCCTTCAGAACACAGGGTCATTTACTTAGCGGTTCTCACCGGAAACAATCAGAGCTGCAAAGTGGAACTAAAGTATTTTTCTCCACTAGCAGCTTCAATCTGATTTTACCATGTATGGGGCTGACAGTGTCTAGGAACCCGGCATGTCCTGCACCAACGCCACCACACACCGCTAACATCCAGATAATAAACATTAACCCAAAATGTAAAAATGATAATAGATATATATATATATATATATATATATATATATATATATATATATATATATATATAATTGCATCAATTAATATCTAAACATTTAAAATATTAATATTTTAAATATGTTTAAATATTTATGTCGCCATGGTGTTGGCACTACTGACAAACAATCCGCCAAATGACCCCACTGCCAGACTTTATGCATCCTTTCCAGAGACAATGAATGGTCATTTGCAAGCTTTATTTTTGTTGTTTTATTTGGGGGGTACAACTTAGATAAGGATTTGGATATGGGATGCTCATAGAATTAATCATTGCCATAATATCTACAGGTTTTAATATACTTTTATCATATTTAGAGCCTTAAGATTGAATGTTAACATTTGACTAAGTAGAAATCTTCTCTAGCAGCTCCCTGCAGACTGTTACTTCCTCTGCATCTCCTATGCAGACTATTGCTCCCTGCGTCTCTATGCAGACTGCTGTTACTAAGAGTTCTCCCTCCATCACTGTGTGAGGGACAGAAACATCACTTTTGACCATGTAAAAGTAATGGTCTTAGTTCTCTTCACTACCTGCCCAAACGTGCTTCTCCTTGCACTCTTGGTTTCCTCCTGCACAACATGTGATTACATTTGGGTATAATACATACTCTTCTAATGGGTATGAAAAACTCACTCTGAATAAACCCCTCTACTGGCTCTGGTGACTCACTGCTACTAGGCCTGAGGCCTGCAGAACCTCTCCCCGTGGGCCTCATAGCTTAAAGTCTATCATCTAGGAAATGGATTACTGCTCTCAGCCAGTTCAACTTGCAAATCATGTGTTCCCCAGCCACATGTATTTGACATACACATGCCCACAGTCTCTTCTCTGATCCAGGAATCTTCCCCATCCACTGTTTGCATGATAAAGACTCTGCTAGTGACCTTGTAGAAGCAGAGTTCCCTTACAGAATCCCTGCCACATCCTCCAGTCATCCACTCTGGTAACACTCACCGACCTTCCAACCTTCTAGCCCTAAGTCCTTGATGAGGAACTTTCCTGGATCATGCGTTCCTGACAGCTTCTCCTGCCCCTCTTTTCCAGGAGTTCCCTACCACCAACCGTGTGGTGACAGAGACATTGCCAGTGACTGTGTAAAGGCAATGTTCCCTAACAGTTCTCCCCGGGCCTCCTCCTGCAATCCCACCCCCCAGATGGGGGTGTGCTCCTGCGGCTGTCTAGCACTCCATTCCTCAAGTCACCCCGTAAGCTACTCCTCCCCAGCAGCATGTGACCTCAGTATATTTATAGGAGGCCTGTCCCCTGCCAATGCCAGTTAGGGATTGGTCAGAGCTCCCACATGTGCTGCCTGCCACTCCAGCTCTAGGCCCAGCCTCCTCTTCCAGAGCATTCTCCCTGGAAGCAGAGGAGGCACCTCAGAACTGGAGCCAGGTGTTCACACCCACTGCTGCTCTAACCACTCCCAGCCCCCAGATCAAAACAGACAGTGCTGAACAAACCTAGTAAAACAACCCTTACTAGCACCTAATTTCTGGTAGAGGGTGCTACATTTAATTAAGCAATTATATATTTCTTATAATTTTTATGTTTGTATGTATATATTTTTTTTGTGTGGTGGCATCGGTGCAGGACATGCCGGGTTTCTAGACACTGTCGGCCCCATACATGGTAAAATCAGATTGACGCTGCTTGTGGAGAGAAATACTTTAGTTCCACTTTGCAGCTCTGATTGTTTCCGGTGAGAACTGCTGAGTAAATGACCCTGAGTTCTGAAGGGGTTAAGGTGTAACACAGAGAGGCTATAAATCTGCAAGTCTGTGCCGTGCGGCCACGCCTATTGATAAAGATGGAATGATGAAATGCGTCTAGGTGTGACCACATGGCTTGCTGCATCTTCAAATGTCTCAATCTCTTCCCGGGAATCACTGTGGATGATTAGATCTCAATGAGTGGTGAGAGAGTATTGAGACACAGTATACAGTGCAATATGTTTACATAGAAATGTGATTCTTTTATATTTGTTTATAAGTGCATAGGGTTATGCAATAAAAAAATATGTTTTATATGGATTCACGCTATGAGGATTGTTTCCTTCCCTATGTTTGAGCCTATTGGAATGATTATGGATTTGGAGCAATGGTGAATCATAGGACCGGAGTGTACAAACCAATCCTTGGTAATGTCTTTTGGGATATCCTGGCAGATGTCTTCCCGCTAGTAATCGTATGGTCATAACGTACCCAAAAAGTCTATATTTTGATATTAATCCGGTGAGTGCAATTCTTAAGGTAATGGAGTCATGTGGTCCAGTGAAGGTGTAATCCCCACATTTCTGACACTTTCCAACACAAACTGTTGTCCAAACACCTCCTAATAGGATCTCTTCCTGTGGTTTATCCTTTGGGATAATTTCAGAATATGATTTATTCCCAGCATGTTATACAAAAAGAATTGCTGCTTTGCCAAAGAGACTATGGTTTTGGACTTTTTTGGCTCATGGTTTATTAACTCTTCTAAGCACGTAAAGTGAAACAAATACACAGAATGGACTCAAATCCACCTACTACAACCTTACTCTTTAAAATGCTTTATGGTATTACACAAAAACCCAAATTGGTGTATGTTGCGAAAGCAGTACCCCAAAAATACTAGAAAATATGACATCCCTGGTTGGACTCTTTTTTGTCACTTTTGGGATTTGATGGGAAGCAGTAAACAATACAAATGTGTGCAGTATATCTTAATGTTCCTTGGAGTTGATTAACTAAAACTGAACAGTGAAAAATCTGGTGCAGCTCTACATAGAAACCAATAAGCACCCAGGTTATTTGTCAAAGCTTAACCACTTGCTTACTGGGCACTTAAACCCTCTCCTATCCAGACCAATTTTCAGTTTTCCTCGCTGACGCACTTTGAATGACAATTGCGCGGTCATGCAACGGTGTACCCAAATTACATTTTTATATATTTCCCACAAATAGAGCTTTCATTTGGTGGTATTTGATCACCTCTGCAGTTTTTATTTTTTGTTAAAAAATGTAAACTGACCGAAAAAAAAAAAATTATATTTTGTTACAAAATTTTTAAAACAGGTAATTTTTCTCCTTCATTGATGTATGCTGATGAGGCGCCACTGATGGGCACCGATGGGTGGCAGTGATGGGCACTGATGGGTGGCAATATTGGGCACTGATCGGTTACACTGATAGGCAGCACTGCTAGGTGGCACTGATTGGTATCACTGGTGGGCATTGATAGGTGGCACTTGTGGGCATTGATAGGTGGCACTGGTTGGCACTGTGGGCACTGTCAGGTGGCAATGGCAGGTGGCACAGATGAGGCATAATTGCTGCTTCCTCTTCGAGACCAATGTCCCTTGCAGATGAGCCAGTGATCGGCTTTTTTTTCTCCTTACGCTTTCAGTGTGAGGAGAAAAAAAAAGATTACCAAGCTTTTGTTTACATTGTCTGATCAGCTGTCATTGGCTGACAGCTGATCACATGGTAAGGGGCCGGGACCGGCCCCTTATTCAGATTGCTGATCACCAAAGTCTCAGTGACTCGGTGATCAGAGTGCGCTCTGCATGTGCCCTGTAGGGTTTGTGCACAGGGGAGGCTGTCATATGGCGGCCTCCTGGAAATTCAGGTCCATGCTGTGGCTGTCATTCGGTTACAGTGTGGATGCCAAAAGGTTAAAGAGGTTGTTAACCTGCTGTACTAACATAGCCTTATCCCCTCTGTATCATAATAACACTTGTCCTTATGTCTGCGTAATGTAAAAAACTGCCGATTTGTACCTGTATAAGCTGCACTTTGAGTGCTCTCTGCTGACATGTCAGCTCCCTTGTTTCTCCAATTCAGAGCTGAAGTGGGCAGGGCTCTGTCCTGCTGACATCAGCTGGTGGAGGAAGGGGAGAGTGGAGAGAGAGAGAGTGAGAGACGACAATCAGCTGAGCAACTGGAGCCGTTTATACAGGTACAGATCAGCTGAGTCTTTACATTACACAGGCACAGGGACAGATGTTCTAATGCTACAGAGGAGATAAGAAGGTTTATTATCAGATATAAGAGGAGTGGGGGGGGGGGTGCAGCTACGAGCAGGGAGGGGAGGGGGAGGAAGGGAGAGGACACAGACAGAGGGAGAGCTGCAGACAGGAGAGCTGTGGCTGACAGAATCACGCAAATAGACCATAATATCAGGAGCTCAGCAGCCATGATTATCGTGGTCTGTTTGCAGGGGGAGGATATAGCCAGGCAGGATCAGTCAGGTTTTTTAGGGTATACAGAGGGCCAAATGACACAGCACAAGTGCTGTGCTGTATAACATGCTTTAAAGGAACAGGATCAGGTTGAATCAATAAGCTGAAGTAAGAAGCTAATTGGCTACCATGTACAGCTTCACCAGATTTTGCACTCTCCAGTATATCTTACACTTTATAGTTAAAAAGCAAAAATATGCATCTTTAAAAAAATATATATTATTAGCATACCATGCATTTGCTTGTTTTTTTATTATGTGAGATATGAATGTCATCATACACCCTTTTCTAAAGTATAGCCAGCAGTCTGTTTTTAAGGCGAGTTTTTCATCTATATAAAGCCTCCGGTACCCAGGTAGAGAGAGCTGAAATTAAAGAATACCTAAGGGCAGTTAAAAGTTGACTGTATATTATTTCAGCTCTCCTATTAATTGCTCCATAACCTGTAAAAAAAATAGTCTTACCAAGTTTTTTCTGAGTTCAGGCACGCTTTGGATGTATAAAAACAGAAGGATAAATTTGAAATCATATTATATAACACATGATAACAAGCTTTCCACTTTTGACAATAGCCGATGGCCTCTTACTAAATTAGGACCAGAATGATGCCTGCACTAAATGCAGCTACTACCGGACTTTCCACTTTAACATAGTAGATGGCTGCTGATTGGTGCAGAGAGTCTACTGACCAGCACTGAGTTTAATGACATCTCTCAGCAGCCTCATACCACTCCTCTTTTGTTCTGTCCATATAGGAAACGGTAAACTCAATATACTATATATAGGCTGACAGGCTGTACTGATAAGATACACTTTTATAACAGCCAGGGATTATATATTGCTTTTGGCTGCTGCATACCATATTCACATATATAGCTGTTGGTAATGGCTGGTTTTTCACTTACCTGATTAAAAATCCAAATTAGTGTAACCTTCCCTCTTCCGAATCCAGTTTTTTCAGCTATGTCTTTATTGTCCTTTCAAAGTTACCTGTAAAAAAAGAAAATCCTGTATTATAATATGCACAATGTATTTATAAAACAAGGCATTAGGTGTGATAAAAATCATAACATAACTTTTGAGGCAGTAAATGTATTTTTTATATCACCTATAAAACATTGAAGCTAAAGTCATTCTACAATTTAAATTACATTTACTTTTATGGGTATAGGGCATACATGAATGTATTCTAGTATATGGCTATTTCCTAAAATGTTAGAAATCAAAACAAAAAACAAAAAAAAACAGCTATTTTGTGTTGTTATCCACCAACTTTTTTGTAAAGCATTATGCATCCTGACAGGTAGCCTATATCAACCAATTCCAATTATGATTTCACAGATTTTAAAGCACACTCTGCTTTTCAGAAGTTAGTCAACCTTCCACAGTAACTAGAGTCCTTGGTATTAATAATGTCAATGAACTTGACTTAACACCCCACCTTGTGGCCTACTACAGCTATAGCCAAATTAATGTGTCAACAAAATGCCATAATGAAAACCTATTTAACCTCCCTTGTGATATGATTATGTCAGACTTTTGATGCTCAAAATCATATATTGTTTTGCATGGAAATGTGACGTTTTATATTGTAGTCCTGTAATTTTTAGGAATAATTCACTTAAATTTGCCCAAGCAATAGTCTAGTAGTCATCCCAGGTATGATAAAGTTTGAAACGCTAAATCATAAATTATAATATAATAAATAATTATAAATAATTATAACAAATAATATAATAATGATATCATTTATTTAATAATGTAATCAAATCAAAAACACTGAAATTTGCTCAGTTGCAGAATTATAGCTGTCATTACTTTCAGTGTTTGATAACGAATTTCCCCACAAATCACTATCACTCAATTTTGCAAGTGATTCTAATTTATTATCACTGTTTTCTCACTTTTGATGTAAAGGGACACTTTTTGGTTGATATGGACAATCTTAAGTTTCCAGGCAGAAAGAACAGTATATATAATATAAAAGTGCAGGCAGGGCACTGAACAAAGCATTAGGGATGTGAAATAATTTGATACAATAATGTAATCGGTAAGATTACAATGTACTGTATGTATTATGTGTTTTTCACTGTTTGAATTTGGCACGGGGCTCTGTCCCCGTGCGTCACAACGCTAACAGGGAACGGATCCAGCACACATAGCGGGGAGAATTCACATGATCCTGGGGACAAGGTTAGTAACTTTGCCTGGATCCTGCGATGTAATCCCAAGTGTGGCTCCGGGGTTACCGATTTTGGTAAAGAAATTTCACCCAGAGCCACACTCAGGATTACCGCTAGGGAGGTTAAACAAGTTATTCTCTTGATTTAAATATTTTTTTTTAAATAGTATGATGTTGACATGTTACATTGGGTATGGTCTGTAGTAGCCCATAAGACGGGTTCTTTAGTTGAGTACTTTTTAACAAATGTTACCAAAGGAAAAGAAAATGTGATTGGCTGGGTTACCCACTATGCACATCACTAATGCTTTTTCCATTTCCTTATTTCCAAAACCTGAAAGCCTTGTATTACACCCACTAAGTTACACTGGTGCACATGGGCAAAACATCAGCCTACAACTCTTGTTTGGAGGGCTAAACTTCTGGCCCTAAATGTCACTTTCCACAGTTATTTGTCTCCTGCTGTTTTATTTCAGTGCCAACCCTTTCTCCAAGTATACCAACATGTTGCTATGACTCTTTCTCTTTCTTGTAGCTGTTCAAATTCTCTATGATTGGGGGTGGATGGCTGAACAGAACACAATGAGTTTTAGCTCAAGGTTGATAAGTATAAATGTGAAGGACTGGAGCATAGCTGGAGTTAGTCATCAGGAGGAGTCGTAGCAAAGGCTCTTTAAATCTGTTTATAGTGCCACCTAATGCAAACTCTATTCATATCTCATAATTCTCATTAACCAAATACAAGTGATTCATAAAATGAACATATAGGACCTCAACTCCCTTTTTGAAGGTCTGGTTGAATTGTAATGAATTCAGCTTATTGCTGTATACAAGGTAGCTGGCCAGGTGGAACAGGACTGAATACATGACTACAAACCTTCTAAAAACCCTTGCTTTAAAATACCATATAAAATTGCTATTCTAAAACAAAATGTGCTGTTTTACTAATTCAAATCTATCTTTAGCTGCCTGCAGAGTTACTCCTAAAATTAAAAGTAAGAATCAATTACAACTTGAATACTGAAGTTGGAAGACTTTTGCCGCAAGTACATTTTAGAAGACTTTGGCTTCAATTACCAGTATTCAGAAAGGTCCTGTTAAGGTGACATGTTTGCTGAGCTTATCCTGTCCCTATTGGTGGTGTAATGAGTAACAAGTCTGGACATACAAGGAGGAAACATATTCTGTGCATCTACCTTCTGACAAATTGTATAAAATGTAGGTAGTCAGATATGACCTTTTTAAAAACAATCTGTCATAAATAAAAAAAAACAAAAAAAAACTACTGAATATATAAAATGCAGGCACCTCAAGGTGCCTGAACACTTCATTGGGAGCCTCTAATACTTTGCATCTATGACCAAATCCCCAGATGTTCTGACAAAGCTTTAGCATTTCCTGATAGTGCTAAAACTTGCCTACCTTTTACTGACCATTATTATGATGGCTCAGTGGAAGTGTAAAGGTACGGTTAGGTGACTCTAAAATCTTTGGATCATTGCCGAAGCCAGCAAATCCAAGATAAGCCACATACATGCCACTCTGCAACCCCCATTTAAAAGCATGAACATGACTACCTGACCAGGACTTGCGATTCTGTTTTGGAATAATTCCCAAATATTTCTCTTCTTCTTTTATGGGTGATTCACAAATAAACTTGTAATGTAAATTTCCTTTCCATGTAAAGTTGGTATGTATGGGGCTAATATATATTGTACAGCAACCTGTTGGAGTGTACGTGCCTATTCATTAATTTTCTCTGCTTCTGAGTAAATAATGAAGACCTTAACCATATTGAAAGTCACACCACAATAATACGTTAAGTTTCACTTGTTAAAATACACCGCAAGCATTGTATTTTTCCACCATATAGAATTAGCATGGGATGGATCGTGCATGATCCTTCGATCTGCAATTCTCCCAAAGTAGGTAATTAATATGAAGAAAAAAATATTGTAGGTCAGATGTAGAAAATATCAGACTCGTGTGAAATGCAGAGGGCAATGTTTATTAATTCAAGCTATACACAGATGGCATTACTATTACATTTGTATTCAGTTAAGACATAGACTGCTCTGTGTTAATTGTTATGAAAAATATGAAGAGATTCAGACATTAAAGGTACCTCCTGTCAAACACTAATATTAAACAGGGAAATATATAGTAAATACAGGAAAAGGTTATTAGCTCTAATTATTCCTACTGTATTAATTGTATTGTAATTGTACTGTCTGCCCTTATGTTGCCCTTATGTTGTAAACTGCGTAAACTTTGGAGCTATATATATCCTGTATATAATAGTAATAATCATCATAATAATAAATATTTTGACTTATACTCATATGCAGCCAGCAGGCGAGCTTTAGTCTCCTTTTCAAATTGACCTATTTATTCTTAGCTGCTGTGTTGAAGAAGAGCATGTTTTTTATAGGGCTTGATACCTTAGACTCCAATTTACTATATATAAAACTGATCACGTCAGAGCAGCAGCTCATTCACTGTCCCTTTCCTTTGCTGATGTGTTTATGCATCCATAATGCTGTTCTCTTTTTACAGAACATCCAAACTACTTGAATCCAATGTTGTGTGCACTCCTTTTAAATCTATTTTCATCCAGCTCTTGTGTCATTGGTGAGCACTTTAAAGCAGAGCTCAACCCTA
The DNA here is from genome assembly GCF_037356315.1 of Lithobates pipiens. Classification (NCBI taxonomy): domain Eukaryota; kingdom Metazoa; phylum Chordata; class Amphibia; order Anura; family Ranidae; genus Lithobates; species Lithobates pipiens. Next base: position 485,463,625 of record NW_027507764.1, on the reverse strand, counting down.
AAGTGGAACTTCCGCTCATTGGAACCTTCCCTCCTCCGGTGCCACAATTGGCACCTTTCAGGGGGGAGGGGGGTGCAGATACCTGTATAATACAGGCATTTGCACCCACTTCCGGGCATAGATAGCCACAGATTCTGCGGGTATTTACGCCACTTCCTGCAGGGCCCCCACTGTCTGCTGGGAAACATACGGATCCCAGAGACAGTAGGGACCATCTTTATTGCGCAGCGCAACTCGCGCATGCGCAGCAGGGATCTGAGAAGTGAAGCCGCAAGGCTTCACTTCCTGATTCCCATACCAAAGATGGAGGCGGCAGCACCCGAGAGCCGATTGAGAGATCGGCTTCGGGTGCCGACATCGTGCTGGGTGGGTAAGTATCCATATTTTAAAAGTCAGCAGCTGCAGTATTTGTAGCTGCTGACTTTTAAAAACAAAAACTGGCAGAACTCCCGCTTTTAATTAACAATTTGTAATGAGTTTTCTCTTTCTCTGCAAAATATTTATTTAATAATCAAGAGTGTGTAAGTGATAGACAACTAATAAGTAACATTGTAAAAGTGGGATATTTTTATAATCTACATTGTAATGTAAACTTGGTAACTTACTTTATAATGAAATAGGAAAACAATATAGGTAAAACTCACATTTCTTTTGAATGAATGGAAGTGTGTGATTCCTTATGCGGGATGGAATTGAAAATCTCTTAAATTTCACACACACACAATGAAATTGCATTGTAGTTTGGAATAAATACCTCTATAATTTTAGCGGTATTCGTGATTTACCGTGGTTGTTCTTTTGTACAGTTAAGCATAGGGCATAAAGGAATGATTTTCATGGCCCCATTCACTAACTAAAAATGGGGGAAATGTCCTTATTTTTGGGATATGTAATAGAATGAGACGTGAATAACTTTTGCTTTAAGAAGGCTCCGTTGTACTTCACATTGGTTCATTGGAGGACTTTATTGTTCATTTTGTCCCTCCTACCATAACCTCCTGTGTTATACTTTTTCTTAGTCTTCAAGCCCTACTCCATAGAAACCAATGGAGTTTATTTACTAAAGGAAAATAGGCTGTTCACTTTGCAAGGGAATTTTTCCCTTAGCTTCATAAATTCATAAATTCATAAAAAGTGAAGCTCTGCTGATTTCCATTGTCCAATTGCGTGAAAGCAAAAATACTGCTTTGCCACATGTTTGATATATTATCTCTGTTGACCACATTCACAGTTCACTGTCTTGTTACTGTACATCCTCTCATTGTATTGGGGGGGCCTCATCACCTTTTTTGGAGTTGAATAAAACTTATATTTGAAAAAAAAATACTGCTTTTCCTTGCATGTGATTGCTAAGGAAGCTAAGGAAAAAATGTCTTACAAAGTGTCTTGCAAAGTAAACAGCCACTTTGTCTTTTATCTCTTGTAAATCAACCCCATTGCTTTCAAATACTGCAAAGATAATGCTCAACAAGACTGAATCTGTATGAAGTTTGGAATAAATTGCCCTATACTATTGGGCTGTATCTATAATTCTGGATGTACAGTTTGCCATGGCCCGTAAAGGTGTAATTCGCATGGCCCAACCAATATTCTATCATCTACTATTTAAATAGCTTTTCTTCTAAGACAACTCTATTTTGCTAGGCAATGGTTCAGTGAAAGGCGTGTTGATCCTTTTTTGTCTCTCCTTGCTATAACTTTTTGGGTCATATTTTTAGCCTGGGAATTTAAAAATTGCTATGGTTTATTATACTTTACATTTTTTCCTTTGCCAATAGGCTGAATTGGAGTTCTGTATAAACAGAAAAGTAGTTAATGTTGAGGGTATTGAAATGTGACTAGTAGAATTAGCAACATGTGCACATTATGTTTGCATAACCTCCCATCAATAGAAGTTCTGTAGACCTCTTTTTTCATGACCTTACAGGAACTAGAGAATAGTGACTAAAAGACAGAAAACCTCAAAACAGTAGCAGTATAACTCCACTTTTGACCAATAATTGCTTCTACATAATGTATGTAAATAACAATTGATTAAATATTCCCTTTTCTGCAATGGAAACACATTTTCTGCATTTTCCAACATAAGTAAGAATGTGAACAATTCAGCATTCTCTGCTGGAACCCACCTCTGATGAATGCTTCGGAATGGAATGAATTTCTGTAATCCTTCCATTTGAAACCTTGCCATAAGCAGGCATATTCTATTTGTCGTGCATTATTTTAATTTATTGAATAGTGAAATTGTTTTCCTGTGGCGGGTAGGGTTTCCATGCAGTTTTACACTTGGCTAATTCCTACCAGCTAAGTTCCTACAAGAGCTGTTTCTAAGATACTTATGGCAGGTCCTATTTAGAAAAGATTAATATTGTGTGCCTATTGTTGAGGTCATAATACACCTAAGTGACTTGGTGAATAGCATAAAGCTTTTCCTGGGTGATATGGACCTCTAAGCTGGATAGTGTGCAGCTAACATTTCATTTGTTAAAATGTATTTGCACAGCTTAAAACTAAGCTAAACTTTTATATATTACACAAAGCTTCGGTCTGCTAGCAGTTTATTTCAAATGCGTGGTAATAAAGAGATTAACAGGTTACTGGGGATCCTCTTATATTCACAGTCTTCTACGAAACTTTTCTCTGGTTTGAATTTAGAGGGAACAAAATAGCAGATGTCTTCTTAAGACTCCTTTTAATATACTTTATTAATCTGTTTAATCATTGTTTTGGTAGTTTTTAACACGTTATATAGATTTTTACTATATATAATATTGTAATGTTAGATTAAAATTAAATGTCAATAGGCTTAGGTGCTATTGCAATAATAATGTTTCATTTTGCTATTTGGCTAGGCAGTCAAAGGATCATGATGAATAATAGGTATTTTCCACATTTATTAAACCCCAATATAACCAAAATCCCAACAAAAAATAGACAAATCAGAAAAGTCTCAAAAGCCAGATATAGAGGTTGAAATAAATAGTTCAATCTCAGTGTTTGCTAACAACAGGATACAGCAACTTTACAATAGGAATTAGTAAAAATTGAGGGGTGGGTAGCTCTATGGCAGACAAGGTTTAATATTGAAAAATGTAAAGTAATGCACTTGGGGACAAAAAATATAAGTGCAAGTTAGACATTAGGAGGAGAACCTCTGAGGGAATTGTGGATGTAATAAGATCTGGGAGTCCAGGTAGATCACAGGCTCAGCAATAGCATGCAATGCCAAGATGCAGCAAACAAGGCATGCATTAAAAAAGATATTTACTCAACCGATAAAACTAAATTCTACCACTTTATAAAACTTTGGTTGGGCCACATCTTAAGTATACAGTCCAATTTTTGTCACCAATCCTCAGGAAGGATGTGCTCAAACTGGAGAGAGTCCAGAGAAGGGAAATAAAGCTAAGAGGACTTCAGTCATGAGCGATGACTACAAACATTAAACGTATTCTTCCTGGAGAAGAGACACTTAAGAGATATGATCATAATATTTTTAAATGGTGATGTATCATTGGGAGAAAACTATTTAATCTTAGGTCTCTAAAGAAGACACATGACTACGCAATGAAGTTGGATGAGAAGCAGTCCAATCTTAAACTGTGTAAGGGGTTCTTTCCTGTTAGAGTGGTAAGAATGTGGAACGCCTGTCCACAGTTGGTGGTGTCAGCAGCAAGTTTAGATACATTGGAAAAAAAAAATAGATTAATTTCTTAGTGGACATAATGTACAGAGATAATGATATTGGTGGTGCCATAAACACACTTCCTTGGTTTGTGTCACGTTTATTTTAATTGTCTTCTATATGACATTCCATCCACCCACCAGAGCAACACAGCTAATTATGTGTCAAGTGTCTAGGTTTTATCTAACATGAGGCAATGCAGTTTTCAGTTTTCACTACATTTGCTCAGAAAAAACTGAGTATACAAGAACAAGCATGTTTTCATGAAATAATAGGCCTAAGCTAACATACCTTATACCACATGCAAAGTTCTGCACAAGCATTCTCAATGGCTCTATTCTCAGATAGCATATCTAGCTGCAGGTGCGATTTTCCAGCAAATGCATTTTACAATCAGGTACACCACAATAAATATTCTTTATTGCAAGGGGTGTTACATAAATACCCTCCAGAGTGAAAATGTATTGTGATATGTAAACAAGCATATTGAAAATGCATGCATTTTTTATGCACAGGACTGTAAATGAGTTTATAAAATTACAGACATTCCAAGTATCTTCTTCCTGAGTGGCAGACCTTAAAGCATATCTAAACCTCCCAAAAAAGTCATATATTGCAGCTCAGCAGTCCTTAGTGGCTGCATTAGTTTCCTTTGTAAGGCTTTTTGCATTTAGTGTCACCTAGTAATGTTGCCGGTAACACACTTCTTGTTGTAAGGTGACAAAGCACATTGTACTTTGTCTATGAAGGAGCATCATTGTCACCCCTGGCTGCTCTCCCCCTCGTCTGTGTTACATAGGGAAGAAGAGTTATGTAGCTCACAAAAGAAAGCTTGGAAAGTAGATCATATTGTCTGAGATTTCAGTTCAGCATATAGGAATTTTTATGATACAGGAGTTCTGTACTTTTAAAAAATGGAAAACTAATGAAGCCACCACTTCTAAAGACTAGTAAGCTGCAATATATTATATTTTTTGTGAGTTTTATATAAACCTAAATACTTAGATAATATACCATTTTAAATGCTATATTTCAGTGTTTGTTCACCTGTCTATCAAGCTCTAAAAACAAAGTGTTATTGGCATTCGGCTGCTGTTACCAGGGGGGCTTCCGGCAATAAGAAATCACACAAGAGTCTCAGTCAGATAGGGGATTTAGGTTTTCCTTTGTAATTCTTTGCTTTTGTCATTTCTATAAATTTGTGATCAGGGTACAGTTTAAAGGAGTTTTATGATCTCAGTATAAACTTTTATAATATAGCCATTGTAATAGCAATATAAACAGTGGCTATTTTTGACATTCCTATATAAACGTATTAGAAAATTCTCTTTTCATATTGTTTGTGCTGTCTGTCTGCTGGCCATGTCTTTCCACAAGTTCTTGGGCTCCCTGCATGCTTTGCAGCTTCTCCTCTGCTTTGTATTTTCAATTTCTAAGGACTAAATGTCCCATGGTACCTTGTTGCCTGCAAGCGCTGATTCCTGTACTGATTATGCCTCCTGAAAGTCTTTCTCTCAACAACTCTGTAGTTCAGAAGGCAGGCTCTGTGTAAAAAAACAACTTCACATTTGATGAGGGAATTCTCTCCTCTCTGTTGAGTTATTGTATTCTGACTATGGGGAAACTTCCCCACCATCAGAATACACTGTTATACAGGTTATAGCCTGCAGCTCTGACTGAGTGGGGGAAATCCAACAGGGCAGCTGAACAGAAGTCAATAATTAGATTTACAACCTCCCTGCCTAAACATTAAACTGGCTGAATTTTGATTTACAGTATGAATGACTGGCTTAAATTATATCCTTGTTCTCCAAAAATAATTCAGACGCATCAATTACTTAATGGCTGAGTCATCTTTTATTCATTTTTATTGTGTTTTTTGCCTTCTTGTAACGTCTTCTGTGATCTTCTAAACCTCTCCTTTTCCCCATCACTTCTGTTAGTTTGTAATGAACAAAAAACATAGCTATCATCTAACAAGAAGTCAGATCACAGCAGTGAAAAAAATGGTTTTTGGAGATTTGGAGGAGGCTGAGAGCAAAAGAAGCCAACCAGAGTTTAGTGTCACCTTAACGTGGTTAGGTTATTAGTTTTTACACTTTTAAAAAATATATTCAAACCACAATTGTAAATTACTAGACCAAGCCTTTAAAGAAAACTTTAAACTGAAAATTAAATTTTAATTAAACAAATTAAGCTGTAGAAAATACATGAGAGCAGAAGCTGCAAGCTTACCTCTTGTTTCATAATATTGTAATATAGCACAGCCTAGAGACCTCCCAAAGCACTTTTGCAAATGCTGACTTTTTAAAAGCTGATATTATCATTGAAATGCTTTATCTCTTTCTTTGCTAACACACTCTAATCTACTAGTAGGTCTAGGGCCTGCTTAGGCAAAGAACAGTACAGTGAATGACAAAGGTGATGCCCTTTCTGGGTACATTATGCCTTGCTACCACAGTAGAGTTCTTAGCAGTTGGTACAGACTGACAAAACACTGCCTGTGCCCCTGCCCCCTACAGTTTCCTTCCCTAATTTAACCACAAATACCTTAAGGTGGGCAAAAGAGGGAAAGGATAAGTATGAGTTATCATGATTTGTATTGTTTGAGGTTTGTTGCTATGGCATTTAACCCTGGTGCTTGATCCTGACCCTCATGTGTCTTATTAAATTCTGTATAGATGTACATATTTTTGGCCGCATATCTAATGTACACTGACACTAAGGAATTATAACACGATATGTTTCTGTGCATGTATGAATGCTGAGGTAGCACCTAGGTATTATTTAGAGTATGCACTTCAAAGCATGTGCTATTTAATAGAACCCTAAATCCCCCAGTACTTCATAACTTACATCCCAGTGACCCCACAGTCCTGGATCCATCCTGAATCTAGTTTCACCTCTGCACTGATTTTATTTATTTTTTTCTTGGTAGACTTACCCATATTTTTCATGAACACACACATTATAGTCTAGTAGAAGTGGATAAATAGACAAGCTGAGGAGCATGCTTTTTGAAAGTGATTCACTAATGCTACTCAGCAGACAATATTGTTTATTACTTGCATCGACTGCCAGCTCTTACTGTAATGCCTCTTCACAGCAGCACAGATTTAGAATGGTATCTTGGCACTGATGTTTAATAATAATAACTTTGGAAATATGTGTCTATAGATCGGGTTGGAATAGTTACAAAGCGACTTGCATTACTAGGGATGAGCAACCATTACATCTATCTATCTATCTATCTATCTATCTATCTATCTATCTATCTATCTATCTATCTATCTATCTATCGATCTATCTATCTATCTTTGCTTCAGGATATAATGTGTAAAGCAAGCATTGTAAGCGGGCAGAGTTTCTTGAGTCATCCATCGTGTGGACGGTGTTGGTTACATGTTTGATTCCACAGCAGCTGCTGGCTGCTTCACTTACATGCCTTGTGTCAAGCTGTTGAATGGTGGATAGGGGATTCCTTCCCAAGGAGCCTTTGCATTATGATGGCAGGGAGCATAGGGAGCAATCCCCACCATCAGAATACAATGCTCAGTGTTGCCGGCTATAGGCAGCGGCATTGATCTTTCAGGATAAACCCGCCAGAACTTGGTTGTACACAAGTTGATTGATAGATGTACAATCAGCTTGCCTATACATGGATTGAAATTCTGCTGATCCCTGCTGTACTGAACGAATTTTGATCCATGCATGACCAGCTTATATAGGGTTCCACCTCTGATGCTTCTCCCATAAATGACATTTGGTAAGGAGTGCTGCTCCCAGGAAGCGCTAAAATACCAAACCACTGCTTTAAATTGTGCAGCACCTTCTGCCCTATTTACAATGTACTGAGACATATGCACAGTGCATGTTATGGATTCTGAAAATGTCCTCTCATTAAAGTAACATCAACAGTAAGAGGAAATATAAAAGAATCAAGGAAACCTTACTTTGGAAATATATAGGATGCAATTGTAGATAGACATGTGCATGACGAAAAAATGTGTTTAGTTTTGATTCATTTTGTTTCAGTAATCTAGTTATTTTGTTTAGTTAAATTCAGTTGATTCATTCAATTCATTTTCAGAATTCCTTTGCCAACTTTGTATTCGAAATATTAAAATTTTCTTTCAACTTACCGATTTTTCTTGGAGCATTCGGTAAAATTAGTTTATATTGTAATTTGGATATTTGTATATATCCGAATCTCCGAATAAAGAAAAATTCTTGAACACTTGCCCCCCTCCCATACACGTAATGATTCCTCCCTCTGTAGTGATGCAGGAGCCAGTGAGCAGTATTACAGATACTCACCCGTAAGTGGGCGATCAAGAAGTAACATGCAGTAATTTCTCCTGCTATCCCTTATGGCCTGTTGTGATATATGAGCTGGTGAGAGGAACCACTGTGTGCAGCAGGACAGCAGGTATTCTACGAACCTAAAGGGTTGAATAGCTGCAGTAGCAGCCAGGGAGTAGCATCACAGCAGTGTTTTAACACAGTGTTTCTCAACCTTTTTTTCAGTCTAGGCATCCTTTAAAATTTTGCACCCCATTCTGAAATTTGAAATACGAAACAAATAGTTTAACATAATACAGAAACATCCACATGCATAGGACACCCAACATTAGAGGTATTCCAGTGTTTCTCTTCTCCCTTATGCCGTGTATACATGGTCGGACTTTCCGGCAGAAAAAGTCAGATGGGATAATTTCATTGGATATTCTGATTGTGTGTGGGCTTCAGCAATCAGCAGACTTTTTTTTCGAAAATTCTGATGGACCTAGAACATGTTTTAAATCTTTCCGATGGAATCAATTTCTATCGGGAAAACCGTTCGTCTGTATGCTGTTCTGACGGACCAAAAATGATGCAAGGGCAGCTATTGGCTCCTGGCTATTGAACTTCCTTTTTCTAGTCCCGTTGTACGTGTTGTACATCACCATGTTCTAAACGATCGGACTTTGGTGTGATTGTGTGTAGGCAAGTCAGTTTCAGAGGAACTCCGTCGGAACTCCGTTGTAAAGACTGTCAGAGTTTATTCTGATGGAAAAACTGGTCGTGTGTACGTGGCATAAGTTTCTTTCCCTCACTCAGCTAATGTCACCCCAGTGTTGACAGAGAGGATAAGAGGAGGGACAAACAATGATGCTGTGCAGGTAACCAACGTCCTCCTTATCAACTGATGATGTAACTGGTTTTTAATGTTTTTTAGATGTTGATGTTGATAGATGTTGTTTGGTGGAGGTCTCTGTTTCTTGTATTGGAATTTTTCTATTTATTCTGCAATAAACTTTTGTCATTTTTTATTAATTTCATTTGTCCTATTGTTTGGTACTATATCCCTGAGGCTCTATTTTTGTGGTGTTTTGAACTTTACTTCTCTCTAGTCTAGTTCTTATTTTTGTATGCTGATATTTTCTCCACAGAGACCCACTCAGTTATTGGTAGTGTGTGAATGACTGCCTTGGTACTAATGTGTACCCTTGTAAATTTATGATTCCCAATTATCCTATTGTGTTTTTCAGGCTTGATACATCCACTGGCTTAAATATATTTTTGGGGGAAATTTCTAGGCATTTTGCCAAGACACCCCTGAAGACACCCTGAAGGTACCCCAAGCTGCCTGGGCACCTTGGTTGAAATAGGCTGTTTTAACACATAGGCGGCCGAATTGTATAACAGTATAGTATATTGCCTCTTCTTTTACAGGCAATGCTTCTTTTATTTTTAACCACCATGCAGCACCATTTGTAATTACCCATTCTAAGTTTACACTTTGCTGTTTTAGCCAGAAAAATTGCAATTAGATTTATTTATTTAGTAGGTTCAAAGAGCAATGGTGGGTAAACATTTCTATCAGTCAGTCATGAATTTGATTTCAGTCTGCTACCTCTGAGTGCTGAGTGCTGAAAGCTTTCTTCTGATTGTCATCAGTCACTGCACAGCTTTGTTCTTTGCCCCTTTTTATTAAATAATCCCGACTGACTGCCATGTATAGGGCAGCTTTAGTCTTGCAAGTGAGTCACTGGCAGCAAAGTCAATGCCAAGATCAAGGAGACGGGCTTCACTTGTTCCAAGTATTGTAATTTATGGCACAACAATTACAGCCAAATTAACAGCTCATTAAGACAATTTAAATAAACAGTGCAAAACTGTGAGACAATGCGTCAATGTTTTCACCACGGGGAAGCAATTATAGTTACATTAGCAGATAAGGATGAATAATTAAGGAAACATTGCCTTTAAAAGAAGCTGAGCACAGCCTCTATCTTATAATCAATGCCCTCTATCTTACAAACATGCAGAATGTTTACTATACTTGCATACAGTGGACAGTCTGATTTCAAGCTAAGTAGGTCATGTATAACAAAGAGTAATCGGAGCACATACACATTCATTGCAAGCCAAATAGTCACTATTTTTAGAGCCAACACTGATTTCATAGACATAATATCAACAACAACATTTTACTTCACTTTGTTTTTTTTTAGTAGGGAAAATAGTAGCAAACGTGTTTCCACATGTAATACAATTTAAGAACTATATACTGTTAACCTGGCCCCATTGGGGCAGGATTACCTTAGTTTAATAACATTTCCACCACTGTGTCATGAAACATTGCTACCTCCTGGCTGCTGCAAGTATTTGACTGTTTCAATTGGTCAAATACTTTTTACCCCCCACAGCACACTATGGTTTCTCCTACTGGCTTGTATGTCATGTATTGATCTACTAGTTTGCGGTAGAAACCACAGTGCACAGTGGGGGACCCAGAAGTGTGCATACTTGCAGCAGATGGGGAGCAGTGAAGCAGCAAGGTTTCAAGACAAGGCCACCAGACAAAAAACTAAGTTCATTGCTTCTTCTTTTGTTGAGGTTCAAGGTAGAGAAATAATGGACTTTATAGGCACATGCAGTATATGTAGGCATGCTCATTGCTTTGTCTTTTAGCAGGGATGTTATTGTAAAGCCTATGCTATGCTGTTAGGTTCACATCAGCGCTCCACCCAAAGATTTTGTATTATAACAGTAAGGTGTTTTTATTGATGCCTCTGTTGGAAATGCGTGCCATGGGACAAGTAGCAAGGGGAAGGATGTCAAGTTCTTTATGGTATCTTTGTCCTATTTGGGGAAATTTCTCATTGCTTTTTTTCTGTTAAGAGGACAGGACAGACAGTGTAAAGCAATATCCCCTAAAACCACACAATCACAATAAACACTTGGCCTAACAGAATTGTATGTTGACATAATGGCATCCTAGTGGTAAGTACATGATAAGTACAACATAGGTGTACAAGCTCTGTCTCGTATTTATATGTTTGTAAATAAAGCCCCTTTCACATATGTGGACCGTTTGTCCGTTTTTCATCCATCCGTTGACGTATGAAAAACGGACATCAATGTATCTCTATGGAAAAAAGGATGTAAATGGATGATCATTCATTTACATCAGTTTACTTCTGCATCTGTCAACATCCGTTTTTTGAAATGGATCAAAGCTCTATTTTTCTTCCGGATCAGATGAAATGTTTTCCATCCATTTTTGCATTGGTAGTGGATGTAATAAAGACTGATGTGAAAAGGATGAGCAGCTGATGAAATACTGATGAATACTTCATCCATTTTGACGTGACTGAACTGATGAAATGAATGGTCCGCATGTGTGAAAGGAGCCTAACTGATTCTAGAATGTGATATTGAAGGAAGTGTGCAGCCATATTTTGAATGTGATACTTTTCTTTAATGTACAAGGGATAAGGATTTTTTGTTTTTTATCTGGGTGTCCGCTTTTAAGAAAATTGACACTTTACTTTTGGTTAAAAGATAAAATGAACAGGGACAATTGCATCCATTGACAGAACAGTTGTCACTTCTTTCTAATACACCCAGGGAGTTACCTTTCTAATATCTCTCTCTATCATCTAAAAAAAAAAAAAAAATAAATAAGACTAGCTTACTTTGAATTTGATTTTGGCTAGTCTCATAATATTGTATGGGGAGATAAAGGTATAGCAGCTACTGATCCATCCTGGATATACCCACAAGAAGTTTGCCGATTATACTGACAGTAAAAAAATTGTTAACAGACCTAGATATCAAACCAAAGGAGACCTATGGGAAAACAAGTTATTTGAAAGAAAGAAAAAAAATATTTCTGAGAAAACAAAGGCTTATGACTTAAATAACCATAAAATCCTGATACAGTAGAGGACATAAAGAAAAAAAGAAATCCAAGACAAGATAATGCCACAAGGACAAAAAAAAGATGAATGAGAATAGAACAAAAACATACCAATGTACATCATGAAAAGATCTAAAACTGACAGTGCCTGTTCACAAGCGGACCATGGCTTAACAGGATTTATATTCTAGAAAGGGATATCTAAGATATATAAAAACTTTAGGCAAATGGGCAAAGATTGAAGGAAAGATATATAAAAACTTTAGGCAAATGGACGAAGATTGAACAAAACAAAACCTAGACATGGCTGTTCATGTGTAATGGAAATAAGTTTTTTTCTATAATGGTAAAGCTATGATACTTGGTATACAGTACATGAGAGAGTATCATATCTCCACCACCTTTAATTTTTTGAAATGTACATATACAGCCACTGTTAAGGCATCATTCGTTCCAGAAAATGTTATATTAATTTAGCATTTGCCAGAGGAGATAGATTTTTATTTTTGTTTACGTATGTAACAGTATTGAGGCAGTAACAGGTTCTATTTATGGGGGCCTAAGGGGTCTGTTAGTTCCTTGATACATCCTTTGCCTCCAGTCTAGGTAGATTGGGGACAGAGAGTTCCTGACATGCCCCTTAGCTGGCCAATGCTGCCAGGATGCTGTAAGTCGCTCAGCAACTTATATAGGCGTGGGGTGGGGTCACTGGGTGATGTCACATGGTGACCATGCCCCTTATGATGGCACAGTCCCAGTATCCCCTGACTGTGACATCATAAGGGACGGGGTCTCCATGTGAAATCACCTGGTGACCCCGCCTCTTATGCCTATATAAGTTGCTGCGCAACACGTCCCTGGCATTATGGAGAGAGCATTGTGTCAACATCGGAAGGAAGAAGAAGAGAAGAAGGAAGAAGAAGAACAAGGTGACAGCGACAGCTATGAATGAGAAGACTGGGCCAACGCTAGTAAAAGAGCTGGAAGAAGATAGCGGAAGCCCGGCAGAAGAAGCGAAGAGTGGGACAAGACCCCCAAAGTTGGAAGAAGGCCCCCGAAGTCAGAAAAAGACCCTGGGCGGTGGCGACGAAGGAGAAAGCCGGGCTCCTCTGCTAGTAAAAGAACAGTAAAAGAGCAGAAGATAGCGGAGGAGCTCGGTGAGAAGACCCCCGAAGTCGGAAGAAGACCCTGGAGCTGTCTAATAAACTACTTTAAAAACCTGTGTTGTATTTTTTATTAACACTTTTTCGATTGGGTGAATGGGTAGGGGTACCATGTACCCCATACTCATTCACATAGGGTGAGGGGCCGGGATCTGGGGGCCCCCTTATTAAAGGGGGCTCCCAGGTTCTGATAAGCCTCCCGACCGCAGACCACCGACAACCAACGGCCAGGGTTGTCGGGAAGAGGCCCTTTTCCTCATCAACATGGGGATAAGGTGCCCTTCACCAAAGCACCCACCCCTCCATGTTGAGGGCACGTGGCCTGGTACAGTTCAGGAGGGGGGCGCTCACTCGTCCCCATCCCCTTTCCTGACTGGCCGGGCTGCATGCTCGGATAAGGGTCTGGTATGAACTTTGGGGGGACCCCCATGCTGTTTTTTTGGTGTAGTGGCTCCCCTTAAAATCCATACCAGGCAACAGGGCTCGCAAGGTGTCAATCTCGCCGATGGAGGCAGTGACAGTGTCTTCCTTTGCTAGTCCCATCTACCTGGAGTCACGTTCACAATGAACGGAGTTTACTCCGTGTGTGGGAAAGTCCGTTCATTTGAAAAGTCTGGCGGACTAGCACAAAGATGGGCGGATTGTCCGCCAGGCTCAACAATTTTGAGTCAAGACTTCTTTCTAAGTCCACTGAACTTTTGGGAAGAAAAAGTCCACCAGAGCCCACACATGGGCGAATTGTCCAGCAGACTCTGGTCTGCCGGACTAAGTCTGCCGGATAGTCCGATCGTGCGAATGCGGCATAAGTGTGAAAATCACAAGATACTGACTTCAGAGCCATTTTAACAGTGATTTACATCATGTTTCCGAGGCATTTGAATAGATGAATAAGCAAGATGTTGCTGCATTAGGCTTGTGTCAACAAGCTTTGATTCAAGTCAGATAGGGTTTGATTTCCCATACTGTTCAATGGGGATATAAAGCTTGCTACAAGTAGGTGACATGCAGGTCAAAAGGAGATCAAATGCACATGTCAGTGAATTATGGATGATCTCACAATCGCCCCAAACTGATGTAAAACTAATGCCAAATCCAGAACCCAAAACCAGCCGACAGAGGCTCTTAGAAATAAATAGGTAAATAAATAAATAGTATTGCCATTTATAAAGCACAAGGGATATAAAGGAAGAGAACCCTCTTCAAGACACAAGGGGGGGTCCTGACCAGCAGGCACAGAAGCAAGGAGAGGACAGCAGGAGTACACTCCTGGGAAAATCTCCAGGGAGGAAGACAGCCAGGTGGGCTGGTAAATGTTACAGTCAGAGGACTGAGAGGCATGCCTGAAGGGACTGGGTGCAAGCAGTCTGGGTGGGCTTGAAGTGGCTGAAGAGGTGGTACTGGGAGCAATAGCCATATGAATAGGACAGCTAAGCACTGGGACCTCTTTTCTGCTACACTACCAAAGGGGCCCATGTTCCCTGCCTGCAAAGGGCACTTGCTCTGGATCTGACTAAGTCTGTGTTGGATCATTCTTTTGGTGCTAGCTGGTCCTGGGAGATGCAGTTCTATAAGCAAGATTTTGCTGGAGGGAGAAGAGGAAGTGTATATAGTTCGAGTCCCTGAATAATTATTTTTGTGCTGATTAAGTGGGCATCCCATAATACCCCTACTCCCCTAATAAAATACAAAAAGAAAGCTTCAAGTACTAATTCCTGACTCTAGCGTGTGTGGAAAATATGTGTACCTGGCTGTACAGAGTGGGAGATTCACCAGCAGCTCCTACGGGGGTAGTGCTGCATGCATAATGTGTTTAAGCACATTTAGGAGTGTCAAGTGTTTGGATGTTAATTAATTTCATCGGTCAGAATAATAATTTATTCTGGCCACTGAAATGAAATAAAGCTCAACACTAAACACACCTAGGGGGTTATTTATGAAAGGCAAATCCACTTTTCACTACAAGTGCACTTGGAAGTGCAGTCGCTGTAAATCTGAGGGGTAGATCTGAAATGGGGGGAAGTGCTGCTGATTTTATCATCCAATCATGTGCAAGTAAAATGCTATTTTTTATTTTCCTTGCATGTCCCCCTTGGATCTAAATTGACTGCACTTCCAATTGCACTTGTAATGCAAAGTGGGTTTGCCTTTAGTAAATAACCTCCCTGGTGTTAAGCTAATGTTTACACACATTTACACATGTCAAGCATTTTTTCTGCAAAATGCAGCTGCTTCTGGATGCACTGTCTATGGGTTTCTTTTTCTGCCTCTAAACTCCTCTAAACACCTGTGTTTGCATGGACACATAGAGGTTGATTTACTACAGGCAAATATACCATGCACTGCAGGTGCAGTTTCTCTAGATCTGAGGGGAAGCTCTGAAATGAGGGGAAGCTCATTTCTATCATCCAATAATTTGGAAGCAAAAATGCAGTTCTTTATTTTCTATGCATGTCCCCCCCCCCCCAGATCTAGAGCAAGTGCACTTGAGGTGCACTTGTAGTGCACAGACCATTTACCTTTAGTAAATCAACCCCATAGTCTAAAATGCAGGGGCATTTACAGGAAGAAAAAAATGCCAGCCACCCTTAACAGTCACATTAAAAACATACAGTGGGCATGGGGCCTTACAAATCTTTTGAGTGCTCTTACAGCTTCAGGACCCCAAAGCCAGCAGTGTGTAAATAAAATGAAACAAGTAAAAGAAAAGCCGCGTGGAGACTTGACTTGACTTGTCAAAATCAAGCAATCAGCCTCTTCTCACAAAGGCCGGGTTCACACCGCTGCGATGCGGGAACGCCGCGAATCCGCAGCGTTTTCCCGCATCGCATTACTCCCGCCGGCAGTTCACACTGCCCTATGCGGACGGCTGGGAGTGTCAATGATATGTTAATGACACCCCCAGATCCGTCCGCATATCGCAGTGCGATCTGCCGACTCGCACAGGAATCGGATCGCATGGTGTGAACCCCTATGCGATCCGATTCTGTTGTGGACCAAAAAAAGGGTCCCGTGCGAGTTTGCTGCGGGAGCGATGCGAATTCAGCCATACTATCTGTATGGCTGAACTCGCATCGCTACGGAGATCGGATGTGATTTGCGGTGCAAATCACATCTGGATCTCCCCCCGCAGCAGTGTGAACCCAGCCTTATGGAGTTTTGTCTACAGGGTTAAAGAGGGAGAACCGCATGACAAACTAGAGGTTCTACACCATGTCCTGCATTTTGTGAATGGCTCCCATGTATGGAGGTAGCAATCTTGGGTGAGACAACGTTTTGCTTCCCCATGTTAGTCTTCAGCAAGTAAAACACTGAGCAGCACGATAGTGACATCACCCAAACTCACTAAAATTTCCTGAGACTTGCAGTCAGAGGCAGCAGTGCCCTATATACATATTGCAGATATAGAGCTATGTGTCTGTAGGTACAGGAATGCCTAGGCTCACTAAGATACCAGGAAATGCACTCAAATTCAGGAGGCATCAAAGAAAAAAAACATACATTTTTTTCAAGGCATTGCTTAGGGCACATATCTAAATGTTCCCTGTAACATAGCAAATTTTAACTTGTTTGACTTCAGGTCCACTTTAACTCATTTAATAACATAAAAAAAGTAGTGATGTGCTTTATTATTGGAAGAGAAGAGTGCTTTTCTCATTCAAAATTTTTTATTTTATGTTAAAATAAATTACATGTACAGAATATAAGACAAATTATGTGATACCAGAAATAAAAAGTAGACATATTGAAGTACGGATGATACAAAGCAAAGAAGAATTTAAAGATATTCTCGTGGGAATGACAATAAATGGCCTTATATATTTTAGAATTTGAAAACATTCTTATAGCTGAGTTTTAAACATTTTAATCCCAAGAAAATATAAATATGTCTAAAATAAAATATATGATTTTAAAGTTTTGACCATAACTTCTAAAGTATGTTTATAGTAAGTATTATATAGTAAGGGAAGAACATAAAAGGTATATAGGAGGGGAAGGGGAGGGAATAATTCTCCGGAGGAGGTTTTATATATCATCTAATGTTGTAATTCTATAAAAAATCTTAATCACCATAACAATAAAGCTCGGTTGTCAATATTATCTGACGTATAATATTTAATCCAGGGTTTCCATATGATATCAAACTTTGAGAAGAGTGCTTTTCAAACACAATCCCATACATACACTGAATGTGTACTTGTAAAATAAAGATGTTATACTAATTATTTAAAAAAATGATGTTAAACATCAGATTAAAGACTTAAAAATATACATTCACCAAAAACATTACACTGTACATCCTTTGTAAATGTATTAACAGATAGGAAGTCATTAGTATGTAGGAAATAGATATTCTACATAATCAAAGCTTCCTCTTAAATATCCCATGTTCTGAGAAACCGATGGACTTTGACAAATGAATCCATAAATATTTATGCTTTCCGGATTATAGTTCTTTGCACTATAAAAAAATCTCTCTGCACATGATTTCCCTCTGAAAAGACCATAGCACATTTTTAAGGTACTGTGGGTATAATTTACTAAAACTGTAGAGTGAAAAATGTGGTGCAGCTGTGCATGGTAGCCAATCAGCTTGTTCAATTAAGCTTTGACAATAAAACCTGGAAGCTGATTGGTTTCTATGTAGAGCTGGACCAGATTTTGCACTCTCCGGTTTTAGTAAATCCACCCCAGCTTTAATGTCTAAAGTTCTAAACCATTCGATTTTTTTAATTTAGGATAGAACAGGGAAGGATTAAAACTGTAAGTTGTTTTCCCATCTGTATCTCATTAGGCTGGGTTCACTAATGCTGCAACATCGTTTTAGGTGCAAATCAGGTCCAAATTTTTGGCTCAATTTACACCTGTAACGGAGTCAAAGAGACACAGGTCCGTTTTCCAGTGTGCTCTACGGCCACCCCGGATTTCCTTTCATTTCTTGTCTGGAGACTAGACTGGACAGGAAGTAAGGATATATATTTTGAATGATGGCAATCCCCTCTAAGCCCCTGTACACACGGTCGGAGATTTCCACAACCAAATCCGTCGGATTTTGTCCATCAGATTTAGTCTGACGGATTGTGTCCGAAACTGTTGCATACACACGGTTAGACTAAGTTGTCGAAAAATCCGATCTTTCAGAATGTGATGACGTAATTTCGTTATGATGGGACTAGATTCAGGCTAGTAGCCAATAGCTTTGATGTAGGAATTTGATCTGAGCATGCGTGGCACTTGGTCCGATCAAAATTCTCTACACATGATCGGATTACGTCCGACTGGCCCAGTTGGTCGGGAAATATTTTCAACATGTTGGAAAATTGGGTCCGACGGAGATTCGGACGGAATCAGTCCGATGCATACCACACACAGTCGGATTATCTGACGACACGGTCCGATAGGACACATTCCGACGGATTCTCTGACCGTGTGTACGCGGCATTAGACAGTTGTCATGGGAGCAGATGTCCCCATTGAAAGTTGTCTTTCATATTCTTGTTCTGGTGGCAACTTAAAATATTGGATCTACCCTCACTTCATTCCCAGTGACAATGATGACCATGAAAATTAGTGAGAGTTATACTGGTCATAGACGGACCAAAATTTAGCTGGTTCCGTAAGGATCCATGTGTCCCAACCCTGCTTGGAAGCCTCTGTCAATCATCGACTGCAATCAATCAGCTGCAGCCTCTGACCAGTGTGTTCTGACAGCAATTCTGGGAGTCCCATTGCCAGAATACAGTGTGCTGGTGAGGAGATTTCTCTAGCTGAACACATAAAAATGAATCATCCATGGCCACCTTAAATATCAGAAACAGGAATGTAAACTTGTCAGTGGTTCTAACCCCTTCCTACTCTATCCAAAGCTGAACAAAAAGTTTTTCCTATAGCTATACTTTAAAGTGAATGCACACTGGGCTTAAAAAAAAAACCAAAAACACTTTTACGGGTGTTTGGCATTTTTATCAGCTTTTAAAATTACCGCTTATGTGTCAATCCACACATAAGAATTTGCAGGCTTATTAGGAATGTTTACAAACTGAAAAACAAACCATCAAAAACACATTATAGCTGAAAAGCAGAAAAATGCTGAACACACGTAAATGTGTCTAAATGCTAGATACATTTAGAAGCATTTTAGCATTAATGCATTCCAATGGCCACAATAAATTCATATTCTGGCCAATTGAATCCATTACTGCTCAAACAAAACGTGGCTTTAGGTGCATTTTTTCTGTTTCAATATATTTTTATTGGTTTTATCATTCAGTGTAAAAAAATCCAGTGCAAGTATATATATTGCCCTTGCAGGGGCTAAAGATTGGTCAAGTATTATAGAAGATTCCATAAAAAAATTACAAACACCAAAACCATTGAAAAACAATTTTATACTATAAAGGGCATTGTTCATGGCCTATTCAGAGTCATCCTCAGGGTGGCACAACTTCTGTCATCAACCCAAGAGGACATTTGTATTAACAAACAGGAGGACATTCCAGAAAGAAGGTGGAAGAGAGAAAAGGAGGAGAAATGCAGAGAAAGGGTAAAAAAAAAAAAGAAAAGGAAGAAAACTCACACTTGGAAGTTTCACCAGTGACAGTCAGATAAGGCCCAAACTAGCCGGTTGATTAGAGGCAAATTCATATGAAATCCATGGTTCCCTGATCTTGAGAAATTTGGAATGGATATCATTCACAGTGCTGGACATCTGCTCATTGAGCATTAGGGCGGTCATTCGCAGCTTCACCCCTTTGAAGGCAACGCGTGGAGTCTTCCAGACTTGTGCTATGGTTGTTTGGCAGAGATAAAAAGGTAAGTGGCCAGCTCATTTGGCTGGCTTCTGTCGGACGAGCCAACCGTCTTCTGATCAGCTCTCTCAGCCAATGGTACTAAGAGCATTGATCAGAATGTCCTAGGGGGCGTTCCCCTGTCAGAAGACAATAGCTCAGTGGGGGAGATCACTGTACCAACATTGGATCATTAGGACAGCGGCTCCAAACAAAATTGACAGTTTGTTTTTCATTCAACCTGCCGGGTTGAATGGAAAAAAACTCATAGCGTGTACCAGGCTAGTGTTAAAAAAGAGTATATTGAAGATGATGTTGCTCTAGATTCTCTTCATTGTTGGATACATGACTTCAGACATGGGTGTGGCACTCAAGCGAGACTGGAACAGCATTTTCTCCAGGAAAGGTAACAATTGCAATTCTTCTGTAACTAAGTAGTTTTTTTACATCAACCAGACTGCTAATAAAGCTTTATTTAGTAGTCCTTGTCAAACCATAATCCCCCTATCCAAAGCATTATGAATAATTACCTTAACTACAAGATTAATCTAATTAAGTAACATGATCCTTATAGTTTAGATTATATGATATAGGGTGATGAACAGTTATCTTACCAAATCATATTATGGAAAAATGAATTTAAACTGGCAGATCTAATTTGAGAGTTTTCTATTATCTCGCCTCCCATTTCATTTTCTAGAGACAAAATTTTAAGAAAAACTAGACAATCTTTTTGTTCTCTTTTCTCAATTTAAACTGTCAAACATGCAGACAAGAAGATCAGACTAGTCGACACACAGTAATCCCAATTACACTACTGGAATACATAGCATTGACGTGAAATATTACCATTAGAAGAAATTCTGAAATATATCGCCAGGCAGCACAATGTAATACAGAAGAAATATATGGTACTTTCTTGCTTTAATTTGCTAAAGCAAAGGCCAACGTAGACTGTAAATATTTTTGCCCATCTAAAAATGAATTCTTATTGTGTCTGCATTGTGATTAAAAGAAAGATTACACAAAAATACAAGCTCCCGTTATTTTTTGGTCCATCCACCTCAAACAGAAAACCCTTTGATTTAAACCCCCAAAAATAGAACATTAGGAGTAAAAAAAATACCTTACACTATTTTACAATACTGTAACCAATTCATGTTTTTTTACAGTAAGGTCACAAAAATGTCAAAAATAAAATGTTGGCTATTTTACTCATAGTAATTGTATTGTAAATTTTTGTTTGGTTGTAAAGGTAAGCACAAGTGAGGGTGCAGTATTTGTAGCTGCTGGCTTTTAAAAAAAAAAAACGGCGGACTCTCGCTTTAAACTGTATGTAAATGAAGAACTTCTCTTATTTGCTCCCGTTCAGTCTGTTATCTGCTTCGGCCCCGGAAGATTTTACCCCCTTCCTGACCAGAGCACTTTTTGCGATCCACACTGCGTAGACTTAACTGACAATTGCCCGGTTGTGCGATGTTGCACCCAAACAAAATTGACATTCTTTATTTTCGCCCCACAAATAGAGCTTTCTTTTGGTGGTATTTGATCACCTCTGCGGTTTTTATTTTTTGCGCTATAAACAAAAAAAGAGCGACAATTTAAAATAAAAACGCAATAATTTTTACTTTTTGCTATAATAAATATCCCCCAAAAATATATATAAATTTTTTTTTTCCCTCGGTTTAGGCCTATATGTATTCTTCCACATATTTTTGGTAAAAAAAAAAAACACAATAAGAGTATATTGATTGGTTTGTGCGAAAGTTATAGCGTCTACAAAATAGGGGATAGATTTATGGCATTTTTATTATTATTATTTTTTTTTTTTACTAATAATGGCGGCGATCTGCGACACATTTTTGGGACCATTGCCATTTATACAGTTATCAGCACTGATTACTGTAAAAATTTCACTGGCAGGGAAGGGGTTAACACTAGGGGGCGATCAAGGGGTTAATTGTGTTCAATAGTGTGTGTTCTAACTGAAGGGGGGAGGGGACTGTGTAGGGTAGATGACAGATCGTTGTTCATACTCTGTATTAACAGACGATCTGTCTCTTCTCCCATCAGAGAACTGGAAACTGTGTGTTTACACACACAGATCCCAGTTCTCGGTATGTCAGCAGCGATCGTGGAGGCAGGGCCAATCTACGGCTCTGTGTTTGAATAGACACTCAGAGCAGTGGTTCAGGAGCAAGCCTGCTTTGCTGCCCCCAGAGCAAACTGTTTATACTGGGGGCACTTGTCAGAAAGGAGGGACCAGGAACACCAACGGTGGATTCCAGAAGAAGAGGATGGGGCTGCTCTGTGCAAAACCACTGCACAGAGCAGGTAAATATGTCATGTTTATTTATTTTTAGTTTTTTTTAATTTACCTTTAGTATCACTTTACTATCACAAATTTTGTTTCAGATTACAGAAACCTCTCCTTTATGTTATGAAGAATTTGAGAGTGAGAAATGTTCTGTGGTTCTAAGCCCCTGTACACACGGTCGGAGATTTCCACAACCAAATCCGTCGGATTTTGTCCGTCAGATTTAGTCTGACGGATTGCGTCCGAAACTGTTGCATACACACGGTCGGACTAAGTTGTCGAAAAATCCGATCTTTCAGAACGTGATGACGTAATTTCATTACGATGGGACTAGATTCAGGCTAGTAGCCAATAGCTTTGATGTAGGAATTTGATCTGAGCATGCGTGGCACATGTTGGAAAATTGGGTCTGACGGAGATTCGGACGGAATCAGTCCGATGCATACCACACACAGTCGGATTATCTGATGACAAGGTCCGATAAGACGCATTCCGACGTATTCTCCGACCGTGTGTACGCGGCATAACACATTTCCTGTCCTAGGGAACAATGCAGTACATAGATACAGTCAGGGCTCAAGTCCTGCGGGAATGCATGGGAACGGAGTTCCTGCACTTTTTCCACAACAGGAACTCAATTCCAATTAGCAGCCGTGTCCTGCAAGACTTTGAAGTATGCGAGCTGTGTGGCAGGTGCTACACCAGCAGCCACCGACACAGCTCGCAATAGTAAGTGCTGCACACCTGACCATTCAGGCATTGCCAGTAGGGGGCCCCATGACTGCTTCTGCTTCGATCTACCTGTCAATCACAGCTAGCTGACGGGTAGATCAGGTCCCTGCTGCTAAGAGATTGTATTTCGTCAGACCTCTCGTGATGCACTCCTCCCCGCCGGCCCCTCCTGATTTGCTTTCTTTTCATCTCTCCCCTCCCCCCAGTCTCCTGCATACTTGCTCTGTGTTTCCCGCTGAATCCCTCCCTCCTCTATTTTCAGTGCCATATGATGAGAGAACCCAGAGGAGGAGCACAGCTATTCTGCTCACAGGACATGCAGGGAGAGAGGTGAGCTGAGGGAGGGACATCAGTTTGGGGTGGTAAGCTGAGCACAATACCTGGCAAAGTTTAATGCCAGGAGGGAAGTTTATGTGGAAATGTGTGAAGGGTTGGAATAGCAGCGAGTGTGTGTTGGAGCCCTGCAGAGTTTGTAGCCCCCCCAAGCTAACATACATCTCCTAAGCAGGAACACAGCACTATCTCCCCAAGCATTCTGTCCAGATAATGTGCAGTTAATTTATGACCTTTCCGTTTAACCCTGTGTTATCCAAACTCTGTTTAATGAAAAGTGTAAACTCACCACATAAACACTCTATAACACTCTATATACACTCTATATACAAAATACAATTCCCCAATAAAGATCAGAACATGATGTTCACATTTGCATGAAAGCACAATTGAATGAATGCTGATTATTCAGAGAATTACCGTATTTATGTATATTGAGGATTGTTTTTTTTGGATGTACTTAGGCCTGATTCACACCTATGCATTTTTAGTGCTTTTTGCAGATTTGCACCACAGTCCATTTACCATGGTTTCCTATGGAACATGTTCTGTAGTGCAAATCTGCAAAATGCAAAAAGCACTGAAAATGCATAGGTGTGACTCAGTCCTAACAGTTAAGCTTCATACACACAATACGAAAATCGGATGGAAAATACCACTTTTGAGTGTTCGTGCATACGAGCGTATCATTTTATTTTTTTTTGGTGGGTGAGTGGATCTTGGGTGGGAGTTCCCACACTTTTTTCCCCAGGACTTGACCCCTGAATACAGTACAGTGAGCACCCATTGTCACCCAGGGACAGGAAATGCTACTATTTTTTTGACCCCCTGAAAATGAAGAAAAATAAGCCTGCAAAAAATAAAAAAAACTGGTGCAATCACAACATCTAAGAATTAATAAGCTGCAGTATATAAAATGTTTGTTTTTGGGTTTAGCTAGGGTTTATATGTGTACAAAATGTAGGAATGCAAAGCTAATAAATAACACAATAATGACAATATTATAAAGGTAAATAACCTTCATTACGAGATGTACTTTAAATAACCCTTATAATTGGATATTTACTGTTCTGCTTCAGAGCAACTATAAGACTCCGTTCACATGCTGCAATGACTTACGTCCCTAGACTGCTCTGACCTTTTACAGCAGACAACGAGCTTCAAAGCAGATTCATTTCTATGGTTGAAGGAAGCTATAACAGTTAGTGCAGGCACATCTAATAGCGGTCAGAAACTGCACAGAAATACGTTACTAAGCCTGCGCCAATCTCTGTGCCTATATTAACCCAGATGTGGGAACAGAGACTTTTACATTGGCTTGTAAGCCCTTTCTCTGCTTTAAAGAGTGACCTTTATCTACAGATAATGTCTCATGTGAATTGAGCATAAACTTACTTATAGACATCAGATGGCAATGTGTTAAGTCAGTATGATCCAATTGCCAATAAAATGTTTTTATTATCTATCTACAGTAAGTTAATATGCATGCCTAGCTCATCAAAGTATAAATGCAAATGTCTTAGTAGGCCAGAGAGCAACCAGAAACCAATGGCACCAGCCAAATCTAAGAAAAAACATAAATAACTGGTGATGAAATTCAGCTTGGTGCATGGATGATTCTATCCAAAGACAAATTTCCAAGAAATCCATATGTGTGCATTCAATTTCAGGCAGGCTTCACACTTACATACAGTGGTGTGAAAAAGTGTTTGCCCCCTTCCTCATTTCCTGTTCCTTTGCATGTTTGTCACACTTAAGTGTTTCGGAACATCAAACCAATTTAAACAATAGTCAAGGACAACACAAGTAAACACAAAATGCAATTTGTAAATGAAGGTGTTTATTATTAAAGGTGAAAAAAAATCAAAACCATCATGGCCCTGTGTGAAAAAGTGATTGCCCCCCTTGTTAAAACATATTATAACTGTGGTTGTCCACACCTGAGTTCAATTTCTCTAGCCACACCCAGGCCTGATTATTGCCACACCTGTTCACAATCAAGGCATCACTTAAATAGGAGCTGCTTGACACAGTAAGGTCCACCAGAAGATACTTAAAAGCTACACATCATGCCGAGACCCAAAGAAATTCAGGAACAATTGAGAAAGAAAGTAATTGAGATCTATCAGTCTGAAAAGGGTTATAAAGCCATTTCCAAAGCTTTGGGAATCCAGTGAACCACAGTGAGAGCCATTATCCACAAATGGCGAAGACATGGAACAGTGGTGAACCTTCCCAGGAGTGGCCGGCCGCCCAAAATTACCCCAAGAGCGCAGCGACGACTCATCCAAGAGGTCACAAAAGACCCCACAACAACGTCCAAGGAACTGCAGACCTCACTTGCCTCAGTTAAGGTCAGCGTTCATGCCTCCACCATCAGGAAAAGACTGGGCAAAAATGGCCTGCATGGCAGAGTTCCAAGGAGAAAACCACTGCTGAGCAAAAAGAACATCAAAGCTCGTCTCAATTTCTCCACAACACATCTTGATGATCCCCAAGACTTTTGGGACAACATTCTGTGGACTGATGAGACAAAAGTGGAACTCTTTGGAAGGTGTGTGTCCAAGTATATCTGGCGTAGAAGGAACACTGCATTTCATAAAAAGAACATTATACCAACAGTAAAATATGGTGGTGGTAGTGTGATGGTCTGGGGCTGTTTTGCTGCTTCAGGACCTGGAAGACTTGCCGTGATAAAAGGAACTATGAATTCTGCTGTCTACCAAGAGATCCTGAAGGAGAATGTCCGACCATCTGTTCGTGTACTCAAGCTGAAACGAACTTGGGTTCTGCAGCAGGACAATGATCCTAAACACACCAGCAAGTCCACCACCGAATGGCTGAAGAAAAACAAAATGAAGACTTTGGAGTGGCCTAGCCAAAGTCCTGACCTGAATCCTATTGAGATGTTGTGGTATGACCTTAAAAAGGCCGTTCATGCTTGAAAACCCTCTAATGTAACTGAATTAGGACAATTCTGCAAAGATGAGTGGGCCAAAATTCCTCCAGGACGCTGTAAAAGCCTCATTGCACGTTATCGCAAACGCTTGGTTGCAGTTGTTGCTGCTAAGGGTGGCCCAACCAGTTATTAGGTTTAGGGGGCAATCACTTTTTCACACAGGGCCATGATGGTTTGGATTTTTTTTCACCTTTAATAATAAACACCTTCATTTACAAATTGCATTTTGTGTTTACTTGTGTTGTCCTTGACTATTGTTTAAATTGGTTTGATGTTCCGAAACAATTAAGTGTGACAAACATGCAAAGGAACAGGAAATGAGGAAGGGGGCAAACACTTTTTCACACCACTGTAGTTATATTGTTAGGTTGAAAAAAGACACAAGTCTATCCAGTTCAACCAATAAAAGGGAAAAAAAATACAATCCTATATACACAACCCTATGCTTACAAGTGAACTAAAAAACATGATCCAATTTGCTCCAGCACAGAAAAAAAATCCTTCCTGATCCCCAAGAGGCAATCAGATATTCCCTGGATCAACTTTACCTATAAATGTTAGTATCAAGTTAAATTATGTACATTTAGGAAATAACGTAGGCCTTCTTTAAAGCAATCTACTGAGCTGGCCAGAACCAGCTTTGGGGGGGAGTCTATTCTACATTTTCACAGCTCTTACTGTAAAGAAACCTTTCCATATTTGGAGATTAAATCTCTTTTCCTCCAGACGTAAAGAGTGCCCCCTTGTACTCTGTGATGACCTTATGGTGAATAATTCAACACCAAGTTCACTATATGGACCCCTTATATATGTATACATGTTGATCATATCCCCCCTTAATCTCCTCTTCTCAAGAGAGAATAAATTCAGTTCCTCTAATCTTTCCTCATAGCTGAGCTCCTCAATGCCTCTTACCCATTTGGTTGCCTTTCTCTGCACTTTCTCCAGTTCCTTGATAGCCTTTTGTGAATTTGTGCCCAAAACTGAACTGCATATTTCAGATGAGGTCTTACTAATGATTTGTACAGGGGCAAAATGATATCTCTCTCTCTGGAGTCCATACCTCTCAAGAAAGGATTTGGCTCACGTTGTAAACCACAGCTTATGATCTACCAGAATACCCAGATTCTTTTCCACCATTGATTCTCCCAGTTGTACTCCCCCCAATATGAATGATGCATGCATATTTTTAACCCCTAAGTGCTTAAGCTTTGTGGTAGTACATATTTTACCACATTGCACAATCGGAAGTATAGTGTGTCACGCTGTCATTTAGTAATTTGCATTGAGCTGTGCTGGGTGCCAGCCAGCCTGAACGTCACCCCAAAGCACCTTGGAAACACACCAAAATGCAAGTGTAATGCAACATACAAGGTACACAGATGGCAACCGTGTGTGCTGTGGTGTCCTGGGTTGAAAAAAATATATACTGTATATTGCTGTCCAATTTTTTTTTTTATGTCATGGTGCACTAATAGCTCATTTAAAATGAATGTGCTGTCTTACCACTGTATATGTTAACATAAGAGGACCTTAAAGAGGGATTCCACCAAAAAAAAAAATATTAAAAGCCAGCAGCTATAAATACTACAGCTGCTGACTTTTAATAAATGGACACTCACCTGTCCCGGGTTCCAGCGATGCCGGCAGCCGAGGCCGATCGATCGCTCGGCTCTCGGCTGCTGCAGTCACCATTCTAGGTGAGGGAATCAGGAAGTGAAGCCAATCGGCTTCACTTCCCGGTTCCCTACTGCGCATGCGCGAGCCACGCAATAGGAAATCTCTGCGCTGTCACTGGGACCCGTGTGTGTCCCAGCAGACAGCGCGGCAGGGCAGGAAATGGTGTAGACCCCCACGGGAGTCTATGCCCGGAAGTGGGTGAAAATACCTGTCTTTGACAGGTATCTCCACCCCCCTCCCCCCTGAAAGGTGTCAATTGTGACACCGGAGGGGGGGAGGGATCCGATCAGCAGAGGTTCCACTTTAGGGTGGAATCCCGCTTAAAAATACTGAAAAAAATGTGACGACTTCCATAGCTGACTTTGCTAGTTGGCTTGGTTTGGCTAGCAAGCATAGCAGAAATAAGAATCTTCAATAAGCGTCCATTCAGACTATTGTGTTACGTTACAGTGTGCTAACTCACACACATTCATTACAAATGGGCTGCAAATGCAACAGGCCAGAAAACACACATGAGCATTATTTAGGAATGCCCACAATGAATGGTATGAAAATTGTGGGGCACTGATGTGCAATGTGCATTGTCCTCTACAGTATGGTTCATTGGAGTTCCACTCCTCAAAAATGGTACTTCAATGCACCACACCTAAGGGTCCATTCCCACTTATGCATTACTAGTAACTAACAATATTTCTGCAAGCATTTTACACATAGTTGTGCATGTACATGCAGTTTCTTTTTAATTTTCTATCATGCAACATGTCATTGCACCAAGGTGCAGTGCATTTTGTGAACTACTTACATAGGAATAAATGGTATTTCTACTTGAAATGCATGTTGAGGTTTAATGGAAACAGGCAACCATGCTGGCCCTGTTTAGTTAAAACCTTGGGCAAACCACAGATCAATGCAGTCTGAATGGCTTATGGTATTTCAAAATTTCAACGGATACTCTGATCACTTGTCTTAGTGATAAAGGCTTTCAAATGGGTTGGAAAATCCATCTGACAGTTACTATATCCCATATATAGTGTGGGCAGGACTGTTTTTTGAATGCATAGACATGTACCCTACACCACACTAGCATTCAAGTGTATGCATTAAAATGTTGGATGATTTCGTTTCCATTGTGCATTCAAAAAGCATTATCAGCAAGTACAGAAAATACCCGTTGATCTTGTTGGAAATACAGTGTCCTAGCCCTGTGAGCCAAAAAGAAAGCAAAAAGAATTTTATACTGCTTGTGTAAACTACTAGTTTTACTAATCAACATTGTGATGGTGATAAACAAAGACAGACATGTTTGAAGTCCAGCCTGTGCTTAAATAATGGCTGTCTCCAGTGGCAGCCGGTGCTCCATTTTTTTTGGGGGTCGGTTGATCAGTCTGTCTGTCTGTCAAACTCCCACCCCCCAGTTTGGTCTGTGAGTAAACCCCGAACTTAGCCCATCTAGGTCACGGTCCTGGATCTCCTCCTTGGTGTCTCCTGCTCTGTGTCTCCTCCTCGGCGGCCATCCCCCCCGTCTCCTCCTCGGTGGCCAATACAGTTGCTTCTCCTCTCGACTATTTGGGTCTCAGGACCCATTTCCTGATTGGTCGGGAGGAGAACCAGGAAGACAATAGCGAATATATTAATTTGTTATTGTCACACAGCTGGGTGAGCTAGGGAGCAGTGCTCTGTGCCCCAAGCCTACCCTTTTTTAAGCCAATTAGGGCCTCAGGCTCTAATCATGTGCTTAAAAAAAAGCCCATTGAAATAGATCCGTCCCGCGCCCTGCATGTAGATTAGGGGCCGGGCACATGAATTAGAGAGGCGGTGCCCCTGAGCCCCTAATGGAGCGGTTGCCACTGGCTGTCGCCATAGATACAGTGATGAAAAAGGAATAGTCACAAAGGAGAAGTAAGTGTGTAATGCACAGGAGTACCGGGTGAAAATGAAGGAAAAGCGCCACCACATCTAAGGAATAATAAGCTGCCGAGGTTTAAGGATCTCTCGTCACAAAAGGATCAAGCAGGATTTAAAAATCTGCCACTATACAATGACGACAACTCTAACTTAGTAGCTGGTAATAACTCTGAATAGAACCATCCATCAAATTAAAATCAAGGCACTTTTAGAAAAAAAGAATAAAATGCTATGTTTGCATTCTATTACAGAAGAAAGGTATATTTGATCTATACAAATGGATAGTGAGTACACAAGAATGCTAAGTTTTTTAACTGCAAAAATAAGAGTTTATCTTATATGATAGGAATCAATGATGCCCTAGCAGTAAATGCATTTTAATCTAGTTCACGGTCAATGGGGAATGCTTTAATGCTGTTTATAGCATATACAGTATACCTGTGAGAAGCAAGCATTCAAACATATCATTTATTCTTGGAGCCATATTCAATGATAAGTATCTACAAATCCTAACTCTAAAAGATAAATAGATGTTTATAAATCAGAAATTAAAGCCTGACTCTAGGCGTTTGTAAAATCTACCCAGGCATGGCCCCCACCCTTCGTTCTCTAGGGGTTAAATGTTCATTAGGTCTAGGCAGATCAGTAGAAGCAGTATTACTTACCTTATTGCTCCCATGGGCTTCCTCTGTACTGCACGACTGGTCACCCTAAGCTACTTCTCTGTGATGCTCTGCCAGCTGCAGCTTTCCAACATCATCATGTATGAAGCAGTACCAGCCCACATCCGGGGAATATCAGAGAGAATGGAAGAACACCATCTGCCAGTGTAGGGGGAATAAGTAAGATATATATGAATGCATATTCCTATCCTCATAGATAAGATTATGAGCACTTAGCCCATGTAATAGGCAGGTTTGGGTGTTGGGGCATTGCTTGGTTAAATGTTACACCGATTTAGAGATCCCCATTAAACTGTACATTTGCCAAACATATATTCGTGTGTATTTCCGGGCAAGTTGTTGTTGTTTTTTTCTGGCTTTGGGCAACATGGGAAAGATTTTGAACCTATTTCAGCTATTTTTTTTGCTTTCTGTTTCCTGTTGAAAAGATGTACCTTAATATCCTGTTCTGGAAACAAAATAGAAAGGAAATACCCCAAAAACATGTGAAAATACAATTTTTGACAGTTCTCACCAACAAAGTTGTTGTCCACAACTTCTGTACCAGTGACATTCTATCCCTGTGACAGTAGTAACCAGGACAAATAGAGTGTCTCCCAAGTAGGAACACAGATAATACAGATAATACACACAGATAATAATAAAAACCAGACAAAGATTGTATGCCATATCTATGGTATATATTTATGGATTTTTTTTTTAATACTAGTAATGGCAGTAACCGTCGCCTTATAGCAGGGCCGTGCTATTGTGGTGAGCAATCGGACACTGATGGCACATACACCCGATCAGAGTTTTCATCTGAAAAATCTTGGATGGTTTTTCCAACGGTATTCCACTCAAGCTTGCCTTGCATACACACGGTCACACAAAAGTTCTCTGAACTTCCGACCATCAAGAACGTGGTGACGTACAACACTACAACGAGACGAGAAAATGAAGTTCAATGCTTCCGAGCATGTGTCAAATTGTTTCCGAGCATGCGTAGGAATTTTGCACGTCAGAATTGGTACAGACGATCAGAATTTCCAATCGGAACTTTTTCCGTCAGAAAAATAGAGAACCTGCTCTCAATCTTTTGCTGGTGGGAATTCCGCCAGCAAAAGTCCGATGGAGCATGCACACCTCGCAATTTCCGACCAAAACATCACATCGGACTTTTGTTGGCGGAATTTCTGATCGTGTGTACGGGGTATAACTGGTACTTTTGACACTTTTGTGGGAACCAGTGACACTAATACAGTGATCAGTACTAAAAATATGCACTATCACTGTATAATAACACTGACTGGGAAGCGGTTTGACATCTAGGGTGATAAAGGTGTTAACTGTGTGCCTGGCAAGGGGTTTTGGGGACTGTATGTGCTGCTTTTAATAGGGGAGGATATGGATTTTATTCTCAAGGACACACAATCTTGTTGCCTTGTTTACATAGGCAGAGCTCCGTTCTGTGTGTTTTACCAATGATCAGCAGGTGCTGGCAAACATACAGTGCCTGGCACCCGTAGATCAGCTTCTGCTGTGATTAATCACAGCACAAGCAACCCACCAGCTGTGTGCATGCCCCCCAAGGCGGAAGTGCAGAATCAAAGATATATACATGATCCTGCACAGGAGGGCTGTCCTGTAGCAATAAATCTGCTATAAGGCGGTCTGAAAGCAGTTAAAGTGTTACTAAACCCAGTAATATGGAAGTATTTCATCCACCCCGCAGTGCCCACAGCTTATAAATTTTCTTTTTACATTAAAATACTGCTACTATATACTTTTTTGGCTGATCTGTATACCATGGTCACATGATAAACTGCAGGGTTTGCGAGTGCTGAGTGTTTAGGTAGGAGGAGATTTCCACTACAGTGTCCTCATGCTGTTATTAGAAGTGGATCATCCATGAATGAAGATCTGATGTCCCACCCACTGTGTTCTTTTTTTAGTTACTGGGCATGGAGAAGGGAGGGAGGGACTGGGCTGTCATTTAGGATCTGTATACACGCCCACATGTGTGATGTCAATACCATGTGACCTGAAAAGCTCAGCTCAACAAGGAAATGTTCTCTCCAGCAGTAGAGACCAAACTGAGCATGTGCAGCTTTACTATTCTGACTGTGTCTTATCTGGCCTTGCCAAGAGAGACCCTGCAGGAGAGAGAGGATTTGTCCATACAGTACCAAACAGCCTTTTTACACCATACAGAGGATTAACCCCTTAAGTTCCACAATGAGTATAAAAAGCATGCTATTCTGCATATACAGACTGATTTTACTGTTGTGAGTTTAGTAACACTTTAAACTGCACATTTGCTTTTCATACCTATCATGGATTAACGATCAAGAGCTACCTACCAGTATTTCTATTTTTTACCCACACAAAATATTGCAGGCAACATTAAGCTAAATAAGAGAATTTTATTGTTTCTATTGCATTTTGTGTAAAAACTAATAAAAAGAAATGCCACTGACAAGTGTGTTCAGGTGACACAACAGTTGGGATCAGTTAGGATCAAAGTGCATGTGTCTACAAGCAGAAAGACATTGCATCAATTCAACTTGAATGCGAGGTTTGTTTAGGAAAATACTTTCCTGTCCAAAAAGATCATTAGGGAAGGATTACAGTTCACCATTGACCATACAGACAAAGAATTACTGCACCAATTCAAACCGCATGACAGCTGTCACATATATTATATAGATACAGTTAGATAGTCAAAGAGCTGGCAGGCAATCATGTGCTGAAGACGGATCAAAGATAGAGTTGCTTGATCACAGTAAAATTAGACATGTTTTCTGCAAACCAAAGACAGTATTTCAGGAGAAGAAACTCATAACAATTGTAAAGCATGGTGGGGAGGATGTGGGAAGAGAACTGAAGCCTGTAGCTTTGCACAACTTTGCAAGCATGGTGGTAAAAATGTTACAGTTTGGTGTTACTTTTCTGCTTCAGGACCTGGCCAGCTTGTAGTCACCAAGTCAACTATACATTGTGCATCATCTTAAAGTAGTTGTAAACCCTTTACAACCACTTTTTGCTACAGGTAAGCCTATAATAAGGCTTATCTGTAGCTATGCCAGATATCTCCTAAACCTGCACGGTTCAGGAGATATCCCCTGTATCTGCATGCCCCAACTTCATTGGCACATGCACACTGAAGCAATGGCACATGCGTGCCATTGCTTCAGTGAGTGTGCCATTACCAGCGGGAGTGACGTCATCATGGCTCCAGCTAATCATAGAGCCAGAGCCCGTGATACCCAGAAGTAACTCTGGGAGCGATGTCGCCGGCTGGATCGGTGTACGAGGACCGCTGCGGGAGCTTCGATCTAAGGTAAGTAATTCATAATGAGCTAGTATGCTATGCATACTAGGTCATTATGCCTTTGTTTTTCAGGTTTTTTTTTTTTGGAATATGGGTTTACAACCACTTTAAAGTGTGCTTGGTGAAAAGGTGAGGCTTTCTGTCAAAAAATTGGAAATTACTCTTTCAACATGATGATGATCCTAACTGCACTATCAAAAACCATGGAATGATTTAAGAAGAAGAGTTATTAATTACCCTGATACGATTACCAGTAGTATTTTGTGGTGGTCGTGTGGGGGCGGGGGATTTTGAAACAAGCAGTTCATGCAAGGAAACCCACAGATATATTGCAACTAAAATCATTTGCCTGGAGAAGTGATAAAAAATTTCAGTGTCAGCGACTGATACAAGAGGTAATTTCTATTACAGGGGCATTTCCAGCTTTTGATACCAAACATAGTTTTTAACAATATACCATTAATTCTATTGATAGTTCTGTTCGATAAACTATTATAAAGGCATTTTTTTGTCGTTCTTATTCAAGTATATAGGTTTTATCTGTAGGTTCAATAAAGGGTCTCATGTTTGCCTGGTCAAATGCATGTCAATAATTTCCATGGTGTGTACTTCATTTTTCACCACCATATTTATATATGAGGGGTCTTCTAAACGTTTCCACACTTTTTGTTATATGTAATAGAGTTAAAAAAGTGCAGAAACTTTTTAAAGAACGTTTGTATATTTTTTTTTTTTCCATTGGATTTTGCCTTCCTGGGACCTTTTTTTTAAGTTTGGGTTGTGCAGAACTTACTACACTTGTTGCTAAACAGTCGTTTTGAGTTTATATTTGTGTGCCACATTGCTATGTGGTAACTAATGTACATCAAAATCATCCCACATTCATGCTCTTGTCACCATAGTTTTATCAAAAACCAGACATTTCATCCACATCCATATAAATACCACATTGAATGCCTGGTCTGAAATGAGAGGCAGAGACAATCCGTGTTGCATTAGTAGGTGGCAAGCAGGTCCTGTAGGCAGGGCCAGCTAAACTGAAGGTGAGCATGTGTGCCTTTTTTCATAAAGTTGCTGACCAATACAGTCACAGCACACCCATCAGATAGCTACATCCTTTCAGGTGCAGAGCAGTCAGTTGTCTGCCAGCATTACTAAGGAACTCTCTTACCCCTCCTCTCCTCTGAGGTTGTCTGGGAACATTGTGCTGTTCTATAACACCACATAGAGCTTTAACATATTTCCCAAACCTGTAATTTACAGATTTACATATATTTAATGTAGCCTTTGAAGCGGCATTAAAAGGTCTTCTTTCTGCTGTAAAAAAATTATATATATTTTTTAAGTGGGAGTAAACTCCCATGCATAAATGAAATAAATAGAACTGTGGCGCTTACTAAACTCAAACTAAATAAATAATAACAATAATTTAAAAAATCTACAAGTGTAATAATATATAACCACTAGAAAGCGATTGTGCAAAAAATGTGCAAACAATAGCAATAATGCAAATAAAATGCAAAAATAGTGCTCCAAACAATATCTGCAAATATCAAAAGTGCAATATTGTGCAAACATATGATACAAAAGTGCAAATGCCAATCTGGGATTTTCAATGGTGCAAAACAAGTTCTTTGTGCCAAAAAATTTAAGGTATCAAGTCCAATGTGTAAACAAAGTCTCTTTATTAAGTGCAATCAGCTCCAAATCAGGTGCTAGATCCAAACATGCAGACTATTCCATCCTATATAAAGTGCATGCGCCACAATGTAACAAGCTTCCTCCATCCAGTGTGAATGATACAATTTCCCCCAGCCTCTCACCGCACAAAGTAAATGAGCCACACTTAAACAATCCACACTGGCCAATTGATCCCTGGCTGATCAATCCCCCTATAGTTCAGGAATACTCAAACTCTCTTTTTGCTGACACGTTGCGTCACTGTCCACGTGACTTTCTCAAGGAGAAAAGGGAATCAATCGGCCAGGGATCGATTGACCAGTGTGGATTGTTCAAGTGTAGCTCATTTACTTGATATATGAGGTGAGAGGCTGGGGGAAATTGTATCAATCACACTGGATGGAGGAAGCTAGTTACATTGTGGCATATGCACTTATCGGATGGAATAGTCTGCATGTTTGGATTTAGCACCTGAGACTTTGTTTACACATTGTACTTGATACCTTACATTTTTTGGCCCAAAGAACTTGTTTTGCACCATTGAAAATCCCGGATTGCCATTTGCACTTTATGTCATATGTTTGCACAATATTGCACTTTTGATATTTGCACATATTGTTTGTCAGATTGGAACACTATTTTTGCACTTTATTTGCATTATTGCTACTGTTTGCACTTTTTTTGTACAATCACTTCACTTCTAGTGATTATATATTATTACATGTGTAGATTTTTTTTATTATTGTTATTATTTATTTTGAGTTTAGTAAGCGCCACAGTTCTATTTATTTTGTTTATGCGTAGTGTGTGAGCACTTATTTCTGTTGACAGCTACTGTAACTAGTTTTAGGTTGTTATCACCCCATGTGGTTTGTGCATTAGTAATCCCCATATACTCCCACGCATTACTTCTACCTATAGGTAAGCCTATAGAAAGGTTTACCTATAGCTACAGTAAATATCTTCTAAACATGCACTGTTTAGGAGATATTTACTTTTGATGCAGCCGGTGACTTCACCGGTGCATGCACTCTAAAGGAACGGCATACTGTGCCGTTTCTTGAGAGTCCTGTGCGTGAACAGTGGCTCCCACGCGAATTGTGTAGGGGTGACGTAATCAAGACTCCAGCCACTCACACAGCCAGAGTCCACAAACCCAGTAGGAAGACCGGGTGAAGATGGAAGAGCCTTTAGCTGTGACAACGTGTCGCTGAAGAACTTTGTTTTAAGGTAAGGTTCACATTACTACCTTGCATGAATGCAAAAAACAAAAACATCGGTTTACTACAAGACATGTGCATGACGAAAAAATGTGTTTTATTTTGTTTTTTTTTGGTTTTTTTAAAGAGTATTTATTGAGAAATAAACAAAGAGAACAATACAAATGCAACAAAAAATAAGTGCGAGAATTCCGAACCATCATCGCAGATGAGGTGCATAAGAAAATTGGAGCAGAATGCGACTGTATCGTAATAAACTAAGACCATAAACATAAATACCTAAAACCAAGCGGATAGTAGTGAATTTAGTGTGATAGAGCGGCGTACTAACAGCGACTGGATGGATCTTATAAAAAGACAGTTGCAAAAGTAATATGAATGTATAACAGCAGGAATATCATTTCCCAAAAATAACAATATAACAGATCGTAGGAACGGGAGTAATAGGTCGGATTTATCAAAAGAAAGGAAAAAAAACAGAAAAAAAAAGAGAAATAAAAAAGAAACACAGAGAGGAGAGGGAGGCGAAGAGGGGAAAGCAGGCAGTTTATTTTGTTTTGATTGGTTAATCTAGTTATGTCGTTTCATTAAATTTGGTTGACTTGTTCAATTCGTATGCAGGATTTGTATTCAGAATTCGTTTTATGTCTTTTTCCAATTTTCTTCTAATGTAACGATTTTTATTATTCTAAACATTTGAATCGATACATTTTGAATCGTTTGAATGGAAATCTTTTGATTTTTTTTTTTTTTCGAGTTGAATGTGGAAAAGTGAACAAACAAAAGAAAAACCTTCATCAAATGATTGCAATGATTCTTTAAACCACTTTTGGCTTAACAAAAACAGCATTATATGGAAATGGTACTCCAATAACACACACAGTCTTTGATTTCAGCAATATGTGTACAGTTAATATTCGACTGGAGTTCGATGTAGAATTTGATTCGATACTTAATAAATCTAAAAATAATTTCACTGCTGTCTAAGGGGGGAGGCAAAGAAAGGGTAAATATCACAACTTTATGATGTACTCTGTAATAAGCTCCAAGAAACGGTGGCTATACCAGCAAGAACCCATTGGGAATGAGATTTGGGGACAGTATCGGATGACCAATGAGAGGCTGAATTGAGTGCAGTGGCCAGGGTCTCCTTATCCTCTACACAAAAATGAACCCAATTATTATTCCTGCATAGGACTTATCATACACCAAATAAGTTATTTAAATGGGAGTGCAGAGATACCCCTTCATGTACTAGACGTAATGGGGGCACGTCTAACCTAATACACATGTTATAGAGATGCTCCAAACTTTATTGCTATTGCCAGGGGGTTGTGTCTACAATTAAAGGTACCTGTGGGATGGAGTTGCCGTTGGAGCCAGGTATATGTCTTCTGAGCATGATAGATGTAACTAGGATCCTTGAAAATACCCTTACATCAATAGTGAGGAGTCTGTTTCAGGCTCAAAAGCTTATAGCATGAAAATGGATGTCATCATATCCTCCAACTCTAGCTGAATGGAAAATACAAATGAAGGAAACCATACTTAAAGAGGAATATATATTTTTACATAGCGGTTGCCTGGAAAAAGTTGAGAAAGTATGGAAGTGGTGGGCACAAAGTAGATTGATAGACTATAATGATAACAATAGGAGATTATAGAGGAAGGGGCTTTGGTCTGGGTTGGGTTGGGTTTTTTTATGTTTGGTTTAATTTGCTTAATTTTTAAATTTATGATTGCTGTAAATATAATATGTACATGGTATGTATGTGTACTCTGTATTGTTTGAATATAAAAATAATAAAAGAGGATTTGATTTAAAAAATAATTTCAGTCTGAATTTCCAAAATTAGGCCGTATTTCATTTTGAGCATTCGGTAAAATTTGTTTATATTGTAATTCGGATATTTGGATATATCCGAATCACCGAATAACAAAAAATTTCTCTGAATAATAATTTGGAACGAAACGAACCGATCATGTCTATTTACTACCACTTTAATGACAATTGTACATTAGCCCGATGGCAGTGCAAGATTTTTATGCCTGTTTATTGTCAGTTTGTTTATTAGCCTAAACAATTGAACAACAATATTTGCTGCCTTATAGGCATCAGTGGATTTGAGGAAAAATTCAGATTTTTCTGAATTTTGAAAATGTTTTTTGAAACAGACAGCAATCAAATTCATGCATATTTAATCATTCCTGCTGAAGAGTGGTTCAACCAAGTAACACAGACTAACACAACAGGAACATTTCCTGTTGCAAATGCACACTTTTTTTTGTTAATTAAATCAGGAGCAATAGTACCCCTCACAGACTGCTTTGAGGACAAAAAAGATTTTTTGGTGACCCTCAAGAAAGATGGGTTTTTACCCCTCAAGGTTCAGCATTGTACAGTAGTGTCCCCACAACAGTCCTTGTAGCTTTTGTGCTTTTCAATAAATGGCAGCTCAGAAGGAAAGAGGAAATTTGTGAAATTGCATTTGCAAAAAAGCATATTTACTGACATATTTTTTTACATGTCTACAGCACTATTGTATTGCAAATGTCTCCTCAACAGAATTATTTATAGAGAACTGTCATTCTTTTTTTATCCATTTTGGCATTTTACAGTCTAACACACAGCTGTACACATTTTGTTTTTGTGAAATCAATTATCTCAAAGATAGTACTAAATCCATACCATCTATGTAAAATAGACACATTCATTTCATTGTCTGCTAAATTAGTGTCAAAAGGGCAAGAGAGTGAGCCATTCAATGGTGGAATTAAAAATAGAAATACAATATACTTGCACAGATAATAGAGATACAATATACTGTACTCGGGAGACATGCAATTTCTGTTGACTTTCTTAGTCTTGTAATTTAAACCACAATTATAAACAATTTCTTTTTCAGTGCTTCTTCTACAATGCTTGTCAAAGACTGACAGATCCTTGAATTATTGTAATCAATAGGTACGGTAATCTAGAGCCTTCTGCAGCACGGATCAGCATTTCCTCATGAAATATCACAGCTGATAAAATCGGTGTCAGGGGGCACATTTCCAAGTTGAAACGCGCTCTACCAGGATAGTCTTCAGCAAATGAACGTATAATTTCTTAAGTGACAAGGGTCATATTGCTTAAAGTGAATCTGTAGTGAAATTATACCTGCTCAACAAACACCAGTTGTTAAAGTGCATCTCTAAGGGAAAAAGGGAAAAAAATATATTTTACGTTTTGGATATAGTAAGGAATGATCAGACCTTCTACAAGTTTTCAACAAGTCTCCACTGGTGAGATTCACCCCTCTATTTGTACTGGTGACCTTTGTCACTGAAACAGAAATAAAGTGGAAATCCAAAATGTTAGAGTCATCCCCAGAACAGGAAGTCAGATGAAATCTTCTTATAGGGATAGCTGTATAATAGGGTAATTCTTCTTAGTGGATTTCCACTTACATCCCGTTGTGTTTCTGAGTAAGGAAGAAAGGGGATAATGACCCAGGTGATACATGGACAGCAAAAATAGCCTGGCAAGATTTTACCCTTCCCTACATTATACAAAACTAAAAAAAATGGCTATGATTGTGATACTGTTAGTTTGGAGGTCCAAACCTCAGATCTTTGGCATGACTCTTTCTATCTCCCTCATCTCACTAGTTTATCATAAAAGTGATGATCAGCCTAAAAGACCAAAAGTGAGTTGCAGGAGGTGATACACAGAGCTTTGACCACAAAGTTGAAGTGCTGATTTGCAGTACAGTGGTAGAAAGTGACTACCCTAAAAAACATAGTACTCATCTGGATATTTGCTTACTCTGCTATATTTTTCATCCTTCTAAAAACAATTCCACATATTTAGTGTCCACTGTGATCTTTTTTTTTCTGATATGAGCAATGGTAACAAGTTGCATGTGAAAGGTAGAGTGATTGTTATGTATTCTATGAGGAAAAAAAACAACTCAAATTTTCCAAATACTTGTTTTATCTTATAAGATAACCACTACACAGCCAATTATTCCAAATAATGCTCTCATTGGTCACCTGTTCATAAATATATAGCATTGTACAATGCCCCATACACACAATCAGAAATTCCATCAGAAAAAACTTGGATGGTTTTTCCGACGGAATGCCGCTCAAGCTTACCTTGCATACACACGGTCACACAAAAGTCCTCTGAACTTTTGACCATCAAGAATAGTGATAGACGAACTTCCGACGGGACGTTTCGCGAAAGCGAAATGCGAACGGACCCAAACGTTCGCGAAACCGAACGTTCGCCGCGGGCCCCATTGACTTCAATGGGAGGCGAACTTTGCAAACCTTCATGTCGAATTTGCGGCCACGTGGTAATTATTAGGGGGTAAAACGTAGTCCCACCATCTGGACAATGACATAATACATGTATGAGGTGAATTTGGGATCGATAACTACAAGCATTTTTATTTTATTTGGGAAATTGTTCTAACAATTCAGGACTATGGAGCTAATGAAGGCAATGGAGGAGAGGGAAGGTCAGGGACCAGGGTAGGCAAAGAAGAGGGTGCAGGAGATGATCACCAGCAGCGTGACATACCGGAATGACACATGCACCGTGATAGAGGCATCTGACAGCAGCACCGTAATACAGAGCACTGACAGCAGCACCGTGACATACAGCGCTGACAGCAGCACCGTGACATACAGCGCTGACAGCAGCACCGTGACATACAGCGCTGACAGCAGCACCGTGACATACAGCGCTGACAGCAGCACCGTGACATACAGCGCTGACAGCAGCACCGTGACATACAGCGCTGACAGCAGCACCGTGACATACAGCGCTGACAGCAGCACCGTGACATACAGCGCTGACAGCAGCACCGTGACATACAGCGCTGACAGCAGCACCGTGACATACAGCGCTGACAGCAGCACCGTGACATACAGCGCTGACAGCAGCACCGTGACATACAGCACTGACAGCAGCACCGTAAGCAGCCCCAGGAGGAAGTCAGCACAGCACAGGGATGGTGTGATCCCCTCATAATAAGAACCCCCAGGAGGAAGTCAGCACAGCACAGGGATAGTGTGATCCCTTCATAATAAGAACCCCCAGGAGGAAGTCAGCACAGCACAGGGATATCATAAGCAGCCCCAGTAGAAATATGACACCGCTCAACCTCTTCAAAGAGGAGGGTAGGGGCATATAGTACGGTGTGCTTTTTTGGGTCAAGGAAGTGAGCCAAATGAATTAAGAAGGTCTGTGTGCTTGATTAAAAAAATAGTTTATAGACATATACATGGTCTACTGGTCACATGTGTTGAATTCCTCCGAGATCCATGCCTCATTCATTTTTAGAAATGTGAGGTAGTTAACACTGTGGTGAGCTAGGCGAGTACGCTTATCGGTCACAATCCCCCCTGCTGCGCTGAACGTCCTTTCGGACAGGACACTGGATGAGGGGCAAGCCAACAGTTCGATTGCAAATTGGGCAAGCTCTGGCCAGAGGTCAAGCCTGCCCACCCAGTAGTCTAGGGGTTCATCACTCCTCAGAGCGTCCACATCGGCCGTTAACCCAATGTAGTCGGACACCTGACGGTCTAGGCGTTCCCTGATGCTGGATCCGGATGACACCTGTCGATGGGTCGGCTGAAAGAATGACCTCATATCCGAAGTCACCAACACATCTTCAAACCGGCCTCTTCTTGCAGGCGCTGTTGGATTGGTACCCGCAAATCCTTCTCTGGGAGTGGGAATTGCTCCTCTGCCAGCGCACGCAAAAGCAGAATGCAGCATTTCTCGAAGCAAGGCCTGGAAGTGCTGCATTCTGACAGCCCTCTGCGACGGCGGTAACATTTCCGCCATTTTGTGTTTGTACCGGGGGTCTAAGTACGTTGCCACCCAGTACTGGTCCTTGACCCTCATGCTTTTTATACGGGGGTCCCTATTAAAACACTGGAGCATGAAGGCCCCCATTTGCACTAAAGTGGAAGCGGTGTGGTGGCCTGGCTCCTGCTCATCATCCAGGATAATGTCGTCCTCTTCATTCTCCTCTCCCCATCCTCGCACAACAGGGATCCCAGAAAGGTTTAAAGCATGCTCTTCTTGCTCCTGCTCATCCGCCCCGGCACCATCCTCCTCTGACTCCTCATCAGACTCCTGTTGTTGACTTGTCTCAGATAGAGTAGCCCCCCCTGGGAATTCATCCAGCATTGCGACTTCCTCATCTTCCCGCTCCTGCTCCTCCACAGCCTGATCAATGACACGACGCAATGCACGCTCCAGAAAGAAGGCATAAGGTACCATGTCACTGATGGCGCCATGGCTGCGACTGACCAGTTTGGTGATCTCCTCAAATGGCCGCAGAAGTCTGCATGTGTCGCGCATGAGCAGCCACTGGCGCGGTGAAAAAAAACCCAGCTCCCCAGAACCGTTTCTTTCGCAGAGTTCATACAGGTAGACGTTAACTGCACGTTTCTGCTGGAGCAGCCTATCAAGCATATAGAAGGTTGAGTTCCATCGCGTCGGGCAATCGCAAATAAGACGTCTGACCGGCAGATGGTGTCGCCGCTGAATGTCAGCAAGGCGAGCCATGGCCGTGTAAGATCTTCTGAAATGGGCCGAGATTTTCCTTGCCTGCCGCAAGATGTCCTGGACCCCAGGGTATTTGACAAGGAATCGCTGCACGACCAAGTTTAAGACGTGTGCCATGCACGGCACGTGCGTGATTTTGCCCTGTTTCAATGCGCTAAGCAGATTGGCACCGTTGTCACACACCACTTTACCAACTGTCAAATTGAGCGGTGTTAGCCACTCATCTGCCTGTGAACGCAAAGCTGAAAGGAGTGCCGGGCCAGTGTGGCTCTTTGCTTCCAGGCACAACAGACGCAGCACGGCATGGCAACGTCTCACCTGGCATGTGGAATAGGTTCTGGGGAGCTTGGGCGGTGCAGTGGAAGAGACGCTAGCAGCGGAAAAGGAGGAGGCAGCTGAGGAGGAGAGGGAGGAGGATGGAGTAGGAGGAGGAGAAGAAGAGTCAGGCCTGCATGCAATCCGTGGCGGTAAAACCAAATCTACACGGGTGCCACGGGTTACATGCTTGACGGCCGTCAGAAGGTTCACCCAGTGGGCAGTAAAACTGATATACCTTCCCTGCCCGTGTTTGCTAGACCACGTGTCTGTGGTCAGATGTATCTTGGCACCGACACTGTGTGCCAGAGATACATTCACTTGCCGCTGAACATGGCCATATAGCTCTGGGATGCCCTTCTCTGAGAAATACTTCCTTCCTGGGACCTTCCATTGTGGTGTTCCAATGGCCACAAATTTGCGAAAGGCCTCCGAGTCCACCAGTTTATATGGCAGTAGTTGGCGGGCTATGAGTTCTGACAAGCCAGCCGCCAACCGTTGGGCAAGAGGGTTATCCGGCGTCATCATTTTTTTACGCTCAAACATTAGGCCCACGGAAGCCTGCCTTTTTGCAGAAAAATGTGAGCTTGGCGTGATGGAAGGTGGAGTGGAGGACAATTGTGAGGAGAGAGGAGAAGGAGAAGTAGAAGACGAGGCTGGACGGTGAGAGCCTGCAGTGTGGCTTTGTGTGTTCCGTTGCTCCCACTGGGCTCGGTGATGGCTGCTCATGTGCCTTCTTAAGGCGGTCGTCCCTAGGTGAGTATTGGGCTTACCGCGACTAACGCGTTGACTGCAAAGATTGCAGATGGCAACGCTATTGTCAGCAGCGGACACGTTAAAAAAAGCCCACACTGCGGAGCCATGTGCCGGTGTCCTGGGAGCGCCAGATGTGACCGTACATGGTCGATGACTCGCTCCTGATACATTTGCAGTCTGCTTTGTCCCTGCTGTGCAATGTAAGTCATTGCTGCTTCTCCTCCCTATCTGCTGGTCCATATCTCCCTCTGAACTCCCCTCCTCTTCCTCTCTTGTGGGCACCCACGTGACATCACTAGACACGTCATCATCAACGTCACCTTCCCCACCGCTATAAGTAGAGATCTCGGAGTAGGCAGCAACACCGGGGACCAACCTCCTCCTTGGGCTGATCTGGGTACTGGCGTCAGACTGCTGAGTAGCGCTTGTTGCTACCTCCTCTTCCTGATCCAATACCAAGAGTGGCTGCGCATCAGAAATGTCCTCTTGATATGGATCGGAAAATAATTCCAGTGACTCAAGCGGAAGGTATGTGGTGGTGGTGGTGGTGGTCGTGTTGTTGGTGGTAGTGTCTTT
Organism: Lithobates pipiens; assembly: GCF_037356315.1. Taxonomy (NCBI): domain Eukaryota; kingdom Metazoa; phylum Chordata; class Amphibia; order Anura; family Ranidae; genus Lithobates; species Lithobates pipiens. The sequence continues at coordinate 485,418,764 of NW_027507764.1, read as the reverse complement.
GGGGGTGCACATAGCAGAGAGTGAAGAAGAGGGTGCAGATCGAGAGGATGAGGAGGGTGCAGAAGAGTAAGGCTGAGCGAGCCACTCAACCAAGTCTGGTGCATCCTTTAAAGTAATTGAACGCACCTTCTGCAACTTCCCACTTTGGCTCAAGCCTGTTGCTCCTGCCCTACCCCTACCACCCCTGCGGAAGGGCCTGCCTCTTCCTCTGCCTGTCATTTTTTAAATGACCCTGTGACAAAACTCTTAGTCCCTATACCGATGAAGGACTGCTGCAGTATAGGGCAGCGGTCAGCAGTGGTGCACGTCAACCCTATCTATTGTGGACCGATAGCGGTCCTTACAGAACAGCAGACTGTACCGCACTCAAGCCTATGTACCGTAGCACCCTATACCAAGTTACCAGTCCTTATAAGAACTTTTGTGGACCAAGCAGGTTGTGTATTAGTGTTTAGCAGACTGTACGTCAGTCCCTATACCGCTGAAGGACTGCTGCAGTATAGGGCAGCGGTCAGCAGTGGTGCACGTCAACCCTATCTATTGTGGACCGATAGCGGTCCTTACAGAACAGCAGACTGTACCGCACTCAAGCCTATGTACCGTAGCACCCTATACCAAGTTACCAGTCCTTATAAGAACTTTTGTGGACCAAGCAGGTTGTGTATTAGTGTTTAGCAGACTGTACGTCAGTCCCTATACCGCTGAAGGACTGCTGCAGTATAGGGCAGCGGTCAGCAGTGGTGCACGTCAACCCTATCTATTGTGGACCGATAGCGGTCCTTACAGAACAGCAGACTGTACCGCACTCAAGCCTATGTACCGTAGCACCCTATACCAAGTTACCAGTCCTTATAAGAACTTTTGTGGACCAAGCAGGTTGTGTATTAGTGTTTAGCAGACTGTACGTCAGTCCCTATACCGCTAAAGGACTGCTGCAGTATAGGGCAGCGGTCAGCAGTGGTGCACGTCAACCCTATCTATTGTGGACCGATAGCGGTCCTTACAGAACAGCAGACTGTACCGCACTCAAGCCTATGTACCGTAGCACCCTATACCAAGTTACCAGTCCTTATAAGAACTTTTGTGGAACAAGCAGGTTGTGTGTTAGTGATTAGCAGACTGTACGTCAGTCCCTATACCGCTGAAGGACTGCTGCAGTATAGGTGAGCGGTCAGCAGTGGTGCACGTCAACCCTATCTATTGTGGACCGATAGCGGTCCTTACAGAACAGCAGACTGTACCGCACTCAAGCCTATGTACCGTAGCACCCTATACCAAGTTACCAGTCCTTATAAGAACTTTTGTGGACCAAGCAGGTTGTGTATTAGTGTTTAGCAGACTGTACGTCAGTCCCTATACCGCTGAAGGACTGCTGCAGTATAGGGCAGCGGTCAGCAGTGGTGCACGTCAACCCTATCTATTGTGGACCGATAGCGGTCCTTACAGAACAGCAGACTGTACCGCACTCAAGCCTATGTACCGTAGCACCCTATACCAAGTTACCAGTCCTTATAAGAACTTTTGTGGAACAAGCAGGTTGTGTGTTAGTGATTAGCAGACTGTACGTCAGTCCCTATACCGCTGAAGGACTGCTGCAGTATAGGTGAGCGGTCAGCAGTGGTGCACGTCAACCCTATCTATTGTGGACCTATAGCGGTCCTTACAGAACAGCAGACTGTACCGCACTCAAGCCTATGTACCGTAGCACCCTATACCAAGTTACCAGTCCTTATAAGAACTTTTGTGGACCAAGCAGGTTGTGTATTAGTGTTTAGCAGACTGTACGTCAGTCCCTATACCGCTGAAGGACTGCTGCAGTATAGGGCAGCGGTCAGCAGTGGTGCACGTCAACCCTATCTATTGTGGACCGATAGCGGTCCTTACAGAACAGCAGACTGTACCGCACTCAAGCCTATGTACCGTAGCACCCTATACCAAGTTACCAGTCCTTATAAGAACTTTTGTGGACCAAGCAGGTTGTGTATTAGTGTTTAGCAGACTGTACGTCAGTCCCTATACCGCTGAAGGACTGCTGCAGTATAGGGCAGCGGTCAGCAGTGGTGCACGTCAACCCTATCTATTGTGGACCGATAGCGGTCCTTACAGAACAGCAGACTGTACCGCACTCAAGCCTATGTACCGTAGCACCCTATACCAAGTTACCAGTCCTTATAAGAACTTTTGTGGACCAAGCAGGTTGTGTATTAGTGTTTAGCAGACTGTACGTCAGTCCCTATACCGCTGAAGGACTGCTGCAGTATAGGGCAGCGGTCAGCAGTGGTGCACGTCAACCCTATCTATTGTGGACCGATAGCGGTCCTTACAGAACAGCAGACTGTACCGCACTCAAGCCTATGTACCGTAGCACCCTATACCAAGTTACCAGTCCTTATAAGAACTTTTGTGGAACAAGCAGGTTGTGTGTTAGTGATTAGCAGACTGTACGTCAGTCCCTATACCGCTGAAGGACTGCTGCAGTATAGGTGAGCGGTCAGCAGTGGTGCACGTCAACCCTATCTATTGTGGACCGATAGCGGTCCTTACAGAACAGCAGACTGTACCGCACTCAAGCCTATGTACCGTAGCACCCTATACCAAGTTACCAGTCCTTATAAGAACTTTTGTGGACCAAGCAGGTTGTGTATTAGTGTTTAGCAGACTGTACGTCAGTCCCTATACCGCTGAAGGACTGCTGCAGTATAGGGCAGCGGTCAGCAGTGGTGCACGTCAACCCTATCTATTGTGGACCGATAGCGGTCCTTACAGAACAGCAGACTGTACCGCACTCAAGCCTATGTACCGTAGCACCCTATACCAAGTTACCAGTCCTTATAAGAACTTTTGTGGAACAAGCAGGTTGTGTGTTAGTGATTAGCAGACTGTACGTCAGTCCCTATACCGCTGAAGGACTGCTGCAGTATAGGTGAGCGGTCAGCAGTGGTGCACGTCAACCCTATCTATTGTGGACCTATAGCGGTCCTTACAGAACAGCAGACTGTACCGCACTCAAGCCTATGTACCGTAGCACCCTATACCAAGTTACCAGTCCTTATAAGAACTTTTGTGGACCAAGCAGGTTGTGTATTAGTGTTTAGCAGACTGTACGTCAGTCCCTATACCGCTGAAGGACTGCTGCAGTATAGGGCAGCGGTCAGCAGTGGTGCACGTCAACCCTATCTATTGTGGACCGATAGCGGTCCTTACAGAACAGCAGACTGTACCGCACTCAAGCCTATGTACCGTAGCACCCTATACCAAGTTACCAGTCCTTATAAGAACTTTTGTGGACCAAGCAGGTTGTGTATTAGTGTTTAGCAGACTGTACGTCAGTCCCTATACCGCTGAAGGACTGCTGCAGTATAGGGCAGCGGTCAGCAGTGGTGCACGTCAACCCTATCTATTGTGGACCGATAGCGGTCCTTACAGAACAGCAGACTGTACCGCACTCAAGCCTATGTACCGTAGCACCCTATACCAAGTTACCAGTCCTTATAAGAACTTTTGTGGAACAAGCAGGTTGTGTGTTAGTGATTAGCAGACTGTACGTCAGTCCCTATACCGCTGAAGGACTGCTGCAGTATAGGTGAGCGGTCAGCAGTGGTGCACGTCAACCCTATCTATTGTGGACCGATAGCGGTCCTTACAGAACAGCAGACTGTACCGCACTCAAGCCTATGTACCGTAGCACCCTATACCAAGTTACCAGTCCTTATAAGAACTTTTGTGGACCAAGCAGGTTGTGTATTAGTGTTTAGCAGACTGTACGTCAGTCCCTATACCGCTGAAGGACTGCTGCAGTATAGGGCAGCGGTCAGCAGTGGTGCACGTCAACCCTATCTATTGTGGACCGATAGCGGTCCTTACAGAACAGCAGACTGTACCGCACTCAAGCCTATGTACCGTAGCACCCTATACCAAGTTACCAGTCCTTATAAGAACTTTTGTGGAACAAGCAGGTTGTGTGTTAGTGATTAGCAGACTGTACGTCAGTCCCTATACCGCTGAAGGACTGCTGCAGTATAGGGCAGCGGTCAGCAGTGGTGCACGTCAACCCTATCTATTGTGGACCGATAGCGGTCCTTACAGAACAGCAGACTGTACCGCACTCAAGCCTATGTACCGTAGCACCCTATACCAAGTTACCAGTCCTTATAAGAACTTTTGTGGAACAAGTGAGTTGTGAATGTTTAGCAGACTGCAGCAGAAGGGCAGCAGTCAAGTATAATATCCTTTCTATATTTGGAAGAAAGAATATTATACATGTACAAGCCTATTACTGTACCACTGATACCAGTCCTGAAAAGAACCTTTGTGGAACTAATAATAACAGCAAGTCTTTAAAATTACCCTCACTGCCTGACAACACTGCTTCCTTCCTGTCCCTATACAAATTGGCAAAAAAAGAGAACGATTAGTGGTTACTGGAACAGCTCTTTTGTGGACCTTGATAGTAACAGCTAATGATGATGATGATGATGATGATGATGAAAGACTAATCTGGCTGTCCCTGTAGCATACACCGTCCTTTCCCTTTCTCTAAACTAACAAAAGACACTCAGGCTGCTGCAAGAATCAGCAGCACAGCAAACCTATCAACACCTAACACCTATACCAGTCCTGAAAAGAACTTTTGTGTACCAAATAGCTAGTGGTTTATCTCTCCCTACTCCACACAGGAACCTGTCCCTATCGTAACAGAAGAAAGAATGTAAAATGGCCACCGGATCGGGTGTATTTATAGGTTAGGGGGAATGTACAAGTGTCCATGTGCTGTCATGTCTCAATTGGCTGTCCTGTATCACATGATAAACGTGTCACCAAAGGTTAAAGTTCTTGTATACATTAAACACGTAAGTCCGCCGCGGCGAACAACGGAAAAAGGCGTTCGAACGTGCGGACCGCGAATGTCGGAAATTCGCCGCGAAACGACCGCCGGGCGAACCGTTCGGCCATCACTAATCAAGAACGCATGACGTACAACACTATGACGAACTGAGAAAATTAAGTTCAATGTTTCCGAGTATGCATCGAATCGTTTCCGAGCATGCGTAGGAATTTTGCGCATCGGAATTTGTACAGACGATCGGAACTTTTTCCAACCGAAAAATAGAGAACCTGCGCTCAACCTTTTGCTGGTGGGAATTTGGCCAGCAAAAGTCAGATGGAGCATACACACGGTCGCATTTTCCGACCAAAAGTTCTCATCGGTCTTTTGCTGGCCAAATTTCTGATCGTGTACGGGGCATTAGGCATCAAATCTACACTCTTCAGTTGTAATTCAGTGTTACGTATCAGGGATTACTTAAAGTGATTACCCAGATAGCAAGGATAACTTGTCACAAATTTGTGGCAGTGTTGAATTCTAAGTCTGTTAACTTGCCGCACATTTTTACTGGCAAGTTGTACACTTACAGAGCACTTGAAGCACAAGTCCTAGTTGACACTTTTCTAATCTGTAGCAAATTTGCATGGCAAGTCTCTAGCAAGAGCAAAGTTGCACTGGTGAATCTACAGCAAGAAAATTCAGCCACAGTGACCCCTGTTGTGGGATGACTATTGCACAACATAACTGAACCAGAACTTATAGCAGACTTGCTGAATGTTTGCAAAAAATGTTGATCTGGAGTCACGTAATGCGGACTTGCTGCAATTATGCAACAAACATGTGAAGCCTGGCAAGGTTAGCGATATCTTAGTAAGTAATTTTCAAACTTGCAACACAATTGCTTGATATCTGTGTATAAACAATCACCTTGTAAAACAACTTACTGAGTTTAAAATAGAAATGAAAGACAAGACATTTTTGTATAGATATATAAAAAAAATATATTATTTGTTTCCCTTTTTTATAAATGATCACATTCCCTTTGTTCTCAGCTGCATAAGAGCTGGGGGAGGAGAAGCAACAGTACACTGAGCTTCCCAGTGAATAGTTTTGCCGCAGGGATGTGTTAGGACTAGTCTGATCATTGACTGGCTGAAACACCAGGGATTTTACAAAAAGGAATTGATACAAAGAGAACAGGATACTTTCTCATACAAGTACATGTTACATCAGCTACATATAAGGAATATGAAATGTTGGGGAAACAAACACTTTATTTTCTTTATTTTTTACTTGTACAGTGGGTGGCGCCAATATTGTGTCAATCTCGCTGCTGTTAGCGACGAGATTGACACCTGCGAGCCCCGTCGTGGGAGCCAGCACCGAGCTCTGTTGCTCCTCCTGCTCACTGCCCCCAATGGATTCCTATGGTTGTACATCATCTCGTGGGGGAGGCGAGCGTGAGAAGCACAGCATCACAGTGGTGATTTCCAGCGAGATCCCATCACACTGGAAACACAATATTGGCAGCAGGCACTGTAGTTTGTTACTTTCAGAGCAAATATGTCAGACATAGGCTCTAAGGAATTGCACTGTCATATAACAAAGGCTTTGTTACTTGACAGTTTTACCAACCCCAGCAGCCTAAAGTGTCTGTCCCATCCCTGACAGATGACAGGTGCCAGGGTTGAGTTCACCTGCTGGTAGCACTGTGGTTCTCTGGGCCAATGGCTACAGTTCCGGTGTCCACCAATAGGTGTCCCCTAGAAGCCAGCAGGTTCTGATCAGGCACACCTGGCTCCAGCTGTCAGGTGGATATTTAAGACTGCTCCTCCCTTCCCTCAGGGCGTCACTATCCTGTCTGATTGCCTCCTTGTTTCCAGATTGTGCCTGATACCTATCTTGAACCTTCCTGTATCCTGATCCATCCTGCCCACCTCTGCCTTGCTCCCTGCTCTTGTATCCAGTCCTGTTTCCCTTCCCAATGATAAATCCATTGTTTGGTCTCAGTTCCCTTGTGTAGCTTGTGTAGCTATGTGTCTGGTCTCCTTAGCCGTTGATTCCTGACAACAGGTCACCTTTCTTACAGCCTCACACTGAGCTAAAATTTCTGTTCTAACAGGGAGAGAATACAAATAAACAACAGGGAACACTCCTATCCCTGAGAGGCAATACTGTACTATTATAAAAACTTCAGATCCTTTTGAATGCCTTCTTCTGCTTCTCATGAACCTCTAATAGATGGATAAATATGTCAAATAGCCTGAGCATTCATCCAGTAATATTCAAACAAGCATAAGAAAAGAAGTATGAATTACAAATCATTTTCTTTCTAAAATGGAAGTTCTTCTTATGACAAGAGGATGAGAACACTGGATATAATTCAGCTGCGTTTTTTGTAAAGACCACTTTAAAAATGTGTCACATTTTTATTCGCAACTGTAAAATATCACTGGAAAATTCATACATTTAAATTTGTGAAACAAGTTAAAATAATGTACTCTCAAATGGAAAATTCATTGCCCTTTCATGGTAGGCTAGGGTAACCACATTTTAACTTGCTGTTCCTATGTCAACATCTTGGTCTTCATTATCGTGTTCTTTTGAAAGTCCAGAGATGAGAAAGACTCAGTTACTGAGCTATCTTAGCCTTTTTTAGTAATATGAAAATGATCCATGTTTCTCCCGTACAGCAAGTTATTGTACAGGTATTCTTTTTCATCTTCTCTTTGAAAGACGGAGATCAGTTAAAGGTCAGGAATTTAGATAAAGAATAAATGGAGTGAGACTCTGCTTATGCACACACTGTCAGAGGCCTCTAAGTCTCTTTAATCATAATGGAATGAGCTATAGTCAGGTAACCCTTTACTTACAAGGGACTAAATATTCAGTATGAAGCTAGAACGCAGTGTAAAGCTATGTAAAACTTTGCTAAAAATGATCTCTGCAGAAATGTCTACTGGCATTCCCTTAACAAAAAGTAAAGATATGTAAACAGGTCTATTGGTTTCAAGTAGTAGATTTGTGAGAAAACACGTTTTGTAATAAATATGAATTTTATGGATTTCTAAAACTTGTTTTGCATACACATATTTTACAGTGGCAGATTTTTTAAACAACCAAAAAGAGAGGACATTTTGAGTCAGGTATTTGACATATTCCCTTAAATATTCGCCAGCAGTGGGTTTTAAAAAAAGTAGTTTTGGTTTGCACAACAATATTTGCCTGAAGTGCAATATGACTTGATTAAAATAGATCTTACAGATGAAGTTTATGAAACTCAAAACACTGGAAAAGGTTATAAAAGTTTTCAATGACCATTATGTCACAGCCATGCACAAAGCCCTAGGGGTGTAGCTTTGACCTTGATTTCTCTATACCCCTCATTTCACTAATGGAAGTATTATACAGTAATAGGGTCTCATCAAGTTTGTTATACTGTTTCAGAAATGTGTATTTGTGCTTGTGATGAAACACATATAAAATATTTCCAGCAACTCGGGTTTGCTTTAACATAGTCTTAAAAAAGTCTTTCATGTTGTATGTTTCAAAGACTGAAGGGATGTAACACAATGAAAGCCTTCTTCTAAAGGGATGTGCTAAACCATAGCCAGGTTTGACCAGCACTTTTCATGTATTAAAATAAAAGTGTAAAATGTATTTTATGTAATATCTTGTGCAACGAATAAGCCCCTCATGTGCATTCAGGGTACAATCTTGACTATAAAAAAAGCTCAGCCCAGAAATGAAATTATGCTCTTTAAAGGAGTTCTACAGCCAACACATACACTTACCTTTTATGGCATCAACATTGTAATAGCAATACAAACAAAAGTAATTTTTGACAAATCAGTATAAGCTTACTTGAAAATTTTCCTCTGCTGTTGTTAGTGCTGCTTGCCTGGCAATCCGTTTTTCACAATGTCTTCCCTGAATGCTTTGCAGATTCTCCTCTGCTTTTTACTTTCAATATCTAAGGACTACATATTCCATAGTACCTTGCTGCCTGCAAGAAGTGATTCCTGTACTGACTCCATCTTCTGAAACTTCTCCTCTCAGCACCTCTGTAGTTCAGAAGTCAGCAGGGGCAGACTGACAACTCATGGGGCCCCAGGGCAATAGGAGATTATGGGGCCCCAGGGCAATAGGAGATTATGGGGCCACACAGTATACAATCACACAGTATGTACAGACATGTTTCTATTGGCTGAGAAGGTACTGGAGAGGTGGGGCAGCTATAATCTCAGGATTTTTAGACCAAAAGGATGTCAGTAAGGGACATTTCAGAGACAGATGTAAAAAATAACACAGATTTTTACTTACTGTCCCTGATTTTACTGAGGCTGGCAACCCTGATGGGGCCCCTTAGTGGCCCGGGGCCCTCGGGCAGTGCCCGAGTGGCCAAATGGTCAGTCCGCCCCTGGAAGTCAGGCTGTGTGAAATGTGTGTCACAGTGATACTTACACACAGGACATAGTGAAAACGGGTCACAGAATTCAAGGAAGTACAGGTGTATCTAAACCAATTTGAATATCATCAAAAAGTTAATTTATTTCAGTAATTAAATTCAAAAAGTGCAACTTGTATATTGTATAGATTTATTGTACACAGAGTGATATATTTCAAGCATTTATTTCTTTTAATTTTGATGACTATGGCTTACAGCTAGTGAAAACCCAACAATCAGTGTCTCAGAAAATTTGAATATTGCATAAGACTAATAAAAAAAAAGTTTTTAATACAGAAAAATACTTGGTCTGGTCTAATTTTGCTTGATTTATTGCATCAATGCAGCGTTGAATGGGGGCAATCAGACTGTGGCACTGCTGAGGAGTTATGGAAGCCCAGGTTGCTTTGCTAGCGGCCTTCAGCTTGTCTGCATTGTTGGGTTTGGCATCTCTCATGTTTCTCATGACAATAACCCACAGATTCTCTATGGGGTTCAGGTCAGGCAAGTTTGCTGGCCAGTCTAGCACAGTGATACCATGGTCATTAAACTAGGTATTGGTACTTTTGGCAGTGTGGGCAGGTGCCAAGTCCTGCTGGAAAATTTAATCAGAATCTCCATAAAGCGGGTCAGCAGAGGGAAGCATGAAGTGCTCTAGAATTTCCTAGTAGAGGGCTTTGGGCTTGATATAACAGAGTGGACCAACACCAGCAGATGACATGGCACCCCAAATCATCACTGACTGTGGAAACTTCACACTGAACCTCATGAAACTTGGATTCTGTGTCCCTCCACTCTTCCCCCAGACTCTGGGACCTTGATTTCCAAATTAAATGCAAAATTTACTTCATTTGAAAAAGAGGACTTTGGACCACTGAGCAGCAATCCAGTTC